>NC_044988.1:67859875-69345263 GCF_008728515.1 Papio anubis
TCTGGGACCTGCCCTGCCCAGCATGGGAGAAAATGAGGCACTTCCCACCATTCCAATTCCTCCTTCCTAGACAGAGAAAGAGTGGCAACCAGGACAGGTAGTCTTCCATCACCTTGAACTGTCTCTGAAACTCCATTCTTACCTCTTTTCCTGGCAATTGCCTCATTTGCATTTAAAAGGGATTCCTGGCTTAATTCCACTAAATTCAACTTTTAAGACTTCCATTTTATTTGAATAGTTTTTAAAGTTTTGAGCCTTTGAAAATACAACCAAATATATATATACACCTTTAAACAATCTGATAGTAATTTTCTCAAAACAGCTAGAAGTCCCCTTGATAAGGGCAGGGGCAGGGTCTTATTCACTTTTGGATCTGCTGCACCTATAGCACACAGTAGGTGCACCAGTAACACAGGTTAAACTGAATTCAATCCCCTAACCTTACATATCCCGGGATAGACTCACAAACTCCATTAGTCATGGATGTTATTAATCTCTCTCTGCTCTCTACACTCAGCTGTTAACTGCCAAAGACATGGCAAACCTGCTGGTGGCATACAGGGGCAGATTACCCTCATCCTGCAAGGCATAGTGCAAATACCCCCTCCTCCATGAAACCACTCTGATGCCCCATGTGCTTCTGGTCAGAACCCACCCTTCGTGATGCTGAGGGACCACAGACAGAACAGTCCTACCATATATGGATGCACATGGAATGTACGAGATGCCCTCTGGAGGAAAAGAGGTGCCACAGACAGACAAGGATCATTCTAGGCTTTGGGTAAGCTGTGTTTTGCAAGCCCAGAGCAGGGAGAATTCTAACCCCCTGGAGAGGAGGAGGAGGGCAAGGCATCTTGGAGGACTTCGTGGAGGAGGTTCCATCTGAGCAGCGTGAGCAATAGTCAGGCTCTGCAAGATGAGAGGAATCCCACTGCGGAGACTCAGAGATTCTGAGACAGGGCAGTGTGCCTGAGGGAGCCACTAGCTGATCAGTAGGTCTGATGCATGGAATGTGGAGTAAGATATTAACAGACTGAATATGGCTGAGTTAACAGACTGAATATTCTGAAATTTCTAGAGCCTCAGTTTCCCCATTTGCAAAATGGAGATAATAAGATCTGCCTCCTCAGTGATTCTCAACCCTTAGCACACATAAGAATAGCCTGGGCCGGGCGCGGTGGCTCACGCCTGTAATCCCAGTACTTTGGGAGGCTGAGGTGGGCGGATCACGAGGTAAGGAGATTGAGACCATCCTGGCTAACACTGTGAAACACCCTCTCTACTAAAAATACAAAAAATTGGCCGGGCATGGTGGTGGGCACTTATAGTCCCAGTGACTCGGGAGGATGAGGCAGGAGAATGGCGTGAACCTGGGAGGTGGAGCTTGCAGTGAGCCGAGATCGCGCCACTGCACTCCAGCCTAGGCGACAGAGCGAGACTCCGTCTAAAAAAAAAAAAAAAAAAAAAAGCCTGGAGGCCTTATTGAAATGCACATCCCTGGGCTTCCTTCTTCTCCCCTCCACCCCTATTGAGGCACTTATAGAGTCTGATTCCAGAGAGGTCTGAGGTAGAACACAAAAATCTGTGGTTTGGTTTTTTTTTTTTTTCCTTTTTGAGATGAAGTCTTGCTCTGTTGTCCAGGCTGGAGTGCAGTGGCACAATCTCAGCTCACTACAACCTCCGCCTCCTGGGTTCAAGCAATTCTCCTGCCTCAGCCTCCCTAGTAGCTGGGATTACAGGCACACACCACCATGCACAGTTAATTTTTTTTTTTTTTTTTTTCAGTAGAAACGGGATTTCAGAATGTTGGCCAGGCTGGTCTTGAACTCCTGACCTCAGGTGATCCGCCCACCTCGGCCTCCCAAAGTGCTGGGATTACAAGTGTGAGCCACCATACACCTGGCCAACAAATGTGTTTTAAAATCCCGTCCTCCAGATGCCTGTCACAGCACTCCCACGGGGTAAGAGGGAGGTCCACAAACCCATAAATCACAGATTCAGTTATTTTAGGACCTAAGTTATCCAAGGTACATAAAGCAACGGGCATGCATGTGGCACACAGTGCTGCTCATAAAGTGAGTTCCTCTTCCTTCCTCTGCCTTTGCTCCTGAAATTTATTAATTGCACAGGTTTTGAGCAGATAATCCATTCTGCCTTTATTTTAGGTAGAAGTCCTTTTTGTGTTTCTATGTCGGTTTCTGTGTCTGCTTCCCCCAAACAAGACTGTGAGCTCCTTAAGAGGAGGAACCAAATTATTACTAGCATCCCTGGCATCCAGCAGGGCCCTGGCCAGGTAAGTGTTTTAGAAGGAAAGGAGAGAAGGCAGCACCACCCCCACAGTCCCTGAGCCTGGCTCCATGTTAATTGTGCAGTAAGTAGGTCAATGGGCAAGGGAGACCCCAATGGCCTCACTCGAGGGGAGAACAGGGGTGATTTGAGGAGTGGTAAGAATGAAATCCATCAAAAAGCAAGGCTCCTCCAGCACGGCTACTTCCCACTTACGGCAGCCCTGGGAACAGTTCTGCTTCCAAGGCGCATTAAGTACAAGCTGCTTGACCACTCAACAAGTCCTTTATGACATTTCCAGACTCTCAGACCGGAATAACATTAATGAAAGTTTCATGCCCTGATAAATAGTTCATCAACAACCAAGAAAAGTAACGGCCTCACCCTCCTCCCAGAGAGCCAGCCGGGAATCCCATGCTTCCTCTTCTCCTTCCTCAATCTCCCCGTCCAATTAGCCACTGAGGCCCACCGCCTCCAGCATCTGCTCCCATCCCTCCAGCCCCTGCCCTAGCATTAACGCAGACCCCATAGCTTCTCAGCTGGACATTGGCAACAGACTCCTCAGCAGTCTCTATGCCTCTTCCAGCCCATCCCCCACAGTGTCCTAAGAATCTTCATGGAGTCAAGCGCAAATGTTTCAACTTGACCATCAAGCTCCTCTGAGGTCTGGTCTAACCTAGCTTTCTCTCTCATCTCCCACCACTCTGATTCCTACACTCTTCCCTTTAGCCCAGTGTTTTCAAACTGCAGATCCCACCCTATGAGTGAGACATCACATTATTTTAGCACATCTTGAGCAGGAATTTTGTTTTTTGTTTTTTGCTTTGAGACAGAGTCTCGCTCTGTCGCCCAGGCTGGAGTGCAGTGGCGCGATCTCAGCTCACTGAAAGCTCTGCCTCCTGGGTTTACGTCATTCTCCTGCCTCAGTCTCCCAAGTAGCTGGGACTACAGGCGCCTGCCACCAGGCCTGGCTAATTTTTTGTATTTTTAGTACAGACGGCATTTCACTGTGTTAGCCAGGATGGTCTCGATCTCCTGACCTCGTGATCCACCTGCCTCTGTCTCCCAAAGTGCTGGGATTACAGGTGTGAGCCACCACACCTGGCCTTGAGCAGGAATTTTTAATGAAATAGAATAGGTGTGCATTGTACATAGGAAGTTTTCATTTTGTGAAAATTCTGTTTTAGGCGTGCGTGTGTGTGTAGGTATGAATGCACTGTAACACATTATGAAATGCACATCGTACTGTGGGTCTGTCAGAAAGATCTGAAAAGCACTGCTGAGGCCACACTGAATTCACTGCTCCTCTGCTCTGTTCTGTGTGCACTGCTCCATCGCCATAGTTTCCCTCACATGAGTCCCTCCTCCTGCACTGTCTCCCTCGCCTCTCTCCACCTGCCACCTCCATCTATCCACATCGTGAGCATTCTTCCAGGATGTCTTAGTTGATCTCTCTCAGAAGCAGACCCTGAGATAAAGGTGTGCATTTGGGAAGTGATCCCAAAAGGCATGGGTAAAGAAGTGGAAAAGTGAGGCAAAAGAGACTGGAACCAATCCAGGGGACACTGTTGAGCAGGACCCTGCCGTGAGCAACTGCAGTTCCCACTGGGCACTCAGAGGGGAGAGGGAGCTGAGATATTCATCCACCTACCCTGCCAGCCACCGCTGCGAGATCCTAGCAGAGGGAAATTGCCAGGGCAGCATGCAAGGGCATAGTGAGTGCCCAAAAGAGACGGATGGGGCAGCGACAGAGGTGGCTACACAGGTTCTGGACAAAGGTCACTTCCTCCATGGAATCTGCTTTTCTGCTCTGCCGTGCTCAATACACACGTGCCCACACATGCACACAGAGGTGTCACGGTTCCAACTGCATAGTGGACATTCTTTCCTCTATCTTTATTCCCGAAATTCACTGATATAAAGATTTTAAGAGAGAAGAGGGTCCATTCTGCCTTTATTTTAGTTGGAGCCCCCCCTTTTGTTTCTATGTCTGTTTGTGTGTCTGCTTTGCCAGATAAGACCACAAACTCCTTGCGCAGAGGGATGGAATTAGCTCAACATTCATACCTTCTTCTTCCTGGGAAGAGAACCCATATTTTCCTTGGGGAACTGCCCTTCCTCCACGCTTAGTCCATGTGAGCCAACTGTATCTCTGTAGCCACAAGGACTAGGGCAGAGATGGGCACGGTCCCCAGTAGGCCCAATGAAGCTTCAATCTGAGGACATTTGTTTACTCTGTTAGGAAAAAGAATCATTTCTTTGCTGGCATTGCTGAAAACTGCTAACTGCCATGTTGCCACCAATAGGAGAAAAGCTTCAAGAGAATAGAGCCAACACCCAGGAAGGGAGGGGACAAGGGAGCCAAGTCCTGGTGACACTGCCTAAGCCTCTGGGGGCAGGCCTTCCCCGAAGTTTCTGAATGATTCAGTTCTGATCCAATCAATTCTTTTTCCCTCCTGAAATTAGCTAGAACTGAGTTTCTGTCACTTACAACCCAGAATCCTGTCCAATGCCACCTGTTGTCTCTCCCCCACTGCACTGTCACCTGGAAAGCACAGCGATGACCCACCCGGATCTCCACATTGCCCAACACACAGTACGGAAAGACAGCGTCTAAAGAGCTAGTTGGAGTGTGGACGCCACCCAAACACATTTGCAGCCCCTGACCACTGGCAAACATAGACACATGGTCACTGACCAGTCATCATCGTCACCTCCAAAGCAGACGTGGAGGATAATTACACACGCTGTGGACAATAAAGAACAGAAAGGATAAGACCATGGGAAAGGAGTCAGGCAACTGAAGCAGGTCTTGGTTGCTGTGTCAATCTAAAAGGAACCCTGGGTTTAACCTGGGGACCTTGGAATTTGCCATCATGTTAACCCAGATTCAGCCCCAGAGAGGCCTCTTGTGCAGGACAGTTCTCCAGGTGGCCTTCGGCCAACCCGGTTCTCCCTGCTTTCTCACTTGTAGTTCTCAAGAATAACTGTAGAAGATACTGGGAATGGGCTGGGCGTGGTGGCTCATGACTGTAATCCCAACACTTTGGGAGGCTGAGGCAGGTGGATCACCTGAGGTTGGGAGTTTGAGACCAGCTTGGCCAACATGGCGAAACCCCATTTCTACTAAAAACACAAAAATTAGCTGGGCATAGTGGCAGCCACAGCTACTCAGGAGGCTGAGGCAGGAGAATCGCTTGAACCCAGGAGGCAGAGGCTGCAGTAAGCCAAGATCATGCCACTGCACTCCAGCCTGGGTGACAGAGCAAGACACTATCTCAAAAACAAACAAACAAAAAAAATAAAAATAAAAGAAGATACTGGGAATGTAACATTCTGATATAAGGATGGACTGGCCAGAACAACTAGGTTCTGCTCCTGTCCCTGCTAGAAAGAGAATGTCCTTCAACACTTTATCCCGGAAATACATGTTACCCCAAGGTATAAAACCCAGGGTGGGCTGTTTTCTGGGGTCCCTCAGCTTCAGACCAAGTGAGGCACATGCCGACAAGACTCCATTCATTCTGGGCAGCTTTCCCGAGCCTTGAGAGACTGGCTCACCATGAATCCTAGGCTTCTGTCGACCCTTGTTGCCTACCTGTAGGGAATAAACCGCTTCATATAACTTGTATGTTAGTGTTCTGCCTCACCAGACTCAGGCAAGCAGGCAAAGTACAGCCCAAGGTGCAATAGGCTGCAGTGGTAACCAGCATGTAGTGAACCTACTTTGCACCTAGAAGCACAATTTATCAGAGCTGGGAGACTAAAAGCATAGTGTCCAGCCTTGGGGCGTGGCAGGGCTGGTCTGAGGTTACTTAGCATGCTGGTGGCATCTCTGGAACTAGAAGCTGGGCTGGTGCTCTTCCCATTGCATGGGAAAGACGCTAGAAGAAGGGTGTCTAGTTCATTCTGTTACTATCATCAGAGTGTTGAAGTTGGAGGGCTACCCTGCACCTTCAGCCTTTCCTCTCTCCATCAACCACTCGCATCAGGATTTTCTCCAGGGTGAATTCACCAGTGCTCAGAAAACTGTCAGCAACTGAGTCTCCACTCCACCCCTAAGGTTCTGAATGTCCCTGTGTATGAGAAAGCCCCATTCTCCAGCCCTGCCTTGGACCAGGTACAGTGTGGGCAGGATACTTCGAATTAACAGGAGTACAGTTCCTTTGGGAACTTCCCCTGCTGCAGCCAAGCATGTATATTGAACACTATTGAACTTTCAATAACAACAACAATAGTAATAATAACAACAGCAGCTAAGCTAGTAAGTGTTACTTGGTGCTTCCTATGTGCTAGGCACTAAGTGCTTTACATAGACTAACTCATCTAATCCTCACACAAGTTCTATGAGGTAGGTACCATTATTATCTTCATTTTGTAGACGAAGAAATTTAAATAACTTGCCCACGATTACCTAGCAAACAGCAGGCCAGGATGCAAACCTAGGTAGTCTGGCTCCAGGATCCCTGTTGATGAGCACTGTAATACTTTCTCTGGGCAGAAAAGGGTTAACACAGCAGGTCTGAGACTATGTCCCTAGAAAGATCTGCTGGAGAGGTTGGCCTTGGGTTGGTATCTGGGGACTTGGACTTCAACAGAGTTCCCACCATCCTCTGATAAGAGTGGCTCACTGGGCCTAAATTGTTTATGCAGACAATATGGTTCCTACTAAACACCTTCTGGGAGTGTGGAATTTTGGTATGTGTTAGGCAGAGGGTGCCTACATGCCCAGTGCCCAATAAAAACCTTGCACACTGAGACTCTAATGAGCTTTGCTGGTAGAAACACTTCACAGTGCTGTTACCATTGGTTGCTGGGGGAGTAGAGTGTGTCCTGTGTGACTTCACCGGGAGAGGACTCCAGGAAGCTCGCACCTGGTTTCCTATGGACTTCTCCCCACCAGCCTTTTCCCTTTGCGGATTCTGCTTTGTATCCTTTTGCTGTAATAAATCATAGCTGTGAGTACAAGTGGATGCTTATTGTACTCTGAGTCCCTTTAGCAAATTATCGCGCCTAGAGGTGGTCTTGAGGACTCCAACACATCTTCAAAAGCCCTAAAGCTATCATCTGAAAGAACATCATAGGAAGTCTAGGTTCGGTTGGTCTTGGGTGACATTTTTCCGAGGCCCTTCCTCGTATGTTACAACAGACTATCTCTCTGGTATTGCAGGATGCCTTACAATGGGTTGTCCAGCACTGGGCTGGCACAAGGTCCCAAGGCTAGCAGAATTCTCAGAGGGTCCTCCCACACCTATCTTGCCCCCACAGGGCATCAAAAGTAGGCCTTCAGTGATGAGTAATGCCAGCAACGTGGTTTCACTTACAGAGAAAGTGAGGCTCAGAACGGTTGTGTGACATCTTCAAGGACTAGAACCCAGGTCTCTTGACTTCCTATCCAGGGATTCCCCATGCTCTGTCTCAGAGGGCAGTACCAGGCACAATGAGAAAGGGCAGGGAGGACATTCGGTTGCAATATAATGAATAATAAATACCCTTTCTAATTAGGGTATGCTCCTAAATAAATTGAACAAACATAGGTGACGTGCTGGACTTCTGGAGATGCTAGAGGACTAGGCACAGTCCCTATGCTATAGAGCTCACCTCTAGGAAGAGGCCTCCTTTGAAGGACTGATCTGCCCATCACTGGGAATGACAGGCCCATTCATACATTATCAGATCTAGCATCTGATCCTGCGATTCAGTAATTTTGCATTTACCTGATGATGCCAGATCAGCACCCTTTCACACAGCTCTATTCTTTCTCCGACACTTCCTCTGCTCCACATTCTCCTCCAGAGAAAGCCCAGCCCAGGAAATGCGCAGGTGGCTGCCGGAGAAGATGTAGAGGGCTTTGGAAACAGATGGACTGAAGTTTGATCTCAGCTCTACCTCACACTAGCTCTGGAATTCTGGCAAGTTCCATAAGGCTCCGACTCTCAGTTTCTTTATCTGTGAATCACAGGGGCGGAGAAGACTGCATGAAACCCGAACCTGGCCCCAAGCCTGGCACCCGACGGGTTGTGCCCTATCCCCCTGGATACTGAGTGCTGGATGTACCAGTTTTATGAATAGGCCACCTACTTTCCCTTCCTTGCTCCACCAACAGGAGGAAGAATTAGGTTAATTACATTGAGAAGAAATGCAAGAGGGTAATAAGGTCTCTGATCCCATCTTTTGTTCATAAGTTAAATAAATGTAAAAGTTGCTACTCAAGTGATATTAAAATATTTGACCTCATTACCTTGAGCGCTGGTTCTGATATGGGGGTTAGTCACTGAAAAGATGCCAGTTATTCAAGTACGATTCTCATAATAAGAATGACTAACATCCATACACTGCCGATTGAAATGGTCATTATTTGTTAAGTGTTTTTTTTTTTTTCCTCCAAGTAAGTTTACAGCAAAAGGAAAGAAAACTGCCAACAGTCACGGCACCCAAGAAGTGGACTCTTCATTAAGTCCCCTTCCCCTTTTTATCATTAACCATACAGGGTGTGTATATATTTATATTTAGATGGAGTCTCACTCTGTCACCCAGGCTGGAGTACAGTGGCGTGATCTCGGCTCACTGTAACCTCCGCCTCCTGGATTCAAGCCATTCTACCACCTCAGCCTCTTGAGTAGCTGGGACTACAGGCGGCCGCCACCACACCCAGCTAATTTTTATATTTTTAGTAGAGATGAGGTTTCACCACGTTGGCCAGGCTGGTCTTGAACCCCTGACCTCAGGTGATCCACCCACCTCAGCCTCCCAAAGTGCTGGGATTACAGGCTTGAGCCACCACACCCAGCCCATACAGGATATACTTCTACCACCCAACAGCATTTAAAGATGCATCTCCACGTTTTGACATCATCTTCAAATTTGCCGCTTTAAGGGAGGCATGACAGTGGCGAGTACTTGACAGCACCTCTCCAGGCCCCGCTCTGCCACAGGTCACTCCTCCCACTGCTCCCTCTCCAAGTCTCAATTTCCTCTTTGTCTGGACTAGATCAGGGGTTACCAAACCCAGCTTAGTTAGCATCATAATCAATTGAATAGCTTTTAAATACCGACATTTCAGGCCTTACCCCAACTCCAACCCACAGAATGAACCTTTCGAGAATGGGGCCTGGAAATCTGAATGTTTAGCAAGACCCTTACCCCAGAGGACTCAGTCTGGTGTCCAGCCATAGATCAGCTGGACTAGATTACTATTAAGTTTCTTCCAGTATTGATATTCTACCTTTTGGATGACCTCACTGAACTAATACTTGGTGATAATTCCCCAATTTCTAGGCATCTGAGTTACTTTCCATTTTCCTAAATATGATTCTTTTTAAATGGGTCATGCTGGCTATCATTTTTCTTCATTCACAGGCATCAACAGAAAACAGAGAGCCCAGAGGAAAGTCCACATCCTAAAGGTCCATTAAAAAGTGATGGATGTCTCCAAATCCAGGTCAGTTTCAAAGGTAGATTTCTCCCGATTCATCTCTCAGTGATGAAAGGGCAGAGCTGGGTGAATTTGATTTAAATCTAACTGATTTAACTCACCAGTCAGGAAGACTCAATTTGACCAATTTTTCTCCTGCAAAAGATGTATTCTTTTTTCAGAAATATAACCTTAGAGCCTTTACAGCTCAGAGGCAAATGTAGTTTTCTTCTTTGTTAAAAAATACTGATTTCATTAGAATCAAAGCATCCTGGAATTTCAAAGCTGGAAAGACCGAGTGGTCACCCAGTTTCACCCCTTTTGACCCCAAAGAGGTAGTGAGTGACCTTCCAAGGTCACACAGAGTATTTGACAGGGAAGGAGAATGCCTTCTCCACCACACCCACTGCCTCCAGCTCATTTAGTCCTTCCCAGGGATCCCATGGCTACAAAAGAACACTCAACAATGTCTTCATTTTCCTTTTATCCAAAATTGACTGCAGCGGTGGGATACAAACAGCAGCCAAATAAGAAGAATGCGTTCCTCCTCAATTCACAAGCCCGGGGATCACAAGCCCCGGGACTAAGCTTCAGTCACTTAGAAATAAGACTCTCCATTTGAAAGTGCTGCAACAACTAAAAAATATGCCTATGTTTATGCCTCCAGGAAAAACAGGTTGAGAAAAATAGGCATAATGAATGGTAGGATTAATGATTTTCTTCTCCATTTTCCAAAATAGTGTTGTGTTGTTTCAAAAATATGTACAAACTTTACAAAAAAACATGAAGCTCTTGGAAAGGTGGCATCCAGAGACTATTGGGAAGAGAGAGGTGGCCATTTAACTTGCTTTATTTCCACTCAATGACATGACCATCTATTTTGGATATTTTCTCCAACAATAAGCATGTATAGCTATGTTAATAAAGTACCCTGAAGTAATTCATATGTCTAGATTTACACCGACTTCAGTGAGAGCTATAAAGAGGCCTCTCCTTCCATTGCTCTTCCCGACATTCACAAGATGTGTTACTCATCTGGAAGCTAATCAGGTGTGGTCTTGTAATATTTCCTCTTTTAACTAGAATTTCTATCTCCATTATTTTTTTAAAATTTTTCATGTGTTTCAGTCCCGTTTCCCCAGGGATCAAAATCACCTCCTGCTTTTCACTGAATAATGCCCTAGCCTGAGCAGCAGTGTGGAATAATTGAGCCAGGCTGCCTGGGATCGAATCCCGGCTCTGCCACTTGCTAGCTGGGTGACCGAGGATGAGTTGTTTAACCTCTGCTCAACCTCAGTTTCCCTGTCTTTAAAATGGACGTTAAAAGAATAGTACTCATCTCATAGCGTTAACTCCATTTACATTTTTGAAGTACTTAGAATTGTGCCTGGCACACAATAAGTACAATATAATTGACAAATTTCAAAATACCTTTGCCAGCCCAAAAGTTAATGAGGTCATCGGCAAAATCCCAGATAGTGGGACACTACAGGACAAATGACCCAGTTTCATCAACAAATAAGTTCCAAGGGGAAAAAAAAGAAAAGGAGGAGGGAAATGAAAGGAGAATCTTTATCCTAAAAGATGCTTAAGAGAGATTTGTACACCATGTTCGCAGCAACATTATCCACAAAAGCCAAGAGGGGGAGGCAACCTACGTACCCATTGCCAGATGAGCAGAGAAACAGATTGTGGTGTATAAATACAATAGCAGATTATTCAGCCTTAAAAAGGAATGAAATTCCAATGCATGCTACAACATGGGTGAGTCTTGAAGACACTGTGTTGAAAAAGCCAGTCAACTATATTATTCCACTTACATGAGGTGCCTAACGCACTCAAATTCATAGGGACAGGAAGTAGAATGGTGGTTTCCAGGAGCCAGGAAGAGAGAGGAATGGGGAGGTGTTTAATGAGTACAGAGATATGTCAATCAATCACAATGTATGGGCCTGATTCAAAAACAAACTTAAACATTTATGACATTTATTAGACAATTGGAAATTTGAACCCTGACTGGATTTTTTTATATTAAAGAATGTTGATTTTTTAAAAGATGTGATCATGGTTTATAAGAGTACTTATCTTTTACACATACAAACAAAATCATATAACATGTGAGATTAGATTCAAAATAATAAGAGAAGAGGAAATGAATTGGGATAGTCATAGAACAAGACTGGCCATGAGCAGACAATTGTTGAAGCTGGGTGATGGGTACATGGGGTTCCTTATACTATTCTGTCTACTACATGTTTGTAAGTTTCCATAATAAAATATGGTCAAACAGTTTATCATATATGTCATAGTTACATTATGTGTATGATCTGTGTTCTCAAGGGCCTGGCACCGTTCCTGAGATGATAACCACTTTTTAGTTTAGTCTAGTTAATACTATGGAATTCCAGTCTCAGGACCTAGGAATACAGAAGCCAGGGACCTTCCCTCCCAGCCCCACTCTGCACTCTCAGGTCCAACACGAACTCCCTTTCTATGGCTCATCCATTTAAGGTATTAAAGTAGTGAACAACTTCCCAGTTGCAGGGTGCTTGTTAGCAAAGTTGACCTCATTTTACAGATGAGGACCCTGAGTCCCTGAGAGTTTAGTGACTTGCTCAAGCCAGCAAGCAGCAGATTCAGGACTGACACCTGGATCGGTGGTTTTAGATCTGTCCTCTCTCACCTCTCTGAGCAGCTGCCTTTCTCCAGCTCCCAGCCTCCTCATGCTCTAGAAAAAGCTCTGCCTTCTCCCACACCCGCCTCGTCCCTGCTCTCCTTCAAAGTGAGGCTACAGCCCATTTCCGATAAGTCTTCCTCAAGTAGGCTAAAGCTTTTCCCCCCCGGGAAAGCGTCACTTCCCCCCAGTGGACCAGCACTTTCTCCCCAGTGGAGTGTCGCTCTCACTCTCATTTTCCAGTTTCACATTTGGAGGCAATGGGTCATTTCCAAGGCACTACAGGTGAGAAGAGCTGGCACCAGGTGGCCTTACCAGGTGGCCACCATAAGGGGCTCTGAGGTCTGAACAACCAGGCTCTGCAGTCAATCCCTGTGCCCAGGAGCAGTGGTTCTCAACCTTGGCTGCACATTTAAATCACCAGGGAAACAGTGAAACACACCAGTGCCAGGCCCATCTCCAGAGATACTGACCTCATTGGTGTGGGTGGCTTCAGCCATGTGTGTTTGGCTACACTCCTCAGCTACTTTTTTAGCTAATTATTTTTAGAGTCAGGGACTTGCTCTGCTACCCAGACTGGAGTGCAGCGGCACCATACAGTCCACTGCAGCCTCAAACTCCTGGGCTCAAGCAATCCCACTGCCTCAGCCTCCCCAGTAGCTAGGATTACAGGCACATGCCCAAGTCCAGCTAAGTTTTTATTTTTACTTTTTTAGAGATGGAGTCTCTCTGTGTTATCCAGGCTGGTCTCAAACCCCTGGCCTCAAGTGATCCTCATGCCTTGGCCTCCCAAAGTGCTGAGATTACAGGCATGAGCCATCGCACCCAGCCCTTACCTATTTCTAAAGCACAGCCAGAGTTGTGGACCACAGCTATAGAGATGGCGGGATCCTTTCTCTAAGCGGTTAGTCTTTTTTACCCACAAAAAGGAACTCTGTTTTAAAACAAATGGCTGAAAGAAAATGAGCATTGGTATAAACATAACACATAAATAAATGCACAGTAAACGTTGGTTGAAAAACAGATTAAGTTAGAGCGAGATTTAAAGAAATGTAACCTCCATGATTTCTAGGTAGGATAAGGTTACTTCAACTGTCCTCCTTTTTCTACCTGAGGTCTAAAACAGAGAAATTTCTAACTTCTCTTTCTGGATATCAATTCAAAATCCAGCAGGATATTATAACCTCCCTCTGTCCCTAATGATTGTTAGCACAGCCTCTTCTTTATGTGCCTAAAAGGACTTCCCTGAGGTTTTCAGTGTAGAGATAGGTGTGTATGTGCGTGCACACACACATATACACACACACACCTCTTTTTATGTAATCAGAAGGGAGGAGAATCTGCATACAGTGCTGACCTTTAGCTCATGGAGAAACTGAGTCCTAGCATTTAGTGGATGTATGTAGTATGCCAGGTACTGCCTGAGCACTTTCGTGCTTCATTTCTCTGCTCTCCAACCACACAGTGAGTGGGTATATTCATTCCTATTGCACACACAAAGAAACTGAGGTTTGGAGAGATTAAGTGATTTGCTCAATGTCACAGAGCTCACAAGGACTATCCTGAGGCTTACATTCTGGTTTTCAGGCTCTAATTCAGTAGTCTTTCTGTCTTACAGCCATAACATCTCTCTCACCTGCTCACATAAAATGTGTACAGACACAGAGCTACACACGATGAGGAAAGCAGACCTATGGTGCACTGGTCGGGTACTTGTGAATATCAACAAGCAATTGTGGGTGTCCACTCTTCCCCGACACCATGATGGGCTCTATGGAAACAGAGCCAAGCACTATTTAAGTGCCTTGATTCTGGGCCCCTCTGCACCTGGTACACAGCCTTGTCATGGCCCATCTCGCCCCCAGCATGTTGTCTGTTTAAACATCTGTCTCACATGTGAGCTCCTTTAGGAGCCCATGACGGGGAGAAAGAATAAGTATTATTTTGGTCATCATTCATTCACTCAACAGATTTTTGCTGAATGCTTTCTATGTGCCAGACAGTGGGAACTCAATAGCATGCTGGCATGGAGAGTACATGCTAGTGGTGAAATGGATATTCATCAAACAGTCAAACAAGCAGATGGGTGCCGTGGAAAATCACCGAGGGTTACAGGACTTGCAACGACAAGAAGAGGGCCTGATCTGAAGAGTTGAGGCAGACGTCCCTGAAGAAGTGACATCAGAGCTGAATTCAGAAGGACTAGACAAGGGCAGTGGGGAGTAGGGAGCAGTCCAAGAGGAGAGAACTACATCATGTGTATGAAAACACACAAAAAAGCGGAGCCCCTGGGTATTCACCCAAAGGAGTTGAAAACTTATGTCTACACAAAAACCCACATACGGATATTTACGGCAACTTTATTTGTAATTGCTAAAACTTGGAAGCCACCAAGATGTCCTTCAGTAGGTGAATGGATAAACCATGAATATTATTCATTGTTAAAAAGAAATAAGCTATCAAGGCATGAAAAGACCTGGAGGGTCTTTAAATGCATATTACTGAGTGAAAGAAGCCAATCTGAACAAACTACATACTGCTGGATTTCAACTATATGGCATTCTGGAAAAGGCAAAACTATGGAGACAATAAAAAGATCAGTGGTTGGGCAGGGATAAACAGGGAAGCACAGGGGATTTTTAGGGCCTTGAAGCTATTCTGTGTAATATGGTAATGGTGAATGCCTGTCATTATGCATTTGTCCAAACCCACAGAACGTACATCAAGAGTGAACCTGGCCGGGCGCAGTGGCTCACGCCTGTAATCCCTGCACTTTGGGAGGCTGAGGTGGGTGGATCACGAGGTCAGGAGATCGAGACCATCCTGGCTAACACAGTGAAACCCCATCTCTACTAAAAATACAAAAAATTAGCCAGGCATGGTGGTGGGCGCCTGTAGTCCCAGCTACTCGGGAGGCTGAGAATGGTGTGAACCCAGGAGGCGGAGCTTGCAGTGAGCCAAGATCGTACCACTGCACTCCAGCCTGGGCGACAGAGCCAGACTCTGTCTCAAAAGAAAAAAAAAAAAAAAGAGAGAGAGAACCCTAATGTAAACTGTGGATGTTGGGTGATAAGAAAGTATTGATGCAGGTTCATTGATTATACCACTGTGGTCGGGGATGTTGATAATGGGGGAGGCTGTGCACGTGTGTAAGCAGGGGGTGTATGGGAGATCTCTGTATCTTCTTCTCAATTTTTCTGTGAACCTAAAACTGCTTTTAAAAAAAAAAAAGTCTTTAAAAGAAAAGAAAAGGTACAGAAGCTAGAGACCAGAGAACAAGGAGACCAAAGTAAGAGGTAAGAGTGGTGATGTGCGTGGGAGTCAAACCATGCGGGACCTTAAGAGTGATGTTAAAGATTTTGGTCTTTCATGTGCACACATGTTTATTGCAGCACTATTCACAATAGTAAAGACTTGAAACCAACCCATATGCCCATCAATGATAGACTGGATAAAGAAAATGTGGCACATATACACCACGGAATACTATGCAGCCATAAAAAGGATGAGTTCATGTCCTTTGCAGGGACATGGATGAAGCTGGAAACCATCATTCTCAGCAAAGTATCACAGGAACAGAAAACCAAACACTGCATGTTCTCACTCACAAGTGGGAGTTGAACAATGAGAATACATGGACACAGGGAGGGGAACATCACACACTGGGGCCTGTCAGGGGATGGGGGGCTACAGGAGGGATAGCATTAGGAGAAATACCTAATGTAGATGACAGGTTGATGGGTGCAGCAAACCACCACGGCACGTGTATACCTATGTAACAAACCTGCACGTGCTGTACATGTATCCCAGAACTTAAAGCATAATAATAATAATAATAATAATAATAATAATAATAAAGATTTTGGACTTTATCCTAGCTAATACAAAGCCACTGGGGGTCCCAAGCAAAGGGGTGATACAAGATTTCAATTATGAAAATCTGGCTGCAGGGTATGGAAGGAACTGGGAGGAAGTCAAAGTTGGTACAGGGAGATAATCAGTAGGCCAGGGTAGTCACCAAAGAGCTGGGTATGGTGGCCTACAGCAGGTAATGGCAGAGGGCAGGAGAAGTAAATGGATCCAGGAGATATTTAGGGTGGATATGGCAGAGAGGAGGAAGGGGTGTGGAGGAAGACCTGTAGGTCTCTGGCTTGCAGAAATGCATGGATGGTGGGGCCATCCCTAAAGAAAATGCAGGATCATGGAGCAGAACTAAATGGAAGGTGCTGCAGTCACATCTGACAGGCCTCATCCCTGGGCTAATCCCAGCCTTGTGTTGCTGTCTTATTATAAAAACGAGAAAAAAAAAATGTCGAGCTGATATTTTCAGTAATAAGTGGGCAAGTACTTCAACATTTAATTTATATGTCACTAGTTTCAAAGCTCATTTTAAAACCTTCCTATAATCTTACGAGGTTTACGTACACTGACATTATAACACCCAAATTATTTCTGATCTAAAAATAATTACCCCGTATGTTGCTTTGCCTGAAAAAGTGTTGAGAGAAATTATTGGCAAGGAATATTTCTTCATTGCCAAAGAACGGTGAGCCAATTACCAGTTATGCCTTAACTCATTTCATCCATTCTTAAGGAAACCTATCAGAGGAGAGCCACATTTCCAGAACACATTTAGGAGTGAGGGTGTCCCCACAGGAGGGCAGAGCACTGTGACATGATTATGGAAACAAAACACACGGGGAAGTCCAGACAAGAAGCGGTCAGCAGCAGGGAGGTTTGTTAACAGGCAGCTGGGTAGGGGTGCTGGCAGGAGCAAAGCTGGCCCTAGATGCTGGATCAGAGGTTGCAAACGGGTGGCTCTTAGGCCATATTCAACCTTGATGTATGTTTTACTTGACTCATAAAGTGCTACTTTTTAAAAACTGAGCCAACATTTAAAAAATCCAAATTTTCAGCTTCTCTTGAAAACTCAGTAGATCTGGTCAAACAGGGCCACGTTTCCCTGTGGTAACAACCAATTGGAACTGAGCAGCTTTTGCCCCTGCAGAGGGGGAGGGCTCTCCCACCTACAACGTTTCCATGATGCCCCATCTTTAGGGCTTTACCCAACTTTAAGTGTCAGCTGACATTTATCATTGCAGTTGCAAAGTGTTGTTTTTCTTACGGTAAAGAGATATTTCTCTGTACCCATGTCTCTATTAAAAGTGAAAAACAAAATATAAACCAAGAAGACTGTATGTTTCCAAGAAAAATGGAGAGTATATTTCTTTACAGAATTAAAAACCCTTCCAGCAGGCATAACACACAGTGTGCCCAGGTCCGTTTCCCTTACGCCTGTTCTCTTCATTCATTTACATTATCTGGCCAGCCCCTGTGGAACCCTGACCAGGGACTCAGATGTAAGGAAGGGACCCTGTTTGGGGAAAAGAATATGAAAAACACACGGCCACAAAAAAAGATCAACATTCAGTTATTAGAACCAGGATCCAGGGTGAGGGCCAGCTCGAGTGACTCAATGATAGTGATTCTGACGATAGTGAAATGATGTGGTTTGACTGTGTCCCCACCCAAAATCTCATCTTGAATTATAATCATCAAAATCTTCATATGGCAAGGGTGGGACCAGGTGGAGGTAACTGGATCATGGGAGCAGTTTCCCCCATGCTGTTGTCATGATGGTGAGTGACTCTCACGAGATCTGATGACTTTTTAAGTGTCTAGCATTTCCCCTGCTTGCTCTCTCTCTGTCCTGCCCCCTGTGAAGAAGATGCCTGCTTCTCCTTTGTCTTCCGCCATGACTGTAAGTTTCCCGAGGCCTTCCCAGCAATGCGAAACTGTGAGTCAACAACACTGCTTTCCTTTATAAATCACCGAGTCTCGGGTATTTCTTCATAGCAGTGTGAGAATGGACTAATACAGTGACCAAGAGCCTTTATTAAGCACTGACTGTGTGCTAAGCAGCATGCTAAGTACTTTACATAAGTTCCTTTTAACTCATTTTACAGACAAGAAACTTGAGGTTCAGAGAGGATAAGTCATCCACCCATAGTCAAGTTATTAATAAACAAGGAAGTTGGGATCCAAACACCAAAACTCAAGGTCTACCACCATGGACGATTTCCCCTGGAGATGCACACCCGTATCACCAACGGAGGCATTTAGAAATACACAAGCCTGGGCCCCACCTCCAGAAGATTCTGACTGGGGTAGAGTCTGGGCATCCCTATTTCTTTATAAAGTTCCCCAGGTGCTCCATGGGTTCAGCCTCAGTGGAGAGCCACTGCGTTGAATGCATGAATGAATGAATGCTGGTGTGACCTGGCTAACTCAAGTAACCGACTAGCTTTTCCCACTAGATGAGGTCACCTGGACATGCCCTACGGCAGTCTCCACATGCAGACAAGTGCCTGTGCCCATCCACCACTCTGTCAACCCTCCAGAGGCGGAACCAGCCTCTCTCACACAAAGACCAGTCCTTATTAAATGTAGCATCTTAAAAACGGGTTCTTCTGAGGAACCACTGCCAGTATCCTTCAGGAGTAGGTTTCCTCCCTAGGGCAGTGTGTGCAGAGAACTTTGTTCAAGTAATGCAGGAAGAAAAAAGCCCTGGCTTGGGGGCAACATGTGACCTCACGAATGTCCCATGGTAACAGTTGTGGCTCATAGGGATCACAAGCCACATTAGTACTAGTCGTGAGACCCCCCAACTCACCCAGAAGACCCTTATCTGGAAGCAGCGAGAAACAGAAATGAAATAGACAAGAGCTCTGGGCAGCATAAGAGATGTCATGCTCTGAAATTTAAGACTTTCCTTCATAAGAACTTTTCTTCCATGTACTCAAAACCAATTTATTCTCACTCTGGGCAAAATACTCCAAGTCTGACCACGTGAAATATTCAGTTTCTAAAGCTGCAATGGTGGTATTTTCTCAGCCAAGAAAAACTAGTATACGTCCTGAGGCACTGGGTTGTTTTAGATGTTATGGGCCATGAAACAGATCCTGTATATATTCTTGCTTTTTCCACTAGGAAGCTCAGGGCCAAATTTCTTATTCACTTTTGGCAATAATGCAAGACCTTTTGCATATATTTCTCTATATTCACTTCATTCCTGTCTTCATTTTACAATTCTCCCTTGAGCAGATTTTATAATTTTCTAGCTGAGCTATTTATTTTAAAGCACTGCACTGGAAATGTTTATACATCTTCTTTGTTTTACATTGTTAACATTGTTTTATTCACTGCAGAAAATCAGAAGATTACAGATCAGGGGTCAGCAAATGTTTTCTGTAAAGGTCCAGATAGTAAATATTTCAGTCTTTGAAGACCATATAGTCACCGTCCCATATTATTTCTTTTTTTTTTTTTTTTTTCCTGAGACTGAGTCTTGCTCTATTGCCCAGGCTGGAGTGTAGTGGCATGATCTCAGCTCACTGCAATCTCTGCCTCCCGGGTTCAAGCAATTCTCCTGCCTCAGCCTCCCAAGTAGCTGGGATTACAGGCGCACATCACCATGCCCAGCTAACTTTTGTATTTTTAGTAGAGACAGGGTTTTACCATGTTGGCCAGGCTGGTCTTGAACTCCTGACCTCAAGTGATCCGCCCACCTCGGTCTCCCAAAGTGTTGGGATTACAGGCATGAGCCACCGCACCCAGCCTAAACAACTCTTTTAAAAACATATGAACCATTTTTAACTTGCAGGCAAAAAAACAAAAAACAAAAAAACAAAAAAAAAAAAACGGTGCTGCAGTTTGCTGACCTGTGATATGGATTAGAAACTACATTAAACTCTTACTTGCCAGAAATAACCACTATTAAAATTATGGTACATATCCTTTAAGACATTTTATATGCATTTTAAAAATGAAATCTGCATTATATTACACACACTAATTTTTGGCCTTTTTCATCTAACAATAATTCCCTCATATTTTTCTGTGTGGAAATTGGATACACAAAACACTGTATAAATATTGCACAGCTATGTCAATATTTATTCAACCAATTCTTTCTCCTCGAACATTTAGGATGTTTCCACTTTTCACTACAATGGATAATACTTCTACCATTACCTTAGGATAAAGTCATAGAAATGAATTTTCTAAATCAAAGAAGATACATGTTTTAAAGTTATTTGATAAATATTCTCAGATCACCCTCCAGAAAAGTTATATCAATTTACACAACACTTCCACCAGTACAAGAATATGTGTTTCCTTAATCTTCATCACTAATGAGAATTATCATTTTTTGCTTTTACCAACCTGAGAGTAAAAGGGTATCCTACTGCATTAATTTTAATTTGATTGATGGCTAGCACACATATTTGTGACTAAGTTACACATTTTTACCTGCATTTATTAGCCAATTGTATTTATTCTTTGGTGAGTTTCCTATGGAGTCTGAGTTAGTTTCCTACTGCTACTATAACAAATCACCACAAAGTTATCAGCTTAAAACAACACAAATGTACTATTTTATCGTTCTGGAAATCAGAAATCCAAAATGAGTCTTACAGGACTAAAGTCAAGGTTTTGGCACTGCTAGTTCCTTCTGGAGGCTCTGAGAGGAAGCTCCTTGCCTTTTTCAACTTCTAGAGGTCACCTGTATTTTTTGGCTCATGGCCCCTTTCTTTCATCACTCAAACTTCCTGGTTCCACGCCCACGTCTCCTACTACTCACTCTGACCTCCTGCCTCCTTCTTACAAGAACCCTTGTGATTGCCTGGGGCCTACCTGGATGATCCAGAATAATATCCCCATCTCAAGATTCTTTTTTTGTTTGAGATGGAGTCTCCCTCTGTTGCCCAGGCTGGAGTACAATGGCATGATCTCTGCTCACTGCAACCTCCTGGGTTCAAGCGATTCTCCTGCTTCAGCCTACTGAGTAGCTGGCACTACAGGCATGCGCCATTACATTTAATTACAGTTAATTCTTTTTGTGTTTTTAGTAGAGATGGGTTTTCACCATTTGGCCAGGCTGGTCTCGAACTCCTGACCTCAAGTGATCAACCCACCTCCGCCTCCCATAGTGCTAGGATTACAAGAGTGAGCCACTGCACCCAGCCTCAAGATTCTTAACTCATTACATCTTCAAACTCCCTTTTGCCATGGAAGGGATCCAGGAATGAGGATGTGGACATCTTGGGGCGAGGCATTATTAAGACTACATTGTGGGCCCTTTGCACCTTGTTCCTTGAAGTGTTCATCTCTTTCTTATTTTTCCTTTTGTGTATTGAGATGTGTTGACTTTCCCACCCCGAGATGGAGTCTCGCCCTGTCGCCCAGGCTGGAGTGTAGTGGCACAATCTTGGCTCACTGCAACCTCCACTTCCCAGGTTCAAGCGATACTCCTGCCTCACCCTCCTGAGCAGCTGGGATTACAGGCGCATACCACCATGCCCAGCTAATTTTTGTATTTTTAGTAGAGACAGGGTTTCACCATGTTGGCCAGGCTGGTCTTGAACTCCTGACCTCAGGTGATCCACCTGCCTCGGCCTCCCAAAGTGCTGGGATTACAGGCGTGAGCCACCGTGCCTGGCCCGTGATGACTATTTTAGCGGATGCTGCGGGCCACTGCCCAAATCATCCATTTTGGACCACAGCACTCATTTCCCCAGCTGCTAGGTGGCTCACAAGTGAGTCTCTCCAGAAATTGCCTTGGCCTGAAGGGAGCTGTTCTGGTCTAGGTTAGGCCCCGTCCCTCAGAGCAGCCCGTATCCAGTGTGGGAATACAAAGGCCTGACCCCTTGCCTTGATTCAGGCAGCTCCAGAGCTCCCTGGAGAATTGGTCGAGGCTCCTATTGCAACCACATCACAGCTCAACTTCTCCCGCTTCAGTTCAACTTCTGCTTTACTTCAACTCTTCCCCCTTCCAGTCCTGCTTCCCTCATTCTCTTACAGGTGTTATTCCGAACACCACTTGCCAAAGAAGAGTTCCTACACACAAATCTTAGAATCTCAGTTTCCCAGGGAATCCAAACTAAGGAACTGGCTTCAGAAATCGTTTTCAGAGCAAAATCGAATATGAGATCTTGGAGCTGGCAGTGAGAACCCCACTGTTGGTGGTAGGTGGGGCACTCATAGCCCGTGGCATGCTGAAGCAGTGAAATTGTTCAAACTTTCACCATGGCCAGCTGGAATGGAAGATG
This sequence comes from Papio anubis, assembly GCF_008728515.1. Lineage (NCBI taxonomy): Eukaryota > Metazoa > Chordata > Mammalia > Primates > Cercopithecidae > Papio > Papio anubis. Next base: position 67,882,362 of record NC_044988.1, read on the forward strand.
GGTAGGGCACTATCACAGGCATTTGAGAGGTTTGAGTGAAGCGATGATCATAAGGAACTTGGAATCAGATGGCTGTTGCTGGGTACAATCAATGTGCTGGGGAAAGGTGAAGAGAGGCTGAGGATGATTAATCACCAATTTCAGAGGAGTGTGAAAATCGAACACATTTGTTAGTAGCATATAAAGAAACTCACATCTCATGTAGATGAAGGGCAGAAAAAGCTGAGGTCCCCAGGAGTTATTTAAAAGGGGAGCAGGGCTCCAGAGAAGGGTAAATTTCCAACCCTGACAAATCTGCTATGCAGAAATCAGGGCTCTAATTGGGGAATGGGACCATGAGACTTGGAATGGAGACACCAGGTCAATGTATCTGAAAACCTTGCTCTCCAGACTCTCCTGAACCCCGGGCTCCAGTACTGACCCACTCCTCCCTAACACAGGCTAGGGCTGTCGCCTTGCTTAAAGATGATCCAAAGATGCTACTATATGTGCCCACCTCAGGATGTATCCCCCCATCTCTTCCTGACCACCAGACCAAAAACTAGAGTCAAATCACAACACAGCCAGACATGGAAGCCCAGACAAGGTAACACACACCAGAGCTGTGCGACCCAGACAGCATGTCCCACAGGAGCCAAGAGGTGATATGTGGGACTGAATTGTGAGAGTGGTGGCTCGTGGGGGGATGGAGCATCAGGCTGATTAAGGATGGGTTGATCATGATGAGAGGGTCCTTCCATGACACAGAATGTAACGCCCTGGTAAGTATCCTGAGAGAAGGAGTTAACACAATGGCTCTTATAAGCCTGGCCTACATTAAGTGAAGTAGAAATGCCAGAACTGTCATCAAGACGGTGGAGGGAGAAATTACAAAGCTCATAGAAGTAAGCTCAGTAGACAGGAAATTTAACCAAGGCCAGGAGACCATGTGGGGACAGGCAGGGGTGGGGTGGGGTGGAGTGGAGGGGACTGGAGGAAAGGCACAGCATCATGGAGATATTCAGTGCTGGCTCTCCTCTGCAGACGGGGAATGATGGCGGAAAACGCTGTTACAGAACTGGTCTCCCTGACAGCAATGGGCATGATAGAATCCCAAATACTAACAGGCCAGACAGCAGCACTTCACTGTCAAAAGCAAGGTGGGTGCAACTGTCATAATTAGCGGCAAGGTCAGAATAGCAGTCAGGAGCCTGGTCCACAGAGATCTAGGAAGATGGTTAACAGAATGGTGTTCCTGGGGAAAGATAGATGGGCAGCCAACAAAAGTATTCCTTCATTTATGCAACCAAAAACTGAAAAATCAAACATGAATGATCAGGAGGCTGAAAGCAGATGCCCTACTAAAAAAATAAAAATAAAAATAAAATAAAATAAAATAAAATCTTTCCCTTACCAGTTTATGGACCTGAGACATTTTGCAGACCTGAAAGCCTCCATCTGAAGGAAAGCCTAGGTTCCCATGAGGAAAGACCCTGTAACATCACAACAAACATATATAATAATGACTCCCTCCGTCTTTCTCCAGAGGGACCTCCCAAACTTATACAAGTAACCATAAACTGGAGAAAGAGAAATACGCAGACATTTTAAGGATTGTTAAATACACGGTCTGAGTTGATACTACTACCCAGGGACACAAACACGGCCACCTTGTTAGAATAGAATTATACTAGGGACAGCTAAGAAAAGGCATCTTGGCCCAGGTCCAGATCATAATGAGTCTACTAGGTCCACAGACCCACGCAGTAGTATGTCCCTCTTGTCAAACGTGTGATTGGAAAGGCCATGTCTGGGCGTTGGCAGGACCCCCACACTGGTTCTCTTGTCTACAGAGTAAGAACCATCAGAGTTGAGCAAGGCTGAGCAGAAGCTTCTGAAAATGTTTCTCCCACTTTCCTAGCCAAGATATTATGTCAAAAACAGTATGGCGTCCTGCTGGGGATGGGAAGAGAATGGCAGAAAGACCTAAGAATAAACAGCTAGTGATCCCCATTGTATTCCCATTTAATTCACCAGTCTAGCCTCTTCAAAAACCAGATGGATCCTGGTGGATGACAGTGGACCACTGCAAAGTCAACCAAGTAACACCTCAATTACACTGCTATCCCAGAGCACTAGCTTTGCTAGATCAGATTAACGCAGCCTCAGGTACATGATATGTGGCCACCAAGTTGGCAAGTCCATTATTTTCCATCCTGTGAGGAAGAAAAATCAGAAGCTGTTTGCATTCACATAGAACAAATGGCAGGATACATTTATGGTTTTTGTTCGGTGCTATGTTAATCCTCCTACTCTCAGTTACAGTCTGAAGGGCCCTGGACTCTCTGGACATTATGCAGGACACCACATTGGTCTTTTATCTCAAAAGACCAATCTCGTTCATTGGGCCAGCTGAGCAAGAGGGGAAGTATGCTGGACACTGAATCAGACACATGTACCCAGAGGGAACCAGACAAACCCTCCCAAGATTCAGGGGCCTACCGCATCAGGGAAGTATTCAGGGATCCAGCAGTCTGAGATATTCTCTCCAAAGGAAAAAACTAATTATTGGGCCAGGTGCAGTGGCTCAAGCTTGTAGTCCCAGCACTTTGGGAGGCTGAGGTGGGAGGATCTCTTGAGCCCAGGAGTTTGAGACCAGACGGGGCAACATAGTGAGACCCCCATCTCTACAAAATAAAATTTTTAAAAATTAGCCAGGCATGGTGGCCTGTGCCTGTAGTCCCAGCTACTCAGGAGGCTTAGGTGGGTGGACCACTTGAGCTTTGGAGTTCAAGACCAGACTAGGCAACAGAATGAGACTCCATTTCTACATAAAATTTTTAAAAATTAGCCCAGTGTGGTGGCATGCACCTGTTGTATTAGCTACTCAGGAGGCTAAGATAGGAGGATCACTTCAGCTTGGGAGGTCCAGGCTACAGCGAACCACGATCACTCCACTGCACTTCAGCCTGGTTGACAGAGTGAGCTCTCCCTCTCTCTCTCTATCTCTCTCTCTCTCGCTTGCTTAAAAAAAAAAAAAAAGAACTAACTATTGCATCTTGCACCTCCCAACACTAAGAAGACCTCTTCAGGTTCCCGAAGCAGCATATTTCATACTTGGGAATAATGTTCTGACCCATTTACTGATTGACACAGAAAGCTGCCAGCTTTGTGTAGATCCCAGGGCAGAAAAGGTCTTTGCAGCAGGTCCACACTGCAGCACAAGCAGCCCTAACAATTCAGCCATATGACCCAGCAGACCCTATAGTACTAGAGGAATCTGGTGGGAAAAAAACACCATGTGGAGTTTGTGTCAAGCCTGAATAGGACAATCACAACAGAGACCCTAGGGTTCTGGAGCAAGGCCATGCCATCTGCAGCAGAGAACTAGATGCCACTCGAAAGGCAGCACTTAATGTGCTTCTGAGCCCTGAAGGAGACGAAGTGTGGACTCCCACTCACCAGGGCGGATCTAACTTCTCACACTGCTGAACATCCAACCTGCCAGCACAGAGCTGAGTTCCCATATGACACCAACCCTCGAGGGATGCAACCAGCCACTTGGAGACAAGTTGATTACATTTGAACATCTTCAACCCCAGAAAGGAAGTGTTTTATCTTGACTGTTATCTACACCTGTTCTGGTATGGTTTACCTGTCCTGCCCAAAGAGCCTTAGCCAGCACCACTGTCTGGGGTTTACAGTGTTTGATCCACTGACGCAGATCCTACGTAACATCACCTGAAACCAAGGAACCTGCATGACAGCAAAGGAAGGGTAGCAGTGGCCACATGACTATGGGGCCTCTCACAGACCACATCACTCAGAAGCTACCCGCCTAATGGAGCAATGGAATGGCCTTCTGAAGGCTCAGGCAAGGGGGCCAGCCTGGAGGTGATCCCCAGCAGAACAGGGTACCACGTTCCAGGAAGCAACCTAACGAACCCAAAGGAACAATCTGAATGAACAATCATTACATGGTGCTGTGGTCCAACAGGTAGAACACATGGGTCTGGGAACCAAAGGCTAGAGGTTGGAATGGCTCCACTCAGGATCACTCCCAGTGACCTACTTGGAGAATTCATGCTTCTCATCCTTGCAACTTTAGGTTCTGGTAGGTCTAGAGATATATTGCCCCAAAAGAACTTACTGTCACCATGGAACTATTTTATGCCTGCACTGTCCAATGCACAAATTGCCTGTGGGTACTGAGCACGTGAAATGTGGTTAGTATGAGTGGATAACTGAATTTTTATTTGTTTTTTCATAGATGGGGATCTTGCTATGCTGCCCAGACTGGTCTTGAACTTCTGACCTCAAGTGATCCTCTGGCCTAAGCCTCCCAAGTAGCTGGGATTATAGGCATGAGTCACTGTGTCTGGTTTATTTTATTTAAATTTAAATAGTTATTCATGGCTAGTAGCTACTGTATTGGACAGCACAGATCTAGAGGGCCTGACCTCCACAGGGGGAATTCCATGTGAGACAATGGTAAGAGTACCATTAATCTTTCAGCTACAGAGACCACCTGGTTACTTCAGGTCCCTGTGCCAAGAACCCAGCAGACCAAAAGAGAAGCCACTGCCCTGGTAGGGGTAACTGATCCTGGTCATCAAGAGGGGCAGGGCTGCTCTTAGGTGATGGGGGCCTGAAAGAGTACATTTGAGGCCCAGGTGATCCACTGGGATAGTGCTCTGTGGTCCTTCGCCCAGTTTTGAAAAGTAAATAGTGCAGCAGTCATGGTCTGACAAGAACACAGGACCAGGGGCTCAGGGTCCTCAGGAATGAGGGTCTGGCTCAGCCTACCCAGTAAGCCGCTTAGATCAGCAGAGATGCTGGGGAATATAGAACAGAGGGCAAAGGAGAGAGATGATGGGCCTCAGCTGTTTCCCAAGGCCCACTGTAGCGGTGGGGGCTGTGGCTTATCCCTCTGACTTCCTCTTGTAAGCTGCCTAGGAAAACAAGCCACAGAATTCTAGAGATGACATGCCAGAGGGGTGAACTTACTAAACAGAGAAAGTGGATGCCAGCAGCAGGAGCACTGGGTGGGGTGGGCCTGCCATCCACTGCCCAGGTCCTCCCTTCCCCTTCAGGAGCCGGGCACCGCTCCCCCAGCTGCAGGGAGTGCTGGCTGCTGACCAGAAGACACCCTCAGCCAAGTGAGCTGCGTTACCCACATTTATGTCCCCTCCCCAGGGGCAGCCCACATCCAGCAACTATTTGACATAGGGGTAGAAAGACCCAACACTCTTGCCTTGATTCAGGACAAATCTGAAGGGCTCTCCCAGCTTTAGGGCTCCCCGCAGCATCAGCTAAGGCCTCTGCTGCAACTGTGTGCTGTGTGGCAGTTCAATCTCTCTGTGCCCAATCCTGCTTCCCTCTTTCCCTTATAGGCACTGTTCTGGAGAATAGCTCTGCAACATAAAGCTCCTGCACGCACATCTGTTTGGAGCCAGTTTCCCAAGAAATCTGACCTATGTTGTAATTATCTGCTTGGTTCTTGTTTATAGATACAGTGGATACTGTGGGGCTCCACGTCAATCCCTTTTGCTGGGGCTATATGCCTGTCCCCCCAGCTGCTAGGACTATCGGCTGCTGACAGTGAACAACTGAGTCCTTTACTGGAATTTGCCCTCAGTGTCACGGAGCTGCCTCATCCCAGGGGGCAGCCCAGGGCCAGTGACTGGCTGATGCAGGAAAACAAAGGCCCAGTCCCACTGCCTCCATTTGGGACCACCCTGAAGGGCCATTATAGCTCCAGGGCTCTCCCTGGGATCAGCAGCCCCGTCCGTTGAAACCACAGTGGTGGTCCATCTCTGCCTCTGCCCCTCCCTCCTACCATCCTGTTTTGGCCACAGTCGACTTTCCCATGCACTCCCCAATAAACCTTTTGCAGGCAATTCTCCATCTCAGAGTCTTTTTCCTGGGATCCCAACTTCACAGTGGCTTTGATTTTCAGACACTTTTAAATTTTGTATTCAAATGGACCAGTCTTTGTTGTTGCGGTTGCTGCCCCTTGGTATCAGGCTTAGCAAGTCCTACAGCATCCCCTCGTTATATCAGTAGCCACTTCTACTATTTTATGGTTTCCTTCACACTGAAATATTAAAGCTGGAAATGATTTTGCTGTAAAAATTGGAGGTTGGGGAGTAGAAAGCTAAGATTTTAACTTTTTTAATTCCTTTTTTATTGTGGTAAAATACACATAACATAAAATTGACCGTTTTAGCCATTTTGAAATGTACAGTTCAGCAGCTAGTAGTTACTCATGGCTAGTAGCTACTGTATTGGACAGCACAGGTCTAGAGGGCCTGAGCTCCACAGGGGGAAGGCTTTCCATGTGAGACAACGGTAAGAGTACCATTAATCTTTCAGCTACAGAGACCACCTGGTTACTTCAGGCCCCTTGTGCCAAGAACCCAGCAGACCAGAAGAGGAGCCACCGCCGTGGTGGCTCCATCCATCTCTACAACTTTTTCATCACCCCCAACTAAGGCTCTATACCCATTAAACACTGACTCTCAACTCCCCCTCCCTCTCTGCAGCCCCTAACAACCACCATTCTATTTTCTAAGAATTTGTCTTCTCCAGGAACTGCATATAATCAGAATTATACAATATTTGTCTTTTTCTGTCTTCTGTATTACACTTAGCAGTATGTCCTCAAGGCTCATCCATATTGTAGCATATGTCCGAATTTCCTTCCTCTTTCAGGGTAAATTATATTCCTCTGTGTGTGTGTGTGTGTGTGTGTGTGTGTGTGTGTTTGTGTACACCAAATTTTGTTTATCCTTTCATCTGTCAATGAACACTTAGGTTGATTCCCCTATCAGCTACTGTGAATAATGCTGCTATGAACATTGGTATACAGATATCTGAGTCCTTGCTTTGAATTATTTTGAGTGCCCTTCCAGAAGTGGAATTACTGGATTATATGGTCATTCTATGTTTCATTTTTTGAGGAACTGCCATATTGTTTTCCACAGTGGCTGTACCATTTTACCACCAGCAATGCAGAAAGGTCCATTTTCTTCATATCCTCACCAATACTTGTCATTTTGTTTGCTTCTGTGGTGTTTTTTTGTTTGTTTGTTTTTTAATAAAAGCCATCCTAATGGGTCTAAAGTGGTGACTCGTGGTTTTGATTTGCATTTCCCTAAAGGTTGGTGACCTTGGCCATCTTTGCATGTGCTTAATGGCCGTTCGTTCATCTTCTTTGAAGAAATGTCTATGCAAGTCCTTTGCTCACTGTAATTGGGTTGTTTTAACATTTAAACTTTTTAAATGTAACCAGTCATCCTCAATACCTTTCGTTGATAAATTCAGTTTTTCTCAATCATTTCACATTCTAATTTATTATATATTAAATTATTGTATTTATTCAGGCACGCTTTTAGAGTTTCTATTCTGTTCCACTGACTGGCTATCTCTTTTTGTTTTAGAGCACAATGTTTTAATTAACATAGCTTTATAAGTCATCCTATTAGCTGTTGTTTTGTTTTGCTTTATGTTGCTTCAAATCATTTTAGGAAAACCGCAGAACGTTAATACCATAAGTCTTAAGACCTAGGATGCTACCAATTCATCATTCCACAAATACATGTAGAGGACGATTGCTGGGATTGAGGATGCAGAACAGACTGGGGACAGGGGCTGGGAGCTGGCACAGTCAATGGGGCACATATGTGCAGGAAACCAGAAGCGCACATCATGAGGAATCTAGTTCAAGGAGTCAAGAAAGGCCTCCTTGAGGAGGTAATATTTGAGCTGGAATCTTAACAAGGTAGAACCAAGAGAACTCAACCAGGAGAACGAAGCAAGCAACTAGGGCGGGAATGGGAGGATGCAGCCAGGCAAAGGGCAGGATGCCAGCAAGCTACGTGTGCAGTCTCCAGCTGAGATGGGACTAGGGGAGGATGAGGGCCAGACAAAAGGGCCAGTCGAAGGACTGTGGACTTTCTGCTAGGAACAGTAGGCCATGGAAAGCTTTTAAAAAATGAACAGGTTTATTGAGATATAATTCACATATACAAATTACCCCTTCAAAGTGTACAATTCAATGTTTTCTAATATATTCACACGTATGCACAACCATCAATCACCGTAGTCAATTTTAGAACATTTTCATCACCTCAAAAAAAAAAAAAAAAAACCCAAATACCATGTAACATCCATTACAATGGCTACTACCAAAAAAGTCCAGAAAATAACAAGTGTTGATGAGGACATAGAGAAATTGGAACCCTTGGGCACTGTTGGTGGGAATGTAAAATGATACAGATGCTATGGAAAACAACATGGTGGTTCCCCTGTGCCAAAAAAACTTATCATACGGTTCAGCAATTCTACTTCTGCGTATATACCCACGAGAATGGAAAGCAAGATCCCAAACAGAAATTTGTGTTCGTGTTCATAGCAGCATTATTCAGAGTAGATGAAATGTGGAAGCAGCCCACATGTCTGTCAACAGATGAGTGAATAGCAAAATGGAGTGTATACATACAAGAGAATATTATTCAGCTTAAAAAGGAAAGAAATTCTGACATATGCTACAACATGGATGAAACCTGAGGACATTGTATCAAGTGAAAGAAGCCAGTCACAAAAAGACAAATGGTGTATGATTCTATTCATCTGAGGTACCTGGAGTAGTCAATATTGTAGAGACAGAAAGTAGAATGGTAATTTCCAAGGCTAGAGGGTGGGAAGAATGGTGAGTTATGGTGTAATGGATACAGAGTTTCAGTTTTACAAGATGGAAAGAGTTATGGAGATGGGCGACGGTGATGACTGTACAACATTATGAATGTAGTTAATACCACTGAACTGTACATACACTTAAAATGGCTAAGTAGGTAAGTTTGATGTTATGTATATTTTACCATGATTTGAAAAATGGAAAATGCAACCTCCATATGCCCAGACCTAGTTTTTAAAACACACCAATAAACAGACATCATCTTGCTTCCATTAAAAAGAAAAACAGAAGCCGGGCGCAGTGGCTCACGCCTGTAATCCCAGCACTTTGGGAGGCCGAGGCGGGTGGATCACCTGAGGTCAGGAGTTTGAGACCAGCCTGACCAACATGGAGAAACCTCGTCTCTACTAAAAATACAAAATTAGCTGGGCGTGGTGGCGCATGCCTATAATCCCAGCTACTAGGGAGGCTGAGGCAGGAGAATTGTTTGAGCCTGGGAGGCGGAGGTTGTGGTGAGCCGAGATCGTGCCATTGCACTCCAGCCTGGGCAACAAGAGTGAAACTCCGCCTCAAAAAAAAAAAAAAAAAGAAAGAAAAACAGGAAAATAATCCATATCTTTAGCAACCACCCCCTACTTCCCGATCTCTGCCAAGCTCTAAGCAGCTACTAATCCACTTTCTGTCTATGTGTTTGCCCGTTCTGGACATTTCACATGAATGGAATCCCATAGGATCTTTTGGACTGGCTTCTTTCACTTATCTTAATGTTTTCAGGTCCATCCATGTTGTAGCATGCATCAGTACTCCATTCCTTTTTATGGGCAAGCAGTATTCTATTCTATAGATCTACTACATTTTGTTTGTCCATTCGTCACTGATGGACATTTAGGTTCTTTCCACCTTACTGGCTATTCTAAATAATGCTGCTATGAGCATGAATGTACAGCGTTTAGGTAGACATATGCTTTCATTTCTCCTGGGTACATACCTAGGAGTGGAACTGCTGGGTCATATGGTGACTCTATGTTTAATCATTTAAGTGACTGCCAGACTGTTTTCCGAAGACCATTTACATTCTCACGTGCAATGAACAATGGTTCCAGTCTCTCTACATCCTCGTCAGCACTTGTTATTATCTGACTTTGGATTTTAGCCATCTTAGTGGATGTGAAGTGATATGTCATTGTGGTTTTGATCTGCATTTGCCTGATCAGGGAAGGCTTTTAAATGGGGGCCCGATACAATCAGACTTTTGAACAGTTCACTCTGGAGAAAGAATTTGAGGACAGCAAGAAGTCCATGAGGCTGTGGTTAAGAGGCCATCACTGTTGTCTCGAGAAGATGATGGTAGCTTGGACTGTGATGGAAGAGACTGCAAAAAGGAGAGAGTTGGAGAACTAGCAGATAAAACCTACGAGGTCTGGAGATCACTGGATGGGGGCATGAAGGAGGTATCAAAGGTTTCTTGTTTGTAGAACTGGGTGGATGATGGTGCTCTCACCAAGAGAACCCAGAAATATACTTTTTAATTGTGATGAAAAAATACATAATATAAAATTTACCATCTTAACCTTTTTAAAACGCACAGTTCAGTAGTGTTATGCATATTCGCAATGTTGTGCAACCAATTTCCAGAATTGTTTATCTTTGCAAAACTGAAACTTTATACCCATTTTAAAAACAACTCCCTATTTCCCCCTCTCCCCCAGTCCCGGCGACCATCATTCCCCTTCCCGTCACTGTGAATGTGACTACTCAGGATATCTCATATAAGTGAAGTCAGACAGTATTTGTCTTTTTGTAACTGGTTCATTTCACTTAGCATGATATCCTCAAGGTTCATCTATGTTGTAGCATGTGTCAGAACTTCCTTTGCAAGTGAGAACACAGAAATATTTTTTACTGCCCAGCAAAAAGCATAGGTTTATTCAAATCACTTTCTTCTTCAATACTATACTCAAAGTTTGAATCTAAGCCTTCTTCAGATTCAGATTCTCAGGGTTTGTCTGAGTCAGTGCCTGTCTTGGCCAGATGGGCACAGCATTCTGCTGACACCCTGCTGTTTGTGACCCAAACTGCAAGACCTTGAACTCCTCAGCATCTTTCAAATGAACGGAATAATTCTCAGGCAAACCCAGGGACAAAGGAGATAAGGGCCTTTCATCTGAATTTCCTATTTGGTTATTTGCTGTTTCACTTTTCTTTAAATTATCTGCTGATGGGAACTAGACAGTTTATCTTGAAAGTCTGTCCAAAGCTTTTAATAATTTCAGGCACTTGATATTCCTTCATGACATAAAAGTTGGTCACGTCTATCTCCCGTAACTCTGAAAATTTTATGATCTATTCTGGGAGATTTGGCAATTTCAACTGCCTTTAATCATCTTGGCTGGCACATGACAGGAAATCTTCTACATTAACAATAATTTTATTACTTCGTTATAGTATCATCTTTTAAAACACATAATAAGCAATCATTTAGGAATCCAAATGTAAGTTAAAATTCAAGTGATTGTAAGGTCTCCAATGAAACAAGTGACCATAGCAACCGAGGTGGGAAATAGATGAAACCCCATGTACACTGAGACGGTGACAATGTCCACAAGAACTTATTCCTTTGTCCTCTGGCAAGATACACCCTGGTTTCAGAAACGTTAAAATGTCCAGGGAAGATGTGCATCTTAGAATCAAGAAGACCTGGTGCATATAGAGAGGCAAAAGGAATATAAGGTTTATGCACAGCTGCAGAAAATGCCAGCCGGCACCAAGAGAATAAAATAGCAAAATAGATAACCACCCCATGCAGCACTTTTTATACCAAGAATCGTAGTGCATGCAGGGGAAAATGGTACATGTGCAGAGGACAACGAATGAGGACTGGGATGAAGATCTTGAGTCATCAATAAAAGATTGAATTAAAATCACCGTATCTTAGAAGGTGGAATGTTAACAGGACTTATCTCTGAGAGGACTAGATGAAGGAAGAAAATTATTACTTTATAAGTATTTTCTTGGCTTTTCTTCTACCATGAATATGTATGAGAAAACGTTTTCTAACTTGGGAAAATAAAACAGCGAATATAAAGATTTTAGAAAGATATACAGAATGGCCAATATTCTAAAAGAAAACACTTTCGGTGTTTAAATGTGAAAACTTTAGGTCCCCGAAAAGAAGCACCCGAGTACAATTCATGCCCTGAAGATCCTGAATAAACGGGGCATAACGGAACATGGAAAGCCTTGCATAATTGCCACTATCACTTTGGTTTTCCTATAAAGCACTGTTCAACACACAAGCCCTTGTCTGACCTACGCTCACTGCTAACACTTCAGCTGCTGCCTCTGAAGGTCACGAGGAGCCCTGTTGAGGAGGAGATAAATGATAATGGTTTTTTTAAGGGCAAAGCCTCGTTTGAGGCCCATCAGTCACTGCAAATCCTGTCCACACACCCCACATCAATCCTCTAGGGAAAGAGCAACGGTTTATAAACTTTGCTTAACAGTTAGACTCCCTCCTCCAGCCTGGCACAGTTCAGGCTGTGTGGTCATGTCTGTCTCCAGCATTAACTACAGAGGGAACGGGGGGGTTTTATAAACTTCCCTTGGCAGTTCTCTACCCCAGTGCCCAGGATGGTGCCTGGAACACAAAAGGAGCCTAAGATAGAGTAGCTAAATGGCATGGAAATCCAAGCTTCCACAGGATTCCCACGTCCAGATTCAGCTAAGTGGCTTGTTCTTACAAGTGACTTCACTAAATCCATCCACATAGCCCAGGAATCAACGTGGTGTCATCACCATTACTCTGAACAAACAGATCCCACCCAATCACGAAAGCCAGGAATGCCACGTGCACATCTGGGGGTGCCATAGATCCTTCGCCTTGTCCTTTTTCACTTCTAAGTGCTGGCTCCTGGTCTAGGGGCCCTGAGTGCTGGGTGCCTGGGTGGGCAGTGAGGGTTGAGGGTGGGGGAAGAGGCAAAAATAGGTAAGAAAAAAATCCCCACTGCAGGACCTTTTGTGTTCCAGGCACCACAAGAGTCCAGGGCAACAGAGGGCAGGGCAGCACCTGGCATCTCACACACCTACAGTACAGGACTCAGGTGTGATGGATGAAAGAGGTGAGATGCCCACACGGGAGAGTCCATGACAGATGAGACAAGAAGAGGGGCTAAAGGTGGCCGCCCAGCATGGAGGGGTCAAACTGCCAGCCCTTAGCTGGGTCTCAGAGCTGAAGAGATGTCAGTGCTCCTACTGTGAACAGGGCTCACGGAGGATAAGGGAGACCCTGAGACTGGAGGGTTTGAGGCCAGGGAAGAGGCTGTGCATGTGAGCCATCCACAGGGGCACTGTGGAGAGGACAGTGTGGAAGCTTCACTTCTCTCTACACCCTCTTCTCTTTCTGCCTCCCTAGGCTTCAGTGGCAGGAGTCCCAAGGACTAGTTTGGAAGGAATCCCCAAATCTGAGAGTGAAAGTTCAGCTGGCCAGGCTCTCCGCTCTCGCAAAACTGGAAACTGAAGTTCACAGGAAGGATGTGTCTTCCCCAGGCCTCTTAGAGGGTGTAGAGCAGGGGATGGAACCTGGGGACTCTGACTCAGAGGGAAGGGCCTTTTCTAGTTCCCACACCAGGTCAAACACATGGAGAGTGAACACAGATATGTTTTCACCTGCTATGAACTGGGAACCAGGTGGCAACTTCCCAGCAAGCATGGCAGGATGGCAATGGTGCTTTGGTCAGTGGCCAAAGCAGGAGCCGCCATGGCTGGAAGAGGCTTGAAAGAGGAGGAACCAGAGGAAGGAAGGCCAGGCGAACGGCTGTGGCAGGTGCACTAACCACAGTGACAAGGCCTGGGCCAGTTCCACGAGCAGTGAGGCTATGAAGAAAGGCTAGGAGTGAACACGATGAGATCTGGAAATGTGAAGGGAGTCAGCGGACACAGGGGAGGGCCAAGGAAAAGGAGTGGTTAGAGATGAGGCCAAAGTCCTCAGCTTGTGTGACCAGAATGAGGACAGTTCTGGAAAACTAGGAGAATAAGCCACATTTGCGGCCTCAGGTAATGGGCTCAGTTTTAGCTGTGTAGGGCTATGTGTCTATTCTGAAGGTGGGAGTGGGTGAGTGGAATCCAGGAAGGATGTGAAATTAACAGTAACAAGTGTGGACAGCTAATCTGCCTAGGGGCTTCCTCTTCATTTCCCTTGCCCCAGATTGACAGTCTATGCACTTAAGGATCAGCACTGGATATCTACCACCTTTTGCTTTCTATAAAGAGATATTGGTTGAACCAATGAAGTTCAGAGTGGTATGGAGGAAGGTAGGCAATACCCCACCAAATGTTGCTGTATTCAGCATTTACAGAGCATCTGTGTGGTAGGCATTAAGAAGACACTCCTTTGACATCCTTTCTTCCTTTCCTTCTTTTAGGAATAAAACCTCTTCTCACCTGTAATAGGTAGAATAAAGCACATTCCCCCCTCCCATGTCCTAATGCCAGAAACCTGTGGATATGTTACCTTGCACTGCAAAAGGGACTCTGCATATGTGACTAATAATTTTGAGATGGGGAGATTATCCTAGACCCAGATAGGTTTGATGTAATCACAAGGGTTCTTATAAGCAGGAGGCTGGAAATCAGAGTGAATAGTAAGAGATGTGACAACAGAATCAAGAAGCTTGAGTGATGCAAGGAAGGGGCCATGTGCCAAGGAATGCAGGTGATCTCGAGAAGTTGAAAAAGGCAAGGAAATGAATTCTCCCCTCAGAGCCTCCGGAAGGAATCAGTCCTGATGAGCTTTTACCTTAGCAAGACTCATTTTGGACTCCCAACCTCCAGAACTATAATAAATTTGTGTTGTTTTAAGCCATAAGTTTGTGGTAAATTTTTATAGCAGCAACAGAAAACTAATATGCCACACCATTACCTAGCTAGACATTAACCAGCTTCCTTTGTAGCTAGGTATGACTATGTGACTAATTTCTGAAATGGGATGGAAAAGAAGTGACATGTACAACTTCTAAGCCATCTTCAGCTTTAGGACAAGTTGCTTGCTCTGGATTTCTGCAATTTTTTTTTCCCTCTTTTCCCCTTCTGGTGATCTAAAACACAAATACGGCAGTGACCCTATTGCAACTACACCAATGAGGACAAATCCTACAGCATGATGAGACAACGAGAGTTAAGGAACTTAAATCCCTAAATGACCTTGTGGAGCAGAGATGTCTGGACCAGCCACACTGTTGACTGAGGGAGAAATAAGTGTTCAACTTATTGAAGCCACTATATTTTTGAGCCTCTTTGTCACAGTAGCTTACTTGTAACCCATACTGACAAGGAAGTCCCAATTTAGCTGGACAAACACACACAGAAACAGATCTTTACACTATTATAGGATGGATGCTTTGATACAGAGATGGGCAAGTGCCCTGGGAGCACAGAAGTCTCTTCTGATGCAAGTGAAAGAATTCCAGATTGGGACCTGGGACCTCAGATGGCCATCCACTCAAGCTATGCCCTCAGCCTCAACCTCCCCTGCCTTACAGGCCCATAAAACAACAGTGGTAGCACTAAAGATGAAATAATCTTTTCACATAGCCAAGAAGACTACTGCACTATTTGGAGCCCAACTGCACTACCGTTGCCCAAGTCTTACCATCTGCAGCAGTTATTTTCAGCTCAAGAAGATAGGTCTGGGCCACTTGTACGCCTCCAGACCCAGGCTCTTGACCAAAGGGAGGTGTCTGGCAAACTGCACACTGGCCAGCCCCTAGACAGCTGAAGGTTTGATCCAGACAGCAATCAGATCAAAAATGAAGAGCCCTGGTCACTGGCTTTTCACATATTAATAACTGGAGGTCACCTGAGACAGGTTTACAACATCTTATAGGCATTCAAGCAGTTTTGCTGATTTTTCAGAATTTTTTTCTGGTTTTCATGGTGGTTGTTGGCCATGTTTTCTCTCTTTAGATCTTGTTCATTTTCAGCCAATTGTGCTTGCTCTGCCAAAAAAATTTCAAGAAATGAACCAAAAATACCTAAAAGCAGAGTTTGGAAAATGGCCCTTAGATAAGTCAAATCATGTCATTTCCCTGCTGAAAGTTCTCAAACGTCCCACGGCCAGAAAGCCCTATAGGATCATCCCTTCCCCCTCTCGAACTTGACCCTGCCCCACTCCACTACTCTGCTCCAGTCCTAGGGGCCCTCTTATTGTTCTCAAACTCCTCAAGTACACTGACCTCAGGGCCTGCAGTGGCTCTCCCTCCAGCCTCGACCTTCACAGGGCTCTCTCTCTCCTTCCATCCAATCTCTGCTCCAGCTCCATCTCAGAGAGGCCTTCTCTGGACACCAGTTTCAAACAGAAATCACCCACCCCTAAATCATTAGGGCCTGACTCTCCTTTGTTTTTGTTTTTTGTCCTAGTGCCATCACCACTTAATATGTTACCCACCTAGCTAGCTATCTAAGATGTATTTATTTTTACATTGTCTGTCTCCTTTATTAGCACGCAAGCTCTCTGGATAGAACTCTCGTTTTGTTTATTGATGTACCCTCCATCGTCCCCCACTGCCTACAACCTATAATAGATGGTTAATATTTGTTGAATAAATGACGAGTGCACCAGAATTACCAATACATGGAAATCCAGTAGTAGCGAGTACTGATTTTTCTTTTTGCCAACTCATTATTTTGGATCTAATTTTCACCTTGATCATATTGTTTTCAACCTGCTTTACAACAACTTGTTTTCAGCCAAAACAACTAGTACCATCCTGGGGACACTTCCAACCACCGCCAGCTCTAACCACTGGCACTCTAACCACTTATTTACTTAGAAAGCAAGTATAATGTCCCAAACAAATAGCATGCACTCCAACGCGGCCCCACCTTTCCTGCAAGGTGCTTTGCTGGAAAGCCTGCCCCTGCTGGCAGCTGGCAGAATCACAAGGTTGGTAATACAGGAGCCCAGCAAGGCTGTAATTAGCACTTGACAAGCACTTTAGGGCCTGCAATTTAAATGTCTATGGCATTGTAATTCAGTTCCTCATTGAGGCAAACGTGATACTAACCTCATCCAGAAAACGGGATGAAATGTCTCCTCACATTTATGGCCTCCTAATTAGGCCATAATTAGGTGAAGCTCCCCAGCCATCCCACCTCCAAATTTTCAGAGCGCTTTCTCTTTCACATCCTCCCAAAATTCATGCCAGTGACTGAGCCTGCACCCATGGGCTCCAATACATGTTGACTGAGTACCTACTGCAGGGAAGACTCATAATTTCATATGGTTGTTTCTCTGTAAGGTTTCCGTATGGTTGGGAATGAATGGCTGTCTATGATGGTCTTAAGGACAGTTGTTGACTTCAAGGTGTTTATGGTCCACCTGCTTGCAGAAATAATTCTGAAATGCAAATCATTTGTATGGAATAGGCTGAAAAAGCATTTAATAAAATTCAGCCCTCATTTCCGATTTTGAACAAAACCCTCTTAGCAAATGGGAAAATACTAATTCTATTATTTTATTTATTTATTTATTTATTTTTGAGACAAAGTCTCGCTCTGTCGCCCAGGCTGGAGTGCAGTGGCACTGTCTCGGCTCACTGCAAGCTTTGCCTCCCGGGTTCACGCCATTCTCCTGCCTCAGCCTCCCGAGTAGCTGGGACTACAGGCGGCCGCCACCACGCCTGGTTAATTTTTTTTTGTATTTTTTAGTAGAGACGGGGTTTCACCATGTTAGCCAGGATGGTCTCAATCTCCTGACCTGGTGATCCACCCGCCTCAGCCTCCCAAAGTGCTGAGATTACAGGTGTGAGCCACCATGCCCAGCCTCTATTATTATTTTTAGAACTCAACAAAATGGTTCTTAAGTTCTAGCATAAGAATAAACAGGTGAGAACAGTTAAGACAATCCTTGCAAAGAGAAGGTTCATCATGGAGGAGACTTCCCTTATGAGATATTAAAGTATAATATAAAAGTAAGGTGATTTAAATACCAGGACACTGACCCAGAAAGCATCAGACATACCTACGGAATAGAATAGAAGTTCAGAAACAGATCAGCTATATATAATGTGTCATTTCAAGTAAGCAGAGAAATGAGTCATTCAACAAATGGTATTGGGGCACCGGATTAACCATTTGGAAAAATACGTATCATTAGAAGTTTACTTTATAAAAAATAGATTCTAAACATAGTAAAGAGTTAAATATTTAAAAATCAAACCATTAGTGTAACCAAAAAGAGATCTAAGTGGGTTATTTATAAAGCCATGGAGTATTTGCAGGACTTTCTAAGCATGACACCAAAAGCACAAACCACAAAGATATAAATCTAGCTATGTGAAAATGTTTAAAATCCCTACATTGGGCCAGATGTGGTGGTTTATGCCTGTAATCCCAGAACTTTGGGGGGCAGAGACAGGAGGATCACTTGACATTAGGAGTTCGAGACCACCCTCGCAAATATGGCAAAACCTCATCTCTACTAAAAATTAGCCAGGCGTGGTGCCACGCACCTGTAGTCCCAGCTACTCGGAAGGCTGAGACAGGAGAATCACTTGAACCCAGGAGGTGGAGGCCGCAATGAGCCGAGATGGCGCCACTGCACTCCAGCCTGGGCAAGACAAGGTAAGACTTCATCTCAGAAAAAAAAAAAAAAAAAAAAACTCCAAAAACAAACAAAAAACCCTATATTAAAAAATAATGTAAAATTGAAGGCAAGTGAAAAAACTGGAAAAAATATTTACCACACACATGATAGGAGATAGATTTTACCATCTTTTTTTTTTTTTTTTTTTGAGAGGTTTGCTTTGTCACCCAGGTGAGACTGCAGTGGCGTGATCACAGCTCACTGCAACTTCTGCCTCCTGGGTTCAAGCAATTCTCATGCCTCAGCCTCCCGAGTGGCTGGGACTACACAGGCACCAGCCACCACGCCCAGCTAATTTTTGTATTTTTAGTAGAGACGGTTTCACCATGTTAAATAAGCCAGTCTCGAACTCCTGACCTCAGGTGATCCACCGCCTCGGCCTCTCAAAGTGCTGGGATAACAGACGTGAGCCACCACTGCACCTGGACTGATTTTACCATTCTTAATACATAAAGCAGTTTCACAAATCAGCAAGAAAGAGCTACTCATATTTTAAAAAATAAGCAAGAGATACAAGTCAATTCACTAAAAATGAAAGACCCATTAAACATTTAAATACATTCAACCTTTCTGATAAACAAAGAAATGCAAAATGAAAGTTGATCAACTGCCCAGTTGACAGAGCTTTTGATTTTTTTTTTTTTTTTTTTAGAAATAATTCTCAGTCCTGTGCTCTAGGAAAGGGTCTATGCACCCACTGCTGTCCCAGGACAGTTCAGCAGGAAGTACAGTGTCGGATTTCAGTGCAAGTCCTACAGTGGGCTCAGGGGGCTTCTTCCCGTCTATGCCATTGCCCAGCTCTGAGGTCTTGGGCAAGTTACTAAACCTCTCTCTTCCCCACCCCCAACCCTGAGATGCAGTCTTGCTCTATGGCTCAGGCTAGAGTGCAGTGGCACAATCTCAGCTCACTGAAACATCCACCTCCCGAATTCAATCGATTCTCCTGTCTCAGCCTCCTAAGTAGCTGAGATTACAGGCATGCACCGCCAGGCCTGGCTAATTTTAGTATTTTTAGTAGAGACAGGGTTTTACCATGTTGGTGGGCTAGTCTCGAACTCCTGACCTCAAATGATCCATGCCACCTCAGCCTCCAGGGTAGGGTTACAAAGTGTGAGCCATTAAGCTGGCCAAGTTCTTCGCTTTCCTCTAAACTCTGATGTTTTATGCCAAAAGAGGGATAATAGCAGGCTCTCTGCCTGAAAAGTGGCAGGATGTAGCCACATGGCAAAAGCCATACTAAGCTCTCTACAAATGGCCGAGATGACTACGTGTTGAAACTTAAGGTACATGGCCCAGCCAATTCTAGTTTCCTAAGAGCCCCTAATTAGGGCCGGGTGTGAGTGAAAACCAGCTGTCCCAGCACAGCACTTTGGGAGGCTGAGGCGGGCGGATCATGAGGTCCAGGAGATTAGGAGACCATGTAACAAGGAACAGGCCCATGCTAAAAAACACAAAAACTAGCCGAGAAGAGAAGGGGAGGTTGGTGAGCCTGTAACCCCCAGCTAGAGGAGGCTGAGGCAGGAGGAATGCGTAAACCAGGAGGCGGGGCTTTCCAGTGAGAGCTGAGATCTGGCCACTGCACACCTCCAGCCTGAACTGACAGAGGGAGACTCATAATCTCAAAAAAAGAAAAAAGAGGCATGAAAATAAACAGGAATCTCAAAAATCTCTTTTTGTTTTACACAGGACTGTATCTGCAGCAGACTTTGATTTAGAAGAGAAAAAAAAAAAAAAAACTAGGAATAACCTGCTGGTTCAACAACAGAAAATTATCCGAATAAATTATGGCCTAGTGGAATTTCGGGAAGCCACTTAAAAATATGAAGTAGAGACTCTGGCAGAGCCAGAAAACTCTTCAAGATATACAGTAAAAGTAAAAAAGAAGAATGCATTTTACCACAGTAAAAAAAAAAAAAAAAATTGGTGGTGGGGGGTAGGACTCAAGTAACAAGCAGCAGATGATCGGAAGTCTATTTTTTCTAAGTCTGATGAAATCACCATGGTATCAACAGTGATTGTGTTAGATAGTCAGGTTATGAGTGCTTTGAATTTTCCTCTCTTTATTTGCATTTTCCAAATTTTCTACAATAAACATAAATTACTTCTATAATAAGATAAAAACACTACTAGTTATCTTTTTTAAAATGCAAACTCTCCAAATACGAAAATAGGAGTTTATTGTTAGGATGATTTTTCAGAAGATGCAAATGTCCTTGTAAGTATGCATTTCCCTTCCCAGCTGGGAAAGGTCCAACCATCAGCGGTGATGGATTCCATCGGCATGATATTGGCTATAATCCAAAGTCCAACCAAAACTGCTCATGATACTCAACGATATCTATCAATTCGTTGGTACATTCTGGAAAGGGGGCTTGTGATTCCAAGATAATGTATCCATCCTAAAACATCAAAACCAAATATTGTGCGATACTCTACAGTAACGTTTCTCAAAAGCAGAGTGAAAGCAACATCTATGGTAGAGATAAACTTTGCCCCGTCCAAAGCTTCTCTTATTACGGATCTGTATTTCATCAGCGCAGTGGCCACTGCTTGAATTCCCTGCCTCAATGATGGAATTCTGGGCTTTCCTCAAGGCCAGCTGCTGCATCACCACCTCCTCCCAAAACTGCCCTGATAAAAGGTAGAATGAAGGCATTGATGTGATGGTTAATATTGAGGGTCAACTTGATTGGATTAAAGGATGCAAAGTATTGTTCCTGGGTGTGTCTGTGGGGGTGTTGCCAAAGGAGATTAACATTTAAGTCAGTGAACTAGGATAGGCAGACCCACCCTCAATCTGGGTGGGCACCATCTAATCAGCCACCAGCACGTCTAGGATAAAAGCAGGCAGAGGAACGTGGAAGGACTAGACTGGCTGAGTCTTCTGGCCTCCGTCTTTCTCTCGTGCTGGATGCTTCCTGCCCTAGAACATTGGACTCCACGTTTTTCAGCTTTTGGACTTTAGGACCTAGACCAGTGGTTTGCCAGGGGCTCTCAGGTCTTCGGCCACAGACTGAAAGCTGCACTGTCGGCTTCCCTCCTTTTGAGATTTGGGGACACGGACTGGCTTCCATGCTCCTCAGCTTGCAGATGGCCTGTTGTGGGACTTCACCTTGTGATCATGAAAGTCAACAGTCCTTAATAAACTCCCCTTCATATATACATTTATCCTATTAGTCCTGAACCCTCTAGAGTTCTCTAGAGAACTCTAATACACTTGTTGAATGAATAAGGGCATGAATGATGCTTCAAGCCCTCAGTGCACACCTTCTGATTTAAATTATGAATTATTTCTTTCAGGTGTCTATCTCCCCACTAGAGTATGAACTCCAAATGGCCAGGTCTTCTGTTTCTGCATTCTTGGATCTCTTCGTCCCATGACAAACCGTGTCTCCTTGATTATAGTTTTTGATTTTATTTATTTTATTTTTAAAGACAGGATCTCACTCTGTTGCCCAGGCTGGAGTGCAATGGCACCATCATAGTTCACTGTACTCTCAAAGTCCCGATCTCAAGAGATCCTCCTAAATCAGCCTCCCAAGTAGCTGGGACTACAGCCACATACCATCATCTCCAGCTAATTTTTTTTTTTTTTTTAAGGAGACGTGGTCTCACTCTGTTGCTCAGGCTGTTCTCAAACTCCTGGCCTCAAGCAATCCTCCCGCCTTGGCCTCACAAAGTATCAGGATTACAGGTGTGAGCCACTGCACCTAGCCTTGACTAAACTTTAGTCAGGCTCCTCTGATCCTCTTCCCAGCTAGGCCTTGACCTTTGGGCTTCCATGTCTTTGCATCATCCAATTTTACCAAGACCCGTGTGACGCTGTCTTAGGTAGAATCCTTCTACCTAAGATATCCCTTGATATCTGATCAAATTCCTCATCCCCCACCAGCTCCAGATGATGTCTGATCTCCCCAGCTGTCCTGCCTTCACCAAGAACCCTGTCTAGTTGGTTCAGCCAGAATCGTCCCTTACCCCTGACATTTCCTCATAATTTCCCATCCCTCCCAACCTGCTCTTGGGGTATGGCTCGCCACTGGTTCATGCTGTATTCGGAACTGAACCCAGTTCTATCTGCACTGGAGTCTCTTTTCCCCTATTGTAATAGTCCCTGGATAAAATCTGTTTTTTTGTTTTGTTTTTGAGACAGAGTCTTACTCTGTCACCCAGGCTAGAGTGCAGTGGGGTGATCTTGGCTCACTGCAACCTCCACCTACCAGGTTCAAGCGATTCTCCTGCCTCAGCCTCTCGAGTAGCTGGGATTATAGGCATGCACCACCACACCCAGCTAATTATTGTATTTTTAGTAAAGATGGGGTTTCACCATGTTGACCAGGCTGGTCTCGAACTCCTGACCTCCAGTGGTCCACCCATCTCGGCCTCCCAAAGTGCTGGGATTACAGGCGTGAGCCACTGCACTGGGCCTAAAATCTATTTTTACCTTTTTAACCTCTGTCTGGCTCTGATTTTCTTTAACAGCCATAAGCCCTGCCCCTTGTCCAGGGCTCCCAGCTCAGTCAGTGAAGGGTCCAGCATCCACACAGCTCTGGCTCCTTGCTTCCCCTCCGTCACCCCCACAATCCATCAACCAAACACAAGGGTGTCCACGACAGCCCTCCGAGCTCTGCCTTTCCCCAGCCCTGTACCTCCAGCACAGCCCAGACCGCCCTCCCTCAGCAGAGTCAGTGCTTCTCAAACAAGACAAAGATCCTCTCTTGACATACATGTCTGACCTTCCCCCGCACTTTAACCTGGTTTCCTGCCCTGCCTAAACCCACAGACTTCCTTGTCCTCTTGGCCCTCTCCTGCTGAGGGCTGTCAAAGAAGGCCAGATCTAGACAGGAGTTAAAGCAGCGAAAACAAATTTTATTCAGGATGTTATTGCAACTGGGGGCAAGAGACCTCGGTCTAGACGCAGGTTCAGTTCCAAGCAGAATCAGGGCATGTGGGGATTTATAGCCAAGGGGCAGGGTGGGAGGTCACTGGATGGAACATTACTATGAGGAAATGTCAGGTGTAAGGGGGGATTCTGGCTGAATCAACTGGACAGGATTCTTGCTGAAGTCAGGCCAGGGAGATCAGACGTCACCTGGGGCTGGTGAAGGATGAGGAATTTGATCAGATATCAGGGGTGATCAGATATTGAGGGTGGGGAATTCTCGCTCCACTGACTTAGCAGGATTCTTGCTAAAATTGGGTGATGCAAAGATGGACACAGAAGCCCAAAGGTCAGGGCCTAGCTGAGAAGAGGATCAGAGGAGCCTGACTAAAGTTTGGTCAAGGAGAGACTCTGTCGAGGCCAGAGGGCTGTTTCCTGCCCTGCTTCTCTCCGGGCCTGCTCTGGGACCTGCTACCCCAACCCCTGCTGTGTTCTCCAGCTCCTGACTCCGAGGCTGCCCACCTTGCAATGACTGGATTTCCCACAACCCAGTCTGGCACCATTCCACAGGTGCTTGGCACCACCTACACACCATGTAGAAAGCTTATTGGCTCCACAGGACAGGGGCAATGCTTGGGACCACCTACCAATGCCCAACATAGTGCCTGGCACACAGAGGTCTTATAATAAACATCTATAGAAAGGAGGGTAAACGGGAGGGATCTAAGATGAATCCAAAGCCACTAATGGAAGTGTTTTTCTCTCATCTCTGGGCATGTTCGATGGTCTCATGGGATCACCTTCCCCAGCACATGCCCCTAAGGACATTCCTTCTCAGCAGACCTGGGGGCTCCAGCCTGCCAGGGTAGTCTGAATTTACATGAACACACACACTGAGCAGCAGACCTCAGCTCCCCTGTCCTCCAGAGATCATAATGAGTCATCGTCAACAAGGGCCTCTGCCTCTTTCACACCTACTCCCTCTAAGGCTCATTGACTTTGTCTTGTCCTTAAGCAGTTGGTTTCCTGAAACCAAGTGTCCAATGACGCAGTGAATCCTGAAAAAAGAATTTTGGAATCCTGGAGCAATGGGGTGAATGTGACAAGAGGAAATTTGTTTTTTGGCTCTGCCACCTCAAATATTTGCTAATCCTCCTATCTTGGCATCATCAGCAAAATTTGATCAGTATGACTTTTATGACCTTATCCAAATCACTAATTTAAGAAAGAATATGTGGTTTCATATATATATCATCTCCAGGCAAAGAACAGAGTCCCATGGACAACCACCACAGATTGCTTGCAAATGAACATCTTTTGGGTTTGGAGTTTCAACAATTAACAGGTGTGCCTAAATAGACCATCTTTATCTCATTGAAAAATCATTAGTTTTGTCAAATATCTTCATGGAATTCACATGTGTTAGGACCCAACTCCCTGATCTAATCAGTCTAGTAATTTTCTCAACAAAGAAACGGTGGTCAGTCCTGCAGGCCTTGCTCTAAATGAACCCACGGTGACCCCAGTGATCATCACTTCCTCTCTTAATTGTTCAAACCACCCTCTGAGCATCCACGTTGGAATCACAGCTGGTTAGAGTTCCCACCAACCTCCATATCACACTTGTGCAGGCCTCTGTGGACAGCTGGGAGGGGCGTTCCAGGGAAGGGTCCTGGCCAGGTGAGCCAGGCAACACGAGGAGCACCTGCTGGTTCTAGAAAGGGAGAGTGCAAAGCGTGATGGAGATGAGAAGAGCCCGATCTGAGCCAGATGTTGGTGTTGCCCTCGCTGTCTTAGAAAGGGAAAGCATGTTCAGGACAGATAAGCCAAAGGCAAGGGCAAACTTCTGAAGGAGGTCACCACTATCATGAAGACTCCGGTTCTAGTCTTAGCCCTATGTCATCCTATTGTGTGGCTTTAGCAAGTCAAGCCTCTCTCCTTCTCTGGGCCTCAGTTTTCTCATGTGTAAAATGGAGATGACAATCAGATTATCTGTGGAAAGGTAGGCAACTGTATCAGTTGATTTCTTGAGGTCCCTTTGAACGCCAGACACAAGACAGTAGTGCATAACGTTTAGGGATGTGGGCCCTGGAACCAGACTGCCTCAGTTTGAATTCCAGCTTATAAGACATATCACTTTAGGCAGGTTATTGAACCTCTCTGTGCCTCAGTTTTCTCATCTGAAAAATGGGGGCAATAAGAATGCTTACCTCATAGGGCCTTGGTGAGAAGTAGGTGATTTACTACTTATAAAGTCCTTAGAAGAGGCTAAGACTGGGAAATGTGTTCACCTTGACGATGCTAACGGTGCTAATAGCAGGATATGCTGCATTTTCGCTTAGACAAGCTCATGCCTGTGCCTAGTGCATGTAGACAATAAGCCAGGGTTCCCACATTCCAGGTTTCTAAAGAATCTTGTATAGCTCCAAACAAGAGGAGCTGGACCGCAGAAAGCAGCTTTTGCAGCCAGTAAAAGAGCCAGGATCGTCCTCTATCCCCGACATCTTTGCCCAGCTTTTCTTCAAAAGAGTCAAAATGATAGGGTTTATGGCACGGTTATGCTCTTCCTAACACTATTATGTCAGTTATCATTACACATACCATACAAAGATCTGAACGCTTTTAAATTGGCTTCTTATACACATCCAAACCACACAAGAAACTCTTTTCAAGATATATTTGTTTGTTTGTTCAGGTGGGCCTTAAATCTACTCTGACATTCTGACTTCTGACTTCTGACTATAGAGAATGAAAGAATCCAACTGTCCATTTTCTTCCTGCAAAGTGACTTAAAAACAAAAATAGATAGCTCAATCTTTCCATCTACTGCCCCATTTCCTCCTAAAACTGAAATGAGACCTACTTTTGTCCCCATTATCGTTGCAACACTGCTTCTTCTGCAGCTTCCATGATTTCCTCCTTCACACGTTCAGACACCTATCACAGCAGGGCTCTCATGGAAACACTCAGCAATCCCAGATATGCCTTTCTTGACTTTAGTCAAAGACTTTCCAGTGTCATTATCTAATTTAAGCATAAAATCACCTTGAGAGAGGCTGGAGCAGGTGCCTTTCCCTATTTTACAGGTGAAGAAATGGAGTCTCAGAGAACCCAAATTTCAGGATCCAGGACCAAGTCTTCCAAGATCCAAACCTGTATTCTGAACACATCCTTCCTTTGCCTTGGACTCCCACAAAGCCATTACAGCTGTTTTGCTAAACACCTAAAACTGATTTATTTTTGGTAAAAATCCAATTTCATCTTTATACATCAGCTTCTTTATCAGTGGTTGTGAGAAAACCACTGTATTGCTCTATTCAGAATCTCTTCCATCCAAATGTGTAGAGAAGGAATAGCCCACCCTTCTCTGCCCAAAGAGGAAGTCCTGTTTGGTAGCAAGCACTGGAACCTGGCAGGTCTCAGAAGGAAAGCCATTCTGCATCTCAGCTGGGAACCAAGACGGTGATCCTCTCAAGAGGGGCTGATTAATCCCTAGAATCCAGAATGACAGTGGCCCCCGGAGCGCTGCTGTCCAAACCCAGGACATAGCCCATCAGGGAATAAAGGAGAAACCCAACCCAGGCCAGATATCCTGCCACACTCCAACAGAGACAGGTCTTAGGGACCAACACTTTGTGTGCACCTGCCTCAAAAGGACAACTTCCTCTGCACCCAGACTGGCCGCCCATCAGCCTGGGGAAGTCAGCACCAGTCTTCTGCACTGTGACTGCACAGCCAGGCCTGCCAACCTGGCCTCTCGCTGCTGAGTTCCACAACAGTTATACCAGCACAGATCACTGCTACTCACTGCTTCCCTTCATCAAGAACGCCATTAAGAGAAACGTAAAGCTGATTGCATCTACTATGTCCACCTACAGACCCAACTTAGAGTAAGCTTTAAAAATCCCTCATGGGCCTTCTTCAAGACCCTGAGTCATTTTTCGATTGTTAAAATTAGAATGATCTCAGGGCAGACACATTCCCAAATCTAAGTGATGTCAAACAAGGATGGGTCCCAGTCCCATTCAGTGTTATCAGGCATCCGCGGAGTGCCTAGCTCCAGCTGGGGTGTTTGGGAATACACACTCTCACCCTAGCCTCACGGACAAACCCTGCAAGGCAGGTAAACTCATCTCCCTGTTGCACCAGGGGAATGACAGGCTCGATAAGTGACAGGGCTTGTCAACCTCAGGAAGTGACAAAGCCAGGGTTTAACTCCAAGTCAGCCTAATCCACCTTTCTTCCCCTGTGCCCTAGTCTTTGCAGTGTCCCTGGAGGTGACCTTGCCCAGCTCTCAGGTGACTGGGGGTGTGTTCTCCAGCTTGGGCCAACAGGAAACTCTTTTCTGACAGCAAGGCTAGAAGCCAGGACCTTGCGGAGGCCCTCGGCGAGCACTGATTGATTAAAAAATGTGCTTTCAGACACTGCGGGCCCAAAGGTGACTGTTTCCCAGGCCTTCCAGCTCTCTGTCCACAGTGTCTCTTGCGGTCAGTCACCTATGTGCTGGCCACATCTGAATGGCTCAGCACTGTCCCCTCAAAGTCCTACCTTCCAAGCTTTGCTCACACAATTCCCTCCTACCACAGGGCTCTTCCCACATCTTCTACCTCCTGTCCTTCAAGGCCAGCTCAAAGGTCGCTTGCGGTGAAAGGCCCTTCCAGGTTCCCCCCTGTGAGAACTCAATTCACCACCTCCTCTTTGTGCTGCTGGAGTTCTGACCGGAGCCTCTGCTAACAGGATCTTCAAATCTTCCTCAGAGCATTTTTGTATTTGACACTATTGTGGCGCTTACTATGTATCAGGCAGTGGTTGAAGTCTTCAGCAGTCACTGATAACTATCAGTGTTGGTAGCCGTCCTATGAAGCAGGTACTATTATTATTACCCCATTGTACAGAGAAGAACAGTGAGGCACAGGGAGATAAAGTGGCTTGCTCAGAACTAACACAGCTAGTAAGTGCTCTTACCAGAGTCACTTGCTTGCATGTGAGTGGCCTACATTGTCCTGTGAGCTCCCTAAGGGCAGAGGTCACACCCGAGTCAAGTTCGGATCCTGGCAGGAGGCAGGTGCTCTGAGCTTGCTCCTGAATGGAACTCAGAGTCCAGCATGTGGTCACCTCCCCCGTGTGGCAAGCTGTGGTGGCCTGCAGTATGGATATTAGTCCACCCAACATCCAGCCAGTCTGAGCGCCTCCCTGGGCCACCTTTAGAGTCTTTCTGGAGGTGCTTAGGAGGATGAAATAGAAAGTGCATTCTCGTCCATGAAGCCAACAGTGTCTACACATACAGCTCACCATCTATAACCTTCCACTCTCTCCAGGGCTTGGCCCAAGGCCCTTCGGGAACAGCCATGATAGGTGACTCCCAGGAGTCTGGCTGGATCCTGGGACCCCAAACAAGAGAGCAGGACCACAGACCCCATCTGGCTGGACTGTAGCATGCCTTGTGAGCCCAAGGGCACTGGGCTCAGAGTCAGGCTGACTTAGACTCGCTGCCTCACCCCAGCTTACAATGCAGAGCTGCAGTTTCCCCAGGTACGATTGGGACTAAGGAGAAGAATTCTTCTCTTGTTGTTTAATTGTTAAAATAATACCAACAATTAAACAATGAGAATTATAAATGCTGTGCAGTGCTAGAGTTGACTATTTCTTCCAAATGCATCATTCAGTAACACCCTAGTAACAGAAGAACCATTTTATAAGAACTAAATGAGACATCAGCCGCCCTTCAGACTTTACCAGGTCGATACAAATGACATATTCCTTGGAATGCTCAAAGAAGAGATGGGGGTAGGGCAGTCTGGGCTGTCTCTCAGCAACACTTGGCCCAGTTCTCCCTCGACCCCCGGCGTGGCCTATGTTGATAGATCAGCGAGTCTTCCTCACCCGGACACCTCGAGGTTCCTCAATCCCAGCCTCTAAGCCAGGCCTGGCTGCCACCGTTGGCTCCCTTCAGCTCTGCCTTGCTGCCATGGCCTCTTCAGAAGCCTGAGGTCTCCTCTGAAACCAGGATGAGGCTCTGACCCCTGAGGAGGCCAATCTTGGGACACAGGCCTCTTTCTCCAGGGCCACCTACTCAGGGCCAAAACAGAAACTGAAGGTTTCAGTCCCAGGCACTGAGCACTTTCCACGTGCACTGATCCACACAGACGCCATCCCCGGGCCCCTCCATGATATCAGGTGGTAGCAGGGGGCTCCAGTATCAGCTATATCTCTAAACTAGCCTTGCCCTCAGCAGCCCGTGCTCTGGCCCCCACTCAAAGCAAGGTCTCCCTTGCAGATCATTCTGCCTTTCCTTCCAGCAGGCCCCACTACATCCTAACAATTTCAACCCCAGAGGCCGGGAGTCACCTTTATTCCTTTCCCTCCCAGAGGACCCCCCTGTTCCTTAGACAAAGTGGCCATTGATCTTCAGTGACTTTAAAGCTTCCTAAGGGGAGGGGCTTTAGAATGTCATCTGAATACAGAGCCAGACCAGAGCTCAGAGCTGACCCTGGGCTTCTCCAGCTCACAAGTTTTAAGCTCTTTCTACTATACCTTGCCACTAGCCATGTGCACATATGAAAGCAACCACATCAGTGCCCAGCACATAGTAGGGATTCAATAAGGACCTGTCCCTGTCATTTTGTTTTCTCCATTGTAGACACAAAGTTGGAATTAGGGCCTTCTAGGCCACAGCACGCAGAGAATTCTGAGCAGCCAGGTCAAAGCCAATCTGATGGTTAAAAACCCAGTGTCCACAGGAGCCTGGCTGCTCTCCTTTTGAGGAGGAGGTAGCCAGCTAGCAACTGTTGCCCCCAAACTCTCAAGCCAGACTCAACATTTCCACACTGCCTGGCCCAGAACCCTGAGATCTCCACCAAATACTTGTACATCTGCTTGGAGAAGTCAAAGCTCTTTCTGGAGAAAATGAA
Organism: Papio anubis; assembly: GCF_008728515.1. Taxonomy (NCBI): domain Eukaryota; kingdom Metazoa; phylum Chordata; class Mammalia; order Primates; family Cercopithecidae; genus Papio; species Papio anubis. The sequence goes on from NC_044988.1 coordinate 67,912,469, forward strand.
AACAGCCCAGCACACTGGCATTCCAGCCGCCCACGCCTGGGCTGTAGTGGACTGGCCCAGTCTGGGTATTTCATATTTTAAGCTGGTGGGCTAGTCTCTCCCCTAGCCACCCAACTAGCAACCCCCAATGATCTGAGGTCTAGGCCCCCACTGATGTCCAGGATCCCAAATTGATGCTTATAGAAGACAGCCCTCACTAACCTTCATGCCCCCAAGTTTCTGCCCTGAGACCCCTGATCAATACCCTGGTGGTGGATGGCCTGCCAAAAACAGATGACTGGCTTTTGAAGGCATTTAACAGTTGAAAGGAAACACGTTAACTACCTCTTGTTCTAGATTCTTCAGTAAGACAGCCTGCTAGGTCACAAAACCTCGGTCCCCTGAAGAACTGCTTTCAGAGTGTTATAATCTAATACTGTGTCCTCCTTTATTAGGGGGTTAAATGAATCACTCACATGAATGACATCACTGTGTCTTCTATAAAGTTGTCATTGGAAATATCCAATGGTCTTGAGAGAATGACCCAGAATTAATTACTCTTTGTGTTTAGTTTCAGGCATATTTTATATCTGCACCACTTTACAGCTTCCTAAAGCCCTTCCACATTCTTATATCTCTCCCTTCCTCTCTCTCTCTTTCTCCGATCTCTACAATAACTCTATGAAAAAGCAGAGCAGACCTTACTATTCTCATTTTATAGGTGATAAAACTAAGGTGCAGAGAAGTTAAATGATGAGCTCAAGGTCATCCATTAAAGAGTGTCAGCATTGGGTCACCCATGGAGAATCCAGAGCTCTTTCCACTGAACCGCCCTACCTCTAACCTAAAAGATTTGTCTCTGGATCCTAAAAGGAAATGTGTCCTCATCACACAGGAACATCAGAGCATCTCTGTCCTGCCTTCAAATCCAGTGTTCAACTGGAACAATCCATTCCTCACCAGATGCCTGATAACATCTTCTCTCTCTGTTCCACTTAGGGGCCCAGTTGTGATTTTTATCCAAAATCGTTCTATTTTACCTTGTGTTTAGCACCACTCACGCGAAATGCATTTGCAATGTGCCAGGGGCCGTGCTGGGTGCTCCAGACACAGAGACCTTCATTCACTCACATATATTCTGGAGTACCTGCAGGCTCTGTCCTGGGCTTTGGGGCACAGCAGACACCAAAAACATGCTGTGCCTGTCCTCATGGGCTGGCCCAGCTCGTAGCCTGGCGGGGCAGTGGACAATAACAAGTAGTGATTGTAAAGCAGAGTTATAAAGACTTCACTGGGGACACCAGCCCCAAGGGCCAGTGGAGGCTTCACCACTGAGCTCTCGGTGCACCTCAAATCCTTCCAGAAATGGATGGGGCTTAAAAACACCCCCTAACTTAAAAACCCCATTCAATGAAACTCAGACACAGACCACAACTTCTTCATTGGCCTCAAACGCACAATCCCCCACTGAAATAAGAACCAGTTTTTATGCAACTACATAGCATTTCACATTTTCATATGCATTATAATAAATAATAACAGTAAAACTTAGTATAAAATCTACTCAGTGTGGATCTCTGTGCTCAGTGTTTGACATGAATGCTCCAAGTCAACCCTCAAAATAACTCTCTGAGAGAGTACCATCCCATCTTATGGTCAAGGACACTGGGGCTCAGGGGACAGGCAGTGTCAGCATGCACACACAGGCTGACTGATGCGCAATGTCTTTCTACAGCATCCAGCTGTCTCCCCCACACCCCACAGGCACTGAAAAAAAAACTAGCATGCCGTTTATAAACGTCAAGATTGGCCTCAGAATCCTCCAGCCGTCACTCAGTCTCCAAATAGTTACTGAGCACCTACTATGTGCTAGAAAGTGTGCTGGACATTACGGTGAGCCAAAACAAACCAGTTCTTGCACTCATGGGGTTCACAATCCCCTTGTGGAGCAGGAGGGAGACCAATAGGGATCAAATAATCCAACAAAAGTTAACTTGTGGCTATGATAAGCACTGGAAGGGAAAGTTCATGGTTCTTAGAGAAAACATGATAGGTGATTTTGCCTAATCGGGGAGGACAGAGAATGCACACCTGATCTAGGATTTAAAGGATGAAGAAAGGTGGCAAGAGCATTCCAGGCCACAGTAACAGCTCATGCAAAGGTCCTGTGCAGGAAGGAGCACACTCACCCAAGACACAGAAAGGACCATGTGACTGGGCCTAAGGAAGAGAGGGAGAGTGCTCAGCAGCAATGCTGGGAGTGGGCAGGGCAGACTGCAGAGGGCCTGCAAGGCTGTGGGAGAAGCTGTGTTCCCATCCCAAGAACAATGGTGAGTCCCTGCATGGTATCAAGCTGGGAGGCCGCTGGACTGGATTGCTGGGTCAGTGGTCTTAACTGTCTTCTCTACCCGGGGGTGCCCACCCACACCATCACACTCCTCATGCTTCATGGTAACGATCCCTGGGCCTCCTCCCCCATGTGCCTTTGAAAGCACAGCTATTTTGGAGTTATCTCCATATGCTGTGTAACAAACCCAGAGCCTGGCACCAAGTAGGTGCTTAGCAAGTATACCCTAAATTCATAAAAGAAGCACCACTATTACCCTTGAGATGATCAGGAGACACACCCAGACATAAACACTGCCACCCTGAGTAAACACAACGGAAGGTGACAAGTTCTGGAAGCGACAAGTTCTCCAGGTGCCAGGGGATAGAGAGCAGATCTGTGTGAGTCAGGTGTGTAGACAGACACACTTAAAGTGAGTAGAGAGTGCAGGGTTGGCTGTGTATGACTGAGTGGGTGGACAGAGAAATGGGAGAGGGTGGGGTTGAATCCCAGAGAGAGGCAAGCAGTTGGGGGTGAAATTTGCAAGCAAAAAAAAAAAAAAACCATTGCCGCTTGCTTTTATTGGAGGAAAAAAACTTGCCGCTTGCTTTTATGGGAGGAAAATAACTGTACGAAGATGTTGGTTTACTCAGAGCATAAGCTACAGAGATCAAAGTCAGACCACCCAGATTCAAATCCCAGCTCCACACCTGGTTGTTGTGATGTTAAATAAGTCACATAAGCTCTCTAAGCCTCATCTGTAAAATGCGGACAATAAGAGTAAGGACCTCATAGGACTGTAGTGAAGACTAAATGAATGAATGCTGCAAAGCACTGACATAGGTGCTAACATATAGTAAGCACTGGATAAAGGTGAGCTACTGTTGTTCTAGTTTCTTTTTCTTCATCTACCTACCTGCAACTAAATGTTCCCATTTCCTTTTCCTTTGTTTATGACCATGAGATTTAGAAGCTGTCCACAGGCTTCCCAAAGTTTCTAGAATTCCTAGAGTCCAGGAAGGACCTCTGAAGGTTATTTGGGCTCCAGAGGATGCTTTGTGGAGTGACAACCAAGCCAACTCTCCCATCAAAGCCAAGGCACTCTTTCAGCTGAACTCGGTGGGGGCATTCGCACAGGCTCTGGTCATCTGCCCCAGAGTGAGCATGTGGGTCCCCATCAGCCAGTTACATCCCTGAAACAATTCTGGGCATTTTTCAGAAAGGCTTCAGTGAATGGTAGTTCTAGAAACAAGACGATTTGGATAATATAGTGATGATTATTATAAGTATGGCCATTGCTTTCAAAATCAGTTTTCTCTGAACAAAGTCAAGTGGGTCATAAGAAGAGCGTGAAAATATCATTTTTCTCTGTGCCACCTCCTGACCCCGCACCATGAGAGTAGCAATAATGCATCACTCCACAAAGTCCTTCTTTGGCTAGATTTTATCTGAACAGTGACTGATGATGTCCTTGCCAAATGGCAGGAGAAGGGGGTCTGCTTCTGCCAGCAGCTGTGGAACATGGGCATTGATGAAGACAGATGAGTCCACTCACTCAACACTTTGGATCTACCACTAATTTTCTAGATGACAATGACACTTCATCCTTCCAGCAATGTAGACTACTCTAAAAAAATCAGAAAAGTAGAAAATTGGCAAAAGAATGCCCCGATCAGCCCAAAAAAGTGTTCAATGTTCATTCACACAGCCAAGAATTTTCAGACTCTTAAACCCCAGCTCATAACCAATGTACTCTTACTTTACTCACAATTCTTTGTTTTTATTTTTCATTACTATTATTATTTTGAGACAGAGTCTCACTCTGTCACCCAGGCTGGAGAGCAGTGGTATGATCTCGGCTCACTGCAACCTCCACCTCCCAGGTTCAAGTGATTTTCCTGCCTCAGCCTCCTGAATAGCTGGGATTACAGGTGTGTGCCACCACACCCGGCTAATTTTTGTATTTTTAGTAGAGATGGGATTTCTCATGTTGGTCAGGCTGGTCTCGAACTCCTAACCTCGTGATTCACACGCCTCGGCCTCCCAAAGTGCTGGGATTACAGGCATGAGCCACTGCGCCCGGCCTTTACTCACAATTCTAACAAACTTGGTTATCTAGTTTGGGTCCAGACCTATTCTGTCACCATCAGGGAGATGGTCCCTTTCAAGCTGAACATACCCAGTTCCTGAGTCATCCTGGCCACCATAGAAGAATAAAGAGCAGAAGCTTCTGGCCCAGGAGCAGGGAGCCTGGAAGAAGCCTTGCTATTAGGGGATTCCAGGGAATATCTTTTCTCACTATACCCAGATCTGCACTGGACCACCTGACTCACCAAGGCTGATGAACTGGCTTCATTCCCACAATTTCTACTAGGACCAGAGCCCAGTCTAGCCTCCTTTGGCTCTCATGCTCTCTGGAGGCGAGAGTAAGATATCAGAACATGTTTCCTAAGTCCTCCGTCCACTGGTTAGTGTACTGCTCCAATAAACTGACCTCCTAAAACCATAATGCTTCTCAGAAGCTGGAAAGTATTTATTTCCTAGGTTTTGATGTACCTTGGAGGATGCTGCATGTATTTGTCAGAGGAGAAGAGAATGACATCAGCTTTGCACAAAATCTTCTATTGGAACATCCAAGCACCCTTTCCCCTTTTTACACAACTACACAGCCCCCAAAAGCACTAAATAAGAACCCGAAAGAATGAATAAAGAGCAAGCAGAAAGCTCACCCCCACACGGCTTGGCATACAAAGCACTTCCTCCATTTGTTAAAACTCTGCCCATTAATCCTCTTAGAACTGGAGAGCTGGAATCCAGGCTTTTAGATCTATTTGTTCGATAAATATTTATTGAGCTCCTGCTCTGTGCCTGGCCCTGAGATAGTGCCTAAGGGGACCACAGAGGAGCCAGACACACCCAGTGCCTGCCCTTTTGGTGCTAACAGTGGAGCAGGGATCCTCGATTAGTGCTGCAATTCACAGAGAACAGCAAAGACTTCCCTGTGGTCTCAGCAACTAACCCAGTACCAAACCCCGATGCTGACCCTATCTGGGGCTCACACACCCACGGTTTCAGCCTGGCTCCTCTGTGTGTCCCTGGAAAGCCAGGTACAGACAGGAAGGCATTTCACCAGCCTCACTGTGTACTGTTACATAATGCTAGAGAAGAAGAAGAAAAGAAAGTAATAGATAGAATGCAGCTGCTCACTGGGCAAACCATGCCATTTAATTTCCTCACCTTCCTAAAACCAAAATAAGTAACAAAAAATGTTAGAGATAAGAAATCACTTACATTTTACTCCCCAACAACATGGAGGATAACCAACCAGGTGCCTGGAGAAGAGGAATGCCTTCCCTTCCCCCACATCCTCTGCTAACCCCTCCTGTGGCTGGGCTATGCCACGTGTAATTGTTTTTGTCTATCTTGACCACCTGTTGAACAGTGAGCACCTCAAGGGCAGGATCTGTGTTTCATCCATCTCTGTATCCCAGAGCCTAGAACAGGGCCAGGTGTAGTAAGTAGTAGGGCACTGTAGAAGAAACAGGCAGTGTCTGTGGCAGCCAACCAGGTAGGCCCCACCCTCCTTTGACGAAAGAACCTACAGGAGGAGATGCAATCAGCTAATGATCATCAGCTGCAGCACCTTTAAGATCTGCTACAGCCTTCAAGCTAAGAGTAAAATCTCCCACAGCGGACCTCAGCCAATCACTGAGTTGGGTGGGGATTCTAGAGCCTGGCTCATTGTGTCTGATAGGAAAGTCCTGTAATGGGCAATCTTGGCTCTGGAGCTCTTCCTACCCAACTCTCCTTCCTTCTGCCTCTCCTTCCACAGGTGTCAGAACAGCATCATGGACAGAGGATTTCCCTACCTCTTCTTATCTTTCACAGGGATGGCTTCCAAGATCTCTTATGCTTACAAGTCTATCTTGGCATTTCCTTCCTGAAGGACCCCAAATGACAAGTGTCCACCCAGTGGAGGAGAGCCACCCAGGACGACCTCTGACACACACTGGACTTTCTGTGGGCAATGAATAATCTTACTGTGTTAAGCAATGGAGATTTCAGGATTTGTTTGTTAATGCAGCACAGCCTCATCTACCCTAACTAACCAAAGACATATATCCTAGATACTGTCTGTTTAGTACCCCTGTTGCATTGTTATCTTGCACTTCCAGCTTGCTAATTTCCCTGCTGAGATCTCAGATTTCTGTATGAAGAAGTTGATGTTACTCTGCCCACAGGGAGGGAAAGCCAAATATAAAAAGAAGGTCCCTTTAAAGATAAAGTTAGCATGCTAACATTCTTAGCCCAATACCAAACACTAAACAGACCCTTAGTGTATCAGTTCCACCCACCACCCCAACTCATTCTTTAAAAAGGAATTTGGGGACAGAGAAGGTATGTCCGTGGATGCCTGGCTAGGTCTGAGGAATTTCTGGGGTGCTCATATTGCCCTCATATTGGGGAGCTTGGGGGTTAGTGCTGCATGCTAGGCACATGCAGAGGGCAGCTACAGCTCAGCAGTTCGCTTGGCCCTGATATGTAGCACCACCTCAGTCCTTAAATGAGGGAGGAAGATCCTGGGGAAGAGACAAGACCAACCATCCCAGGGGGTGTTAACTCAGAAAGCAGACTCGAATAGATGAACCTCCAGTTCAGCGCCTCACCATTTACTCATGCAGGCTGCTCGTTAAGCCCCATAAGGCCCTGAGGGATGAGACTGACCCTACCCTCAAGAGCTGCCAGCCAGTAGGGGAGAAAGCGACAAACACAGCTATGACACAGGCAGAAGGAAAGACACGCCGGGAGACACACATGAATAAAGGCCTTAGTGTCTGCACCCTCTTCTGCCAGCATGCCTTCTCTGCAACACAGCACCAGAAAACAAGGGACCCGTCACACTGCTCTGTATTTACTCTGGGCTTTGAGCTGCCCCACCCATTACACTTATTCCTTGTCACAGTCCTGAGAGGTCAGCACAATGATCCCCAGACTGTACGGAAAGAATAACAATGGGAACAACAGAACAGCAATATTTCCTGAGCACTCGCAGTGTACCGAGCATTGATTGCATGGTGTCACCTGGATCATCTCATTTGTCCCTTATGCACCTGATAAGGCAGTTGGTATATCAGCCCCATTTCATCGATGAAGAAACCGAGGCAAACAGACCTCACCAAGGTCACCAAGCAGGTGAGTGGTGCCCAAATGAGGATACAAACCCAGTTCTCCTGACCCTAGGGCCAGGGCTCATTGGACAGGTGTGAGGTGAGCACGTGGCCTCACCCCTGCAGGAACCCTCTCTCCTTATTCCCCTACGGTGCATCTAATTCCAGTGACTGTTCAGCCAATGACACACACCCCTTCCCCAGACATTGGTTCCCTCTCTGTTGCCCCTCCTGCCCTGTCGGGTCTCAGTGCTGCCCGTTCTTCACAATACCACCTCCTGCCTCCCTGTCTCCATTCAGGCCCCATCACCACTCCCTTCAACTGTTACAGTAATTTGCCAGCCCCTCCGACTCCAGGCTCATTCTGTCTCCGGTCCAGCCTCTTCATGCCCACCAGCCTTGATAGGATCACACCCATGCTCAAAGACATCACACGGCTCCTTGCAGCTCCAGATTAAAGTCTTGACATATTAAACCTCCAGATTAAACCTTCTTGACATAGCATTCAAAGCCGTCCACACCCAGCACCTTTCCCTCTACAAACCCTGCATTTGGGTGAAAACATAACATCAGTGCTCTCCAAACACACTGCACACTTTTTTGCTTCCATTTTTGATCTTGGAGACCCTTCCTGGTATCCAATGACCGTTTCCCAGAGCCTCTGCCTCTCTCTGTCAACTTTATATTCACTCTTCCAGGCTTACCTTCTCCAGGAGGCCTCTCTGGACCTATGTGATCTTCCCTTTCTCTAAATGCCCCTGGCTTCTATTGTTTCTTTCTTCAATTTAGCACTCCCCAGCTGCCTGCCTTTGTGGCTATTTGTGATCAGACTCACTAGCATACAAACCCTTAATGGCCTCTGATTTCCTTGGAGGAATCACCTCTCCCCCACTCTGTGTTCAGGTGGTTGGGTGAAGCTGACCTCACCTCCCTCTCTCATAATGAAAGGAGGGCAGAATTTCTAGGCCTGGCTCGTCAGGGTCATGTGATTTGTTCGTGGATAAACACATGACCCAATTCAAGCCAATGAGATATAAGCTTGAGACTTTTGCTAAAACAGTTGGGAAAGCAACACTCTTCTTACTGGAGTTTCTAAACTGGAAGTGTGTAAACCTGCAGCTTCTAGAGGCCATCTGTGCCACCACATGGGGAGAGGCTGCCTGAGAGTGAAGCCAACACAGAAGAAATCAAAGCCAAGAGGCAGAGAGGAAGATATTTTTAAAGATATCATTTGAGCCCCTGGATTTGGCCATGCCTGCATACAGCACACCTTAGGCTTTTTCAGTTATATGAACCTGTTAAAGTCGGGTTTCTGTTATTTGCAACAAGAGTACTAAACAACACACTTACTAAGAGCCAGGCAGCATGCTGGGCAGTGGGGGTGCAGCTGCAAATAAGATGTAAGCCTGAATCTGAAACTGCTCACGTTCTTTTTAAAATTTTTAAATTTTATTTTGTTTTATTTTTGAGACAGAGTCTTGCTCTGTTGCCCAGGCTAGAGTGCAGCAGCACAATCACAGCTCACTGAAGCCTTTACCTCCTAGGCTCTAGCAATCCTCCTGCCTCAACCTCCCTTGTAGCTGGGATCACAGGCGCATATCACCATGTCAGGCTAATTATTTTATGTAGAGACAGGGTCTCCCTATGTTGCCCAGGCTGGTCTTGAACTCCTTGGCCTCAAGCAATCCTCTCACCTCAGCCCCCCCAAAATGCTGGGATTACAGGCATGAGCCACCACACTCAGCCTATCTTTTTATTTTTTAATAAAATAAAAAAAGTTTATTTTTTAATAAAATAAAAAAATTATATTTTATTGTACTGAGATTTAATTAACTATATTGAGATTTAATACAGTTAAACCTGTACTGAGATTTAATTATCTTATACACTTTAAAGCGGTGATGTTATATATATATATAAAGTGTATAATTCCATGGCTTTTAGTATATTCACAGAATTATGCAACCATCTCCACTATCATTTTCTACCTTGCATTAGAAATGATGAATATGTTCTTGCCCTGTTCTCTATTCGCCAGCTGTCTCTCTCAAACCCAGGGCTATGTTTTACACTTTTCTGCAGCATCAACAGCTCCAGTACGTGCTCAGTAAACACCTGCTGAGCTGTACTCAGACCTTTTTAGGAAGCACAGCCTCAATTCAACAGTCCTTTAAATCCTTTCTAAAGCATGGTGAATAAGGGGAAAGATCTTTGGCAAAGCCACTCAAGAAAAACGACATGCTAACCAATCGCTGGGATTTCTACATTAGATCTTGGCATCAGGGTGATCTTTCTGACAGTTTCACCCCTAGACTGGGCTTCTTGGCTCCCTGAACTTTCTCTAAGTTTATTATTGAATGATTTAAGATAGTAACATGTGGGAAAACATATAGGTCCAACAATAGGGGAATGATTAAATACGTATGGTACACCCACAGGATAGAATAGTATACAGCCACCAAAAATCATCTTTACAAGGAGGATTTGAGGACATGGGGGAAAACCCAGGATACAACATTAACTGAAGGAAAAAAACATAAAAGAGCATATGGAGTATGATACATAAAATAGTGAAAAATGACAACTGGAAGGGAATGATGCTAATTATTAGATGTTATTATTTTTGTGTAGATGGATTATGGGCAATTATTTTTCTTTATGCTTCTCTGTAATTTTCAGCTTTTCCACAATGAATGTTAATCAAATTGAAAAAAACATTATCTTTAACTCATTCCTTGGCTATTATTTTATTTTATTAGTGTGGCGACCAAAGAATAAGAAACAACCACATGGAGACAGGAAGACAGGAAGACCACTTGAACCCAGGAGTTCAAGGCTGCCGTGAGCTATGATGTACCACTGCAGTCTCACTTGGGCAAGAGAATGAGACCCCCCAGCTCTTTCAAATTAAAAAAAAAGGCATTTTTCTCTCAGAGTTTTTAGATCAAACATTAAGTAATATGGTATATTTACCTTTTTACCTTGACTGCCAGGAAGCTCAGAGCTAAAATATAATACTCAATGCAATAACAAATTTAGCCCAGGTTCTTGGTATAGTAACTTCTATGTTTCTACATAGTTTCTGATGCTTTCTTTTATCTGTATTTTCAGTTGTCTTGCTTGTTCAAATCCTCATTGGAATATATAAACAAGTATTTGCTGAAGCCATTTGGTGTTACACCAGAGAAGCAGACGTTCTGATAGACAGGTATTCTGTTTGGCTGTTTCATTTTTACCAAAACACATGGCATTGAGTGGGGTTTTGAAAATCTACCACTATTCTACTTACAGAAGAGAGTCAATCTGGATGTAGGAGGCTCCTTTATTGAGACAGATTGTCCCCAGTGACCAGATTAACCCATTCCTTGCTAAATCTCCATCTTTCTGCAGACCATATGCATAAAAGTCCATACTGGTGCCCACAGTCACTGGCCATTGAGGCCACTGATTGACAGCAAATGTCAGCAAATCCAGCCAAAATCTGTTCACTCATCCACCCTGTGTTCAAGTCTACAAACAATGTGACACAGCCTGTAAATAATTAGGCAGTGTCCACAAAGACAGTCAATCTGAATAAACTAGACCCTAAACACTCTAACACTGGCCACAAACATTCTTTAGATTGCTCTGGATTTTACTGCAAATTACCTAGACTGATCCTTTCTTCACTCTGGCTCAGGGAGAAAGCACCTCTACTTTAAAGCCAAGGCCACTTGTGAATTCACAGGAAATAAAAATGAAGGAAGGAGTCTGGGCACGGTGGCTCATGCCTGTAATCCCAGCACTTTGGGAGGCAGAGGCGGGCAGATCAGCTGAGGTCAGGAGTTCGAGACCAGCCTGACCAACATGGAGAAACCCCATCTCTACTAAAACTACAAAATTAGGTGGGCATGGTGGCACGTGCCTGTAATCCCAGCTACACGGGAGGCTGAGGTAGGAGAATCACTTGACCCCGGGAGGTGGAGGTTGCAGTGAGCCAAGATCACACCAATGCACTCCAGCCTGGACAACAAGAGCAAAACTCCATCTCAAAAAAAAGGTGGAGGAAGAGGAAGAAGGGAGGCAGGAAACATTTATTTAGTGCTTACAGCATGCCAGAGCATCTTCTACCCTGGCTTGTTATCTTCCTTAAGCTGCGTGTCACCTGCAGAGTACACATAATATTCCCACCTAGGCTTACAGAGATTAAATACCCAGCTCAAGGTCATCCAGGGTGGAAAGTAACTAGTTTCTCACTAAAACCCAGGCTTCACCTACCCCAAAGCCCTGACTCTGGACCCCTTCAAAAGGCTAGAGACACTTCTCTGTTTGCACAAGCTAAAATTATCTTCTGCCTTCCTTCCCACTGTTTTCTAAATATTCCCACGAATTGAAGAGTCTTCTGACTGCCTCATCCTCTTGACTTTGGGTCCTCTCACTCAGAAAGTCATCAAGACACACTTGAAAAATAAAATGTAAAGGCTTCAACCCACACCCTGAAACGAAGCACCCATCTCTTTGCTGCCACAAACAGGCCAGTATGAAATCTCTTTCAGGGCAGCTTTCTAAAGGGAAGAAACTGATGATGAAAACATTATGCAGCTGACAATACTTGGTGATGATGCAAGCAGGGCTGCCCTATCTAAAAATGTGTTTGTCCCCAAAAGACCGGCTTTGCAGTGACCCCTCCAGAAGAATATGTGCGGTAGCAACAGAGAAACTGTCAAGAAGATATGCCTCCCTGTAACTGCATTGCTCTCTCCATTTATGTGTGCCAGACAAGTACCCCCACAGAACTTGAGATGCTCGGGCAAAGACGAGGGCGACAGGAATGTCATTCGGAAATGATTTCACACCGGGTTAGCCCTGCACAGCCAGTCAGCTTGCATCCTCTGGGGCAGAGGACGCCTCTCCGCCTGCAGCAGCCTGCGCGCACCGCTGCCAACTGCCATCGGTTCCTTCACCTTTTATTTACAGCGCAGAGCAAGCTGGTTCACCGGTGAAACCGGGGAGGCAGGGAATAAGATACAATCTAGATTCTGCTCTTTCTCTGGGGACATAAACAGGGTCCGACCAAGGAGGAGGGGAAGCCCAGATTGCACCACCAGAGCGGTAGCGCGACCCTCCCCACAAAAGGGTTCTGCACCTGGACTCCAGCAGAAGCGCCTGGAGAGTCCCAGGAAGCCAGGGTCAAGCCCAGCGCCTCGGCCCGCTCCGCGCGGTGGAAGAGGCGCCAACCGAGCGTACTGCACAGGAAATCACTGCCCCCTTCAGGCCGCGTCTCAAACGCTGCGGCCGGAGCACAGGGGCTCGCTCAGTCCGGAAAAACTCGCAAACCCGACCTTGCGCGGCCAGCGATCGCTCCTCCAGACCCGCTCCGCACGCTCCAGCCCCGCGCTGGCGGTGAAGGTCCGCTCTGGGGCTTCAGGCAGAACCCAAACCGAGGCCGTGGGGAGGGGTGTTGGGATGGAAAGCCCTTGGCTCTCTGGCTCCGCTCAGGACTGCTCTCCAAGTCCGTGCTTGGGCTACTAGGTAGGATGCTTCAAGCCTGAGCCGGGAGAAACTGCCTGCAACCGCCCGGCCAACAGCAGCGGCGCGGCCAGACACCACTGCACTTCCGGGACGAGAACTGCCAGGGCACTTTCTGAGCAACTAACCCGAGGCTGGGGTCTCCTTTTGAAATCGCTCTGGCCACAGGCAGCGCCGGGCGCGTCCAGGCAGAAGCGCTGCAGAGCCGGTGGCCCCACACCTGCCCGCGCTGTGCGGGCTCAGAGCTGCTGGCGCGCACCAGGCGCTCAGCCGCGTTGCACGCTCAAGCCCCTTGGGTTCCGGAGCCTTCCGGACCTCAAAGCGCCGCTCGGCTTCCCTGGGGGCCTGTGAGCAGGCCCGCGGCCCCTCCGGCCCTGGGTGGCCCAGTTTGCAGTCAATGAGCCTGTTCCTTCCACTCCGCACCTCGCAGCCCCATGAGCGGGACCTGGACAGGGGCAGTCAATGTAGGCCTTTGGGGGTCCAGCCCCCACCTTCTCCACTCCTTTTTCTCAGGTCAAAAGAGACCCCAGTTTTCCATTCCACCCCCACCCCTCCCCACACACACATACACACATAAGACCAGAGGAGGGGGTGCTCGGCAAATGTTACCAGCTGTGCCAGCCAAGCCCAGCAGGACCGCAGGGGGTGAGCACTGGGCACCAGACCTCTGTGGCCTCGGCAGACGCGGGACGGTCAATAGGGGCTCTGACCAAAGGCCGGAGGTTGCCCCTGTCCAAACCACCCACCCCACTGCCCCCCGAAGCCCCGACGGCACGGGCAGCCGGACACTCACCTCGGTGTCATAGAGCCGCAGGTCGAGGAAGTACGGGCGCAGGAGTGACTCGTTGCGGATCTGCTCGATGGCCAGTTCCACGGCGGGGAGCACACCGCGCCCGATGCTGCCCTTGGCCACCTCCTTGGTGAGCGGCATGAGGCCCATGATGGAGAGCGGCGGGCTGCTGGGCGGCGGCCGTGGGGCGCCCCGCGCCCAGCCCCAGGCCCCGGGCGCCAGAGGCAGCAGCAGCGGCAGCAGCAGTAGCAGCAGCAGGCGCGCGGGCGGCGGTGGCGGCGGCGGCGGCGGCCCGGGCTGCCCGGAGCTCCGCGGGGAAGCCATGCCGCGCCGCGGGCTGCGGGCGCCGGCTCACTCGGCCCGCATGGCCTGGCCCGGCCCGCCGCCCCGCGCCAAGCTCTTCCCGCGGCGCCCGCGCAATGGCGCCGGCCCGGGCCCCGGCTCCGTCTCGGGCTCGGGTTCCGGCTCCGCTCAGAACGGCCGCGGCGGCGGCGGCAGCGGCGGCGCCCGTGACGGATCAATCACGCCGGCAAGGGGTGGGAGCGAGCGGAGTGCGGGAGGCGGGGAGCAAGCGAGCAAACGCGGAGAGGGGGGCCGGCGTCTCCGCGCGCGCCTCTCTCCAGCGCTGCCGCCCCGCACCGGGCCGCCTCCGCCCTCCCCCGTGCGCGCTCTGAACCGCTCTCCCGCAGGGAGCTGCTAGGCGGCAGCCCCTGGAGCCGGGCCTGGGGAGGGCGGACGGCAGGAAACGCGGGAGGCGAAGGCGAGGCTGCTCAGCGGCGGCTCGGGCCGCCCCCAGGGACGGGGACGAGCTGTGCGCGCAGGGGGTGGGGGAGGCGCTGGCGCTGCGGCGGCTGCGGGGAGGGCCACCTTCCCAGCACACGCACACACGCGCCCCCGGCCCTCCGCCGCGCCAGCTGCCGCTGCCCGCCGACCGCTGACCTCCAGGCACCAGAGCGCCCGGGGACAGCGATCTGGGAACCGGGACCGCGCGCTGGCACACGCAGTGGCCGCCGCCGCTCCGCCGAGCGCTGCCTGTAGCACCTGCACTGTGGTTTGGAACCGCTTTTTGGAGGTCTGGCCGGGAAGGTCTCGGCAGGCGAACGTTCCACGAAGGCGTCCCAGAGGCATCTGCAGCCTACGCTCTCCCGTTCTGCTCTGGCGCCCACGAGCCCCTGACCGAGTCCCGGGGGTCGCTGAAGACGCCTGCAGGTGCTCGAACGCCCGTTGGTGCCAGGCTGCCCGGCCTTTAGGGCCTTGGCTGAGGATACCCCTTTCCTCCCCACCAGACGAAGCGACTGCCCTTTGCCAACCCCAGGCAAAGCTGGGGTCCCAACCTTACGTGCGCTACCGCCCCCTCCAGGCATTTGACCTCCCCGCGTCCCCATTCTTGACGGGCTCCGCCCTAGAAGTCTCCCAGGGTGGGAGCACTATCCTCAGGCCAGGGCGGGGCCGCTCCCCTGGACTTGGCCTTGTCTCTGTCGGTCGCACTGGCCAATCTTAGCCAAAGCAGTCCCGAGCCAGATGTACCCAAGTGAGCTGACCTAAGACCTTGGATTCCTTGTGCCTCTGCATACTTCAAGAATAGGAAACGTGGTCATTAATCTATAAAGTCCCAGGGGCTGATTAATGCGAGGAACACAGTAGGACATCAAATCACAAAACATAGTTGTGCCTGAACCAGGGACTGTGGGAGATATCGACGACCTTGTAATAAGAATGGGAATTTGACCTTCGCTGAGTACTTACTGTGCGCATTATGAAGTAATCCCCACAACCGCCCTGTAAGCATACTGTGTTACTCACCCTTACTTTACAGGTGAATACACTGGTGCTCAGAGAGGTTCTGTAGCTAGTGAAAGCACACAGAGCTACTGGAGGACCGGAACCCAGAGCCAGCAGGAACTCCGTGCACGGTGCAGTGGGAGCCAGGGATGTGGGACTGCAAGTTTCCTCTCCAGGAGGGGCACTGCCCTGACTCACTTGCTCTGGACATCGGTTCCCTCTGGCATATGGTGAGGGATTTGGACCGGATGATGATGATGATGGCTACACACCAGCTCTACTGGAGTGAGGCAAGGGCAGCTCTGAATCCAGGCTGAGTTGTTAGGAAGCACGAAGATGAGAGTGGAGGCTGAGCAGAACTACTAGAAAGTACCTTGGACAGCGCCAGGGAAACCAGGCCAAATTCTCCCTGCCCTAACTTCTCTTTCTAGGCTTCCGTAGACACCACCTCTCCTGGCTCCACTTGGCACTTCCTTTTCCCCAAGCTGGAGGGTTTGCATGAACAGAGCTCACCTGAGCATCTCCTCTAGGAAGGGAGGAAGGAAGGAAGGAAGGAAGAAAGAAAGGAAGGAAGGAAGGAAGAAAGGAAGGAAGGAAAGGACGGAGGGAGAGAGGGAGGGAGGGAGAGACGGAGGGAGGGAGGGAGGGAGGGAGGGAAAGAAATGGTCCAGAGGACAGTGTAATCCCCAGATACTCGCTCTACTGCTGTCTCACTTGACATCACAAATATCCTCTAGTCATAGTCTTCTGGCACCTCAAACCCTCAGCTCAGGTTTCTGAATGAGCATTTTCACTTGTTTTGTTGTTGCTGTTGTTTGCTTGTTTGTTTGTTTTTCATTCTTTCCTTTAGTCATTCGTGTTCTCCTTGCAAGCTATGCCAATATAGAGTGTCCACTGACACCTACATCTGGGAATAAGTTGAAAGCTGGGTAACTTTGCCTGATATTTACTAAGAGGTTGAAGGCCCTGCCTGGCATCCTGCCCTACAGCCCCTCTGTCTGCTCTTACAGTGGGGTGACCTGGCCCCAAGATGCATGACCTGGGATCTGCCCTGAATCAGGGGGCACCAATCTCACTCTCCATCAGCATGGCTCCAGGCCAATCTCTGATCTCACAGCCCACTTCTAATGCCTGGGCATCCCTCTGGTTCCAGGATCTTACTCTGGCCTGGTATTACAGTTTGGGTAACTGGGTCCCTGATGTGCTTCCTGAGTCTGAGTTCCTGCCTCAGTCACCAGCCTAGAATGCATGTTCCTCGAGAGCTGGGGTCCAGCCTCTTGCTTTATAATAATCATTCATTCCTTTGACCAGTGTTTTGAAGGGCATACTACCTAGGCAGTGTCATAGCAGCTGAAGATATAGGAAGGAAACAAACCAAAATCCCTGCCCTTGTAGAATTGACATTCTAGTGGAGAAAGAGAGACAATAAATAGGACGAAGAAGATATGTTAGTATGCCCATTTATGAAAAGTGCTATGGTGAACAAAAAAGCAGGAAAGAGGATTGAGACTGGCAGAGTGGGGCTTCAATTTGAAATAGGGAGGTCAGGGAAAGACACACTAAGGTGACTCCTCAGCAAAGACATAAAGAAGGTAAGTAAGAAAGATAGGCGAATAGTGTTCCATGCAGAGGAACAGCAAGGGCAGAGGCTCCGAGACAGGAGTGTGCCTGGCATGTCCAAGGAACAATGTAACCGCCAATGTGGTAGAGCAGAGTGGGCAAAGGGAAAAGCAATCAGATCCAAGGTCAAAGGTAGGTAGGACTGTATGGGGCCTCAGCACTGGGAGGACACATGAAACAGGAACCGTGGGAGGCTACCGGGTAGAGCAGTGACATGATCTGATGTATTTTAAGAGGATCACTCTGGCTGCGGAGTGGAGAATTGTTATCAGGGGAAAAGAGTGTGAGCAGGAATACCTGTGAGGAGTCTCTATTACAATAAGCACATTTGGTGGCCAGGCCAGGGTATAAGCAGAAGAGAGGATGAGAATTGGCTAATCGTTGTGCTTCTTATTAATTGGAATAAAATGCATTGGCCAAGTCCCAGGATGTGGAAGACACTTGATTTCCATGAACTCATCTACCTTCTAAGAGATGTAATAGAGACTTAGAAAGCAACGTGCTCAGGTTCCACCTCCAGGAAGTGATGAAACATCCATGTCAGCCCAGGTCTGTATGGCTTAAATTATTATCTTGCTTCCATAATCCTGTTTCCTTAGCAATCTTTTCTCTAAAACCCTCTGCCTACACACAGAAGCCAGTCTCTAAATCCCGGCTCAGAGGTTGAGAGATGGTGCCCACTTCCTTTCTGGAGATTTTGGGGCTCCATCGTCCATCTGGCTGCCTGTCAACAGGACACTCCATCCCTTTGAATGGGATCCTGATGCTGGGAAGCTAACCAGGCCTCTCTGTGCTATCTGCTCTCCTTCCTTATTGGGCTGACACCCCCTGCCACCTAGGGCTGCTCAGATCTGCCCTCCAGAGATGCCTCCTCCCAGGAACAGGGTTGAGTTTTTAACACCCTTTTCCATATTTGATTGTTATCCATGCCTGCCTCTACTCTAACTCCTAACAGCAGCAAGATCTTCTCTCACTTTCTTCTTTAAAACAAAACAATCTCTCTCACTACACACACACACATATATACACAGCTAATATTAGGTTGGTGCAAAAGTAATTGCGGTTTTTGCCACAGAAAGTAATGGCAAAAACCACAATTACTTTTGTACCAAACTAATATATAGAATTGAGACTGGCAGAGTGGAGCTGCAACTGTGTGTGGGTGTGTGCGTGTATGTATGTAAACCACACACAGGCACACACATGCCATCTTTGCAAACATCTCCCATGTTATTTCTCATTCGTGTTTATATGGAAATGTTTCTTTCAATCAAGTAGTCGAGAGCCTATTTTTTTTCTTGAAGTGCATTATTTATTTTCATTTCCTTGCTTTTTAAAAAATGGTAAGTTATGAATGACGGCTCTAAAAAACACTAACTGAATGAATCTAAGTTGCATATCCCTTTTCACAAGGCATGTTTTTTAAACCACAAAATTAGGTTTCAGGCATCAAATGTGGTCTGGTGACACAGCTTGAGTAACAACAATAGCTACCATTTATTAAACACCTACCTACTCTGTGCCAGACACCTTGGTATGCATCATCTTAATCTTCACATCTGCCTGAAAAATTGGTGTTAGGATCCCAGTTTTGCAAATTAAGAGATTAAGGTCCAGCTTGATGAAATGGTGTGCCTAATGATACCTAGCAGAGGCAGCGAGGGGGCCCAAACCCAATCCTGTCTGACCAGCCCTGTCAAACCCAGTCCTGTCTGACCCCAAATTCCTGCATTTGTCTCTGCTCTACTTGCCTCTCCTTAAAGATGCCTTTATAGAACTGAATAGGACAGACTTAAAGACACAAAGAACATTGCTGAGGGTCCACACCAGAAAGAAGTGAAATGAGCTAGCCAGGGAACTCCACTGAATTAAAGAGAATCTGGGCCTTCTTTTGGGTTATCAGGGAGGAGAGTGTCTGGCTTGGAGAGTCTATGACTAAATCCTTCAAGAGTCAACAGTGGCTGGGCGCGGTGGCTCACACCTGTAATCCCAGCACTTTAGGAGGCCGAGGCGGGCGGATCACAAGGTTAGGAGTTCAAGATCAGCCTGACCAACATGGTGAAACCCCGTCTCTACTAAAAATACAAAAAAAAAAAAAAAAAAAAAAATTAGCTGGGTATAGTGGCATGGGCCTGTAATCCCAGCTACTCAGGAGGCTGAGGAAGGAAAATTGCTTGAACCCGGGAGGCAGAGGTTGCAGTGACCCGAGATCGTGCCACTGCACTGCAGCCTGGATGACAGAGCGAGACTCCATCTCAAAGCAAAAAAAAAAAAAAAAAAATCAACAACAAGGCTAGGGCAGGCCAGCAGAACCCAGAGCCGCCTCCTTTACCTATACTCCTCATGTGGTTTGAGAACTGTGGAAGATTGATTCAGTGGGATAGGTCCTGAATGAACACAGAAAGGACATTTAGCTTGTAATTGGGTGGTCTCCAGAGAAACAGAGACTGGCAACAGGGATTAAATCCCCTCTCATTTAGAGGTTTCAAAAACAATCAGATTATTAACAAAGGGAATCCAGGATGGATAAGAGGCAGAGTTTTAGAACAGAGCCTTAGATGAAGAACAGGCTTAGGAAGCCTCTGTTCCTATCCCTCCAAACATATGAGTCCCTCTTTACTCCTTAGGGACAGTGGTGAGTTTTGGAGTCAGGCAGCCCTGGCCTCAAATTCTGGCTTACTAAGTATTAGTGGTGCAACTTTGAGTAAGTCACTTAACTTCCCAAGCTTCATTTTCTCCATTTGTAAAATGGGAGCAATAACGGTTCCTCTTTCATTGGGTATTGTGAGGATTAGATAATGACAATAGCTAACACATAGTGAGCACTCACATGTGCCAGACATTGTTTAAAGTACTTTACATGTAATTATCTCCCTTATTAAGATAATGCATATAAAGTTCCTAACACAGTACTAGGTACTTATTAGGCATGTAATAAATAATTACATCACTGCTAAAGATGGCAAGATCAGTGTCTGCTGAGGTTCCCACTTCATTACTTGATTCATGAGGTTTTCACACATTTTTAGGCTCCACCAGTCAGCCTTTCTACAGCTTTTACCGGATTGTAACCTTGTGGCAGGAGTCCACAGTGCTCCCTCTCACCCATGGCAGTTCTTTCCCAGAGATAGTTCCTAAGCACCCCCTCACTCTCCACCTCTAGCCAAGTCGTCTTCTTTGGGAGAAATGCCCCCAAACCTCCCCTGGCCACAAGTCTAGAGTCTGCTCATGGCTCTCCTCAAAGACATTACCCAGAACCAACCACAAAACCCTCCACCTGGGCCAAGAAAGATGTAGAAGAGCATGGCCGCCCCTCTGTGCTCAGACTTCTGACTTCTGTCCCCACTGTCCTTACAGTCCAGATTTACCCACATTTTGCTAGCAGCCGCATCACCCTTCGGCTTATAGGAAGCTCGTGGTTCTCTAAGAGCCCTGGGTTTGTTTTCTATGGGGTTATTGTTGCTGATGCTTCAAATGAACAGCAAGCCACATCTCTCTAACATTACTTCTCAGCCGTTTAATTTGGAGGCCTCTGAACAGGATTGAAACATTTCACCTTTGACCATGTCCTGATGTTGCAACCTGTTGAAGGCATCCTGCATGAGTTTGTTATCACTCATATTCACCATCTCTCAGTTAATGCCATTGTCAGTGCACAATAGGATTTTCTTTCTCGTCCTAAAGCATTAGTCAAAATGTTAAATAGGAGAATGCCAAAGACACGCCCTGTGACTGCCCGCACTGGGGGTCATCTGCCCCCTCTGGTTCTACAAGTAAACCTACTAAAAATTGCTCCCAACTTCCACATTCTGCAGTCCTCATTTCTCTATCTTGCACTCCCGAAAATCATGAAAAGCCTTGCCAAAGCCCGGCTGAAACCCTGATACATGCTATCTCTTAATTTCTCTGACCCATCAGATGAATAACTCCCTGAATAAGGGTGATCGTAACTGGGCTGGTTCTTGGTGAACACATCCACTCCTAGGAAGCACTACTCTCCTTTGTGTGATCACACGTCATTTATCCAATCAGCTCTTCTCAAACACTGCTGACAGTAAACACCCAAATCCCCTACTGCTGAACTCACCATTTTAGGCTCTTAGGAAACCGGAACCCTGCTGCATCCCCTGCTACCTAACCCTTTCTTTCACTCATCTCCCAAAGATCTTTCAGATGCTCTTTCTGGATCCCAGCTACAGTGTCCTGCTGTCTTGACAAGTACTTCATCTGGCCCTGGAGACACAGGCTCATTGAAAGCATCTAGGTGCCCTCTAACAGTCTCCTCATCTTTCATTTTATGCCTGTTCCACTATCTCCTGTTTGCTAGTCATTCTCCACCAATACATCCTGTGTGCCTCTGTTACAGGCCTGGAGACGAGAAAATTCTGCGTTCTTTTCAACAAACATCCATGCTTTCTCCTAATGCACCACACGAAGTACCTTTTGTGGTCCATGGCATTATCCCGATGCTTCAGGTCATTCTGGGATTGAGCACCTTCAGGGTCCAACAGCTTCCTGGCACCTCCATTCCAGATCCTGACTTCCAGTTTGTCTCCATGGCCCTAAGTATGTTTTGTAAATTTTATTGAAATATAACAGACAGTTCAATGAATTTTCCCAAAGAGAACACACCCATGTAACCAGCATCAAGAGCCAGAACATTACCAACACCCAAAAGTCATGTTGCTGGCCAGTCACTAACCTTCGCAAGGGTAACCACCATGCTGACCACTAACACTGTAGATTGGGTTTTGCCTATTCTTGGGCTTGATATAAATGGAATCACCGTCTGTCCTCTTCGTGCCTGGCTTCTTTCACTCAACATTGTGAAAGTCATCCATATGGTTGTATATGACTATAGATCTTTTATTCTCTTATGCATGGTTGTCTTACTTAACCTTTTAAAAATCTGACATTATCACAAAGATCCGAATATATGGTTTTCTCTCCACCCACCCCCAACCTGACTGGTTGCAGTCTCACTTGTATCTATTACTACCTCTATTCGTACATTTCTCCATGCTATCCTTCATTTACCCTGCCAAACTGACCTTTCCAAATCATGTCACCCCCAGCTCAATACATTCGATGGCTCCCTATAACCTGAAGGGTACAAACTCCCACACTTGGTATTACAAGCCATTTACAATGTGGCTCCAGTGTTTCCAGCTTTAGCAACAAGCTCTTTCTTCCCACACCTTTTATATTCTAACTACTTAGAATATATTAGCTGGCCCATAAACATAGACCCCTTTTCTGCCTCCATACCTTTGCTCATGCTATTCCTTCAACTTGGAACGCTCTTCCCACTCTTTCTCCCACTGACAAAATCCTTCAAAACTCAGGTCAAATGTCACCTCCTTTGTGATACCTCCTCCTGTCACTCCAGCAGAAATAATTGCTACCTTTTTTCAGCATCCATAGTAAGGCTTGGTTCATGCTGAGAGATAATACTTATCACTTCTTTAAAAGTTAATTACTACATTTCACCATTCTAACACACACGTTCTTACTCATCTCTGGAATCAGGATGCACTTTGCCATCGATGGCATCTTATAGTTGGAAGTATTTTTTTCTTTCTTGTTGATGCATAAAATAATGGTGTTTAAGATTCAGTGAAATACAGTATTTCATTTTTATCTCAGCATATTCTAGAAGAGCTTGTCACACTGCATTGTATGGTTAGTTGTCTACAATTCTGTGTTCCTTTTTCATGTGTGAGGCCATAGGCACACACAAAGTCAGCAATCTGTTTGCTGAATGAAGAGATGTGCACCGTTCACTAGAACCTGAACATTTACTAAGTCATGGGAGGCAGTGTGGCAGGGAAGACCTCCTAGTGTGGTTCTTCATAAGGTTCCTCACAAGGCTGAAAGAGTTACCCTTTCCTCCTGAGGTGCTGAGGCCCAGGAGACAGTGGTGCAGGGCTGGAGAGAGCCACAGAAGTCTCTCTCCCTTGTGGCTGGCTGTCATGTCAGCTCACATCGGGGCAGGGGAAGAGAAGTTACATAGGGTTAGTTTAATGCCCAATCCTTGATCAGCAAAGCAAGCTTCATTCAATTATAACATCATTCCTATTGGGTAAATAGGATTTGCTTCTCAAGGATCTGATTTATGGCCTGGTTTTCAGGAGCATGCTGTGATAGAAAGCAGTAGCATCCTGTTGTGCCAATCTTATTCCAAGCCTCTCTTTTTGAGTAACAACAGTGATTCTTTTAATTTGCTTTTTCCTAATGAAATCAGTTATTTCTCCTGCCCATATCACCACTCTATGTTATATTAAATAACAAAGGACACAGATAGGCTGGCATCTGACTTTAGTGGTATTTCAGTTACCTTTTGCCCATTTCTTAATATTTCAGCCTTTTAAATTGTATAGGTGGTTTAGGTAAAGCCAGTATGTTTGTCTTAGTCCATTTGGACTGCTCTAGCAAAATACCGTAGACTGGGTAATTTACAAACAGAAATTTGTTGCTCACAGTTCTGGAGGCTGGGAAGTCCAAGAGCAAGGCACTAGCAGACTTGATGTCTGGCAAGGACCTGTTCCTTGCAGATGGCGCCTTCTGTGTCCTCACATGGTGAAAGGAGGACACAGAAGGCACCATCAAGCCTCCTTCATAAGGGCACTAATCCCCTTGAGAGAGTGGAGCCCCCATGACCCAATCACCTCCTAAAGGGCCCACCTCTTAATACCACTACAGTGAGGATTTGGTTTTAACACAAATTTGTTTTGTTTTTTTGAGACAGACCCTTGTTCTGTCACCCAGGCTGGAGTCCAGTGGCGCGATCTCGGCTCACTGCAACCTCTGCCTCCCAGGTTCAAGTGATTCTCCTGACTCAGCTTCCCAAGTAGCTGGGATTACAGACATGCACCACCACACCCGGCTAATGTTTTACATTTTTGGTAGAGACGGGGTTTCACCATGTTGGCCAGGCTGGTCTCAGACTCCTGACCTCAAGTGATCTGCCTGCCTCGGCCTCCCAAAGTGCAGGTGTGAACCACTGCACCCAGCTGGTTTTAATACAAATTTTATAGGGACACAAACACTGGGACCGTAGCAGTGTCCTATTGATTTTTCACATGCTTCTGAAATTTGGAATTACAACATAGTCAAATGCTTTGGGATGATCCACTGTATATGATGAATGATACTCTCATATATTGTGCAAGATATTGCACTATCCTGCCTGCACAAGACCCCATGAATTCAGATGGATCTGTGGCTGTGTTTAGAGGACTGGTTGAGGAGAAACTTTGCTCCTGTGTTCATTAGGATTACTGAACAAGGTAGCAGTTTTATAAGGTTTCCTCCAGTTTCAGGCTGGCTTTATAAAGAATCACTGTATGTATCAGGTATTGCTTTCTGTTGGGTTTTCCTGGGTATTTCAAGGGCATGGGGATTGCCAAACCGATGAGCATGATAAAGTTCAATTGCATGGCCATCTGGACTTCCTTTGGGGAGTTTCTTTGATTGATATCTTTATTTTGTCAGGATCCAGGAAAGCACTTAATTCTTTCGTATGATGTTCATTATCTTTTAGCAAATTAGATGCCTCTGGGAATTTTCTAAATTCCATCTTCTCCTTCAGAAAATGGATACCATTGCTTGCAATGTGAAAAAAAACAATAAATAAAAAGTTTCTTTCTGTCAAGAGTGGCAAACTCTGGCTAATAAGTCTAAGGATAAGGAATAACTGGAGGGGTAAAAACAGATTTATTTTTCACTTCATCCCCTTCTATACTGTTTGAATTATCTTTTCCCATAAGCATATATTCCTTTTATTTTAAAAAAAGGTTCTTATATCACTTTGCCATTTTGTTATTGCTGTTGTTTCTGTTTTTCTCCTTTTCTTCTCTTCCTTTTGTGAAGTTTGTGCAGAGGATGGCAAGTTTAGTTCATTTAAAAGAATTCCAACAACAAAACAGCAACCAACCCACCATATTTGGTTTCTGTATTTACTATTGTTTTTCCTGTTTCAATTTTCTTTTTATCTCTGCTCTGGTCTTTCTCAATATTAGATTTGATCTTATAATAGAAATAAAATTTAAAAAAAAAACAATGTCAGTGTCTCTAAACTTTGGGAGGGGGAGCTGTTAGGAACCCTTTACAGAATTTGGGTGCGGGGGCAGGCATGGTGGCTCACACCTGTAATCCCAGCACTTTGGGAGGCTAAGGTGCGCAGATCAGCTAAGGTCAGGAGTTCAAGACCAGCTGGGCCAAGATGGCAAAACCCCATCTCTACTAAAAATACAAAAATTAGCTGGGCGTGGTGGCATGCCCCTGTAGTCCCAACTACTCAGGAGGTTGAGGCAGGAGAATCACTCGAACCCAGGAGATGGAGGTTACAGTGAGCCGAGATCACACCACTGCACTCCAGCCTGGGCAACAGAGCAAGACTCCATCTAACAACAACAAAAAAGAATCTGGGGGAGCTACAGATTCTTATGCAAAGGAAAGTGCAGGCAGCTTCAGGGGTCATGCCCTTCCCCAACCTGAGGCTAATATCTGTTCAGTGCAATCTAGGGTATATTACCCTTTGCATATATCATTGCATGTAATTATCTTTAATAATTGTGTGAGACATCTGTATACCCACTTTTCAGAAGAGAAAATGGGGTTTCAGAGAGGTTGATGTGCCCAAGAGAGCACTGGAATAGTGCCAAACTTTGGACAGCAATTTTGGATTTAAGCAGCCAGCCAATCTTTTCCGCCACACCACAGCTTGAAGGTTAAGCAAACAACTGATTTTGTAACTTTTCATATTATTGCCTCCCCTTTGTTGAAAGTGGGTGCTTGTTGCCTCATACCGTTTCTTTGCTGGTTCTTTGGACAAGACCTGCGGCTTGCATGTGCTTCTCTGGACGTTGTTTGATGCTGGGTGTGAGTCTCCGAGAAGGTCAGTTGATTTACTGGCACATTGGAGGTCCTCAAAACACAATCCAGAAGAGAGTCAGAGGCCCTGGAGTTCCATCCCTTTCACTGCAGCACCCCTGGAATGGGTGGCACCACCTCTGGGGGCAAGGAAGGCAGGTGGGGTGAGGGAGAAGACAGAAGGGAGCCAAAGGAGGAGACAGGAGACTCGCAACCCATTCCCATCATGCTGACATTTGGGGGCCCCTCGGCTTTGGTTCTTTTTAAAATGGGATGAGTGATGATTGTGAGCAATTTTAGCAACAAAAACCGTCTTGAGCATTTACCATGTGCTGGACTCCATGCTTAGCGCTTTACAACCAGGAAGGGGCAAAGCTGGGGTTCTGACTGATTTGAAAGTCTCTAGAGCCTTCTACCCTAGTAGCTATATCCTTCCACCCTGACTCTGAGGCCCTAACAGGCCCCCTCCAAAAGACTGGCAGCAGATCGAAAGGGATGATAAAAGAGATGCCACGTCCTCCCACATACCTCCGTTCTCCCTTTTGTGAAACCTTTCTTGCCAAAAGTCTACATTTGTAATGTTTATGAAAATAATATTATGATCAATGAAAAATTATGTTCTGTATCTATTCTTAGGCATTTAGGGCCTCCCAACCCATGATGATAACATGAACTACTTTGAAAAATATCTCACTCATTTTGGGTTCATTCTTCCCTAATTCACATAACCACAGTGTCATTCGGGCTTGCTTTAATTTTAAAAGATCTTTTCATAGGTGTGGTTTGGAAGGTGTATTCAAGATGGAGAGCAAGGTGATCACCCCTCATTGTGATTTCTGATCGCTTTGGTACTGGTCACTTCTCACTCCCTGCTGCCCGCCCAAACGTCATGACCTTTGTGCTTCTTTGTACACACAAAACCCTCCCCTTGGAAAGCTTTCCCCACCAACTTTAAACTTCACCCACTTTTCAGGGCCCAGATAAAACTCTGCCTTCTCTGTGAAGCCTTCCCCAGTGTCTCTCCAAGGAGTTGGCACCTCTGTCTTCTGCATGCCCCCAGCTCTTTACCTCCACCTCCTGCGGGGCCCTGAGCACTTTCCACCTGGCACCACCAGCACTGCTGAGACTCAGAGCTGCCTCCCTAGGACACTGTGTCTATCCTTTGTCTCCTCTTAAGCCCAGTCCAAGGCCTGGAACATAGTAGGTGCTCAGAAATCTATTGAGACTCGTTGGCAATGGCCAAGACTCGTTTTCCACAGTCTCTATAATTTCTCCCATATGCCCATCTGCTCTCAGCATCTGCTGGGTCCAATTCTCTCTCACTCTCCTTGCATGTCCTCCATGTAATCTGTCCTTTTCAGCTTTTTCCCCAGTCTTCACTTGACACTGCATGTTTTGGTAATCTATTGTTGGCATAACAAACAACCCCCAAATGTTATGGCTTAGAATAACCATCCCTTTATTTGCTTATGACTAATGGGGCTGGGCTCAGCTCAAAGTTCTTCTGCTGGCCTTCAAAATGGCATGGATGCTGGCAGACACAGTTCATGGGGGCCACCAATGTCATAGACATCTCACCATCAATCAGGGCTATCTGAGTCTGTGTCTGTCTCCTATGAGTGGAACTCCTTGAGGGCTGGGGTTGTGTCCCCAGAGCCAGCACAGTTCTCAGCAGAGCTGGGGGCTTAGTGAAGAGGAAATTCCCTAAACAAGAACCAGGAAATTTTGGCTCTGGACCAGTTTTGCCCCACCATGACTTTGTCCCAATCCCTACCCCTCTCTGCACCTGTTTCCCCATCTATAACCATGAGAGGTTCAACAGATCTCCCAGCTTCTTTGAGTGTGGTTATCATCCTGTGATTTTATAGGACTGAGTCCAGCATCCTTGATAAGGCTCCTGAGGCCCTAAGGGCCTCCCACAATCTGTTTTTCCAGCCACAGACCCCAGGCCCCAGACACATCCCACTTCTTGCTGTTTCCTGGATAAACCGTTTCTAGGCCTCTGTTCCTTTTCTTATGTTATTCCCTCTGCCTGGGCTATCACATCCATCCTTTGAGGATAGAGTGTACACTGCTTTAAACCTCATTTGCAGAGGCCGAGCAAACCACCTCCTTGGTTAGAGACACATTCACCATCCTTTCTATGCGAGGTCCTTCTCCCCTTTTGTTTTTCCCTTCGTCCCTAATTCCCATTCTTCTCCCAACCCCCAACATGGTCACTCCTCCAATGTGCCGGATACATGTCACATATTTATCTATTCTTATAAAATATTCATTCCTCTAGCAATAAGTGCCCAGGCTACCGCTAACTCCATTTTTACAAACAACACTGTAAATGTCCTTGTACATCTTTCCTTAGGGGCCTGCCGGAGAGTTTCTCTGAAGGATATACACTCAGGCTTGGGACTGCTGGATCACAGGTATGTTCATTAGTCTAACAGAAAGTAGAAACTGCTTGAGTATGTAACACAGGGGGACTTGAATGTAGGGAATTAATTACTCAGAGGATGGAAGAGCTGCAAAGTAACTTGGGGATGGGGAGGCAGTCATCTACAACAGCAACAGCAGGAAACTGCCCCCTTCCCCAAGCTGGAGGGTCAGAGGGGAGAGGTTAGCTGGTAAAGTTGGAATCCCAGCTGAGCTGTTCGGCCACTGCTGGCCCTTTGGGGATGCAGCTGCTGCTTGGAGATTCCACCTGAGGCTAAGGGAGGAGGGGAATACCCTGGCTTCTTCCTTCCTCTGACAGTCTGCAGAACTTCTCATATTTCTTGTGATGGGAGCAAGATGGTAGGTTAAGAAGTCCCAGACTCATGAGTCAGTCCTTACCCCAAGTCGACACAGCTCAATGCTGAGAGAAAAAGTATCTTCAGTGCCTAGCACACAGTGACTTCTTCCATGAGGGGAAAGACTGGATCCATCAGGGCCACCCAGTGGAAATCAGATGACAGATTTCCAGATGCCTGGGAAATGCAAGCTGGAGGGACCAATCCCCATGACACAGCCTACAGCAGGAGGAGGATGAGACCCATCTCAGAGTACACAGGACTTAGGGGGGGTACACCTCAGGCAGGCACATACCCAGCTTCCCTTAAATATGCCAGGCTGCTTTCCAAATGGCCATGCCAGCAAACATGACCCACATCCTTGTCAACACTTAGCATTATCCACCTTCCTAGTTTTTGAAATCAATGGGTATACAATGGAGTCTTACTGTAATTTTCATGTCTCTCAGTTACCGGTAAGGTTGAGCATCTCTTCCTATGCTTGTCAAATATTCAAGTGTCTGTTTCTGTCAATGACCTTTTCTTGGTTTGCAAATATTTCTAGCTACTAATCCCTTATTAATCTCTAGTCAGACTTAGATACTGCAAATATCTTCTCCCTGTCTGTTCACATTGTATCCTTCATTTAAAAAGAAATCTTTAATTTTTATGTAGTCAAATCTTTTATTATCATTTGCCTTAGGGCTTTGTGCTTTATGTGTCTTGTTAAGAAGTTTAGCACCACTTACCAGCTCTCTCACGTCCCCTCTTTCCTGGATTACAATTCTATACTCCTACACCTGCAGAGAGGGAGGAAGAAGCTTGGTTGTTTCTCCAGATCTTCTACATGACCCAATTTCAAGCTATTTTCTCAGATAGAGATGTTCTCTACCTGTGTTTCCCAGGCTGAGTATTCGTCACTAAAGAAGACTTTGCTTTCTGGGGTGTTAACTTCCTAGAGAACATACTAGACATTATCAGCACAAACAACTCCACAGCTGAAAACAGCAAGGAAGAATATGAAGGAAAGATGCATGCAACAGAACGGGTTTCCAAACCAGGTGCTTCTCAGAACTGCAAGAAAAGGAAGCAAGTAAAAAGTTGAAAGTGAGGATTTCTCAGTTCTCACCTTCCTCAGGTGTCATGTCTCAAGGGAATAAACGTGCCTCAAGTTCATTTTCATTCCTTTAATTTAAAAAAATTTCAGAAAGTGATACATATTATGGTTATGGAAAGACAGAAAGAGCTTTGAACTCAGATGTCAGACAGACACCAGTCTAACATGGAGCTGACTTGTGATCCTTCTACAAGTCATCCCACCTGTTGGAGCTGCAGTTTTGCCTGGCCTATAAAATGCAATTTACCATGCACACTTTTCCTTAAGAAGTTTCACTTGCAGGGTGGAAATGGAAGTGCTTTACAACTTATACAAATTTTTAAGCACCTACTAAGTGCTAGGCACTGGGGATGCTTTTTCTCATTTAATCCTCACAACCACCATACAAGGATAAATTTATTATACCCATTTTACTGGTGGGAAGACTGAGAGATTCAGAGTTTCAGAGAGATTAAGTAACTTCTTCAGGCTTACACAGCTAGGATTATTATTCCCCTTCCCTTAGCCGGACTGGAAACATGCAGCTCTCTGCTTTGGGGATCCTAGCTTTTCTATTTTGTATTTGTCAAGTTATTTGACACTGAAGCATCCCATTTTCCTGCCCTGGGAACCAGGTTAGAAACAAATTTCAGATAGTGCTTTCCAGATCTTCCCTCCCCTCAGTTGAGGCAGTTCTCCACACTCTGGCAACCCCAGAGATCTCCAAACTCAGTTGCAGAGGCTCAGAGGGTCCCCTGAGACAGCTCTGAAGTGGTTTCCATGGCTCCTAGCAAGTGGTAAAGGGGTAGGAAGACCTTGTCTATCCCAAGGGGCAGAAGGTGAGAGACAGCCCAGCCTTAGTGATGTATCTTCCATTAACACAATAGGATCCAGCCACAGCCCTCAGTGGCACACAGGGAAGGGTACTGACCAAGAGGGAGGCTTTCCCTGAGTTCTGGGGGGTTGGGAGATTGTCCAGCTCCTCAGCCCCCTGACTCCACTCCCAGGAGATGAAGCTGCCTGGAACCCCACCGGTGGACACAGGACAGAGGTGCTGAGGGCACAGCCTGGGTATCTGAGGATGTATTGGGGTGACTTGGAGTAAATACAGCGTGGAAGGACAGGAGCCGTGGCAGCTACCCTCAGGTGTCACCTGCCAGCTCAGGCTAATGATCCTGGGGCCATGACGGGGGATGGCAGGTTCAGGTGTTGCCCTCCCCTTGAGACTGGATAGAGACCCTTTCCCTCTGAGCTCCATTCATAGGAAACTCCCAGGTCCCAGTTGGCAAGCACTGAAGGGCCCAGGGCTGATCCCTCTCAACACAGGTTCATGTCAGCAGATGAACAAAGCATCAGGTGACTCCAGGAGCAATGAATCTCCTTTCCTTTCTTAGAAAATGATTATCAAGTCACAGAATGTCAAAGCTGGAAGAAACCTCAGAGATGGTGACATCAAACCTGTCTTAGAGTGCACATGAGGAAAACAGGCTCAGAGAGGGCAAGCAAGGCTGCTCAGCACAGCACATGTCACCCTGAGCCTACAATCTCAGCAATGCTGTCTGCTTAAATCATTCCTAGCAGCCCCATGAGAAAAGCCCTCATCCCACGAGACCTCTGCCAAATTTGGGGCTGCACTGAACCGGGGATATTCCTCTAGATTTTGAAAACTTTAAGGCATAGCCCTCTTAGTTTTAAAATTTCACCCTGAACCATTTTGTCTCATGGAGTTTACAGAAATCTTGTTTCTCACAAGAAAACAACAAAGAAACGATGGCTTCCTGTGTGAAATCCCCGGGAGGTGTAGGACTCAAGAAATATTCTGCTTCTCCTCTTGTAGAGCCCATAGGGAACCAGAGAAATCCCAAGTCTAATGTTTCCTGGGGAGCATCACTACAATGCTGGAACAAATATCAAAGGAAGACGTGATTGGTGGAGTGGAAAAACAGTGCATTTAGAGTTGAGAGACTTAGGTGCAAGTTTGTTTTGTCACTGATCTGCTGTGTGACCTTGGGCTGGCACCATCTCATTCTGGGTGTTTATCCCCCATCACTTGGAGGAAAGACGGGATGCTCTCTAAATGCCTTTCCAGCTTTAGCACCCACTGGGACCCCAGCTCCCCGCCCTTGCTGTCCCTGGGTACCACCTCCAGCTTTCCTCCTGAGCTTGCAAAGCCTGGGAAGAGAAGGGGTTGAGTGTTTTTCTTCCATTTAAGCTCAGACTTATTAAGTGACTTGTCCACATTTCTCTGGAAGTGACAGGCAATGAATATGGAGTTCCTGAGGCGCTTTGTCCAGATCTGACCATGGAAATCAGGAGGAAGACAAATAATCTCCAGATTGTCTGGCTTGACGTCGTTGCTAGAGGATGATGTTAATTCTGCTGTTTACAGAAATAAGTCCAGTGTGAGTCGAAGCTTTTTGGTGTCTAAAACCAGATGGTATTTCCTGCCTTGATCAGCCTCAGAGCTTTGGTTCCCATGGCAACCCTGAAGTTCCACCTACTGCAACTTCCCTGTTCTCTAAGCTTCTTCCTCTTCCACCATCATGCTATGTTGGGCCCATGGAGAATAAAGCCAGTAACCAGCATGTGCACAGCATCTGACAGTTTACAATATACTCCAGCAGTTATTACCTCATTTAATCGTCACCATAGCTTTGCCAGATAGCATTTGCTAACTCCCCATCCTACAGATGGGAAAACTGAGGCCTCAGAGATGAGGCCATCTGCGCTTTCAGCCCTTGATGGTGTAGGTAGAAGTCAAACCCAGGTTTCATGATTCGGGACCTCTATTGTACCAGGATGAATATGAATACCCTGCCCTGCAGATCACCTACTATGCTTATTCCTAAATGATCATTTCCACAAATAAATCAGGTCTAATCAAGGCATGGCAACTTTAAGCAAGTTACTTCACTTCTCTGTGCCTTACTTTGCTCATTTGTAACACGGGTTGTAGTAATGATACCTCTGGGTGGATGAGAGGATTAAGCATGCATGTACAACCAGAAGAAATGCTTACTGGTGTTGAAGGGAGACCTGGGAAGGCAGGGTGAGTCTCAGTTCTGCCCTACCTGTGTGACTCTGGGTGGGTCATCTTGCCTGCGGAGCCGGCTTCCCCCGGTGTAGGAGGGAACAGCATCACAGTGCTCACACGCATGTGGTGCTTGAGAAGATAAGTGCGCCGCCTCTCACGCTGCAGTGCGCATACGCATCCCCTGGGGACCCTGCAGGGCCTGCATTTCTCACAAGTGTCCATGGACAACACTTTGAGTAGCAAGGCTGTAGCTAGGAAAGCCCCATGCAGGTGTTATGAGTGATCAGTCATGAAAAGAGCCATGCCCCCAGCAGTAGAAAGCTCAAGAAGCTTGAAGAGCTCGCTGCAGGTGAGCAGGAGCCCCTTGGGTGGTTTTAACGGGGTGTGAGATTTCTGTCAGAAGGGCTCCTTCGGCCCGAGCCCTGGGCTCTGCAGAGCCTGGAACTCTTACGGGGTTCTGGTGAAAGCTCTCCCTGATCTTGCTCTCAATAGAGGACATAAAAACATCAATGTGTTACATCTTGCACAACAAAAAAAATTTATTGATAATGACTCGTGAACTCTTTAAAATAAACTTTAAATTAAAAGCTAAGTCAGTGTGACCCAGGAATGGTAAGTGGCCTATGTTTAAGTCCATGACAGACAGGGGATCAACGGAGACCTATCACGCGGTTCTAAAAACAGCCTGCACTTCATGCTTCCCCCGGTTTCCTCTGCTCCATATTCTTCCTTATGTGACTATGGTTTGTAAACTAAATTATGTGCATTTATTGCTACCAAATTAACAAATATTTTCCATTCATTCTTGCAGTAAGTCTGGCCAGTGCATCCCTGGGCCTTGCCACAGGTCCATATCCCAACTTCTCTGCCTGCTCT
Source organism: Papio anubis (assembly GCF_008728515.1). NCBI lineage: Eukaryota > Metazoa > Chordata > Mammalia > Primates > Cercopithecidae > Papio > Papio anubis. The sequence goes on from NC_044988.1 coordinate 67,946,284, forward strand.
CAGCTCCAGGGGCACGGTGGCTGCTGCTGAGGAGCTCCTATGCCCTTCAAGAAACAGTGAGAAAATGATTAAAAGCTTCTGTTCGCAAGGATGGCCTCCATGTCCCAGGCACTATGTTGGGCATTGAACAACGTGAGTCTTCACAGCAGCCCTGTGAGCCGGGGTGTTGTGACACCAGTGGATCACAAGCTCCTAGAGGGCAGGGAATTTGCTTTGCTCCCTGGTGCATCCCCCGTGCCTACGAGGGTGTGCCATCAGTGTCTGCTGCATGGCTGTGCTCGCCTACCCGAGAAAGGCTGTCAGCACCCCCACAGGGCCTCCTAGTCATGTGGCACCCATGAAGTCACCCTACAGAAGCTGCAGTGACAATGGTGTGCAGCCTCCAGCTTCAGCTCCTTCTTCGTCGCCAAGGTTCCCCTACACACACACACCCAACAGTTTAGAAAGCCCCTTGTCACAGGCCAGGTTCCCTGGGAAGTGCACTCTGAGGTGAAGCAGAGCCTGCAGCCTGTTGCTTAGGGACTGGGCTTGGGACAGACACCTGTGGAAGGAAAGAAGAAATGCAGGACTGCGCGGAAGGAGAGGCCAAGGGCTGTGGCTGAGGCGGGGGACGGAAGTCCATGGGAGTCCACACGGCAGCCTCATCTGCCTCAAGGGCACCCACGGCCGAACAGGTCAGTCAAGTGGGTGTCCACTCCAATGCCTGGGCGCTTCAGGGAACACTCATCTTCGGACTCAAAGGGAGTGTTAGGGTCATGATGAAAGTGGAGACAATTATCCTGCTACAGAGCTGTGAGCACATGAGACGGAGAAGCTCTGAGCCACGCTGAGACAGGAAATGAGAACCAGAGGAGTGGTGAAGGGGCGCGGAGCAGGCGAGATGAGCTGGTGCCCTGAGAACGTCCTGACCTCTCCCCTCCACAGGACCAGGACCAGGCAGCCCCACCTCATTCGCTGGCTCATTCTCAAAGCATTTTCTGTGCTGGGCTCTGGAGATACCGGCTGAAGACCCTCAGTTTATCTAGACCTCTCTGACAAAGGGGCACATGTATGTGGGAGGGAGAGGAAAGGAAAGACCCTAGAAGGGTCACACACCTGTCACACTGAATGGCATGATAGAGATGAACAAGACTCAATGAAGGCAAAACACCAGCCAGGTCACGGGCACGCCCACACCACCCCCGCCCCCACACTCCGCCCCAACCTTTTAAAAAAATTATGGAAACATATGTAACATAAAACCAGCCATTTTAAGTCTATAGTTCAGTAGCATTAAGGACATTCACAACGTTGTACATTACCATTAGCTAATTCTACAACTTCATCATCACCCTGAAAGGATTAAGCAGTCACTTTCCATTCTCTCAACCCAGCCCAACAACCATGAACCTGCTCTCTCCATGGATTTGCCTGTTGTGGACATTCCACATAAATGGAATCATGGAATATGTGGCCTTTGGTGTCTGGTTTAACTTAGCCTACTGTTTTCAAGGTTTACCCAGGTTGCAGCATGTATCAACTTCGTTCTTTTTTATGGCTGAATAATATTCCATTGTGTGGATGTAAACTTTGTGTATCCATCCATTGGACATTTGGGTTGTTTCCACCTTTTGTCTACTGTGAATAGTGCTGCTATGAATATTCACATACAAGCTTTTGTTTAAATACCTCTTTTCAGTTCCCCGGGGCATATGTGTAAGAGTGGATGTGCTGGGTTCCATGGCCATTCTACTCTGAACTTATTGAGGAGCCACTCCCCCGTCTTTTTATAGCTTTTCATAGAACCACCGGGCTGGAAGGGATCACAAAAGTGACCTAGAACAGTGTTGCTCAAACTTTTGGATTTCACACACCAGTAAAACTAAAACTATCATCACCATACTCAGCCTCTCCCAAAGTAGGAGGGACTTGTGTTGGAATGAAAGCCAGCATGTAAAATGGAAATATCCAGTGTCAAACTCATGGCCTCGTTCTTGCTTTTCTCATTATCACCTCCACCTGGTACTGGTGCGTGGGGACCACTGACCTGGTCCAATCCCCAGCCCAAGTCTGCATCCCTTCTCTAGCTGCCCTGGCACAGGCTGGCCTAGCCTCTGTTCCTGCCTGAAGAATGCTCCCGTCCCCGGGCAGCTCAGATCCCTGGAACGTTCTTTCTTGTGGAATGCTGGCCCCGTGCCCATGGCCTCCCCAGACCCTTGCCCCACCCTCCAGGGCCCCCCAGCTTCCCCCCATCACCTTCCTAAGGGCCCCTAGGACTAAGCTACTGGGACCGGGGAAGCATAAACAAGGCAGTCCCAACTTGCAAGAATTCTTACTATTCTTGTGAGACAGGGTCTCGTTCTGTCGCCCAGGCTGGAGTGCAGTGGTGTGATCATAGCTTACTGCAACCCTGAACTCCTGGCCTCAAGTGATCCTTCTGCCTCGGCCTCCTAAAGTGTTGGGATTATAGGCATGAGCCGCCGTGCCAGGCCACTTGTGAGAATTCCTAAAAGAAACAGAGAATCACCAAGCTATTTATAGCTTTCAGAAGCCCTCCTCTCCAAATCGTGAACAAGTTGCAGAGGCTAAACAACAGGTTTCGTTTATTTGTCTTGTTGGCTGGGCTTATTCAAATTCCATGTTCCCCTCTGTGCTGACGACAGGCAGCAAGACACTAGGGAGTGTGAGGCCTGCACTCAGACCAGACTGTCCCTTGTCAGCTGTGTGACCTTGGCAAAGTTGGTTAGTATCTGTGTGCCACAGTCACCACACTGACAGAAAGAGGAGTTTCAGGATGCCTCACAGGGTTCCTGTGAAGATGAGGCAAGGTGTCTTCTAGAAGCTGCGCCTGGTGGCCCCAGGGGCTCGCTCCATAGCAGCCATGACAGGCAGGCATTTGGGCAGTGTTTTACGCCTTGGATGAATGCAGTCAAAGTGGGAAGATAACTTCACAACATTTAATACACACAGGCCGACAAACAATAATCTTTCAAAGAATTAAGTCCCTGCATAAACATAACAATAAAATAATAAAAAGTGTCTATGGGGAGGAAAATGGAAACTCACTCTCTTGGGCAGAAACTAAAATGACATTCTAGACTCCTGGCAGTGGATACAGTGGCCCTAGTGAGGGCCCTATAGGGGAAGGCCAAACCCACTCCAGCCACCTGGAGGTAGAGACAGAGTTTCCCTGACAAGGATGGCCATGCCCTGTGTCTCTGCCCTAGAGAAGGCTCCAGCAGGAAATGGACACCTGGGAGGGTCCCTATGCTGATGCGAGACAGCTCCACTCTGCTGGACAGGGCCCCAAGTTGGCGGGGGTCCTGGAGGAAAGGGAGTTCTCAAGGGCAGGGAGATGTGGTCTCAGCCTTAGGAAGGAAGTGCGGTGCCAGGCAGGAGAGCCGAGGACAATGAACTGGGCTTTGTGCTCGAGCTCACTACCTGTGATTCTGTGTGGATCTCCCTTCTGTCATTCCCAAGCTTTGGCAACAACTGTTATTTTTGGGACTGGATTCTCTGCTGGGGGGCTGAAATTAAGGCAGGGACTAAATCCACTCAGGCTGCATGTTAAGGAGGAGCAGAGTGCCCTGAGGCCAGAGGACCCACCTCACTCAGGGAGATTCCTTCTGCAGGCCAGGCCTGCAAAATTTGGTATCAGCTTTATTAGGGAAAATATCAGGTTGGTCTCTTTACACGTTAAACAGTGACTGCTGGTTAACAAGACACGATTAACTTGCTAGGAATGGACAAGGACAGCGACAGGAGAGTGCTTCACAGCACCTCCTGCTGATGGCACCTTCATTCTGGCTGCAGAATTCTCCCAGGAAGGGTCCCGGGCTCTTCAGGAGGCATTTACTTGGAAGCACAGCACGGCGTATCTGTCCAAAGTTGTCCAGCCTCCAGCCTGGCCCATGTCTTCAGGCAGCTCTGAGGCAAGAGCAAAAGAGACGGGTTCCCTGCCCCCTTTTTACCCGCTGGATCAGCTTCTACGACTTGGCCAAACTACCTTTCTTTCTGTCTGCCGTGCTGGGAATCCCACTGACAGCAAGACCCAGAGTCAGGCACATTTGGAGGACAGGTCCATTGGCCACTCCTCACTTCTGTGGGCTCCGATGCCAGCAGAGCCACGTCAGCAGCTGCTACCTCTTGCCGGAGGGAGTTTCTTCTGGCCTCACCCACCCAGCCATGGCTACGTCAGGGCAGAAGGGAGAGAAGAAAGAAGAGAGATGAGATGAAAGGATTTAAAATGTGCAACCATCTCTGAGGTTTCCCACATCTGCACTGCTCCACAGTGTGAAAAGGGCTTTCACTTTCACCTGATCCGTGGGGGCTGCTATCCCCTTGTAACCAAAAGGGAAACTGAGACTCAAAGGGAGTAAGAAACATGCTCAACGTCACACAGCGCTAGGTCTGACTACGTCCAGAGCTCTTTCCAGGGTAACAGGTTGCTTCTACTCATTTCAAAGGACCAAAACCAGAAAAACACGCACCCAACTGACGCCTCCTCCCTGACGATCTAGAACTTACACATTACGTGCTGCCTTTGCACATGCCCCGGTTGGGATGCCCTTTCTCTTTCCTGCCTAAACCTGCCCTTCGAGGCCCCACTCCAGCTCTCTCCTCTGGGGTCTGCCCAGGCAGAGTCTGAGCCATCATCGATGACTTTCCCTGAGCCATATACCCAACACGCTTCATCACCACACCATCTCACAGACGTGCTTGTCTCCTCTAAGATACTATGGGGTTCCCTTGAGGGCAGAGAAGTCCTTTTTCATCTTTGGAGGCAAAGCATACGAGTGGGACTGGCACAGGGTAGATGCTTAGTAAATGTTTGGTAACCAAAAGAATTAAAAAGTAAACATTCTCCTCACAAAACCAGCTGGCCTCCATACAATTTTGCGGCGCTGAACTAGAGGCAGGAGCCCTCTGTGGCCAGCGGGAACTTGGACATCCAGTACCCAGGACACGCCAGCAAGACACTGCCTGGGTGCTGGGAAACAATGCCCTCCACCCTACAGGAGAGCTCAGGGTGGAGCCTGAGCTCAATGCCCTCAAGGCTGGAGAGCTTTCGGAACAGGGACCCTGCCATCTCAAAGCAGGCCCCGTCCCGACGTCCCACTGCCAAGCAGACCACCTCTGCAGAGAGCTGCTGGGGACAAAAAGGTGACCACCAACGGCCCTGACCCACTCCCAGGGCTGCGAGGCCTCTTGCCTGCCGCTGTTCCAGTCAAAGCGGGGCTTCCCCAATGGTGTCCAAGGAATTCCAGTCTTGCAAAAGCACCTTGGAGAAGTGATGAGAGTAATGTGGGAGACACTACGAGCTTCTTGGTCCTGTGAAGAGGCCTGACACGTGTGGGCATGCTGAAGGTTATGAGAGGCCTGCAGCAAAGATGATCACGTAGCTCGCTTTAACTTGGTGTCTGCCAAACCTACTTGACAGGGAACCTCACCCCACTTTCAAATACACACCCTACTTTTCTTTATGGAAAACCTATTAACATCCTGTGGAACTAGAGTTCCAAGGAGCACAATTTTGGGGAATGCTGGTGAAGGTCACCGAGCAAGGGAGGTGCTTCTTGTGGGGGGGGGGGGGCAGCCTCCTGGAAGCAGGCTGGGGACACATGTGGGAAGGGAAGGGGGTGATCAAGGACCAAAAATCACAAAAATAAGCACCCAAACGACCCCTCCTCCCTGACGATCTATAGCCTGATGCTCCGTGCTGCCTGCGCACATGTCCCCGCTGGGGTGCCCTTTCTCTTCCCTATCATCCGCATCCAAACATGCCCAGAAAGGGTGCCAGGGACCTCTTGTGAACCAGCACACAAACTTCCTAGGAGGAAAAGCCTTGGACACTTGAGTCCAGTGAAAAAGAAAAGAGAAGCATCGTCTGGAGCCTCTGCTGTCCTGTCTGCAAAACGGGAATAGCCCCGCTCCATCCAGGGTCATCCACTGAGTTCATGGAGGTCTACATTTGTAGAAAGGTGACCCCCCCGGCACAGCTGTGTATCATTGGTGTTCAATCAGACTTACTGAGTGGAAGCTATACCAGTATATGGTTATGAAAAAAACAGCACCACAGCAAAAAGCAGGCACAAAACCTCAAAGTACATAACGTCAGGGGCCATGAATTTCAGAGGCAAACAATTCTAGGCCTACTGTTAACCCCTGAAGCCATCAGTAAATTAAAACAAGAATCTGAAGTGCTTCTAGCTCCGAGAGTCTATAGGAGTTAGTGGAAAAGGCACAGGCTTGCAAGCCCACCAGGTACAGTTCTGAGCCCAGATCTGCTCCTTCTGGGCTGTTTAACTGGCAAGCAGCTTCCCTCTCCCTAAGCATCCAGTTCCCAATGTGCGAGATGAGGTTACACGATGCCCCCTCCAGGGTGGCCATGAGGATGGAATGACAAAGATAAAGCTGCAGCACACAGTAGGGGATGAATGAGTTGTCTCCTTAAAAAGGCTGGAACATGAGAAACCTTTGTATAGGTGTCTGTCAGTAACAGCTAAATGAAATACTTTGTCTTCAGTCCTGTGGAAAGTTGGCTTCTGTGGGTGGAAGGCTGAGAGGATTTAGAGGAAAAACACCCACTATCAGGGCAGGGGAAGAAAACGACGAGGCTCTGGGCAGTAAGATAACGACATCCTCTGAAAGCCAGCATAGGGGAGTGGGCTTTCATGGCTGGGGGAGAGACAGATAAGAGATGGCACCTCCCAAGGAGACCAACTTGTGGCTCAGCACTGCTCAGGGTAGAGATTAGAATTCTGTGCAGACCCAGCACTTTGGGCACACTGGTTCTAAGCTCCAAATAAGAGGCCATTGAGCTGCATCTGAACTTTGAACCTGAGTCCAGAGCACAAGGTCTGCCCACTCTACCATGCTGCTTCTCAATGTCGGGACCATCTATTTACAGGTGTTCTCTTGCCCGTCGAGAGCCTGAAGGCTCTGGATGGTGTCTGCACACTCGGCACCTGGTATCTAACATAAATGCAACAAGCACTGGCTGAATTAGTCACTCACTGGAAAATATTTCAGAAAGCCACCGGGTTTTAAAAGTCAGGGCCCCTCTAATTTAGTATAATATGATATGGTAGGAAACAACACAAGACAATTCCCTTTTGAGGAACACAGCATTGACAGGATGTAGAAAAAATTCCAAATTTTCACTTCTTTGCCTAGAACCTTTGAGCACCAGAGGACTTTCACGATATGACCCATTAGTCTTCTGCTTCCACTTTCAGTGCAGAAAGCCCTGCAGTGATACGGGTGAGCACTGTGGAGTACCAGAGCATCATCTGGTCTGACCCTCCACTTTGCAGATAAGGAAACTGAAAGCTAGGAAGAAGAAGGGATCCACACAGCAGGCCTCCACTTCTTTCCTTCTATAATAGACTGTCTTTGCAATAAAGAAAAACGCGTTTGACATACACATCTTGAACGCATGCTGTAAGCTGTACGCAGCAGGGGCAGTGGAATGCTAGAGCAGTCACACACATAGCACTGAGGGACCCAGTGGCTGAAAGGGGGTCAAAAAAGACTCCATCTGACAGGTGACTTGGACCAGGAGGGACAAGTTAGAAGTTTTAAGGGACGATGTGGCAGGAGGGCTAACCTCTCACCATAATACATACTCCCCATCTAAGTCAAAAGTTGTTGCTGGGAAGCCACTATGTGGAGACTGCACATCCCGGCCTCCTCTGCATCCAGGTGGGGTCACATGACTAACAGCAGCCAAGGGGACGTGAGCAGGAGTGATGTGTGTCGGTTAAGAGCAAAGCAGGTAAGAAGCAGCCATGCCTTCTCCATCGTCCCTTTCCCTTGCTGCCAGCCAGAAGCAAACTCCGAGGCTCCCAGGGAGGGCGGAGCACAGGATGAAAGGAGTTGAGTGCCTGCATCACTGAGTGAACCAACCTGCCAACCAGAAGCACCCCCACTGGACTGTTACATGGGAATCTGTCTCTGTGTGTTGAAGTTCGTTGCAGCAACAAGTACTACCAACGAATGCAGTGGATGTGAAGCAGGCATCCCGAACAAAGGGAACAACGTGACTAAGGAACAGCAGTGTGACGGGGGCAGGGCTGGGGCCGTGGCCATGTGAAGGGGTCCCGGGATTCAGAGAGCTCACGCTGGTGGCTGCGGGAAGGAAGATCACGCACAGGGGCTGTTGCCAGGGGCCCTGGTGTTGCTGGCGCTGCTCTCAAAGGAAGAGTGAAAGTTGTGAATGGTTTCCTGTAAAATTTGTCTCTCGCGTCCCTGCGGAGGAAATTGAAAACAGACACAGAAAGTCTTATTAAACCTTTTAACCATTAATTCAATTGACACAGTGTTGTTAATGTTCAACTCATACTTGAAAAACCCATGGGCGTCTCGGGGAAAATAAATTACCTAATTGAAAGAGTACCGAGTTCAATAAAAACATACTGAGTCAGAATCTCCCCAGCACCCAACATCACAGCCTGTCAATGCTGCAGAGGCCCTGGGATGCAGGACCCCAAACCCCTGGACAGAGCGGGAGGCTGAGCCCGGGGCAGGACTGACTCTTCCCGAGTCGCATGGCCCAGATTCGAGGTCTCCTTTCCTGCGCCTCTGTGCATCTTTCCAGTCCTCAAATTTTCAGAAAATTCAACGGGAGCCCAGTTTCCTTCTGCTACAGGATAAGAGTTTAAACTGCCTTTGCTTCCCTTTGCCCAAAAGCTGCCAGATTTGTCTTCACAGAGATTCACTTCTCACTCTATTCCTACAACGCCCCCTGCCCCCTATACACACATTTTCAGATGAGAAAAGAGGGTGGATGTGAATGTTCCGTTAAGCCCAGAAAACATCATCACTGCATACCAGGCTCAGAGGCATCAATACTCAGAGATTAAGAACAGAGACTGGGTCCTAGCCAGAGCAACCAGACAGGAAGTCAAACTGTCGCTGTTTGCTGATGACATGATTGTTTACCTAGAAAACCCTAAAGACAGCTCCAGAAAGCTCCTAGAACTGATAAAAGAATTCAGCAAAGTTTCCGGACACAAAATTAATATACACAAATCAGTAGCTCCTCTATACAACACCGACCAAACTGAGAATCGAATCAAGAACTCAACCCCTTTTATAATAGCTGCAAATAAATAAATAAATAAATAAATAAATAAAATACTTAGGAATATACCTAACCAAGGAGGTGAAAAACCTCTACAAGGAAAACTAGAAAACACTGCTGCAATAAATCATAGACGACACAAACAAGTGGAAACACATCCCATGCTCATGGATGGAAAGAATCAATACTGTGAAAATGACCATACTGCCAAAAGCAATCTACAAATTCAATGCAATTCCCATCAAAATATCACCATCATTCTTCACAAAATTAGAAAAAACAATTCTAAAATTCATATGGAACTGAAAAAGAGCCCACATAGCCAAAGCAAGACTAAGCAAAAAGAACAAATCTGGAGGCATCACATTACCTGATTTCAAACTATACTATAAGGCCACAGTCACCAAAACAGCATGGTACTGGTATAAAAACAGGCACATAGACCAAAGGAACAGAATAGAGAACCCAGAAATAAACCCAAATACTTACAGCCAACTGACGTTTGACAAAGAAAACAAAAACATAAAGTGGGGAAAGGACACCCTTTTCAACCAATGGTGCTAGGACAACTGGCTGGCCACATGTAGGAGAATGAAACTAGATACTCAGCTCTCACCTTATTCAAAAATCAACTCACGATGGATTAAGGATTTAAATCTAAGACCTGAAACTATAAAAATTCTAGAAGGTAACATTGGAAAAACCCTTCTACATGAAACCCTTAGGCAAGGATTTCATGACCAAGAACCCAAAAGCAAATGCAATAAAAACAAAGGTAAATTGCTGGGACTTAAACTAAAGAGCTTTTGCATGGCAAAAGGAACAGTCAGCAGAGTAAACAGACAACCCACAGAGTGGGAAAAAAATCTTCACAATCTATACATCTGACAAAGGACTAATATCCGTAATCTACAATGAACTCAACCAAATCAACAAGAAAAAAACAAACAATCCCATCAAAAAGTGGGCTAAGGATATGAATAGACAATTTTCAAAAGAAGATATGCAAATGGCCAACAAACACATGAAAAAATGCTCAACATCATTAATGATCAGGGAAATGTAAATCAGAACCACAATGTGATACCACCTTACTTCTGCAAGAATGGCCATAACAAAAAAAATAAAAAAACAGTAGATGCTGGCATGGAGGTGGTGAAAAGGGAACACTTACATTGCTGGTGGGAATATAAACTAGTACCACCACTATGGAAAACAGTATGGAGATTCCTTATAGAACTAAAAGTAGAACTACCATTTAATCCAGCAATCCCACCACTGGGTATCTACCCAGAGGAAAAGAAGCCATTATATGAAAAAGATACTTGCATACACATGTCTATAGCAGCACAATTCACAATTGCAAAATCATGGAACCAACCCAAATGCCCATCAATCATTGAGTGGATAAAGAAACTGTGGGGGGTGGGTGGGTGGGTGTGTGTGTGTGTGTGTGTGTGTATATATATATGGTGGAATACTACGCAGCCATAAAAAGGGATTAATTAATGGCATTTGCAGTGACCTGGATGAGACTGGAGACTATTATTCTAAGTGAAGTAACTCAGGACTGAAGTAACCAAACATCGTATGTTCTCACGTGTAAGTAGGAGCTAAGCTAGGAGAACGCAAAGGCATTAAGAATGATACAATGGACTTTGGGGGATAGAGGGGGAAAGGATGGGAAGGGGGTGAGGGATAAAAGACTACATATAGGGTGCAGTGTACACTGCTTGGGTGATGGGTGCACCAAAATCTCACAAACCACCACTAAAGAACTTACTCATGTAACTAAACACCATCTGTTCCCCAATAATCTATGGAAATAAAAAATTAAAAACAACAACAACAAAGAACAGAGACTGGGCTGGGCATGGTGGCATGCACCTGTAGTCCCAGCTACTTGGAGACTGAGGTGGGAGGATTGCTTGAGCCCAGGAGGTCAAGGCCAGCCTGGGCAATAGAGCGAGACCCTGTCACAGTCTAGGTTTAGAGCCCATTTCTCCCATTTGCTAGCAGGGTCACCCTGAGCAAGATACTTAATCTCCCTGGGCCTTGGTTTCCTCATCTACAAAACAGGGATGATAACAGTCCCTCAGGTGATGGCTACGGGATTGTCAGAAGGCCTCAGACACAAAGCTGTCCATTGCAGCACCATTAATACAAAGTTTGAAAATCTGTATAAGCAACAGGTAGGAAATTTTTAAAAATTAATTTTAGCACATTTCCCCATCAGACCTTGTGTGGGTAGCTGGACACAGGTCCTATCCTCAGAGGGCAGCAGCAGATTAAACATATTTTTAAAAATTAATAAATATGGTCAAAATGTAAATTAAATTAAAAATGTATCATCTCTGGCAGACTGTTCTCTACTAAGAGTGAAAAGGGGGGAAAATCCACTGAATGAGCCCAGACTTCAAACTTTCTTTCATTTCATGGGCTCCCTATAGGCCAGAGGGGCCCCTCTCCAGACCCCCACACAGACACGTCTTGTGCTGATGAGGCCTCCTAGACTCAAGAGGACAGTAAGATTCTCCCTTCATTCCAACCCATCCAAACAATTTTAAATAAGCTGGAAAAATGCCCTCCAGATTCCATCAACACAATCCAAAGGCTGGAGGGTATGACAGAGCATTGGATGCCAGGTCAGAGCATCTGGAATCCCCACTCTATCACTGATTAGCGCCAGCATCCCAGGCCCGCCCCTTTTCCGCTAAGTATCTGTAAAATGGGGATAATGTGACCTGCCAGGGCTGCACTGAAGCTCACCCTGAGATAATGAATGGGGTGGCACTGTGCAAACTGCAGAGGGCTAAAGTGTAAATGGAAGGGTCGACAACAATGTTATTATTAAACACCACCTTAGCCTTAATTGCCTGAGAAATGAGGTCAGGGCAAGACAGGGTTCCGGCCCTCGCTGCCTGCTAACCTTAGGAGGGAGCTGCAGATGATTAAAACCGTAATTGTTTCCTGCATCTACAACTGATTGAAGATGATAATGATAATTGCCCTTTAAAAACCCCTGAGTTTCAAAGGACCTGCCTGATAACTCTCAAAAGGGAAAAAAAACCAGCCATTAAATGTAGAAAAAAGGTTCACCTATCTAGTATTTCAAAAAACGCAAATTAAAACAGGGTACCTTTTTTTGCCTATCAAATTAATAAAGATTAAAAAACAAACTGATGTGATACTGGCAAAGCTGCAGTGAAACGAACAACAAACTCTCACACACTCACAGCCAGTGGAACTGTTCACTGGCTCTTTCCAGAAAGTTATTCAGATGTACATATACCTTGATTCCGCCTCTTTGATTCAGTAATTCCACTTTCAGACATCTACTGTGAGGAGATGATTAGAAGGCCTTAGACACAAAGCTGTCCATTGCAGCACCATTTATACAAAGTTTGAAAATCTACATAACAGGTAGGAATTTTTTAAAAATTAATTTTAGCACATCTATGCAAATTTATATGAAAAAGAGTTCTTAATGACATGAGTAGCTGCATATATTTCATATTAAAGAAAGCAGGAGATAAAATTACAGACCCAAATTTATCTCAGTCATATTTTTAAAAAAATTTAAGGGTGTGGTGATGCGTGCTCATAATCCAAGCTACTGAAGAGACTGAGGTGGGAAGATCCTTTGAGGCCAGGAGTTTGAGGCCAGCCTGGGCAACACAGGAAGACCCCATCTCTTTAAAAAAGAAAAAACAAAGAAAAAGGACACAAAACACTACAGAGTAATCTGCCCAAAGGTGAACAGTGTTGGCCTCTGAGCGATTGGATTGTGATTTCTTAAAGAAATTCTTTTCACCATTTTGGTACTGTGTAAATTTAATAAAATCATATGCACTGCACTGACAACCACAAAAAAAGGGCAACAGAAAGAAACAATGACTTAGAACCAACTAACTCCTCATTTCTGGTAAACCTCCAATATGTAACTCGTCCAAAACTAACAAACTAATGAGCAGACTCGAGCACACATTACAATTCCAGTACTGGGGTGGGTTCATCTGGAAGTGATATGGCTTGCAGGCTGGGAGTCCACAAGCTTTGCTAATATTACTATGCCTGATAAGACTTGCTGATGTTATTATATTACAAGCCAGGTGTTTGGTTAATACTCACTTAAAAAAATTTTAGGCCAAAATGCTCAATCTTATTGATTGTGTAAAAAATGCATTTTATATCACACCCTGTTTTCATGTAAACATATATAACTGAAACATTTTGTCCTTTCTATCTGCAAAAGCATGTTGCTATTTTCTATTCTATTTCCTAAAATGTGCTGCTCATGCCCCATTAAATGGATTCTAAAACCCATCAGTGTGCTGTGGGCCACAGCTAGAAAGACACTGTGGGGAAGGAAAGCTGGGTCTCCCCATCTCATGTGTCCTGGTCTAGGCTCTCCAATGTGTACAGAGCACGAGAGCCATAATGGGTACTCTCTCTTGGTTGGCCAAGCTTGCGTTGCAAAAGAAAAAGTATGAATGTTACAAAGAGAAGTTCATGCCCTATAGCAAAACCAAAGAGGCAGGAACCCTTGATGTCAAGGTCAGGCAAGTCCAGTCTAGAAGAGCCAAGGCCCAGAGCATCTGAAGGCTGTAAGCGCAGTGAACTGGCTCTTGGAAGCCACCTTTGGCCTGAGGAGCTCTTTGCACATCTGAGAACCAGCACACAGTTGCAGTGCTAACTTAGAATAATGCAGCAGAAGTTAAATTTGCTTTTGTACTATTACATTTCTCCTAAACATGCCTTTTCTCGATGACTCATGATGATACACGGTCCTCACTTTCAGAGGACTTTATCTGGTACTATATTTACTTTTGAATAACAGGGTCTTTCTCCAGGGAGGTGGTTCAGATCGGCTCCTTCTCCTTGTACCTATTACTGTGTGGAACTGCCTGACTGCAGGGTGGATGCTGCCTGCTGGAGGGAAATGGGTGGGATTGAGTGGTGCTCTTGGCCTGGCATGTCACAGGCACCTGGGCCTCTTGGTTGGGAGCTGGTGAGCTGGGCCCCTAAGTAGGACCACTAACAGCTGTCCCTTCTGCTTCTCCTAATGGGGCCTGTTTAGTATAGGATGCAGACTGTCATAGAACAGGGAATGAGGGGAAGGGGGGATGAATTTGAGAGGAAACTGAAAAAAGGCTCTAGTCTGTATAAACTTTAAGAACAATGTCCTCTATCAGGATGGGCTCAAGATGTCACATCATTCACTCTGATGATGTCAGTTAAGTTTCCTAAGGTTTGCAAACTAGCCCCGTCTGTCTGCTTTTTGTGATCCTGGGCCAAGGAGGACACAGTCACAGAGGGCAGAGAGGAGGTTCTGGAAGCATTAGCAGTTGCTATCTGGTGGCTCAGCTCCCGGCCTGTCCTCTCACTGGCCCTGCCTCCAGAGCCTTTTCTGTCCTTCTTCCTTAACTGGCTTAAGCTTGGATTTTCCCCACTCCATTCTTTCCTTGGTTCACACATCTGGCCTCTGGAGGCCAGGAGGAGAAAGGTTCCTCTAACGCCTGGGCTACAGCCCTTCACCGCCCCGCCATCCCTCAGCCACCTCTCCTCCCCAAAGGCCTTTCCCTTACTTGATGGCGTCATCCTTTACCACCTTGGGTGCCTTGCTCTGTCCCTTGGGCTTCCCCACATCTCATGTCTCTTGTTCTGTGCTCCAGTCATTCCTTTATTCTTCAAACACACTGTACACCTCACCACAGGGCCTTTGCACGGGTGCCTACCTCTGCCTTTCCACTCTTGCTTCAGGTCTCAGCTGCCTTGCCACTCCCTCAGGGGTATCTTCTCAGCCCTGACTCCAAGCCAGGAGCTCTCACAGCACCACCTGCCTCTCCTTTATGTGCTGTGGGTTAGTTACACCGAGGCAGCTGGAGTCCTTGGGTGAGTTCCTCAACTTCTCTGAGCCTTGGTTTCCTCATCTATAAACTGAAACTGACTTCAGCGGCTTTCGTAAGGATTAAATGAATGACTATAATGTATGACATGCTCAGAGCACAACGCAAGGCACAGAGTGATTCTGAATGGTCAATACCCACACGGTGCCTGAGACATAAAGGCTCTTTTTCATGACTAAATCGATGCCCCAGTCTTCAGAGATTGTTCTGGTTGATTCGCCTTCTGTGAGCCACCCTCAGGCTTCAGTTTCTTGGATGATGCCCTTCCTAACAGCCGAGATCTGCCTGCCTCTGACAACCTCCATACCTGCCTTACCCCCCTGCCCTCCCCGCTGACATCTAACAGCAGAGCAGAAGCGGTGCTGGTCCGGAAGTCAGGCATCACTGCCCAACTCTGAGCCTGGGCTTCCCTATATGTAAAGTGAGGTGGTCCAGGCCCATGCAACAACCAAGAAATGTTTAGAATCCGGCCATTTACAGAGGAGAAGTAACTAGTAAAGACTGGAGGAAAACTACTTGGCCTTGGGATGCCCAAAGCAATGCTAAGGGCATCCCTTTGAAGGATCACCTCGTAGCCTTCAGGCAGGAAATAGGAATGACGACAGTGACAACAAAAACCACCGCCTCCAATCCTGGCAGGGCTGAGAGGAGCCGCCTCTGCACAGCACAGTGCTGCAGAGAGGTGAAGAGAAAGAGGCCAGGAAGCCTGGGTTTAGAGTCTCCCTCCACTGCCCACCACCGTGTGACCTGGGCACCATGCTCCCCTCCCTAGACTGTGCACCCTTGCCAGCCAGACGAAGTAAGTGTAAGGACACCGGCCTCCTTGGGCTGTCTCCAGGACTGATGAGGAAACATATGTAGTGATTTGTAGATGATAAAGTACCATGTAAATATTTATTTGCTGCTGGTGCTATGTGTCTGTTCAATATTTCTGTGCATAGTCCAGCAACATAAAGAACCATAAAAGTGGCCATGCTCTCTGGTATCTCTGCATACTGTGGAACACAGAGGGAGGGAGGGAGGGAGGAAGGAAGGGAGGAAGGGAGGAAGGAAGGGAGGGAGGGAGGAAGGAAGGAAGGAAGGAAAGGTAAAAAGGCAGAGATGTCCATTATGGCAATATTCATAATAACAAAATTCCAGGCATGAGACTATTGTCCAGCAAGTGGAAAGCTGTTAGGCAAAGTGTGAAAAAGCAGCAGGTAAACAGCTACTGCACATTGTTGCTGGAAAAAAAAAAAAAAGCCACCCTATATTAAGAAAAAAAGCAGACAGCAAAGGAGTTCCAAAAACCGAACAGCAATTACAATGAAGCTTGCAAAGTGAGTGGTGATTTGTCTTTTTTATTTTTGTGGTTCTTTTTGTTTTTGGTGTGTGTGTGGCTCTGGGTGGGCGCAGGGTGGGAGCATTGATATTTTTAGCTTTAAAGCTGATGAGAAATTTAACATGAGACAAAAATGTGGGAAGCCGACAATAGTGACTGACTGCTGTCTGTGTGCCAGGAGCTCTGCTGAGCATTTTAGTCCTTGACACAACACCATCATCCCCACCCTACAGATGGGGACAGCGAGGCTCAGAGAGGTGTTCGCCTCACCCCACACAGTGAGTAAGTGAAGGAGCTGGGATTCAAACCCAGGCCAGCCTGACCCCAGGGCCTGTCTGTGTCAAAGGCTCGAAGGCTCTGCTTTCACAGCGCTCCCGAGGGCCACACCTAGCCCTGTGCATTGAATTAGCTAAGTGAAGATTTCAGCTCAATCTGGGGAGAAACTTTATGGGGGAAGAGGCCATGCTGGGAGGCAGTGAGTGCTTGCTCACTGTCAGATATGACAGAGGAGAGGAAGTAAGACCTTCTCCAGATCCCAGGACCCTGGTGAAGCTCTCAGATGTCTGAAACATGGAAATACAAGAAACGGAGAACAGTACCTTGCCTGCATTCAGTTCAGAAATCGCTGCCAGAATCTGCTGCCTGGACCCATCTGTCTTAATTCCCAGCTCCTTCAAGTCACCGTCAGTCAGTGTGAGGAACGCTTCCATGTCCACCTGGGGAGAGAGAGGGGATTCACCACCATCTGCTGGATGCCACAGATTCTTCCCAGCCACAACAGCAATCTCATGATTATGAGCTATGAGTGCTTATTAGTAGTAAACTGATGATGATTTACTACTTCTAAGTCCTGACTTTATCTTTAAAGCATTGTTGAAAACATTTAAAAAAAAAAAACGAACTCTCCTCAGATCTGGCTCTTGGATTTTCTGAACAGATGCATTTTAGGAAGACCCTTAAAATGAGCCAAGTAAGGAAAGTCTCTGAGATAGTCATCTGGGTGGCTAGAACAGGAGAAATCCAAGACCTGCTATTAGAAAAGTTAACTGCAATGTTGCTGTACTTTTAACAACGTTGGATACTGTGCAAATGTATGGCAGTACTCACCTCGTCTCCCCCACCATGCACGAGACAGAGACAGACTGTGGAAAGACAGAGTGAAGAAATAAGCAGAAGCAATAAAGGAGAGAGGGCCATGGAGAATGAGAGCAGAGCTCAGAATAAGGGCATCTCAAAACTGCAAGCCTTGGTTTCTACGGGTGAGATCCTGATAGCTCTGTCAGCCCTGCCTGGCCCCTGGACAGGAAATCAAGCCCTCTGCTCCACTGGCTTCTGTTCCTCTACGGCAAGGTGGAGGGAAGGTCGGAAGGGGCTCCAATGAAGCAAGCACATCCATCACCCTGCATGTCGGACAACAACGGCCTCTGGCATAGGGGTCCACACCTGGCAGGATCCAATCCAGGTCCACTGGAAAGCCAGTCTCAGTGTTAGACCAGAGGAGGGTAGTGAGCACTATGTGTGCAAAGCACCTTCTGAGGATTTCAGATAGACTGAGTCATTTAACCCTCATGACATCAGCGGGGTAGATCACTATCCCCACTTTGGAGACAGGGAAACTGACACACAGAGTTGGTTTTTTTTAGCATTCAATGTAACATGGCAAGTGGCAGGGCCTGGCTTTGAACCCTGGCAGAGGGCTCCAGCATCTTCGCCCTACTCTACAATGCCACATCATTCAGCCGCAGATTCCCTGGCCTCCCTCATGGGCTTTTCCTGAGGGCAGTAGCCCTCTTGCTAACATGACTTCACTTCCCTAAGCATTAAGGCATTGGGTCCCCGGTCTGGGCCCCTCCCCCTGGGGAGATGCTGTTGCAGACAATGCTACAGCTTCACAAATCAGACTCCAACAACAGCGCTCATCTGGGAGACGGGACAGAGAACTGGCTGCCCACACCCACGTCTTCAGCCAGAGCTAAGCAGAAGGAGGCTGTGTTGCCCTGGAGACAGATAGGGTGCCAATTCCCACTCACTGCCGGGGGACCTGGGCAGGTGCCTTACCTCAGTTTCCCCACCGAAAAATTATAGTCCCACCATATAAATTACAGGGTGGATGCGAGATCTACAAAGAGAGTTTACAAACAGCTTTATGATCTACGTTTACAAACTACAAGATACTATCACACTTTAGAGATATGCTAGTGCCATTTAAAATGAAACTTGCATAACTTCTTGAAAATCCTCAGTCTTTCACTTTATAAGCAGGCTTTATTTTACATTCCCTCATACCTAACAAGATTAAATTTTTTTTTTCTTTAAAACATTTGATTTATGTAGGGATAGAGATTTTCTTTCTGAAATTTTCCCTGCTCCCCATCTTTCCTTTTCTCTGTTAACAGTCATTTTACTTTTCTGGATTAAAAACAAACAAAAACCTCGAACCAGGTTTGAGTCACTGGGGAAGAATCTGCTCCTTTAACCCATCCTTAGCCCTCCCTGAGATGCAGGCACCCCCACCCCTCTGGCAACAGTAAGCTCCTGGCATCTCTTGGGTGTTCTATAGCTCACAGAGTGCTGAGGGGCTGAATGGATGGGTGATGCCATTTTAATGGAAACCACCTGCCCCAGTCCTGCTGGACACGAGTCTCTCCCCACAATCCCAACCCCTAGCAGGGACCCCACATCCAGCCTGGCACCATGGCCAGTCCTCAGCGATTCTGACGTCCTCAGCACCTGCCCTCTTGGTGAGGGGCCCTCCACCTCCTAACTGGTCTTTCCCTCCCAGTTATTCTTCCCCTTCTGCCCTTCCAACCCCTGTCCACCTCCATACCAGAGGCTACAGACCTGTCCAGCCTGCATCTACCTCAAGCCCGTGGTGTACAGAAGCAAGTCCACGCTGTCCAGGCCCTGCCTGGTCAAGCTCCATTCCCTCCTCCTGATGGGCTGGCCTTGGCCCAGCCCCAGCCAAGCCAGAGTACCACAGGCTCCCTCAATGAATCCTGCTCCCTCTTCCCAGATGCCCTTCCAGGTCCGTTCCCCCTCTTTCTCCAAACTTCAGCTTAGTTCTCAACCCAGGTCTTCTCTGGCCCTCATTTCATAGACCCCTTCTCTGGGTTCCAGAGTATTCTGGGCATCTGCATTTCCCAGCACCCGGCTCTGGCAGAGGGTCTGGCAGGGGCAGGGTCTCAAGTACTTAGTGTGTGTTTGTTGACTGAATGAATGAATGACTGCATCAATCAATCAATCTTCTGCCTCTCCATCTGCACTGACCTTCCCAATTCTGACCTCCGTCAACCCTGGGAGATGCCAAACTCTCAGGGCTTATTCTAGGTGGAGAGCACCAAAGACGGAATTCCTCTCCTATGACTACTTGTGAAGGGGTAGCAGGAATGAGGCAGAAATATCCCAGTATCCTTTCAATATTCATGCCCTATTTTTTAAGCAACAGAATCCCAATTTTTAGCTGGGCATATTTCCACACAGTTAAAACATATTTCTGAGTTTCTTTTGCAGATCAGTATTGTCAGGTGATAAACTTCTGGTAAATGAGATATAATAAAGACTGTGTAGGACTTTGGGGAAGTCTCTTTAAAAAGGAGGGAATGCGTCCTTTTTCAGTCTCCTTCCATCCTGCTGCCTGGAATGTGGATGTGATAGCTGGAGCTCCAGTAGCTATATTGGACTTTGAGGATACAAGCCACATATACTAGTGGGGGTGGAGCAGAGAGCTAAAAGGGGCCAGATGACTCATCTCCAGACTTTCTGTGGGAAAAATCACCTTATTTTTTGTTTAAGGTACCATTATTTTGGTATTTTTCAATACACATAGTCAAATCTACCTTAATACAGGTAGAAAGATGAAAATTATTAGTCTGTCTTTAGCTTCAATGTGGTAAGATAAGAACATGAATTAACTTCATTCCTCTTCCAAATTCTCACTGATTGACTGTAAGTGCATATTAATGGAGAGAATTGTTTACTGTTGGAAACTAGGGAAAAGTGCTATCTACCTGCCAGATACTTCCAGGAGTTTCTGCAAGGGACTGAGAAGTACCCATGAAGCTGTGGTGATTGGGTCTGGTGGCAATCAGCAGGGTTAAAACCTCAGTCCTACTAAAGCCTCCAAGGAAAACACTGGGTTGTGGGTCCATATAGAGAGTGCACCCCTACAGTGTAACCAGCTCATATGTTGCCAGAGAGAAACTAAGTAAAATGAAGAGACACTGAGCTTGGCCCCCAGCAAGCACAGGCACCTGTGTCAAGTAGAGATGAGGGCACTGCCTCAGCTAACCTCACATGAACCTACCACACACAGAGGTCCTCAGCCAGTGGCTGCCAGCCCTCCCCATGGCACCGCCTCAGGCCCCAGCTCCCTCCCTGACCCCAGAGGCTGCAGAAACTTCTAGGTGAGTGAGTTATTAAAATTAGAGCGGTGCGGTGGCTCACGCCTGTAATCCTAGCACTCTGGGAGGCCGAGGTGGGCGGATCATGAGGTCAGGAGATCGAGACTATCCTGGCTAACACAGTGAAACCCCATCTCTACTAAAAAATACAAAAAATTAGCCAGGCATAGTGGTGGGCGCCAGTCCCAGCTATTCAGGAGGCTGAGGCAGGAGAATGGCATGAACCCGGGAGGCGGAGCTTGCAGTGAGCCGAGATCGTGCCACTGCACTCCAGCCTGGGCGACAGAGCAAGACTCTGTCTCAAAAAAAAAAAAAAAAATCAGAGCAAATCTGCACAGCCTGCCTTCCTCTCCCCGTGAACATTCTCGAAGCTCTGTACGTCAGCTGAAACACCCCCATTCCCTACGCTGGACAACCACAACAACCTCTGAATGAAGGAGCGGTGAACTCGCAGACATGCCAGGTCAGAAAAAGGGGTAAGGCCAAGAAATCAGAACAAATGTCACCCTGTGAGCCAGAGACATGATACCTCAGGAAGCAGAAGTGTACTTTAAGATGTGTTCTCCTTATACTCCAAGAAGGCATAAACATATCAGCAAAAGCAGGCAGCGATCAGCAATAGGGAAAGATTTCTTGGAGAAAGTCATTGCTAAGGTTTAAAACACCAGGGAGGCAGGAATGGTAGACTGCATATGGCAGAAAAGCAAACAGGAGGAGGAAAGCTACTGTACCCTCTGTTTGTTTCTTGAACTAAAATACAAGCTCCTCAACTGCATCTCAAGTCTGGTGGGGACAATGAGTGATTCTCATGATTGCTCTGCAATTGTGACAGTTTTCACCTACTAAGCGGCTCACTAGAATGTTCTAAACCAGTGACTATACCCTGGTGGCTGGTGGGCCTGTGGAGGAGTTTTACTTGGCTAAAACAGTAAATTTTTTAACAGCTTACTGAGATATAGTTCATCCACCATACAATTCACCTATTTATACAATTCAATGATTTTTAGTATATTCACAGAGTTGTGTAACCATCACCACACACTCAGTTTTAGAACATTTTCATCACCCCCAAAAGAAACTGTGTATCCATTCCAGTCACTCCCCCTACTCTGCCCATTCCACCCGCCCACCCCTCCACCCAACTCTCTGGCAACCACGAATCTACTTTTCGTGTCTATAGATTTGCCTAGTCTGGACATTTCATATAAATGGAAGCACACCCTATGTGCCTTTTGTGACTGGTTTCTTCCACTTAGCAAGATGTGTTCTGGTTCATCCATGTTGTAGCATGTGCCAGTATTTCATTCTTTTCAAGGCCAAATAATATTCCACGGCACAGGCATATTTTATTTATCCATTCATTAGTCAATGGACATTCGGGTTGTATCCACAGTTCGGCTTTCATGAATAATGCTGCTACAAGCATTTGTGTACAAGTTTCTGTGTGGACGTATGTCTTCATTTCTCTTGGGAATATACCTGGGGGTAGGACTGCTGGGTCATGTAGTAACTCTATGTTTAATATTTTGAGGAAGTGCCAAACTCCAGAACAGTATTTTTTTAATGTGAATCTGAATGTTTTTAAACACAGAGCAACTCTCTCCGACCACCACAGACTCTAGATCCAGACACATAACACAGGTTCCTCAGGGTTTACTATTAGCCCACTTTAAGCCTATAAGTCTGCCAGTCAATCACACACAACAAAAAAATGTTTTCAGGACAGAAAAAAACTTTTCTAGAGAAAGTAGTGCTCAAAATTACAAAATTCTATCATAACAAAGCTAGCCATAAGTCCCCAGGATTTCACAACAACAAACTGAACTAAACCCGCTGAACATGAATTCTATTTCCTCAGCTGTCTCAGTGCAAGAGATCAATTTAGGCTTGCAAAATGAAAACCTACACATTTAGACAAAGTTTTCTTTTACAGTAAGATTTAAATTGACATTCAAAAAGAGCATTCTTACCTCTTGTTCCTCAAAAATGGGCTGATATTTCTCAAGTGATAATTTCTTAAGGATTCCGGTCAGTTCATCTTCAAGAGGGAAAGGTGAAAAAAAAAAATTTTAGAATTTGGTAAAATGTTATCAAAAAAGTGGTCTCCAAACTTCTATAAAGTAGTGGTAATCTTATTTCAAATGAAATTCTATAAGAAACACCAACACAGAAAGCTGATCTCAGCTGGGCTCCTGCAGATGAGGCTGGAGGTGGGTCCTGAGCCACCTGCACCCTCTTCCCCTCAAGGTAGGTCCTCAGCAATTGACAAAACCCCACGTCAGGCTGCAAAGACACAGAGAGCCTGGGCCAGGACTGACTGATTCCCTCCAGAATGCGACCCTCAAGTTCTGGGAGTTGCAGCTGCCAGAACTAAAACTCTGCCTTCTGCGCGAGAAGGCACTGTAAATGCCAATGCCTGCAGTAAATGCCAATGCCAGCAAGTCCTCAGCTAGTGTGAGGAAGAACTTAAGAAAGAAGGTGGTGGGCTTCAGAGCAGAGCCAGGGTTTGGCTCAAGTGTGCAGAGGCTGTGGCCTTCCTGAAGGAAAAAGGCATCTATGTGGAACAGCAGAGCCAGAAGGGCAAAAGAGGATGATTTGGGTGTCAGAACAGGGAGAATAAAGAAAATGAGACAAAACCAGCACCTGAGGGCTTGGAGAAATAACTCACTCACACATTCAAACGTGATTTGCCAAACTAGGCACTGGGGACTCAACAGATACCAAAACAGACAATAAGAAGGCTGATAGGGGCCGGGCAGGTGGTGCGTGCCTGTAATCCCAGGGCTTTGGGAGGCCGAGGGTGAAGGATCACTTGAGCCCAGAAGTTCAAAACCAGGCCTGGCACTACAATGAGATTTCATCTCTACAAAAAATTTAAAAGTAATTAGCTGGGTGGTGTGATGTGTGTGCCTGTAGTCCCAGTGACTCAGGAGGCTGAAGCAGGAGGATCACTTGTGCCCAGGAGTTTGAGGCCACAGTGAGCTGCAATTATGCCACTATGCCATTGCACTCTAGCCTGGGCTACGAAGCAAGACCCTGTCTCAAACAAACAAACAAAGGCTGATAGGCAAGACAGCAAGAAAGAAGAGAGCAAGATTAATGCAGATGACAGCATTTCCAGTTTTACAAACGCTGTTTTACAGAGGATGGTCACGGAAAGACTCTCTTATAAGGTGACCTATGAGCAGTAAATGAAGGAGTGAGTTATGCAGATATCTGGAGTAAGAGCATTAGGCAGCATCCAGACAGGGAAGAGCAGGTGCAAAGGTCCTGAGGCAGTGGATGTGGCTTAAATAAGTGATCAGGAGGCTTGGGTTCCTTCTTTTCTTAACTCACCCTCCCTCCCTCCCTCCCCTCCTCCCCTACTTCCTCCCTCCCTCCATCCCTCCCTCCCTCCCTCCCCTACTTCCCTTCCTTCCTTCCAGCACTGACTACCACTGTGCCCAATGGACACTGGGTAGCAAGGATGGAGAGGTCCCTGTTGTGATGCTCAGTGTGGCTGGGAGGATGGGATGAGGAGGGTGAAAGCTAATACACAGTGCTATCAGTCAGCCTGTACATGGATGAACCACTTGCTCTTTACAACACCAATGAGGTAGATCCTATTACTGTCCCCATTCACAGATGAGGAACTGAGGCACAGAAAGGCTCGATACCACATCTTGGGTGAGGTCATCTTGCTAGACTGTGGCAGAGCAGGGAATCAAGCCCAGTGATCTAGTGGTCTAGCTACTAGGCCTGTGCTAGGCACCTGCTCTCCACTTTTCTCATGGGTGGTGCATGCTACGGTGAAGAGCAAGAATAGGGCGAGGTGGGGACAGAGAGGACAGCTGACCCAGCCCAAGGGACTAGGGAAAGCTTCACAGTAGAAAGGCTACTGAGCGAGGACGTATGAGACAAATCAAATCCCAATCCACACATAATCTGTTGTATTTCATGACACCAAACCTTTGCTCTTGCCGTTCCCTACACATGCAGCCTTGGTCCACAGTGGTGTGCTGGTAAATGCTTAACAACTGGTTCTCGGGGGGAAGATGTATGCATGTATACAGGCACATAAATCTATTGTTGATTTTACTAATATAAATGATTTATGGTACACGATTTACAAATAATAAAACATATAATATTCTTTCTTATAAATTCCATATAGCCAATTGATTCTCACCAAATGCTTTCATTTGTTTTTGCCCTACTCTTGTACCCACAGCCAAGGAATATGGTTCCAACATGAACGCTGGCTGAGAGTTTTGTTTACATGAACAAGAAAGATAAAAAGAAACAACAAAGACTTAACGTTGGAACTTCAGGTGAGCAACTTGGCTGAATCAGATAACGATTTTCAGATACTGGAAGAATAGTTTCTCAATTTTTTGTGTGATTCACAAGATGACAGTTACAGACACAACATACTTTTAAGTTTAACCCTCACTGTTAACATTTTTCCATCACTGCCTAGATTACAAGTGGACAATATCTATAAGACAACAAACCAAGCCCTGGATTGCTTGCGACCAGGGAGGTTGAGGCTGCAGTCAGCTGTGATCGTGCCACTGTACCCCAGCCTGGGTGACAGAGTAAGACCCTGTCGCAAAAAAAAAAGCAAGCCCTGATTGACGGCATTTGCCAGTTTCCATGGTGTGAATACCCCCATCATAGCCAATTTCAACCTACCAATCTAATATCCCTGAGAGTGAAGCTGAGCAGAGATGCGCAGTAGGAACACATCATTATGGGGTATTCACATTGCAGATATGAGATATACACAACCTCAAGAGCACAGATAATAAAATATACAAAAATGAGTAAAAAATACATTTTAAGTACAATATACTGTTATATTTCTATAATTTAGTTAATTCTAAGTTCATGTGATTTGTAAATAATGGTTGTGTTTAACAACTAGCTTGGGCATTTCCTACAAACTGAACAGTCAGCTCTGGCACCCCACTGCCTGTCTCTTCCCAGCGTCGTGGTCCAGCTGGAGTGCCCGTTTGCCAGGGGAGCCTTCCACGGCACATGGTGCTGATAGCAGGTATGACCTCACCTTGTGTTATACTCTAATGTCATTATGTTGAATGTGTCTGTCTCCCTGTGAGTTCCCCTGGGTGCACAGGTTAGGGCACCCAGGGGACTGCCCAATAAAACCTCCTGGAACTAATGTGAGGCTGAGAAGGTGATGCTGTCACAAGCCTTGCTGCTTCTAACAGGTGGAGTCCAGAGAGGAGGAATGCAGATGGAGAGATGAGGCGGGGCAAAGCTCACATGTGTCCTCGACTGGGACCACATATTTCCCAGAATATCATAAAAACAGAGGATGGATTGCAGCCCCTGGCCTATAACAATCATATACCACAGGACAAACAGCTTGTGGCCTCAAGACCTAGGAACTCTCAATGGGAAAACTAAGCTTTCTGAACCAGAGAAATTATTCTACAAGTAAAGTGCTATTGGCCCTCTTCTTTCTTCATCCCAATTAGGACTTTGCAAACCATTTTTAATAATGAACAAGAGGGAAAGAGAGTGGGTATGGGCAGTCCATACAGACATCCACTGTCTCCACTGTTTTTGGAAAACAATGGGGCATAAATACCTAACTGAATCTCCAGGGGCTTCAATTCCTGAAAACCTCAGAGGTGGGAGAATTCACGAGTGTGGAACTCAAGACTCCACATAGAAAATACAGTTGGGGAGGAAGGAGTTTGCTGGTGAACCTCTGAGGCCTTGATAAATGATCACACTGGATATCACAAAACAATAAAAGTAGCCCCCAAATAAGTAGGATACCAGTGGCAGCACGCATTTATCAACTTAGTACAGACTAGAGCCTGTGCAGGTGATTCCAACTTACCTTGCTCAGCAGAACCTGCTCAGCACCCTCCTCCTCAGCAGCTGCAGCGAGCTGCCCACAAATGCATTTGTGAGGGCCACATACACAATCAGATTTTCCTCCCTGCTGATTTATATTCCTCGATTTGCACCTGCCTGGGCCCCAGGTGTCACCAAAGCTCCCTTCCTCTTTCCCCTCTCCCAGCTCCTAGGGGCCACTAGACGGCAGTTTAAAAGGATGAGATTCCTTTCTTCATCTGCCTTTATCTTTCCTGGGGCCTGACTGCAAAGCCTCTGCTCCTGCCCTACCACCCACTCCATCTTCCCTCATCATTCCTGCATGGGGGCTGCAGAGGCTGTAATTCACAAGGCAGGTTCCGAGGCTCTCCTGGCTGCAGCAGACATCAACTGCTTTTGCTTGCCCCCACCCATCCCCCTCCTCCTGGAAACAGTATTTCCAAATTTTCCTTTGAGGAACTCTTTCTCTCCCACTTCCAATACACAAATGTCAGCAGGCTGGACCCCAACTCCGCTCCAAAGCAGACAACTGACCCAAGGGGCATGGCCAATCAACATGTTCCACCCCTGTGGACACAGAGATAGTCAAGGATGGGCAACCGACCCAGGTCATTATAAATACAGCCAAGCCAATGGCCTTACTTGGGATTTTGATGGACCTACTGAGAAAGTAGCACTCTTTCTGCTGGGGTTGAAAAATTAGTATGAAGACAAAACTATGCCTGAAGCTGCTTGCCACCACTTGGAGAGAGCCTACGTGAGACCTGGAAACATTCCCAAAGCACCTGGATTCACGCATGGCTGAAGCACACCCTAGACACTCTCATCATATGAGCCAATGAAATGTCAGGTTTCATTTTTTTTCCTTGAACCAGTGTGAATGGAGTTTCTCTCACTTGCAACTGAAAGAATCCTGACTGGTACAGGGTCCAGGGAAAGTAAGTTCGTGTTGGAGAAGCATTTCCACGGGTGTATGTTTGTGCATATAAACAAAACTCACCTATACTCAAAAACTCTGAGGGAGCATACCATACCTTTGCACAGCGAAGACAAAAATACAAGGCAGAATCAGAGAAAAGGAGGGACATGTTTGTTGTAAATTTTCTTAAAACCTGACCTAGGATGGTTATAACAATTAAGGTCACCTTGCAGTTCTTTGCTGCCAGGTCATCATGGTGAGAGGACTAGGTGGGGTTTCAAGCCCTCAGGGGACTCACCTTCATCTGTGATGGTGCCACTGCTGGAGCCCCCACTGCTCTTGGACTGCCGATGGGATGAGGAGGAAGACACTGAGGACTCTGCAGTGTGCCCTTTGGGTGAGGGGGAGGGCGTGAGGGTTGGAGAGGTGCTCTTGGAGGTAGTGGAAGTACCAGATGGAGGCCTTTTGCTGGTCTCCAATTTCTGCTGAGCAGAGTAAGACAAATACATAAGCCATCGCCTGTAGGGTAGAAATGATGAAAACAGACACCCACAACAGGGAACATGGGCGGTATCTGACTCAACACAATGTTTAACCGGGGCTATGAAATCTACTTTTAAAAACATGCAAAGCAGAAACAGCATTATCAGAACAATTAAGAGGAAAATCCAACCCTGGAGCAGAGACAGGATGAGATCAAATAGCTGCACGTTATGAGTCAGGAAACCCCGTCCCAGTCCTGCCCTTCAGCTACTTGCATTGTGTCTTTGGCCAAGTCCTCCGAGCTCTCTGGGCCTCAGTTAACCAGTTGTAAAATCAAAGTGTGGCTTATGGAGGCACAAAGTCTCTTTCTGTTCTTGATGCTCCTTCATCTACACCAGTCACTTCCAAGCTTTTCACCAAAGAACACGTATTCTTCCCTTTTTCTCATTGGTTAGCTTTACAACAAAGGCTTTTTACATTAAAATAATTCTAGACATATAGAAGAGCTGCACAGATAGAATAGAGTTCCCATATACCCCTCACACAGCTTCCTGATATTAACATCTACATCATCACAGTATAATGATCAAAACTAAGCAGCTGACATTGACACAACACTATTAACTAAACTACAGACTTCACTGTGTTTCACTGGCTGTTCTTCTCATGTCCTTATGCTGGTCTGAGATCCGATCCAGGACCCCACGCTGCATGGAGCTGTGCTGTATCTCCGTAGGCTCCTCTGACCTGTGACAGCACTGTCTTTCCTTGTCTTTCATGACCCTGACATTTTTGAAGTCTTGGTCAGGTATTTTGAAGAATGCACATCATTTTGGGATTGTCTTATGTTTTCCCATAATTAGATGTGCTTGTGAATGTAGGGGGCAATGACCACAGAGGTGATACGCCCATTCAGTGCATCATTATGCAGAGAGGACATAGTATCTGATTACTGGCGATGGTAACCTTCATCACTTACATGAGGGGATGTCTGCCAGATTTCTCCATTATAAAGTCACTATTTTTCTTTTTAATATTATTTGGGCCGGGTGCGGTGGCTCACACCTGTAATCCCAGCACTTTGGGAGGCCGAGGCAGGCAGATCAACACATCAGGAGTTCAAGACCAGCCTAGCCAATATGGTGAAACCCCATCCCTACTAAAAAATACAAAAATTAGACAAGCGTAGTGGTGGGCGCCTGTAGTCCCAGCTACTTGGGAGGCTGAGGCAAGAGAATCACTTGAACCTGGGAGGCAGAGGTTGCAGTGAGCTGAGATCGTACCACTGCACTCCAGCCTGGGTGACAAAGTGAGACTCTGTCTCAAAAAATAAATAAATAAATAAAAATAAAAAATAAAATATTATTTGGGAAAAGATTTTTTGGGTAACTATTTATTAAGGTTCTGTCCATTAATTTTGCATTCACTGGCGAGTCTCACTGAGGCAAGTGTTACAGTGGTGTTCCCATGGTGATTTTCTATTGCCCTCGTTCCTTCCACATTTATTATCTGTAATACTTCTATAAGGAAGAGTTGTTCTTTCTCTCCCATTTATTTGCTCAATCATTTATTCCTATCAGTATGGGCTCATGGGTATTTTTTATGCTCTGGGCCATAATCCAATATTACTGTTATTTTGTAGCTCATTATTACAGCTTCGGCCATTGGGAGATCTTTTGGGTTGGCTCCTGTATCCTTCTGACGTGCCATCTTTCTTTCTTTTTAAAAGTATTTCCCTACTTTCTGACACCACAAAATACTTTAAGCTCATCTTATATTTCTGTTGACCCAGTACTAGAATAAACCACTTCTCCAAAGCTTTCCAAGGTCCCTTTTATTAGAGAATGGTATTTAGAAAAACAAAATCTGGGCACTAGGTGCTCACTGGTACTGGGACATCACTGCTTCTAGGTCCTCAAAGTGGACAAAGACACATATACACTAACCCTTGTATACACACATAGCCACATCTACTTTTATATCTACTAACTTTGTGTGTGTGCAACTCTCTGTGTATTTAAAAGCATGCACTCATACTGATTCATACCGATATCTCTGACTTCAATCCAACATCCATAGGTTTTGTTCTAGCATTCCTCCTTTGATTCTGTCTCTGACAGTAAAAACTTTGCTACTTACTTATTCAATCCTGGTATACATGTTAAGTGTACATGTATGCAAAAAAAATTTTTAGCCCATATCCTGGTAAGGATAGCAGAACTGTTAGCCCATACGCTGGTAAGAAAAAAAATATCAACTAGAGTACAGTACTTGTATACAGTACTTTTTGTCTTTAGCCTAATATCCACTCAACACATGATTTTCTCCTCCACCTCCTACAATGTGGTTAGGTCATTCATTTGTAACACACTTAGACCTTTTGTCATAGTTTGCATTATGTCTTTGGTTCCTGGTTGATTTTGTTTTTTTTTTTTTTAATTTGCATACAGTAAAAAAAAATAGCTCTGCTGCATACAATTCCATGGGATCTGACAAACACGGTGTTATGCATCCACCAAGAGAGTATGATACAGAAGAGTTCCATCATCCTCTGAATGTCCTTAAGCGGTCCTTTTCTAGCTAATCCCTCCTCCTAACCCCAAGCCATAAAAACAAAGACTCTATGTTCCATCCTGTGACTAGAGAGGAAAAAAATAAACTATTTTTCCTCTATTCTTACCCCACAACAATCAACACAGAATGTGTCTGTGACCAAACATACGGAGCTTTCTTCCCCTACACACCAACCAAGCAATCAGTTCTGCAGTGGACACCAGCTGAGTATCCTCCAATTCAAGTCTGACACGATCTATCTGAATACAGCATCAAATCCCACAGGTTGAGGGCTCAGTCTCAGGAGACTGCCCCCACTTCAGATGCCAACTGCAAGCCCCAGATTGCTTTACCTGTGCTTTTGACTGGCTATAAATCAGAGTTCCCACAATTCCCTCTTTGGGTTTGAATAATTGGTTAGTGGCTCACAGAACTCAGGGCAACACTTACTTACATTTACAGGTTTATATGGAATATTATTCAGCCATGAAAAGGATGAAATCCTGTCATTCAAAGTGCTTTTGACTGGCTATAAATCAGAGTTCCCACAACTCCCTCCTTGGGTTTGACTAATTGGCTAGTGGCTCATAGAAATCTGGGAAACACTTACTTACATTTACTGGTTTATATGGAATATTATTCAGCCATAAAAAGGATGAAATCCTGTCATTCAAAGCAACATGGATGGAACTGGAGGACATTATGTTAAGTGAAATAAGCCAAGAATGGAAAGTGAAAACACCACATACTCTAACTCATATGTGGAAGCTTAAAAAGATGATCAATGAAAGTAAAAAGTAGAACAGAGGATACTAGAAGGTGGGAAGGGAGGGACAGGAAGAGATTTGTTAAAAGAATACAAAATTATAGCTAGATAGGAGGAATAAGTTCTAGTGCTCTATACCACTGTAGGATGACTACCGTTAACAATAACATACAGTTTCAAAAAGCTAGAAAGAGGATATTGAATGTTCCCAACACAAATAAATAAGTGTCTGAGATGATGGATATATAATTACCCAGATCTGATCACTATATATTATATGTATCTAAATATCACTATGTACCCTGCAAATATGTACAATTATTATGTGTCAATGAAAAAAATAAAAATTTAAAGATATTTCCAGGATATAAATAAATAAATGTATAGGGCAAAGCATGGAGGAAGGCACAAGGAGCTCCCACGCTCTTCCTGGGCATACTACCCTCCAGGAGTCTCCAGGGGTTCAGCTGCTTGGCTCTCTGAACCCAGTCCTTTTCAGGTTTTCACGAGAACCTCATTATAGAGGCACAACTAATTAAATCATTGGCCACTGATTATCAACTAAACCTTCAAACCCTCTCCCTCTCCCCAGAGGTTGTGGGGTAGAGTGAAAGGCTCAACGCTCTAATCCTGCCTTGGTCTTTCCTGTGACTGGTTGCCATCCTGAAGCTACTTAGGGGCTGCCAGCCATCAGTAAATTCATTAGCACACAAAATGACATCACTTTGGAGATTCTAAGGATTCAGGAATTGTATGACAGGAAACTGGATGAAGACCAAATACACATTTCACAGTTATCACACATCCCTACAGTGTTGCTGTTTCCAGAATGTCATATAAATGGAATCACACAATTTGTAGACTTTTGGGTCTGTCTTCTTTCACTCAGCATAATGCCTTTAGGATTCACTCAAGCAATCGCGTGTATCAACAGTGTGTCCCTTTGTGATGCTGTGCTGTGTTCTATTGAATGAATACTACAATTAGTTTATCTATTCACCTGTTGAAGAACATTTGGGACGTTTCCAGTTTGGGGTGATTACTTTGTAAAACGAATACAAAGATTCACAGATTTTTGCATGAGGAGAAATTTTTTAAAAATCTACCTAGTAGTCAGCAGTTAGCTGGGTCACATCACAAGTGAATGTTTAGTTTTATAAGAAACTGCCTATCTTTTTCAAGATGGCTGTACCATTTTGCATTCCTATTAGCAATTAATGGGAGTTCCAGTAGTTCCACATTTGTCATCAGCAACTGTACCTTTTTAAATCTTAGCCAGTCTAATAGGTATATAGTTCTATCTTAATTATGGTTTTAATTTGCATTATCCTAGTAACTAATGATGGTTAAACATCTTTTCATATGCTTATTTTCCATCTTTATATTTTCTTTGATGAAGTATATGCTCAAGTATTTTGCCCATTTTTACATTTATGTTTTATTGTTGAATTGAGGGTTCTTTATTTAGTCTGGAAAAAAAGACTTGTTTGTTTTTTATACAGATAGGGCCTCACTCTGTAGCCCAGGCTGGAATGCAGTGGCAACATCATAGGTCACTGCAGCCTTGAACTCTTGGGCTTAAGCAATATTCCCACCTCCACCTCCCGAGTAGTTGGGACCACAGGCATGAGCCACTGCACCTGGTTCCTGGATAAAAAACTTTTTCCAGATCTATGATTTGAAAATACTCTCTCCTAGTCTGTGGCATGACTTTTCATTTTCTTAATGGTATCTTTTGCAAGGCAAAAGATTTGAGTTCTGATTAAGTCCAAATTTGCCAATTTTTTCTTTTATGTAACATGCTTTTGGCACTGTAAGATATATATGGAGGTTCGTTTTCTTGCAATATGAACATCCAATTGTTCCAGCACTCTTCATTGAAAAGACTACCCTTTCTCCACTGAATTGCCTTTCTACCTTTGAAAAAAGAATTTAGTTGGCTTGTCTTGTGTGGGTCTATTTTTGGGCTCTCTCTTTTGTTCCACTGATCTAGTTGTCTGCCCTTTCGCTAATGCCACACTGGAGCTTTATGGTAAGTCTTGAAATTAGGTAGTGTGAGCCTGCTAACTTTATTCTTTTTCATACGACTATTATAATTTTTTGTATCTCAATATAAAATTTATAATCAGTTTCTAGATCTCTATAAAAAGAGCTTGCTGGGATTTTGATTGGGATTACATTTAATCTGTAAATCAAATTGCAGAGAATTGGCATCTTCATAATCACAAGCCTTCCATCTCTTCATTTATTTAAGCTTCTTTGATTTATCAGTATTTTGTAGTTTTTGACCTATTGATTCTATACATATTTTATTAGATTTATACCTAAGTATATTATATTATTATATTCCATATAATACATTTTCACATAACTTCAATTTCATAAACGTTAAATGTATTAAAAATATTTTTAAAATTTCAAATTAAAAAAATTCTAAATGTCCTAATGCTAAATGTTTTTTTTTTTTTTTTTTTTTTTTTTTTTGGAGACAGAGTCTCGCGCTGTGGCCCAGGCTGGAGTGCAGTGGCGCGATCTCGGCTCACTGCAAGCTCCGCCTCCCGGGTTCACGCCATTCTCCTGCCTCAGCCTCCTGAGTAGCTGGGACTACAGGCGCCCACCACCGCGCCCGGCTAATTTTTTGTATTTTTAGTAGAGACGGGGTTTCACTGTGGTCTCGATCTCCTGACCTTGTGATCCGCCCGCCTCGGCCTCCCAAAGTGCTGGGATTACAGGCGTGAGCCACCGCGCCCGGCCTAAATGTTTATTACTACTGTAGAGAAATACAGCTGACTTCTGGATATTGACCTGTATTGTATCCTGAGACCTTGCTGGACTCACTTATTCATCCTAAGAGCTTTTGTGTAGATTCTTTGGAGTTTTCTATGTGAACAGTCATGTCATCTAAGAACAGAGATAGTTTTGTTTCTTCCTTTCCCGTCTGTATGCCTTTTATTTTTCTTGCCTTATTGTACTACCAATATTTTTGGTACAAAGTTGACAGTTGGAGGTAAGACACAACAACCTTGTTCCCAGTCTTAGGGGGAAAATAATATTTTACCATCAAGTATAATCCTGGCTATATGTATTTTATGTCAGATTCAGGAAGTTTCCCTCAATTCCTAGTTTGCTGAGAGTTTTAATGACAAATGGATTTTAAATTTTGTTAAGTGCTTTTTCTGCATATTCTTCTTTAGTCTGTTCATACGGTGAAAGCTAATGATTGATTTTATAATGGTGAACCAGATTTGCCTTCCGGGGATGAACCCCACTTGGTTAGAAGGCATTATACTTTCTATTTAATCATGGGATTAGATTTGCTCATATTTTGTGAAGGATTTTTATATTTATATTCATGAGGGCTATTGGTCTGTCATTTTTCTTTTCATGTTAGTCATAAAAATACATCCTTGTTCCCAATCTTAGGAGAAAAGAAAATCTTAGCGATTTTCTATAATAATATAGGGGTCAATTCTCCAAGACATGCAATCCTAAATGTGAACACAGCTCGTGAGGCAAAAACCAACATAACTGAAAGGAGAATAGACCAAACTGCAGTTACAGTTGGACACTTTAAAACTCCTCTCTCAGAAATTAATAGAACAAGTAGACAGAAAATCAGTAAGAATATAGAAGACATGAACAACACTATCAACCAACTAGACTTAATTAGACATTTATGGACATTTATAGAACTCCTCTCCCTCAACCATAACAATAGAATGCACTTTCTTTCCAATTGCCTATGAGAAATTCACCAAAATAGATTACATTCTAGGGCACAAAATAGACCTCAAAACATTTAAAGGGACAGAACTAGAAACAGAACTATAATCAAATTAAACTAAAATCCCCAATAACAGAAATATTTCTGGAAAACAAATAATTGAAAAATAAACAATATGTTTCTAAATAATCCATGGGCCAAAGAGGAAATCTCAAGAGAAGGGGAAAATATTTTGAACTGAATTAAAATTAAAATATATCAAATTTTGTGGGATGTAGAAAAAGCATCACATAGAGGTAAATTTATAGCATTAAATATCTGTATTAGAAAAAAAGAAAGATCTCTAAACTGTAATCTAAGCTTCCACCATAGGAAACTAGAGGAACAAGATAAAACCCAAAGAAAGTAGAGGGAAAGAAATTATAGATAAGAGCAGAAATCAATGAAATTGAAAACACAAAAATAGAGAAAATCAATAAAACCAAAGTTGGTTCTTTGAAAACATCAATAAAATTGATAAACTTCTAGCCAAACTAATTAAGAAAAAAAGAGAGAAGTCACAAATTACCAATAGCAGGAATGAAAAAGGAGACATTCCTACTGATCCTATGTAATAAAATGGTAATAGATACATACTATTAACAACTCTATATCCATAAATTCAACAACGTAGATAAAAGGGAATTACTCCTTGAAAGATACAAAGTACAAAAACTTACTCAAATAGAAATAGAACACCTGAATAGTCCTATATCTATTAAAGAAATTCATTCTGTAAGTTAAAACCTTCCAAAAGAGAAAATGACAGGCCCAAATGGTTTCCCTGGCAAATTTTATCAAACATCTAAGGAAAAGGTAATAAGAACTGTACACAGTATCTTCTAGAAAACTAGAAGAGGAGATAATCCCAATTCATTTTACGAGCCAACATGACTCTAGTTTTTTCTTTCAGTACTTTAAAGATGTCACAACACTGTCTTTGATTTGCATGATTTCTGACAAAAAGTCTGCTATAATTCCTATTTTTGTTTCTCTGTATGTAATTTCCTTCAAGAAAAGGCTGCCTTCAAGATTTTCTCTTTGGCTTATTTTCAGTAGTTTAAACATAATATGGAGGGGTATATTTTTTGATATTTACCCCATTTAGTGTTCTGTGACCTTCCTGGATCTGTGGTTTGGCATCTGTCATCAATTTGAGAAAATTCTCAACCATTATTTGTTTTCATTTTTTAGGCATTATTTCTTTACATATTCCTTCTGCTCCACCTTTCTCTCTTCTTTTAGGGATTCCAATTATCTCTATGCTATGGCATTTGATATCATGCCATGACTTTTGAGTACTGTTTGTTTTGTATGTGTTTCTTCTTTCTTCTTTTGTGTTTCAGTTGGGGTAAATTCTACTGATCTAACTTCAAGTTCACTGATTCTTTCCCCGGCTGCCTCAAGTCTACTGAGGTGCCTGTCAAAGGTATTTCTCAACTCCATTACTGTTTTTTTTTATTTCTAACATTTCCATTGGGTTTTTTCTCATAGTTTCCATCTCTCTACTAAAACAGTTACCCAAAGTTACCCATAAGATCTTGCATGTTGTTTATACTTTCTATTAGGACCTTTAACATATTAATCTTAGTTATTTAAAATTCCCTGTCAAATATTCTAACACCTTTGTCAGATCTGATTATCATGATTGCTTCATTTCTAAGGAGTGTGGTTTTTCTTGTCTTTTTGTATGTCTTGTAAATTTTGCTACAAATTGTACATATTATAGAGTATAGACTGAGATTTCTAAGCATAAATAGATATATCTTTCTTCCTACTAAGACTTTAATGCTCCTTCTAGCTGATTATATGCCTGAGTGGAAAAAGAAGACCTTCCCTGAGATTTTGAAAGACTTTACCAAAAAGCTGGCTATATCACTAATATATTCTTCTCTCTTTTCTCTGCTCTTTCCATGAAGACAGACAATCCCAAATAGAATTTCTGATTAAGCAGGAGATAATTAATATATCCCCACAGATCTATCCCAGCCAAAAGCGAGTAACATGATACTCTGGACCATATGGGCAACATACTGGGGAAGAGGTGGGGAAATATAAGATTATTTGGGATTCTGTGAAATATTTGAATTGTTCTCAATATCCCTTGAGTGGTAGGTTGATTCTGTTAAGGACATCATCTCTACCCTTCCCTCTGCACATAGTTCTGTATGCTGTCCTGCTGTAGGCATACTAACTTGCTTAAACAATCCGATTGGTTTTCAACCCATGCCTTTAGCCACTGCCATGAGAACATGTCCAGGCTTGCTGTAGACACATGTGGCTCAGTTGTCCTGGCCATGTTGGCCACCATCCAGGTGAGTGATCCCTGCAGACCAGAGAACTGCCCACATAAGTCCAGATTAAACTGCTGACCCACAAACATACCAGCAGCTAAGTAATGTTTTTGTCTGAAATGACTGAGTTTTAGGGTAGGAACAGAAAGCTGATATATCTAGCAGGCCTTCTGGCCTCCAGAGATCTGGGAAGTATTGGTGCACACTCTAACGACATCTATGCCGTGTCTCCTGGAGCTCATATCACACTGATTCATGGCCCTGCTAGATGCCATGCCCTGTGGATATTCCACCATTACAGCGAGTTATTTTAAGCAAAGTACAAAAACCAGATTCAGGAGGCTCATATTTTGAATACTAATTTCTAATTTTTACTAAGGTAATCTTTGAAAAAGCACTTCATCTCTCTATTTTGCTGCTGGGATAGAAAACCCACTTCTGTGTCCTTTGATTTAAGGCTGTGGTTTCTATGAGCCCTGGACTGGGCTGGCTGCAACAGACGCTCTGGCAGGAAAAACATTCCCCAGACTCTCTCCTGAGAGTCTCATTCAGGTATGCTGGGGTGGAGCCCAGAAATCTGAATTTTTAGACAGCTCCCCAAGATCATAACATACTATTAACATTATGTTACAAATGTCAGGTGATCGTTGAAATGGATGGTTTCCCCAGTTTACTGCTTCCTGAATGCATCTTTTGATACAATCTCCTGTCATCAGAATATACTTATATATAATGTATGATCAATACATCAAAATAATAGTTAATACTTAATATAATAAATAATAGTTAATGTAATTTATAACTTGGAAATGTCTGCTTATTTCCAACAAAAATTAAAGGAAGCTAATATATAACACATCCAATAAGACCATCAGAAAATAAACAAAATTTTAGACAACAAAGAAACACTGTATCAAAGCCTCAAAACAGTACACTTCATGAGTAGCTGAGTTTCCTAGTAGCAAAGGTAAAGAAAGAAATACAATAATTATAAAAATTCTTACTATCTGATAAAATATATCGAAGTATCAGTAGAGACTTTTTTCCCCACAGCCAAATTATAAAAGGAACTTAATCGTATAGGACTTTTACACAAATTATTTTGAAGATAAAAAAATGGAAAATAAGTGAATGTATACGGAGAAAGAATCTTTTTGGAGCTACACTGTAAAAGGAATCTAATTATATAGGTCCTATTGCATAAGGGATCTTAAATAACAAAAAGAGTTGTGTAACCAACAGTAGCTGGGCAGAAAATGACTATTTCTCACACAGTACATGTACATCCTGGGAGCATAAGTCTCTGGAGGTGATTCTTTGGTGGGCAAAGGTCCATGGATGAGGGAGGCTTTCTGTGTTCAGACTTTTCTCACAGAAGGAAGCTTATGACATCTAAGAACTATGAAGAGTAGGGTTATGCCTGGACATAGAGTCCCCTCAGAGGAGGAAAGGGCTATGCTGCACTAGTAGGGAGCCAGTTGGTCGAGGAGCCAGTTCACATTCACGACTAGGAACCCGCACTCTGGGCTCACACCAGAAATCAACCAAGGCGAAGAGGTTCAGGAGGCAGAGGCAGAGTCTGAAGGCACTAAAAAACTTCTCGTTCCAGGAAGGCATCTATGTTTTCTTGTCTACTGCATAATCTGTAGACGCTAACAATGTGGTGACTGTTCTCTGGCTGCATTAATGGAAGCACAACGCCCAGAAGCAGGGAGACAAGGTCCCGGCTCTGTCCTGCTCACGTCCTTCCTTCAGCTCCTCCCTGTAGCCTCTGGAGTGCTACACAAGTTGTTCCCTCACCCCAGAACAGTCGCACCAATACCCCTGGCCCACCCATACCCCTTTCACCTGGCTCCAGCCTCATCCTTCAGATCCCCATCCAGATGGCCCTGATGCCATCAAACCTGGGTAGGGCCCCCCACCTGTGCCCCTACAGCATCCTTGCTGCTCCACAACAACCCGTCACAGTGAGCTGTGACTGCCTGTGTCCTTAGAGTGGTCGCCAAATTTCCCAGTTCACAGTTGGGTCCTCACTGTTAGCTGTGCCAGGCACAGAGCAGATGCTCCCAGGATGTACACAATGGATGAATAAGGTTGAAGGACAACAAAGACCACTAAGAACACTGTCAATAGGAACAGCCAACACGGACCTGGGCTTACCCTGTGCCAGGCCCTGTTCTGAATGCTGAGGTGTGGGGCTGAGAGCTGAACCCAGGCAGGTTGCTCCTCAACTCATGCTCTTAAACCATTCATCCTCATCAAGGAACAAAAGTGTGCCATGTGCTGGGTGACCTGTGGGGCTGCAGGAAGTGGGTGTGTACCCTGCCACTGTGCAGCAGCCCAGTGCTCCTCAAACCTGGAGATGTGAGGGGAGGTAAATGCCTGGTGCGGGGGACCGATTCCGCCCTTCTCATGAAGCCCAGGAGTGGCTGGCTGGAAGGGACCTGTCTTTAGTCCTGTCCCACGACTAAGGCACTGCCCATGCTCCCCGGCAAGTGGGCCACGTTAGGACAGAATCTGAGTGTAACAGGAGGAGACACACAGAACAAGCACCTTGCCAACAGGAACGCTGCCACCTGCAGGGGAGGCTGGAAGCTCAGATGGGCTGGACCCCGGTGCTGGCCCCACAGGGCTTGACCGATGGCTGGGTTTCTGCTCCGATAATCCAGCTGCTTTTTTCCTCTGGGCAGCGATTTGGGACAAGACATTGTCTATGCTGCCACCTGAGGAAACACAAAAGGAGTGAACACCGTGGGCACAGAGGGCTTACTCCAACACAAGGGTGGTGGACTGTCGTGTGATGACTGGGTTGGAGTCAGTCTCCCAGACTCCCTTCCCCATGTGGCTCCAGGACAGGGCTGACAACAGGAGAACTCTGCAGGAGAACCACGAGGTGGAAGTTTAGGCAGCAGGCTCTGTGCTGCAAAGGCGTGATGGTAAGAGGTGGCAAGCAGCGGCACAGGCAAAACCCAGTCCATCCTCGCTTTCCCCCTGCCATGGCCAGCTCGTGCCAGCCCCTACCAGGCACAGATGCAACACCCTGCACCCGATACCCATAGCAGTCCCTCTGCAGTGCCCGCCAGAAGCTGCACAAACCATCTTGTCCGGCTGCACCAGGGTTTCAGGAGGGCTAGTGAGTGAGTGGTCCCTCACCCTTTCACTCTCCCTTTATGTGGTCACCCCCAAGACTGGGTCAATACATTCCCA
The DNA here is from genome assembly GCF_008728515.1 of Papio anubis. Lineage (NCBI taxonomy): Eukaryota > Metazoa > Chordata > Mammalia > Primates > Cercopithecidae > Papio > Papio anubis. The sequence goes on from NC_044988.1 coordinate 67,986,810, forward strand.
ATTCCATAATGCTCAGAGTGGTCTGCTTCCTGACTGAACCCTGACTGCCATCTCCCTCACCCTGCTTCCCTAAATCTACAGGTAACCTCGAACTATTATAAAAGAAATGTGCCGGGTGTGGTGGCTCACGCCTGTAATCCCAGCACTTTGGGAGGCTGAGGCGGGCGGATCACAAGGTCAAGAGATCGAGACCAGCCTGACCAACATGGTGAAACCCCGTCTCTACTAAAAATACAAAAAATTAGCTGGGTGTGGTGGCGGGCGCCTGTAGTCCCAGCTACTCGGGAGGCTGAGGGAGGAGAATCGCTTGAACCCAGGAGGTGGAGGCTGCAGTGAGCAAAGATTGCATCACTGCACTCCAGCCTGGCAACAGAGTAAGACTCTATCTCAAACAAAACAAAAAACAAACAAACAAACAAAGGAAGAAAGTGATAATACTCAGGGCTGGGAGGTACTCAAGAGGGGACACTAATGACTAACATTTATAGAGGATTTACTATGTGCCAAGCCCTGCTGTAAATATTTCACATGTTTAAAGAGAGCCATTCTGGAGGGCAAAACATCAAAAGCCTCAAAAATAGGCATACTCACAAACTCAGTCACCCTGATTCCAGCAAATCTAAGTAACAGAAATCACTGAACATATAGGTGAATATGGAAGCATGAAGGTATTACGAAGGGAGGTATTACCTACAAAAAGCAAAAATCTAGGAACAGTCTGTGTTCAACACAGGGAATTGGTTAAATGAACTGTGATGCCTCATACAAATGGAACACTGTTTGATTATTAAACAAGGTGCTGTAGATATATATGCATCAGCGTAAAAAGGTGCTCACAATCTAGCAATGTGAGAAAAAGAAAAAAGTAAGTTACAGAGCAGTTTATAGTTTAGAAAGGCGCGTGGTTCCAAGAACAGGCTCTGAAGTCAGGCTGCCTGGGTTTGGATCCTGGCTCTGCCTACTAATAGCTATGTGACCCCGGACGAGTTATCTAACTGTCCTTAGCCCCAATCCCCCATCTGTAAAACAGAGGTGGTAACTTCATTGGCTGCTGGGGCACTGAAGGAGATTATTCATTCAAAGGGCTTGGCATGCAACTTGACAAATATTAAGTGCTCCATAAATTATTGTGTCTTTCTATAAATATTCATAATCTAGACAAAAACACTTTCCAGATATATATACATATATATATGAAAATGATAATGATGATCTGTAGCGGGTGAGATTATACTTTGTTTCAGTCTCTTGGCTCATCTGGTCTTAAAGCTTTTTCCACTAGAAGCAGGGTGGCTGATATGGTTTGGCTGTGTCCCCACCCAAATCTCATCTTGAATTGCATTTTCCCACAATTCCCACATGTAACGGGAGGGACCTGATCGAGGTAATTGAATCATGGGGGCGGGTCTCTCCTGTGCTGTTCCCATGGTAGTGAATAAGTGTCATGAGATCTGATGGTTTTATAACAAGGAGTTTCCCTGCACAAGCTCTCTCTTGCCCTGCCGCCATGTAAGTTGTGCCTTTCAGCTTCTGCCATGATTGTGAGGCCTCCTCAGCCATGTGGAATTGTGACTCCATTAATCCTTTTTCTTTATAAATTACCCAGTCTTGAGTATGTCTTTAATAGCAGCGCAAGAACAGACTAATACAGTGGCCTTCCTGCAAAGCTGGTTTGGTTAATCCTGGATGACCTTAGGGAGGACTAGAAAGTATGCTGCAAGCCCACCATAACTTTGGGGCACTCTGCTTTGAGACCTAATTGCCACCAACTTGCTGTGTGACCCTAAGCAAATCTCTTGCCCACTGTGAGCTTCATTTTCCTCATCTGTTCAATGAAGGGGCAGAATGAGAAGGTCCAAGCTCTAACTTTCAGGGATTTTAAACACTGTGAAAACACCACGCATTTCTTTTAATCCAAGAAAAAGAAAAAAAGAGCATTCTGGACTTTATTTTCCTCCATCTCCATCCACCCGCATCCCCAAGAAACTGTGTAAAATGTGAATTGTGAATTCACTGAAAAATCTCTTAGCCACATCAAGGAGAAAGTCCCTCTTGTGCGGTCATTTCTGCCACTGTCTGCAGCCTGAATATCCGGGCAGCGCACACCCTCAGTCCCAAGGGATTATCCCACCTCCCTGAGTGGCCCTGCCCAGCTACTCACCTGAGCGGTTAAGCAGCTCCCCACCATGCCGGCTCACACCTCCTACCCCACTGGAGCCGCCCGATGAATGAGGCGAGTGGTTGAAGTTTCCAGAATTGGCAGGAGAGGCTGGGCTTCTGGAGAGGCTTGGAAATTTAACAGGCCTGACGGGTGTCTGCAAGAATAAGGCACGTACAGCACTTAGGGAGGCTGCTCCTCCCTCCAGCCGTGCAGATCAGTGTGAGGGTTCCTGCGCTCAGGTGGTGCACACCCCACCAGAGCTCGCTGTGCCCAGCACGGCCCTGCCAGGGCCCAGCAGGGGAGTCCCTGAGGGATAGAGCTTGCTTCTATGTGCTGACAACTCACCCATCAGCTCAGTGAACCCATGTGACGTCATTTCCCATGAGCCACCTTGCTTTCAGTCTCATTCAACTCCAGGGCCTTCCAAGAAAAAACCTGACCATGTTATTCACTGACAACCCATGGAGGCCTCAGCACATCCAGGACAAAATCTAGCCCCCTCAGCACCACCTGGCACAGTAACCAGCTCCCCAACTCCAAGCCTGCTTCCGTGATGCTGTCCCTATTGGTCCCTCAGCCTGGAATGGGTCTTCTCCTCCCCACATCCTTCATGGTGCCTTTCCTGGCCCCATTGTCTCTGGTGCCAGGGCTCCCGGTCACATCCTCTCCACCCTGAACTCACTCCACCCCCTGCTTCACTTGCTCTGCTCCAGGCACACCAACCTCCTTTCGGTTTCCTGCTGATCCTTTTTGTGCCTTGGGGCCTTTGCCCAGGCAGCCTGTTCTACATGGACCTGGCGGCTCCTCCCACAGCGGCTCCTCCCTGTCCTTGGGTCTCAGGTCTCGGAGGCCTTCACTGCCTAAGCGGTGTAATGTGGGCTCTGGTCTAAGATGGGCTCCCGTGTAGGGCTGGCTCCCCGACACATGGCTGTGCTCCCTTCCAGCACCCTCTTCGCTTACACTGTGACTCTTACCACGGCTTGTGAGTGTACGTTTACTGCGGCTGCCTGTGTGTCTGATGCCCCAGTGGACTGTCAGCTCCATGGGGACTTGGTTCTCTGCTGTATGCCTGGTACCCAGCTCTGGCCTCGGCACAAAGGCAGCACTCAGTAGATATGATTAAAGTTGGAGTGGGCTGAATCGCCGCCCCCAAAAAGATACACACTGTCCTAATTCCCAGAACCTTTGACTGTTACCTTATGAGGCACGAGACTGAGGATGAGCTTATATGTGCTTACCTAAGATGTGCTCAAGTCAAGAATTTTGAGAGGAGGAGCTTATCCTGGAATTTCCAGGTGGGCTTTAAATGCAATCACATGTATCTTCATAAGACAAAAGGCAGAGGGAATTTTGACAAACGAGCAAGCAATGTGACCATGGAGGCTGAGACTGGAGTGACGCAGCCACAAGCCAAGTGAAGCCTAGAGTCAAGAGAAGCTGTCAGAGGAAAGAACGGATCTCCCTGGAGCCTCCGGAGGGAGCGGGGCCCTGCTGACACCTTGATTTCAGGGTTTCTGCCTCCAGGACCATGACAGAATACATTTCTGTTGTTTTAAGCCATGCAGTTTGAGGTGACTTGTTACAGCAGCCATAGGACACCAAAACAAAGGTCCTCTTGTAGGTCCTCTACTGTGGGCACTTCTAAGGGAGAGACAGTGACAGATCCCAGGGCCCTGGCACCACACTGTGGGCACTCCTAAGGGAAGGACAGTGACAAGATCCCCAGGGCCCAGAATGAGGCCCATCTGCTGAGTAAGCAAAACAGAACACACTTACAAAGGCTATAGCTCATGTTCTCTCTCCCTCTACCTGGGATGCTGCTGCCTGCACTCCACTGGGGAGAAAACTCTTCCACAGCTTGCAAATCCCAGCTCAGCTGTTGCCTCTGCCTGGAGGCCTCCTGAGTGTCCTACCACACACAGTCACCTCTCTGGTGCTCGCTCACTCCTCACACTGCTCCCTGCCTCATGTTCTGCGCCTGTGTCTTTGCCACCCAGACCACCGCCTCTTCTAGGGCAGAATGGGGCTGACTGGGCTACATGGCAGTGGGATTCAGTGAATGTTCACTGAGCAAATGAAGCAAGTCAAGTTAATGTTCTGTCCCTCTAAGGTTAAATTATCAAGGAAACACAGCCATAGAAGAGGTCTCAGGGATGGGTTCTACAACTCCCCCACGTTCCTACCTGATCGAGAATAGGGGACTAAACGCAAACCTGTCCTGCCTGTTTTGAGAGCATCTCCAGGCGCCAGGCTCTTGATCTCCTGCTGGTGATCTGATACTACCATAGCCCTAGGAGGCAGCAGTGAGTGCTGGGGCCAGCCCCATCTTACAGAGATAGAGGCTATAAGTTTCTCCAATCACCCAGCACACGGCGACAGGGTCAGTCCTGAATCCCTTCGTCTTGCCCGTTTGCTGCATCTACCATCTAGATACAGGCTATACACAGAGATACCTTCCACATTGACAGGGCTGTCAATTTCAGAAACAGACCAACAGCCACCAAGTTAGAAACCAATACAGTCAAAAGGATAGAAGTCACACTCTTGGGCACAAGAAAACACCAGTAGCACACACAGTTGCCACTGAGTGTTTGCTCTTGATCGTGGTTTACCCGCACTTGGCTGGTGATCTTCAGCTATTACTCCCACTCCCTGGGTCCCAGTTTCCTCATCTACTAAAAGGAAGGTTGGATTAGATACATCAGGTCTTCAAACTGTGCTCCTTGGAGCTCTAGGGTTCCAGTAAGGGGACAGATGTTCCCTGCTACCTCAACATTTTAATCTATTTTCCATATTGAGTTGCTCTATAGGGCTTCATTAGACAAAAGGATATCATCCACTCAAAAGAAAAAAAAAACGTTGCAATCCTTCTGGATTTGTCGGTTTGAGGTCCCTCTGCCTGGAACACACCATGATTTCAGCGAGCAGTGAGTGATGTGTAAAAGTGTGTCAGAAGACAACTTACAGTGTCTGTGCCCCCGCCACCCACAGGGTGGCCCCTGCTGGCTCTCTGGGGCAGCACGGTCTTCATGGGGTCTACCTTCCCGTTGTGACGCGTCCGGGACCGATCAGAGCTCCACAGCTCAAAACTGGAAGGAGGTAGGAATGGGGGGATGACTGCTTTCAGCTTGTCACTCGGCAGTCTGGTGAGGGGAGCTCCATTTCGAAGCTGAAAAAGACAGGCTGAGGGTTAGACAAGACCCCAGCAGGGCTCCCAACTCTGTGGGAAAGACTCCATGTTTTTCCTGCTTCTTGGGGCATGGCGCCACCATCCGCCCCTCCACCTAAGCCAGGAGCTATGTGGCATCTGCAGCTCTCCTCCCAGTAACCGCACAACACCCATGTCTGCTCTGCGCCAATGCCAGGCTTCTGGATCTCTCCCCACAGCAGCAAGATCAGAATGGGGCAGAGGAGACAGAGCGCCACGGAGAAGCAGATGATGTTGGTGTGCTATGGGGGACGCAGGGGAACTGGGAGAACACAGAGGAAGGGCGCCACTGCTGTGCAGTGAGGGCGCCTTTGTGGGGAGTGAGTTGAGCTTGAATGACAGTTTAAGCTGGGCCAGTGAGGACCAGAAGGGGCATTCCAGACCAAGTGAGGGGCCAGAATACGTAAAGGCCTGGAGCCTAGAGGAGCAGGACATGGGTGCCGTGCTGCGAAGAGACCAGCCTGAGCAGCCGTTGGGGCTGAAGGAGGAAAGGGGAGGGGATAAGGGCTAGGGCCCAGCACCAACCACTTTCTTCCCCAGCCCCCCACAAACCAGCCTGCTCCAGCCACGCCTCCTGCTGCTGACATTTAATTCTAATTTAATTTTAAATTTTGAAAATGTGATTTGGGGGTCAGTATAAAATCTACACAGTAATGACTGTTAGATCATCAAGGAAAGTGTTCACAGATCACGCTCACCTTAATTAAGAAAAAACAGTGAACTTTTTGCCAGATGGTGCTTTGCAGCAACGGGCATCCCACAGCTAAACCTGCCTCAGAAGCCGAGCAAGGCGGGCATCTCCACACCGACGGCTGCACATGCCCATCAGCGGAGCAGCCAGGCCACCCCACCCATTATGGGTGGGCAGGCACACTGGCGCCCTCTACAGGGCATGAGGGGTCGGGGAAGGAGTACACCTCCCGGGTTCCCAGGCTGGCTCTGTCCTGCTTTTCTGACAGTCTGTAAACAAGTGCTGTCCCCTCTTTCCCTCTAGACCACAACAAGCTCATCTAGCAAACAGGGTTGAGTTGGACACTCAGCGATAAACCCACCACCACAAAAGGGTCTTTTCCCTCCCTGGGGTAACAGTCTAAATTGTTGCTATCATTCTGGAAGCCAATTACATTCACCAGGATTCAACCTTTGACCCAGGAATTCCATTTCTAGGTATTCATCCTGAGCAAATATCAGGCAAGTGGGGGAAATGAAGGTATAGGGACATGCATCTGAGCTGTTAAAATAACAAAAAACTAGAAATCCCAGAGTCTGACAGTTCAGTCTTAGATAAAGAGACACGTTCCTACACTGGAATGTTCTAACGTAGCCATTAAATATGATGTGGCTACATGGTGTTTGATGACATGGAAAAGATGGTCACAACATACAAATCACAAATAAATTGGATTCAACACAATATGGGAAAGATACTAACAGTGCCAACCTCACGAATATTAAATGAGCTAATATATGCAAAGTGCGGTGAATAGAAGCTGGTACTTAGTAAGAGCTATGGTATTTGCTATTATTACATATAATATCACATTTATTCATGCTAAAAAACTGCTTACAAAAAATACTCAAAGACATATACCATAAAAATGCCAACCACGGTTATAGCTGGGTGTGTGATCGGGGCGAATTTATTTTCCTTCTTTATGTTTTACTGCTTCTTCCAAAATTTATAAAATAGCATTTCTGTCTTCACACCAAAAATAATTATTGCTATTTAATAACATGATCAAATGTAAGGCAGCACAAGCTCCCACAGTCAGTGTTAGAACCATCAATTTACACCTGTTGGGGTGGCAGGGAGCCGCGGGCAGATTGGGTCAGGACTCCTCGCTGGGCTCTGCAGTTCCTGACCCTGCTGAAGCCTTTCTGGGAGCCCCCGCTGCTCCCTTGTCCTCTGCAACACTGCCCTCTGCTGGCTAGTATTAGGGTCTTAACACTAAAGGGACTCAAGTCCAACTTTAACCATTAAGCTCTCATGTCAGAGGAAAGGAATGTGAAACTCAGAGAGGGGAGGTAACACATCCAAGTTCATACCACGGAGCTTATTCCGGGCCAGACCCTAGGCTAAGAACTTCCTGGGAGTGATCTTGTTTAAAAACCATAACCATGAGGAATCCCCAAAGTCAGAGACTACAAACTGTCCCCCAGTATCTATTTTTCACATCTTAGAAATGACACACCTGATGTTTATTTAGATGGGCACAGGACCACTTGGAACAAAGACTTCATTTCCCAGCTTCCCCGCTGTGATTTAAGCAAAGTCGTTTCCAAGAAACCTTTTTTTTTTTTTTTTTAAAGACAGAATCTTGCTCTGTCACCCAGGCTGGAGTGCAATGGCACGAGCTTGGCTCGCTGCAACCTCTGCTTCCTGGGTTCAACCAATTCTCCTACCTCAGCCTCCCGAGTATCTGGTATTACAGGCGCCCGCCACCACGCCCAGCTAATTTTTGTATTTTTAGTAGAGACTAAAAATACACCATGTTGGCCAGGCTGGTCTCAAACTCCTGACCTCAGGTGATCCACCCGCCTCTGCCTCCCAAAGTGCTGGGATTACAGGCGTGAGCCACTGCTCGTGGCCCCAAGAAACTTCTTTAAAGACAGCTGGCATGTGCCCATGGCTACCTCTTTTCCACTCCTCTCTCCTGCTGGCTGGAATGAGGCCGTGATGGCCAGAGCTCTGGCAGCCATCTTGAACCAAGAGGTGACCTTAGAAATAGAAACCACACATGGGGGACCAACAGGCAAAAAGGACTCAAGTCCCTAACTCCAAGGAGTCATATACTAGTTCTGAACTTTGTTTACTTGAATGAAGTAGGCTGCTATCTTATTTATACCACTGTTATTTGGGGACTTTTTGTTACTCACAGTTGACCCTAATCCTAATACATCTCTAATTTACAGATGAGGAAACTGAGGCCTCCCCAGCTGGAAACATACCCTCCTCTTTGACTCCTCTCTCCCCGGTTCTCCACAGCCCAAATGGTGAGTCTTCATTTCTCATGCTGCCCATCAATTCCTACCCTCAATCCCCTGCCTCCCTGAGAACGGGGCCAGGGCTGACACCCAGCGGCTGAGCACCAGCACAGCCCTCTCCAGTTTAGAGCTGGCATCTGTTCTGACTCCTCAGTGCCAGAGCTAAGCCTATTGTTACACATTCTGATCACCAACTCTATCTGTGACCACCACAAAGACAGACAAACGCCCATATCCCTCCTTGTAAATCAATCAACTGATGATTGCCAGAGACCTAAAATGCTTTTAGAAAAGCCCCACGCTCACCATGGTTGTCAATAACGTGTCTTCCTTTTCTCCTCTTGTGCTCCCAGGACCTGAGAGACAAATGGAAATTTCCTGAAATGACCCTTCCACATGTCCACAGCATGAGGATGAGTGACTGGGGCTGGCTTCATCCTGGAAAACCAACTCTCCTGGGTGCTTAAATATTTAATAATAATTGGTATTCGATATTTTAATAGAAGGCAGGCATTTAAAAGGTATATTGGAGCATGTTTTCAGCTTTTCCATAAACCATTGCCGTGCTGGGTCAGACAGTGGTGCCCCCAGCTCAATAGTCTGTCTCAGACAGTGGTGCCAGAGGAGCTAATCCAGTTATGGGGAATCTGACTGTTGGAAGGGATCTTATCCATGTTCCCGTCAGTATGGGAATCTCCTTCAGCAAACTGACAAAGTTATCCAAGCTGTTGAATACCTCCAGTGATGGGGAGCTCACTACTCACACCCTCCCAGTAACTCATTTTATTTCAAGATGCTTTCAGTGTGATAGACCAATCACATTTCATAGTGGGGAAAACCACCTACCAAAGGCAAGAGAGAGGATGATTCCCTGTCGTCCTTCAGCAGGGAGTGTGGGACAGGAACCTGGGCCTCTTGCCACTGGGCAGCACCTTCTCATTCTATCACACTCCTGGTGGTTGTGTCCCTGCCTAAGTCTCTTTTCTACCAGACCAGCCTCTGTGCTCCAGTGTCACATTCCAACATCACCTCACCCCTGACAGCAGCCCAGGAGGTAGGATGAAGGGCAGAGGGTGCAGGCTCAGACCATTCCAAAAATTCTACTGCATGGGCAGGCTTTTCTCACCATTGTCTTTGGTCACAGGGGCTGCATCAGGCAGTGCAGAGCGGCTTGTCCTGTCCTGGGGGGCAGCCCTCATTGTGGAATCCAGAGCTGGCTCAGGCTCGTCAGAGAAAGGCAAAGGCTGGTTGCTGGACAGCCCGCGGGGCAACGTCTGCATCAGTTTGAGCTTTCGGAACCGATTGGACATTCGGTTCCACCAGGACTGCCAAAGGAACGCAGGGCAGAAGTCATGCTCCAGGAAGGGCAAGGAGAGCAGGCCCAGGACCCACCCAGCCCAGAGACAGTGACTACATTCACAGGTGCCTGCCCTCCCCTCTCCTGGGGCCTGGACAGACATTACTGATCAACAATAGCACCCATTCCCAATAAGCCATGGTTACTCACTAAATCTTTCCTGATCCATACCTTAGGCAGTCATTTCCAATAGCCTGGAGGTGGCAGTGAACCCTATTTGCCATCCCTCATCTAATCAATCTCCTCATTGCACATGAGAAATGGAGACCCAGACAGGACTGCTGACTTACTTGAGGTCTTACAGTGAAACAGGGACAGATGGACACAGAGGCAGCTCCAGATTCCTAAGCGTCTATCATTGCATAATCTCCCTCCTCCTGCTCTGGTGATAACATGAAAGGCATCAGGATCTCTATATCAGGGCCTGGGCCAGTCGCTCCTACAGCTGATCCTCACCTATAGAGGCCAGGCACTACCTCCCGGGAACACTTGTAACCCATGACCACTCAGAGGTTAATGAACAGCCACGAACGGCATCTGTGAGGGCCTAGCCTATGGAAATGGCAGTAAAAGCAGGAACGAAGGGAGCTATGAGAACACCAGTCAGGAAGGATGCAGAGCTTGAGCCAGCGCCGAGTCTGCAGCCCTCAGAAGGCGCTGCCACTCCATGCAGAGTGGGGAGGTGGGCAGACAAAACCAGTGTGTTGTTTTCTTTTCTCAGGCATAAAGTAAGTTTGACTTCAAACAAGTAGAGCAGGACGTGGAAGATGAGAAATCCAAAGAGGAAGTCTCAGCTTGCAGTTACAAGCAGCCACTAGAGCTTGTTTCTGGTGTTTCCAGGAAGCTGGCAGGGCCTGTGGACTGCAGGGAGACCCCAGAGTGGCACGATCAGCAAATATCCTGCACAGTAAAGCAGAGGCTGCAAATGGATTCCTTGGGAAGAGAAGTGTTTGCTTTGGCCAGCTCAGTACTAAATCATGCAGAATTTTCTAAAATTCCCTATACTTATAAATTAAGATTCCATATCAAAATCTGGATTTCTATTTTTTCCTTAAAAAAAAAAAAAAGAGATCTAGTAATATGAACCCACAGTCCTTTCTGAGACAAGCTCTTGCTCTGTCGCACAGGCTGGAGTGCAGTGACGTGATCTCGGCTCACTGCAACCACTGCCTCCCAGGCTCAAGCATTTCTCCTGTCTGAGCCTCTGGAGTAGCTGGGATTACAGGCGTGGACCCATATTCTTACAAAGCAGCCACTGTTGCCACAACATGGTCACAGTCACCCCAGTTTTTCCTGGTCCCCCTTGTTTCCTATTGCTCAATGCCAGCTCACCTGCCACCCCTGCTGGGACTCCCCAGCAAAAACCACCCTGGGTGCATAGGAGGCAGCAGGCTCCCCGCCAGCCCCCATCTCCCTGGCCCCATAAGCCCCTTTAAGACAGGAAAAGACAAACCTTCAGCCCACCCTTGTCATCAGGCAGCACTGGGATGCTCCAGGGCTGTCGGACCTTCGAGTGGGGCAGGGGCAGCTGGTGGCTCGGACGGCCTTTGTCTTTATTCACCTGCATGCACACAGATGCCAGCAGTCGAACAAGTTCCGTGTCTATGGACACAAAAGGCAGCATTTTACCTGCAAATATGTCTGTTGGGCCATGAGGAGAAGACTCAAGATGACCCCTATCAGACTTAGAACTCAGCCCTGCAGCTCCAGGGCCTGTGTAATTCCAGAATCAAGGCACCTGCCTCTCCATCTGATCTTCAAAAGGTGGCAAACAAAGCCAGCAGGGCTTAACCTACTTAACCAGAAAGAAAAACCGGAAGTCCTCTCTCACGAGGAACGCAGGGCGGACAGTGCGTTTAAAAGCGCAGGCTTCACAGCCAGGCTGCAGAGGTTCAGATTCTGCCTCTGTCCCTCCCTGGCTATGTAACTGCAAGTAAATTACAAAGCCTCTCTGTGCCTCTGTACAAGTCAGCGACATTAATACCCACCACACAAAGGTATCTTGACGATTCATGGGAATTCCTTTAGAGCAATACAAGTGCCTTAAAAATATTAAGTATTATGAAGTTATTATGAACCCAACTCAGTTATATAAAAAAAGCACTGCAAAAAAGATTGAGAAGAAACTACTCCAAACTATTAACAATGCTTTTTCTTGATGACTATTTCTTTTTTTTTTTTTTTGAGACAAGAGTCTTGCTCTGTCACCCAGGCTGGAGTGCAGTGGCACATTCTTGGCTCACTGCAACCTCCACCTCCTAGGTTCAAGCGATTCTTTGCCTCAGCCTCCCATGTAGCTGGGGCTACAGGGCCCGCCACCATGTCTGGCTACTTTTTGTACTTTTAGTAGAGATGGGGTTTCGCCATGTTGGCCAGGCTGGTCTCGAACTCCTGGCCTCAAGTGATCCACCCAACTCAGCCTCCCAAAGTGCTGGGATTATGGGCGTGAGCCATCCACGCAGGGCTATTTCTTTTTTCTCTCCAAGTACTCAATAATAGGCATGAGTTTTTTCAAAAGTTTTGTGTAAACACCTTATTAAAAAACCCACTAGGAAAAATATTCCTAGGAACAGGCTGTTTTATTTGGGAAAGGGAATAAATGGCAGTGGAGGCTAGGGAGAAGAGGAACACCGAAAAGATAAGTTTGTCAGAAAAAGTGTGTATGAGATCCAGCGAGAGTGGCTGGGGACTGATTCCAAATAAACAAGTCTTGGCACGTGAAGAAGGTCTCCAATTAGGTGGAGTAGGATCACTAGACTTGGGGCACAGGACTCCAACTCTCTGGCTGGGACAGATCACTTCCCGAGTCTTGGCGACCTCATCTCTTCAAGAGGATGTGAACCTCTGCTTCCCCTCTCAGACCTCTTTGAGGGTCAAACAGAATCAAGTGTGCATCTGTGAAGTGCAGGGGCCTGCAGCAGGGAAGGGGTGGCAAGGGTGGTGGTGCTATGATGAGGAAGGGCACACCTGCTGGCTTCCTCTCTAGTTAAGAGGGCCAGCAGGTGACTTGTGACTACAGACGTCAAAGTCTTCTCTCCCCACAGCCAACAGCTAGAATCCCAGCACAGGGTTCAAGCCTAGTGGGTCAGAAGGGCCTCGGAGCTTCTCTCTCTCTGGGTTCAAACTCCAGGGTAATAAGATGACAGATCAGAGACCTTTCCCCTTGAGCTGGCTAACTGGAAGCCCAGGTCCCAAAAGAGGGCCTGTCACAGCAGGGGAGGGTCAAAGAGTAGCAGCAGGTACCAGCTGAGGACCAAGAGGGGAGGAACTAATGGCAACATTCCCAGCGCAGTACCCTTGACCCTGCAGCCTCTATCTACACAATTAAGCTGAGGGGGCCATCGCTCTATCTCCCATTCTGCTTATCAAAGGGGCCTTTATGTTTCCACCTGAGTGACTCAGGATTTCTGGCTGTGAAGCACAGATGCCACTCTAGAGTGTGTGTGGACTGCGAAGTCAGACACGTCTTATTTTCCTTCCCTCTCTGGAGACTCCTAGGAGGTTGGTGCTGGAAGAAGCCCCCAGGGCCACCTGGTCCAAGTCCAGTGCTCCACTGGGGAGGGAAGGGACTTGCCTAAGGATCATGTGGTAAGCTCCTGACACTTGAGAATGACTTTCCCCCACGAATAAGCAAGTGCATAAAATACAAGTCACAGAGGAGGTGGTTGTCTTGACTCCCAGTCAGAGAAAGGCTGGGTAGATTTACAACCCTTTTCTTGAAATTACCCACCGGGATCATTCAGCAGCATCACCAGGTCAAAGGCTGTGTATCCATTTTTTGCACGAAGAGTGACATCAGCCCCTTGGTTTAGCAGATATTTGACAATTTCCTTATTCCTGGGAAGAAAATGCTAGAGTTACATTCACTGAAAGCAAAAGTATGGCTTTGCTCCTGGGCAACAAAACCAACAACATTAACGACAAGGCTCAGTCTCTGAGCATTTAAGAAGGGCATGGAAGGGCAAACAGTCTCATTCTCTCATTCCCTAGCACGTGGGCAGGTCAAGCGGGAACATGATTTAAATCAAAGTCTAAGTGTTCCTTCCAGGAACAAAATGAAAACTGAGGCTAGATGTGGCGGCTCACACTTGTAATCCCACCACTTTGGGAAGCAAAGGCGGGAGGATGGCTTGAGCCCAGGAGTTTGAGACCAGCCTGGGCAACATGGGGGGCCTTGTCTCTACCAAAAATTTTGTTTAAAAATCAGCTGGGTGTGGTGGTGCAAGCCTGTAGTCCCAGCTACTTGAGAGACTGAGGCGGGAGGATTGCTTGAGTCTGGGAGGTCAAGGCTGTAGTGAGCCATGATCACGCTACTGCACTCCGGCCTGGCAACAAAGTGAGATACTGTCGGAAAGAGAAGGGAAGGGGAAGGGGAAGGGGAAGGGGAAGGGAAAGGGGAAGGAGAAGGGGACCAAACCAAGGGCTCTGCCCAACAATCACTGACCCCATGGGAGACCCCACTTCTTCCACCCTAAACCAGGACATCTCCATTGGGTAAGGTACAGACCAAGGTGTCTGAAATAAAATTTCATCTTGGAATTCAATGCTCATCAAAGAAGAAAACAAACTGTTTTCAGATGACACAGGAAAGTGATCTGATCACCTAAAAGAGGGTAAGGAAAGAACCTCTAATTGGGAATCAGATAACTTAGCAGCTACAAGATGCCCACCCCAAAGAGGAGGCCTCCAGGAGGATGACAGCCCACCCTGCTGGGATGATCACATAAGAAGGGGTTCATAAGCACCCTGTAAACACTGAAGCTTATTCAAAAGGAGAGAGGTAGGACACATCTCACCATCAATCATCACAAGACGACAATGGTATGAATCACCAATGTTTACTTCATACAGGGGCTACTTAAGGAGGTCACTATATCTCAGTGTGAAAACTCGAATGAACCAGTCATTGTGTTCAACTGAAACCAATCTAAAGAACCTTATTATCTCTCTGCATAAAATGCTTCTGCTGCATGGTTTTTCATGGCCACTGGTGAAATTCTGTGATGGGAGAACAGGAAATCTGGACACAGAAGGGTGGAAATAAAATGAACCTGTGCCGCTTTCATTTTTTTCTTTTCTTTTTTTTTTTTTTTTTTTTTTCATGCCTCAATGTCGTCACAGTCCTGGGGTTTGTATGCAGCATCTCAGGACCAGAAGAGCCCAATGGAAACCCCCATCTCAGGCCAGAACATATGTCTGGTCTTGTTGCTGAGGGCGTGGAGCTGGCACTGACCCATGGTAGGTCGCCTGCATGAGGGCTGTCCAGCCATGCACGCTGTCCTGCTTGTCAACATCCGCGTGCCTCTCCACCAGTAGCTGCACCAGAGCCAGCTGCCCCGTAACAGCTGCTAGCATCAGGGGCGTCGCCCCGTCCCCATTGACCAAGTTCACGTGGCTGGGGTCTTCATCGGCAATCTCTTTGACCAGCTGGAAGTTTCCTGCAAACACAAGCAAGAGTCTGGGTGATCTGTGGGCCTGGGACCATAGGCTGATTTATCCTGTGGTTCACGTAACAAACACTTGCTGGCCCTGCCTCTGCAGTGGGCTGCTGGGCACCATAGGGGATACTAAGAGGGGGTCAGAGATAGCGCTGACTCTCAAATGCCTCAGTTTAGGCGGGACAGAGACAAGCACACGAATGGGTAGAAGTGTTACTAAAAGACAGAAGTATTGTTAGTGTCTTCAGAGAACAGATGAAGGACACAGAAGAAGGCAGAAGGAGAATTCAGGTCTTGCTGTGGGGTGAGGATCGGGAAAGGCTTCCTGGAGGAAGGGTCTATATCAAGAGAGAAAATTTTAGGCTAAATGTCTCTTTGTCACAAAGAGACTGGAATGGGTATGCAGAGAGGCATTTCAGAGGCAGGAAGAGCTGGGGCATATAGCTAGCCAGTGTTCGGCTGGAGTGGGGCTGGAGGCCCTCTGGAGTCTATGTGTAGAGCTCCATAATAAATACTGGCCTCCAGGATCTGAACTTCCAAACACCAAACACCAAAATGCCTGTTTCTTTCTCAAATACCCTGGGTGGCCCTGCAAAGGACTACAAATATTAGGTAGGGAGAATGTAGTTCTGTATTCTTAAATATCCAAAAAGATCTTCTAAAGCGCTTACCCATTTTCAATGCATGGAAAATATCAGGTCGCCTTTTCTCTTCATCTGGGTAAACAAAGATTTTAAAAGTTAACCATGGAAAGGTTTAATATAACAGAAAAGTCACAAGGGTGTAACAACACAGCCTGGCTTTAAAAAGCATCTAATTCTCAAAAGCAATCTAATTGGAGACCTACGTAATGGACAAATCCAGCAGCCCTTCTGGAAGGTTTATTACCAAAGAACATCTGAAAACACTTCAGAGACAGATCTTGCCAACAAAACACAAAAGAGCAGCAGATCACGGCCCTGATCTCATGCAAATAAAGCAATCATTTTTAGGCAAAACAAATGTTGGCATATCCTTTCCTAGATATACTGAAAAGTCTTGGGGTCTTGGAAAATCTTGGATTCTTATGGACATTGTTTAAAAAAATTTTTTTTCTTCTAAAAACTAAACATACAATCATAATTCCAAATCAGCTGCTGACATACCGAGCAGCTGAGCTCTACGGAAGTTCACAGACACAGCCAACAGAAGAGCCAATGCTCATGTTTTCTTTCCCTCCCATGTAAGAAGCAATCAGAACATGCTCCCTGCCCCAAACCTGCAGACACAGCTGCCCAAAGGCCACTGCCCAACTGGGCATCTTCATGCTGTACCCTGAAGCCCAGCTGCTAGGTTGGGGCCAGACCCCATGCCTACCTGCACAGCTGAGCCTTGCTGCAGCTGCCAGATGCTAGCCCCTCTCTCACATGCTCATCCCACACCTTCCTCCAAGCCTGGGCCAGCAGGTACCCTGCTCCTGTCAGAGCAGGCATCCTCATGGCCAGTCTGCTTGCTAGGGGGCTGAAGGCAGGCCTTCTGCAGTCTTTAACTGATCCCAGGGGACAGAGCAGCTGCCAGAGGGAACTTGTGAATCTGGGCTGACTCTGGTCCAGATAAGCCCTCTTGAGCAGCTGGGAGGAAGCTGCAGCCCGGGGCAAGGAGCACTGAGTGTGGAGTCAGTGCATAAGAATTTCAGTGCGCATTTTTAGAGTAAGCTGCCTCTTCATCACAAATGTGGGGATAACATCCCTTTCATCTGGCTGTTGCAGGGATCAAATGATAATGTTAAAGCCCCATTCAAAGAACAATTATTTCTTTACTAGCAACCAGCAAGGTGGACCCCAGAATTCTTTTTATGAGATGGAGTCTCACTCTGTTGCCCAGGCTGGAGTGCAGTGGTGTGATCTCGGCTCACTGCAACCTCTGCCTCCTGGGTTCAAGTGATTCTTGTGCCTCAGCCTCCCGAGTAGCTGGGATTACAGGCACATGCCACCACACCTGGCTAATGTTTGTAAGAGACAGTGTTTCACCATGTTGGCCAGGCTGGTCTTTAACTCCTGACCTTGAGTGATCTGCCCACCTTGGCCTCCCAAACTGTTGGGATTGCAGGCGTGGGCCACCACTCCAGGCCAGAACCCCAGAATTCCATTTTTTTTTTTTTTTTTTTTTTTTTGAGATGGAGTCTTGCCCTGTCTCCCAGGTTAGAGGGCAGTGGCGAGATCTCGGCTCACTGCAATCTCCACCTCCCGGGTTCAAGCGATTCTCCTGCCTCAGCTTCCAGAGTAGCTGGGATTACAGGCACCTGCCCCCACACCTGGCTAATTTTTGCATTTTTAGTAGAGACGGGGTTTCACCATCTAGTGCAGGTTGGTCTCGAACTCCTGACCTCATGATCTACCCATCTCCGCCTCCCAAAGTGCTGGGATTACAGGCGTGAGCCACCACACCTGGCCAGAATCCCAGAATTCTTCATGAGAAGTACAGACACTGCCACAGGACACAGTACATCAATTTTGCCTGTGAAATACTATCAAGAAACAATTTTGCACCTGACTTTTAAAAAATATGTCATGTTCCTCCAAGTATTCACGAACCATCTTTGCTGTGGGGGGGGGGGTCTTCTCATGCCAAGACCTTTTCACATCAGAGTGTCACCTGGTCTTAGTGTTTGCTGCTAAGCAACCATCTGACACAAGTTAATCACTGACAGCGGAGCCTGGCCCCAGGAGGCAGGTGCAGTTGTGTCCTGACACCCAGTGACTCTGGGCACGTCTCCTCCTCACTTGGGGCCTCAGTTTTTTCAACTATATCCAAGCAGTCCCAGGGACCCTGTCCCATCCCAAGGAAAAGAAATCTGCTCCAACCTCCACACCACAACCTCAATGGGGAGTCAGGGGCGTCACAATGACACCTACCGCATCAAAGGTACCCTGTCCTGCTGCTAATGAAAGGCAGAGACCAGGGGACCTCCAAGGCCTTGGTGGGGGCTGGATTTCCAGGCATGGCACAGTAAGAGCTGGGGCTCCTATTATTTATTTCATAATCTGTCATTATCAATAGCACAGCCTGCACCCTACCTGGGGATCCCTCTTCCCAGGGATCCCCCATGGCCAACACACTCCCTCAGGTCCTGCATGTCTGCTGCAGTCCCACCTTCTCAAGGTTGCCCAACCACTCCATTTGACACAGCAGCCTGCATTGTCCCAGCTCTGCCACACCCAACCTCTTTACATTGCCCTCTTTTTTTTTTTTATTTTAACCTCATGGCAGTTACCACCTACCCTACTATATATTTAATGTGTATATTTCCTATTGACTGCCTATCACCCCTTATCAAGACCAAGGTCCTCAAGGGCAGAGATTTGGATCTCATTTGTTAACCAATGTATCCAAAGTGCCTAGAAAGGTGTCTGATACACAGCAGGCCTCAGTACATATTTGTGAAGTATCAGAATGAATGTATGATCAATCAAAACATAAGAGTTTCCATTTATTGGATGTTGTGTATGTGCCAGGGCACTGCGATAAAAATTTTACAGGCATGATCTTACTATTCCTCACAAAAATCTCCCAAGAAAAGTGTCTTTATTGTGACTATTTTATGAAAAAAGACACTGAAGTCCTGTAGGGCTAATTAACATCACCAAGACCACCCAGGTACAGAGTGGGAGAACTGAGCCTCAGGCTGGGTCTGCTTGATGGGAACATGACCCGATCCTGCTGGAAGACCCGAGGTTCGCTCCCGTCAAATACGCCGACAACACTGTGGAGTAACGCCAGTTCTCATGTGCTCCCTCTGGGCCAGGGAGGATCTCACATGACCCCCACAGCAGTCCTGAGGCGGGTGTCACTCCTACCACCCATTTGTGGAGAAGGAAATGGGAGCTTGGTGAACTCAGGCAACCAGTTCAAGGTCCCTTGGCCAGCAGGGGCATAGCCAGGGTCGAACCAAGTAGACAGTGACCTTGGCCACATCCACCAATGTGTCTCAGCCTCTGCGTCTTGGTGAAACGAGGGCATCACCATCCCATGATGCCAGGACAATCCCTAAAGTGAGGCCTGTCAGAAGCTAAGCCCGAGGGCACTCCATGAAGATTCAAGATGCAGAGGCTGAGGAAACCTGGGAAGGAAAACACACACACAGCAGAAGAGGCACAGCTCGGCACGCACGGGCAGGTGCAAGTTCTGGAGTGTCCACTTCTGAGCCTGAGTTCCCTCCCCTGCAAAATGGGGGAACACCCTCCTCAGAGGGTCCCTGCGAGGGTGAGGGGAGATTCAGCATGGCAGGTGTGCTGGGCACAACAGGGCCTGGGAAAGGCAGATCCTTTCCCCATCCCTGCCACAAACAACCCAAACCTTTAAAGGAGAGCAATGGCCTGTGTCAAAAACAAAAACAAAACAAAACCCTGTCCTAGGAGACTGGGGCCCTAAGTTCTAATTGCAAGCCTTTATGAGTCCCTAACACTCTACTGTGCTGAGTATCTCACACACCAGAGGATAACCTGCCTTCTGCTCACCACCACCCCGTAGTAGTTGTCATTGTGTCCGTTTCACACATGAGGCAAAGGCTCAGAAGAGTCACGCGTTAAACCAGCTTCTAGAGCCCATGCAGAAGGTGCAGGTGGGAGAATCACTTCTAGGTGCTCTTCCCATGGAATCCTCACCTCCTGAGTGCCACTCACTCAGTTTCCAATGGGTGTGTGACCTTTGACCAGCTTTCTTCCCTCTCTGGGCCTCAGTTTCCCACCTGGACAAAGTAAGAGTTCTCTTGGCTTCAGATAGGCCTTCCTAAACTTCACTTCTTTTTCCTTCTCATTTGATCGTCCTCTTCATTTTTGCCACCTCTCTGTCATTACAGGCTT
Organism: Papio anubis; assembly: GCF_008728515.1. Classification (NCBI taxonomy): domain Eukaryota; kingdom Metazoa; phylum Chordata; class Mammalia; order Primates; family Cercopithecidae; genus Papio; species Papio anubis. Next base: position 68,006,800 of record NC_044988.1, read on the forward strand.
TTAAAACATGTTTATTTCAGACTTGTTCTGATTGGATGGTATATTTCTTTTTTTTTTTTTTTGGAGAGTATATTTCTAATAAGCATTTACCAAATTTTCAGCATCTGTTAATTGATGGGGCCACTGTATATTCTTTCAATGGTAACAAACTTAACACTTTCAGGTCTTTTTAGCCAATGTGCCTGAAGCTACTTTCTTCAGTTCTTGACCTCTCAGAGCTAGATGCTTATATACACTGCAGCCCACCTACTGTTACTCCCTGGCTGTCAGTCCTGCCATCGAAGTCAGGCCTTTTACATAGACAGAGGGTACCAAGGCTGTGTGTCGCGATCTTATTGCAAACGGTGCATTAGAGGTTTTGAAACGTGGTATGTCCTGTGGCAGATTTGCTAAGGATTGTTTAGACAACTCTTTACATGCCAGAGAGATGGCAAGAAGTTTAAAAAAAAAAAAAAAAGACACACTGCTAGATGTTTTTTAAAAAACTAATTTTCACCAATTTTACATGAATTAGGGTTTGAGAAATGATCAGGGCAGAGGAGGTCAGGCACACTATGGTACAGCAGGGGCTGGCAAACTATAGCCCATGGCTCAAATATGCCCCACTGCCTGTTTTTGTAATTGTAATTTATTGGAACCTAGCCACAACTGACTCATTTACATATTATATGCATAGCCACACCCATTCATTTACTCATTACATATGTAAGGCTGCTTTCACTCTAGCAGAAGTGACTACTGTAGTTTTAACAGAGACCGTATGGTCCATACAGTCTATTTGGCCTTTTACAGAAAAAGTTTGCCAAACCTTGTTCTAGAAGGACCCCAGAACCAACTGCATCAGAATGATGTGGCTGGGGAGAGCAGCCTTGTTATGGAGGCTTCTAGACTCTTGCCCAGGGCTACCAAATCAGACTCTGCAGAGAGTGGGCCCAGAACCTGCATGTCACAGGCAACCCCCTGACACTTAAGCACACCACTTCCTCAGTCTCACTGGTCTGCAGGGGTGGACTCTGAGTTCTGTGTGTCCTTCCAGTAGAGCAATCCTCAGCTTAAGCCACATAAACACAATTTGGGGTCCTCTGTGAAGTCACGGAGGGGCATGCAGCCTGACCTGTTTTGGGCCTGACGGTGGTCATCGGGTCCAGGTAGTCTACAAGGTCCCTGTGCTTGCAGTCCAGTGCAACCTCGAAGGCGGTCTTCTCCAGCACGCTGAGGTGGTCAGGGTTGGCGCCCTTCTCCACCAGTTGCTGGGCCACTCCAAGCCGCCCAGTGAGTGCGGCCAGCATCAGTGGGCTCCAGCCCACAGTACGGGCTGCGCGGTTGGGGTCCGCACCCCACTCCATCAGTAGACGCACCACGGCCTCGTGCCCGTGCTGGATGGCGGCCATCAGGGCCGTGATGTCCAGGGGCTCATCCCTGTTGCCGCCCAACCCCAGTTGCTCGCCCGAAGAGTGGTGATGGTCCACAAAGGCACCGGCTTCCAGGAGCAGCTTCACCACACCCAGGTGGCCGCCCCGAGAAGCCACAGTGAGCACACTGGCCCCTAGCCGGTTCTGGGCATTGACATCAGCCCCGTGATCCAACAGGAGGTGTGCCACACTCACATGCCCAAATCTGCCAGGAAGATGGAGAATTAGTGACACTAAACACACAGCACTCGGGAGACAGCTTTTGTCGTCCTGAATTGTCATGAATTATTAGTCCTGACAGCTAATAATAAGAGTCTTATTCTGGTGCCAGGCACTGTGCCAGTCCCACATATACGAATGCAACATCATGAAGGTGAGCAGCTGCCCTGCCCGGGTTCAAATCCAGCTCTCCCCACCACCAGCTGATTGACCTTTAGGAAGAACTTTGATTTCTTTGTGCCTTCATTTCCTGATCTGTAAAATGGGGATATAACTGTGCCTACCTCAAGGGTTGTTGGGGATTAAATGAGTTGTATGTAAAGCACCTGGCTCTGTGCCTGGCCACAGGAAGCATCACATCAATGTTAGCGATTGTTAGCTATTACAATTGTTCATGTTACATTACTCAACATGCCAAGGGTTACCCAGCTGGTAAGGGGCGGCATCGGGTCAGGACAGGTCTGTGTGAATCCCACTGCCCTTGCTTTTTCCCCTACACCATGCTGTCTCTTACATTTCAGATAGTCCATTTTATTCTATTTTATAGCCTGGGAATCTGTCTCTCTGCCTGTGCTCTAATTTCCACACAGGCAGGGCCCATGTCTGATTCATTTCTACCCACCCCCTCATCCCCAAAAGCACACACCCCATGCCAAGAGGTGTGGCAAGGTTGTGGTCAGCAGATGGGCTGGGCATTGCGGCCTGGAGGCCTGCTGCCACCTGCTGGCAGGAATGTTTGCTGCAGGCGGCTGAGGATCCGGCCTAGGCCAGATGTTCCTCAATGAAGTCACTGCTGGGCCCCTGAAGAGACAAATCTGCACCCACCAACTTCCTAATAAGAGGAGAAGGAAAACAGGTGCCTCTTCCCAGCAAAATCTCTTCCTTCTTTTAACACCAGAGGGCAGAAAAGTTATGTTTTTGGTGTCTCTGGTGGGCTCGGAGCTGTGTATCTCCAAGCTAGAAGCAGCCCCGGACTAACAAGAAAACAATGACGAGACGGGGGGCTGTCTACTCCAGGTTTTCGAGACCACAAAGCCACTGTCATGTCTGCATCTGTGAGACAGCTTTCTGGGTTTCTCGATGCTCAGCCCTCTTTCCCGGGCGCCAGTTTTGCACCTCATCTAAACCCAGGACCTCCCTCCTCCTGGCAGCTGGCAGCTAGCGGCTGGGCCAGGGCTGAACTCTGTCCGAGGCTCCAGCTGAATACCTTCTGGGATGTGAACCTGAACAGCATGAGGCTCCTCAGCCGCGGAGCAAGAGCCTGGTGACACAGCTCCATCAGCTGCAGGGGGCTGGGCCTCTTGACCTCCACTCCCAGAGCAGAAAGGGACAAGGCAAACTGAAACCAACTCAACGCAGAAAGCTGCACCCCAATGTCTCCCCGCCTCCAGTCATGTTCCCTCCTGCCCATCCTCCATGTGACCCCCAAATGATATTCTCCAAACCCAAATCTGTCACTCGCCAGCTTCTGACTGCCGAAGACCTGACTGCTTTGCCAACCTCACTTCCTCCCGCTCCCACACCACACCTTCCTGCCTCCCCAACACCTTCACCATCAGAGGACTCTCCTGTCCTTATCTACTCAGCACATCCCCAACCGTGTCCTGCTTCAGGAGTCGGCTCAGATCTCACCCACTCCAAGCAGCTTCCAGACCACCCCTCACCAGGCTAGGTCAGTGCCCCTCTTCTAAGCACCTAATTCCACGGGCTTGCTGCTGGCTGCAAGTGAGCCCTCTTTCTCTAATTCTCTCTCTGCACCCACCAACTTCCTAATACAAGTGGCGGGCTCTCCAAGGACAGGACAGGGTTCCAGGCATGTTGTTTCCCCAGCCCCTACCATAGTAGCTGATCCACATCAGGGCTCAGTAAATTTTGTCAAACTAGCTGAGTAAATGAATGCATAAATGGCATAACCACATAGGGGAAGGTTCAGAGGTGAGCAGTGGAAATCACTGAAGAACTGGTGTATCCTCTACTGTAGCAGAGATTTCTAAAAGATTACACTATTTAGTTATTGAACATGAGATAAAATCTAGCATAATCCCTAACAGCAGATTACAAGGTGCTGTCACATTTTTATCTCATTTGATCTTAATAAACCCCGAGATAAACTCACAGATTAGGAAACTGAAGATTACAGTGGAAAGCAATTAATCTAAAGCCTCTCAATTTGAACGTGATAAAGTCAAAAGTTGAACCTGGACTCAAAATCGAAGCTCCAGTATAACCAATTTTTAAGGAGGAAAAAAGGGCCAAATTAGAGCAGAAATAGTGAAATTTGGAATGTTTTCTGAATTAGTGAGTAGCCCAAGAGAGCACTCAACTATGCGGAAAATAAAAAAGGATTCAAGCAAGGCTGAGATAATGTTGTGGAGGCTAAGTTTCTAATAGGTAACTGCTGGAGATGGGCATGCCAGAGGCTTTCTGAACAGGTGCTGTGATTACTGATGAATTTCAGCAATTAACACCTGTGTTTAAAGAGCTGGCACACATTTTCCCCTCTCAAAGCACCGGGCTGAGAGTCCAGCTCTGCCCCACTGGCAGGCAGGAAACGAAGGGTAGGGAAGGAAGGTAAACACTATGCAACCCTGTCCCTAGGAGAGAAGTCTCGGGCAAATTTGGCAAGCCGCTTCCTCGCCAACATCAAGAGGGAAACTATCAGTTACAGGATTCATGGCTCGGAGCACAGGCTCTGGAGCCACCTCCCTAAGTGTGCATCTGTCTGGCGACTTGGTAGCTATGTGACTTAGGCAAGTTATTTAACTTCTCTGTTCCTCAATTCCTCATCTATGAAATGAGGATGACAAGAGTACCTCCTTCCTAAGGTTTTGTATAGATCGAATGAGTTAATTCATTTAAAGCACTTAGTACAGTGCTTGACTGAAAGTAGGTGCTCCATAAAGGTTACTTTTTTTTTTTTTTTGAGATGGAGTCTTGCTGTTGCCAGGCTGGAGTGCAGTCGCAGGATCTCAGCTCACTGCAACCTCCGCCTCCTGGGTTCAAGCGATTCTCCTGCCTCAGCCTCCCGAGTAGCTGGGACTACAGGCGCATGCCACCATGCCCACGCCACCACGCCCAGCTAATATTTTTATTTTTAGTAGAGACAGGGTTTCACTGTGTTGGCCAGGCTGGTCTTGATCTCCTGACCTCGTGATCTGCCCGCCTCGGCCTCCCAAAGTGCTGGGATTACAGGCGTGAGACACCGCACCCAGCCAAAGGTTACCTGTTATTTTAAGAACAGGAAAAAACACTGCGGAGCACGGTGGCTCACACCTGTAATCGCAGCACTTTGGGAGGCTGAGGCAGGTGGATCACGAAATCAAGAGATCGAGACCAGCCTGGCCAACATAGTGAAACCCTGTCTCTACTAAAAATACAAAAATTAGCTGGGCAGGGTGGCACGGGCGTGGTGGCACGTGCCTCCCAGCTACTTGGGAGGCTGAGGCAGGAGAATCGCTTGAACCCGGGAGGTGGAGGTTGCAGTGAGTCGAGATCGCGCCGCTGTACTCCAGCCTGGTGACAGCGAGACTCCGTCTCAAAAAAAAAAAAAAAGAAAAAACACTAACGTCACCATTTCTAATACTAAAACACCCACAAGAGTCCAAAGGCACAGGGTGTCTGACAGTCTGGCCTGATGCACACAGAGAGCTGGGATGATAAATAGATGCTCACTTAGACCCAGTGTGGTGGCTGCCAGGGGTGCGGTTTTGAGCAGGATTCTGGGGCATATCCAGATCCAAGGAAGAAGAGCACAAGGCTTGGAAGGTGTCAGCACACGGGCCATGCATTTGCCGACCCCGATATGAGGGACAGACACACTATACATCCTTCTGGAAGTCTTCCATACATACTACTCCTCAACTTGACCTTTTGGTATGAATTACGCAGCAGAAAGCCGGAGCACAACTCAACACAGGCAGAGATGCTACCTGAATATATAGTCGGTGTCACACCAACTGAGGAACAGCACATTTTAAAATACCCAGGCTCAGACTATCCTGCAGAACTTGGTTAAAACTGGTGATCAGGGGTCTCCGAGACACTCCGAGGCACGTTAGTGCTGCAGTCACAAACCTCACTCAGTAAATTCCTCAGCTCCCCCCTCCCCCCATTCCCTGGCAACCGCCTTCTCTCCAGGGGGGACTAGTACATCATTCTACTCATAAATAATTCTACTAGTCCTACCAGCTCGTGCACCCAAGCCTTTGCATGGGCCTCCCATCATGCCCTTCCCACATCCCACTTGTTCTGTCCTGGCTAATTCTCAGGCATCCACGTGGAGGTTATCTCCACGTGGATATAAACATCATTTCTACCAGAAACCTTCCCCAACGTCTCCAAAATGGGTCAACTGCCCCCAGAGCTACTCAAACCTTTCCGGTCAAGCTCGTTCCTTTGCCTGGCCTGTCCACCACTGCCCTGGTGGTGACTCTGCCTGGTCTCGGAACATCCTCAACGCCAAGCCAGGAAGGGAAAGCAGGTTCTGAGGAAACCCTTACTGCAATGAGAAATGAATTAAATCAGGCTGGGCGCGGTGGCTCACGCCTGTAATCCCAGCACTTTGGGAGGCTGAGGCAGGCGGATCACAACGTCAGGAGATCAAGACCATCCTGGCTAACACGGTGAAACCCCGCCTCTACTTAAAAAAAAAAATAATAATAATAATAATAATAGCCGGGCGTGGTGGCGGGCGCCTGTAGTCCCAGTTACTCGGGAGGCTGAGACAGGAGAATGGCATGGACCCGGGAGGAGGACCTTGTAGTGAGCTGAGATCGCGCCACTGCACTCCAGTCTGGGCGACAGAGCCAGACTCCATCTCAAAAAAAAGAAAAAAAAAAGAAATGAATTAAATCTCTAAGGTTCTAAGTCTCTACGATTCTGTTCGTTGTCTCCAGATTCTATTCTGAAAGGCCAAAGTTTCTAAGAATCTGATTTTATGTTAATACAAAAGTACTTCCATTTCTATGCTCAAAGTTTACCAAAGACTACTCAAAGTTTACCATCCCAACTCTAAGGAGTCCTTAACTCTTTACCTCCCGGGACATCTGGCCGCCGGGGAGATCCGGCTGCCCGGGGCCGCGTCCAGGGCCCCCGAGCCCCGTCGCCTCACCTGGCCGCCTGCATGAGCGCGCTCCAGCCGTAGTGGTTGCGGCTGTTGACCGAGGCACCGCGGCGCAGCAGGAAGCGCACCAGCGGTTCGTGGCCCCCGGCCGCGGCGAACTGCAGTGCGGTGTTGCCCGCCTCGTCCGAGCAGTCCACGGGCACCGGAGCCCCGACTGCCGCCGCTGCTGCGGCCCCGGGCCCGGCCGCCTCGGCCCCCACCGGCTCCGCGCCCGCTTCCGGCTCCGCGCCGCGCTCGGCTGGCTCCGCCGCCCCCGGCTCCAGCAGCCGCCGCGCGGTCTCCGTGTCGCCCTGGTCACACGCGCGCAGCAGCAGCTGGAAGGCCGGGGGCAGCCCGCCCTCGCCCATCGCCGTACCCACGCGAGGCCCGCGCCCGTCCGCCCTGCCGGCCGCGTCGGCTCCGCCCCCGGATACCGCCCGCCGGCGCCCCCTTCCGGCCGCCCGCCCGCGCCGCGCGCCTACTGTGTGCTGGGAGCGCGCCGGGGCCGGGGCCGCGCGCCTACTGTGTGCCGGGAGCGCGCTGGAGCCGGGGCCGCGCGCCTACTTTGTGCCGGGAGCGCGCCAAGGCCAGGACTGCGCCCCTCCAGTGCCCGCACTTGGGAGTCCAGGGAAGCTCAGAGGAGACCCCGCTGCAGGCCCGCGTGTCCCCTTCTGCCTCTTCGGCGCCCGCTCGCTGCCCTGTCCCGGAGCTCCAGAGACTTCCTGCCAGGGCAGAGGTGGGAGCGGCGACCCCATCCCCTCTTCACGCTGCGGCCAGGGCCCTGGGCCCGAGTCTGAGTCCGCAGCTGCATGGGCCTTGACTTTACTAGCGGGCTCCGCTGACCCCACCTCAGCCTCTGGCACTGAACCTGCGCTTCCAGAATAAGGAAGCGGCTGAATTAAGGAACGAGCGGGTTTACTGTTTCCTCACAGTGTCCTGCAGTGCCCTTAATGCCCCTCCTTCATCTGGGCCGGGCTGCTGGGGCTACAAGCGCCTCCTGTACCTTTTCTCTCTCTTTTATTTCAACTTTTATTATAGATTAAAGGGTACACGTGCAGGTTTGTTACATGGGTACATTGCGCGATGCTGAGGCTTGGGGTCCCAACGATCCCGTCACCCAGGCAGTAAGCATAATACCCACCAAGAGGTTCTTCAGCCTAGAGTTCCCTCTATCCCTCCCTGGTTAGCGATCCCCAGCGTTTATTGTTCCCATCTTTGTGTCCATGTGTACTCAATGTTTAGCTCCCACTTACAAGTGAGAACATGCAGTATTTGGTTTTCTGTTCTTGTTAGGTCGCTTAGGATAATGGCCTCCAGCTCTATCCATGTTGCTGCAAAGGACATGATTTCGTTCATTCTTATGGCTTCATAGTATTCCGTAGTATTCCATCTTATTCCATCGCGTATATGCACCACATTTCTTTCCTTCCTTCCCTCTCTTACCTCCCTCCCTCCCTACCTATCCCGCTTCCTCCCTATCACCCTTCCTCCCTCCCTCTCTTTCTCTCTCTCTCTCTCTGTCTTGCTCTGTCACCCAGGCTGGAGTGCAATCGTGCAATCTCTACTCACTGCAACCTCTGCCTCCAAGGCTTAAGCAATCCTCCCACCTCAGTCTCCCGAGTAGCTAGGACTACAGGCGAGTGCCACCACACCCAGCTAATTTTTTGTATTTTTGGTCGAGACAGGGTTTCACCATGTTGCCCGGCTGGTCTCAAACTCCTGAGCTCAAGTGATTCGCCCGCTGTGGCCTCCCAAAGTGCCAGGATTACAGGTGTGAGCCATTACATCTGACTCTGTACCACATGTTCTTTATCCAATCTACTGTTGATGGGCACTTAGGTTGATTCCATATCCCTGCTACTGTAAACCGCACTGCAATGAACATACAGGTGTCTTTTTGATAGAATGAATTATTTTCCTTTCGGTATATACCTGGTAGTAGGAGTGCTGGGTCAAATAGTAGTTCTATTTTAAGTTCTTTGAGAAATCTCCAAACTGCTTTTCACAGTGGCTGAACTAGTTTGCATTCCCACCAACAGTCTGTTTTCTTCACAGCCTTACCAGCACCTATTGTTTTTTGACTTTTAAATAATTGACATTCTGACTGGTGTAGATGATGTCTCATTATGGTTTTGATTTGCATTTCTCTGATGATGAATGATGTTGGCTATTTTTTCATATGTTTGTTGGCTGCCTGTATGTCTTCTTTTAAGAAGTGTCTGTTCATGTCCTTTGCAGAGACACAACGAAAAAAGAAAACTTCAGGCCAATATTCCTGATAAACATAGCTGCAAAAATTCCCAATGAAATACTACAAACAGAATCCAGCAGCACATCAAAAAGTCAATTCACCATGATCAAAGAGGCTTTATTTCTGGGATGCAAGGTTGGCGCAACATGCGCAAATCAATACATGTGATTCACCATATAAACAGAATCAAAAATGAAAACCATATAATCATCTCAATAGATGCAGAAAAGACCTTCAATAAAATCCAACATCCCTTTATAATAAAAACCCTCAAAACAGATTGAAGGAACATACCTCAAAATAATAACAGCCATCTATGACAAACCCATAGCCAACATCATATTAAATAGGCAAAAGCTGGAACCATTCCCCTTGAGAACTGTTAGAAGACTCTCACCACTCCTATTCAACATAGTACTGGACGTCCTAGCCAGACAACCAGGTAAGAGAAAAAAATAAAAGGCATTCAAATAGGAAAAGAAAAAGTCGAACTCTCTCTCTTTGCCAATAGTATTAATCTATACATAGAAAACCCTAAAGACTTTGCCAAAAGGCTCCTGGAAATGATAAATTCAGTAAAGTTTCAGGACAGAAAATCAATGTATAAAAAGCAATAGCATTTCAATACACCAATAACATTCTAGCTGAGAACAAAATTAAGAACACAACCTCATTTACAATGGTCACAAAGAAAATGAAATACCTTCTCTCTCTTTATCAGTGGTCCTTGAAGTGTGTCCCACACAGCAGCAGCACCAGCACCAGCTGCAACACTGTTACAAATGCAGATTTTTCTGGCCCTACCCCAGATCTACTGAATCAGAAATTCTGGGTGTGGGTTCAGCAACCTATATTTTAACAAACCCTCTGGGTGATTCTGATGCACTCTAAAGCTGGAGACCCACATTTGATCTTCATTGCAGGCCTGCCAGCCACCGGGGAGGGCCCAGATGATCATCCCTAGGTTACAGAGGAGGCAACTGAGGCACAAAGAGGTTGTGTCTTGCCAAAGACTCCATGACTATTCTGCAGGAGAACTGTGAGTAGGACTCCGGTCTTCCATTCTCAACAAATATGTGTTGAGTGCCTGCTATGTCCAGACACTGTTCAAGGTTCTTCTGTAGCTCACAGATCCATGAGAGCCTGAGAACCAGTTCTGGAGGCCCCAAAGCCAGGAACAATGACCCAAATCTCATGCCACAGGTGCACCCTGTAGGAAGATGGGGTTGGTTCAGGCCCTTTTTGGTGTTACTGGCTTCAGATTCAGAGGCTGAGGTGGGAGTGCCTGATTGGCCCAACTTCGGTCATGTGCTCATATAATAGTGGGAAGTAGTTTCTGCCTCAGAAGGTAGGGGACTCCCAAATCTAGGAAAGGGGTTCAGATGCTGGGCAGTCAAAAAGGATAACAAATGTCTGCTATGAAATATTCTCTCCGGACACCCTTTTTCTTTTGGGAAGCCTTTCTCCCGTACTCACAGTCGGTGTGCTTCAGTGGTTAGCACATATCCTGATTGACTTCAGCACAGGAGTTTTTTTTTTTTTTTTGAGATGGAGTCTCACTCTCTCTCCCAGGCTGGGGTTCAGCGGTGCAATCCCCGCAAACTGCAACCTCTGTCTCCTGGGTTCAAGTGGTTCTCTGCCTTGGCCTCCCGAGTAGCTGGGATTACAGGCACCTGCCACCATGCTCGGCTATTTTTTGTATTTTTAGTAGAGACGGGGTTTCACCATGTTGTCCAGGCTGGCCTCAAACTCCTGACCTCAAGTGATCTTCCTCCCTCAGCCTCCCAAAGTGCTGGGATTACAGGCATGAGCCACCGTGCCCAGCCCAGCCCAGGATTTTTGCTAAAGCAATTGAGAATGAGGCCCTCTCTGCTGAGGTTGCCAGCTATCAGGATGTCAGGATATTGTAAGCCAAACTGGTGCTCACTCGGCCACCACCTGAAGACAGCCTGCCTGAGTGAAGTCACCACAAAAGAAAGCAGAACCAAGTGATAGAAAGAGACTAACTTAGAAAATCCCTCCCCACATTCTTTCTGGTGAGGTTTATTTTGAGGAGCATTGTAGTCATTTGCATTCCAAGCCTTAACAAATGGATAATTTACTGTTTTTGTAAATGAATGGGTTCATACTACGCATGCTATTCTGAATCTTGCTTTTTTTTTTTTTTTCTTTTTTCTTTTTCCATTAACAAATGTCTTGGGCACCTTTCCATGTAGGTAAATACAGACTGCTACATTTTAAAAAAATGGTTGCAGCCCGGTGATGTGGCTCATGCCTGTAACAATCCTAGCACTTTGGGAGGCTGAGGCAGTCAGATTGCCTGAGCTCAGGCATTCGAAACCAGCCTGGGCAACACAGTGAAACCCTGTCTCTACTAAAAATACAAAAAAAATTAGCCAGGCGTGGTGGCGTGTGCCTATAATCCCAGCTACTCGGGAGCCTGAGGCAGAAGAATTGCTTGAACCTGGGAGGTGGAGGTTGCAGTGAGCCGAGATCGCACCATTGCACTCCATCCTGAGCAACAGAGTAAGACTCCATCTCCAAAAAAAATTAATAATAAAAATAAAGAAATGATTGCACGAAACACCATTCGGCAGATATACTATAATTTATTTAATCATTTTTATTTATTTCTATTTTATTTTTTGAAATGGAGTCTCACTCTGTCATCCAGGTAGGGTGCAGTGGTATGATCTTGGCTCACTGCAACCTTTGCCTCCTGAGTTCAAGCAATTCTCCTGCCTCAGTCTCCCTAGTAGCTGGGATTACAGACATCCGCCACCACGCCAAGCTAATTTTTGCATTTTTAGTAGAGACGGGGTTTCGCCATGTTGGCCAGGCTGGTCTTGAACTCCTGACCTCAAGTGACCCACCTGCCTCGGCCTCCCAAAGTGCTGGGATTATAGGTGTGAACCAGTGCGCCCAGCCCATTTAATCATTTTAGAATAAGGCACAGTTGAGTCCAGGTGTGGTGGTTCATGCCTGTAATCCCAGCACTTTGGGAGGTTAAGGCGGGTGGACTGCTTGAGGCCAGGAGTTCGAGACCAGCCTGGCCAACATGGCGAAATCCCATCTCTAATACAAAAAAAAAAAGAAAGAAAAAAAACAGCCAGGTGTGGTGGCACATGCCTGTAATCCCAGCTACCTAAGTGGCTGAGGCACAAGAATCACTTGAACCTGAGAGGCAGAGGTTACAGTAAGCTGAGATGGTGCCACTGCACTCCAGCCTGAGTGACAGAGCAAGACTCTCAAACAAACAAACAAACAGAAACAAGGCACAGTTAGCTTGTTTCCAGTTTTCTGCTCTTATAGAAATACTGCATTGGACAGCGCTTGTAGCAGCCAGGGTCCCACCAGGAAACAGATGGCACACTTGGCTGAGGAGCTGGGGAATGCTTACTAAAGGACCATTTACAGAAGTATAGGCAGGATTTACTAAGAGCCATGAGGGATGGTGCAGTACTCCAGGGCTGGTAATAGTAGAGAGCTGTTACCACCCCAGGCCTGAAGGGGATAAGGGGAGAGCAGATACTGGAATTCTGCAAGAGAGAAAACTGCAGAGACCTACCTGATAGGAGCTACAGCCTTTGGTAGAGGGACAGAGTCAACCCACAGCAACTCAGTAGGGAGCTGTCTTCAGATGAATAAAAACCTCTGACCTCACTCCGCTCCTGCCCTCTGATCTCCTGCCAGTGCTCCTCATTAGTAAACCCTACTGGAAGCTAGAGGCTTGGAGCCTGCTGATACAGTTCATGCAGTCAGCCTCCCAGGGCACAGAACAGGGTGAAAAGAAACAGCAGGGACCAATGGACGATGTCTGGTACCTTGTTGCTCAATCTGGGGTTCTTGGGCCAGCAGCACTGGTATCACCAGGGAGCTTGTTAGAAATGTGACATCTTGGGCCCACACCAGACCTACTTAACCAGATCTGGCATTTCAACAGGATCCCCAGGTGACTCACCATACCATACATTAACGTTTGTGAAGCACAGATCCAGCACATCTTCCTATGCAAGTATAGCTATAGCCTTATTGTTTATGAATTCTCTTCCAGCCTTTTTTAATTTTTTCATTGGTTCCTGTGTTGGTTTGGATCCTCTAAGAATCAGATGCCTAGATGTTTGTTTGTTTATTTGTTTGTTTGTTTCTGGGAAAAATACCTACAAAAGATAAAGAGGTAAAGTGCATAATCCCAGCATTTTGGGAGGCCAAGGTGGGTGGATCACTTGAGGTCAGGAGTTCGAGACCAGCCTGGCCAACATGGTGAAACCCCCCCTCTACTACAATACAAAAAAAATTAGCCAGGTGTGGTGGTGCGCGCCTGTAATCCCAGCTACTTGGTAGGCTGAGGCATGAGAATCGCTGGAACCTGGGAGGCGGAGGTTGCAGTGAGCAGAGATCATGCTTCTGCACTCCAGCCTGGACGACAGAGTGAGACGCCGTCTCAAAAAGAGGGAAAGGGGAAAGTGGGGGAAAAGGGATGGGGAGCCCTCAAACCATGATGCAGGTCTGATACTTGAGAAAGGAGAGTGGGAAGTGAGGAGGGAAAGTCTCAGCCAGGCAGATGGGGGATTCCCAAGCACGGGTTGTGTCCTATATCATGCAGATGTGGCCAGGTTCTGGTACCACACCATGCTCGGTCATTGACTGGGAGTAGCCAGAGGATACCACAAAGGATCCAAAGGCATAGCCACTGGCAGCTCACAGTCAACCATGTTTCCCCTAAAAGGTTCCCCTGAAGGGTGATCTGAGCAATGCACCTCATTGCCAACACAATTCCATTCAACCAACTTTTTTTTTTTTTTTTTTTTGAGACGGTGTCTCGCTCTGTCCCCCAGGCTGGAGTACAGTGGCCAGATCTCAGCTCACTGCAAGCTCCGCCTCCCAGGTTTACGCCATTCTCCTGCCTCAGCCTCCTGAGTAGCTGGGACTACAGGCGCCCGCCACCTCACCCAGCTAGTTTTTTGTATTTTTTAGTAGAGACGGGGTTTCACCAGGTTAGCCAGGATGGTCTCGATCTCCTGACCTCGTGACCCACCCGTCTCGGCCTCCCAAAGTGCTGGGATTACAGGCTTGAGCCACCGCGCCCGGCCTCAACCAACTTTTTTAAATTAAAATTTTTTCTTAATTTTGAATTGTTTAGATATGATGTCTTGCTTTATTGCCCAGGCTGGAGTGTAGAGGCTATTCACAGACACCATCATAGTGCACTGCAGCTTCAAATTCCTGGGCTCCAGTGATCTTTCTGCCTTAGCTTCCTGAGTAGCTGGGACTATAGGTGTGTGCCATGGTACCAGGCTCAGCCAGCATTTACTAAGTACCTTCTGTGTGCTAGGCATTATGTGTGTTGAATGATAGAAACATGGTCTCATGGCTCCCAGGGTATCCCACATGACTATAGAACAGTGGGGTCTATGAGTTTTGGTATCACAGTTTGGAGGATGCCACTGACAGCTTCATGGGAGAGCTTGGCTACAAGTTGGGCAGAAATGATGGGTGGGGTCTAGGTCGTTGCAGGAAAAAGGAGGAAACATGTTGGAAGGAGAGAGCAGGGGGACAGGAGGACCAGAGACTGATAGAGTGGATTAGGCAGGAGATAAGAAAGGCTTAGAAGTCAAATAATCTCGAAAGAGTACAATATTTACTCTAAATGTGTTTTTTCCCCTAATAAGGTAATGATTGTTTTAAAGAATTCTGATGTTGTAGAAATATAGAATGTAAACTCCTTGAGATCAATGACTTTGGACATTGTTTACCTCAAATCCCCAGATTCTAGCACACTGGCTCCCAGATGGTAGGTGATCAATAAATATTTGTTGAAAAAAACAAATAAATGGAACAAAAGTAAAAGAACCACAGAATCTCACCCATCAGAAGTAAATATAATATAGTTAATGGTTTGGTAAATATTCCTTTAGATTTTTTCCCCTTTTATATGTTAATATATATTATTTTACAAAAATAGGATCATACTATTCATATAGCTCCATGACTTGCTTCTCTTTTCTTTACAATGCATCTTGAACACATGTGTATGTGAAATGCCTACAACTAACTCATGCTTGTAAATAGCACTGTGGTATATTATGGTATTGTATGGATGTGCAATATTTTATTTTATAATCTCTTGATGGAAATTTGGGTTGTTTCCAACTTTTTGCTTTTGTATACAATACTGCCATAAGCTTCCTTGTATGCATATCTTTTTAGCACTTATGAATCTATGTTTGTTGGACAGATTCCTAGATGTGGAATTGCAAAATCAAAAAGATGTTAATATTAACATTTCTAATAAATGTGGCCTAATTGCTTTCCAAAAGATTATACTAGTTTGCATTCCTACCAACAGTGGATGAGAGTGTGTTTTTTCACATCCTTACCAACACTGGAATTAATAACCTTTTTCATTTTTGCCAGTCTGATAGGTGAAAAAATATTTCAGGGTAGGTTTATTTTGTATGTATTTTAGAGAGATTGAGCATATGTTTATACATGTATAAACCATATATCCTTTTGGGTGGGAACTGTCTATTCAAATCCTTTGCCCGTTTTTATTTCTGTTTGTTCTCTTCATTTCCCTGTTGATTCACATACTGGGTAAAAGGTATCTGCAAATATCTTTTTCTGACTTGCCTTTTGTTCCTGGATTTTCTGTTATACTGGAAGCCTTACAGAATTCAAAAATTTTTTATATAGTCACATTTAGAAATATTTTCCGTTTGGTCTCTGGTTTTTCTCTTTTAATACTTTTATCATTAAATTCCTTTCTTCCTTCCTTCCTTCCTTCCTTCCCTTTTTTTTTCTTATTTACTGTGGCATCTTTAGATCATTTGGAATTTATTTTGATGTAAAGTGTGATGTTGGGACTTGGTTTGAATTTTTTCCAATGGGACTTCATTTGAATTTTTTCCAAATGGTTATCAAGTTGTCCCAATTATTACTTGAATTAGGCACATGTTCCTCACTAATATTTGAAATACCACATCTACCATAGATCATATTAAACTCTAAAAGGAATGTAATAACTCCTATGAAGAGAGCTAATATGACAAATTAAAAGTGCCTTCTAGAGAAATCTACTTGTTGGTGAGCAGCCGATGACATAACATGGTACAGTTAGTGAACAGATAAGCCCCCTGAAAATAGCAACAAACCCAAGGGCTTTACCTCTGTTGAAAAGATGCTAGATTTCCAGCAAGCTCCCAGGTGGTGTTTCTGTTCTAAATATCACGCTTCACGCAGTAAGGTGCTGGACATCTTCCATTTGCCCTGCTGACACTCTCTCCACTCTGTTTTGTGCCCCAGGAGGCTGACTGTGTAGACTGTATCACTCAATCTTCCCAACAACCCTGTTCAGGTGGTGCTATCGTTATATCACCAATTAATACATGAGCAAATTGAGCCGAGATAAGTAAAGTAACTTGCCTGAGGTCACACTGCAATTGGTGATGGGGCGGGTTGAGCTCTGGCAAGTGGGCTCCAAGGTTGTGTTCCGACCCCCTAAGCTAAGCTGCCTTTGGATCTCATTGCAGCCTGCCCAACAGCAAGTGGTGTGGTGGGAAATCCTCGCCTAGGAGTCAGGAGACCCAGATACAAATCCTCCCTCTGCCGCTTGCATGTTCTGTAACCTTGGGTAAGTCGCTTCCCTTCTCTTGAGCCTAGACGTTTTCTCATCTGTCAACCTTGCAAGGTTGTCATAGGGTGAAATGAGAAAGTACACAAAAAAGGAAGTCCAGCAGTTTACAGCACACAGTGGGTGCTCAGTAAACAACAGCTTTTATCTATTACCTGGGGCTTGAGCCCATGTCTTGTAAGGCCTAATTGCATTGCTCTTTTCTCTGCATCTGAACCTCTATTGAGAAGCATTCCAATAGCGGATCCAAGACATTATGAATTGTAATCCTTGTCTGTTTTCTAATCTGACTGCAGATCTTAAATGTGTTGGGTGTCTGAACAGAGGCCAAAGGGCTCAGGTCCAGGCCAACCTATCACATCCACCTTCTGGCATTAACCAGCAGACTCTATTATGCGTGGGAAGCAGGTGGGGCCCTGAGCACTGTGGGCAGAGCCACTTCCCTCTAGTCTAATATTAGCAGGTTGTCCTGAGTGGGAGTTGCTTTGCAGGGTTCACCCCAAAACCCATCCCCCTCCTGGAACCTGAGGGAGATTTCCTCTGGGGATACCAGTAGCCAGAGGTTGTGTGAAAACAACAGCAAGTTAGATTCTACTTCTACCTAAGCCGCCAAGTTCAAGGTCCTCTCCCCACCCTGTATCTCAGACCCCGCATTTGTCAAATGAGAGAATTGGACCAGATTTGTGCTTTTTAAACTTTCTGGGCTTCTGGTCTCCTTGAGAATATTTGATAAAAAGCTTTGGACCAACTTCCCATGGTAAAACAAACAACAACAAAAATACAGCTTACACTTTACCCTTCTACAGGTGATGTAGAACAATTCTTTTCCCTGAGCTAGACACCAGCAGAGGAAGTTCCAGATTAATTTAAGATATGATTTGAAACCTCTGCTATCACTTTTGCATTCAGATATCTGTGTAAACATTACTTCATCAGAGAAGCTTTCCAAACCCCCCAAACTAGATCAAGTTCTACTATTCTAAGCCCTTTTACTGCCCTGTAATTCTTCTTCAAAACACTTAACACAGTTCTAATTATCTTTTTAATATTTGTCTACTCCATTAGACTTACTTCGCCCCTGGCAGCTCAAGGTTCCCACAGCAGTGATCTCATGAACAAGGCAGCAGCTTCATGGCCTTTTTTGGTTGTTGTTTAATAGAAACAGGATCTCGCTCTGTCACCCAGGCTGCAGCGCAGGGCGCATAGTTCACGGTAACCTCCAATTCCTGGGCTCACACAATCCTCCTGCTTTAGCCTCCTGAGTAGCTGGCACTATAGGCACATGCCACCATGCCTGGCTAATTATGAAATTTTTCTGTAGAGATGGGAGTCTTGCTGTGTTGACCAGTCTAGTTTCAAGCTCCTGGCTTCAAGTCATCCTTTTACCTCGGCCTGGGATTACAGGTGTGAACTATCATGTACAGCCTTCATGGCCTTTTGCACCTAGCCTCAGAAGTCACAGAGCTATCACGAGGCGAGCCAGGCGAGGGTTTGCTATTCAAGGACTCCAGAGTATGGCAGAAGCTGGGCCTGCAGGAGTCAGTGGGGCAGCGTGGTGTCTGTTGATCTCATCGCACCTCCATCTCCTCATCTGTAAAAGGGAGCTCATAATCTTAGTTCATGGTTGTTTTATTGGACTGTGTAAAGATCAGATGAGATAATGGCAGTAGAATTCATAGCACCCTGCAGGGTGCATTCAGCCAACATTTACTGAGCGCCTACAATATGCCAGGCGCTAAGGGTTTTACCACCACTGTCTCCTTAATAATGCACCATAGCCCAAGAAGGAAGATGCAAGTCTCAGCCAGCCCACGTGAGGACCCAGCTGAAATAAGCCACCCCGGGGGCTGCGCTCGGGCTGGCGGGCGCCGGGACGGAAAGGGGGCGGCGCGCAGGTGGGGCGGGCCGGGGGCGGGGCGGCGCGGCGGTTCCGGGATCCGGGTCCCGGCCTCCGCCGCCGCCTTGGGGCGCGCTGAGCGCTGGCCGCTATAGGCGGGCGCATGTGGGGGCGCACGGCGCGGCGGCGCTGCCCGCGGGGATTGCGGCGCGGCCGCGAGGCGCTATTGGTGCTGCTGGCGCTGCTGGCATTGGCCGGGCTGGGCTCGGTGCTGCGGGCGCGGCGCGGGGCCGGGGCCAGGGCTGCGGATCCGGGACCCCCGCGCACCCCTCGCCTCGGGCGGCGAGAGCCGGTCCTCCCGCGGCCGCCAGTGCCCGCGAACGCGCTGGGCGCGCGGGGCGAGGCGGTGCGGCTGCAGCTGCAGGGCGAGGAGCTGCGGCTGCAGGAGGAGAGCGTGCGGCTGCACCAGATTAACATCTACCTCAGCGACCGCATCTCACTGCACCGCCGCCTGCCCGAGCGCTGGAACCCGCTGTGAGTGCACATCTCGGGGGAGGAAGCCCGCCCTCAGAGCCCCGGGCCTCAGTTTCTCCATCAGAGCATTGGCAGGGCGGGGAGCTGGGGTCTCCAGGATGGCGCGTCTTCCTGAGTCTCTCCGAAGAAGATAGTGTAAGAGCTCATATGGGGGCGGGGAGGCAAGAAAGTAAAAAAGACGAAAGCAGAAAAAAAAAAAAAATCCCAGAAATTGGCAAGTCTGTTACTAAGTGATCTCTTAGCTCCCTTCTCCTTAAGAAGTTATCATCTCCCTGATCGAGACCATCCTGGCTAACCCGGTGAAACCCTGTCTCTACTAAAAAAAATACAAAAAACTAGCCGGGCGAGGTGGCGGGTGCCTGTAGTCCCAGCCACTCGGGAGGCTGAGGCAGGAGAATGGCGTAAACCCGGGAGGCAGAGCTTGCAGTGAGCTGAGATCCGGCCACTGCACTCCAGCCTGGGCGACAGAGCGAGACTCCGTCTCAAAAAAAAAAAAAAAAAAAAAAAAAAAAAAAAAAAAAAAAAGAAGTTATCATCTCCCTGAAAAGGTGGGGGTCAGGGCTAAGCAGACAGGTTTAAGGCAAGGACCCCCCAGCACCCACAGGACAACCCCGCTCTACCCGGCTCGCAGTGCCTCCGCGAAACTGACAACTCCGGGCGGGGACCGGCTCCATTCATTCATCTGTGTGTCCCAGGGCCTAAGGGACAAACAGGATGCGAGGGAGCCCCGGACAGGTGAGGCGAAAGGTGGCTAGAAGGCCCCTCAGCACTAGAAAGCCTCCTTGCGCTCTCCCTGGGCATTGGCTTTCTGAGCTTTGGGTGGAGGAAGGCGGGAAAGGGCACAGGGTGGGAAGGGCTCCTTCTGGCCGTAATCCACCCCAGCTCACTCATGTGGGTGGTGCTGGACTGGAGCCAGCATGGTAAGAGGCCTAGTTCCTGTTGGAGCTACTGGCTGGGCAGGTTGTGCCCCTGCCTAGGTGAGGATCCAGGGCACACGCTGGCAGCAGGAGGAAGGACTGGCGGCTGCTTCCACCTTTGCCCCTGAGCTTCCTGGGCTCTCACTTTTTCTTCGAGGTGTCAGGGATCTTCCAAGTCCTTTTTTGAGCCCCCTCTTTACAGACTTTGAGGAAAAGAGGGATCAAAGAGGGGGTTCCCATCGGAGCTGGTGGGGGCAGCCTACTGTGTGCACCAGGCACCTGCCACTCCTCTCCCCTCCAAGACATTCCTGCTTTACAAGTGTGGAAATAGGTTCAGAAAAGATAGGTGACCCACCCAAGGCCCCTCAGCTGGAATGTGGTAGGACTGGTCTGGAGGGACTGTGGCCCTCCTGGCCCACTTGGCACCATGCTGATCTCAGGATTTTGGGGGCCTGCTCCATGGTACCTTGGCCAGAGAGACCATGAATGATGGAATGAGGATGCCCCACCTCTGCCCCACTGTTTCCACTGTCCTCCCTGTTTTGGGGATCTCCTCATGCCTAGCCTCATGCTTCTGCCTGAGGCATTTTTCACTGTTAGTCTTTTTGAGTAAAACTTAGGATTGATAGTAGTTCCTGCACTCACCAGCCTAACGCATGCTTAGCTCCTCAAAACCCCGAGGGTGCCTGCTGAGGCAAGGTGGAGGGGAAGCTTTCAGGTTATACCCAGCTTCAGGTTAAATCCAGCCCAGGGGAGATAAAATCCTGGCTCTTTTGCTTGTCACTTCTGTGATCTCCGGCAAGCTACTTAGCCTCTCAGAGCTTTGGTTTCCCCCCATTTGCAAACTAGGAAACTCATAAAAGTGAGTCTCCATGCATTCTACATAAAAGTGAGTGGAAAGAACACAACTTAGGAATTAATAAAGCACCAGTACCTGGGAGCACACTGTGTGCTTAAATCTTAGTTTTTTTCACCTTTCCCTGTTGCCAAGAATGTACTCAGGAGGTTGCTTTTGAGAGTCATCCAGGGATTGGTTGTAGTTTTTCTTTCCCGGATCCAACTTCCTTTATTGTCCCAGGTTGTGAATATCTCTTTGAAACACTGCAGACAACCTGTGGGGCTTATGGTAACCTGTCTCCATGGTGACGCAGCTGCCCTGTGTCCTCCCAGGATTTGCTTGTAGATCCTGCTGTTGCATTGACCCTGAAAGTTAAGCCAAACCCAGCATGATAAGGAGTGTGAATGCCTCCTGCTTCTAATTCCTGCAGCAAGGCCTGTTGGGTTATTCTTACCCGGCCAGAGAGAAAGGTGAGCCTGAGCTGTGTGGGTCTCCGTTGGGCCAGGCTTTGAGAGGTAGTGTAACTTCAGAGTGGTTAGTACGGTCAGGGTCTTTTGTGGCATCTCACTTTTATTACAGTTCATCCAGGAGCTAATCAGGGTCTTGAGATTTTGCCTGAGAAACCTGAATGACAGATCATGAGTTCACAGTGTGGGTATGGGGTTCCCTGTGAGTCTAATAAACAGAGGGATAATGAAGGTCCCTGAATGTTGCGGGAAGGAGGGCCCTGAGGGAGCATCTAGTCTAACCAGAGAGGAAAAGCCACACACCCAGGTCACACAGAGCCACAGTCCAGATCTTTTACTCATTCCCCCCTTTTTGGGTGGGTATGATTATTTCTATGTTTATTTTAATTATAAAAGCAATGCATATTCACTCTAGAAATGTTGGCATACACAGAGAAACAGAAAAGGAAAAAAATAAAAATAAACCTACCACTCAGGGAGAACCATTGTTAACATTTTGCTGTGCTTCCTAGACTTTTTAATGAAAGTCTTTACTCTGCAGTGCCTTTTACCAAAGGAAAGGAGTGGGGAATGACTAAGGGACCATTTGGTTTGGCTCTTCCTGGTGTCAGAAGGGTGTGGCACTGTGTCTGCCTTCTTGAAGAAGGCCAGACCACTAAAAAGACGTTTCAGAGTGCTGGTCCTAGTTCTGTGAAACCCAGTATAGACCTTGGCCCTCTATGACTCTAATAATTTACATGTCAGTGGATTCGAGTATAGTTTTGTTAGTTACAGCACTGAATTGAGGAAAAGGAGGCTCATGATGACTAGGAATCCTTCCTTGCATGGTAACATAGCAAGTATTAATATTAATATAAATAAGTATAGTAAGTATAGGTAGTATAGTAAGTAAGCACAGTAGTATAGTATGACTAGCATCTCAGCAAAGAAGGGGAATTTTTACTCTGAGATGATAGCAGATCAAAGCGGGGAGAAGATAGCTGGGTGTGTGGCCCTGGGGAACTTTAAAAAATATATTGATGCCAGGAATCTTCCCCAGAACAATGAAATCAGAATTTCTGTGGCTAGGACCTAGGCTGAATCTGATACGCAACCACGGGTGAAAGCTACTGGCCTAGAGCCTGTGGATTTCTGAGTCAGAAGATTTAGGGTGAGTGCTTTCGAGGGTGTGGAGAATACCAGAACTAGACAAAGTAAGGATTAATAACAGGTCAAATATAGTTCAAGCCAGTGATGACATCATAGTCAGTTGAGTGGTGTGTCACAAGGAAATGGTTGTTAATAATGTTGTACTGAAATTTGCAAAAAGTTTTAGTTTTCATAGAATATGGGGAACTCGAAATGATCACTGTAATATCATTCTCATTTGCATTCTGATATTTAGCAGAAGAGAAAGAGTGGAGTAACAGACAGTGCCCTCAGGGCTGGACATTTCTCCAGGTATATCTATAGGGATACCATATGTGTGAACACCAGCCATTCTCTACCAGGGCAGAAGAACTGTGAACCATTTGGTCAAGGAAAGCATGGTGTTTGTATTTCTTGACTTGCTCTGATTTTAGACTTGTTAATACTATAATTGCAGATGTGTGTCTGAGTTCAGGGGTCAGGATTTGGGTGCTGGGATGGCAAAGAGTCTCGAAGTAGTTCTTTTTTTTTTTTTTTTTTTTTGAGATGGAGTCTTGCTGTGTTACCCAGGCTGGAGTACAATGGTGCAATCTTGGCTCACTGCAACCTCCCCGTCCTGGGTTCAAGACATTCTCCTGCCTGAGCCTTCTAAGTAGCTGGGATTATAGGCAAGCGCCACCACACCTGGCTAATTTTTGTATTTTTAGTAGAGACGGGATTTCACCATGTTGGCCAGGCTGGTCTCAAACTCCTGACCTCAGGTGATCTGCCCGTGTTGGCCTCCCAAAGTGCTGGGATTACAGGCGTGAGCCACCATGCCCAGCCTCGTAGTGGTTCTAAACAGGTAATTCAGCAAAAGTATGTCTTGCTAGGGTTGCAGGAGGGAGTAGGACATTAGACTGATGTTTCTTTTGTTTCTCCAACAAAGTTGTGGAAATTTTATGGATTCTTATTAGATCGATCTTGAGAACATCAGAGTGGCATTCTTTCTTGAGTCAGTACTTCAGTACTTCAAATCCACAGAACATGTTCAATTTTGGTTAGTATTTTCCTGATACCTTTTTCTTTCACTCATTCTGTGTCCATATGTTTTTGGTGTGTCTTTGAATAGTATATTGCTCAATTTTGTGTTGTCATTAAAAAAAAAAAGTCCAGGCCAGGCGCAGTAGCTCACACCTATAATCTCAGCACTTTGGAAGGCCAAGGTGGGTGGATCACTTGAGGTCAGGAGTTCAAGATTAGCCTGGCCAACATGGTGTAGACCTGTCTGTACTAAAAATACAAAAATTAGCTAGGCATGGTGGTGGGTGTCTGTAATCCCAGCTACTCGGGAGGCTAAGGCAGGAGAATTGCTTGAACCCAGAAGGCTGGAGGTTGCAGTGAGCCAAGATTGCACCACTGGACTCCAGACTGGGCAACAGAACAAGACTCCATTTAAAAAGAAAAATCCAGACTGACAATCATTGACTTTTAACTAGATAGTTATATCCACTTACATTTATTGTGCTTACTGATACTTTTGGATTTGATAGTGCCATCTTATTTTATGTTTTCATTTGTTAACGCTTTTTTTGGTGTTTTCTTCCTCTTTTTTCCTACTGCTTTTTGAGTTGATAGAGGCTCTTCCCCTTCTTCTGATTCCATATTTTTCCTCTCTACTAATTTAGCAGTTATATTATCTATTTCTAATCCTAGTGGTAAATTTTAAAGTACGTGTTTAACTCAACAAAGTCTAAAATTAATCATTAACTATGGACCATAGAATGCTTTAGTATAGATCATCTTCTCTCCTAATTTGTATGCCATTTTGCTCCAATATTTTAATTCTGTCTTGCTTTTAAACCGACAAATTAGGATAGCTAAAAATGCAGTATTTATTTGTTCAGATTTATCCACAAGTTTACCATTTTCTTTGCTCACTATTCTTTCCTGAGTCAGAGACCTTTCTGGGATTCTTCTTCTTGAAATACATCATGTATTAACTGCTGTAGAGAGGTCTATTGTGATTCCTTAGTTTTCTTTATCTGAAACTGTTTTTATTTTGCTCTTGTTCATGAAAGTTTTGCTAGGTATATAATTCTATGTTGGTAGTTTGACATTTGAAGGTATTATTCCCTTGTCATCTGGTTTGCACCATTGCTATGAGATGCCTACAGTGACCCAGATCTCTCTGTCATTCTTCTTTCTTTGTCATTCATTTGAGGTCTTCTTTTATTTAAGCATATTAGGCATACTTATTTTATACTCTATGTCTGGTAATTATGTTATCTAGATTAGTATTTTCTTGTTGTTCCTACATAATGAAGACTTCTTTTACTTTCCTGTCAGCTAAGCCATGCGTTTAAAAGATTTTTTTTGCTGGAGTGCAATGGTGCAATCTCAGCTCACTGCAACCTCCACCTCCTGGGTTCAAGTGATTCTCCTGCCTCAGCCTCCCTAGTAGCTGGGATTACAGGCGCCTGCCACCACGCCCTGCTGATTTTTGTGTTTTTAGTAGAAATGGGGTTTCACCATGTTGGCCAGGTTGGTCTTGAACTCCTGACCTTAGGTGATCTCCCGCCTTGGCCTCTCAAAGTGCTGGGATTACAGGTGTGAGCCACAGCACCTGGCCAAAAGATTTTTTAAAAACTTTTTATCAAGACTTTTGGGTGTATACACCAGGAGGGTTTCCCTAGACATCTTAGTCTTCCATGTTGCCGAAAGTAGAAGTCGTATATTCACTTTTTAGAAATAATTATTTTCTATACTAGTCAGGATTCTTTTGGTTGAAAGTGACTGAAAACCCAATGCAAACTGACTTAAATATAAAAGAAAATATATTGGGTTCTATTACAGAAAAGTCTGGGATGAGAACTCAGTTCAGGTTATTGTTGGCCCTGGATTTAGGGACTCAAATGATGTCATCAGGAGATTATTAATTGGTCAGGCCTGAGGCATGTAACCTTTCCAGGGTTAGGGGTGTGTGTCTGTTTGTGTATATGCATGTGCTTATGTATGTTCAGCCCTCCACAAACCACATAGACTGACAGTTGGAAAATTGGCTCTTGAAAGAGAAATCAAAGTGCAGAACAGTGAAGAAAGGAGAAAGGATTCTAGGCAGGTAAGACACAAAAATGTATATTATGATCTCCTTGGCCTGTTCTACGGAGGATATGAGTTGATTTTTTTAAAAAAAGACATTTATGTGATAGCCTTAATATAAAGATAAAAGAAGATCAGGAGGGGCCAGGCACATTTGGTTACACCTGTAATCCCAGAACTTTGGGAGGCCGAGGAGGGCAGATCACTTGAGGTCAGGAGTTCGAGACCAGCCTGGCCAACATGGTGAAACCCTGTCTCTCCTAAAAATACAAAAATTAGCCTAGAATGGTGGTGGGTGCCTGTAATCCCAGCTACTTGGGAGGCTAAGGCAGGAGAATTGCTTGAACCCAGGAGGCAGAGGTGGCAGTGAGCCAAGATCCCCCCACTGCACTCCAGCCTGGGCAAAAAGAAAAAAAAAATAAAGTTCAAGAGGCATTAACTGCATCCATTAATTCATTCATATCCATATAATACATAAATAAATATTCTACTAGCAGAGATTGTTGTAGTCCCTACCCAGTAGAGTTGTTATAAAGGCTACATGAAGTAATGTGTATAAAATGCTTATATGGTGCCTCTCCTGTAGTAAGCACTCAACAAATGGTACTGTTATTACCAGGTAAAGAACAAGGCGTGCTGAAAATACAGAGACAGACACAACTCAGTCTCTACCCTTACAACGCACATGTAATATACCAGAAACGAAGAGAAATGATTGTGTGCTGTGATGTGGCTTTAAATCCAGTTCTGAGCTTCCTTTTGTCCTCAAGGCAGAAGTGGAACCCTAAAGTGATCCTTAGCTGTCTTTGTATGATCAAAGGATGCACAGCTTTTATCAGTCAGGAAAAGGAGAAAGTGTTTTTTTCTGGAAGCAAACTTAGAGACATTTCAAAAAGATATACAGACAATCTCCGATTTAAGATGGTTTGACTTAAAATTTTTCAACTCTATCATAGTACCCATGCAACCATTCTGGTTTTCACTTTTGATACATATTTGATAAATTCTATGAGATGTCCAATACTTTATTATACAGTAGGTTTGTGTTAGATGATTTTGCCCAACTGTAGACTAATGGAAGTGTTCTGAGCACATTTAAGATAGGCTAGGCTAAGCTGTGATGTTTAGTAGGTTAGGTGTATTAAATGCATTTTCTACTTGGAATGTTTTCAACTTATGATGAGTTTATTGGGATGTAACCCCACTGTAAGTCAAGGAACATTGGGTATTGAACCTCGTAAAACAGAATGCCTTTAGGAGATGTTTTCAAAAAAGAAACAAACTATACCAGGACAAGAAAATGAGAAAGGGTAGAGTATTAAATTATTGATCAATGAAGGCATTTGCTATGAGGAGCTAAAGAAACATGATCTAATCTTTAATCTTTAAAAAATGATGTTTCTTTGTGATTATGAAAATTGTAGTTGTTCACTTTAGGACAATGTTAGAATGCACAAAAATATAAAAAATTAAATAAGAATCAGTATTAATCTCACTTCTTAGAGATCACCATTGATATCATTTTGGCATATTTCTATTGTTTATTGTTTATGTGTGAACGCACTCACATACACGTGGTTGTTTCTCGAACTGGCTATTTGTAGATTTCTACCCTGCCTTTTTGATTTAACATTATAGTGTGACCATTTTCCTTTATCATTAAATATTCTCTAAAAAAGTTATTTTGTTGTTTTACATGGTGCCTCTCATGTAGTAAGCACTCAACAAAGGGTGCAGTTATTACCAGGTAAAGTACAAGGCGTGCTGAAAATACATGGCCATGATTTCCTCATGCAGCCATACTATACTATATTTTCTTCTTGTTGGACGTTGAAATTGTTTACAACTTTTTGCTATTATAAATAATGTTACAAAGAAAAAATTTTAGAACAAGCCTCCTTCAGGGTATTCTGATTATTTACTTAGGCAAGAAATGTTTATGTATAGTGATATGAGATCAAATAAAAGAGGAACATTTTAAAGCTCTGAATGTTAATTGAAAAATTGCTACCCAGCCTTCTTGTGATTTATATGACACAAATAAAGAGCCCACCTAGACATTCCAGAATGGTGGCCGTAGGCCATTGGTTTTAGTGGAAACACATAAAAAACAAAAAACAAAAAAAAAAGCAGGGCTGACATATAGTTCCAACTCTGTTTTGTCAAGCAGAGAAGAAATAAATTTTCATCCAAAATAGTAGGGATGTGATTTCAGACTAAAGGATAGTTCTTTACACTGAGTGCACTTCACTTTGAAAACCTCACTTCACCGTCCTTATTGTCACTTAATTTCTCTTGAACTTGTGCATATTTGAAACAAAGTTTTAGCAGCATCTTAAGAAAAAAAAATCTTTATTTTAGGTTTCACAAAAACACTTTTGTTTTTCATGTAGTGTGAGCAATTAATTTTTCTTTTTGTCTTTTCGGTTTTTTTTTTTTTTTTTTTTGAGACAGGATCTGACTGTGTTGCCCAGGCTGGAGCACAATGGCGCCGTCTCAGCTCACTGCCACCCCGCCTCCCCGGCTCAAACCATCCTTCCACCTCAGCCTCCTGAGTAGCTGGGACTACATGTGTGTGCCACCATGTCCAGCTAATTTTTGTATTTTTGGTAGAGACCTGTTTTTGCCATGTTGCCCAGGCTGATTTCCAACTCCTGGGCTCAAGCTGTCCTCCTGCCTTGGCCTCTCAAAATGCTGGGATTACAAGTGTGAGCCACCGTGCCCGGCCTCACAGTTAATTCTTTCTGAGGCTCCTGGTGGGCTACAACTCAACACAATCTAGCTTTTCTATGCATCCTGTCTAGTACTCAGGGGCTTAATAATCAAGACATAGTTATTAATATTTTTTTTTTTTTTTTTTTTTTTTTTTTTTGAGGCGGAGTCTTGCTCTGCCGCCCAGGCTGGAGTACAGTGGCGGATCTCAGCTCGCCAGCTCCGCCTCCGGGTTCCGCCATTCTCTGCCTCAGCCTCGAGTAGCTGGGACTACAGGCGCCTGCCACCTCGCCCAGCTAGTTTTTTATTATTTTAGTAGAGGCGGGGGTTTCACCGTGTTATGCAGGATAGTCCTCGATCTCCTGACCTAAGTGATCAGCCCATCTGACCTCCCAAAGTGCTGGGATTACAGGCGAGCCACCCGGCAGCCAGCCAAGACATAGTTATTAATATTTTTATAACACACACATATGTTTACCATTTGCTATAACATGTGTTTGTTGGAGGGAGGATGTTTCTTTTTGTTTTTGTTTTTGTTTTTTTTTTTGAGACGCAATTTCGCTCTTGTTGCCCAAGCTGGAGTGCAATGGCACAATCTCGGCTCACTGCAACCTCCGCCTCCCAGGTTCAAGCAATTCTCCTGCCTCAGCCTCCCTAGTAGCTGGGACTATAGGCGCCCACCACCACATTTGGCCAATTTTTGTATTTTTAGTAGAGACAGGGTTTCACTATGTTGGCCAGGCTGGTCTTGAACTCATGACCTCGTGATCCACCCACCTCCACCTCCCAAAGTGCTGGGATTACAGGCATGAGCCACCACACCCGGCCCAGAGTGGGGATGTTTTGGTAGATATGAGAAATAATGAGATTGAGGAGGGCATTTGTAAGGGCTACTAAAATTGAGATACATAGCTATAGATCAGAATGGACTTGGTGTTTGGGTGTATCCTTCACAACATTAGACCTTTTTTCCCTCTTTTTATATTTAAGTTTTAATTTGGAAAAATTTAAACCTGGAGAAAATTTATGAGACTAGCATAACAAACTTCTATAAATCCTCCGCCTAGATCCACCCATTATTGTTTTGGCCCATTTACTTACTTTTTCTCTTTCTGTATGTCTACTCTAATATTATACACATTTGAGAGTAAGTTACAGAAATAACAGTTCTTTACCTGTCTCTACTTCAGCATGTATTTTCAAAGAACAAGGACATTCTCTCATGATACCGTGATGTAATATCAAGTTCAGGATATTTATCCAATACTGGATGTCTATAGCTGTCCCAACTTTTTTCTTTTTTTTTTTTTTAAGATGAAGTCTCGCTCTGTTGCCCAGTCTGGAGTGCAATGGAGTGATCTTGGCTCACTGCAACCCTCCTGGGTTCAAGCGATTCTCCTGCCTCAGCCTCCTGAGTAGCTGGGATTACAGGCAGGCACCTCCATGCCCAGCTAATTTTTTTGTACTTTTAGTAGAGATGGGGTTTCACCATGTTGGTCAGGCTTGTCTCAAACTCCTGACCTCCGATGATCCGCCCGCGTCGGCCTCCCAAAGTGCTGGGATTACAGGTGTGAGCCACCGTGCCCGGCCAGCTGTCCCAACTTTTGTAGCAAGATTTTTCCTTCCTAATCCAGTAACCCCATTGGTTTATAAAATGTCTCAGTTTAGGTCTGTCGGATACTTTCCTTGTGATTTATTTTATGGTGTGTATTACCACAAAATTTAGTGGCTTAAAATAGCAATAAACACTTGTTATTTCACACAGTTTCTATGGACTAGGAATTTAGGAATAGCTTAACTGGGTGGTTCTGGCTTGGAATCTCTCTTGAGATTATAGCCAAGATGTCACTTGGGATTTTGATCCCCTGAAGGCATAATTGGGTGGGGCTGGAGGTTCTGATTCCAAAATGGCTCATTCACGTGGCTGGATAGATTGTACTGGCTGTTGGCAGGAAACCTCAGTTGCTTGCCACATAGACTTCTCCATAGGGCTGCTTGAGTATCCTCACAGCATGGCAGCCGGCTTTCTCCAGAATGGATGATACATTCCATTGAGGAAACAAAGAGGAATCATCAGTGTTTTATGATGTAGTCTTGGAAGTCATACACTGTTTCTCCTGCTTTTCATGTGTGGTAGTTTTAAAATATGTCCACGAATTCTCTGATAGCCTCTGTCCAAGAGATGGAGCCGCTTTCTCCTCCCTTTGAATGTGGACCAGACTCCCTTCTCTGGAGCACAAAGCCTTCCACAGGGTCAGTGCTAAGTTAACTACTTGCATGAGTTGAAAGCCTATGGTGTCTGGAGATTCGACTCCTGGCTGGCTAGGTGCTGGTGGGGATGCCCAGTGTCTTCACCACACCACAGCTTTCATGCTTCCAGCCTGGGCTGGCCTTTTCTCAAGCACCCAGAGCAGGGCCTCCAGATGCAGCGGGGGTGAGTATATAAAGCTGGCGAGAACAGCCCCAGCCCCTATCAGAGATTCTCAGATAAGCCTGTTCACAGCTGAAGGGAAATCATCCCAGTGACAGCAGAGCAACGCCACTGCCAGGGAGCCTTGGAACTTGCTGTAGAGGCTGTCCTGGCATTAGCAAGAGGGACCTGGAACTCATTCCAGGGAAGAGGACCCTGGACTCTGAGAAGGAGAAGAGAAATTGTCCTTATCTTGGTGGGAGGGAAGGCCAGGTGGGGAGATGTGATACAGGGATCTTTAGATTCAGATGGCCCACCTGAGCCTCCTGTTGGGTAGAAGGAACAAGCCAGAACCCTGCAACAAGATCCCTCGACACAAAGATCTCAGCCCGGTACACACTAGCATGTGCTCTGTGAACCGACCAAGTCACTCCACCTTTCTTAGCCTTTAACATGGGAACAATAAATGCTAACATAGGAAGTCATTTTGAAGGTAAAATGAAGTACTACATGTCATCAATTCAGAGGCGCATTTTTTCCCACATTTCAACATTTCTAAAATTAGCATGTGTCTTAAAAATCAATGCATCTTACCGTTATGCTAGGCAGCACTTGTCTTTTTTTCCCCCCGCTTTTAAGTTTATAGGTACCTGTGCAGGATGTACAGGTTTGTTACATAGGTAAACGTGTGCCATGGTGGTTTGCTGTACAGACCATCTTATCACCTAGGTATTAAGCCCAGCATGCATTAGCTATTCTTCCTGATGCTCTCCCTCCTCCCACCCCCCACAACAGTTCCCAGTGTGTGTTGTTCCCCTCCCTGTATCCATGTGTTCTCATAATTCAGCCCTCACTTTTAAGTGAGAACATGTGGTATTTGGTTTTCTGTTCCTGCATTAGTTTGCTGAGGATGATGGCTTCCAGCTCCATCCATGTCCCTGCAAAAGACATAATCTCATTCCTTTTTATGGCTGTGTAGCATTCCGTGGTATATATATACCACATTTTCTTTCATCGATGGGCATTTAGATTGATTCCATGTCTTTGCTATTGTGCATAATACTGCAATGAACATATGCGTGCATATATCTTTATAGTAGAATGATTTATATTCCACTGGGTGTGTACCCAGTAATGGAATTGCTGGGTCAAATGGCATTCCTGCCTCTAAGTCTTTGAGGAATCGCCACACTCTCTTCCCCAATAGTTGAACTAATTTATACTCCCACCAGCAGTGTAAAAGCTTTCCTCTTTCTCCACAACTTCGCCAGCATCTGTTGTTTTTTGACTTTTTAATAATGGTCATTTTGACGAGTGTGGGGTGGTATCTCTTCTTATTGGTTCATTAAAGAATGTCGTGTCTTCCAACCCAGGGCTGCTCCACTTTGTTGAAATACTGTAGACTGGAGCACAAAAGTAATTTTCTAAGGTATGACAAAGTTACTATGTGTATTTAAAAGGAGTCCTTACCTGTTAGAGACACATATTGAACTATTTTTAGATGCTACAATATACTGGATTTTCTTTACAAATAATCTGGGGCAGAGGGAGTGGTGTTGACATAGATGAATCGAGAGTACAGTGGCACAATCTTGGCTCACTGCCACCCCCATCTCCTGGGGTTCAAGTGATGCTCATGCCTCAGCTCCCCGAGTAGCTGGGATTACAGGCATGTGCCACCATGCCTGGCTCATTTTTGTATTTTTAGTAGAGATGGGGTTTCGCCATGTTGGTCAGGCTGGTCTCGAACTCCTGGCCTCAAGTGATCTGCTGGCCTCAGGCTCTGAAAGTGCTGGGATTACAGGCGTGAGCCATTGTCCCCGGCCCTGTTCTGCTTTTTTAATGTTGAAATTTCTGGCCAGGCGCGGTGGCTCACGCCTGTAATCCCAGCACTTTGGGAGGCCGAGGTGGGCAGATCACGAAGTCAGGAGATCAAGACCATCCTGGCTAACACAGTGAAACCCCGTCTCTACTAATGATACAAAAACAAAATTAGCCGGGCGTGGTGGTGGGCACTTGTAGTCCCAGCTACTCGGGAGGCTGAGGTGGGATAATATGTGAACCCGGGAGGCAGAGCTTGCAGTGAGCCGAGATCGTGCCACTGTGCTCCAGCCTGGGCGACAGAGCGAGACTCAGTCTCAAAAACAAACAAAGCAAAACAAAATTCTAATAGTTAAGTAAAAGAGGAAAAAACAAATACTTTTGTATGCTAAGGGCTCTTCCCTAACTTTTCATGGGGCTCATCATTCCGGTCTCATCCTAAATGTCACCTCCTCCAAGTGCTGCTCCCAGATTACCTGTCCTATAGTTGCTCTCCTTCCCCCTCTGCACTCCTCTGTTTCTCACTTCCATAGTTTCCAAGTTGTTCTCTTTCATCACTCTCCTTTCCATTTTCCATAGCACTACCACTTTCTGAATTCCTGATTTGTTTGTTTAGTTGATTACTGTCCCCTGAATATGAGCTCCATGGGAGCAGGGGCCTGGCCTATCTGGCACACAGTAGGTGCTCAGGAAGTTTTTGGTGACTGACTGATAAAGGGCCCAGTAACACAATGCTGGCATGTGGTAGACAGCAGATGTCAGTTTCCCTCCTCCTCCTGCCTAGTTTGGCATCTTTGCACCTGTCCTCTTTGATCTGTCGCTTAACTTCTCTGGGAAGGCCTTGCCTTAGCAATCCAGGGAGCCTGGCTGGTCTCCAGCATTTCACGCCCTTCTTGAATATCTAACTGATCTCTTGGTCTAACCTTTGGCCAGCCCCCAGCATTCAAACTCTGCCCCTTCTGGTATCCCATGGTGTTGCTCTCCCACCTTGCCATCAGCTACTTCCCACTGATAGTCTCCAGGTACTGCCCCATGACGCTGGGAATTTGTCATCAGTCACTCAGGATAGAATTCTGTGTCAACCAGGGAACCTTCAGTTCAAAGTGACAGCAAATTGCTAAACAAAGAGGGAGCTTATTGGTTCTAATCACTGCCAGTCAGGCCCACTGCTGGCGTTGAGTGGGCTCAGCCTCACCCCACCACATGACTACCACATCTTGGGGGGTGGGTGGCAGTGGGGATTTTGGGGAGGTAACCAGTGTCCTCTGCAGAGTCCTTCCTGGAGTGTTCATAGGTCCTAGCCCCAATTCTAGTTTATGCATTTGGGACACCACCTTTGCTAAGCCTAGACAGTATTGGATGCTGGGAGAAGGTAGGGAGTGGTACAGTGGTACATGAGGACTCAGAATACTGCGAGTGGTGCTTGCTGAGATGGAGGTGGGCCGGGTGCTGGAGGAGCATTGAGGAGATAACAACTGCCTGAGATAGGTGGTCCCGGGTAGTTCACAAAGGAGAACAGGCCTGAGCTGGGAGCTTGCCAACTAGAGAAGGGAGGAAGGGGCATTCCAGGCAGAGGGAACAGTCTGAGCAAAGGTCTGGGAGTGAGATTGGGGCAGAGTAGACAGAGAGGAGGGCGATGGGGAAGAAAGAAGTGCCAATTCCCTTCCTTCTGATTCTGCCTGGTTGGTATGTTACTCAAATCCAAAAGTTGCTTGACAGCTTAGAACAATATTCTACAGTAAAAGCTAGGTGGGTATCATGGTTAGGACCTTTCTTGGAGTCTGCTGGGGCCCCTACTGCCAAAAGGGGAGCTCCGGAAGATCTTTCAGCAGATTATGTCCCCTTCCCCAGGGGACCATGAACCGATGTCCCCTTTGTCACTCCATCCCCAGTGCCAGCCTGGGCTAGATCCTCAGTTCCTGAAGTTGCGCTGTATTTGCAGGTGCAAAGAGAAGAAATATGATTATGATAATTTGCCCAGGACATCTGTTATCATAGCATTTTATAATGAAGCCTGGTCAACTCTCCTTCGGACAGTTTACAGTGTCCTTGAGACATCCCCGGATATCCTGCTAGAAGAAGTGATCCTTGTAGATGACTACAGTGATAGAGGTGAGTCCTGGCCAGGGCTCTGGGAAGAGCCTGTTCTTCTGTGGCAGTGTCTGGGAGGTAAGACTGGGATGCAGGAGGGCTAGAGTAGACCCAGTAAGGATGGGCTTCCTGTGTCCCCCACACCCAAAGAAGACCTCGGGATAGCAGCCCAGAAACAGCAGGCACGGAAATTGGAAGGAGCGGGGCATTCAAGTAGGCCCAGTAAGGATGGGCTTCCTGTGTCCCCGTGCACCCAAAGAAGACATCAGAGATAGTAGCCCAGAAACAGCAGGTGTGGGAAACTGGAAGGAGCAGGGCATTCTCTGGGCAGTTTCTGGGACAACCATTGGCCAGTGGAGGTGATTTAGGAGGTGAGGTTGCAGGATGGGCAGGGCCAGATCTGGTAGGGCCTTGGAGGCCGCCATAAGGGTTGAGGCTTAAGTGTGAGCTTGATGGGGAGCTTTGGGGACAGTAAGGTCTGGGTCCATCTGAGGAGCTCGCTGAGCCAGCTGTGTGGGGAATGGTCGATGGCAGGGGAGGGGCTGGGTGAGGATGGAGGCAAAGAAGGGTGGAGGGGCCTCTGTGGCGCCTACATGTAGCAGAGTCTTGGCTTGGCCGGAACTGGCAGTGCCAATGGAGTAGCATCAGCCCGTGAATCCTTGGGCTAGCTGAAGTGAGAGCAGCTAAGCTTAACCAAGGGCAAGTGTCAAGGCTGTAACAGCAGGTAGAGCTGTGGGCTTAGTCTCTACAGCCTGTCTCAAAGGGAAGCAATCCCTGCTGATGGGGCATCTGCTGCCTCAGACACTGCACTTGCTCTGACTTCAAAACTGGCCTCTGTGTGTTCTAATAGGCATGTGCATTGGGCTGTTTTCACAGACTCAATAGTGACTCACACAAGATAAAAATAGACTTCTCACATCACAAATCTGGTGTGCTAGTCTAGAATGGGTGTGGTGGCTCCTTGGTGAATGGGGCCTCAGCTCCTTCTGTGCCTGTTCCCACCTTCTCTAGGGTGCTCTGCTGCCTTGGTCCTTGTGGACCGGGCTGGCTTTTCACCTCCTGCTCACTCCGTTCAACCAGAAGGCTTAAAGGGGAAGGAGAGCCACACCCTTCCTCCTGAGGGCACTGCTTGGAAGTTCTCCACACATCCCATTGAGCAGAGCGTGGTTGCCTGGCCACGTGTAGCTGCAAGGGAGGCTGGGAGCTGTGACCTTTATCCTGCTGGCTGTGTGCTCAGTTACAGGTCACAGGGAGAATGGGTTTAAGGCACAAGGAGCAGTGTCTGTGACAGTGTGTAAGCCAGGCTGGGGTAAGCCAGGCTGGGGTTTGGTGCTGACTGTAGCCTAGAAGGTGTTAGGTTCTGGGGTTAGGGCACCTGGGTCTGAGGTGAGCTTTCCTGTGATCCAGTTATAGCGCCTTGGGTGAGTTGCTTGTCTTTTCTGAGCCTTGGTTTCTCACCTGTGAATGAGTCTGTCCGCACCTATCTCAAGAGAATTATAGTGGGGAATAAATGGGATCATGTATAGGACAGAACCTCATGTAGCAGCTGGCACATAGTAGGTGCTCATCTACATTTCCTTTTTCCATTTTCCCCCAGGGTTATTTTAAATATCTCTGTGTAGACACTGGTTCTGGGCCACACTGCATGAGCTTGAATCCCCCTCTAACCCCTAGCGACTATACAACTTTGAGCAATAACCCTAACCAGTTTCAGACTTGGCTTCAGCCTCTATAAAATGGGAATAATAATAGCTTCTACCTTGTAGGATCATCGCGAGTGTTGAATGAGATGAACAGGGTAATGTGCTGGGTAGGTGCTTGGCATTTAGTGAGCTCTTGTTAGATGATAATTTCTATTTTTATAATGTTTAAAAAGTTGCAAAATAAAAAAACAGCATTTCACAAATATATTAATCTAAAAGCAAAGAGCAGATTATTTATTTTATCATAATGGGATTAAATAGCGCCTCAGCAGGCAGGAATACAGTATGAATTCCTCTGACACATCTCAATTCTCTCATAAAAATGTGAGGCAATGTGGACCAAGCTTCCCTTCCTGTCATTGTGGGAACTTGGGACAACAGGCGTGATGTCCCGCTTTAACCTGTAGTGAGTTAGGAGGTCCTGCCCTGCCTCCCCTCCCCACCATTTCTGCAATGTCAGTGTGAGCTTGATGAAAGGGTGTCAGGCCCTCCCAGATGCAGGGAGACAGTTCAGGCAAACATAAAATTAACACAAGATCCATCACGAGTGCAGGGCAGCCACGCTGCACTCATGGGTTCACTGGGTACTGTAGCTAATTAGCTTTGCTTGCAAAGTTACCTGCCTTATTCCTGCCATCAACTCATTTGTGGTTATAATTTGGATTTTTTAAAAAATTGGCTGGGTGCGGTGGCTCATGCCTGTAATCTCAGCACTTTGGGAGGCCAAGGTGGGAGGATTGCTTGAGCCCAGGAATTTGAGACCAGCCTGGGAAGCATAGGAAGACCCTACCTCTACAAAAAATTTAAAAAGTAGCTAGGTGTGGTGGCGCACGCCTGTAGTCCCAGCTACTTGGGAGGCTGAGGTGGGAAGATCACTTGAGCCCAAGAGGTTGAGGCTGCTGTGTTGAGGTTGAGCTGTGATTGCACCACTGCACTCTAGCCTGGCTGACACAGTGAGACCCTGTCTCAAAAAAAAAAAAAAAAAAATCAACCAATGAATGCTTTTATTTATTGATTTATTTATAGACAGGCTGTCACTCTGGTGGCTGCTCTGGGCAGTAGCGTTAGCTTGTAGAATTTGGAGCTGGGTTGCCCTCATGGCTCTTCAACTTACTTACTCTATGACCTTGGGCAAGTTACTTAGCCTTCCCAGCCTCAGTGCCCTCATCTGTGAAATTGGGATAATACTAGTACCTGCCTCAGAGGATTATTATGAGGATCAGATGGGTTATCTAGAAATCGCCTCGGTAGTACTTGGCACAGCAAGTCCTCTTTAGTTTTAGCTGCTATTATTATTGTGACTACTACTGAAACTGTAAAGTACTCTTGAGAAAATTTCTATTAGCATAACTACTGTTTTTATAAAAATTGCAATTAGATGGTTCATGTGTTTTTTGGTTTTTAAATGCTCATGAGTCAAAACTGTAAAGCATTTTTTGTAAGAGCTTTATTGAAATATATTCACACACCATTCAATTCACCCATTTGAAGTGCACAATTCAACGTGCATGTGTTTTGATGGGGAGCAAATGGTGGTTCTGGAATTCCTCCCCCAACCTCCTCCTGGCCTTCAGAGCACCTCCAACCTTGGTTCTGGGTGAGGTGAGGATGTTCCAGGTGGCAGAGCAAAGGAGGCACCTGTCTGTTTCATCTTCTGTTTGGGACACAGAGGTCCAGAAGGCCCCGGCTTGGGATGAGGCACTCCTCCAAGATTGTCACGGTGACCTCTGTTGCTTTGTTTGCCTCCCTAGAGCACCTGAAGGAGCGCTTGGCCAATGAGCTTTCGGGACTGCCCAAGGTACGCCTGATCCGCGCCAACAAGAGAGAGGGCCTGGTGCGAGCCCGGCTGCTGGGGGCGTCTGCGGCGAGGGGCGATGTCCTGACCTTCCTAGACTGTCACTGTGAGTGCCACGAGGGGTGGCTGGAGCCGCTGCTGCAGAGGTGCGTGAGCCGCCCACCACGGGAGAGACAGCATGTTACCTGGTGTAGGTAGCATGAGGAACAGACTCATCATGTCACTTGAGGGTTAACGGGTTGCCTGGGCTTAGCTGCTCCTCTGTCACTGGGCAGGAGAGCAGTCCCTGCTTCGTTAGGCTGTTGAGGCTATTAAATGATTTAGTGCATGGCAGCTGCTTGCGAGTGCCAGCTGGAGGAGGCCCTGTGTCACTGTTTGCTTTTATTATTTCTTCTTTTTTATTTTTATTTTTTTGAGACAGTTTCACTCTTGTTGCCCAGGCTGGAGTGCAATGGCTGATCTCGGCTTACTGCAACCTCCGCCCCGGGTTCAAGTGATTCTCCTGCCTCAGCCTCCAGAGTAGCTGAGATTACAGGCATGCACCACCACACCCGGCTAATTTTGTATTTTTGGTAGAGATGGGGTTTCACCACTTTGGTCAGGCTGGTCTCAAACTCCTGACCTCAAGCGTGAGCCACCACACCCAGCCTTATTATTCCTTCTTATCTGAGCTTGTTGCAGAAAACTGAGGAAGTATCATCAACCAAGACAGTTTTAAAAATCCTCAATCAAGTAGAATGGCACTCCTAGAGAATACACATTTCGATGTATTTCTTTCAAGCAGGGCTGGCTTATCCCTCACACCCAGGAGGAACAATGCCTAGGGCCCATGAAACTGGAAGGAACCCACATAAATGTTACGTATTTCTTTTAAAATCAGAAGGGAAAAATGAATATCATAATAATGAGTATGTAATAATGAATCTAGCATGGATTGTATTTGTCTTTATTATTATTTTTTTTTGTCTTTTTTTTTTTTTTTTTGTGGAGAACGGGGTCTCGCTATATTACCCAGGCAGGTCTCGAACTCCTGGCCTCAAGCTATCCTCCCACCTCTGCCTCCCTGAGAGCTGGGATTACAGGCGTGAGCCACCGCGCCCGGCCTGTATTTGTCTTTATACCAGTATAGTCATAAAATATGCTTTTTAATCTGTCTGCTTGTTCTAGAGGAAGGGACCCTGAAAGTTATAATGTGGCCCTGTTCTCAAGGCCATTGTCCTTGCTGTTCCACGGCATCTCACTCTCACCCTCCTACCTTCCCCCATCAAGAAACCACCATCTACTGGGGCCCAATTTTCGTTTCCTTCTGTCTCTTTCCTCCCCATGCTCTGCCTCGTCTCTCTGCCCTTTCTGTTTCTGTGTCATGGAAGTCAGGAGCTGGGCGGGCCAACCAGGAGCTCCCCAGGTGGGAGAGGAAGGAAGGGATCTTTGCTTGGCTTCCCCTCTGTGGAGCAGGCAAAGGGCTGGAGGGGCAGGGTCTCTGCAGCTGGGAAACTGCTTCCCCACAGACACCAACATTGTGGTTGGTAGGGTTGTCTGGAAGAGCTGGGGACCCACTTGCCTTTCTTTCTGGGTGTGACCCAGCTGCCCCCTGCCCTGCCACTTCCTACTGTCCTGGCTTCTTGTCAGCTGCGGGTGCTATAGCTATCTCTTTCTCCTCCTCAGCTCTGATGAACTTCCCCAGCAGCAGATTTGAGGCTCCTCTGGCCTGTGATAGAGCTGGAGACTATTTAGAGCACAGTTATGGCCGAGTGCTCCCTCTGTAACCTGGACCAGTGGGCTCCCCCTCCTCTGTTCCCCCACGCACTCGTAGATGACCACCTCTACGCAGGTCTGAAGTCATGGGGAGAGGACATTTCTTTCTCTTCAACTGATGGATTAATGCTTTTAGAATTCCTCTTCATCCCACCCTTTGGACACGGGCCAGCCCCCTCCTTGCTGCATGCCTGTAGATGAGGGGATTTTCCACTTCGGTTGTCTATTAGAAATACCTGGGGAACTTTAAAAATATATATATTTTTATTTTTATTTTTTGTGGGTAAATAGTAGGTGTATATATTTATGGGGTACATGAGATATTTTGATACAGGCATGCAATGCATAATACTCACATCAGAGTAAATGGGATATGCATCCCCTCAAGCATTTATCTTTATGTTACTAATAATCCACTCATACTCTTTTTTTTTTAATTTTTATTATTATTATTTTTTAGACAGAGTCTTACTCTGTTGCCCAGGCTGGAGGGCAGTGGCATGATATTGGCTTACTGCGACCTCTGCCTCCCAAGTTCAAGCAATTCTCCTGCCTTAGTTTCCTGAGTAGCTGGGACTACAGGCACGTGCCACCATGCCCAGCTAATTTTTGTATTTTTAGTAGGGACAGAATTTCACCATGTTGGCCAGGCTGGTCTCAAACTCTTAACCTCAGTGATCCACCCGCCTCAGCCTCCCAAAGTGCTGGGATTATAGGCATGAGCCACTGCACCTGGCCCAGTCATACTCTTAGTATTTTTATCTCTCTCTCTCTCTATCCATCTATCTATGACAGAGTCTCGCTCTGTTGCCCAGGCTAGAGTACAGTAGGGTGATCTCGGCTCACTGCAGCCTCTGCCTCCCAGGTTCAAATAGTTCTCCTGACTCAGCCTCCCGAGTAGCTGGGATTACAGGCGTGCACCACCATGCCAGGCTAATTTTTGCATTTTTAGTAGAGATGAGGTTTCACCATGTTGGACAGGCTGGTCTCAAACTCCTGACCTCAAGTGATTTGCCCATCTCAGCCTCCCAAAGTGCTGGGATTACAGGCATGAACCACCATGCCCACCCAGTTATTTTTAATTGTACAATTAAATTTTTTTTTTTTACTATAGTTACTTTGTTGTGCTAGCAACTAGTACGTCTTATTCATTCTTTCTATTTTTTTGTACCCATTAACCATCCCTACTCCCCCAGCCAACTACCCTTCCCAACCTCTGGTAACCATCCTTCTGCTCTCTGTCTACATGAGTTCAATTGTTTTATGTTTTAGCTCCCACAAATAAGTGAAAACATGCAAAGTTTGTCTTTCTGTGCCTGGCTTGTTTCACCTAACATAATGACCTCCAGTTCCATCCATGTTGTTGCAAATGACAGCACGTCATTCTTTTTTACGGATGAATAGTACTCTATTGTGAGTATATGCACCACATATCCTTTATCCATTCATCTGTTGATGGACACTGAGGTTGCTTCCCAATCTTGGTTATTGTGAATAGTGCTGCAAAGTGCAGATATCTTTTCGATACACTGATTTCCTTTCTTTGGGATATATGTACTTAGGAGTAGAATTGCAGGATCATATGGTAGCTCTATTTTTAGTTTTTTGAGGGATCTCCAAACTGTTGTCCATAGAGGTTGTACTAATTTACATTCCCACCAACGGTGTATACCGGTTCAACCTGGGGAGCTTTTTAAACACACCAATGCCTGGTCCCATTTGGATCTGACTCTTGGGGCTGGGGCCTCAGCTTCTGCATGTTTCAAAAGCTCCCCAGGGGACTTTGGTGTGCACCAGCATTGGGACATATCAGACTATGGACTGTCCCTAAGGTGGCCCCAGACAGGAGTGGTAACCCTTTCCCTCCAGGGGCTTTTGGAAATGTGGGAGGGTATTCTTGGTTGTCATGTCAACCAGGTAGGGTTCCTGGCATTTTGTGTATCAGGGAGGCCAAGTATCCTGCAGATTAGCCCT
Organism: Papio anubis; assembly: GCF_008728515.1. Taxonomy (NCBI): domain Eukaryota; kingdom Metazoa; phylum Chordata; class Mammalia; order Primates; family Cercopithecidae; genus Papio; species Papio anubis. The sequence goes on from NC_044988.1 coordinate 68,048,479, forward strand.
GTGCAGTGGAGAATGGTTCTGGCCCAGACGCCAATAGCATCCCTGTGGGTCCTGCACATTCTCCAGCCAGGACTGGGAGTCCTATACTCCAATGCTGGTGCAGCATTCCCCAGTTTTCCCCTTCTTGTAAAAATTAGGCTGTCTGTGGTTCCAGCCAGCTTGATCACAAGCCATCAGTTCCTGGGGGAGCTGGCCTTTGCCAGGGGCCAGCTGGAACTTGCCCAGCAGGTCTGATATTGGCCCTTTTAACCTTTTAAATAATGCCCTCAATGTCTAAATAAGCAGATGTTGGTGGATACCTAGTATGCAAGTTCCTCAATTTGGGGAACTCACAGATCTGAGACTCTGTCTCGTGCAACCTGTCCTGAAGAGTGCAATTTCCCCGATAGTTGTCATTCTTACCCCACAGTGGTATTTCTAATGTCCCCTCTGACTTTCTGGTGTCATTCTAAGGACAGTGAAAGCTCGAGTCTGGTTGATCTCTGTTTCATTGTCCTGTGTGGCGTGACTCACACCATTCTAAGGACACTGAAAGCTTGACTCTGGTTGATCTCTGTTTCATTGTCCTGTGTGGTGTGACTCTTAGGAGATTTGGGTCTCAAATTCCAGACAACATTCCTCAAAATGTACTCAAGGAAATCTTGTGTTCACACGTGGTCTAGTCTCAGTCCATCTTTCCTGGTGTGGTGTCAAATGCAAAGAAACACGGCCTGGAAGCATGCTGAGGGATGGCCAGATTTGTAATAACGCTGTGGAGAGAACAGTTGAAACCAACACACAGGCTAATACCTGCAAAAGGAAATTATAGCATTTTTCACTATGTGTGATATTTCACAATAACAAAAATAAAAAAAAAAAATAGCAATAGTTTCAGGTTCTCTGCCAGCCATCTTAGAAACATTTTCCCAGGAAATCTTCACATTAACCCTCTGAATGGATATTATAATTCCAGTGTTACCACTGAGGCCATAGGCTCTGTGTTAGGTGACCATAGGCCATAGTTAGGTGACTTGGCTAATGTCACACAGCAAATAAATAGCAGGATTAGAATTTATATTCTAATTCCAAAGCTGACCCTTTGGTCTGGGTGCACCTTTGTTCTTAGGAGATAAGTATTTCTTGATGTTAAGATGTTTCATTGTGATTAAACCTCTTGCACTCCTGATAAATTGAAATCATAGAGTGTTTGGTCAGAATGTACGTGGATAGAATCAGAGCATATTAAAGTCATGGCACTTTTTGTTTTAAAGCCCTCCCTGGCCCCCAGTTCCCCGCTATGGTGGTCACCTGCCAGGGCTCTGACACGGCTACAGACACCTGGAATAAGAGAAGCAGGCCTTTCTCAGGTGTTCCTCCCTCTTTTTGGAAGGAAGACAAGGATTCACCCTTGAATTTCCCAGTTGTCTTCCTGCTGCCCGTCTGGATAGGAGAGACAGATGGATGTCTTGGGTGCTTTCAGGATCCATGAAGAGGAGTCGGCAGTTGTGTGCCCAGTGATTGATGTGATCGACTGGAACACCTTCGAATACCTGGGGAACTCTGGGGAGCCCCAGATCGGCGGTTTCGACTGGAGGCTGGTGTTCACGTGGCACACGGTTCCCGAGCGGGAGAGGATACGGATGCGATCCCCCGTCGATGTCATCAGGTCAGGAGCTGACCTCTGGGTGACTTGTTTTTTAAGCATGCCTCGTTGCATCTGGCTGACCTGTCAGCGGAGGCCCTCGGGTGGAATGATTAGCTGTCAGCTTAACTACCTCTCCTCTTCCCACTTTTTTGCCTAGAATATTTGTTTATTTTTATTAAACATGTCTGCTACACAAGTCAATTTTATATTGGTATATTTTATTTATTTAATTTTTAAATTGTGGTAAAATATGCATCATAGAGAATTTACCATTTTAACCATTTTGAAGTATGTAATTTTAGGCTGAGCATGGTGGCTCATGCCTATAATCCCAGTACTTTGGGAAGCCAAGGTGGGAGGATTGCTTGAGTCCAGGAGTTTGAGACCAGCCTGGGCAACATAGCAAGAACCTATCTCTACAAAAAAATAAAGATTAGCCGAGCATGGTAGTGTGTATCTGTAGGGCTAGCTAGCTGGAAGGCTGAGATAGGAGGATCGCTTGAGTCGAGGAGTTCAAGGCTTTGGTGAGCTACGATCACGCAATTGCACTCCAGCCAGGGTGATAGAGCGAGACCCTGTCTCTATAAAAAATAAATTAATTAAATAAAGCATGCAATTTTAGTGGCATCGAGCACATTCACAGTATTGTGCAAACATAATCGTTACCTGTTTCCAGGGCTTTTTCATCATCCCACACAGAAAATATCCCCAACTAAGCAATAACTTCCCTTTCTCCCCTTCGCAGCCCCTGGGAACCTCTGTTCTTTCAGGCGCCCCATGTAAGAGGAATCATACGATATTTGTCCTTTTGTAATTGGCTTCTTTCACTTAACATCATGTTTTCAAGCTTCCTAGAGAACATCATTCCTTGCGATGGCTGAGTGATATTCCTTTGTACATATATGCCACATTTTGTTTATTTATTCTTCTGTTGGTGGACACTTAGGTTGTCTTTTGGTTATTGTTAAATAATGCTGCCGTGAACATCGGTGTACTTCTATCTGCTTGAGTCCCTGTTTTCCGTTCTTTCGGGTATATGCCTAGGAGGGGGATTGCTGGTCATATGTTCATTCTTGAGGAAACATCGTTAGGCCCCTTTGACCTGGGGTGTGGGTGGATCCATGGCAGGTGGAAGAGCCCGCTCTGGCCAGTGGGTAAGTCAAGGTCTGAGTAGAGTGGGCCCAAGGGACGCTCAGCAGCTCTCATTCTGGAGGTGTTGAAGTGATAGCCTTGCTTCTTCCTCCCCTTCCAAGTTCAGAAGCAAGTGGGAGACAGATGTGGGATTTGGGCAGAAGGAGGTCAGGACTTCAGCCTCACCACTGGTGTGTTGAACCGGAAGGAGGCTCTTAGTTCTGCATCCACATTTGGCAGTTGGGCTTCTGAATCCTTTCACCAGAGTCCTGACCTTAAGATGACCTGCTGCTGGCTGGAGTGGAGCAAGCGAGGAGAATGTCCAGAGATAAGGCTGGAGAGATGGGTGGGGCCAAGGGAAGGGGTTTGGACCTGACTCTGAGCAGATAGAAGCCACTGAAGGGATCCGAGCAGGAAGTGACCTGACCATGTGCTGCGTGCCATGTGGTGAGGGCCCTGGAGGGACCATTTTGGGCAGGGATACCATTAGGAGGCTCTGCAGTCCTCCAGATCGGAAACAATGGTTCAGGAGATTGTGGGCACTGTGGATTCCAGAGATGTTAAGATGGAAGAATTGGGAGAAATTGAGTGGGAATTGGGGAAGGAAGGAATTGAGAATGGCACCCAGGCTTCTGTAGGAGCCCTTAGTGAGAACATCCTGCTCAATCCCTCACTGAACAGGTTTGGAAACTGAGACACAGAGTAGGAGGCTCTAATCCAGGCTACTTAGGCAGCCTGTCATGAATTCATGGGAGGCCATGAATTCTGATTGCCCCCCTTACCCCACATGCTCAGAGCACCTATCCTCCCCATCCCATAATATCCCTGTGCCTCAGTTATCTCATCTGTGTAATAGGTACCAGCATATCCACCCTGCCTATTTCCTAGATTTTTAGGATAAACACACATGAAGGTGCTTTGTATTCTAGAACCTTCCCTCCCACTGGGGATGTTGCTGTTGTCTTCTCAGTTGACGCCACGCTTGGAGTCCAGGGCAGGCCCCGATGCTGGAGGATGTTAACATTTTCAGCGGTTGTGCTCTCAATGTTCTCTTTCCCTATTTCTTTTTTTTTGAGTTGGAGTCTCGCTCTGTCGCCCAGGCTGGAGTGCAGTGGCACGATCTTGCCTCACTGCAGCCTCTTCCTCCTGGATTCAAGTGATTCTCCTGCCTTAGCCTCCTGAGTAGCTGGGAGCACAGGTGCCCACCACCACACCTGGCTAATTTTTGTATTTTTTTAGTAGAGACAGGGTTTCGCCATATTGGCCAGGCTGGTCTCGAACTCCTGACCTCAGGAGATCTGCCCGCCTCAGCCTCCCAAAGTGCTGGGATTATAGGTATGAGCCACCACACCTGGCCTTTTCCCTATTTCTGCATTTATCCTTTTGCCTGTGCAACTCCGGGGCGTGCTGACCTTACAGTGTTCTGCCGTGTAGGCTGGAAGCCGTGGGCCGTTTCTGAAGTCAGTGCTGGCTTCCAGATAAACCTGGTGGCGAGTGGCGGGTGGGGGGAAACAAGGCTGGCTAGCTGGGTCCTGGTGGGGGAAACCACTCGAGCAGGAGAGGACCTGGCCCTCCCGGTGCTTTCAGATGCCAGAGTCGCCTTTAGGGCCTTCTGCGTACTGGCCTCTCAGTGGTATCTGTGAGTTCTTGCCTTGTGAGATCACACCTCCTCAGATGACCATGGCCTGGAGCCTCCCTTCCTCTTGGAATGTGGTCTCTTGCTTCTCTCTTCTCCTTGTACTCTGTGCTTCTAAATGTCCCTGGATTTCTCCCACCCTTAAGCCTTTGCTCATGCTGGAGAACCATTCCATTTCCCTTCTTGGCTAACTGTCCTTTGTCCTGCAGACCTTGCCTCCTCCAGGGAACCTAGTCCTACCCTTTTGCGCCTGCCCTCCTCAGTGTTCCCCCAGGGCCCCGGCTGACTTTAGTTAACATATTTAGCACACACAGAGTACTGTGTGCTAATACTGTTGAGCAATACTCAACAGTGCCTGCTGAGAAGCCTGGGAGCCCCCTCAAGGCAGGGACTGTAGGGTACATCAGTGCTTCCAGGCCCAGCCTAGTGTGGGGCACGGAGGTGAAGGCAGGGTATGCTTAGAGATGATGGATGAACAGATGAAAAGGCTCGTGGTGGGAAGGTAGTTGGGTAACTGTGATGGTTTCCTGCTGCCTACAGTGAAATATGGATGTAACACTTTTTTAGGTCTCCAACAATGGCCGGTGGGCTGTTTGCTGTGAGTAAGAAATATTTTGAATATCTGGGGTCTTATGATACAGGAATGGAAGTCTGGGGAGGAGAAAACCTCGAATTCTCCTTTAGGGTAAGTATTCCAGTCTTCTCTTTGGACATGTTCTTAACTGATTCTCTCTTTGGGAACGATGGGATTTGCTGTGAGAGCCTGGTGGACCCTGAAAGATGATGACATGCATATCCTATAAACATGCTTGCCTTCTTGTTTCAGCTCTTTAAAAAGTGTACTTTTACTAGATTTGGGGCCAGAAAGGGCCTTGCAAGTCACATAGTTCTCTCTCACTCTATGGAGAGGAGGAAGTGAAACCAGGAGAGAGGTGACTTGCTCAGGGTTAGGTTCCTCCTGATCCTGTCTTCTGGAGCCTTTATTTGATTAATTCCTTATGAAGTGGACTCTTTATTTAGCACAGTGGCTTTCAAACCTTGACAGATGTGAAAATTTCTTTTTTTTTTTTTGAGACAGAGTCTCACTCTGTCGCCCAGGCTGGAACGCAGTGGCACGATCTCAGTTCACTGCCATCTCGGCCTCTCGTGTTGAAGTGATTCTCCTGCCTCAGCCTCCTGAGTAGCTGGGTTTACAGGCATGCGCCATCACACTTGGCTAATTTTTGTATTTTTAGTAGAGACGGGGTTTCACCCTGTCAGCCAGGATGATCTCGAACTCCTGACCTCAGGTGATCCACCCGCCTCGGCCTCCCAAAGTGCTGGGATTGTAGACATGAGCCACTGCACCCAGCCAACACATATAAGAATTACTGGGTAAACTTGTTAGAAAGACAGATTGACAAGCACAATCTAGAAAGCCAGATTTGATAGCTTTAGGGTGGGACCAAGATTCTGCTTTTTGTAACAAGCCTATCTACCAATGCTACTCTACATGGCCCATGGAAACCATATTGGAAAACTCCTAGCATTTCAGTAGATTTTCCAGTTAATGAAGTCTTACATTTTAAACATCAAAACTTTGTGTGAATGTTGGTGCTTTTCAGTGGAAAATTAAGATTTTTAATCATATTTTATATGGTGTTCTGCCCTCATAAAAACTGTGAATAAACAAGAATTTGGCCTTCTACTGAGGACTCACACCCTCCATAATAAGTACCAGATGCTAGGCTTGGTTGTCCCATCTTTGGGAAAATGAGATGTTCAAGGCCTTCGGTCCCAGTGTGAGATGGGCTCAGATGCCTCCGCCTGTTGAGTCTTTGGGTGTGCTTTTAATGGTCTCTCTGCCTCTTCCCTAGGTGTCAGGCTGCTCTACCTGTTTCTAGAAGCTCTTCCTTTCCCCCTTCCAAACCTCTCTTCTTCCTTGCTGCTTTCCTATCTTCTGTGGCTAGGAGATCAGGTAATCAAGCCTGTGTTTTCTGTAATGAGTAAGTGGGTTGCCAGTGAGGTCTCTGTGGATGCTCCTGTGAGTCAAGTGCATGAGCTTTAGTGCATGGACTTTGGGGTCTTGGTTTCCACAGCTTATTTGTTTTGGGGGCTGCTTTCTTGCTCTTTACCCACATTCTGTGTCATGAGTGTGCTGGGTAGGTGACCTCCTGCCCGATGGAGGCTGAGCATCTTGGCAGCGCCCATCATGCCTTGTGTGTGCCTGGCGTCCTCGCTGCAGATACTATGGACCTGCAGCTCATCCCCTGCTCACCACCTGACCTCTCCTTTTCTCTGTGTGCAGATCTGGCAGTGTGGTGGGGTTCTGGAAACACACCCGTGTTCCCATGTTGGCCATGTTTTCCCCAAGCAAGCTCCCTACTCCCGCAACAAGGCTCTGGCCAACAGTGTGCGTGCAGCTGAAGTGTGGATGGATGAATTTAAAGAGCTCTACTACCATCGCAACCCCCATGCCCGCTTGGTGAGTTCCTCAGCCCACCTGCACTCCATCTGGCTTCATCTGAACAACAGCAGCTAATTGTGGCTTCCCCAACATAGTCGATCTGGTTCCAGAAATAGAGCATAATTTGGGTGCTCAGATACGAGTATGGGGAGAATTTATTCCTCCATTTATAATAATTATATGCAGTCAAATCTTGTTATTTACAGCTGTTATATTCCATAAAGCCACCACAAATACTGAATTCGTGAAAATAGAGCCATTGCTCTTAGGGGAAATACAGGGTTAGGTTCCTGCCAGACTTGGGGCACAGTTTTGTCAGCAGATCAATACAGAACCTTGTTTTCTGTGTGTTTCTGTTCAAAGACACCTATTTAACATATATCGTTGCATCATTAACATTGCACTCATGGCTAACAGCACGATAACTCATGCCAGAATGAAGCTTACCTAGCACGTGTTATTTTCTCTTCATCACAACCTTCTTGCATTTAGGAACACTAGATGGCACTTCAGCACTACGATTGGGGGACACTCTAGAATAGCTGTTGCAGTCACCAATACAAAGCAGAAAAAAATGTGGTGCCCAACAGATGGTGAAAAGGACAGTGGTTTACAGGATGAGAGCTGAAACAGGAAGGCGGTGTGTGCCCTTGTTCTGCATCACCTGAGAATGAGAATGTTGGACAACTCAAATTTTTTGTCCATGAATGTGTGTGAAAATTAGAAAACACCACAAGTATTGATTTGGAGGTTACAAGTCAATTTTATTACAGCATGTAGGGAAATTCACAGTTACAGAACCAGTAAATAATGAGGCTGGACTGTACCAACATAGACAGTTGGGGATACCTGGTGTCACAGGCCAGGCATTGTCCATGTGTTGTGGTTTTCCTCTTTGTAGCCAGTGGGGGTGAGTCCACAAACACAGGGTACAAGTTAAGGCACAGTTCTTTACCTTAAAGCTATTGCTCAGGGACACACCCACCTTATTAGTTAGGGGTCTGTTACCTCCCTCTAGAGACTTCTTCTTAGCACCCTGGAAGCTTCCCTTTCTAAAACAGGGAGTCTGTTCTGCTTCCATTTCCAGATGGAAGGACTACTGGAGAGTGGCCCAGGCCCCCGCTGCTACTATTTCTCACCATATGTCATGGTCATGGAAACGCCCCCATCGCCAGCATAACAGATGCCCATCTTCCTCCTCACTCAGAGGCCTTGCCGGGCCCATCTCTCTGAACGACAGTGAAGGTGTGCCTGTAGTTACTGAAGTCTCAGCTCTGTTGGCTTGCTCCTCTGGGTCCCATTGCAGTGACACTGGCCCAACCACCCACTGCACTGAGCCTGTCGGAGGCTGAGGCTCAGCCCAAACTGTGTCCTTCCTCAGAGCAATTTATCTCAGGGACTTGTTGCCTGGTCCAGATCCTTGCTCTGCCTCCACCTCAGGGACCACTGTGGATGAGGGATCTGCCTCTTATTTCCCAGATCTTGGGCTTCACGTGCAACACAGTCCACTGCGTCTACCCTAGCCAGCTCTGCATGACCCATGGCAGGGTGCCTGCTTGCCCTGCATTTGCGTAGCTAGTAGGGCTTTTTGGCAACACAAGAAGGTCTTGCTCTAAGGCTTCTCATCAGGCCACTTCATGGAAGTCTCTTCTGGGTCCTTCCAGCAACCCTGCAGGGTAGCAATAAAATTCTCATTTTATAGATGAGAAAACTGAAGCTCAGAGAGAAGCTGTTGGAAGGAACTTGTCCAGGCCCCATAACTGATAGGAGGTAGAACTGGGCTTGGGGCCTGTACTCTGCAGCACACCTCTTGCTCTGCTCTGCAGAGCCCATGGGTTCTCAGACTCCCACTCAGCCCCTCTCTGGCTCTGGGCTCCATGGTCATTGCTTCTGCCTCCTCCGTCTTGCCCAGCACCATACAGTAGAAACACCCACTGTTTCCTCATGCACAGTCTGGAACCCATAGTTCCCTTTTCCTAAGGGTCCCCAGAGAATATTTTAGGGAGGCACTGAATGCACCCTTAGGCTGCATGCCCAAGGGCTGGGTGCTAAATGGATACTTGGCTGAAGCTGGGGGCACAGTGACTCATCAGTGACAGACCTCTGGAAAATAGCAGAAATCTGAAATCTTATTCAAACATTTACTTATTATTACCATTTTGTTCAATATTTAACTTGTCAGCTTTTAATTGTTTAACATGACAGTGCAGGTACGGTAACATTTTTGCACTCAGCATTTTTCTTGTGGCTGCACGTTTGCCATACTAAATAGAGGCTTGCTATATTTAAATATGCAAAAGCTCTTAGTCATTAGTTTTGTCCATAAAACCAAACTTGCACAAGTATTTCTTATTGCTTATTTCATATTAATAACATGATTACATCTAGAATATTTACCTGTGTTTGAAAGTGGATATTCGGATATTAGTAGTAAACCGGAAAGTCACGGCATATGTCTCGGTGAAACTGACATTTCCCTGGTTGGGTTTCAGGATGACCTCTGATCACAAGCATGGGTCACAGGTCCAGGATCCATAGATGCCAGTGCAGCCCCAAGGCTTGGCTCCTTCACTCCATCAGCAGGTGGGCTCGTGCATCTGGTCACACCCGCCTCCCAACAGAGCACCTAGGAATGGAATTGTGTCTGTGACAGCCTCTCATACTAGAAACTGGAATTAGGTGCCAGGCTGTTTTCTATCCTCTGTGCTCCTCACAGGGCCTGGGATGCAACGAATGCTCTGTCAAAGGTGGCTGGTGGTTAGTAAGTGAGCATCAGTGAACACAGGGGCTTTGAAAGGAAGCACTAGGACCTGTGGGGTCTCACTGTTTTGTTGTTTTCTCAGGAACCTTTTGGGGATGTGACAGAGAGGAAGCAGCTCCGGGCCAAGCTCCAGTGTAAGGACTTCAAGTGGTTCTTGGAGACTGTGTATCCAGAATTGCATGTGCCTGAGGACAGGCCTGGCTTCTTCGGGATGGTGAGTGAGGGTGGTGGGCCCATGGTAGGCAGGGAGTTCCCTGGCCTCTGGGTCTTATCTACAAATCCTGGGGAAGAAGGGCCCCATCATGGGGGTCACTGGCTCCCTCCACTCCCACCCACCTGCCCACCCCCCACCACCTTTTTATCCACTGCCCTTCTTTCTCCCTGTGAGTGTCTGAGCCTTAGGTGCAGAATGTCAGAGCTGGAAGCCATCTCAAAATTGACAACTATTTTGTAGATAAGGAAACTGAGGCTTATCTGGTGTTTCCATGTCCTAGTTTTTACTAACACCTTATCATATTACTTCTAGTCTCAATGACTGGACTAGTTAATAATTCCAAGTTTGGGAGTGTACAGAGGCAATAGTGGGTATAGGGGAGTCATTTCCAGTATTTCAAAAAACCTAAAACATGTTTTTGGGATGAGACCAGATAAAATGTCCAGTGTCTTTTGTTTTTGGTAGGAATGACACCAGCTTTGCGAGGTCTCCTCTGCTGTGATGTGTTGATCAGAAGTGCTCATGTTCCATTCTGGAAGTCTTTGATAAATACAAAGCAGGATATTCATGTGACATTCTATTTTCATTATGAAAATATTCAAACATATGGAAATGCAGAGAGAATGGCATAATGAATACCATCCCTGAGATTCTAGAATTTTCAAGATCCTGCCTCTCTTGCTTTCTCTCTCCTCTGCTTCACCTCCACATTTTCCTCTTTTTAAGCCAATCCCAGGCATTGTGTCATTTATCTCCTCTGCATTTTATGCATTTTCATAACATTTGGACATTATCTTACAAAACTGTAGAAATGAACAAGAATTTCTTGGATCATTTAATGTCTAGTTCTAATTCATATTCCCCCAACTTTTCCAGTTTCTCTTTGAGTAGCTGGCTAATTCAAATTGGGATCCAGACAAGGTGCACACATTGCATGTGGCGGTTGTGTCTTGGCTCCTAAATCTCTTTTAATCTAAGGCAGTCTTCCTTTTTCTTGTTAATATCTTCAACTTGTTGAAAAAACAAGGTCAGTTACCTGTGGAGTGTCTCACTCTTGCAATTACTGTTTTTTTCTTTGTGGTGTCTTTAAGTTGTGCCTCTCTCCCCCATATTTCTTTAAGATAGAAGTGAATTCTAAAGGTTTGATTAGAGTCACGATCCACCTTTTTGGCAAGAACACTTTGTGGGTGATGTTATGTGTTCACGTTGTGTCCTATCAGGAGCATACGAAGTATGGTCATCTTTAGTGATAAGGTTGACCAGTGGGTTCATGGAGTATCCCTCATCTGGACCAGTCATTATAAGACCCCCCATCAGCCTCTGTCTCATGTTTTTAGTAGCCACTGATAACCATTGCCTAGACCCATTATTTCAAATGGAGTTGCCAAATGGTGATTTTTCTCTTTCATTTCTTCCACATTAGCTGAAATTTTTCTGTAAAGAACACTCCCTCATTAACTAAAGCAATTTGGTATATGTGAGTTTTAGAATTCATACAGAAAAGGCACGACAAATTTTTTTTTTTTTTTTTTTTTTTTGAGACCAAATCTTGCTCTTGTCCCCCAGGCTGGAGTGCAATGGTGCGATCTCAGCTCACTGCAACCTCCGCCTCCTGGGTTCAAGCGATTCTTCTGCCTCAGCCTCCTGAGTAGCTGGGATTATAGGCACCTGCCACCACGCCAGGCTAATTTTTTTTTTTTTTTGTATTTTTAGCAGAGACGGGGTTTCACTATGTTGGCCAGGCTGGTCTCGAACTACTGACCTCAGGTGATCCGCCAGCCTTGGCTTCCCAAACTGTTGGGATTACAGGCATGAGCCACCGTGCCCGGCCAAGGCATGACAAATTCTTAAGTCTTTATTTGCTTATTTTCAGAGTAAGAATTGGTATTTTAGTTTCCTCCAGTTGTATCTAGTGGGTTGTTTTTTTGTTGTTGGCTCATTGTTTTTTTGGCTTTTTCTCTTCTTGAGTGTCGTTGTAAACTAATGGGTGTTTAAATAGCCAGTGTGCTTCAATGAATTCATCTTTTTTTCTTTGTATTGTTTTTTGAGACAGGCTTCTATTCTGTCACCCAGGCTAGAGCACAGTGGCACCATTGTAGCTCACTGTAGCCTGGATCACTGCACTCAAGTGATCCTCCCACCTCAGCTTCTCAAGTAGCTGGGACTACAGGTGAGCACCACCACATCTGGCGAATTTTTTATTTTTATTTTTAGTAAAGACAAGGTCTTGCTATGTTGCCCAGGCTGGTCTTGAACTCCTGAGCTCAAGCATTTCTCCTGCCAAGCCTCCCAAAGTGCTGGTATTACAGGTGTGAGCCACTGTGCCCAGCCCAATTCATCTTTTAAAAAAAATATTTTAAAATTGTTTTTGGCCAGTGGCAGACCCTTTATTTTGGCTTCTGTGGTCTTTGACACCTTATAGTGGCGTTGATAGCCTCCTTGATTCTGGCCAAGTTGTCCCATTTGATTTTAAACATTTCCTGCCATTCCTCCCAGAAGCCCTGCTCCTTTGTTGGGTAACGGTATTGGGAGTCAGTCTGAATGCTGGTGGTGCCCGTTGCTATGCATTGTCATTGCCTCCAGACCATGCAGTTTAACAGAAATATAATGAGAGCCACAGTTGTAACTTAATTTTTTTTAGTAAACATATTTTTAAAAAGTAAAGTTAATGAAATGTTTAACTCAGTATATCCCAAATAATATCACTTCAATATATAATGAATATAAGTATTTATTCATCGAGGCATTTTACATTCTTTTTTCATACTAAGCCTTGAAATCTGATGTGAATTTTGTACTTATAGCATATCTCAATTTGGATTAGTCACATTTCAAGTGTCCAGTAGCCACAGTGGCCAGTGGCCGCCACATGGAATAGCACAGCTCTAAATTTTTCTCATTGGGCAGAGAAAGGAAACTTGTATTTTTGAGAAACAGATCATGAGCTTATATTAATATCTGAAAATCCAATGTAGTCTTAAAAAATTTTCTTTGATAGCATACTCATATTTCTTTGTTCTTACCCTGAAAGTCTTGGTTTTAAACAATATTAACATAATTACTTATTTTCTTTATCCTAAAATATATTTAAAATAGTTTCAAGATAATTAATACGGTACTACAGCTTAAGAGTATTACACTGAATGAGGTTTGTAATTTCTTTGCAGCTCAATTTGTTTATAGAATATATTTCATAGGTAGTATTTTCAAACATACCATGCTCTAAAGTGATTTAAATTAATTGGTTTTTTTTTTTTGGAGGGGGGGAACAGAGTCTTGCCTTGTTGCCCAGGCTGGAGTGCAGTGGTATCATCTCAGCTCACTGCAACCTCCGCCTTCTGGGTCCAAGTGATTCTCCCGCTTCGGCCTCCCAAGTAACTGGGACTACAGGCGCACGGCACCACACCTGGCTAATTTTTGTATTTTTAGTAGAGACGCGGTTTTGCCATATTGGCCAGGCTGGTCTGGAACTCCTGGCCTCAAGTGATCCACTTGCCTTCGCCTCCCAAAGTGCTAGGATCACAGGTGTGAGCCACTGAACCCAGCCTAAAATAATTGTTTCTCTGTGTCTATCACCTGCTTGATTTAGTTAGCTTAATTAATCTAGTTCGAGGTAACAACCCAGGTATATTTGAACTTGTGCAGCAGTAAGGCTGCCACTAATGAGAAAGGAAGAGAGAGGAGCTTTCAGGCCATGAAGAGTTTATCTCTCTGGTCCTCAGGCTTATCGACTTAAAATAGGGGTAAGGATTCTTGCCTACAGAACAAGGAAGCACTTTTTTTTTTTTTTTTTTAAGAAACGGAGTCTCACTCTGTCACCCAGCCTGGAGTGCAGTGGCACGATCTCGGCTCACTGCAGGCTCCGCCTCCCGGGCTTACACCATTCTCCTGCCTCAGCCTCCTGAGTAGCTGGGACTACAGGCGCCCGCCACCATGCCCGGCTAATTTTTTGTATTTTTAGTGGAGACGGGGTTTCACTGTGTTAGCCAGGATGGTGTTGATCTCCTGACCTTGTGATCCACCCGCCTCGGCCTCCCAAAGTGCTGGGATTACAGGCATGAGCCACCGCACCCAGCCAAGGAAGCACTTTTAAAGCTAGAAGGTGCTGTGCAGAAAAGACTCTTACCTTTGCATCTAGCTCTTGAAGCAGGCTCTCCTTTCATGCCAGGTAGCCTCCCCAAGCCTTGTGTGGCGTCTGTTAGTGTGTAAAAATCTGGACTGAAATGCCACATTTTTGTTTTATTTAGCTCCAGAACCAAGGACTGAAAGATTACTGCTTTGACTATAACCCACCCGATGAAAACCAGATCGTGGGACACCAGGTCATTCTGTACGTCTGTCATGGGATGGGCCATAATCAGGTAGGTATGAGCCTCAAAAGAGGAGAAAGCTGTGTGTTTTGTTAAAAAAATTAAATATTTGAATCTTTTTCTTGTAAAAATAATATTTGGGAAATATAAAAAGTAGAAGCCTGGGGTGAATGGCCAGACTCAGAGAGACCACTGTTAAAATTAAAATGTGTTTTCTTCCCATCATTTTTTATACATGACACACAGAGATTATGTGTTGTAAATAGTTGTCATAATGTCTGTATGTTTTATATTCCATCATTTCCATTCCCTTCATCATACTTTTCTTATGTTATTAGATACCCTTTGAGAATATCATTCCTAGTGGCCTCTTGATATTTCATTTTGTACCTGTATTGCTGTTTAGTTAACTGGTTCTCTGCCTCCCTGTCTTTGCAATTATAAATAACTCTGCCTCTAACACCTTGGGTCAGATAGAAGGAAGGATAAAGTGACAGATCTGTGTTTCAGATGATTTCCTTATAATTAATTGTTAAGTGGAACGATAGGTTTAATACATAGGGCCACCTTGCAAGGTGGTGTTTAGTGACATTGCCCGAACTGGGGGCCCAGGTGTATCTGTCTGGTGAAGGGCTGTACTTCAGGCTGGGCAGGGGAGGTTCAGTCCTGGGGGAGTCTGAGGACCAGAAAAGGACCCCCAGTGCTTGAAAGCAGTTGACAGGACCCTTGGAGGATGCAGGAATGGAGAGAAGTGTTGGTTATGGGCCTCTGAAGCTTTACCGTACTAAGGAGTTATCAGACACTAGGAAACGAAGGAATGGAGATGCAAATGTTTTTCCCCAATCTGGATTCACCCCAGTGCCACTTGAATGTGAAGCCTTCTTATGGTCAACAGTAAACTTTCTTAATTCCAACCCCTGCAACCTTAAATTACTTAGGTTTTCAACACTGTTTAGAACAGCCTTCCTCAAAGCTGATGGTACCTGAGTGCTACCATCAGCATCATCTGGGAGCTTGCACCTTTTCAGACTGATCCTAACCCTTCCGAATCCCAGACTCTTGTTTTAAGCAGCTTTTCAGGAGATAATGCTGTGAGCAGCCCTGCTCTGTGCACCTTAAGAACACCTACCTGTGTCAGAATTTTTGGAAGGGGCTGGTGGGGTAGGTGGGTGTCTTATCAAAGATGCAGAACATGCAGCTTCCTAGGCCCCACCTCACAGACAAGGAATCCTTATTCCGTCTCTGGGATGGGGCCAGCAATCAGCATTTTTAACAGGCACTGTAGGTAGTTCCTAGTACACTCAGGTAGGAAAACCATTCTCTGGGAAGAACCAAGTTTTCCTGTTAGCGGTCACATTACCTACTTGTGCACAACACTTTACATTTTCTAGGAACTGTCAAATTGGGGGTTTGGGAGGAGAGACTGAGGAAGAGGAGAGGAAGTAGCTAGTCAAGGTCACAGAGAGCCCTGAAGAGCTAGTGCTGGGATGGGTCCATTTCCCTTCCTCCCATCCCACACCAACACAGCATTCAGCACTGCAGGCAGGGGGTGACATGCGCGAGCCCTGTCTCACTGTCTAGCAAGCCGGGCAGGCATGGGAAGGGCCATTTCCTCCACACTCCTGAAGCACTGCAGTAGCGGTCCACTGAGGGCTGTGGGATGCGGAGGAACCCATCACACAGGCTCGTGTTGGTGGTGATGCGGATACATGACCCCAGCCACACTCTCGTGATCCCAGGTTCTTGTCCAGCGATCTTTCCTCTTCCCATGTCAGTGGAATGTGTTGTGTTACATGTTGGCTACCCCATTTTTAGTTTTTTGAGTACACGTCCCAGAAAGAAATACGCTATAACACCCACCAGCCAGAGGGCTGCATTGCTGTGGAAGCAGGAATGGATATCCTTATCATGCATCTCTGCGAAGAAACTGCCCCAGAGAATCAGAAGTTCATCTTGCAGGAGGTAGGTGAACTCTCTCCTTCCTTCCTGCTGACGGTCCCTGGGCTATAAGGGAGAGTATGAGAGTCAGACATTCTGTCTGGCATAGTCCTGGTGAGGATCAGGGATGTGGTCACGCATGGACAGGAGCTCTGCTCTGGAAGACCTGGAACCTCAGCCCCAGTGAGCCTGGGGCGTGGTAATGGCAGGTGATTGGAGTCCCCTGGCACGTGTTGTCATAAGCACTGCCTTCCTTCCTCATTGTCCAGTCCCTTTCAGTCTTTTCCATTTCCCTTGCACCCCCATGAGCTGCAGGCACCGGCATGGAAACAGTTCTTACAAATGCATTCAGAGATGAAAGGGCTTTAAATGAGTGAGCCAAATAGCCCAAGGGTAAGGATGTTAGCCAAAGTGTTAGATCCAGATATAAGCCACCCCATCTCTCTAAGCCTTGTTTTTCCCGGGTCTAAAATAGGTACAATAGGCCAGGCACGGTGGCTCATGCCTGTAATCCCAGCACTTTGGGAGGCCAAGGCAGGTGGATCGTCTGAAGCCAGGAGTTCGAAACCAGCCTGGTCAATGTGGCAAAACCCCATCTCTATTAAAAAACAAAAACAAAAAATTAGCCAGGTGTGGTGGTACACCCGTATAGTCCCATCTACTTGGGAGGCTGAAGCAGGAGAATCACTTGAACCCGGAAGGCGGAGGTTGCAGTGAGCCGCTGCACTGTAGCCTGGGAGACACAGCAAGACTCTATCTCAAAAAAAAAAAAAAAAAAAAAAGGTGCAATAATAGCAGCCTTACTTTAGTGAGGATTAGATGCATAGCCAGAAATATTCTTTGGAAACTATAAAGCTCGATAGAGATAAGTTGTTACTTGTGGTATTATAACCAAGAAAACACCTCTGATGGAGTAGGCTCCCCGGATAGTCACAGTTGATGTGAAACTGAGGGTTGCCTCAGACCTGAGGGTGCTAGCCCCATCACACTTGCAGTCAGCTTGCATCAGGACCTGTAAATCGATCATACCCTTTGACTCACTAAAAAGCACATGAGGGAATAAATCCAAAGAAAATCATTGAAAAGAAAAAAATTCATTGTTTTTTTAATCTCCCTGGGCAGCTTTCACTCCCAATATACTGCTTATAAGTGGGTTTATTCTAAAGATGATTAACAGCTGGAATATGTTTTCCTGCAGAAAAATGTCACTAGCAATGACATTTGCAGGCTGCCCAGAAAAGCCACGCACCATAGTGTTATCTATTGGATATAGAAAAATAAGAAGGAAAAATACTTCTGCACACCCCGGAAGTCTCTGATCTTCTTGAATGTCTTCCTCTTCCCATCTTTCTCCCAACCATAGGCCATTATAAGCCCTCAAGGAATGGTAGTGGACACGAGAAACAATAAAATTAGTTTGACATATCACAAATTTTATCTTAAATTTCAGTGACCATTTAAGGAAAAGGGAGTTTGTTTAGGAGGTTGGGAAGAAGGATACTTAATTGGATTATTTACCTTTCTTCAGGACACTTAATACTTTGATTCATATGTGAAAAGGATACAGCTTGATTTATTATATTTCATCAGTCATGCCCTAAATATATATATATAAAACAAATATATATTGAACAGAAACATTGGAATTCTGAAGGAAATGTCCCCACTTACATTCACTAGACCATATAGAAAGCTTGTTTTTAGTTCTTAGGGCT
Organism: Papio anubis; assembly: GCF_008728515.1. Classification (NCBI taxonomy): domain Eukaryota; kingdom Metazoa; phylum Chordata; class Mammalia; order Primates; family Cercopithecidae; genus Papio; species Papio anubis. The sequence goes on from NC_044988.1 coordinate 68,066,254, forward strand.
GGATCTTTTTTATTTTTATTTTTGAGATGGAGCCTTGCCCCACCAAGGCTGGAGTGCAGGGGTGCAATCTCGGCTCACTGCAACCTCCGCCTCCTGGGTTCAAGCGATTTTCCTGCCTCGGCCGCCCGGGTAGCTGGGACTACAGGCGCGTGCCACCACGCCCAGCTAATTTTTTGTGTTTTTAGCAGAGATGGAGTTTCGCCATGTTGGCCAGGCTAGTCTTGAACTCCTAGCCTCAAGTGATCCACCCACCTCAGCCTCCCAAAGTGCTGCAATTACATGCATGAGTCACCATGCCCAGCTTTGTATTTTCTTATGTAGGCCTAAAAACCTCTGAAATGTCATTTCTTGGATTCTACAAAACATGAGTCTGGATTTTTTTGAATGAAAACACAAGTTCCATGTAGTGATATAAAACAGCACATCACAAAGGTTTTTCACCGATGTTGTTATTCACTCTGCCCGTTTGCTGCTCAGCCATGATTAAGTGCGTTGCATACTGCTTATAACAGAGAGGCAGAGGGAAAAGATAAACCCCAGGCCTGAGAGACAGACTTACTGAGATAACTGAGCAAGGGCTGGCAGAAAGGAGAGGAGCAGGCGGTCATTAAAGAAAACCATCATCTTTGGGGTTTGGGGATTGGCATGGGGCATATAACCCACTACTCACCCTGATGTGTGACAGGTGAGGAGTTCAGGCAATGTGGCCAAGTGACTGGCTTCCTCATCCAGCTGGTCTGTGGCTGAGCTGGGACTACAGCCAAGTTTCCACACTCTCTGTTTAAATACCTAAGAGAAAGAGATCACGCTGCACGGAATGAGTTGACCTAAGAGGAGCGAAAGAGATAAACAAAGGATCTTTGTTCCTGATTTCCCTGAAGGAAGCCAAGTGCAATAGGGAGATGTAGGGTCTGACACATGCCCAGAGTAGCCAGCAGGTGGCACCATCGGTCCTGTGAGAGGCAAGCGGGACGCAGCCTGTGCAAGCCTGGTGCTCTGGTGCTCCCCTTCCCGGGGACAGTCCTGAGTTGCTGCGTTACACGGAAGACACCCCTCAATAAAAATATTTCTAAAATGGTAAAAATCAGACCCTGATCTCTTTAGAACATGTTTTTAGGAAAAAGAGACTTTTCTGATGAACTTGCCTGTCATTCTGTTATCTTTTGTAGGATGGTTCTTTATTTCACGAACAGTCCAAGAAATGTGTCCAGGCTGCGAGGAAGGAGTCGAGTGACGGTTTTGTTCCACTCTTACGAGACTGCACCAACTCGGATCATCAGAAATGGTTCTTCAAGGAGCGCATGTTATGAAGCCTTGTGTATCAAGGAGCCCATCGTAGGAGACTGTGGAGCCAGGACTCTGCCCAACAGAGACTTAGCTAAGCAGTGACCAGAGCCCTCCAAAAACTAGGCTGCTCTGCTTTGAGGAGGGAATCATTTTGCCGTTTGTAAAAGTTGTGTTCCATTTAGTAAAAATGTGAATAAGCTTTGTACTTATTTTGAAAACTTTTTAAATGTTCCAAAATACCCTATTTTCAAAGGGTAATCATAAGATGTTAACCCTTGGTATTTAGAAAATTAAAACCTTATAATATTTTTCTATCAAGATGTATATTTTACAGTCAAGCCTTTTACTTTCATTAGCAAAAGGTAAAGATTTTATTTTGATATTTACAATAATTCCCAGGTAAGAAGATATCTGCATGGGTGGAAACCGGGTTCAAACAACGTACTTTGCATTAACTGATAATATCTCAGCTGTGGGGTTAAAGTTTTCCCGGTATAGAGAGACTGACACTAGGAACACTGTATTGGTTTATTCAGGTCATTGAGATCTTCTAGATGTATTTTAAAAAGAATGCTTTTTGGTTATGTGTTGCTACCACAGTTAACACTGCATAATGTTCATGTCAGCCAAAGAGGACTAATCAAAGCTGAAATCTCAAAGAACAATTTGCTTTACTAAGCTAAGTAAACTTGAGAGCGGAACTTCTAACAATGCCTCACTATAGTGTGGTTGGTTGCCTTTAGCAACTACCACTATGACTTTAAAACATGTTTATACCATTTTTAATTTTTATCAGACAGTAGTGTCAGGGAGAAATGTAATGTTCCATATGAAATTCCTTTTACAAGTTTGTTCATTAATAACATTTAGTAATTTAAATCAGCGTTCGAGTTTGTGCTGCCGCAACTGCTGTGAAAATTTCTCTGAGTGAGAATTCACTCAGTGTGAATGATCCCAGATCAACCCTGAGATTTTGTAAACCTGATTAAGTCAATATGAATGATTAAAAAGATGTGAGAACACTGCAGATCTTTGTTTTTGTACTGTAAACCAAAAATAAAATTCTAGGGCCGGGTACGGTGGCTCACGCCTATAATCCCAGCACTTTGGGAGGCGAAGGAGGGCAGATCACTTGAGGTCAGGAGTTTGAGACCAGCCTGGTCAACGTGGCGAAACCCTGTCTCTACTAAAAATACAAAAATTAGCTGGACGTGGTGGCGGGCGCCTGTAATCCCAGCTACTCAGGAGGCTGAGGCAGGAGAATCGCCTGAATCCAGGAGGCAGAGGTTGCAGTGAGCCAAGATCACACCACTCTACTCCAGCCTGGGCGACAGAGCCAGACTTTGTCTCAAAAAATAAAAAATAAAATTCTAGGGTCCCCCATCTGATTGAATGGACTCCTCTCTTGGCCAAGAAGATCCCCTAAAACCCTGAAAAACTAGTTCAGGCCATGATGAGAAGGGGGCAGTATCCAGACTAGCCTCATTACCCTCTCCTCCCTTTGGAGTTTAAAGACAGCTGACTGGCATTCACGTTAAAACACAGCTCTTAAGATGGACAAGACTCTTTGTAGCAATACATACCAAATTCTAACCTGACTCTGGTATAACATCCTATGACCCTGAAGGAAATCCAAGTATTTTACCCCAAAATATATTTCTTTAACATATTCTGAAATGGCCCTGCAAAGCTGTCTCTTGCCAGCGGGAGCGGGACAGGGCTGAGGGGGAGGGTGGGGGGGGAAGTTTACATTCTGTAGAGAATCTCCTTCCCTAACTAGGTCTTTTCAGGAGAGTCTGACACTTTTTAAGGTCTGATAAGAGACCTTCACATCTATTCTCTCTGAAGCCTGCTACCTGGAGCTTCATCTACATAAGAACTTTGGCTTCCACAACCACCCGACACTTAGCTTAGCTCAAGCTGATTTGGACTCTTCAGGCAGAGCTTAACTGTTTCAACCAATTGCCAATCAGGAAATCTTTGAATTCGCCCGTGACCTGGAAGCCGCCCCTCCTCACCCCAACCCCCAACGCCACCACGCTTCTTTAAGCTGTCCTGCCTTTCCAGCCAAACAAGTTATGTCTGCTTATAACTTCTGTTTCCCTAAAATGTGTAAAATCAAGCTGTAACCAACCACCTTGGGCACATATTCTCGGGATCTCCTGAGGTCGTGTCACAGGCCATGATTCTTAACCTTGGTAAAAAAAAAAAAAAAAAAAAAAAAAAAAACCTCTAAATTGAGGCCTGTCTCAGATAGTTTTTGGTTTACAGGACCAATCAGATGGGAGCGATGAAGACACACGTGGAATTGATTAAAAGGTATCAATTTGTGTCTCAGGCTCTTTTTGATATACATTCTCCACTCAGATCCTGGCAAGGACCCGTTTAACAATTACCCAGAAACAACTTGGCTTGGGCTGGCTCGAATCCATCTGATGCATCTTAACTTCCCTGTACTTCAGTTTCTTCTTTGGAAAAACAGGGATAATGAAATCAAGATATGGGATAGCTGTGAGGATTAAATAGCACAGAGCAGGTCAGGGCTTAGGCCCTGGTGTTACCAGAAAGGGATCTGGATCTTGGATCGCGCACAAGAAAGAATTCAGGGTGAGTCCACAGAGTAAAGAGAAAGCAAGTTTATTAGAGAAGTAAAGAAGCAAGAATGGCTATTCCATAGACAGAGCACCCCCGAGGACTACTGGTTGGCTATTTCTGTGGTTATTTCTTGATTATATGCTAAACAAGGGGTGAATGATTCATGAGTTTTCTGGGAAAGGAGCAAGGATTTCCCAGAACTGAGGGCTCCTTCTCATAGACCATATAGAGTAACTTCTTAGCATTGCCATGGCATTTGTAAACTGTCATGATGCTGGTAGGAGTGTCTTTAGCAGGTGAATGCATTATAATTAATGTATAATGAGCAGTGAGGACCACCAGAGGTTGCTTTCATCCCATCTTGGTTTTGGTGGGTTTTGGCTGACTTCTTTACTGCATCCTGTCTTATCAGCGGGTTCTTTGTGACCTGTATCTTCTGCTGACCTTCTATCTCATCCTGTGACTAAGAATGCCTAACCTCCTGGGAATGCAGCCCAGCAGGTCTCAGCCTCATTTTGCCCAGTCCCTGTTCAAGATGCAGTCACTGTGGTTTGAACATCCCTGACACTGGCCCACAGTATGGGCTTATTAAATATCAGCTTCTATTTTCAGAAATGTACTTTAATATTTATTCAAAAATAAACACTAAGTAGTTTAGCTTTTTAAATCTTTATGGGATTAAGCAGCTCCTTAGCAGGCAGGAATAGCTTTCAACACAGCTCAGTTCTCATCAATGTGAGGCAGCGTGGGCCAAGCTTCCCTTCCTACCGCTGTGGGAACTTGCGAAAACAGACGCGATGCCCTACTCAACCCATGAGTTAGGAAGTCCCGCCCTGCCTCCCCTCCCCACCGTTTCTGCCGTGTCAGTGTGAGCTTGACGAAGGGGTGTTGGGTCCTCCCAGATACAGGGAGACAATTCAGGCAGACATAAAATTAACGCTGACAAAATCCACCAAGAGTGCAGGGAGGCTGCAGAGGTTGCATTTCTGGAGCGTCTGCTGAGCATGGCAGCTAATTAGCTTTGCTTGAGAAGTCACCCCTCTAACTCCTGCATCTGCTCACATTCAGTCATTTTTAGGCTCGAAAAAAGTCAATATAAAATAAAAATCATATTTTGGGAGGTGTCAAGGGAAATCTTTACACAGACTGGGAGGGAATTTATAATATCTCGAGAAAACGTTCCCTTCACCGATGGGTGAAGAGTCTGAGAAAAAGCCCATAGGGATGTGAGGGAATTCTCACATCTATTCATTATACCTGCATGGGTTCCCACCTGCCCCATCTGCCCCCCTGGCAGGTGTGAATCCAGGGCTGATGTGTGGAGTTGGAGTCCCGGGGGCCAGCCCCAGCTGTGGCAGATTATTTCGCCTTCTGAGACTCTGTTGTAGTTTCCTCTAATTTGGTCTTGAGGTCTCTCTCAGGAGATGGGTAAAAACCCATGCCCTGCCCTGCCAGGGCTCCAGGGGTTTGGTCATGAATGTTTATAGTGTGTCTTTCATGGGACACTTCTTTATCCCAGCAGACAGCCTCATGCCTGGGTGTCCAACCCATGGCAGGGTGTTCCTCTCACAGAAAACTTGTTTATACTAGAAGATGCCTTTGTGGCTCTTGTCTGACCTGTGTCCAGTTTATTCCTACCAAGACAGCCCCTCTCTAGGAGAGCCCTGATGGGGAAAGAAGGTAGGTTTGGGTGTGTTGGTCAGGTGAGACACAGAAGAGCAACTCAGCAAAACACATGAACTAAGGCCAGGCATGGTGGCTCACACCTGTAATCCCAGCACTTTGGGAGGCCGAGCGAGTGGATCACCTGACATCAGGAGTTCAAGACCAGCCTGACCGACACGGTGAAACCCCATCTCTACTAAAAATATAAAAATTAGCTGGGTGTGGTGGTGGCCGCCCGTAATCCCAGCTACTGAGGAGGGTGAGGCAGGAGAATCACTTGAATCTGGGAAGTGGAGGTTGCAGTGAGCCAAGATCGCGCCATTGCACTCCAGCCTGGGTGACAAGCAAAACTCTGTCTCAAAGAAACAAACAAACCACCAAAAAAAAAAACACACAAAAAACAAAAAGCAAAAAAAAACCCCACATGAACTAACAGAAGAGCGTATCATAGATCAGAGAGGCCATGGAAAGACACTTCACAGGGCCAATAGGAGGGTGAAAGCTGTTCAGAATATGCATTCAACCAGCATGTGGGGAGCAAGAGAGAGGGACCTTTGGGCCAAAGCCTTTTTATTGCCCAGGCTGGAGTGCAATGGCGCAATCTCGGCTCACTGCAATCTCTGCCTCCTGGGTTCAAGTGATTCTCCTGCCTCAGCCTCCCAAGTATCTGAGATTACAGGCAGGCACCACTACGCCTGGCTAATTTTTTGTATTTAGTAAAGAAGGTGTTTCACCATGCTGGTCAGGTTCGTCTTGAACTCCTGACTTCAGGTGCTCCATCCGCCTTGGCCTCCCAAAGTGCTGGGATTACTGGCATGAGCCACCGTGCCCAGCCAGGGCCAAAGCCTTTATTGGGATCCGGGGAAACCAAGCAGGTTTCCCAAGGGGGAGTTTTAATTGATGGGTTTAGAACAAGCAGGCAGGAGTTCTGGGAGGTCACAGGCGACTGGGAATAGTTGCTGTGCATATCTACACAGGTCATGTGAAGTGTAGGGATCGGTGGGCAACTCAAGTAGGTTGTATCTAGCTGTCCCCTAGGGAGGTTGTCACAAGAAGGCAGTTGTATAAGCAGATATCTGGATCAACCACATTGAGGAACTGGGAGGAGGTGGAGAACTGGAAATTGTGTCTCAAGGGTGACTAAGTCCTGTTTCTGGCATGAAAAAGCCCAATTTATATTCAAAACGGATGCTGAGGCAACATAAAATTATAAGAATTCACTACAGACTCATTTTCTTATCTGTATAATGAGGATAAATATGTCCTCTGTTGATTTCTTAGCTATATTTCTTAGTTACTTTTTTAGCGGTTGCCTTAGGGATTCCAGTGTGCTTCCTGAATTCATCACAATTTTCATCAGTTTAGCATGGAGTTAATTCCAGTAAAATTTGGCAAATTTACACCAGTGCAGCTCTACTTCCTAGCCCCTCCTCTGTGCTATTATGGACTTGTATACTATATATGTTATATACTCAATAATAGAAGGGTATAATTACCGCTTTCAGCAGTAAAAGATTATATATATATGCGCGCGCACACACACACACAGAGTCTGTTGTATTTACAGACATATGTACCATTTCCCATGTTCTACATTACTTCCTGTGAATCTGAGTAACCATTTGGTGCCATTTTCTTTCAGCATAAGAACTTTAGTAGTTTATCTAGGAGAGGTCAGTTTGCAACAAATTCAGTTTTTGTTTATCTGGGAATATTTTTATTCTGCCTTCGATTATTGAAAGAGTTTAGTTGGATCTAGAACTCTAGTTGACAGGTTCTTTTTTTTTTTTTCCCTTTCAACCCTGGAATGTGTGATTGGACTGTTGTAGGATCTCCCCTGTTTTGAATGGGAAGGTGTCTGTTGATATTGTTACCTCTGTGTGATGATTCATGTTTCTCTTGCTGCCTTCCAAGATTTTCTCTTTGTCTATATTTCAGCAGCTTGATTATGATGTGTCTAGGTGTGGTCTGCTTGTGTTTTTCATCCTTGGGGTTTGTTGAACTTTTTGGAATGTAATTTAATGTTTTTCGTTAATTTGGGAAGGTTTTAGCCATTATTTCTTTTTTTTTTTTTTTCTATGCCTTTCTCTGTTCTTCAAATTGGACTTCTGCTGGTTTTGTTTGTTTTTATAGTCAAAGTCTTACTCTGTCACCCAGACTAGAGTGCAGTGGTTCAATCATAGCTCACTGCAGCCTTGAACTCCTGGGCTCAAGCAATTCTCCTGCCTCAGCCCCCCAAGTAGCTGGAATTACAGGTACAGACCACCACCCCCAGCTAATTTTTTGTATTTTTTAAGGGTCTTGCTATGTTGCCCAGGCTGGTCTTGAACTCCTGGCCTCAAGTGATCCTCCCACCTCTGCATTCCAAAGTGCTGGAATTACAGGCGTGAACCACTGGAACCAATCTTTATCTATCTTTAAGTTAACTTATTTCTTCTGCCATCTCAAACCTGCTGTTGAGCCTGTCTCATCACCTTTTGATTTCAGTTATTGTAGTTTTCAACTCAATATCCATTTGGTTCTTTATTATAGTGTTTGTTTTTCTGTTGAGATTCCCTATATATTGACTCATTGTTGGTACATTTTCCTTTAATTGTTTGAATATAGTTCTCTTTAATTATTTGACTATATTTGTAATGGCCCATTTGAAGCCTCTGTAACTTTGCAGATTAAAACAAATATATTATCTCATAGTGTCTGTAGGTCCAAAGTCTGGCCATGGCTTAGTTGGATTCTCTGCTTAGAGTCTCAGCAGTCAAGGTGTCATCTAGGGCTGTAATCTTATCTTGGATTCAGGGTCCTCTTCCAGGCTCACTGGGTGTTGGCAGAAATCAGTTTGTTGGGGTGACAGGATGGAGAACCTCAGCTCTAAAAGACCATTTCCCATTCCCTGCCATGAGGCCCTCTCCACAACATGAGAGTTTGCTCTTTCAAGGCTAGTAGGAGAGTGTTTGTTACTGATTCTTATCTCTTTTGAGGGGCCACTTGATTAAGTTAGGCCCACTCACAATAATTTCCCTTCGGTTTACACAGAAGTCAACTGATTAGGGATCTTAATTACATCCACATAATTGCATCACTGGAGTACTATCCCATCATATTCACAGATCCTGTTCATACTCAAGGAGAAGTGGATTATGTGGGGTATGTACATCAGGGTCCTCTTAGAATTCTTGCCTACCACAACCCACCCTCCAGCCCCCAACAATTGACATCCCTTCCACATGCAACATACATTTACACCCTCTCAAGATTCCCTAGAGTCTCATTACAGCATGAGCTCAAAGTCTAAAATGTCATCATCTTAATCTAAATATCATTGGCTTAAAGTTCAAAATCTAAATCAAGTCCAGGTACAGATGGGCTTCTGGGTGTTAGCCAATAGGTACAGCCACTGGGGCACAATTCCTCCCCATATGTGGTCCTGGGAAACTTGAGTTATCTGCCCCAGCACTCTCAATATACAGTGGTGGGACAGGCACAGGATTACAGTTGTAGACTTTCTGGGTCAAAAAGTGGGGAATACAAAGTCAAAAGTCATCGTGAGTCTGTTGAGTCTATCATGGTTTGGAAATCCAGCCAGGCAAATATTTGACTCTTTTTGATTAGCTTGCAAGACCTAGGAATAATCTCAGGGGCTCTTAGCTCCTTCCTCTGGGCATGGTTCCACCCTCTCATCATTCTTCCTTTTTTATAAGAGATAGCACATATTTACAGTTGAGTAGTTTTATCAGCCTGCTTCCTGAGTTTTTAGCCCAAGCTGGCAACATTTCTTGGATAATTTTCTCAAGAACTCTGTGGGTCTTGCATGGATTTCAGTGCTTTTCATTCCACTAGACAGAAGCCACATCCACAGATCTTTCCAAGCTAATTCCTTTTCTATGTTGGCCTCCTGCTAAGATGTCTAAGGAATAATGGCCTTGAGCTCCCTAGCTGTCCCTGATTGAGTTGAGAAGATCTGTGAGATGCACATACCCTTCATCTCTTGAAAGAGCCCTTTGTGGGACTGAGTACTCTGACCTTTTGATCTTTTACTCTGAGGTTTTAGCCAAACCTGAAGGTTTCGCTTCACTCACATTTTACTCTAAGCATCAAGGAGAAACCAAGCAGCATTGGCAACATTGGATGAAAATCTTTTGCTGCACAACAAGGCTCATCCCTTACTTCCACACATTGTACTTTAAATTAATAATAAATAGATGGTTCATCTTTTATAAGTTCTGCTTTCCACATAACTTCAGGAGACAATTTTTAAATTTTTAAAAATATTTATTTTCATTGATATGTAATAGTTGTACATATTTGCGGGTTAGGTGTGATATTTTGATAACTGTATACAATGTGTAATGGTCAAATCAGGGTAATTAGCATATGTCCATCACCTCAAACATTTATCTTTTCTTTATGTTGGGAACAGTACAAGTCTTCTTTTCTAGCTATTTTTAAATACACAATAAATGATTGTTAACTATAAGTTCCTTGCTGTACTATTGAATACTAGAAACTGTTCCTTACATTTAACTGTATTTTTTTTACCCCTTAACCACCTTCACTTCACTCTCCCTCCCCCTATTCTTCTCAGCTTCTGGTAATCCTCACTCTAGTCTCTACCTCCGTGAGATCCATTTTTTAATTTTTTATTTATTTTATTTATTATTATTATTTTTTGAGACAGAGTCTCACTCTGTCTCCCAGGCTGTAGTGCAATGGCTCGATCTCAGCTCACTGCAACCTCTGCCTCCCAGGTTCAAGAGATTCTCCTGCCTCAGCCTCCCGAGTAGCTGAGATTACAGGTGCCCACCACCATGCCCAGCTAATTTTTGTATTTTAAGTAAAGGCAGTGTTTCATCATGTTGGTCAGGCTAGTCTTGCACTCCTGACCTCAGGTGATTCTCCCGCTTTGGCCTCCCACAGTGCTGGTTACAGGCGGGCCACTGCATCCAGTGGTGTATGTTTGTTTGTTTTTTGAGACAGAGTCTCCCTCTGTCGCCCAAACTGGAGTGCAGTGGCCTGATCCCGGCTCACTACAACCTCTGCCTCCTGAGTTCAAGTGATTCTCCTGCCTCAGCTTCCCAAGTAGCTGGGATTACAGGTGCCTGCCAACATGCCTGGCTAATTTTTGTATTTTTAGTAGAGATGGGGTTTCACCATGTTGACCAAGCTGGTCTCAAACTCTTGACCTCAGGTGATCCATCCGCCTCAGCCTCCCAAAGTGCAAGGATTACAGGCATGAGCCACTGTGACTGGCCCCACGTTTTTAGATCCCACCTATGTGTGAGAACATGTGATATTTGCCTTTCTTTGCCTGGCTTATTTAACTTAACATAATGACCTCCATGTTGCTGCAAATGACAGGATTTCCTTCTTTCTTATTGCTGAATAGTATTCCATTGTATATATAAACCACATTTTCTTTATACATTCATCTAGTGATGAATACTTAGGTTGATTCCATATTTTGGCTATTGTAAATAGTGCTACAATAAATGTGGGAGTGCAGGTATTTCTTCGATATTCTGATTTCCTTTTTTTTGGATATATACCCAGCAGCGGGATTGCTGGATCATGTAGTAGTTCCATTTTTAGACTTTTGAGGCACCTCCGTGATGTTTTCCATAATGGTTGTACTACTTTGCATTCCCACCAACAGTGTACAAGCATTCCTCTTTCTCTGCATCCTTGCCAGCATTTGTTAATTTCTTTGTCATTTTGATAATAGCCATACTAACTGGGGTGAGATGATAGCTCATCGTGGTTTTGATTTGCATTTCCCTGATAATTAGTGATGTTGAGCATTGCAGGAGACAATTTTGCTAAGCTTCCTGCCACTATCCAGCAAAGATCCCCTTCCTCCAGTTTCCAATAACATGTTCCTCACTTCCTTCCTCTTATTGCCACATCCTGAACATCAGTCTTTCGCCCAGGTTGGATTGCAGTGGTGCAATTTAACTCACTGCAGCCTCAAATTCTGGGCTCAAGTGATCCTCCTGCCTCAGCTTCCCAAGTACCTGGGAGTACAGGCACGCACCACCAGGCCCGGCTAATTTTTAAAAATTATTTTTTGTGGAGACAGAGTCTCACTTCATTGCCCAGGCTGGTCTTGAACTCCTGTCTTCCGGCAATCCTCCTGCCTAGGCCTCCCAAAGCAACCATCCACATTTCCACAAGGAGATGCAGGCTTTATTATGCTCCTCAAAATCCCTCCAGCCTTCTTCATTTTAGGTATTTGTTACAGCAATGTCTCACTTCCAGGCACTGAAATCTGTATTAGTTTTCTATTGCTATGCAGCAGCTGAAAATACCCATTTATTATCTCACAGTTCCCGTAGGTCAGAAATCGGGGCTTGCTTGGCTCAACTTGGGGTCTCAGCTTTGGATCTTGCAGTCTGAAATCAGGGTGTCGGCTGGGACTGCTGTCTCATCTGAGCCTTGGTGTCTTCTTCCAAGCTCACTGTTTTTTGGCAAAATTCATTCCCTGTGGTTGTAGGACTGAGAACCTCAGCTCCTAGAGTCCACTTGTTGAGAGTGTCTGCTGCTGGCTTTGAAGAAGTGAGCTGCCATGTTGTCACGGGGCCACGTGGCTTCGACCTGAGTGTGGCCGCTAGGAGCTCAGAGTGGCCAAGTTCATGCGGAATTCCTGGAAACGGAGACTCATTGGTGGGATTATTACGTAAATAGCAATGTAGACAATGCAGGTGCATTGGAAACTTGGGCTCAGGAACAACCATCGCTGTCATCTGATACTCACCATTCAAGAAGATTCTGTTTTGAAAACTTCCAAAACTTCCCAAGAAATGAAATCTTTGTCATGTGACAGGATGTCCGTTGGAAAGGATTTGTTTTATTTCTAAGGGCCAATTCTGGATTTCTTTATAGGTTGAATATCTGTTCAACTTAAATTTCCTTCACTAACCTACTTCCTTTTTCTCATCCTATTACGACAGTGCTTTTCACACTTTCATGTGCATGGTGGGAATCCCCCGGCACCTTGTTAAAAGGCAGATTCAGGCCAGGCGTGGTGGCTCACGTCTGTAATCCCAGCAGTTTGGGAGACCAAGGCGGATGGATCACTTGAGGTCAGGAGTTCGAGACCAGCCTGACCAACACAGTGAAACTCAGTCTCTACTAAAAATACAAAATTAGCCAGGTGTGGTGGCACATGCCTGTAATTCCAAGCTACGCAGGAGGCTGAGGCAGGACAATCACTTGAACCCAGGAGGCAGAGGTTGCAGTGAGCCTAGTTCGAGCTATTGTACTCCAGCCTGGGAGAGAGACTCTGTCTCAAAATTAAAAACAAAAAAAAGGCCGATAGATTCAGGTTCAGTAGGTCTAGGATGGGGTCTGAGATTCCGCATGTCCCCTAAACTCTTATGTGATGCAATTGCTGCTGGTCTGTGGACCATATTTTGAGTAGCAAGATATTAACGTGAGAATGAGACAGCGAGGAGCAAGCACCCGGTTGGCCAGGCAGTCGTGTTTTCCTTGCACACACACACTAGATGGTGTTGTCGGCTCAGGAAACATGACAGTGCTTTCCTGGCGACCAAGTCTATTGGTCTAAAAATCCTCCAAGTCAGAGATCCCGGGATGGCAGGCTCGGAAGGCTCCCAGAGACCATGCAGTGCCAGATGTAGCTGATGGGGAACTGAAGCCAGGGAGGGGAGGGGTTTGCCGGATACCATGCAGCAAGTCAGGGACCGATTCCCATCACTCTGCCTGGTAGTCAGTGTTCTAAATGTGTTCGAAGTGGGTGTGTCACTTTTCTTAAAGTGTTACAGTGGTACTCTCTCCCTCTTTTTAAAAATTGTATCTTCAACAATTGGCTTTGCTGTGTTACATTATATTACATCTTAAAGTCAAATTCATTTCCTATCTTGACAAAAAGTTCTAGAGACTTTGCCGCACAGCTTGGTGTATCATAGCCACGATATTTATTTAATTAGTGAAGTTGGAAATACTGGCCTCTTACAGTCTCCTAATGTTTGTGAGGTTTAATACACTGCACACCAAATTTCTCACACCTATACACAACTTTCAAGGTTTTTTTTTTTTTTTTAACAAATACTTTGATCTTATGAAGTCAGTTAGCTGAAGGTTGCTACCTTCTGTTTGCAGCTGCTGATGATAATAATAATAATAATAATAATAATAATAATACCATGTGTTCGGCACTTTTCTAAGCATTTCATATAAATGAGCTATTTTAATTCTCAAAATTAAAAAACTTCCACCTCCCGCCCACCACCCCTGCTTTAAAAGGTAAGGACACTGAGACTCAGAGAGGCTAAGGAACTGGTCTAAGGTTGCATAGATAATAAGTGGTAGGGCTGGGATTTGCACTTAGTCTTGCTCCAGAGCTCAAACAGCTCTGTCTTCCTCTCTCTGGGAAGGGAGGAGAGGGCCTGCCCAAGCCAGGCAGCTCGTATTCCCTGATCACTCTTAATCCATTTACACAACACTGCCAGTTACAACCTGACAGTTAATGAGAGTCTGTCCTGCTTGGAGAGTGCAGGAGTTTATAGCTGATTTATATCTCTGAGCAAGCACATTTCTTTCAAAAGTGTCAAGTCAGGGAGAAGAGCTAGGGACAGGGCTCCAAGTTCGGAGTTGCGTGTGGACCAAACATGCTCCTCCACATGCAGCTGTCCAGGTGGAATTCTATCCTTGCGATGTCACACTCTGCCCTCTTTCTCTTTTAAACGGGAGGAGGGTGGGAGGTATTTCTTCAGTTTCCCTCTTTGACGCTCCTGCTGCTCAGTCAGAGGTCCAGAGGCAGTGGCCAAATCGACTGTGATTGCTCCATCCAGCCCTTATCCATCTCTAGTGTGCTTAATACCCAGGGGATAGAGAGTTCTGTCTCAATCGCCATTTCATGATTCCTCTGTGAATCATCTCAAATCCTTTCTTTTATGAGGTAAGGGTCAGTGGAACAGATTGCTCATGACACTCTTAAGACAGTTATTTCAGCATCCTATAAAGAAATTGCCAGAATGGGTGTGTCTATTGGGTGGCTCGAGTTATTAACTCAAGCATGATTGCAAAGCACCACTGGATTCTAATTGCCAATGGTTATTTTTCATTTATTTATTTGTTTATTTTTGAGATGGAGTCTCACTCTTTTGCCCAGGCTGGAGTGCAGTGGCACTATCTCGGCTCATTGCAACTTCCATCTCCTGGGTTCAAGCAATTCTCCTGCCTCAGCCTCCCGACTAGCTGGGATTACAGGCACCCACCACCATGCCCAGCTAATTTTTGCATTTTTAGTACAGACACGGTTTCAACACGTTGGCCAGGCTGGTCTTGAACTCCTGACCTCAGGTGATCTGCCTGCCTCAGCCTCCCAAAGTGCTGGGATTACAGGCATGAGCCACCATGCCTGGCCACCAATGGTTATTTTAACAAGCAAATTACCAGGTTATAGACCTAGAAGGGACTTTAGAAGTCACGTGCTCAACTCTTTCCGAATGCAGAAATCCCTCCTCCACGTTTCCAATACTCGGTCAGCCAACTCTAGCTTGTCCACTGCCACTTACTCGACAGCCACCTCGTTCTGTTCTTGGGTGGCTTCGTGATGAAGCGGGAATCACTTTCCCTGCAACTTCCCTTATTGCTCTGGGATCCCTCTGAAGCCACCCAGCGTGTTTGCTCTCTCTGCTCCAGGACACCCTCAGAAGGTCAAGGAGAGCGAGGATATGGCCTTGCATCTACTCTGCTCCAGGCTAAGCAGCCCTAGTTTCTTTATTGTGGGGTGTGGTTTTCACTGGGACTCTGGGAGTGAGTGAAGACAGAGGTTTGGACGATATCTGCTGCATGTAACCAAAAATCAAGACTCTCTTCTGTATCCTTGCAGAGAGGTCCAGGCCTACTCAGGCTGACCCCAGATGCTGTGAGAGTAGTAAAAGATTGGCAGGCTGTGGGGTGAGGAGTGGCTGCGTGCGTGTGTGTGTGTGTGTGTGTGTGTGTGTGTGTGTGAGAGAGAGAGAGAGAGAGAGAAACAAAAATGGTGTGAGACCCCAAACCTTCATTTTCCATAATAGGAAGTCAAGAATAATCATCTAAAATTGAAAAGTGGCCGGGCGAGGTGGCTCACAGCTGTAATCCCAGCACTTTGGGATTCTGAGGCGGATGAATTACCTGAGGTCAGGAGTTCGAGACCAGCCTGGTCAACATGGCGAAACCCCGTCTCTACTAAAAATACAAAAATTAGCCAGGCATGGTGGTAGATGCCTGTAATCCCAGCTACTTGGGAGGCTGAGGCAGGAGAATTGCTTGAACCCAGGAGACAGAGGTTGCAGTGAGCCAAGATCGCGCCACTGCACTCCAGCCTGGGTGACAGAGCGAGACTCTGTCTCAAAACAAACAAACAAAACTACGAAGGCAAACACAGGAAGAAATAGCTGGAGGAGTTGAGAATAGAGTCTCTCTTGGGAGCCAGATCTGGGGGTGGGCAGAGGTGGGATGGCAAACTGCTGATTTTATTATAAACCTTGAGAATGATTAGGCTTCTTAAGCTAAATACTTGTATTCCTTTGATAAAAATTATATTTAAAAATTTCCCCAAATGGAGTCTGAGTGCAAACTCTTATTAGTAGGGAAACAATTAGGGACCTCAGTTTGCCTTTGTTTGGCGTGATCGATTGAAAACAGGCCAGGATTTGCCTTGGAGAAACCTGGGTATAAATTCTGCTTGGTCACATGGACTTTGAGCAGTTACTTACCCACTCTGAGCCACAATTTCCTCTTCTGTATTATAGGGGCAGTGCTAGTACCTCTGCGGGGGTGGTGAGGATTGAAGGAGATGAAGGGGGCCAAGCTGGGAGCCTGGGGCACCAGCCAGAATTGGAGCTCAGGGACCACTTCCTGAGGGAGAGCAGATGCTGACCAGACAAAGATCCTGGGTTGCTCAATCCCAGAAGTGTCCTGGGAACCAGATCAGCCTCAGCCAGCAGAGGGTCTGGGAACTGTTGCTCTTCAAAGAAGCCCTGAGTTCTGTGCTGTTTGCTGCCTGTGGTAGAACAAAGAAGTCCTTGGACATTCCCAATTCTCCTTCATTCTCCATCTGCAGGAATATCAACTTTTCAACACTTCTCTCACAATTAGTCCATCTCCCTGGGAGAACTCTGAATCCAAGAGCTGCAGGGATGTTTAGGGTTCATTTTATCCCAATCTTTTCACTGTGGAGTTGAGGGCACGGCTCCCTCAGAGGGGACAGGCGGAGGCCCCAGAGGCTAGTTCATGCTTTGTGCCTGGAGAAGGGAGGATGAACCTCGGCCGCTCTGCAGAACCCTGCGGGCAGTAGGATCTGAAAGACTCAGAGAGCTTGTCCTGATGTGGACTGGGCTCTGTGCACAACCTTTGCAACCAGAAGCTGAAGGGAAATCAAACTGCCTTTTCTGGGTAAGATTCTGGACAATTCTGGGAACTTGTCTGCAGAACAAATTGATTTATGGGGACCCAGCTGTGAGGAACTGTACAAAACAGGGCTCAGAGGAGATACACTCCAGATGTGGCTTCATTAAAAGCAGGAATAGAACAATAGGGCTGAAAGGCTTCTTAGGTCCATTGGACCGTGGATACTTGGAGTCTTGGGAGAAAGTGTGGCAAGGGCCCATGGCATCAAGTGGCTGACTTTGAGCTGGATAACAGCTTAGAATTCATTCCGTCCAACCTCCAGACACTACGGATGGGGAAGCCAGAGGCCTAGAGAGCAAAGGGGCTGATTCAGTATCACACAGCCAGGGTAGCCAAGGTTGGGACCAGAACCCATGTCTTCTGCTGCCGGTTTCAACGTCTGTCCCATCATCTGCCCCTGCCTCTTACTCCAAGAGTCTGCCTTTTAGAAACCAACTCAAGGCTGTTTTCTTAATTAAAAGCCAATCTCACTCTGTTGGTGAGATTGGCCATACCTTGAAGAATGAGGCCAGGACTCTATCTATCTATCTATTTATCTATCTATCTGTCTATCTATCTATCTATCTATCTATCTATCTATCTATCTATCTAATCAGCTTTCTTGGATTGAAAATGTCCTTTTGTGTTGCCTAGAGGGAATCCTTGCCCTAATGCTGGGGTGAAAAACTTCCTCCCTACCTCACAGGCTTCCAAGGCCCTTGGCGACACCTTCTATTGGAGTAGTTGGTCCTTTGTCAGGTGTCTGCTGTCTGTCCTCTGAGGGTGCAAGTGGGGGTGGCCCAAGAGATGAGAGCAGGATCCTCTCCAGCTGCATTGCCTCTGTTGGGAATGGATTTCAGTTTTCTGATGCTGGGAAACTAGATTCACATTTGGTAGAATCTCAAATCCAGCTTGGTTTCCCATTCCTATAACAGCATTCCTGATGTGTGTGAAATTCTTCTTTTTCTTTAACACTTTATTTTTCTCAAATTATTTAAAAATATAAGATTACTGCTGAAAATTTGGAAACTACACAAGAATATAAAGAAACCACTTAAGTTCTCACCACCCAAAGACAGCACCATTTGGAATTACGTCCTTCCAGTCTTTTTTCGTGATCATACTTCCTTTTATTTGGCTGAAATTGGCTGGATAATAACTTTTGCCCGGTGAGCATAGTTCTGTTGCTTGGAAATACGCAGAATTACTCTCTTTCCTAACAAAAGTTCAGTTGCATGAAGTCAACATCTGTCCCCAGATTCTTCCTACCTCTGGGAGAAAACCTGAACTCCATTTAAATGCCAAGGTTTATAACAGCACTTCTGATTATTACCATTTACTAAGTGTGCACTACTTGTGAGGTACAGTGCTAACTAATTCTCATACATTCCTTGTTTACTCTCCACAACAACCTCATGAAGGAGGCATTTTCTAGCTCCAAGTTTTAAACGAAACTGAGACTCGAAGAGAATGGGTCCCATTTAGGCTGACGGGAACCAAATTCAGTGAGATGACAGCCTCCTTTATTCTGGACTCTTTATCTCTTATAATGGTGGCCAGAGGACACAGCAGCATTCCTGACACCTTATCAAAACTGCCCCTTGAATGCCATGCTTGCAAAGCAAACTTTTACATTTGTTCCTGATAAATCAATCTCTTCCATTCTGGTTCATAAAGACCTTTTTTCCCCTTATAAAAATCTCTGAGGCAGCATGACTCATGTAGAATTCCTGGAAACAATATTTTTAAAAGCCTCCTAGCTATAGCACCTGGCACAGAGTCCACACCCCCTACCTGGTTACTATTATTACAGAAGGCAGGCGACACTGTTTGTTTGGTTCCCTGGGTTTCCCTCTGTTCCCCACAGTAGAACAATGGGCTAAAAGTAGCTCTGTGCTAAGGAGGGCCCATCCGCTGTGGTTGATCTCTGAGGTGGCTTCCAGAAGCATCCGTCCTCTCCAGCAATTGGCAGAAACAAGAAGCCAAGAAGATGCTTCCTTGAATGTGGGCCCGTCTGCTCTCATGCCTGGCTCTACTCTCCCTCATCATCTCTCCCATTTGCTGGTGAGGTGGGTTTGTCTGTCCTTGGCGGGAAGACCTCTTCCCTCCCTAGCCTTCAGACCCCAAACCCATGACACTACAGCCCACCTTGCTACTACTTCTGCTGCTGATTCCTCACCCACATTGCTCAAAAGTGACATTCCTTTTAGTGGGGTGGAGCTGTTGAAATGGATTTTAAAATATGGGTTGTATTTGAATTTTTGGTTGTTTTCTAAATTTGGTCACAATCATGTCTTCTTGTTCTAAAACAAGAGAGAAAGGAAGCAGCTGCCCTCTGGGAAGCCTCCAGAGAGGAGAGGGGAAGAAGAAAGCCCTCACTCTTCTCTGTTGATTGTTCTGCTTCCTTCCTGAGCTCTCTAAAGCCAGGTCTGTAGGATTGGAAAGGGACAGACGTGGCCCTGAAGATGCCCACTTGGTCTCCCTGGCCTGGGAAACTCTTGCAGGGCACATCATAGCCACCCAACAAGGCTACTGGCTCCTACTCATGCCAGACCGGTGTGCTCTGCCCTGTGGGGAACAGAAAACACAGACACTGTCCCCACCCTAGGAGCAAATCCCACTTGAATCTGGCCAATATAATTCAAGGCAGATACAGAGAGGTGCAAGGAGCCCAGAGAAAGGAGTGACCTTGTTTTCATTACAGGGTGTGACATTTGTGCCACCACAGAAGGTGGAGTAGGCTCTAGATAGTTGGTGGTGGGAGTGCGGGCAATCCAAGGAATGGGGGGAGTGGGGATCCTGCAATATGGAGAAGGGAGGCTGGGCAAGGGAGGCCACAGCTTGGCTGGGTCCACATCTTCGAAGGCTGGATGCCAAGTTGAGTTTAGATTTCATCTTGGAGGCAAGGAGGAGAAATGGTCTGTGCAATGAGGACAAGGCTGCAGCTGGCCAAGCAGTGGTTTCCTCCCATTGCATCATCCTTCCTCAAGCGTCCATCCCCCATGGAGGGAGCTGCAGAGGGCTGGGATTCTGCAGAGGGCTGTGTGGTTTGGCTTCTGTCCCCAGCCCTGAACTAAACCTTTCCTGCCAAGGTCAGGGACCTCTCATTTGCTAAATCCTTTGAAAAGTTTTCTTCCTCATGTGCCTGAATCTCACTGCTGCATTTGGCCTGGTCTGTCCCTGTCTCTTGTTGAGATTCTCTCCTCTTGTGGCCTGTGGCCACCACACATCTGGGTTCTCCATCCACTCTCCCTGCTTCTCAATCACTTCTGTGGGCTTCTCCTCCAGCATTGTTAAGCCACATTCCCCAGGATTCCATGAGACCTGCTTGTGACCCTTCATGCTCTTCCTGGGGAATCTCAAACACAGATGTGGCTTTATTTTATTATTATTTTTTGAGATGGAGTTTCGCTCTTGCCGCCCAGGCTGGAGTGCAGTGGGGTGATCTTGGCTCACTGCAACCTCCAGCTCCTAGGTTCAAGTGATTCTCCTGCCTCAGCCTCCTGAGTAGCTGAGATTACAGGTGCCTATCACCACACCTGGCTTTTTTTTTTTTTTTTCTCACATACTTATCATTTATTTGTGGTGAGAACACTTAAAATATACAATTTTCAAGTATATAATACATTTTTTAACTACAGTCACAAAGTTGTACAATAGATTTCTTGAATATATTCGTCCTTTCTAACTGATATTTCTTGTGACCTTGACCAACATCTCCATCCCTCATTCTTCCTGCAAAGCATGTATTTTCTCTTCTCAAGATGACCTTAAGCACTTATGAGCTCTCAGCATTTCATATATAGACCACTATAATCTGGCCAATTTATGACCCATTTCTTTTTTTTTTCTTTTTTTTTAAATTTATTTATTATTACATAATTTTTTGTTGTAGGGTACATGTGCATAACATGCAGGTTTGTTACATAGCGTACACTTGTGCCATGTTAGTCTGCTGCACCCATCAACTCGTCATTTACATCAGGCAATTCCCCAATGCAATCCTCCCTCCCCTTTTTTTTTTTTTGTATTTTTTAGTAGAGACGGCGTTCGTCATTTTGGCCAGGCTGGTCTTGACCTGACCTCAGGTGATCCACCCACCTTGGGCTCCCAAAGTGCTGGGATTACAGGTGTGAGCCACCGCGGCCTGGCCAATGTAATTTAATACCAATAGTTACCTGTGCTCATCAGGAATTTTTTATTTTTATTTTTTATTTTTTATATTGTGTCTCACTTCGTCACCCAGGCTGGAATGCAGTGATGTGATCTCGCCTCACTGCAACCTCTACCTCCCGGGTTCAAGTGATTCTTGTGCCTCAGTCTCCTGAGTAGCTGGGATTACAGGCTCCTGCCACCAGGCCCAGCTGATTTTCATATTTTTGATAGAGACGGGGTTTCATCATGTTGTCCAGGCTGGTCCCGAACTCCTGACCTAAGGTAATCCGACTGCCTCAGCCTCCCAAAGTGCTGAGATTATAGGGTAAGCCACTGTGCCTGGCCATCTATCAGAAGTAGCAGAAACCTGTAAAACAGTGACTGAATCAAATTGAGGTTTTATTTTTCTTAGGTAAGAGGAAGTTCAGATTTAGGCATTTCTAGGCTGATACGATGTCTCTGTGGTGCTGAGGGATGGAGGCTCCTTCTGTCTTTCTGCATGGCCGTGTTTAGTGTCTTCCTGTCACCTGTGGTTATAAGATGGCTGCCTCCTCTCACCCCTCCAAGCATTGAAGCTGTCTGCATTCAACGAGGAGAAGGGGAAAGGGCAAAAGACCTGCCAGCTGAGTCTGTCTTTTGTTAAACAGCTTTCCTGGGGGCTCCACCAGTGATGTCTACATATATCTCTGCATCAGTCAGTTATTACCAGGGTAATGCTCTGTAACAACCACTCCCAAATTCAGACTGGGCTCATCTGAGCAGTGCTCCAGACTTGGATCGGCTGGTCGTGGCTCTAACAGCACTAGTTCTGGGATCCAGAACTTGCTGGGATCTGAGCAAGCAGTGATTACCTGGGTGGGTTCTTCTCATGATGAATCATGAAAAGAAGGAAACCAAACTATGCAAGCAAATAAAAGGTTTCTGCTTATTCCTTCCACTAACATTCCAAAGGAAGTCATGTTACTAAGCTCAGCATCAGTGGGTAAGTACTTACACTCTATTCACAATGGGAGAGGAGAAGAATGTATATTTGCTGAGGAATAATCCACATTAACACAATCTCACTGTCCAGCCATGTATGTTGCCTCTTAGCTGCAAAGGAGGTTAAATGTGGCTTTTTTCCTTTCTTTCTTTCTTTCTTTTTTTTTTTTTTCCCATGTATGTTGCCTCTTAGCTGCAAAGGAGATTAAATGTGGCTTTTTTCCTTTCTTTCTTTCTTTTTTTTTTTTTTTTTGAGTCAGAGTCTCGCTCTGTCGGCCAGGCTGGAGTGCAGTGGTGGGATCTAAGCTCACTGCAACTTCTTCCTCCCAGGTTCAAGCAATTCTCCTGCCTCAGGCTCCTGAGTAGCTGGGATTACAGGTGCCCGCCACCTTGCCAGGCTAATTTTTGTATTTTTTAGTAGAGATGGGGTTTCACCACGTTGGCCAGCCTAGTCTCTTTGGCCAGGCTGGTCTCAACTCCTGACCTCGTGATTCGCCCACCTTGGCCTCCTAAAGTGCTGGGATTACAGGCATGAGCCACTGTGCCCAGTCAAGTGTGGCTTTTCTAGTTGGCACATTGCCATCCTAAACAAATGCAAGGTTTTGATAGAAAGGAAGAAGAGGAGAGTGGATGTCGGCTAGGCACACTTTGCCAGGACTTTTTACAATAGTCATGGGCCAGGAGTTTCCAGGCAAAAAATAATGAAGATAGGGATCACACTGGCTTACAGTAACACTGGAGATGCTTATTATCCTTGTGAAGATATAGAGACAGGTAATGCCACATCTCAAACATATTCAAGACTTACATGGGCCACTGAGTTCCTTTCTCCCATTGCAACATTTCACAAATTTTCCCCCATTTTGGTGTCCTCCCAAGTACTGTCCCTCATTTTGGCACCTCTCCCAGTACTGTCAGAGGTGCAACGACATGATGGGCATGGGGAGAAAGTTACCAGGAGAGGTGGAAAAGTCATCAATGTCATCCCCATTTGGAGTTGCTTGTCCTTCCGTCTTCTCGGGAGATGCTAGCCTCTCCCGAGACACATCCCGATGGGCATATGTCAGTCCCAGCACATGCCCATGAGCCATGAGGGACTCTGGCTGTGTCACATGTCCTGGTCCCAGGGCCCAGCATCAATCTCTTTCATTTGTAGCGTCAGTGGTCCAAATCACTATCAAATATATTCAGGTCCTGACATCAACTAAGGGAGAGGAAGGTGCAAAGCAATCTAAGACAAGAAGTGAGAGCTGGTGTTGAAAGGAGGAGGCTGGGGCATTGCTCACTTCAGGATCACAAGGGCTGTTGCACTGCCTAATCCTAAAGAGCAAAGAAAGCAAGAGACTTTCACTAGATCAGACTTGCAGTTCCTGAAGCAGGGAGTCCAGAATGGCTTCCAAAGTCTGCATCATTATTGCCTTCTTCAGCTTCTCACTCACCACCTACACACTGGCAATTCCAGATCCCTCTCCAGCATGGGTCTCTCCCTAACTGACTGCCTGCTGACCATGTCCTCTGCTTGCACCATACAGCCCGCAAACACAACACCTTCTAATCTGGACTCATCATCTTGTCCTCCCCTAACCTACTATTCTTTCTTTCATGCTGCCCACAAAGCTAAAAAATCTGGTCTATCTCACTGGCATCTATTTCTTTCCCTTTGTCCTAGCAAGAGCCTGCGTATTTCTTTGGGGTCCACTCCTTCGCCTCTTAGTCCTTACAGTTTCTATGGCTCCACCAAAGCTTAAGGGGTGGAGCTCATGGATTAGGTCTAACTCAATTAGCACAGCCATAGTGATTGGCTGGAGGTGAGCATGTGACCAAAGCTGGTCCAATCAGGGCAAATCTCAGACTATTCATAGGAACACTTGGACACAAGCTCTTGTGTGTTTTTGTTGGATTTAAACCCAGAAGGATGTAGTTCAGAGAGGTGCTGGCAGCCATGTTGAAAAGATATGGGAAGAGCTGTAAAGAATGGAGTCAGCACAAAGTACATGAGCCGGGAGATGGGGGGAGGATATGCTGATGATGTGACCCTCATACTGTTCAGTTATATGAACACTGCACTCCTCTTCCCTTTTTTTAAAGGTCAGTTTGACTAGGTTTTCAGACATTTTCAACCAAAAGTGTTCTGTTACACCCATCTCACTGTAGGGCTACACCACTGATTCAGCCAGTTAAGCCAGAAACCTGGGACCCACCTGTCGACTCACTCCCCACATCTAAGGGATACCAAAAAGCTCTCAATCTTTAGCCAGTCCCCTCCCTACCATCCCCACTGCTATTGCCTCTGTTCAGGCCTGTGTCCTCTTTTGCCTGAGCCATGGCCAGTGACCATCAGGTGGCCTCCTCTTCAAACTTGCGGTTTCAATCTCTCCTCCTCCCCACCCAGCAGCGTGGCTTTTCTAAGAACAAACCTAACCATGGCACAGTGCCCCATCAGCTCCCGAGCTCCACTGGTAGGTCCTCCTTGACCTGGCCTCTGACTGAGGCTGTGGTCTCACCTCCTGCCACCTGTCACCCCCTGGAAGAATATGCCTGTTCCACCTGCACGTCCCTGAATAGCCGAGACTGTCTCACACCTCCACTGGAAGATACGATCTTCCTACCTTTTCTTCCAAGAACATTCTTCCTCAACCTCTGATGTCCAGTGCAATCAACTCTGTGTAGCCTTCTCTGACCACTCTGCTGTAGTTGTTTGTTCCTGCCTTCCGCGACACTGTTCCTTGTCTTACCTTTATCATAGCAGTTGATCTGGTTTGTGAGGGAGGCCTTCTAGAAAGCGGGTGTGATGTGTCTGTCTGATCATTACTCTAGCATTTGCCACAAGGCCTGGCCCTGGGGTGGTCATCCAGTGTCTGCTGGTCAGCTGAGTGAATGATTGAATGAAGGAAGGAAGGTAAGAGCAGATCAGACTAGGGAACATTGTCCTCTG
Organism: Papio anubis; assembly: GCF_008728515.1. NCBI lineage: Eukaryota > Metazoa > Chordata > Mammalia > Primates > Cercopithecidae > Papio > Papio anubis. Next base: position 68,091,263 of record NC_044988.1, read on the forward strand.
ACTGCTTTTGCTGCTGGGAGGGAGGGCCTTGTGGCTCGGAGGGAAGTTGTAATGAATGGGAAGGGGGAAACAACCACCAAACCATATTGTGAGGTCACAGTCAAACTGAACTCTGACTGGACATGGTGGCTTATACCTGTAATCCCAGCACTTTTGGAGGCCAAGGCAGGTGGATCACTTGAACTCACAGAGTTCAAGACCAGCCTGACCAACATGGTGAAACTCTGTCTCTACTAAAAATGCAAAAATTAGCCGGGTGTGGTGGTAGGTGCCTGTAATCCCAGCTCCTAGGGAGGCGTAGGCAGGAGAATCACTTGCACTCCTAGGGAGGTGGAGGCTGCAGTGAGCCAAGGTCATGCCACTGCACTCCAGCCTGGATGACAGAGTGAGACTCTGTCTCAGAACAAAACAAACAAAAAACAAAAACAAAGTGAACTCAGTGAAGGACTTTTCTTTACTCTGTAGACACATTCTGAGCTGAGTACAGGCTGCTCTGGTGGCACAGAGGCGAGCTATCTAGACAGAATCAGGTGCTCATGAGTGTTAATTTCACCCAGCGCTGCCGCTTACTACCAGTATGACTTTGAGCAAGCCATTTCCCTTATTTGAGCCTCAGTTTCCCTTTTGGCCTATCAGTTATAGTGCCTGACCTGTCTGCCTTGTAGGGCTGTTGTATGGATCCGGGAGTGCTCTTCGAAGGAAGCCAGGATGCCCATCAGTGACTCATGATCTCAACTTTTCTACTGTTCACCACTCCCACTGTGTTGTGAGGTTTCCCAGATCTAGGGAATCCATGGTCCGTATGGATTACAAGTGTGAGTGGACAAGCTTGGATACCTCTGAGCACACATTCCAAGCTGCTTTTTTTTTTTTTTGAGACGAAGTTTCACCTTGTTGCCCAGGCTGGAGTGCAATGGCGTGATCTCGGCTCACTGCAACCTCCACCTCCTGGGTTCAAGCAATTCTCCTGCCTCAACGTCCCTAGTAGCTGAAATTATATGTGCCCACCACCACGCCCAGTTAATTTTTTGTATTTTAGTAGAGACAGGGTTTCAACATGTTGGTCAGGCTGGTTTCAAACTCTGACCTCAGGTGATCCACCTGCCTCGGCCTCCCAAAGTGCTGGGATTACAGGCATGAGCCATCACACCTGGCCTCCCAAGCTGCATTCTTTTGATGGCTACTGACAAAAACTCAACTCCAACTGTATTAAGCAAAAATGGAATTTATTGGCACACAGAACTAAGAAGTCAAGGACTTCAGGCACAGCTGGATCCAGGATCCCAACAATGTCTATCCTAGGGCTTTTTTTTTTTTTTTCTCTCTCTCTCTGCTTCCTTCTGCTGGCTTCATTCTGAGGCAAGCCTTCCTTACTCCATGAAGGGACTCCAGGAAGCTCCAGGCTTCCATCATTCTTACAGTTAGCAATCTCAATATTTTCAGTGAAAGTTCAGGAATTGAGTTTTGCTAGATTCTCTTGGATCAAGGGTCCATCTCTGGATGTACCACTGTGGAGAAGGGCACTAGAGAGACCTAAGTTCCATGCCCTCCTTTGGAGCAGGGGTGGACATAGCACTACCTGAACAAGGCATGGGGAGAAGTGGCTCAGTGAAGCAGGAAAGAGAAGATGCGTGCCAATCAGGCAATAGCAAGTGTCATCAATTGCCAGTGGCCCAGGCAGAGTGGGTGTGAAATCGTGAGGTCAGCAGATCTTGTGTCTGGGGCCCCTGCCTCCTTCTTGGTGCCATCTCCCACCCCTGTGCCATCAGCTGGGAGTGGCACAGAACTACTCAGATGAGCTGGGCCCACAGAGCCAGAGGAATCTGTGCGTCTGGGAAGCAGCCAGGAGGTCAGGTCTCCTACGCTTGGGGTGGAAGGAGGCTGCCAAGCCCTGGACTCCCTCCTCATCCCAGCGCCTCCCTGCCTGGCTGCAGCTAGATCCCCGGAGGCTGACAAGCTCTGAGGGCAAGGGTAAGGGGGTGCCCTGATAGAAAGAGGAGCGACGGGATTCAGGAGGCCTCAGGTTAGGCTGGGTGAGCTCTGGCTCACTGGGGAGCCATCTCTGCCTCAGGCTGGCCTCACAGGTGTGCCACCCGAGCCCAAGGCCCCATGCCTAGATGGGCCCCATGCTTGGTGTAATGCTCTACTGTTACCATCTTGAAATGCTTCAAAGTGTTTGAAGCAGGTGCCTCCAGTTTTCATTTTGCACAACCCCCAAAAGTTATGTAGCCAATCTTGGTCTCAGTTTCCCACCCATGTCAAGAAAATGATGGACTAAAGGACCAGAGGAGCTTGGAGGTGACTTCCCACTGGCAGCAGAAGCAGGTGGTCCTCCAGGGGAGCTTCTCTGGGCTCACAAGTGGTTATTTCCCCTGAGAAGGTCACCCAAAGCTGCCCCATGTTGCCACCTCCTTTCTCCTCCTCCAGCTCCTGTCCTTTGAGGGGTGGAAGGAGCTACAGCTGTGACCAGCACCCACCACTCAGGGAGCACTCCAGTCCTGAGGCCCAAGGCACACCCTGGAGGGAGCCTTAATGAGCCTTCATCAGAACTTCGCAGACCTTAATGAGCCTGAGAATCACCAGGAGCTTGTTAAAATGCAGATTCTGCTTCAGTAGGTCTGAGTGGGGCCTGACAGTCTGCATTTCTAACATGCTCGAAGGGAATGCCAGGGCTACTGGTCCATGGCCACACTTTGAGTAGCATGGTGCCAGACGGGGGTGTTAAGCCAGATAGGTGAGGACTGGGCCTCAGGACTGGGCAGGGCCGCATTGCGGGGTGGATAAAGGCACAGAGCTGAGAAGTGCAGCGTGTCCACATTTGCTCCGGCTGCTATGACAAGTACTTCAGGCTGGGTGGCTTAAACAACAGAAACTGATTTTCTTGCAATTCTGGAGGCGAGAATTCCCAGATCAAGGTGTGCCCTGGGATGGCTTCCTCCAAGGCCTCTCTCCGTGGCTTGTAGGTGGCCGCCTTCAGTCTCTGTGTTCACATGGCATTCACTCTATGCTTCTCTGTGTCCTAATCTCTTCTTATGAGGACACCACCCGTCAGATTGGGTTAGGGCCCCCCAGTGAGCTCACTCAAACTTAATGACCTCTTTAAAGACCATGTCTCCAAATATAGCCACATTCTGAGGTACTAGGGGTTAGGACATCGATGTATGAATTCAGGGAGGTACGTGATTCAGCCCATGGCATGCGCGTGCACAGGAGGGGCACAAAGTGGAAGTCATCAAGTGCTCACTATGTGCCAGGCTTGGAGCCAGGTGCTCTGCGTATTTTTTTCACTTAATCCCCAAACAGCCCTGAGAGGTACAAAGTGAGCCACAAATGCTGTTGAGGTCCCTCTGTGTGCCAGGCACTGGGCTAGGCACACACATACATCATGGCACGGCGTCCCCACAGAGTCTGCTCCTCATGCTCACAGGCGTGGAACCTGAGACCCAGTGAGGAAAGAAAGTGTGCTGCAGGTCACTCAGGGATGGGGCCAGGACTCCGGTGTTTGTGGTCCATTTTCACCCCTCCTTCTCTACCTCCTTGCCTTGCTGCTTGGGAACAGCGGTTCACAAGTCACTCTACATTGCCATCAAATAAACTAGAGGGTCTCTTTTCCTTTTATTTCTTTTTTGAGATGCAGTCTCACTCTATTGCCCAGGCTGGAGTGCAATGGTGCAGTCTTGGCTCACTGAAAACTCCGCCTCCTGAGTTCAAGCGATTCTCTTGCCTCAGGCTCCCAAGCAGCTGGGATGACAGGCATGCCCCACCACGCCTGGCTAATTTTTGTATTTTCAGTAGAGATGGGGTTTCAACATGTTGGTCAGACTAGTCTTGAACTCCTTACCTCAGGTGATCCACCTGCCTTGGCCTCCCAAAATGCTGCAATTACAGGTGTGAGCCACAGTGCCTGGCCATTAGAGGGTCTCTAATTGTAGAAGACAGAAGGAAGTGGTGAAAAACAAAAAGACACCTACTGGCTGGTGGGGTGTCCTGGAGAAAGGCCGCACCCATACCAGACACCAAGGCTGGTGTGTGATGAATGTGGAACCCCTGGACCCTTTGCAGTTGGGGTTCTGGAGGTACTCCAGCCTCAGCAAGGGGAGGAGCATGAGGGGCTCCAAGTTTGCCAAATGGGTGGTTCCTGTGGTTGGATTTGGGGCACACTCTGCTCTGGAGAGTGGAGCTCACAGAGCCATTTTCAGTCTCAGTGAGCCCCCAGGTTCCTTCTGCCACTCTGAGCTCTCTTTACCTCTTCCTCATCATCGGGACATTTGTGCATCTACACTGGCGGTCATGGGATTTTTTTTTTTCTTGAGACAGAGTCTTACTCTGTCACCCAGGCTGGAGTGCACTGTTGCGATCTTGGCTCACTGCAACCTCTGCCTCCCTGGTGCAAGTGATTTTCCTGCCTCAGCCTCCCAAGTAGCTGGGATTACAGATGCACGCCACCCCACCTGGCTAATTTTGTTGTTGTTGTTGTTGGCCAGGCTAGTCTCAAACTCCTGGCCTCAAGTGATCCATTCATCTCTGCCTCCCAAAGTGCTAGGATTACAAGCGTGAGCCATGGCTCCTGGCCTGGTCATGGGATTTTAAAGCAGGCAGGGGCCCTGGAAGGACCCAGTGGGCCAGTCCATTGACCCTTGTTTGGGTCACAAACTCCTTGGAGAACCTCAAGGGAGCCATGACCCCTGTCCCTAGGAGAGCACACTTGTGTGCACATGCACATAGACACAGCTGATCATTCTCAGCTGCGGGAGCCTCCAGGTGCAAGATTCTGCCTTAGAAGGCTCTACAGCATCTCCTCCCTTGGTGCACACCCTGGGGGATGAGTTCTCACTTTCTGCTGTGCCTACCCAGGGCTTCGGTGCACCACCCTGGTTACCTCTTTTTATTGGAGCCAACTCTGCCTCCCAGTGGCTTCTTTCCATGGGTCATTGTTCTGCTCCTCAGAGCCACCTGGAATGAGGTCACCGTGTCCTCTCTGTGACACAGGAGAGAAGATAAGGATCTATATCCCCTGGAGTTCACCCCTCTCCATGGTGTTCAGCTGTGGCTCTTTCCTCACAGGGCGGGCATCCAGACCTTTCCCAGCCTGTCTTGGCCCCAGACCCATTCCTGTTTCTCAGTGTTCTCATTGAGGGCTGGCCCCAAAAACACAGAATTCCAGGTGCAGTCTGGCCAGCCCTAGGAGAGCAGATCGCTCACCCCGTTTGTTCTGGGTGTTGGCCCCCATTAATGTAGCTCTGGAGATAAACATAACACAGAAGATCCACTGAGCTAGGGGTCAACTCAGACTCCCGGATCGTCTCCCTATAAGCAGCTGTGCAGTCACATCTTCCCTTTCCTCTTTCTAGTATTGGTGAGGTTTTAGACAGAAATCCCAGTTTACACTAGATATTTGGTTTTCTGTCACGTTCCTTTACTGCTCATAGTACCCTCAGCCAAAGGCATTCCCACCCCGAACCTCAGTTTCCTCACAGATTTGTTGGGATGGTGAAATGTATAAGGTCACTGTTGGGGCTTGGAAGGGTGTTCTGTTTCTGTGTGTTGTTGTTTTGGAAAAGATTTCTGGTTGTTTCTAAAGTGCATTTCCTCCCTTTTACATGGAAATAAAACTCTCACCTTGGTGTGCAGATGCTCAGCATGAGACCATAATTCCCAGCCTGTCTTGCGCTGGATGGAAGGAGAGGGCAAGCAGTGTGCAATAGTGCCTGCTTATCCACGCTTCTCACAGTTTCTGTTACCCAAGGTCCAGAACGGCAAGTGATTTGGAGAGAGAGAAAGAGAGAGAGAAGTCACATTCACATATTTTTTATTACTGTGTATTATTATAATTGTTCTATTTTATTAGTTACATTGCTGGCCTTTCACGGCGCCTAATTTATAAATTAAACTTTATCATAAGGTATGTATGTATAGGAAAAAACACAGTGTATATAAGGTTTGGTACTATCTGCAGCTTCAGGCATTCACTGGGGGTCTTGGAACACATCCCCCACAGATAAGAGGGACTATTGTACTCAATTTCCAGTTGTGCCTTTGAAGAGAAGAGTGTGTCCTCTTTCATTACTGGCTCTGTGGATGGAGGAAGATGTGTAGGGCGCTATCTGGGACACCTGGATGAGTACAGCCCCTTAGGATGGCAGAGCAATAAGACAGAAGCAGCCTGGGCCCCGATGACTTCAAAACGCCGCCTCAGCCTCCTCAGAAAGACTTTTTTTTTTTTTTTTTTTTTGAGATGGAGTCTCACTCTGTCGCCCAGGCTGGAGTGCAGTGGTGCAATCTCGGCTCACTGGAACCTCCGCCTCCCGGGTTCAAGAGATTCTCCTGCCTCAGCCTCCAGAGTAGCTGGGATTACAGGCGCCCACCACCACGCTCGGCTAATTTTTGTATTTTTGGTAGAGACGAAGTTTCACCATGTTGGTCAGTCTGGTCTCAAACTCATGACCTCGTGATCTGCCTGCCTTGCACTCCCAAAGTGCTGGGATTACAGGCGTGAGCCACCGCGCCCGGCCAGACGGACTTTCATGTGAGTGAGAGATGAACTCCTATTCTGCATAAGCCGTGTTATTTGTGTTGCACAGCTCAGCCTTGTCACAGCCTAATCAATGAGTTTTTTCAGGCATTTTATTTAGAAGAGGCAGATATAGGCTCAAATCAATAGGGAAGAAGAGAGGGACTTGCAAATACTCTAAAGAAGCCAATATTTTTTTTCTTTACTTCTGCTTCTTTCCTTCCCTCCTGCCATTTCTCTCCTCTCCTTCCATCCGATCCTTGAACATTTATTGGGTTCATTTTCTGTACCAGGCCTTCTGCCAGGCACTGTGGATACAGAGATGATTAAGACACAGTGTCTGCTGTAGACTAGCAAGGGAGACAGAGGGCATGTAGACATGCCCTCAAGTCCACGTGACAAGATCACCATGGAGGGGTTTTCAGGGTAATGGGTGGACTCGGAGAAGCAGCCACCTCTTTTGCTTGGGAAGGTGGGAGGGAGGGAGTCGGGGGATTATGGCTTGAGTTGATCCATGTGGGCTGAGTAGAGGTTCTTCAGAAAGAGAAGGGAGGGAACAGCATTCCAAGCGGAGGAAATAGCTTGTGCAAAGTACTAGAAGTGTGCAGGAGCATTGAGTGTGAAGAGCTGTGGGCTCTTTGTGGTGGGAGCGAGGGGTGGCAGACGGCTGATGAGGGACTTGCTTTGCTGCAAAGTGCCCTGCCAGAAGTCACTTCCCTTCTGAGGAGTGCTGAGCGAGGAAGAAACAACTGCTTTGCAAACACACACCTCATGTATTTATTTCCTCTGTTTTCCTCATATCTCTCATCTTTTCCCCTGAATGAGATGCCTTCTGGTTTCACTTAATTTCCACAGGAAACTAGAAGGAGCAACATCTGTCTAAATTCTCCCTAACTCACTCCAGATTTTCAGGGTCAGAATGTGGCCCCTGAGAGTCAGGGTCTCTGTGGGGTCAGAGGTGACAGCCCCAGAACTGGGGGCTTGTGCCGAGCCCCTCGTGGCAGCGGAGTCCAGGCACCAGTTCCCTGCACAATACAGATGTTCAGCAAGGATTTTATTGGGAGCGTAATCAGCTGCCAAGGCAGCCCCTGGAGAGGGGAGTGTGGGCCTCGTTCCCATGGGCTCCTGCCCAACGTTCCTTCGTTCCTGAGTTTTATGTTCCTGGGAGAGGCTGGAGGCTGAGCAATGCTCCAGCTCCACAGCAGCTGCCCCCTCCTCGGGAAGGCAACAACCTCTTTCCTCACGTGGCCTTGGGACATTGGCCTCCCAACCTGGGGACATTGTTTTGTTCACAGCTGCATGCTCATGGCATTTATTTAGGGGACACTTTCTCTTCTGCCACCCACAAGGAGGCAGCTTGGAGAAGGAGCAGAGCTGTGCCTCCAGGGATGGAGGTCTGTTCCTGGGGAAAGGGGCTCCCTCTCTTTGAGGCTCAGTTTCCTCATCTGTAAAACAGAGCAGGCTGGCCCAGGTGGCATCTAAGGTGATGTGTGGACAGGTGTGGACTTTGGAGTCACGCAGACTTGCATTCTGCCTGGGCCACTTGGCAGCTGCATGGCCCTGGGGAGGTCCTGAGCCTCGCTGGCTGTGGTGTCCTGTCCTCATCTGTGCATGGAGGACATGGGACCAGGTCATCTTGAAGGGCCTCAAGGGCTTAATGAAGAGGCCAGGAGAGCCCGCTGTCAACAACAACGCTGAGGAAAATCATTTTGTATTCTCCCTTTTGGAAAAATATTTCTAATTCTACGCCTGTTGGAACCAAGCAAGGTCAACACAAAAAAATTGGCCCTCCGCTATCCTAAGAAAACTAAAGCAGGAACAATAGAGCAAATATCACATGCTCTCACTTGTAAGTGGGAGCTAAACATCAAGGACACATGACCCAAGGAGGGGAACAACAGGCACAGGAGCCTACTTGAAGGTAGTGGATGGGAGGAGGGTGAGTTGGGTACTATGCTCATTGTCTCAGTGACGACATAATCTGTACAGCAACCCCCCATGACACTCAATTTACCTCTATAACAAAACTGCACATATACCCCGACCCTAAAATAAAAGCTAACAAAATAAATAAATAAAACAAAACATGGGAGGCCGAGGCGGGTGGATCACCTGAGGTTGGAAGTTTGAGACCAGCCTGGCTAACGTGGTGAAACCCCATCTCTACTAAAAATACAAAAATTAGTCAGATGTGGTGGCGCTCATCTGTAATCCCAGCTACTTGGGAGGCTGAGGCAGGAGAATTGCTTGAACTCAGGAGGCGAAGGTTGCAGTGAGCCAAGATCATGCCACTGCACTCTAGCCTGGGCAACAGAGCAAGACTCCATCTCAAAATAATAATAATAATGATAATAATAATAATTTTTAACAAAAGAAGAGGCATCCATGATTTACCCTTCCTCCCACCCCTTGCCCCCAGTCTCCACAGATCAGTGGACTGTTTTTTCTAAAGCATAACTGGATGACTCGTTGGGTTGTCCTCTTCCTGCACCCCACCTTACTGTGTCCTCTCATTCACCCTGGCCCCTTTCAGACCCTTCAGCAGTCCAAACTACAACTTCTTCTGGAGCTTGCATTGTCCAAGGATGACAAGAGGCAGCCCTAAGGGGTGAGGGTGGGAGGGCGATGTGGGGGTTAACTCCTCCAGCGTCTTCATGTGCGTCTCCCAAACCCTCCATCTCGGAAATGCAGGGTGCTATTGGTGTGTAATGATGTTGAGTCGCCCAGGTTCCCCCTTCAAGGTGCTGGCAATCCCCCGTGCCTGCCGCACTCCCGCCCTTCCCGCCCACTGCCTCCCCTCTTTCAGATCTTGGTGTCCTGTCACTCTCCTTCCTGATGCCTTGTCTGTCCCCCATCTCATCTTTCAGAACCCTGGGCACTTTTTCTTCCGAGAACTCATCATATTTGTAGTTATACATGGATCTCACCCTCTCCCATTTGATGCCTGGCTCTTGCAATGGATTATAAATGCCAGGAGAGCAGAGGTCATGCTGGCCTTACCGTATTCCCATTGTCTCACATAGTGCCTGGGAAATAGTTGGCTCTGGACAAATCATTGTTGAATGACTGAAGAAATGAATCACCCAGTGAATCTAGAGTGTGGTGGCAATGTGAGCGCAACAGGAAAGCAAGTGGCCGCAAATCATGTTGTACTACATACAGACTTTGGCACTAACATGGCGGGCACTCAAATCCTAGTGGTGACCCTGGGGACTCCAGGAAGGCAGGCTGTTTTCCCTCTCGGCCCCACAGAGGAGAGTGTCTCAAGGAAGAGAAGGTGGTCACCTGTGTTGAAATGTTCCTGAGAGGCCAAGGAAGAAAAGGACTGAGGTATGTCTATTGGACTCAGCCACAGGAGGTTATGGTGACCTTGACAAGAACAGTTTTAAAGGACTGGGGAGTCGGAAACCAGACTGCAGGGGAGGGAGCAGGAGTCGAGGAAGTGGGGATTGTGGGTAGAAATTACTCACAGAGACTATTTCTAGACACTAGACCAAGAATGGGAGGAGAGACGTCATTAGCTGTTTCTTACCAAGAAGGATCACATCAAATTCATTTGGAAAATTTTTGGAATAATAATGATTCATCTACTAGATGGCTAGCAAAATAAGATGCCTCAACCCCTAGTCCTACTTCTCACCATGAACTAGACTATGAGAATTGAAGGGACCTCCAATTCTCAACACAGCCCTCTCATTCCATAGACGAGGTGCCTGAGGCCCAGAGAGGGTCAGGGATGTGCCCAAGGTCACACAGCAGATGAGGGGGAAAGCCAGGTTTTGAAGCAGGCTCCTGTGTGCCCAGCCCACGGCTCTTTTCCTATATTCTATGTCTTTCTTTCCTCTGTCCTTTCTAAACAGTCTTTATTGACTCCAGGAAATGGGAAGGATAGTTATTTTTAGTTTATTCAAAATGAGTAAAATGGGTAATGGTTTTTTTCTCCCCAATATATTAGATCCAAAATATGTCTTATGTAAGAGCTCACTGGGATGAGAAATGGTCGCACATTGAGAACAAAGATTTCTTTGACTATTAAAAGCTCCAGAGTGAACCCTAAACTGGCCCAAATAACTGGGCTCAGCTCTCCTTGCCTAACTGACAGAAGAAGGCTGGGCAGGGCTGTGTGTGTGTGTGTGCGCGCACGTGCACGTGTGTGTGTACAAGTGAGCACATGTGTGTGTGTAGCAGGCTCCCTCTCTGGGGTGATTTCCAGAGCACCAAAACAAGCATCCCGAATCTGAACTTCTTCAATACCATTTATCATCATGATCATGATCATGATCATGATTAATTCTACTAAAATATGTATAAAATTTACCATCTTAATTATTTTAAGTGTATACTTCAGTGTGTTAAGTACACACATGTTGTTTATTGTGCAACCATTACCACCATCCAGAATTTTCCAGAAACCTTTTTATCTTCCAAAACTGAAACTCTATACCCATGAAAAAACAGCTCCCCATTCCTTCTTCCCACAAGGCCCTGGAAATCACCATTCCAATTTCTGACTCTATGAATTTGACTTCCCTAGAGACCTCCTGTAAGTGGAATCATATGACGTTTGTTCTTGTGTGACTGGCTTGTTTTACTCTCAGTACCTCTTTGAGTGTGCTCCCCATGCCCCCAACACCCCATGAGGCACCCTCCTTTCAATACCTCTTTGAATGTGTCATTGTGCCCCCAACCGCCCATGAGATACCCTCCTTTCAGCACCTCTTTGAGTGAGATCCTCGTGCTCCCAACCCCCCATGAGACACCCTCCTTTCAGTACCACTTTGAATGTGATCCTCGTGTCCCCAATACCCCATGAGACATTGTCTCCTTTGGCAGAGGATTTGATCCTTGGTTGAAGAGCGACAAGCAACCCTGGGAAGGAAGCATTTCAAGCTTTATTGGCACTTCTTCTTTAGTGCCAATCAATGGATACTTCCTTGAGACCAGGTTTTGATAGGGTAGGGGTGACCCTGGTTGAAAGCCCTGATTGATTATGGGTGGGAAGAGGGAGAGACTTAATGACAGAGAAAAAAAAAATTGTTCTGCCTGGAAAAATGTTGCCGGGATCATTATAAGTGAATCCACGAAACAGCAATTAGTTTTATAACACAGCCACTTCTGAAATTTATGTCCCTAGGTGTGTTGACCTCATGTTATGCTCTGACTTGATTCCTTGGAGAGTCATAAATTAAGTGTCCTCAGAGGACTGCTAGCAATAATCATAATAATCCTCTTGTATTTTGGTTGCATTCTACGCTTTAGGATACACTTTCATTTCTATTATTTTATTTGATCAAAATGACAACAGTGTGTGCTCGTTAGAATATGACTTATCATCCTCATTTTTCAGGTGAGGAAGCCAAGTTTCAGTGGGTGGAAGGGACCTGCTCAGGCTTATACAATCACTTGTTGGTAGCACTGGATTGAGAACCCAAGTCTTTAGCCCAGGCCTCTTTCCACTGTTCCACACTTTGCTGGAGTTTTCTCCCCTCTACCTCCCATTTGACCTCAGACTCAATCCTTCTCCAAGAATAATGCATCACTATGCAGAGGCTCAAATTAGAAACTCCAGAGTCGTCCTTGACATTCCCTTGCTCCAGTTTCATATCCAGTCTTCAATTAAGCCCTGTTGTTTTTAATTCCTGAATATGTTTTCAATACTCCCCCTTCTCTGCAAGTCTGGACTGGCAGAGTCCAAGACTTTTACTCTTACCTGGAGTTAATCCTTTAGACTGCCATGATGCCCTTTCTGTTCTTCTCTTCCTCTGTTATTTCCCAGGAAATGTGGATTTGAACAAGGTTAGACGAGTTTCCATGTCGTAGAATTTCTCAGAGTTTCTGACCTGCTAAGAATGGTAACAGTGACTTGCCAAAGTAAGGAGCATGTGTTTGCCATACTCTAAACTTACTTGATCTTTCCTGGACTCCTGTGGTTTATCTCTACCCTCTCCCCCATGCATTTTCCACACTTAAGCTGCATACACCTCTGCTAACTGCAAAACTGCCCTCCTCACCCCACGCCATGCTCCTCCTATCCCTCTGGCCTTCCAGTCCCTCTGACATGTGGTAAGATGCACATGCCCTGCCAGGGTCCCCTCTGCCAGGCTTCTCTATCACCAGCTGTGGCAGTGTTGGTTGCTGGTGCTCACAGCTGCCTCCTCTGGAAGCCACCTTACCAGGGAGGTCACGTTCCCTGGAGCTCCAGAAGCATCTCATAACCAATATCTGACATGATGTTTGCAGTACCTTTTACTTATTTCTCTTTCTCTTTATTTTCCAGTAGCTGGGACTACAGGTGTACACAACCATGCCCAGCTAATTTTTTATTTATTTATTTATTTTTAGAGGCAGGGTCTAGCTATGTTTCCCGGGCTAGTCTTGGACTCCTGGTATATTAGTCTGTTTCACACTGCTATAAAGAACTACCTGAGGGTGAGTAATTTACAAAGAGAAGAGTTTTAATTGACTCACAGTTCTGCATGGCTGGGGAGGCCTCAGGAAACTTACAATCATGGCGAAGGTGAAGGGGAAGCAAGGTATATTTTACATAGTGGCAGGAGAGAGAAAGAGAGCAAAGGGGGAGGTGACACACTTTAAAACCATCATTTCTCATAAGAACTCACTCACTCTCATGAGAACTCACTCACTCTCATGAGAACATCATGGGGGAAACTGCCCCCATGATCCAATCATTTCCCACCAGGTCCCTCCTCTGACACCTGAGGATTACAAGTCGAGATGAGATTTGGTGGGGGACACAGAGCCACACCATATCACGTGGCTTCAAGTGATGCTCCTGCCTCAACCTCCTGAGTTGTTGGAGTGAGTCACTGCTCCCAGTCCAAGATTTATTGTTGTTAAAAGGTCGTGATGCTGATGAGGAGATCAGGAGCCAGGCATTCTGATACACAGCTGGTAGGAAAATAAGTTAGTACCACCATTTGAATAAGGCCCTTTGGGGCAGACAGTTTGTCTCTGTGTTCACCCCTGGATCTCCAGTGCCCAGAACCATGCCTGGCACTTGGGCACTCAATTAAAATTTGTTGAACAAATGTAAGACAATTTGACAATACATCGTGAAGCTTACATTTTCATATCCCATTGTTTAGTAATTCCACTTCCTAAGGAAACTCTTAAAAATTAGGACAAAGATATTTATGTAAGGACATTCCTCACATTCATTTATAAACTCATAAAACTGGAATCAACCTAAGTGTCCACAGGATGGTGACTAGCTTAATTATGGCACATCCACACTGAGAAATCTGATACAATTGATAAAAATGACATATTCAAAGAATATTGGGCATATAGGATTATGCTATTGATAAATACTAAGTGAAAACAATTTAAAATTCTATGTGCAGTATAATCTTAATTTTTGGGGAAAAAAACCAAAACCAAACCACACTTGTTGATAGTGGGTTGCAGTGACTTTTACTTATTTCTTGTTCTCTTTATTTGCCAAAATGCCCACAATGAATATGTGTTGCTTTTGTAGTCAGAAAAAAAAAGCTTTGAAAAGGAAAGCATAGTTAATAGCAAAATTGTGAGCAGCCAGGAAAAATGGGAATAACTTGTAATAGTATTTTTCCCACTAATACTTCATAACAGATCATTTTATGGTGGGTTAAAGAACATACCTCCTTATTAAATTGGCCTGGCCTTGTTTGGACAACAATGAGGATTAGATTTCATGAGACACTTTGTGTTGTTTTCATGTTCTTAGTGTGTATTTTTCCATGACTTGGAAAATCTTAAAATACTGGCTCCCCTTTAAAAAAAAAAAAAAGTTTTACAACTCCTTTGACTGGAATTGATTTCTCCTGTGGCTCTGGGGTCTGTAAAAGGCATCAGGATGCGACAAGGCATTGACCTTTATTCTTTGCCGTGGTCAGAGAATTTCCCTATGACTGGCTCAAGGTTTCCAAGAGGAAGGCAATTAAATGACCTAGCACAATTGCCTGGATCCTCGTCCCTGGGCTTATCTTGATTAGGAGGAAGTGGCTATCTAGTTGTTCCAAATTTAGAGCGTAGAAAAGAGCCGGATGTCTGAGACTATCACACAGAGAAAGCCTTAACCCATTGGGGCTTTTGCCCTGCTCACCACTTCCCTGATATCTGGCTGTGTCCACCTTGATGCAGAGCACAGGGACCTTTGGGTTACAACTTTCCCCTTCCCAGCAAGTCTGTCCTAGTTTCAAAGTCCACTGAGAGGCTCATTTCCACGCTAAGATTGAAAAGACGCTGGGCACATACCTCCTGAGAGATTTGTTGGCTTATGCTAAAAGTTCTGTCATCTCTAAGACCGAGTTCAGAATCCTGAGGCTGGTGGTCAAGACCCTTCACCATCTGGCCCCCTGCTGCCCCTCTCCCATTGTTCATCTCTACTACAGCGACAGGGAAGTGTTTATGAGAGCAAACTCCAGGGACTAGAAACAGACGTTGTCCCTGCCCCCAGGGAGCTTACAGACTAGTAGGAAGGTAGAAATTCAGTACACAGAGGGGAGTACATTCGCAGCCCGGCAGAGATCTGGCCTGAAAGACCAGATTGGCTTCTTCCTAGTTGTGCGATCTGGGACAAATTATTTTATACCTCTGTGTCTTTGCCACCTCGTCTGTTAAAGGGGGATAATATTAATATTACTAATAATACCAAATTCATAAGATGTATGTGAGCTTTACATTATTTGATATGTGTGAAGCGCTCTGTACAATGTCCGCTGTATACCTTCGTCCCTCAGTATCCATGGGGCATTGGTTCCAGGACCCCTCCAGGAATACCAACATTTGAGGATGCTTAAGTCCCTGATATAAAATGGTGTAGTGTTTGCATAGAACCTGTGCACATCCCCTAGATGCTTTAAATCATCTCTAGATTGCTTATAATAGCAAACACAACATGAATGCTATGTAAATAGTTGTTATACTGTATTGTTTAGGAAATAATGACAAGAAAAAGAGTCTGTACATGTTCAGTAAAGAAGACACCATCCTTTTTTTTCCGCTGAATATTTTCAATCCACAGTTGGTTGAATTCACAGATGCAGAACCTGCAATATGGAGGGCCAGCTGTACTCAGTGCTTAGTACATGTTAACTCTTAGAGAAAGAAAATTCATTCACTTAGAGAAAACTTGCTGAGCTTTGACTAGGTGCTGGGCACTTTGCCAGATGCTGTAAATTCAGAAGGGGATAATGCACAGTCCCTGGCCTCATCTCCAAAAACCCCATATTTTATTGGAGACGCAAATGGGAACGGACCAAGGTAGCATAGCTCCAGGCACCTTGTTCCAGAAACTCTGGTCTCCTTTCCTTTCCAAATGTGCCATGCACTTTCATGCTTTGTGCTGTTGTTCCTTATCTCTAAAAAGCTTTCCCTTTTCCTCAGCCACTGAAAACATTCAAGATCTAGCTTATGATGTGTCATCAACACTGTGAAGCCTTCCCTGACTCCCAAACCAGAATCATGGACTCTCCTGTGTCTCCATCATGCTCTGTATAAACTCTCTGCCTCTCATCTTCCCCTCAGCCAGGGCTGGTCATTAGAGGAACATCTCCCAGTAGACTGGAAGCTCTTTGAAGGCAAATTTTATGCTTCATTCATTTCCATGTCCCAGTGTCCAGCACAGGGTCAGGTACATTGTAGATGTTTAGGAAGTGTTGGTTGATTAAATGAATGAATGAATAAATGAATGAATGAATGAATGAAAGCACATCTGACATCATAGAATAAATTGCTGCACTGATAGTGAGGAGAGATGCTTCCTTTCCAGCATAATATTCTATGAGAACACAGAATTTGCTCTGCAAATAGTTGGGTTCCTTCTACCAATTCTATCTGCTGCTGTGAACAAGGCTAAGTTTACTTAATCATAGGTAAGTTGGAGAAAGTGCCTGCCCAAGGGGTCTGTCCTGAGCATGGCTTTCCAACTGTAATATTGTCAGGAGCATCCCGAAAGGGTTAAGACCCTTGCCTTGGTGCTGGTCTTGTGCCAGTCCATTTGGTGTTCACAGTGTGGAGATTATTTAATTGGAAATGGAAGCCAGTATTAAGGCCAATATTGCAACAGAAATAATTGAATGTAAAAACCACATGTGCTTTGGGGACTGGGACACAGAAATTTAATTTTAGTTTCCTCACTTATTTGTTGGGTGATGTAGGAAGGCTCTTTCCCCTCTCTGAACCTCATCCATTAAATGGGGATCATAGGAGGCTGGAGTTGGGGAGGTTGGACTGATTAATCTGTAAGTTCCTTCTGGCTGTGATATGCCCTGTCTGTCACTTCCATGGAACCAGATAAACGAAAGACCAGCTGAAACAAATTGCTGGAAAGTGATGGGGAGGGAGTTCTGGGAGAGGATCCCAGTCCTCGTGAGGTCAAGCTCATGGTTTAGGAACCAAAAGCTCAGAAATGCTCTGAAACCACAGACGATCAAATCCACCCACTGGGGATTCAGTACATATTTGCTGAAAATTGCAAACTAAAAGCAGACATTTTTGAGTTGTTTGGAGGATGCATGGCTAGACCTAACCAGGGTGGTGGGTGTACAGGGCAGTTTATTCAAACGGGAGAGGCCCTATCTGCTGTCTGGGACCTGCATCCTATTGGGGGAAAGCACGTTCCTGGCCCACCCACCCTGGCCATCAGGACTTAAAGATTCCTTGCTTGGGTCTTGCTCAGGTACTGTGCTTTAAGAACCTGAAGGGTGTTCTTTTGACTCACTATTTTATAGAGACAACAGCAGGGTCAGTTGAGAAGAACTGAAGCCCAGTCTCAGAAGTGACTTGCAGCACATACTTTTTTGAAAAAAATTGACAGATAATTCACACACCGTACAATTTACCCTTTTCGAGTATCTAATTCAATGGTTTTTAGTATATTCCCGAAGTTCTGCAATCATCTCTGCTGTCTAATTCCTGAATAGTCTCATCACTCCAAAAGATATCTTGAGGCCAGGTGCGGTGGCTCACACCTATAATCCCAGCACTTTGGGAGGCCAAGGCAGGTGGATCACGAGGTCAGGAGTTTGAGACCAGCCTGGCCAATATGGTGAAACCCCGTCTCTACTAAAAGAAGAAAAAAAAAAAATAGCTGGTTGTAGTGGCACGTACCTGTAGTCCCAGCTGCTCAGGAGGCTGAGGCAGGAGAACCAGTTGAACCCGGGAGGCAGAGGTTACAGTGAGCTGAGATTGTGCCACTGCACTGCAGCCTGGGTGACAGATCAAGACTCCGCCTCAAAAAAAAGAAAAAAAAAGGTATCTTGTGTATGTTAGCAGTCACTTCCCACTCCCCTCTCCCCCGCGCCCTTGGCAACCACTAATTCACTTTTGTCTCTGTGGATTTGCTTATTCCGGACTTTTCATATAAATGGAATCATACAACATGTAGCCTCCTGGGTCTGGCTTCTTTCATTTTGCCGAATACTTTTAAGGTTCATTTGTGCTGACCATATATTTTTCTCAACAATTAAAAATTACAGGCTCCCGCAGCACAGTGCAGCTGCCACCTGGCCCAACCAGCTTCCTGGACCATGGCCAACCTGAGTGCACCTTCATCACCATCAAGCCAGACAGTGTGCAGTGTGGCCTGGCTGGCAAGATCATCGAGCGCTTTGAGCAGAAGAGATTCCACCTCATGGCCATGAAGTTCCTCTGGGCCTCTGAGAACACCCGAAGCAGCACTACATTCACTGGAAAGACCGCTCATTCTTCCCCAGGCTGGCGAAGTACAGGAAATCAGGGCCTGTCTTGGCCATGGTTTGGGAAGGGCTGAATATGGTGAAGACAGGCCGAGTGACACCTGGGGAGACCAATCTAATGGATTCTAAGCCACGCACCATTTGTGGGAACTTCTGTATTCAGGTGGGGTGATGCATCATTCATGGCAGTGGCTCGGTAATAAGTGCTGAAAAATAAATCAGCCAGGCCAGGCACTGTGGCTCACACCTGTAATCCTAGCACTTTGGGAGGCCAAGGCAGGCAGATCACGAGGTCAGGAGATCAAGACCATCCTGGCTAACACGGTGAAATCCCGTCTCTACTAAAAATACAAAAAATTAGCTGGGCGTGGTGGCAGTCGCCTGTAGTCCCAAGTACTCAGAAGGCTGAGGCAGGAGAATGGCAGGAACCCAGGAGGCAGAGATTGCAGTGAACTGAGATTGTGTCACTGCACTTCAACCTGGGTGACAGAGTGAAACTCAGTCTCAAAAAAAACAAATCAGCCTATGGTTGAAACAACAGATGCTGGAGTGGATGTGGAGAATTAGGAATGCTTTTACACTGTTGGTGGGAGTGTAAATTAGTTCAACCATTGTGGAAGACAGTGTGGTGATTCCTCAAGGATCTAGAATGAGAAATACCATTTGACCCAGCAATCTCATTACTGGATATATACCCAAAGGATTATAAATCGTGTTACTATAAAGACACATCACACATATGTTTATTATGGCACTGTTCACAATAGCAAAGACTTGGAACCAACACAAATGCCCATCAATGATAGACTGGATAAAGAAAATGTGGCACATATACACCATGGAATACTATGCAGACATAAAAAAGAATGAGTTCATGTCCTTCGCAGGGACATGGATGAAGCTGGAAACCATCATTCTCAGCAAACTAACACAGGAACAGAAAACCAAACACCACACGTTCTCACTCATAAGTGGGAATTGAACAGTGAGAACACTTGGACACAGGGAGGGGAACATTACACACTGGGGGCTGTCAGGGACTGGGGTGCTGGGGAAAGGATAGCATTAGGAGAAATACCTAATGATGGATTGATGGGTGCAGCAAACCACCATGGCAGGTAGCATGGCACCTACGTAACAAACATGCACGTTCTGCACATGTATCCCAGAACTTAAAGTATACATATAAAAAAAACCCAAACAAACAAAGAAACAAACAAGAAACAACAACAAAAAAGAAATCAGCCTATGGTTTAAGCCCAAAGAACCAGCTGACTACAGATCTTGTGCTTATGGCTGGGTCTATGCATGATAGATGGATACAGCAGCAGTCTCTTTCAAGGACTGTTTGGAGTGTCCTTGGACATAGCTCTTCATTCCACTGACTTACAAGCAGAAGCAACAAGATTGATCATTCTTTTCTAGAGCATATTTACCCCTAAAGCCATGGAAACAAGAAAAAAAATTACATATGCCTATCAACCTTCCAGTAGCATACATGAGAGCTTGGTGTGATGTACCAACCTCTACTTAGTAGAATGGATAGAGGGCTGGGCTAGTCTAGCTAGGTCTGTTCCAGGTCCTCTCTTCTTCATTAGCCCAGTTCAGTTTTGGCCTTTTAAGAATGATGCAGACTTTTAAAATTAAGAATAAAACCTTTGATGTTTTCATTTTTTGTTCCATCTTTGCTGGCAGGTTTAAAAGTCTTTTCCCTGTCCAATGTTATTTAAATACATGTACATATTTTCCTGTGCGTGTATTTAAACCATACTTTCATGGTTTCCTTTTTATGTTTACAACTTTAATTCTTCTGGAATGTGTCAGTGGTGTGAGGTAGGTATCTACTTTTATTTTTTCTCATATGGTTATCAAGTTGCACTGCCACACATTTTTTCCTCATTGACCTGGAAACAACAGCATTACCATATCCTACTTTTGACATATGGCTGGGACTACTACTGTACTTTCTTTCCTGCATTGGTCTGTCTTTTCTTCAGCTGCTAACATACTGTTAAATTTCTTGCCCCTTTATGATATAATTTAATTTTGTTAGGATAAGTTCATATTATCACTCATATTAAAATTCTCTAGTCGTTGCCATGTGTTTATTATTCTAGCTTAGCTTTGTTAATGTAATATGCTTCTTTTGTGTAATGTGCATTGCTGCATTATTTAAGAGTTTTAAATTCTGTCTTAGCAAACAATTAGAAGCCAGTAGCTGTGTGACATGTGATAGATAAAGTTGGCCGAGCCTACATGGGCTGAACAGAGATGAGACGGGATGGAAGGACCAAGGAAACACTACATATTCATGAGGCCTGAGACACCAAATGTTTATGACAGCTACACCATCCTTAGACCAGCTCTAACTGCCACCTTGGATCCTAAGGACAAGAGCCACCTCTGAGATGACTGAAGAGAGAACCACAAAGGCCTGGGTCTTTGGTGTCCTTGAACTACAAAAGCTCCCTCTAACTTAGGCGAGAGTGGAAGATACTTCTATTTTGTTTAAGCCATGATTACATGAAGCTGAACATGATCCCAACTAAATCACCCCTAATTTCATTTTTATATTTGGTTGTCTGAATTAGCATTTGCAGGACGGTGTTAATAACACTGATGACAGTGGACATTCTTCTGGTTACTGATGCAAACAGGACTGCTGCTGGTATTTCGCCAGTAAGCTTCTTGCTGGATTTGATTTTACATAGAGTACATTTGTCACTTTAAGAAAATGCATCATCAATGATGATGATAATGAAATGTTAAATTTTCTCAGATTTTTTTTGTTATCTATCAAAATAATTATATGGCATTTTTGCTTTGCTATATTGAGATAATGAATTATACTAAGGTTTTTCTAAAGTTGAAACATACATACAACCCCAATCTTTTTTTCTGTATCTCCTCTGTTCACTTCCTTACATAGATGCTCCATTGTAGCTCGTGGCTCTCTCCTCAACCTTCCTTTCATCATTTTTGTCTCCTTAATAATTTATTCTGAGTACTGGGGGAATTGCTTAAGTTTGTCTTCTAATTTCTTGCTCTCCAAAGTGTGATCCAGGGACCAGTGGTATTGGTATCACCTGAGAGTTTGTTAGAAATGAAAATTCTTGGATCCCCACCCCAGACCTACTGAATCTGCATTTTAACAAGATTCCCAGGTAATCCGTGTGCACATTGCAGTTTGAGAAATGTTGTAAAATTCCTGGCTGGGCATGGTGGCTCATGCCTGTAATCTCAGTCCCTTGTGAGGCCGAGGCTGGTGGATTGCCTGAGCTCAGGAGTTTGAGACCAGTCTGGACAAATACAAAAAATTAGCCAGGTGTGGTGGCAGGCACCTGTAATCTCAGCTACTTGGGAGGCTGAGGCAGGAGAATCACTTGAACCCAAGAGGCAGAGGTTGCTGTGAGCCGAGATCCCTCCACTGCACTCCAGCCTGGGCAACAGAGTGAGACTTTGTCACTCACACCCACACACACACACACACACACACACACGAAATGCTGTAAAATTCTGGCAAAAGAGGGAACCCTTTCCAAGTTTCCACCGACAATGCAGCCTTTTCCCATTATTACAGTAGTTTGGTTATTTTAGTAGAAATTTAGGAGAAGACGACTTTGGATCACCATTGAGGATCAGAACTCTTAGTGTCAGGATATGAGGAAGGGCAGTTGGCTGCTGTATCTGATGACATGAAATGAAACTGACAGCCCAAATGTCATCAAAGTCACCAGCAGCCCTCAGTCCAACAAGAAAGAATCCTTGTGTTACATTTCTGAAGGGCAGTGGGCCTCCTCCAGAGGATCTTGCCCACATTCGTTTGACGAATTTACAGATGCCAGCTGGTATCTACATGAAAGCCTCTTGTCCTAAGCTGATAGAGAGGAATAAAGGGATTCCTGCAGAGTGGTTAGGTTTCAAGGATGCATTTTCCTCTTTTCTTGGTAAGTGGAAGAAACTCCTGAGGTTATTGATGAGACAGATGTCCTTCTGTGCTCCAGCACTGTGCCTGAGGGCTGCCCGGGGTTTGGGGGAGGAAACTCACAGCACTGAATTATGAGTATTTGCATATGGAAAGATACACTCTTTAAAAGAAGACATCATATTGCCGATACCCAATTCTCATCCGTCATGGCAGATTGGCTGGAAAAATCAGGGAAAGGCACAAAAACCTATTGAAATGATTCTAAAGAGAAAAATAATCTTTCAGACAAACTGACTCATTCCTTATTTATCGCCACGAAACCCTTTATTCCCTGGAGAATATTGAAACAATACTAGTGCATAACTCTCATTGTGGAATTGAAAAAACATCCTACCTTTCTTAATAGTTTCATGAAATTGTTGTCTCAACAGGAAATTCTGGTTATTGTCACACATTCTTCTTGTTTATTATTAGTAATAATAACCCTTGCATCACTATTGTGCTCTAATCTTTACAAAGTTTCTCCACACAAAGTAGCTCATTGATCTCTCCTGACAGTCTCGTGAGACAGAGCAGGGGAGCAGGGTGGGTGGGCATTGATGTGCCCATTTCGTGGAACTGGGGCTCAGAGGACTTAAAGGACTTTCTCAAGGGCACAATGGGCAGTAAATGGCAGCTGCAGGGCTCACACTTAGGTTTTTTAGCTGCAGGGGAGATTTCCAACACACATTTGGCCATGCTTGGCCAAGCGTCTTTGATCCTTACTCTTCCCAGCACAATTATTTTGCCTTTTTGCAGTTTGTTCTTTGATCCTTACTCTTCCCAGCACAATTATTTTGCCTTTTTGCAGTTTGTGCATGCACAAAACAATAAGGAGGATCACAATCCACATGGAAAGTTCTTTCTTCAAAGTTTTGTGCTAAAATGCAATGCTTTAGTGAGGTGGCATTCTTCAGATTAGACTTAGATTGTTAGACATCTCCTGTTCCCTAGAAACTGTCTATGTAAATCCTCTTGTACTTATTACACACCATTGTTGAATTTATGCCAAGAATTTACTGCAGCCTCAATAAGGTGTGACTTATTACAAATTCGGAACAAATAACTGTTTATAAGTTCTTTTTTGTTCTCTAAATTTGATTCATCTCACCTGATGAGAAGGGAGAAGGCATCTTATTTCTGTTGTTCTGTAAACTGTCTTCTACTCCTCATTTTTTCTGCACTGAACATTTCAAATTTCCCCAAATGTTCCACTTATTTTCCCTGCTCAATGCCCTCACATATATTTTCGTTCCTAGAATTCCCCTTACCTTCTTTACCTTCACCACCTTCCTCACTCTTCCTACCCTTAAAAGGACCTAGTTCAAGAGCTATTCCTCTGTGAGGCCTTTCAGATTCAAAGTTAGACATACTTGGGTTCCTAAAAGCAGTTTGAATGCATTTCTGTCATACCATGGACCTATCACAGTGTGAAAAGTATTTCATTTAGCTCCATGTAAACTGGGAATTCTAACTGGATTGGGAGCTACTTTGGGGAAGGAAGGATATTTTATTCCTCTTTATTTCCCTTGAACTTGGAACCTGACAACTGATAAGAATTCATTAAGGGTTGATTTAATTTCCTTCTGGTTTTAGTGCATCAGGAACTCCTGTTGACCAGATATCACTTTAGTTTTTTCAGTTTAGGTGATAGGAAAGTCTTAAAGGGGACTGTTCAAATAGGGTATGAGCGAGTTGTTATAGCCAATTATTTTAAAGAACAGGAGGTAAAGTAAATTTGTCTCACAGATTTATCTTAGATTCTACTCCTTTGTGTCACCAGGTGAGAGTTATTTTAGTGTAGAGCTGCTTTTTCAACATCCTTTATGACTTTTTCTAGGACCAGCCCATCTAGAGGAATTCTGAATTGTCTTTGGTACCAGGGCATTTCCCTCCCGAGTTCCTTTACAATTCAGGAATTAATATTCAATAGTTCTCAACCTTGACAGTACGTTGAAATCACTTAGGGAGTTTAAAAAATACTGGGGTGAAATTTTCATGGGGTCCCCTGAAGTCTTTCACTGAGTTTGAAACTATGTGCACAGAGTGACACTCTGAGAGACCTGGCAAGTAATAGCTACCGGAGGACTGTGAGCTCAACAGAGGTTTTGGTAGGGTCAGTGCTGACAGATGTTGGAATTCTGACTAACCATAGTAGAGTCACCTTACTGAATACCCTAGACATTCAGTTGAGACCTCAGAAAGACTGTATCTTATTATCTTCAGAAAAAAGTGAACTGCCTTCCAGAACGAAAGTCACAACACTCTTTAGAGGAAGCAAACACAGTCCAGACTCTCAATGTGGTAGCCACAATGTGCAGCAAAGAACTTAAAATTACTAGAAATATAAAGATGTAGGGAAAGTCACACCAACTAGATGAAAGAACAGTCAGTAAAAACAGATCCAGGGATGATACAGATAATGCAATTAGTAGACAAACACTTTAAAATAGTTATTATCAATATGTTTGTGGATTTCACAGCTTTTGAAAAATCAACAATATGTTTGTGGATTTTTATCATTTCCATTTTTCTGATGAGATTCTCTCACCTGATTTTAAAAAAAGAGAACCAAATAGAAACTCTAGAACTAAAAAATTTAATATCTGAAATTTTAACAAATTCACTAGATTGGATAAGAGCAGATTGGACACTGCAGAAAAAGTGCAAAGTAGTGGAAAAGGCAAATATGTGGGCATATTAACAGATTTGTTTTCTTAGTACCTCAGCTAGGTGATCAAGGTCATCATCAATAGTCATAAATCATGTTGATGGTATGTACCCTTGGTATGATGTGATGAGAATAGCACATTACCTCTATGGTCTTCCCGTAACTCACAACCCCAGTATCATCATGAGAAAAACACTAGAAAAATCCAACTGAGATACATTCTACAAAATACCTGATAAATATTCCTCAAAACCGTCAAGGACATCAAAAACAAGGAAAGTTGGAGAAACTGTCACAGCCAAGAGGAGTCTAAGGAGACATGGTTACTAGATACTATGTTGCATCGTAGGTGAAATGTTGAACACGAAAAGGACATCAGGTAAAAAGTAAAGAAACCTGAATAAAGAATGAGCTTTGGTTAAGAATGTACCAATAATAGTTCATTAATTGTAACAAATATACCATACTAATGTAAGATGCTAATAATAATTGAATATGGGTGCAGGATATGTGAGAACTCTTGCTACTACCTTTGTCATTTTTCTGTAAATCTAAAACTGTTCTAAAATAGTTTATTTAAAATAATAAAATGACAATAACAAGTGCTGGTGAGGACATGGAGCAACTGAAACTCACATTCTGTGCTGGTAGGAATGTAAAACAGTATAGTTTTGGAAGTTTCTTGTGAAGTTAAACACGCACTTATCACATAACCCAGCAATCTCACTCCAGGACATTGAGCCAAGAGAAATAAACACATACTTCCTTACGAAGACTTGTATGTGAATGTTTATAGAGGTTTTAGTCAGAGTCACCACACACTGGAAGCAACAAAAGTGTCCACCAACTTCTAACTGGATAAATAAATTGTGTACATCCTTACAATGGAATACAACTAAGCAATAAAAAAGGAATGATCTATATCATAAAAACCGTGACTGACTCTGAAAAGCATTATGCTAAGTAAAAGAAGCCAGACACAAGAGTTCATACTGTATCATTCTATTTACATGCAATTCTAGAACAAGCAAAGCTAATCTAAGGCTTAAAAAAATCAGAACAATGGTTGCATCTTTAGCCCTGAAGACTGAAGGTGACGATGATTTAGAAGGGGCAAGAGGAATTTTCTGAAGTGATGGAAATGTTCTATATCTTGATAGGCTGTGGGTTACAGGGTGAATGCATTTGTCAAAACATATCAAGATGTGTTCAAAGGTATGCAAAGTATACCTCAATTTTTAAAGAGAAGATTAAAATGCTGATGCCTGAGATTCTAATTTTAATTATTCTATATGTAGCCTTTGAGATTTTTAAAAGCTCCCATAACCAATGTTAAAAATCACTGTTATAAGTATATGTCTAGTGATAGGATTACGCATCATTTCTGTTTGCCATGTGGACGCTTCTCTCTGGCTCTGATTTGTAGATCCTGGAAGTTGGATGCATGGGTTTACATGCCTGCTTGGTCGCTGGGTCCCCTGAAGATGGTTAATTGGCAACCAACAAGTGCCAAAGGCCCAAGAAGAAGACAGGAGCAGGTTGGAGCCCCCAAAAGCCCCTCCAGCTCTTCTCTTTCTACTTCTTCTGAGAATGGTCTTGCTTATTTATTCAGGGAGTGGATTGTTATGGTGATGGAAAAAGTAAATAGGAAGGGGATCAGAGGAGGTATTATTATGGAGCAGGGAGGATTCTTACTCCTACACAATTTTAGATAATTGTCTATTCCTCTTTAGTCAGCTGGTATCACACAGACAACAAAGTTCCACTGGATTCTGCAAGCCGACCTGGTCTTAGTTCTGATTTTGTCCTTTTCATGACTACGGAGAGGCTGTAGAAAGAAGGAGAGCAGTACACATCCACATGGGGAGCATATGCCATCCATTCTGCTGGGAACTTGGTTTCTTTTTTCTACTTCTAGGTTAACACCAAAACAACACCATTTTCTTGTTAGCAATTTTTCCTCTTTTGAAGATGACTGGCACCCCATTCATATTTTTTAGGACAAAAAAGCTTTTCTTAAAACTTTACCCAACATTAATGAACTGCATAATAAAAACTGAAATAATAAATCTTAACAGTTATTCCATGGCTACTCTGTGTCTGATTTTTCAGAGCACATGGCCAAGGTTCCAGAGAGGCCTCATTAAAAACTAAAACTTTGACTAATGATAACTAAAACAATTTCATTGAGGGTGCACTAATAAATAAATGTATAAACTTAGACCCTCCCAATTGAAAGGAATTTTGCAGAACATCCAACTCCGTAGGTATCTGTGTAGCTGCTGAGTGGTACTCAGTTTCTTGTGCACCTCTGAGAACAGAGAGGCTCATAAGACAGCCCAGTGTGTCTCTGAGCAGTTCTGACTGAAAGCTTTTCCTGGCATGGAGCCACAACTCACATCTCTGTAACTCTTAGACACAGAGAATGTCAAATCCCTTTTCCTGTTTGCTGTCCACAAGCTTTCTCTGCAATAAGTTAAACATCTCTAATTGCTTAAAGCTTACCTTCTATGATTTGGATTTTTTTTTTGCCCCCATCAGCTTGCTTTCTTTCTCCCACATGAGTCTTAGTTCCTTTCCATGCAAATCTAACATGATTCATCTGAACCCCTGTTATCGGAGCACCTTCTCAGGGTCAGGCACTAGGCTAAGTGCTGTGGAGAAGGCAGGGACAAATCAGGCTTGGCCTTGTAGGAGAGGGAAGGCTTGTCCACAAAGGCCCCGAGTACAAGGCAGGCTGTTATATGTGGCAGGAGAGAGAGAGGCAGTGTTCTCTTTCCACCCCAATTCCTAGGCTTGAGTCTTGCATTGCAGCACATCAGCTAAAGTATACAGCTATGCAATTTCAGGGCATGGTTAGAGGGGGCTGCTCATCAACTTTTTTTTTTTTTTTTTTTTTTGAGACAGAGTCTTGCTCTGTTGCCCAGGCTGGAGTGCAGTGATGCAATCTAGGCTCACTGCAACCTCTGCATCCTGGGTTCAAGTGATTCTCCTGCATCAGCCTCCCGAGTAGCTTGGATTACAGGCATGCACCACCATGCCTGGCTAATTTTTGTATTTTTAGCAGAGACAGGGTTTCAACATGATGACCAGGCTGGTTTCGAACTCCTGGCCTCAAGTGGTCCACCAGCCTTGGCCTCCCAAGGTGCTGGGATTACAGGCATGAGCCACCATGCCTGGCCCAAAAATTTGATGAATGCATGTCAACTGACTAGGTCTCTGTGTTTCAATACCAAATTTTTGGAAGAGAGAATCTGATTGGCCCATCCTGTGCCGGAGATCCACCCCTTGTTCAATCAGCTGTCAGCAGAAGGAGCAGGGTCACCTGATACAAAAGACCATAGTTTCTGGGCTAAGAACAAGGAGAGTTCTATAAAACATAAGTGTGATTGGTGAGGAAGTGATCGGCCTCTTAGATATATTGTGGATAGTATTACGGATAGTAGATCCATAATATATAATATACATAGGCAAACATAAGCAACGTATAACATCCGTAAGTATTAATCTGAGCGATGGGAGTTATCCCCATTTTATAGCTGGGGAAACAGATTCAGAAAGGGAAAGTGACTTTTCCAAGGTTACTACTTGTTAATGGCAAAGCCATGGTTTCAATTCAGGGCTGCCACATTGCTTCTTGGCATTCCTTAAGTCTTTCTGGAACTCATTTTTTTATCTGCTTATTCATCCATTCAACTAGAAATTCTCCAGCACTGGCCATGGGCCTGGCATGATATAAAGCCCTGGTCACACAGACATGTCTGGAAACCCATCAAGAGCATAAGGGAAGGTCCTTGCCCTGCAAAATCTTATAGTTTTTCTAGGGAGAGGAGACATATGAACACCACAAGTTCAGGCATTGTTGCATAAAGTGCCCCCAGGAGTGAACAATACTGCAAAGGCTATGGGATGGAAGAGCAGAGAGAACTCTGGGGACTGGCTGGGGAAGTCTCCTGGAGAAGGCAGAACTCCATTTAGGTGCCCCAGATTAGAGGGGAGAAGGAAGGAAGGACTTCATACAAGCAGAGAGTTGTGTGCATTCTACTTCCTGAACATTATTCATTTACAGCCGCTTCTCTCCATCCCCCTGGGCCCCACCCTGGTCCAAGTCACTAGCACCCCTTGCCTGGACACAACCTAAGCCTTCAACATATCTACCTTCTTCCTGTCTTGCTCCCCACCAATGGATTGATATTGTTGATCTTTTTTTTTAATTGACAAAATACTTCAATCATATCAAAAAGTATAGTAAACAATGCGAGGGCCACCAAGACACCATCATTTTGATTCAATAGATATAAACATTTCTGCATATTCATTTCAGTTCTTTTGCAGAAGTATGACAATTTCAGCTGAATTCCTGCTCTACCTCTTAACCCTCCCTCCCCTTTCTAATATTCTGTTAGATTGACCATTATTCCTACACGGTTTTCTACTTTTTCTAGTGATGCTACATTCACAAAGCATATATGGCATTTTGTGTATTTTCATTGGTGATGCTCACATACATAAGGTTCATATCCTTTTGCAACTTGTCTTTCTTTCTCCACTGCTCATTGTTTTTCAGATTTATTCTTGATACAAGGATGTGTTAGGCCATTCTTGCATTGCTGCAAAGGAAACCTGAGAGTGGGTGATTTAAAAAGAGAAGAAGTTTAATTGGCTCATGGTTCTGCAGACTGTACAGAAATCACGGTGCTGGCAACTGCTTCTGGTGAGGCCTCAGCATGCTCACAATGGCCATGAGTGGGAGCGAGAGAGTGAGGGAGGAGGTGCCACATACGTTTAAACAACCAGATGTCATGTGAACTGAGTGAGAATTCACTCATCACCAAGGGGATGGAGCTAAACCATTCATGAGGGATCTGCCCCCACGATCCAGTCACCTCCCACCAGGCTCTACCTCCAACACTGGGAATCACATTTCAACATGAGATTGGGAGACAAACTTCCAAACTATATCAGTGGAGATCTAGTTAATTCATTTAACTGCTGTAGAGCATCCCATTGTATGAATGAATCACCGTTTACCTGTTTCCCTATAGATGCCTGGTGAGCTCATTTCTACTTTTTCACTATTAAAAATGGCACTGTAGTGAATATCCTTCCATATATCTCTTTGGGCACATGTGTGTGTGGCTTTTTCCTAGGGTAGAAACCGAGAAATGGAATTGCTGGGTGCTACGGTCTGAATGTTGGTGTCCCTCCAAAATTCGTATGTTGAAACCTAATCCCCAAGGTAATGGTATTAGGAGGTGGGGACTTTGAAGGGTGATTAGGTGATGAGAGCTCTGCCCTTGTGAATGGGATTAGTGTGCTTATAAAATAGGCCAAAGAAAGCTCCTTTACCCCTTTTACCATGTGAGGACACGGCAAGAAGGCAACATCTATGAATCAGGTAGTGGTTCCCTCACCAGGCACTGACTCTGCTGGCAATCTGACTTTGGACTTCTCAGCTTCCAGTTTATGGCACTTTGTGATAGCAGCCTGGATGGACTAAGACACTGGGCCAAAAATACACAGATCTTCAACTCTACTGGGTATTGCTAAATGTTCTTTAACATGGTAGTGCCAGATTCCATGTGCACTCCCCTAGTGTCTGTGAAATAAGAATTCCAGTAGCTTCACATCCTCACAGTCACTTGGTGTTGTCAATGTTTTTGTTAAAAAAAATCAAATTTCTCCTTCGTTCTTCTATTTTCCCTGGCAGATAGAGGAATCTTTCTAAAACGCAAACCTGATCATGCCCCTTCCCTGCTTAAAACCCCTCCAGTGGACCTTCACTGTTCCCTGTAAAACTCCCAGGCTCGAGTGACCCACAGGCTCTGTGTGAGGAGCCAGTGCCTGCTCACCTCTCCAGGCTCACCTCTCTCTCCTCCCCTGCCCCAACATGGCTAAGCACACAGATACACACATACACATGTGCGTGTCTGCATACCTATGGGCGTGATATTGTCCAATCAAACTAAACCATATACATTTGCCCTAATCTACTGACCTTTTCCTGTTTGAGGGTCTTGGGATACGCTGCTCTCTCTGCCTGAAATATTCTTCCCCTTCCCCACATTTTACAGGTTGATTCTCTTTTTTGAGGGAGAGACTGTCTCGCTCTGTCACCCAGGCTGGGGTGCCATGTTGGCTTACTGCAACTTTCACCTCCCAGGTTCAAAAGAGTCTCATGCCTCAGCCTCCAGAGTAGCTGGGATTACAGGTGCATGCCGCCACCACACCCGGCTAATTATTTTGTATTTTTAGTAGAAACGGGGTTTCACCATGTTGGCCAGGCTGGTCTTGAACTCCTGGCCTCAGGTGATCTGCCCACCTTGACCTCCCAAAGTGTTGGGATTACAGGTATGAGCCACTGCACCTAGCCCAGAGGCTGATTCCTACTAGCCCTCAGCTCTTGGCTTGCTGCCTCCTCCCTGGGAAGTCTTCACAGGCATTCTGAGCCTGTGCGTGATGCCTTTCCTCAGTTTCCCAGCACCCTCCACTTTGGGCCTCATAGTTCTTAGGACACTGACTTGTGATTGCCTGTTTATCATCTCCCTGTCCCACCATTCTGTAGACTTCTTCATATCAGGGCTTGTGGGCTCAGCCTATTTACTGAATGAATTTCTTATATAATCTGTGGACAGGAGACGGGTCTGGATAGAACAGTAGCGACAAGAGGAAGAGCAGCAGGAAATCAGACAAGAGAGAAAGTGCTGAACCATAACCTCAGAACCCCAATCCCCAGGTATGGAAATAGACTCGGCAAGATGACTGACCTTGTCTAGAGTCACATATTCAGTCAGTGTCAGAATCGGATTTTATCTGCAGTCTCCTGACTTCACGTTGGGGCGCTCTCTGCAGCATTTTAGCTGTGGACAATGGGAAGGAATCAGTATAGCAGGAGAAAGACAGGGCTGACAGGGAGGGCAGGAAGTGCCGGGAGGGAGGCCTTGGGATCCGGGATGCAGGTGGAAGGCTTGGCTCTGCAGACATAACCCTAGGTCCTCTGGGAGGCGAGGAAGGAAGAAACATTGGGTCAGTTTCCTAGAACAGACACTTGTCCAGGCTGCCCAGGGGGCCTTGGGCGGGCCAGCCCTTCTCCTGGGAGGAGCAGACTTGTAAGAAGAAATGCATCGTCTCCCTGAAGACCCAGCCCACCTGAGTGGCCTCTCCCTGCTGGCATCAGGAGAATGATTTCTCAAGACCTCCCTTTGGCAGGAGGGACACCAGAGCCAAGGACAGCCAGTAAGAATTAGAGGCCTAATGCAAGCAGGCAGGTGCAGGCCTGGGGACTGGAGTTCAGCTCCTCCAGCCAAAGGGGCTGCAGAGGGTAGAGGTCAGGCTCAGAGGCTTGGGGTCACTGGCATGTAGAGGAGCCCTTCTGTGCACCTGCTCATGTGTGGCAGGGCAAGGGGACATCAGTAAAATGGGGACAACAATACCTATATGCCCTGTGATTATGGTGAGAATTAAGTAAAATTATTATAAAAATGGAAAGGGCTTAGAATAGTGCTTGGCACAGAACATCACTCAGCCGGCTATAGTTATTATTTTTTGCCCACAGGATTGTTGGGAGGAGTGAACAGGGCAGCCGGTGGACAGACCCTGTAAGGCTGGGTCAATGACTATGAGCAGGCTTCTTTTGCTAGGAACTGAACCAGTGAGTGTGGATGAGGATGGAAATCCAGTGGGCAGAGAGGAGGGGCGTGGCCTCCAGGGAACCAGCCTCCTCCATTCCTTGAGTTTCTGCATCATGGACAGCTGCATCACGGACGACACAGGTCACTTCTGGAAAGATGCTTAGAGCTCACACAATCCAGCTCTCTAGCTGCATACAAGGGGAAACCGAGACCCAGAGGATAGAAGTGACTTGTCCTGGGCCATGTACAAAGCACATCCGGGCCCCACTTCTGGACTCGGACCTAAGGTTCCTTCTTCCGTTGCACCAACCTAGGTCTCAGTGTTTGGCATTTCTTCCCACAGTTGTCCTCTGGCTCAGAAATCAACGGACTCTCACCAGCTCTGAGAACCTCAACCTTTGAGAGCTCCCTGATCTGATTGCTTTCTTCCTGTTTTCCCATAGAAGCCAGTTGAAAAGCAATTGAAAGCCACTTCCACCTCTGGGGACCTCTCCAGAACTCTCCCTCCCTGGGCCTCTCCTGGAGAGGTCAGGAGCAGGTTAGCAGTGTGTACCTATCTGTACCCTTCACTAAGGTTTTCAGGGGCAGGTGGTCTCCTTTTCCTCAAATGGAGTGCCCTCCTTCCCTCCTTTACTGTACCCTCCCTCCCTTCTTCCCTTCATTCTTTTCTTCTTTTCTTCCTCACACATCTCGCTGTGTCAAAACCACCCATCTGGCACACACAGAAGTTCATTCTGAGTGACCTTGAGCCTGCATCTTTGTTGCACAGGTAGAATTTCTCTACCGAAGAACAGTTGCAGGAGAAAATAGATACAAAATGCCAGGCCTGGTAAGAGCTCATTTGTAAGGCATATGTTGACCAACAAGCCAGGAATTATAGGCATGCCAAATGGGGGGAACTGAAGCTTTAGATTTTTTCTTGTAGCTACCCTGATTTTTTGATAAGCTCTTAGAGCAGCCCAGGGGGAAGTCTTGCTGCTTTAATAAACTCTCGTGGGGCCAGAGGAGTCTCGTATCCATGAAGCAGGTTCATGTGTGTGACTTCATCTGAAACATACAACTGCCCTCTGAGGTGAGCGGGACAGAATTGTTTCTCCCACTTTTCTGTTGAGGAAATCGAAGCTCAGAGAGAGGTCAAGGAGTTGCTCCTAAAGATCTGACAGACCCAAGGCTTCAAGTGTTCTGACTCCACATTTAGGGCTCCTTGTACTAACAATTCTACTTGAGAGAAATCCAGAGTTTTAAACT
Source organism: Papio anubis (assembly GCF_008728515.1). Taxonomy (NCBI): domain Eukaryota; kingdom Metazoa; phylum Chordata; class Mammalia; order Primates; family Cercopithecidae; genus Papio; species Papio anubis. The sequence continues at coordinate 68,124,990 of NC_044988.1, forward strand.
TAGGACAAGATCCTACCCTGAATTTTCAGTTCAGAGCTAGAATTAAGTGAATCTGAAGTGGACATTAGCCACAAAAGGGATAAATTATGGTAAAGATAAAAGTGACCACTGAATAAATGACAACTGGACTGTCCCCTCTGGTCTCCCTGTTCCAGCTTTGAACTCCAAGTTAGACTTTCCTCCCCAAAGCTTTCCCTGGCTCCCTACTCACCCCCTGGGGTGGAGTGGATTATTTCTCCTCTGAGCCAAACATTTCATCTGTGAGTCTCAAATGCAATTTGCATTATATTGTCATTCATTCATTCCTTCGTTCGTTCACAGAACTCTCTTGTCCCATGTGCAGTGAGTTCCTCAGGGTAGTGACCTTCCCTGGGGCCATATCCTTAGGCAGTGAAATGATTCTGCAAGTGGACTGGCCTGGCCTGGTCTAATTCAAGGACACAGCAATGGGTACCAAGTCTGGTGCTGGGCTTGGTGCAGTGCATTTAGTGACTCAGAGAGGGGCTTGTAGCAAATAGGGTGGTAGCCATGAGCTGGGGAATGGGCATTGTGGGAGGGTCTTGACCAGCAGACGGCTTTTGGGAAAGTCTGGGAGCCCAGGCTATGGCCACTGGCCTGAGGTTTGGGATCAGGACTCACGTCTTTGGAGTTAGGGTTCAGGCACTTACAATGATCTTGGAAGACACAGGCTGCAAGGCCAGGATAGGTATCAGGAATGAGTCAAAAGTCCTTCCCCTTGGAGGCCCAGCTGCCGGGCCCATGGGGGCTGAGCCCTCTGAACACCCCGGCAAAGAGCCAAGGATCTGGGGCTGTCTCAGCTGTGGGGTCAGGAGGCTGGGAGTGGGAAGCCAGGCAAGATATTTTAAGAAGCCCCATTTTTCTCATTTCCAAACGGCAGAAGAGCTGAGTAGTTACAGTACAAAGAAAAAAAAAAACTTTGGTTTAGAAATTGCCCTAACCTAGATTCTTAGATAAAGGGGGTTGCCTTTCATATAGAGCTTTTTGTAATTGCTATGGTAGAGGGGACCCTCTCTTTCTTTGTGCAGAACAGCCATCATTTCTGTTCCCACCGAATGGCCCTAGTCCATCACTCTCACCCCAAAGACAGGCTGATGTCCAGAAGTCATATTGAGTAACTCAGCTTATATCTTACCAAACCATTTGGATTTTACTTTCTGGGTAAAAAGTTATCAGTTCATGGTCTGTGCGATTACTTTGAAGATGGATCATTCTCATTGCCTCTTGAAGGAAAGTTCCCACTCTCTGCACACTTTTTGCTATAGCAAGGAGCACCAGCTGCTCACCTGTCCTCCAAACCAGAGGAACGAAAGACCAAGTTATCATATACTTGAAGAAATGAAGAGGGAGAACTAATAATATTTATTGAGAACCTGCTATGTGGAGGCATGGCCTTTCACGTGTATTATTCTATATGTATGTATTTCCATACACACACACGGCATTGCGGGGAGATAAGGTGTTACTATTCCCAATCTCCAAAGGAATAAATGAAGACTCATTTGCCATGTAACAAAAGGGTTGGAGTGATTTGAACTCCAACTCCAGCTCAATCCTCTCTAGAGATCTCTGGGATCTTCTCTTCACTGCTTGCTCTGTCACCCAGGCTGGAGTGCAGTGGCGCCATCTCGGCTCACTGAAATCTCCACCTCCCAGGTTCAAGTGATTCTCCTGCCTCAGCCTCCCGAGTAGCTGGGACTACAGGCGTCCACCACCACATCTGGCTAATTTGTTGTATTTTTAGTAGAGACGGGGTTTCATCGCGTTAGCCAGGATGGTCTCCATCTCCTGACCTCGTGATCTGCCTGCCTCGGCCTCCCAAAGTGCTGGGATTACAGGCATGAACCACTGTGCCTGGCCTCTTCACTGCTTTTCTGCACAGTGAAGATACCCAGGAAGGGCTGGTGCTGCCTTTTCAGAGCTGGAATGATTATACCAAAGGCCACTGGAGTTGGTCTGGCCACCAGGAGCTTTCTGATTTCCCAAGTGTCCTTCCTTCACGCCAGTCTCTGATGTCAGCTAGACCACCAGTTGGCTGGCTCAGGTATCCAGATCTGAAGGCCCTGCCCTGGCCTGGGGGACCTTATTGATAAGAAGAGAGTGATGCTGCTGGTTCCCTGCTAGGGGAGCCGTGAACCCAGCCGAGAGGACATGTTGGCTGCACAGGTTTGCCTGCTAAAGGAGCCAGCACAGTTGGTTGCAGGGAATTTGATGAAAATAATCAGCTGCAAACTCCTAAAAAACAAACAGACTTCGATCCAGAGGTTTGAATAACAGCCCCCTCAACCAGATGGCTGCAGGAGCCTCGCCAGGGAGAAAAAAATGATCTCCCGCCCTGAATTTCCTCTTTGTTCTGGACCCTGCTCTCGGTGGACAGCATCGGTGCACCCCACCCTCTAGAGCGCCAGCCGCCCGGACAGGGCCTTGTGTTAACGGAGCTTAAGGCAGCTTTCCCCAGATTAGGGTTTTGGGACAGGGAATCCAGGCAAAGAAGCGGCTTTCTTGTCACAGTATGAGTCACCACAGGCTGCAGGAAGCACACAGCTGTCTGCATCTGGGCCTGGAATGCGGTTTCCTCTTCACAGGACACTCCCAAGGAGACTGGGACTCTTGTGGGTACAGAAGAGGAAGTCATAAGCAGGGCCACCCTGTGTGGGGCAGACCTGGACACCGCGGTCCCCTGCAACAGGCCTTCACGTCCGAGCTATTGGGAAGAGAATGCTAGCTTGCTGCCATATTAAATTGCAACCACGCCTGGAACAAATGGTGGGGAGTGCATCCTGCCAGACTCAGCCCCTGATGGCTCCAATAAGAGCACTGATGGAAGAATGAGGCCAATGTGGATTTGAATCCTTAGTCTTCTGCTGTGTGACCTCAGACAGCTTATTTGACTTCTCTGAGACTCAGTTTTCACTTCCCTGAGTTTTAATGAGAATAATAAAGAAATTACAATTTCAATGCATGTAGCACAGTATCTGGCACACAGCAGGCACAAAATAAACATTGGTTTCCTCCCTCCCAGTCTTCTGGCCCAGACCCTCTTGGTACCAAGAATTTCTTCTAATGCCTACTCCTAAATGCTTTCACTGATCCGTGGGTCAATCTGTCATTCTTGGCTTTTGGCAAAACTTCCAAGTACAATCCTCTCCCATCTTCCCTAAATGGATTCTTCTCTCTCCTCTATTGTTATTTTAGTGACTCTGTTTGCCAGTATGTATTTTGATTTATTAAGCTACCACAGATTCTGTTTGGGAGGAGGCTAGGCAGGGTATGCAATTACAGTGATGTTCCATCAGGCTCATCTCACTTACAAGTTTGTTTTATTATTTAATTTTTTAATTTTTAATTTTTATGGGTATATCAGGCATATATATTTATGGCTTACGTGAGATATCTTGATATAGGCATGCAATGCCTAATAATCACATCAAGGTAAATGGTGTATCCAGCACCTCAAGTGTTTGTCATAAGGTAATTTTAGGATTTCCTCCCCTGTGGATGGGCGATATGGCTCACTCTCAGCACTTTGGGAAGCTGAGGCAGGAGGATCCGTTGAGCTCAGGAGTTTGAGGCCAACCTAGGCAACATAGTGAGACCTCCATCTCTACAAACAAACAAACAAAATTAGCTGAGCATGGTGGCACATGCCTGTGGTCCCAGCTACTCAAGAGGCTGAGGTGGGAGGATCTCCTGGGCCTGGGAGATCAAGGCTATCGTGAGCTGTGATCATGCCACTGCCCTCCAGCCTGGGTGACAGAGCTAGACCTTGCCTTTAAAAAAAAAAAAAAAGAAAAAAAAGCTTCACAACAACAAGCAAATATATTAATATGTACCAAGATGTTAAAGTGTATTAGTCAGGATAGGCTGGACTTTGCTTCAGTAATAAACAACTCTTAAATACGAATGGCTTAAAATGACAAAGGGTCACTTCTCACTCATGTTCCATGTTCATTGTAGGTTTGTGGGGTCGCTGTTCACACCGACCTCTCTTAGATACTCAAGGTTCACCACCTGGAATGCTGTGGGCCACTGCAGCAGGGGGAGGAGAAGATGAAGAATCGCTTAGCAGCACTCGAATGCTTCTGCCTGGTGGTAACACACCACTTCCCATTTCACAGGCCAAAGAAGGGACCTACAATCCTATTGTGTGCTCAGGTGGAAAATAACCAGAAACGCTGAGGAACAAGTATTAATGTTGACTACATAGAGGCTCAGTGTTTTAAAATAGTAGAGGAAACCCTGCAGGCAAGAAGAAATTTCAGTATTCTCCACTCTTGCCATTCATCACTAGGGATTTGCTGGCCATTTTAAAATCAGAATATGCCCAGACATTTGCATAGAAGAAGTTCCTTTTGTTTCTCCCTTTGGTCTATTTCAGAGGTCCTGAATTTCCAGTGTACATAAGTATTCTTGTTTGCCATTGTACAACGCTGTGTACACAATCCTAAAAGGTTTTCAGACTGTTTTGGGCATAAGCATTTTCCCTGTATGTGCTGAATTTAGAACCTAATTTACTTAGGATGTGACTCTACGGTACTTAATTGATACTAATGCCTGACTTTAGTTGTCCCAAAGTTTCATCACATTCTCCGCTTCTGTGCTTCACTTACAACCCCAGGAGCAAGTTTGTATCCAAAACTCTAAAAAACGTCTTCCACATACATTATCTTGTTTAGTAACTCTTGTAACCCAAAGGAGTTGGTTTATTAGTGGAACATTTCCATTCTACAGAGATGGCAAATGACTTGCTCAAGGACACAGCGCAGATATGTGGAAGTCGAATTTGTGAACATATTTCTGTCTGGCTTTAAATTCTGTGACTTTCTCATGATCCTAGGCAGCCTTCCAGCTGGGACAAGGAGGTCTTGTTTGGAAAGGGAGTTTATAGGCCCTGAACTCTGCTCTGGAAATCTGTGAAAAGAACAGGAGGGAATGAGAGGCTCAGGCCCCATAGACTCTTCTCCCTGCTGCCATCCACACAGGGCATTGTGCTTAGTGAAAGCCCAGTTTCCGCAGGGATTACTTTGGGCACACAACATTTTAGGAGCTGGATGTCCAGGAATTCCTGTTAATTAGGCATGTATTCACCGAATAAATGTTTCCCTGAAGAGCTTTCTGCAGCTGGCCAGTGTTCCGGTTTGGTCCTGGGCGGTGAGATGCCCATTAGTCTAGAAAGCACAACAGTGTGAGGCTCACGTTCACACGTGAATTGCACGTGTAAGTAGTATAAGTATGTAATGTGTATAAGTGTGTAAGCTGTGTAATATGTGTGTGTAGGGTTGGTCTTTGTGTTAGCCATTCTTTGTTTGTAGGGTCACTAGATAAAATACAGGATGCTCAATTTAATCTGAACTTCAGATGAGCATCAAATTATTTTTTAGTATAAGCTTGTCCCATGCAGCATTTGGAACATAATTACACTAAAAATATGTTATTCATCTGAAATTCAAATGTAACTGGTCATCTTGTGTTTTGGTTTGCTAAATCTGGCTGCTATGTCTACATGCATGGGTGTCAGCATAAATGGACTTGCTTGTTTATACCCCAGGGTGCACCTGAACGTGTGTGTTTGTGCCCATGTGTCTCTGGGTGGGTACGGAGGTGTGTGTGCATGTGTACCTGGCTGATAAGGAGTCAGTGGGTGGTTGGGAACCAACTGCTCCACCACCCACAGCTCACCTCCTGCCAGTCCAATCCTATTGGAGCAAGAGGTGTCAGGATGGGCCGGGCGTGGTGGCTCAAGCCTGTAATCCCAGCACTTTTGGAGGCCGAGGTGGGCGGATCACCTGAGATCGGGAGTTCAAGACCAGCCTGGCCAACATGGTGAAACCCCATCTCTACTAATAATACAAAAATTAGCCGGGTGTGGCAGCAGGCACCTATAATCCCAGCTACTCAGGAGCCTGAGGCAGGAGAATCACCTGAACCCGGGAGGTAGAGGTTGCAGTGAGCCGAGATCGCGCCATTGCACTGCAGCCTGGTCAACAAGAGCAAAGCTCAGTGCCCGAAAGAGAAAAAAAAAAAAAAAAGAGGGGTCAGGATGGGCCTTGAATACCTGGTCAGGGAGCTTGGACTTTCTCCTGAGGGTAGCCACGTAAGGCTCTGAGCAAGGGAGCAAACAGATCTAGATGTGTTCTACAGAAGTCCCTCTGGCTGCATTGCAGAGAAACAGCTGGAGAAGGCAATACCAGAGGGAGGCTGAGGGAGCTGGATGGTGACCATGGTGAGGGAGGGTGAAGATCTGGGCTAAGGCTTTGGCAGTGGAGATGGAGGGAAAGGGGCTAATTGCAGGACTCATTGAGCAACCATGCAGGGGCTGAGGAAGTCAGAAGTTGCAGGTGGTGTTCATGTTTCCAGCCTGGGCACCTGGGCTGATGAACTGTGGGCCCCTGAGTGTTTATCTTGCTCCCTTCCTCATCCTCAATGTCAGGCACAGTGCCCAGCATGTAGTGGATGCTCTGTGGGTGTTTATGGCATGAATACATGCAAATGTTGATGAGAGAAGTGGGGAATATATCAGGAAGAGGAAGAGGAGAAGAAGGTAGAGGAGGGGGAGTGAGAGGAAGACCAGAAGGAAGAGGAGAAGAAGGAGGGGGAGGAGGAGAGATACATCCTGGTCAGCCCTGGGGATTGACAGTGTCTATTTCATCCCTGGCTACAGCTCCACAATAAAATAGTACCCAGCAGTGAGTAAATGGCAGTGTAAACCAAATCTAAGCACAGTGCCTGGCATATAGTAAATGCTCAATAAATGTGCATTCCAACCTTCTTTTCAGGGAGTAAAGATGCTTCCATTATTCCAAGGAATTTCCTTCCCTGAGCACAGTTTTTCTATTTTAGGGAGGAAAACGTCCTTTTGCTTGGGAAGACCTGTCTTTTCTGCCATTGAATTCCTGGGAAATTCAAAGGCACTGGGCCTCAAAGCTTGCTGTGAATCACAGGACAGTTAGAGCCCAAGTGAACAATGGCCCGGTCCCAGGGGATGGCGCTAGTCAGGGTCAACCCCCTCATGGCCTCTCCTTCCTTCTGACATGGCCTTGTCATCTGTTGGGAACTCAGGGATTCTCCTGGGTCTGGCACATAGTATGTGCTGTGTAAATGTTTGCTGTGATTATTTTTGTTATTACTGTCCCTGGGCCTGGTGTTTCCTGAAATTGAATCATTTCTCTGACTCTAAAGCTTAGTTTATTTTATTTTATTCAAGGCTTTGGCTAACTCCTCAATAGCTCAGGATTCCCAAAGCAGGGAAGACTAATTCTGACACGATCCCTTCCCGGCAATTTTTAAACACTCATGCCACAGAGGAAGGTAGGCTTCCTTCAAGAGCTCACTTAGTGTAGATAAACATTTGGCCTGTGGATATGCAAACAGTCCAAAAATGCACCTTTTTCTAAGTGTAGAGTCTCAAAAAGGGTTTTCAGGATTCAATGCATATTCATTTAGTCATTGGCTTATTCATCTAGTAGTTCCCACTGGAATATAAACCAGGGCAGGCTTCTTGCCTGCCTTGTTTGCTATTGGAAACCCAGTGACTGAACAGGGCCTGACACTTCGCAGCTGCTCAATACATATTTGTTGAATGAATGAATGAATGAATGAGCATCTTATCTGTGCTGGGATACCTGGTATTGGGATACCAGAATTGGACACAGTCCCTGTATTCCATGAGCCTGTGGTCCCAGAACATCCCCTGCATCCAACATCTATGTGAAATACAGAACAGATCAACCCAACTGCCTGTGAGATAGGGAAGGCCCCTGCAGGGGGCACGGAGCCAGGCAGAAGGAGCAGCACTTCTGCTGGGAATACCAGAGAAGGTGTCTTAGACCAGGTGGCATTTTTTTTTTCCTCAAAAGTCTGGAAATTGCCTTTTATTTTTGTTATTTGTTGTATAATATGTCAATGTTTTAATAAGGACTCCATATACACATATGAAAGATCAACTGTGCTAATTATGTTAGGCCAGGTTCATTGAATTCATTTTAATCTTCCAAGTTTTCTTTTCTTTATCAGTCTAATTATAATTTTAAAACTATGATGAATTTTTATTTCTTTTGTTGACATGTAATGTTATACACATTTATAAGGCATATATGAATCTTATATTCATGGAATGTGTAATGATCAAGTAAGGGTATTTGGGGTATCCGTTATCTTGAGTATTTATCATTTATTTCTATGTGTTGGTATCATTTCAAGTCCTCTCTTCTAGTTACTTTGAAATATACAAAATATTGTTTGTTGTTAAGTATAGTCATCCTAGTCAGATATCAAACATTAGAACTTATTTCTTCTAACTGTATGTTTGTACCCATTAATCACCTTCTCTTCATCATCCCCCTCCCACCTACCTACCCACTCTTCCCAGTCTCTGGTATCAATTATTCTATTCTATAGGCCCATGAGATCAAGTTTTTTAGCTCCCACGTGTGAGTGAGAACATGCGGTATCTGTCTTTCTGTGCCTGGCTTTTTCACTTAACATAATGAACGCCAGTTCCATCTTTGTTGCTGTGAATGACATCTCATTCACTTGTATGGCTGAAGAGTATTTTATTGTGTATCCACACCACATTTTCTTTATTCATCCATCTATTGATGGACACTTAGGTTAATTTCATATCTTAGCTATTGTGAATAGTGCTGCAAGAAACATGCGAGTGCAGGTGTCCCTTTGGTACACTTGAATTCCTTTCTTCTGGATAAATACCCAGTAGTGGGATGGCTGGGTCAGGGGGTAGTTCTGTTTACAATTTTCTGAGACATCTCCATTTTGTTTTCCACAGTGGCTGTGCTAATTCACATTCCCACCAACAGTGTGTTAAGAGTCCCAAGGTGATATTTGCATAGCTTTGGTTTCAGCATCAAGGAGGAGTTGGTGGAAAGTCAACAGAAGGAGCCATGGTCTAGAGCTGGGACATCTTGGTTGGCAAAGGAGTCCTATTTACGTTAGCTAGGGATAGAGGTCACTGGAGCATATGTTCTGGAGGGCAGGGCCCAAGTCTGTCTGGTCCTTTGTTACATAGCCTGGGATCTGGCACAGTGTGGGCTCTCAATAAGTTGTTAAGAGAAAGAATGAATGACATGAGAGAAGAAAGAAAAGATGGGACCTAGACATCTTTCTGGAGGTTTTCTTGGCAACTATAATGGATTTCATTGCCTCCCCATGTCTGGAAGGAGCCTTAAGCCCCACCCCCATTACCTCCATAGCGCTCCACCAAGCGATCATCTAGCTTTGGCTAGGATGCCTCTCAGTGATGGGGTGCTCAATCCCTCCCACACAACCGGTTCCTTTTTTTAATATAGATCTGAGTATTAGAATAGCCATCCTTACACTGACCACAAGGAAGCAGAATGGCGGCAGGGAAAGAGCACTGAACCTGGAGGCAGAAGACCCGGACTTGGCTCCTGAGCCTCCCACTCTCACCGTGTGGTTCTTGGGCAGGGGCAGTTGTAGCCAGTGATTATGAGTGTGGGCTTGGACATCTGGCAGATCTGCCTTAATTTCCCTATCTGTAAAATGGGAATAGCAATAATGCCTACCTCAAAGGGCACTTGTGTGGATTAAATGAGATAATGCATGTAAAGTTCTTAGTGCCTTACTTGGCAAATTAGTGAGTGCTCAATGAAAGTTAGCTATGGCTTTTCATATTATCATCTTCCTCCTGGCTGTCACTTTCTTCCTCTGTGTAATGGGAATAAGAAGCCCTGCCTTGGATGTCTCTGGGGCTTGTGTGAGGAGCCAGAGAGAGAATGGGCACGAAGGATCCACAGAGTGAGGGATTCTGTGTCATTCCCATCACATTGGCTTTTTCTGCAGGAGACTCCACTAGTGTGTGGTTTACCCTGAGATCACTCGTACAACACCCAGATCCTGAGGTTTTTCCCTCCCTTTGATGGCTAGGTTTCTGTTCTTTGACAGCCTGAATCATGGCCTCCAAGATCTTATTTGCTTACTTATTTATTTTTAGCAATAAATAAGTATTTATTTACGGTCATTTATATGATGATCGGGTTGGATTGTCACCCAGGCTGGAGCGCAGGGCTGTGATCATAGCTCACTGCAGCCTCAAACTCCTGGGCTCAAGCAATCCTTCTGCCTCAGCCTCCCAAGTAGCTGGGACTATAGGTGCATGCCACCATGCCTGCATACTTTTATTTTTAATTTTTTTTAGAGTCATGGATCTTCCTATGTTGCCCAAGCTGGCCTTGAACTTCTGGACTCAAGCGATCCACTCGTCTCAGGCTCCCGAGTAGCTGGGATTACAGATCTACATTTAGAACAGGACTGCAAAGAAAGGAAAGGAGAAATGAAGAAAAGGAAGCAGGCACAGTTTTGGCTTTCAGTAGTTCCTTGGAGAGCTCAAGACTCAGACTCTCTGACCTTGTCTGCGAAGGGGGATTGTCCAGCCTTTGAAATAACCATTTCCTTCCTTCCTGGCCTTTTTCAGATCAGAGAGGTGGGAGGGGGCATGGAGATTTAGTTCCCGGATGCACTGAACAGGAGGCTGTGAGCTCTCCTCTGATGTGCGTCTTTTCTTCAGGGGCCCTGGTCCTGGGAGGCGGGACTCTGGGTTGCGGTGGCTCCTCCTGTGGTCTACCTTGGCCTCATTGCAGGCCCAGCTGCTGCTGACCACGCAGGTTTCTTTTAAGAGGCTTGGCTGACCCTCGGCACAGCTGAGATGTTCTGAGACCTTGAATGTCAGAGATGGAAGCAGCTTTATGATACTCTGGGACAGAGGTTCCTAGGCTGGGGTCCCTGGACTTGGGGTGCTCAGACTATTCTTGGTTCTTTCAAAAGCTGAAAAGAAGCAGTATATAGCCCCTGTATGAGGGCTCATGGGCTCATAAAAGTATCCAGTGTCTTGACTTTTCTCTGAAATCAGCTCCAGCTGGTCCCTCTGTACCCTGGTGTTGCTGGTGACAGTGATAGCTTCCCATTGAGCTTAACTACTAGAAGTAAGGTGAAGCCCTTCTCACATCATCTCACTGATCTTCAATCCTGTAAGATGGGTATGTTTATGAGTCCTAATTTGCAGATGGAGACACTAAATGCCATAGGGGTTAAGCACTGTGCCGGAGCTCACACACCCAGCAGCCTGACTCCACAGTTCCAACCCCCAACTATCAGCAAATAGTCCTCTGAAAGCTCAGTTATATAGCTTTGAACACTGCAAAACTCATCATTATTCAGGGAAGAGAATTTAGTAGAGAAAATGTTGAGATCTAAGTACTACACATAGGAGGAATAATAAAAGGGTTGGTGGAATAGTTGAGGATATGCCATTTTTTATTTTTTATTGATTTTGTTTCGTTTTGGTTTCTGTTTTTTGTTTTTCTTTGCTCTTGAGAGATGGCACATGCCACTTTGTTTTGTAAAACAAAGGCCTAGAGAAGTGAGGGTCCTGCCCAGTGTCATCTTGGGAAGTGGTAGCCGGGACAAGAATTTGTTTCATTTTGAGTGGACTCCTTGGGTCTGACTCCGGAGGGTCTCTGGCTAACTAGGAAGCAAGGCAGCAGTGGCTTGTCCCGAGCTGATGGCATATGCCTGGGGGCTCCCTGGAAGGGCCTCTGACTTCCCTCTGTCCTGGCAGGCCACTCCCCAACAAGGGTCAGACCACACATCCTGACTAACTTTCCACTAGTCCCCACCTACCTCCCACCAGCTGCACATTGCCTTGGCCTTGCCAGACCACAGAGCCGTTTAGAGCTGGCAGGGGCCAGCAGAATTCATCTTTGGCAAACTCTTCCTTCCAATCCCATCAATGCACATGCACTTTATGATTTGCAAAGTGCTTCCACATCTTCCACATCATTCAACTTGAGACCCAGTGCTGTTCTGGGAGCTGGGTAGTGGAGGGATGGTACCCCATTTTACAAAAGAAGAAAAGGAAGTTCTAAGAGGCAAGGTACCTTGTTCAAGGTCACACACTCAGATAAGAAATGTTGGAGTCAGAAGTTGGAGCTGGATTGATATGTTCCATTCCAGTGCCTGTTGCACCAAACAGCCTCCCTGTTTGGAATGAGGAATTGCAAGAAGCAGTGTTAAGTCACATGCCAAGCTGGGTGCCGCCAAGAACTTTATATTTAACTAACAGCATCACCATATCTTTTTTCCCATAGTGGACAAATATAGGTACCTAAATTAAAACAATTTTATCTGTGTCAACCAAGATTGCAGGCCTGCACTCTGAGAACTCATGATGTAATGAAAAGACACAAATGTTCAAGGCAGAAGTGGTTTATAGTCTAGACTCATAACTTTCTCATTGTGACCCTGGAAAATGTTATGCTCTGGGCCCCTGTTTTCCATGTGTCCAATGAAGATAATAATACCTACCTTGCTTGTTATCAAAATGATTAGGGCCATCATATGCAAGTTTCTTTGTACAATTTTAAGATGTGTTATACAACTATTACACATGACCATGAATCTTCATAAACAGCTAAGGCAAGGGAAATTCACACACACACACACACACACACACACACACATTTATATATAATTAATGATTAATAAGTACATCCTAAGTGGTTTATATGGCTCGTTCTATTAATTGGAACAAGAGCCTTATGGAGGCTAGTACCATTATCATTCCCATTTTATAGATGAGGAAACTGAGACACAGAGATCTTAAGTAACAGGTAGCAAATGGCAGAAGCAGGATATGAAATCTGGATAACAGGTAAGCTCTTTAACAGCCAAGGTGCATCAGGATCACCTGAAGGGCTGGTTAAAATATGAAATGCTGAGTCCCACCCCGTGATTCTAATTCAGTAGGTTTGGTGGGGGGCCTAAAAATTGGATGCTGATACTCCTGGATCAGGGACCACACTCTGAGAGCCACAGTATTAAGCACTGTGCCCAAGACCACATACCCAGCAGTCTGACTCCACAGCTCCAACCTTCAACTACTAGCAAATACATAGTCTTCTAAAAGCTCAGTTGTATAGCTTTGGATACTGCAAAACTCATCATGATTCAGGGAAGGGAATTTGGTAGAGAAAATATTGCAATCTCAGTATGACATGTAGGAGGAATAATAAAAGTGTCTCACTGCTTGTAATCCCAGCACTTTGGGAGGCTGAGGTGGGTGGATCACGAGGTCAGGAGATCGAGACCATCCTGGCCAACATGGTGAAACCCCGTCTCTACTAAAATACAAAAAATGAGCCAGGTGTGGTGGAACATGCCTGTAGTCCCAGCTACTTGGGAGGCTGAGGCAAGATAATTCCTTGAACCCAGGAGGTGGAGGTTGCAGTGAGCCAAGATTGTGCCACTGTACTCCAGCCTGGCGACAGAGCAAGGCTCTGTCTCAAAAAAACAAAAACAAAACCAAAAAAACCCTGTCTCACTATGCACAGAGCTCTTCTGCCCTGCCAATGGCCCAATCCAGGCCCCCTCAGGCCTGTGACGCAGGTTAGCTGGACATCTGTATGCACTAGATGCTTGACTTATGTCTGGTAGACATATGTTATGCTCATGGAGAGGTGTGGAAGTGGACGGTGATGCTGGGGAGGCCTTTTCTCCTTCAGAAACCAAGCGAGAGAAGTCACCCCATGCATTTGCCTGTGTTTGAAGGCCCTGCAGGTGCCTGAATCTTTGTGGCTGTGCCTACATTGGCCCTTCCCCAGGGCCATCCAGCAGGAAGGAAGGCCATTTGTCTGGAGAAGGCACAGAAGAGAATTCACATGATGTCTCCGCAGCTCCCAACAGTCAGGTTTCCCTTTAAGCTCCTCACACTCCCAGATTTCAGGAAACAGTCTATGAATGGAGAGAAAAGGCACAGCCTTCAAAAACAGAAAGCACAGACCAAGAATATTTAAATTCAATAAACCTAATTTAATTTATGTTTTTGAAAAGAAATAAGAAACCAACTTCCAGAAGAACAGAAGCATTTCAGAAAACAGGGGTTGAGCCAAAAGCTGTGGTCACAGATAGAAGAGAGCAAAAAATCAAGGGCATATGGATATCCACTTGTTCCAGAACTGTATTTGTGGAAAAGACTATGCTTTCTCTACTAAATTGCATTTCTATTTTTGCCAAGAATCAGTTGTCCAGACCTAGAATGCCAAAACAATCTTGAAAAATAACAAAGTTGGAAGACTCAAACTTCACAATTTCAAAATTTACTACAAATCTGCAGCAAGTAAGACTGTGTGGTACTGGTGTAAAGACAGACATATATCAATAGCACAGAATTTGAGAGTCCAGAAATACAATCTCACATTTATGATAAGCTGATTTTCTGCAATGGTGCCAACATCATTCAATGGAGGAAAAAAACAGGATCTTTAACAAATGGTACTGGGGTAACTGGATATCCACATGCAAAAGAATGAAGTTGGACCCCTGACTTACATCGTATAAAAACATTAATTCAAAATGAACCAAAGACCCAAACGTAAGAGCTAAAACTATAAAACTTTGAGAAGAAAACAAAGGTATAAATCTTCAGGACTTTGAATTAGGCAATGGGATATTTCCTCATTTAGTTTGGTCTTGTTTAACAACTCTCAGCAATGTTTTGTAGTTTTCAGTATAAATCTTGCACAGTTCTGGCCAGATTTATGCCTAAGCGTTTCATATTTTTGTGTTATTGTAAATGGTATTGCCTTTGAATTGCAATTTCCAATTTTTTTTTGCTTGTGTATAGTAATAAAATTGATTTCTTTATGTTGATTTGGTATCCTGCAACCTTGCTAAGCTCACTTATTAGTTCTAGTAGCTTTAATGTAGATTTCATCAAATTTTCCCCATTGACAATTATGCTGTCTGTGAATAAAGGCAGTTTCTGATCTGGATGCCTTTTCCTTTGCTTGCCTTAATGAATTAACTAGAACCTCTGATACAACAGAGAATAGTAGCGAATGCAGAAGGGGAGATCTTCCAGTCTTTTGCATTAAGTATGATGTTAGCTGCAGGTCTTGTAGATGCTTTTTGGCAGATAGAAGAATTATCCTTCTATTCCCCTTCTAGTCTTTTTTTTTGGAGACAGAGTCTCACTCTGTTGCCTAGGCTGGAGTGTAATGGTACGATCTCAGCTCACTGCAACCTTTGCATCCCAGCTTCAAGCGATTCTTCTGCCTCAGCATTCTGAGTAGCTGCGACTACAGGCAAGTGCCGCCACGCCCAGCTAATTTTTGTATTTTTAGTACAGATGAGTTTCACCATATTGGCCAGGCTGATCTTGAACTGCTGACCTTGTGATCCGCCCGCCTCGGCCTCCCAAAATGCTGGGATTACAGGTGTCAGCCACCACTCCCAGCCTTTTTCCCCTTCTAGTCTTAATTTGCTGAGACTTTTAATCAGAAATTGATGTTGGAGGCAGGGCATGGTGGCTCGCCTGTAATCCCAGCGCTATGGGAGACTGAGCGGGTGGATCGTCTGAGATCAGAAGTTTGAGACCAGCCTGGCCAACATAGTGAAACCCTGTCTCCACTAAAATTACAAAAATTAGCCAGGCATGGTGGCATGCTCCCGTAATCCCAGCTACTTGGGAAGCTGAGGCAAGATATTCCTTGAACCCAGGAGGCGGAGGTTGCAGTGAGCCATGACTGTGCCACTGCACTCCAGCCTGGGCGACAGAACACAATTGTCTCAAAAAGAAGAAAAAAAAATTGATGTTGGATTGTCAAATGCTTTTTGGATATCTACTGCTAGAGAAAACACAGGGATCACAGATGAGAGAGAGTTCAAACTTGAGAGTGGCCTCTGTTTTCTCTCAGAAAGAAGATAAGGGGAAGAAAGTGTCCTGCCCAGTGAAAGGAGCCCTTCTTAGGGAGCCATATGGGTGTGTGGGGCGTCTCTGTTCCGTGTCTTTGTCCTTGGCCAGCCTTCCTAGGGTCCAGGTCCTGGCCTGTGGACTCCAAAGCCAGTGCTCTTTCCTCTACACCAAACTGTCTAAAGACTTTGACTCCAGAACACTGCTTGACCAAGGCCCCTAAAATGAATAAAACTTTAGATTCCTCAATAACATAGAACAGTAGCAGTCATTTGCTGAGCACTTTTGGAATACAAGAAACAAGACTGCACCTAGGGTGAGGTGAAGGAGCCATCCACGGATGTAAAATTTAAGGAAGCACTCGCTTGACCCTATGTGCCTCCCTGGCCTCACCCTCATCCAGGCTCTGCAAAGAGCAGTGCTAAATACTTAACCTGCATTTACTCCCTTAATCCACAAAACAACACTTTAGTGATAGGCGTGATTATCGTTTTGTTGTTGTTGTTTTTTGTTTTTGTTTTTGTTTTTTTTTTTTTTGAGACGGAGTCTCGCGCTGTGTCACCCAGGCTGGAGTGCAGTGGCGCGATCTTCAGCTCACTGCAACCTCCACCTCCTGGGTTCAAGCGATTCTCCTGCCTCAGTCTCACAAGTAGCTGGGATTACAGGTGTGCACCACCACACCTGGTTTTTTTTTTTTTTTTTTGGTGGGGGGGTATTTTTAATAGAGACGGGATTTCACCATGTTGGTCAGGCTGGTCTTGAATGCCTGACCTCAAGTGATCTGCCCACTTCAGCCTCCCAAAGTGCTGGGATGCTGGGATTACAGGCATGAGTCACGGCACCTGGCCATGATTATCATTCTTAGTTTACAGGTGAGGAAACAGGTTCAGAGAGGTGAAAGTGACCTGGCCAAGTAATTAGTGGTAGAGCTGGCCTTTGGAGCAAAGTCTATTCATGTTTTGTCTGTATTCTTAATCAGTGGTTCTCAACTCCAGTGACCCAGAATCACCTGGAAGTTTGGTTGAAACACTGCTGGCTGCCCCCACCCGCCCCCCGCCCCCTGCCCCAGAATTTCTGACTCAGTAGGTCTGCTATGTGGGCAGGAGAATTTGCATTTCTAACAGGTTCTGGGGGCTGCTGCTGCTGGTCCAGGGACTGTCCTTGGAGAACCACTTCACTATGCCTTACTTCCTCCTCCATGACCACTGTTCACTGGAGCTCAGGGGCATGAAGATTCTGAAAGTAAAAGAGAGTCTAAGAAGTGTCAGATCCTTCTGGCTTGTGAAAAAAAATGAAAGCATCAATTTCCCTGGACTGGACCAAGAGTTTCCAATGTCACCCCTGCTATGCTGAAGCCCCAGCTTCATTCCAGAACGCCCCACACAGAATCAATGAGCGGCTATGAGTTGAGTTGGGGGATGAATTGACCAGTAGTGAGAACCTCTGTGGGGACTTATTCATCTGAAAAGAATGCCTGACATTTATTCTGAAAGGCTTCTTTCTATAGACCCTCAATCCTTGTAGCACAAAATGGGCATTTTCTTCTTAAATATATTTCAAATGTTTTCTAATTTATTCTGAGACATCTGTATCAGAGGGACATGGTACACCAGATTTTTAAAGCCTTTGAAGAAAGGCCATTGCAAAATAACAGACAGCGGGGATAAAACCAACACAGAGCTATTTAACATGTGATAAGGAAAGGCAGACTTAAACCGGGCTTGCTGAAATCCCCAAGTTTTAAACATGTGACATTTCCAGAGTTGACCCTAGTGTCTGAGGGGCTACATTTTTCTTTAATCTTCTACATTTTTGGTCTCTAAGAACCCCCATCCAGCTGCATATTGCCCTAAAGTGCAATTAGGGAAAAGCTGATTTTATTCCTTCACTCGATCTTTATTGGGAGTATCACAAAGCCCCTTGGCAGGAAATCCCAGCCCGGGCTGTACATTGAACTCACTTGGGAAGTTTCTAATAATCTCTTTGTCCCAGTTATGCCCCAGACCAAGCACAGCAGAATCTCTGGGGGTTAGGACCAGGCATGCCTGCTTTTGAAGTACCCTACCCCGCCACTGTGACGCCCGTGCCAGCCAGGGCTGAGAAGCTTTGCTTTAGACAGTGAATTCCTGGAGAATCCCCACTGCCTTCTTGCTCCCTCTCCAGGAGCTACAGCTGATAATGATGCTTTCACACCCTGAGTATCTCCTCCTGGAGTTAGAGCCTTTCTTAGAATGTGGAGGCAGTGGCTGCCTGGGCTCTGATTTGAATGGGAAAGCAACTCCTATTTGTTAAAGATCTTCCCAGTGCCAGCCTAGTTTCATCCACCTAATAAGCCTAGGAGACAGGTACTACTGTCTTCACTTGGTAGAAGACAAAACTGATGTTCAGAGAGGTGAAGTGACCTTCCCAAGGACACTCAGCTGTCAGGTGGCACAGCTGGGATTTAAAGCCAGGCTTGTCTCCCCTCCTCCTTGGGAAAGATGGAAGAGTCCCTGTTAGCCACAGGGAGCTCCTTCCTTCTCAAGGCAGCTCATTCCTCTTTCAGGCATCCAGGAGCCCTCATCCGCCCCCTTTTCAAGCCCCAGTGTCACCCCAGATTCTGCAGCACGGCTCTCTCAAGCAGTCATGGTGAAGAAATGCGCTCTGGCCAGCGGGGTGGGGTGGCCCTGAATAGTTCTTATGCTTGCACTTCCCGTGTCTGTCTTTTTTCCTGATGAAGAATTGCCCTCTGGGGGAAAGGGGACCTCCGAGCTTACCTGGAGGTCAAGGCCAGCTTGCCTGGAAAGGAAGCCTAAGGAACCCTTTTAACTTTGGGGACCACTGGACACCAATGCACTGTGCCTTTGCGATTCTGTTCCTGCCATAACCTACTATGGGGAAAGGAGGGGGAGGGAGGATCCGCTATTGTTTCTTAAGCCCTGCTTCACAGGTAGAGAGCATCAGGAGAGGGTGCCAGGAGGCAGCACGGTCTGGTAGAAATCAATAGTCCTGGACCAGAAAATGGGCCCCTGGGTTTCCGTCCCAACTTTGCCACAAACTGACTGATTTTGCAGGTCATGACCTCTTTGGATCACAATTACCTTATGTGCGAAGCAAGGCATTTGACCTAGAGGAATTTTTTGAGCCCTCAGGTTCTATGAGAATTGTGCTCCTCTAGTAACAACAGCAGTTAGGGTGACCCACCCCTCCTGGTTTGCCAATTGGAGCTCTGAAGTCCTGTCTCAGGAAACTCCTTAGTCCTGGGCAAACCGGGATGGTTGGTCACTCTAACTGTTGTCATCTTTTCAGTATATGGCGTGTTTGGCCTCTGGCACACGACAACCGGAGCAGAGTCAGCAGTAGGCTGTGGTCTTACTGCCATACCTTTAGATTCCTTCCCTCATCTCAGAGTGCTGAGAACAGAGGCCGAGGCCCCTGGAGGCCCGACCTCTCTCTGTGCCTTGCCGTGGTCCTCAAGGCAGGCGCCTCTCTGTCTGCCCTACCCTGGACCCTGCGTCTGGCCTTGTGAACAGTTCCTGATTTTCTCCAGTTCTGAGGCCCCTTGTTTCTTTAGCTAAAGGTCAGGGTCAGGATGGCTCTCTTGTTGCTGTGCTGTCGGGTGGGGCATGACAAGGGCTCTGTTTGGCTTCTCCCCAGGACCCTGGCATTGAGCATCCCCTCCACAGCCCCTTGGTCAGCGGCAGCCAGCGTCACTGTGTGTTCACTCACAGACCCGGCCAGGCCTGGCCAAGAGTGGGTGGAGCATGTACAGTTCGGGATGGAGCTTGTGCCTCATTGCTGCTTTGAATGTACATGCAGTGCCCATAGCCACTCTGCCTACTGCAGGTGTCAAGCAGCTTCCTGGGTGCTTCTCAGAGGAGCCTCACATCACTGTGGAAGGAGAAGGTATTTCTCCTGGGTTAATGGCTGAGGACACTGAGGCTCTGAGAGGCACATGGGCTTGAGGTAGCCCATCCAGGGCCAGGACCAGGGCTCCAGTCTGCAAGAGCCTCTTTAGGTCTCTAAGACCCCACCACTCAGGCTTTCCTTGTTCTCAGCTTCCTCATCCATCCTTCCACACCACTGTTGGTGTCATCACTCCACGGCACCACCCGGCTTGTCCCCACTTCATTAAACAACCTGAAAGGACTTTGAAAAGCAAACAAAACCACCTTTTACTTACGGAAACTTTCAAAGAAACACAGAAGGGAACAGTGTAACAGCACCATCCCCCAATACCCCTAGCTTCAGCAGCCACCTCTCCTCTCATTCCATCTGGCCCCACATGCTCCTGCCTTCCTTGTTGTCTGAAGCAGTCCTAGATATCTATCATTTGAATTGCAAACATTTCTGCATCAATCTTAAAGACGAGAACTCGGAGAAATAACCACAATACCATTACCATCTTTAACAAAATAAACAATAATTCCTTAATAGCAACAAAAGCCCTGAGTTCAAACATCTCCTAATGTTTCTTAAATGTTGTCATTAGAATTCGCTTGTTTGGATCAGGATTGAAATAATGTCTGTATATTCTAATTGATAATATGTCTCTTAAGTTTCTTTTGACCTCTAGATTGCCTTCTTCTTTCCTTTTCCTTTGTAATTTATGTTTGAGGTGATGAGTATCCCAATTACCCAGATTTGACCATTACACATTAAATACATGGATCAGAATGTCATACTTACCCCCCAAAATATGTACAACTATGATAAATCAGTTAAAAAATACAAAAAAAAAAAAAAAGAAAAAAGAGAAACTGATCATTTGGCTGGTAGAGTTAGTGTCTCACAATCTGGATTTTGCTGTTAGTAACCCTTGTGCTATTGTTTAATATGTTTCTCTGTTCCTTGTGTTTTAAAGAAAACATAATGACCTAATGCCATTATCTTAATAAAACTGTTTTTATTCCTTCCCATTCCCTTCCTTTTTTATTTTGCAGAGACAGGCTCTTGCCCTGTCGCCCAGGCTGGAGTTCAGCGGTGCCATCATGGCTCACTGCAGCCTCAAACTCCTGGGCTCAGGCGATCCTCCCATCTCAGCCTCCTGAGTAGCTGGGACTACAGGCAGACACCACCTAACCTGGCTAATTGTTTAAATTTTTTGTTGAGATGGGGTCTTGCTATGTTGCCCAGGCTGGTCTTGAACTCCCACCTTAGGCTCCCAAAGTGCTAGTATTACAGGTTCTTACTCCCTTCTGTTCACATTTACATGCATACAATCCTTCAGGGTTTTTCCTGTTAGTTTGATTAACACTACTCTGTAAATGTTTTCTAGTTTTTATATAGAACTTTCATCATTAACATTCTTAATAGTTACCTACTAGAGTTATGTTCAGCCTTAATCATTCTTCTGTTATTGAACTTGTAAAGGTTTTATCTAGTTTTATCACTCTGATAGATAGTCTTTCATGTCTCTGGTATAATTATTTATGTATGAACTCTATATCCGTGCCTTCATCTGCGTTGGGTCATGTGTCCACACTGCTCCCTCCCTGCAATTTTTGTTTCCAATTTAACAAATGTAAAATGATGCTGTGGTAGATCCAAGATGACCACAGATTCCTTGTTACCTCTCCCATTGAGACGCGGAGTTTAATTCCCCTTCCCTTGAACCTAGGCTGGCCTTAGTGCCTTGCTTGACCAACGGCATGTGGCAGAAGTAATGCTCTGAGACCTCTGAGCTCGTTTTTAAGAAGCCTTGCAGCTTCTGCCCAGGTCTCTCAGAATGCTTGCTCTAGGGCATGCTGGCTACCACGTAAGAGATCCGGCCACCGCGAGGAGACTGCGTACTAGAGAGGTCCTGAATAGGAGCTAGGGTCCATATCCCAGCCAAGCCCAGCCTGCCAGCCTCCCCAGGCAGCAGCCATGAGAGTGAATCTTTGGATTCTCTCAACTCATTGGCCAGCTGAGTGTCACAGAGTGAGCCAAGCCCCGCCTCAATTGCTGACCCTGAAAATCATAAAATACAATTAAATGGTGGTTGTTTTAAGCTGTCAAATTTTAGGATACGTTATGTAGCAATAGGTAACTGGAACAAGTGCCTTTATGTCCTTCCCCCAGCCCCCTTTTTAAAAAAAAAATAAGAAGAACTTTTTTTGTTTTTGAATAAGAACTATGTTTCTTTGATTTACATTTCTGGTGTATATTTTCACAGGTATTTGGATATGCATTTGTGATTTTTTTTTCTTTTTAAATTAATTGCCTTTGTAAATTGGCCTTGTTTTGTTCTGGGGTAGGACTTTGACTCCGTAGCATGTTTGGAACCCTGCACATCTAACTCCCACCTGTGTCGCTGGTGGGACTTATGCTCTTAAACAAGATTTCTATCTGAATGTCCTGGGAGGTGCCTTCCAATGCTTCCATGATTGCATCTCTTGAATGGTGAAGTGAGAAATGAGATTTATCTTCTGAATCCAAAACCCATGTCTAACTGATCATGGCATATTTAGTGCTACAAATGAAATACAAATAGAAAGACATACTAAGCATCCTTTCAATTCTTCATGACAAGAAGACCCTTCTGCATCCATAGCAACCAGGAAACACAGAAACAAGAACATCCTTCAACCCTGAATGATTTCTGCAGTAATAGTATTTTAGATTTTGTGCCTTGAACACAACTATATTTTTATGTTTGCTTTTTGCATATGTTTTGTATTTATTTCATAAAACATGAAAGCATTCTAAAAACACTAAATAATTCTTATCTTACCCTCACCTCTACTAATGATGTTTCTTCCTGCTTAAAGTATTCACAGCATCCGTTGTTATATTTCTGAAAGATTTGAGTTTTTTAAAAGTAGAGATCTAATAACATGAGAGAAATTTGAAAACAAGGTAAAAAGCCATAAGCCTACCACTTTGACAGTGACACCATATTTTTATGTCCCCTTGCTGTTTTTACAACTCTGGTCAGTGTTTAAATATTTTTTCAGACTTTTTCACCTAATATTTTATCAGAAGCATTTTCTACAATCCTTCATAAACTTCATACCCATCATTTTTAAGGGCTATAGAATATTTCTTCAAGGTTTATACCATAATTTACTTAACTACCCTCCTTCCCCTTTTTGCATATTTGGGATGATTCCAGTTTTTCACTATGCAGCTCTTTGATGAATATTTTTCTGCATATGGCTTTTTCCATATTTCAGGGTATTTTCTTAGGCTAGCTTCCCAGAAGGGGATTACTGAGTCAAAGCATATTAACATTTTTATGGCTTCAAAGTATCTTTTGAAGAAGGTAGGTGTTCCATTTCATGAGGTCCACAAACATAAAAGAGGAAATTTGGCTTCAAAAACTCCCTTGTAACACATGTACATTAAAATGTTGTCATAGAGCTGTTCTGATACTTTTCTAAGTAATTAAAGCTTGCCTTTTTAAATTAAACAAATATAAAAAGTTATTTTTCACTTTATTTGTTTTTGAGAAGAGTCTTTTCTGGGACGTTCTACACTTCTGAGCTTTTCTAGAAAGAATCCACAAAGCCAGCTCTGATCTTTCCTCTTTATTTATGGACTACAGGCAACTACTGGAATTGGGGGTCTGAGGAGCTGATCCCAACCAAACAGCCAGGCATCCACATCAGCAACGATGTGTGGGGATTACTCCGGTCTCACCTTGCGGCTAGAAACTTTCACCTCTCAGAGAAGTCCCCCAGTACTCCTGCATGGGCTCATGCGAATGTGAAAAACCTTCAGGTGGCTTTCCCTGGATCAGCCAGAGAGCAAGGTTAGGTGGCTGAAGTGAATAAAGCCCGCGTGCCTTCCTGAAGTGTAGGTGAAATGGGATGTGAGGCCAGGAGACCCAAGTTCCAGCTGCAGCTCTGCTCTTTATCAACCAACTGACCTTGCGTGTGCTGCTTAACCCCTGAGTCTGTTTCCACACCCCCAGGGTTGTTGTGATAATCATGTGACGTAAGTAGTGAGCGAACAGTAAAGGTCCAGACAGATGTGGGTCAGCGGCATCTTGTTTAGATTGTTAAGAACAGAGGCCAGTGCGCATCAAGGTTGTATTTTGTCAGCATTTTGGATGGGAAACCTACGAAATCTCATGAGTCATTAAGAACGGGAACCCTGGTAGGGCTGGGTTCCTCAGGGCCTGGAGTGGTGGGAGTAGGGTTTGAAATGGGGGGGGGGGTCTGGCTCCTTGGTGACACCAGGCTGCTGGCAGAGGGAATGTGGGGCACTTTACACGAGGGCTCTACATGTGGGAACACTGAGCCACAAAATCCGAGAAGCAGAAAAAGCATAAGCCAAGCTAGGGAGGAATAACCATGGAAGGGTATGGGGAGGACCACGTTTTCTGAGCATGGTGTCTGTAAACCCTTTAACAATAACTTGTTGATACGGTGGTTAAGAGCATGGTAAAACTATCAGGAGGAAGCAGTTGGAAGAAGGGATCAGCTTAACTTAATTTGTGATGAAGCCTTTGACATGGTCAAAGCGTGGCTGCTTCTTCCACCAACCAGTGTCACAGGCTCCACCCCTTGAACCTGGCCCCGCCCTCAGCCTCCTCGGCAGCATCTATTCCTGGGCTGTTTCTGTCTCTTTAGGACCCAGTTAGCTTGCCTGGGGGGTAGGGAACTTTGCAATGGGTTTGGAGAACCGGGCTGCCCATCTGGCATAAGGTGCTGTGGCTCAGTGTTGCTGAGAAATACTCACTTAAGACCTTTTGGCTTAATTCAGGGTTCTCAGCCCCACCCCTGCCCCCACTCCCACTGTGGCTAGCTTCACCGTCCACTGTGATGCAAGAGCCTCTGAATGGGTCAGATCCATCCGTTCCCACTGCAGGGAAACACAAAACACATGGGCCACCTGCTTTAGAGAGCAGAGCCCTGAGAGAACCACGGGCCTCAGCAATGCACGGTTGTTCGTCTCTCTTTGGCCATCTGGTTGTGGGAGATACAGCAAGTCAGGTTTAGCTCATTAGAAGTCACTGGGGCTCTCACTTTAGCCCTGAGATTTTTTTAGGTCAGGTAGTGTGCATGAGAGCAGACAAACGATTGCTATGGTGAGTTTCACTCCACATATTCCCACCCTCTCAGGCTGATGAAGAGTTTTGAAATCATCACACCCTAATATGGGTTGTGGCCTATTTGTGCGTCATGAAATCTATTGAATGGGTTTTGATCAGCCTTTTAAAAAATATATAACAGAGCAGAATAGAGTATAAAATATCTGAATGCGTTACATGTAGTATGGGCAAATATTGCTACACAAAACCTTTGTTTCAGATGTGTGTTTTTGAGATTGCGACACCAAGGGTCTCGGTCAAGAAAGATTAAGAGCCACAATCTGGTAGCATTTCTCAGTGGAGCACAGTTGGCATTTTTGCTGGGCTAGTTCTTTGTTAGGTAGTCTGCCTCTTACATTGCAGAATTTAGCATCCTTGGCCTGCCAAATGCCAGTAACACCTGCATTCACTGTGACAAAAGAAACTTCCCATACCCTTATATTTCCAACTGCTCCCTAGAAGTGCTACTGACCCATTGCAAACTCTGGAGCCTCTAGGCTTGAAGGAAGAGGAAGCGACAACCTGTGGCAGCTCCGAGTGACCACACTTCATAGTCATGTCCAGCAGAGCTGTTTCTAACAGTTGATGGGCAGGAGGCAGTGAGGCAGATAAAGGGGAACAGAGAAGGGCTGTATTTTTTGTCAGCTGTACCACTGGCCACTCAAGAGTAAGATGTGGCCCTGCCATATGGGAACACGGAGGCTTAATCTGTGATAAAACTCCTATCAGGGCCAGGTGCAGTAGCTCATGTCTGTTATCCCAGCACTTTGGGAGGGCAAGATAGGTGGAGGGCTTGAGCCCAGGAGTTTGAGACCAACCTGGGCAACATAAGGAGGCCCCGTCTCTACAAGAAAATTTAAAAATTAGCTGGGCATGGTGGCGTGTGCTTGCAGTTCCAGCTACTTGAGAGGCTGGGGTGGGAGGATTGCTTAAGCCTCAGCAGTTGAGGCTTTAGTGAGCTGTGATCACCCCACTGCACTCCAACCTGGGTGACAGAGTAAGACCTTGTCTCAAAAAAAAAAAAAAAAAAAAAGCCAAAAAATACTATCACTTCGGACAGATTTTATGTCCTGCCTTCTCTGGCTTATCTCAAGGACACATTTATCAACTCCATCCTCCTTGAGACAAAAATAGCAGTTAAATGTAGTGCTTTTTACATTTTCCCCATCCTTCTTTACAGATACTGTGGAAGTGGCAGCCATTGTCTGGCGCACTGATGAGGGAGCTAAAGTAGAATGGAAGGCAAGCAGCCCACACATGTGGCATTTTGCTCACAAACTCTTTGACAGGCCTCCTTGTATAATCAAATGGTACCTAGAAGATTCCTTAGTTGTTTTATTTCTTTAAATTAAATAAATTTGTACAGCAAGCCTCTGGTTGAATTGGGCCTGGGATCAGGTACAAGGTCCCTTCTAGCTCTTGGCTGCTTTCTCTCCAAAATCTTGGATCCTAAAGGCCTTAACTCAACAGAATACATTTTTTTCTTGCTTTTCCAAGGGTGTGGCAAATGGGAAAATCCATCTAAGAGAGGTCTTGGCAGTTTTTCTGAGCTAAAAAGTGCAAATGCATCATCGTAGGAGATAGTATTTAAAACTCCAAACTGGCTGGGTGTGGTGGCCCACGCCTGTAATCACAGCACTTTGGGAGGCCGAGGCGGGCGGATCACCTGAGGCCAGGAGTTCCAGACCAGCCTGACCAACCTGGGGAAATCCCGTCTCTACTAAAAATATAAAATTAGCTGGGTGTGGTGGTGGGTGTCTGTAATCCCAGGTACTTGGGAGGCTGAGGCAGGAGAATTGCTTGAACCCCGGGAAGCAGATGTTACAGTGAGCCAAGATCGCGCCATTGCACTCCAGCCTGGGCAACAAGACTGAAACTCCTTCTTAAAAAAAACAAAAAACAAAAAACTCCAAACAGAGCATTAGACTTACAATGTCTCAAATGTTCTGGGGCCACCACCACGCTGGAATACTGTTTCTTCCTAATGCAAAAAATTCCAAGATAGAATTCGGGAACCAGGTGCCATGAGAAATAGAAGTGTGAAACTTTAGGTCAATGACAGTGAAGTTGCAGTGTGCATAAGACCAGGGAGCTTCTTAAAATTGCCATTCTCGAGCCCGCAGCTATAGACATTCTGATTTAATAGGTTTTGTGTAGAGACTAGGAATCTGTACTTTTAACATACTTTCCACAGAATGATTCTGATGCAGGTGGGCCACAGGTGAAAAACACTAGTCTGTGGACGTGGCTGACCAATGCTGTTTGGTGGAGTGACACCCTCTAGGGCAGTGCTTAGCAGAGCATACAGAGACTTGAAGGCACATGATGAACATGGAATATGCATTTCCAGTTGTACTTCTTATTTGTAATGGTCTTTACCCTGAACGCCTGGGGAAACTGAGCAGGAGGCCCAAAAGGCACAGAAAAGAGCTTTGGATAGGAGTCAGGACATTTGGCTCTGGCTTTGCCCTGGATTAACAGTAGTCCTGGGCAATCCCCTTCTCTCTGAGCATGAGTGGAAGCTAGGCTTGAAGATCTCTGAGCTCACTTCTAGATCTGATATTTTTTTCTTTTTTTGTTTTTGAGACAGAGTCTCACTCTGTAGCCCAGGCTGGAGTGTGGTGGCACGATCTCAGCTCACTGTAATACAACCTCCACCTCCCATATTCAAGCGATTCTCATGTCTCAGCCTCCTGAGTAGCTAGGACTACAGGCACACACCACCATGCCTGGCTAATTTTTGTGTTTTTTAAATAGAGATGGGGTTTCACCATGTTGGCCAGCCTGGTCTTGAACTCCTGACCTCAAGTAATCTGCCCACCTTGACCTCCAAAGTGCTGGGATTACAGGTGTGAGCCACCATGCCCAGCCTAGATCTGATATTCTATGACTGTATATCTGGGCCTTTTATTTGTATTAGACAGAAACATTAAATAATGATAAAATTAAAAAATGTTTAATGATGTGTTATATGCCAGAATCATTTAATTTCACACTTTCAACAATTTTCTATTGTTATTACTATTTTTTAATTCATGAAACTTGAGGCACAGAGACTGAGCCATTTTCTGTGTTGCCCAGGCTGGTTCTGAACTCCTGGGCTCAAGTGATCCTCCCATCTCAGCCTCCCATCACCTATTTTCTAAGAAGAGGGGTACAGCTCCAGCTGATAAAGAACAGTCTCTGGATTTAAACCCCTGCAGTCTGATTTTGGATACTTTATATTGCTCATTTGTCAGATGTTGGATGGGGGGGAAGGTCTTCTTTGTCCCTTGGGAATGGCCTCTATCTCCCCCTATTCTGTGGTTTTTGGAAGCCCATAGTCATTTTCAATATTTAAGCACATTCCCAGAAAGCTAATCTTCTTACGTTCACCTCTGATGCTGGGCTCTTGTTTCTAAGCTCTGCTTATAACTCATCACAGCATCCCACGTGTGCAGCCTTTGTTCTGTTCTATTGACCAAGACATTGTATTAATGTCTCAGTTGATATCCACGAAAGTCCATTTTTATAAAGCATTCGTGCGTCGGGTAAACTTGAGTGAAGGCTGTTGTTGCTGGGGGAAGGGTCATTGCAGGAGTGCTTTCCATTTACTGGAATGCAAACAGCTGCAAACCAAGCATTAGACATAGGATTTTGCAAATGTTCTGGGGGCGCCCCCATGCTGGAAATATTTCACTGGCTGCTTCATCACACAGAACTTCTGGCCTCACACTATCTTGATGGTGCTTATCATCCTTTAGCTGGGTTTCCCAAAACGCAAAGCCTGAGGCAAAGACTTCTGTGCCACTTTATGAAGTTCAGTCCCAGGGAAGAGGGAGGGGGAAAAGAAGCAGGGAAGAAGGAAGAGCAAATAACAGGTCTTATATATAAATGAGTCCTCAGTCTTGTGGGACTTTTTTTTGGAGAAGCTGCTACTCAGCGTGACTGATGTGGGAGAGGGAGGGAGAAATAGCCATTCACTGGTTTCCATCTCTCATTGTTCAGAAGCTGGCCACATATTATTTCCTTTGCATTTCCAAGTTACTTATGTGTGGGCAAGAAATGAACCCTGCAGCATCTCATGTCTCAGGATTAATATAGAAGTCCGAAAGTAGGAGGCAAGAGTTATACACTTTGGGCATAAATGAAGGCACTGCCAGGTTTACCCGTAACTGGAGTCCCTGGTGAGTTGATCTGTGCAGCAATGGCTGTGGCTGGAATGAATGACCACTTGGAGACAGGAAATCTGAAGGATTTGAAGTAGTGCATTAGAGATGTGTAGCCTAGTTTACTCCCTGCACTGCTTAGGTTTGCCTTCCCAATAGATCTAGCTCCTATGCTATCATATAGGATCTTCAATTTTGAAATAATATGATGCTCTCACTTATTTTCCTTGTATGCATGCGTGTGTGTGTGTGGGGTAGGGGAGGCAGGGTCTTGCCATGTTACCCAGGCTGGTTTTGAACTCCTGGGCTCAAGTGATCCCATCTTGGCCTCCCATCACTTATTTTCTAAGAAGAGGGGTACAAGTCCAGTCAGTCACAGAGTCCCTTTCAAGATCATAGCCAACTGAGATCTCTGAGAAGATTTTAGCCAGGACAGTGAAACAAGCCAAAGTGCCCTCAGCTGTAGCTAGTGTCACGTCCCTCCTCCCCTACCCAGTCTGATTTCCTTTATTCTCAGCCCACACTTTGGATGATCTGGCTTGCTAGCCTAGTGAGGTGACCTAGACCTTTATCCTTTAAGGGTCTGACCTCTCAGCTGCCTTGATTGCTTCATGTGCCCATTTGCTATCATTACAGGATATGCATGCACCAAGAAATACACCAGGACATTCCCTGGATTGTAGATATATCTTCTCTGCCCCATAAAGTAGCTGCTACTCTGGCTCCCAGTGGCCATCAGGGCTCAATAGCCCCACTTATGCAGTCACTCTTTTTTTGCCTGTTTGCCCACTGGCATGAGGAGCTCAAGGTGACCAGATAGTGGTTACAGCTTCAAGTTTAGTGGCCTTATTGTATCTTTTGGAGGAGTTCTTCTGCTGAACACCAGCACCTTTACCCCACTAGAGCTTAATGTTTCAGTGGATCACTGGAAGAGGAAAAGGACTTAATTCCACCACTACTCCTTGGTTTCCAGACCCAAGTACTCTAGTTTTTGGAGAACAACAATATGTATTGGCCATTAATTCAGTGACTATCCCAACCACATTCTGGAGGAGAGTCCCACAGCTCAGCACCAGGTTGTCCCTAAGCTGGTGCCTTAGCTGAGCCTTTAACAGGCCTTTCCACCATTGTATTAATCTAGATGTTTGTGGGGTATGTGCTACATAATCAAGTCAATGGATTCCTTGATCATTCACTCGTTGTCACACTGCTTTTGCCATAAAACGAGTCCCTTCATTTGAGGCAATCTTGTGCAGACACCATGCTGATAAATCCAACATTCTGCAAGTCTTTGAATGGCAGTGCTGGCAAAAGCACTTGGTCAGGGAGGGCAAACCCATTTCCATTTGGGTACTGATGGTGAAGAGGAAGGACTTACTCAGGACGGAGACTGAGGGGATCAACTTATCACCAAGGAGTTGGCTGGTCTTTCTGAGGAATGGTGCCATATTGAGGGCTCAGAGTCAGTTTTTGCAGCTAGCAGGCTAGGCATTCATCAATGTCAGCAGCTATATCTACTTTAGAGGGATGGGGCCCATGCTGCTGGGCCTGTGCTTAGCATTTACCGCTGACATCATTGTCACTGTTTAAGACTCCTCCCTGTTAGCCCTGGGATAGTCAAGGAGAGAGACTGACTGACATCCACAGGGTCAGTCACCCTGTCACCTGGCAGTTGAATATCTCCTCTGTGGTGGATGGTTTCTTGTGAGCATTGAGATACAAAGACCAACACATGTGCTCATTTCTGTAGGTCAGTCTACATTACGGTTCCCTAGATCTCCTGGTTCCAGATCATCCAGTCTTGTCTTTCAGGCCTCTGGCCAACATCCAAGACATTTGCCCACTGTCCAGGCATCTACATACATCATAATACTATACCACCTCTCTCTCTTTCAAAGAGGTTGACCAAGTGCCCCACTCATGGTTCTACCCCCTGGGAGGAGTTCTCTTCGCCATTGTCCTTTGGGGCCACCCTTGAGAGGGCTGCAATGTAGCAACAGCTAATTTCAACTAGCACTGACATATCACACAGGCTCATGGGTGAAGCAGCCTGGGTTCTTTCCTTAGCTGATTACTGGTTGTAGGAAACCACCTATGAAGCCCTAAGTGTGAACTGAAGAAGGGGTGTTGGTGCAAAGCAGTAGGTGACCTGGGACTCTGGGCTACCTTTTCACATAATTTACTTGTGCTTTCTAGACCTTTTTAGGCCTGATCTCAAATATATAATTGGCATAGATAGTCTTAGCTTCTGGCAGAACCCTTACATTAACAACCTGACTTGTAGAGTCTGGTAGGAAAAGTCAGGTGGAAGTCCTTGAAACTACTCCCTTTCCCCCACTTCAAGATAGTAGATCAGAAGCAAAATCACCTCTCAGGAACTATCGCAGCGATTAGAACCCCTATCATGACTTAAATGAGGCAGGTGTGGTAGGTCCTATTACAGTTCCATTAATTGGCTTGCATAGGCTCCTGCGAAAGCCAAATCTATTATGGCAGATGATAGTGGATTTCTGTAAACTTGGCCAGATGGTAGCATCCATTGCAGCTGCCATGCCAAATAGGGTATCTTTACTGGAATATACCAACATAGCCTTTGCCATGTGGGATACAACGTGACCTGGCAAAGTGGAATCACAAGGAAGATAAAAACCAGTTTACTTTTACATGGCAAATTCAGTAGTATATATTCACTGTTTTGCCCCAGGAGTGTCATAACAGCTCTTCGTTATAATATAGTCCATAAGGACCTTGTTATTCCAACATACCATGGACTATCCTGCTGGTCCCTTATACTGGTGACATCATGCTAACTGAAGATAGCGAGCAGGAAGGGACAAGTGTCTTAGATACTCTGTTAAGATGCATGAGTGCATCGGAAGGTGAGAGATAAGCTCCATCACCTGTCTCATCCTGGGTTATTCAGACAGTAGCATCTGAAGCTAAGTCTTGTGCGCCTCTGTGGCATTAGGGAGTGTGATCTTAGGGAGCAGAAGTGAAAAGGAAAGGGAGGCAATGTAGGAGGAAGAGCCCCATAGGAGGCATTAAACATGATGGATTACTCCACAAGCATTGTGAGACCCTCTTCTGAGATGTCTTATAAATTACTTTCTTGGCACAGTGCATCTGGAAGAGGAAGGGAGAAAAATATATCTACTGGCTTCCATTGGCTGAAATTTTGCCCCATAGGATGTTATTTGCACTGTACTTCCAGGTTGCTCATTGCAGGCACTAAGGATAGTGCTGAGGATGTCATGCCTTAGCATCAACAAGGAAGCCCTGTGGTGGAAGTGAAAGGTGCTCAATGTGGACATGAGGCCAGGGGCTGTGGGTTGTACCTGCCTGAAGTTGGTGAAAGTCCAGGTAGAGTTGGTCTCCACAGAGGGGACTGCTGCTAGAACAAGTGGCCAAAGACCCTGGAGACAGGTGAGACTAAAGGAATTTCAAGCAGCTGTCTTAATTTGGATTCCCCCAGCAGTAGACTTGGAGGCAAGGATTCCACTGCCAGCAGTTCACTTGGTCAGTTTTCTTAAGAAGCACTGGAAGGGGAACGGGGAATGAGGCAGCCAATAAAGAGTGAGTGCACAATACCCCAGTGGGAAACCGGAGCTCAGTCCTGTGTAAACTCTGGATAGAAGTGTAGAATGTGTGCCTGCCCAGGTGGGTAAGGGGGCTGAGATTCTCATCCACCAGCTCCTGACCATCACTGATTGAGAGCTGCTTGGGGAAGGGGGTTGCTCCATTAATTTCCCAGCACTTTTGGTCCTCTGTGCTTGTGGGCAGAGCAGGCTCCAGGGACCACAGAAAGTGCTCAGGTGAAGGGATGCAGGTGCAGGCATTTGGAAGACAACCACCCGGCACATAAATGATCAAGATGGAGGGGATCTGGACAGGATGTTGCAGTGGCACGTAAGAGGTGTCTGATACATTCTCCCCCCTTTTTCTTTTCCTCTTGGATTGTCAGATTTTCAAATCCATCATTTTCTATTATGTTGAACCAATGACTCTAGTCTCAGCCCGTGGTCCCTCTTTGCATAACCAAACATATCAAGATGCTCAGCAGAACAAATGGGTCCTCCTTCGAAAGTAGTTGTGGGTTTAAACAGTCATTATTTTCTCTTGGGTAACCAAAAGGCAGCTATCTCTTCAGTTATTCTAGCAAATTCTATTCTAGTTAGCTAGTTAAATCTATTGCACTTTTTCTGCACATTAAATCAGATGACACGGAAGCTCTAACTACCTCCTGTAGACGTTCTTACCACAACTCCACAAGGGAGGCCTTATACCCATGTAGTGAATATACTGAGGTCTAAAATGACATGTACTATATTCTTGGTAACTTCTTCCAAAACCAAAGTTTTGGATGATTTCCACAGATTTTTGTGCCCCTTCCAACTGCTTAAGACAGTATGGAGAATGCTTTTGGATACTGAGTTATCAGGGACATTGGGTAGATTATGGGAAAATGAAACAGCCTATTAATTTAGTTGAGTCCTGCAAGAGTTGGGACATAAGATCCTCAGTCTTCATACATCCCAATCTCACAGATTACACTGAACGGTGGTAAACAATTTAGATCAGCTTGGGTATGACACGAAGCTTCCTCTTGGCTATTTCTACAACTTAACATTGAATGGAAGGAAATCACTTAAGCCCTAAAAACACGGTCTGGCAGGAGGTAAAATGTCTTGCTTGGCTTCCTGCCCCATCCCTCCCACACCCACAGCTGGGACCATTTGGCCCCCACTTCAGCTCCCAGGCCCAAGACCCTCCCTGTTCGTCTGTCTGAGTTCAGGGACAAGCTGCAAACTGAGAGCCCTTCTTGAATATGAACATATTCTGGCTCCCCAGGAGAAATAGGTGCAAAATCAACAACCTTAACATGAGTCTATTTCCAGTCATTTGTAGAGGAGAGGTGTGCTTTGGGGAACTTCATTTTTAGATTCCAGTGAACTGGGTATTATCAGTTACACAGAACCAACAAAATATGAAATGTGCACATAGGACTTCTCTGCAAGAGTAGTAAAGGAATCTGTTGCCTTATGCATATGTATCTTGGACTGATAAATTGGATCACAATCAAGCCTTCACCCTTCAGGTTGTATATGTAACTGAGCTGGTCAGGTTTGTTTCATAATGGCACCTTCATTTTCATTTTTTTCAATGTACACACTTTATTTGTATATTAAACATGTAGAAATATGCTCTTCCCCATCTTTCTTTAAGCATGGTATTCTCCCTATATATCTTCTGTGTACCCATTTTTAATGGGAACATGAGCATTCAACCTATTCCATTTTTTCTTATATGCTAAGGCAGAGTGCAGCTGTAATAAGGGGCAACTGATTCTTAGCTTTGGTTTTGGGGACAATAGGCGGTGGTGGGAACTATGGCAAACTGGACAGTACTGCCTTAGCTGAAGGCAGCAGCCTCTATTCAGTGCCAATCAATTGTTGGCACAGAGAATGCAGGCCCTATGTCGCCAGGTTTTCCAAACTTTCAAAAAGAATCCAGAAGTCTCAATTTTAATGTGCAATTTTCTAATTATCAAATATTGCTAGCTAATTTAATCTAGAGGTTGACACCCAGGAGACCGGATAAAACATATCTATGGGCAAAGTTGAACGCTGGGCATGGTGGCTTATGCCTTTAATCCCAGCACTTTAGGAGGCTGAGGTGGGTGGATCAATTTGAGGTCAGGAGTTTGAGACCAGCCTGGCCAACATGGTGAAAGCCTGTCTCTACTAAAAATACAAAAATTAGCTGAGCGTGGTGATGGGCGCCTATAGTCCCAGCTACTTGGAAGGCTGAGGAGAAGAATCACTTGAAGCCAGGAGACAGAGGTTGCGGTAAGCTGCCATTGCGCCATTGCACTCCATCCTAGGTGACAAAGCGACACTCCGTCTCAAACAAAAACAAAAACCAAAACAAAAAACAAAACAAAATTGAGCCCATGGCTGCCAGTTCACAATCTCTGGTTTTAAAAGTGTCAAACAGAACCCTAGATCTACTATGTAGCCATAACTGATGTGGTTTTTCTAAGCAGTATAGAAATAAGTTCTAAGAAAGTCAATTATATTCCTAGTTAATGTGGTACTTTACAAACAATAGAGAACTATAGAATTATGAAAGCAAATTCCCTATGTTTACTGAATCATAATAAAATAAGGTTAGGCCCATTACAGAGTGGCTGCAAGTGGGAGAGAATTTACATTCACAGGGAATGTGAACAGATTAGGAAAGAGGCCTCAAGTGGACAATTTTGTTGGGATGCACTTTGCCTTATGTGTTAGCTCCACACAGGGCCAACCTGGTTCTCGAGCTGCTTTGGCTACTGGAGACTCAGTCCCTTAAGAGGTTCATCTAGGGTCCTCCTTCCGTCTTGCCAGTTGTCCCGCCCCACAGGCTGCAGTACCAGTGAGAAGAATATCCACAACCTCTAATAATAGAAGCCAAAATCCAATGGACAGAGAGCACTGTGGTTTACCAGTAGGTGGTCCCAACAAGGGGCTCACAGCCACCATTCAAATCAAGGTAGTTGTGTCCATTATACAGGTGGAGAAATTTAAAAATCAGACCAAGGGCAAGATTTGCCCAACTTCACCCTGCAGCCAGGGCCAGCATTGGACTGGAACCCAGACTCCCGATCTCCAACCCTGCCATCCCTCCTCTGAGCCCTCACCGCCCAGGCTGGCATGAACCCTTTCATGTCCGAGTGCTCTGTGTCTCCCTGTGATTTTGCTCTTGAGGGTAGAGAGTGAGTCTGATCCTCCTGCTTACCGGCAGGCAGCATGGCTGAGTGGTGAGGAGCATGGGTGTTGCATCTGCCATGCTTTAGCCTTGGAATGTTTTGAACCTCAGCTTTCTTATCTATGAAATGGGGATCATGACAGTACCACCTTCCATGGCCGTTGTGGGTATTAAACGAGATAACACAGCTGAAGCATTTAGCACAGGGCTTGGGACATAATTCACACCAAGTAAGCATTAGTTGCTATCTCCATTCCCATGCCATCTTCTCTGCAAGGCTAACTCACTTGGCAAGAGGTGACCCGTCCTCTAGAGAGTGGAACTGAATGAAACACAGGAACTGACCACAGAGCCACGGCCCACTGTGGCTACTAGATGTGTCAGGAAGAGAGGTAGGTTCCTAGCGTTTTCCTGGCTTCAGAGCTGTCCAGGTCTCTGCTAACTTCAGCGGTGCCTCTTCTCACCCGAAGAGCTCACGCTATGTGCCAGGTGTTAATAATAAAA
Organism: Papio anubis; assembly: GCF_008728515.1. Taxonomy (NCBI): domain Eukaryota; kingdom Metazoa; phylum Chordata; class Mammalia; order Primates; family Cercopithecidae; genus Papio; species Papio anubis. Next base: position 68,161,129 of record NC_044988.1, read on the forward strand.
AGCGACCATTAAGATCGCTTTTACCTAGTGCCCTGCGATAAGCTCTGAACAAATGGGTTAGTCTGCCCTGCACCTCCTCACTCCCACTGAGGGCTTTTGGAGGCTGAGCCTGGTTCATGACCCCCGCATCTCATCACAGGGCCTGGTGTGATGCCTCATCCAAGACTGTGCTCCTTCATTCATCCAGCGTTTATTGGCGTCTCCTACTACCTGAGCTGTTTTAGGCAGGGAACAAAGCAAAGATAAGCCCTCCTGGAGCTCACATTCTGATGAAGGGGGCAGGCAAGGTATAGACAAGGAGGAAAGCCCTGGAATCCAGTACATTAAAAACTTCTATTAGGGCTATCTCTGTTGCATTTAGTTGTATGTATCACTTATGGCCCCAGGCACGTCCATTCCTGGGCATTCAAGTCGGTCCATGTGTCAGGCGTGCAGGGTGGGTCACAGCAGCTAGGAACTCAGTGCAGCTTGGGACTTTGGGACATTCGCTCCACCTCTCTGAGCCTCAGTCTTCTTGTCCATCATATAAGGAAATCACTGATTCCAGCCTCCCTGGGCTGTGGAGAGGATTCCCTAGGCAGCTGTAAAAGAGTGCTTTCTCTGAGGGTCAGTCCCAACAGGACAGACTTAAGGGCTGGAGGGAGCCGCATCCTGCTTGCCCCAACGAACGCGGGCGCGGGGCTTTCCTCGCAGGTTACATAAGGCAGTCACGGTTGGAGGCAGCAGAGGGGAGCGCACGTCGCTCGAGGGGGAAAGGGGCGTGGGGAGGCGGCCAGGGAGGCCAGTATCCCCGGGGCGTGAGTGCGCCGCCGCTGCCCGAGGTGGGGCGCAGCGCGCGAGGGAGCGCAGGGCGCGGCGGAGTCGGGTTTCAGAGCGCGGGTGACTCAGGGCGCGGGCCGGGAGCCGGGATTCTGCCCGCCGCCGCCGCCGCTGCCGAGCGCCGCCTTTGTTCCCTGCAGGAAGGGCGAGCGCGGCGGCCAGCGCTCAGCGCCCCTTCGTCCTCCGCCGAGCTCCAAAGCTGTACTCGACTCGCCGCGCGCCTTCCGGGGCTCCGCAGACCCGCGAGATGGCACCAAGGTAAGACCCGCTTCTCTGCTTCTTCGGGTCCCGGGCCCCTCCAATCCTCTTGCCCGCCTCACCTTTTCTCCCTCGGACACTTCTTGCAGGAGGAACAACGGGCAGTGCTGGTGTCTGCTGATGCTGCTCTCGGTCTCCACGCCCCTCCCTGCCGTCACCCAGACCCGCGCTGCGACAGGTAAGCAACCCGGCCTGCGGGTGGCACCGGCTGCCCCCGCACCCGTAGGGGAAGCTGGTTTTGGCGGCGGACGCAGCTGCGATGCGCGCCTCATTCCTGGACATAAAAGGGAGTCCTCGCCACTCTGTGCGCACTGGCGGTCCTGCGGGCGGCTACCTCCTGGCAGTGCAGGGATTATAGCTGTGAATGGGATCGCTGGGCAACTGGGGCGGGTGGAGCGCTGTCTGAGCACCCGAGATGTCTGAGCTGGGCGCGGAGCCTCCAATCTTAGGCAGAGAGGGATTTTGGAAACAGCGCCAGCGCCAACAGCCTCAGCGCACCCAGCGCCAGCGCTTAGGTTGTGCGCGCTGGTTGGCTTCTGGTAAGGGCAGGTCTGGTGCCTCTCCGCACACAGGTGCGAAGCATGAACACTAGCAGGGACATCTGGGCCTTTTGCTGCGCAAGAAATAACGGAACTGAATTGCTCGGACGCTTAACCCAGCTCTGAGTTACCTAAGCGGTCACGCTATCATGGGCAGTGGCTCCACCGGTGATGGAAAGAGCTGTGGCCTGGGAGCCAGTGATCTGATCCCTTCCGTTCTCCAGACCTCAGTTTCTCCAGCAGAACTCAGGCGCTTGGCTGAATAGTAAGATCTAAGTTAAAGCAGACCTAAGTTAAAATGGGCCTCAGTTAAGGTCAGACTGTCTGGGTTTGAATTGTGGCTGGCTGGGTGATCTTGGGCAATGGATTTCATCGCTCTGTGCCTCAGTTTCCCCATCTGAAAAAGGCGACTAATTAGACCATTTTACCTTCCTAGAAATGCTGTGAAGATTAGATAAACTAGAAATAATGTGCTTCCATGATTCCGGTACGTACTAGGCACAAAATAAGTGGTAGAAATTACTGCTTGATTCTTGCGGTAACTGTGTGTTGGAAAGCAATGCAGGTATTTTTATTTTTATTTTAGATTCAGGAGGTGGTCATGTGTGGTTTTTTACAAAGGTATATTGCATGGTGCTGAGATTTGGGCTTCTATTAATCCCATCACAATGCAGGTATTTCTATAACACTGAGGTTGAGACAAGCTTAGAAAGTGGCCAGTCCAAATCCAGGACTTGAATCCAGGTCTGCAGGCTCTTGCCCTTGCTCAGCTCTTTCTCTGTGCAGTTTTACAGAAGAACCATGATTTCTGTAGCATCTGACCCCTTCCCCTTTGAATTTGGAGGATTAGTACACAGCCTCAATTTAATAAGGGAGAGAAAGTCTAGGAAACAACCTGTAGTCAGCCCAAAGAAACGGGATTGAGAAGGTGGCCTTGGTTAACTCTTTGTTTGCCTGAAGAAGCCCAAGACAGCCCATTGTCTCCTGGGCAACAACACCCAAATCCGATGATAGCTTTTCCTGCCAGAGCGTCCAGCCTGGCATTTATTGCAGATCAAAGGGCAGCTGGGGTATAGTTTTAGCTTCTCAGCCCCATGGCTCATGTCAGAAAGTTGCAATTTTGCATATGATATAGGGCCATGCCAACTCAGTGGCAGAGGCCAGCTTTGGGTTCCATGGTCTTTTGTGAACTTTGCTGCAACTTCCAGTTTCCCAAAAGGAAAAGGGATCTGGGGATAGGAACTTTGGTGTTTTTTTCTCCTCCTGTGTGTGTCTCTAGGATCCCTCAGTGTCAGGGCTGTTGTTTCTCACAAAGGAAGTCCTATTCCCATTTATAACATAAAAAGAGAGGCCCAGCAAACCTTCAGGAGCTGAGAAAGGGTCTAGGGAGAGCCATTTGCAGCTGATGGGTTTTCAGTGCCCCTTTGGGGATATGAAACTATTCCTAAAAATGTAAACTGTCCTCCTGCAAACTGAATTTTTAAGGCAACTTAATATTGCTGATACTTATAAAACACTTCCTGTGTCCAGGTGGAGGTGTGAACATGTTCATATTTCATTCATGCAGTCCTTATAACCACTCCAGGAGGTGGGGACTGAGAACAGTTATTATCTCTGTTTTTCAAATGAAGAAGCAGAGGTCCAAAGTCATAAGACTTCTAAGTGGCTGGGGTGGGATTTGAACCAGACAGTCTGACTACAGAGTCCTTGCTCTTAACCATCCTAGTGTGCAGTTAGAGGAGCTTCACGGATGGAGAAGGCTTTAGGGGCTCCATGGTCTCCAATGAGCCCTACAATCTGAATGTCACAATGGTAACATGAGTCCATTGCATCTGCATGGCATTGTGCAGTCTTCAAAGCACCATGTCACCTTCACCAAGTTCCTGGAATCACCACACAGCAGTGCTGAGAAGTAAATGAGGCTGTATCTTACAGAGGGGATGTGACTTCCTCAAGGCCACATGACTGTAACTGGGTAGATCCATAATAGCCCTCCCACATCTGTGAACTTCAGGGCTGGTGCTGTTCCTTCCATAGGGCCACTGCTCAACTGGGTATAAAAAACAATTGCCAAGACTTGATAGTACTACCAACCAGCAGTGTTCTAAGTGCTCTGCCGTGAATGAACTCACTCAATCATCACAACAACCCCATGTCTTGTCCCCTTTTACAGATGAGGAAACTAAAGCACAGTCATTTGCCCAAGGGCATATAGCCTTCAGTAATATAAGCACAATTTGAGCCCAGAGGGTCTGACTCGAGAATCTGTACTCTTAACCACTATGCTGTATGCTTAAGTAGCGTGGCTTCTGAAAACATGTTTGTAAGTGGGCTGTTATGAGCAGAAACGCATGTTCCCAACGATTTGGCAGTTTCTTAAAATGTTAAATAAATGCTTACCCTACAATCCAGCACTTCCCACTCCTAAGTATCTACTTAAGGGAAAGGAAAGCATATGTCCACCCAAAAACTCATATGTATATTCATAGCAGCATTATTGATAATGGCCAAAACTGGAAATAAACTGATCCTTTAGCTGGTGAATAGAAAAACAAAATGAGGTGTATCCATTTAATGGAATACTACTCAGCAATAAAAAGGAATGAAGTATTGATCAATGCTACAACAACATGGATACAACTTAATACCATTAAGCTAAGTGAAAGAAGCCAGACATTAAAAAGCAATACATTGTAAGAGTCCCTATATATGAGATTTCTGTAAAGGTAAAACTACAGAGACAGAAAACAGAAGCAGAGAATGACTGCAAACAGGGATGAGGAAACTTTTGGGGGAATGTTCTAAAACCGGATTGTGCTGGTAGTTGTGCAACTCTATAAATTTACTAAAATCATCTAACTATACATTTAAAATGGGTGTATTTTATGGAATGTAAGCTATGCCTCAATAAAGCTGCTTATTAAATAAAAGAATGCATTTTCCCAGAGCATCTAGGCACCAAATCTGGTGGGGCTTCACAGTGGGGTTCATAGCCAGCCTGGTACAGAGCTGGCACACAGCTTACAACTTAAAAGCTGCTGGCCTCTTAGGGCATTGATTCTCTCAGAAAATGGGTCCCGAGTTCCTCCTGCACCTCCAAGCCTCTGGATCGACTCTCCCTCCCATCACTGAATGCCATTGTGGGCCCAGGACAGGGCTCCTTGGCTAGGGGTAGAACACAGGCATATGGTTTTTTGCAGATCATTGATCTGTTAAAAAGTGGGTCTTTGTAAACTTCCTGATAGCCCTCACGCCCTAAAACAGCACAAGTTCAGGTATTGGAAAACCTGGGTTCCAATCACTGACTTCCTCCATGAAGTTAGATGAGTTGCTTTTCCCACTCTGAATCTCAGTTTTCCCATCTATGAAGTAGAGAGGCAAGATTCACTCATCTCTGTAGTCCTCATTTAAAATGTTGGGAAACAAAACAAAATAATATTTTTCTAGTTTGAGGTTTGATTATTTCACATAGTTCAGTTCAACAAACCCATTCTGTGCTGGTCCTCATGCTGGCTGGGTACAGAAAGGATTTGGGCACACAGCTGCCCCAAGGGGGTCATAGTTCACAGGAAGAAAGAAAGGGCCACAGACAACTGTAATGCCATTTTTCCTGAGCTCTTCTCATCTACTATTCAGAATGTCCCATGTGCAGCCAACCCCATCCTCCTACACCATCCTGTTTAAAGAGACACTTGTCAGTGGGTGTCACCCACATGGCCTCTTGTGCCTCCAGTGGTCAGGGTTGAGCTAGAGGACAGCACCAATCCTTCCTTTTCCTGGTAAAATTTCAGTGTCATTGGAATACCCAATATTTTAGAAGATAAGGGGGCTATTGTCTAGGTAGAGATGGTGGTGTTACAGTAATTTGCTCTTGCTAATAAAGTGTTGATGGTTGCAAATTATTTGCTTGTCTTTAAAATGTTTTATTGTGAAATACAACATCCATTCAGAAAAGTGCATGCTAAAGTTACAGTATAGTACAATGATTTATCACAGAGCAAATATTTATGTAATCCAGATGAAGATATAGGATAATCCACAGAAGCTCTCCTGAACCCCTTTGCTGTGGTTTTATTTTCTATTCTTCCTGTCTGAGGTAACCATTACCTTGACATTAATAGTCATCACTTTCTTGCTTTTTAAAAATAGTTTACTATCTAAGTGTGTATCCCGAAATTCTGAAGTTCTGTTTTACTCAATTTTGAACTTTTTACATGCAGAATCTATTCCTTGGTGTCTGATTCTTTCAATAAATAATAAGTTTTGAGATTTATTCATGCTGCCGTATGTGGCTGTAGTTCATTGCCATTGCTGTGTAATATTCCATTGCATTAGCATAGCATATATTACTTATCCATTCTTCTCCAACATTTGGATTGTTTCCATTTTGGGCTAACATAATAGTGTTGCTCTGAACATTCTTGTACATTTCTTTCAGTACACATGTGCATGAATTTCTGTTGGTTTTATACTTAGGAATAGAGTGCTGAATCAGAGTGTGCATATCCCCCAACTGAGTAGACACTGCCAGCATGTCTTCTAAATGGTTGTACGGATCTACACAGCTACCAAGAAATGAGGACCTCCATTTCTTCACATCCTCACCAGCACTTGGTCTTGTCACTGAACTTAACTTCAACATTTCTAACGGGTGCATATTTGAATCTTACGGTAGCCTTAATTTCCATTTTCCTGATTATTAATTAAGTGAATGACCTTTTCATGTGTTTGTTGACCATTTAGATATCCAGACTTACGTTTTATTGAGGTGAAATTTACATTATGTAACATTAACCATTTTAAATTTTACAATTCAGTGTCATTTAGTACCTTCACAATACTGTGCAATCAACGTCTCTATCAAGTTCCAAAACATTTTCATCACCCCAAAAGAAATCTCTATGCGCATTAATCAATCGCTCCCCATTCCCCTCTTTTCCCAGCTTCTGGCAGTCACTAAACTACTTTCTGCTTCTATGGATTTGCCTATTCTGGATATTTCATGAAAATGGAATCATACAGTATATGATCTATTGCATCTGACTTCTTCCATTTAGTATAAACTTTTCATGGTTCACTCATGTTGTGTCATGTGTCAGCACTTCATGCCTTTTTATGACTAATATTCCATTGTGTGTATATATATATATACACACACACACACACACATATATATATATATATTATATATATATATACACCACATTTTGTTTTTCCATTCATTTGTTGATGGACATTTGGGCTATTTCTACATTTTGGTTTTTGTGAATAGTGCTGCTCTGAACATTTGCATACAACTATCCAGACGTTTGACAGCCTGTTTCTACTTCTTTATATCTAGGAGCAGAATTTCTGGTCGCGTGATAATTCTGTGTTTCAAGTATGAGGAACCCCCAAACTGTTTTCCACAGTGGCCGCACCCTGTTTACATCCCCACCAGCAATGTATGAGGGCTTTAATTTTGCACATCATCACCAATGATTGTTTTCAGTTTTTAAAATTATAGCTATTTTAGTGGATATAAAATGGCATCTCATTGTGGTTTTTATTTGCAATCTTTCTTTCTTTCTTTCTTTCTGTCTGTCTTTCTTTCTTTTTTCTTTCTTTTTCTTCTTTCTCCTTCCTTCCTTCCTTCCTTCCTTCCTTCCTTCCTTCCTTCCTTCCTTCCTTCCTTCCTTCCTTCCTTCCTTCCTTCCTCTCTCTCTTTCTTTCTTTCCTTCTTTCTTTCTTTCTTTTCTTTTTTTTAATGGAGTCTCACTCTGTCATCCAGGCTGGAGTTGGTGGCGCATCTTGGCTCACTGCAACCTCCACCTCCCAGGTTCAAGTGATTCTCCTGTCTCAACCTCCCAAGTAGCTGAGACTACAGGCGCGCCCCTCTTATTTTTGTATTTTTAGTAGAGATGGGGGTTTCACCATATTGGCCAGGCTGGTCTGGAACTCCTGACCTCATGATCCGCCTGCCTCGGCCTCCCAAAGTGCTGGGATTACAGGCGTGAGCCACTGTGCCTGGACCATTTGCAATTTTCTAATGACAAATGACCTTGAGCATCTTTTCAAGTGCTTCTTGGCCACTATCTTCTCTGGAGAAATCCTGATATTAATGGGAAGCATATGAATTAGAGCAGCGCAGAACTTCCCTTTAACCACACCAGTCTTGCTCCCTGGCAGTCTGACATGCTTTTCTGAGTGAGAGAGATGTGGGTAGGAGTCACACCTGAAGTTTTGCCTCATTGGCCTCCAGTCTCCATCTCCCAAAAGACAATTGTCCAGAGCTGGCCGCTTTGTCCAGAACTGGACTTTAGCCATTTGTCATTATTATAAATAGTGCTGCTGGGACATCTTCAGACAAATGGCCTTTTTCTTTTGGGTTATTTCCTTTGGCAATATTTCCCCTCAATGAACTCACCCATCAAAGAACAGAACTGGTTGGATAGTTCTTACTATGTATTTAGATGGATTTTTCTTATTTAATCATGATGCTTCCTAGTTCAATTGCCCTCGCTGCGTTCTCATTGTACCTGGGTTGGAGTCATGCTCCTGGCCCCAGAGGACCCTGCCTTCCTCCACTAACACTAAGTCCCTATGGATTTCAGCTCACATCAAATCACTGGCAGGCTTCTGAATGGGACATGCAACGTCCCACGTCTGTGCTTTTGCATAGGCTAGTGCCATTTTAATTTTATTATTATTTTTTGAGACAGGGTCTTCTCTGTTGCCTAGGCTGTAGTGCAGTGGTACAATCTTAGCTCATTGCAGCCTCAAAGTCCTGGGCTCAAGGGATTCCCCTTCCTCAGCCTCCTGAGTAGCTGGATTACATACCCTCATACCCAGCTAATTTAAAAATTTTTTTTTTTTTTTTTTTTTTTTTTTTTTTTGAGACGGAGTCTCGCTCTGTCGCCCAGGCTGGAGTGCAGTGGCCGGATCTCAGCTCACTGCAAGCTCCGCCTCCCGGGTTTTTACGCCATTCTCCTGCCTCAGCCTCCCGAGTAGCTGGGACTACAGGTGCCTGCCACCTCGCCCGGCTAGTTTTTTGTATTTTTAGTAGAGACGGGGTTTCACCATGTTAGCCAGGATGGTCTCGATCTCCTGACCTTGTGATCCGCCCGTCTCGGCCTCCCAAAGTGCTGGGATTACAGGCTTGAGCCACCGCGCCCGGCAATTTAAAAATTTTTGTAGACATAGAGTTTTGCTGTGTTGCCCAGGCTGATCTAAAACTCCTGGCTTCAAGCAATTCACCCTTCTTGACCTCCCAAAGTGCTGGGATTACAGGGGTGAGCCACTCCACCTGGCTACCAGTACCATTTTTAAAATGCCTTTCCCCCACAGTACCTGGCGATCCCCAAATCATCCTTTTAAGATTCTGCTCTGGGAAGCTGTCTCTCCTCTCCCAGGCATCATGAACATCTCTTGGTCTCAGGGCTCCTCAGACTGTACCATGACCACACATTAGTTGCCTGCCTCCCCTGCTACATGGGAAGTTCTATGAGGCAGGGATGGGCCTATCCAACTCTGAATCCTGGAACAGGGATCCCAGGCACAGGGACTGGCATAAAGTGGGTACTCAGCATACTTTTTCAATGAATCAAAGAAGGAATGAAGGAGTTAGTCTAGCCTGTGGTCTAATGCATCAACTTACTATGTCCTCTGTGGTGCGTAAGTCATCCCAATTCTTCCATGGCTTTGTCAGCTGTAGGGTGACCTTGACTGAGTACTCAGGGAACATTATAGGGCTGTCGTTTTCTTCAATAGTGTAATAACTAGTTAGGCTGGAATTCACACTAATGTTACTTTGCTCTTTATCTTTCTTATTATATTAATTGGATAAACATTTATTTTCCAGCTTCTCTCTATTCATCTTATTCCTGATTTCTCAGTTTGTCAAAAGTTGTGCATTTATCTTTTTTCTTCTAGCTAAATATGTAAGTTGATTTTCCAGTTTTCTTTTAATATCTACAGCTTGATCACTTAAAAGGAACCATAGATTAGGATATAGTCTCTCTTTTTTTTAGATAGGATCTCGCCATGTTGCCCAGGCTGGTCTTGAACTCCTGGGCTCAAGCAATTCTCGCAACTCGGCCTCCCAAAGTGTCGGGATTACAGGCATGAGCCACCACACCTGGCCAGATTACTGCATAATCTAAAGCCAGTTCTTTTCCAAAGTGGTCCCCAGGTTTCCCCAAAGTACTAATTAAAGTGTGAGCTATTGTACCATCATTGTACTGCCCATCATTGTTGTGTGATATCTTATTATATAATATTTTTTCTTTTAATGATATACTTTTTTTCCTGGTATCTCTGTACTACTGGTCACTTTCTTGTGTTAATATGTGTATGTCATTTTAAATCCACACAATTTTGATGATTGTTACTTTGTGGTATGTTTTACAATCTGGTAAGATAAGTTACCCCTGCCTGCCTCCTTCATTAAGCCATCAATTCTTTAATATAGGTTGGCTTATTCCATAATTTCTGTATAATATAATTAGATACTGGGAGTATAGCAGTGGTAGTGGGTAGGTGAGGGTTGTAAAAAGGAGGGAATCTTACAATAAGACTCAGTTTAAGGCATTAATGTCTGGTGTGGAGAATGGATAAGCAAAAAAGACCTCAAAGTCAGAGCATCCGATTGTGGGTTATGACCTATTGCTGTCAACACAGAGCCCAGGGGAGCTGAGGTGGTATCAGTGGTGTTGGAAGGAGCCAGGTTTGCTGGCTGACTACCTTCTTCTGCTCTATCCAAACTACAGAGAGGAAAAGTCTAGGGTTAGAGCAGATCCTGGGAGAAGGTCCAGCCCTCCTCCTGGTCAACATCTAATGGGAGAGACAGGTGGCCTGGGTCACGAAATGAGTGCAGCCCACTCTTTATCCCCGTTATAACCAAACTCAACCCAACCTAACCTATCCAACCCAACTCAACCTAATCCAATTCAACCCATCTAATCCAATACAACTAAATCAAACTCAATGCAATCCAACCCAACCCAACCTAATCCAATCCAACCCAATCCAACCCAACCCAACCAAATCCAGTCCAATCCAGTTCATATTTGTTGCATGCCATGGATGATTTCAAGGACTGAACAGGACAAAAAACTACTCTGAGGGCTCTGGTATCTCTCTCAAGTGACCAGGACCCTTGACCTTAGATGCCAGGGAACCCCTTTCTGGGTTTGGAGAGCTTGGCTGGAGTCTGGCTTGCAGGCAACAGCCTAGGCTTAGGCCTCTCTAGGAGTTACTCCTCCCATCACTGAGGGACTCAAATGGGGTCCAACTTAAAACCCCCCTCCCATCTAGGCAGTCTTTTGTGACTAGCTTCCTCCCAAAGGGAATTTCTGTTGAAGTCTTCAAAATGGTCTGTCTGTTCTGTATTATGGCTACTCTTACAGATGTCTGTCTTCCTCCTATTATTTCTGGCTTCCTGCTGTCCCAGGCACTCTCTGGAGTGGGTGGCAGGATGGCTGAAGAGCTGCGTTAGACTCAGTGCCCATCCTGGAGGGACTCATAGTCCAGTAATAGAGACAGTGTGCGGAAGCTGGCTTGCATGTTAAGGAGCTTGTCCTGAGTTTCCTAACACAGTGCAAGCAAGCATCTGCACTACCAAAGTAGGGATGTCCATTTCCACTAGGAGACGGGAGAGGCAGAGGGATGTGAGAAGTGTTTGTAAGAGGTTCATTTCTTCAATAACATTAAAAAAATTGGTAATAAAAATAATACATAGTTATTATCAAAACTAGGGCCAAAATTTAAAAAGATCACATATTATTTGTGACTCAAAGATAAACCCTGCTAGCATTTGATGAACTATGTTTCAAGTTTATTTTCCACCCCTAAGTATGCACATAGATCATAATATGAACAGAACATTCCGTACATTGCATTTAGTTGGTGGCTTTTTTCCCCCTTAACAATCATCTAGACACCTTCTCTGGAACATTAAATATTCTTCTCTAATATTTTTTGTGTTTGTAATAGTATTTCATTGTTTGGTTGTCCTGTAAACTTTTAGGCTGTTTCTCATTGCTCACTATTATGAACACTATTGTGACGATCGTGGTCTCATAGCTTTGTATTTGACTACTTCTGCAATTATTTCCTAGCACAACACAATTTCCTAAAACAAATAGTTGGGTCTAGTGCATGCCCATTTTTAAGGCTTTTGTTGCATTGTTCAGAAAGGCAATAATAATTTATACTCCCTGCAACATCATATGAGAATGCCAAGTCCCCCCTGCCTTGTCTACTACTGCTGTTTCTAACCCAAAAGGAGCAAATGGCAACAGGTAAAGGAACAGTGCCAGCATCCTTCTCCAAATGGTGGCCTTACTCGAAAGAGCTTAGGGCCCCTCCCACACTCCCTCTCCACCCTTCTCCTTCATTCATCCATTTTGCATGTGTCTATGGAAGAGCTAGAAGAGGGTTTTTCAGGAAATTAGAATGTGAGAGCTCATGTCATAAGGACCTTGGTGTGGTCATCAGCCCTCCAGTACCTTGGAATCATTTTGAGGATTCCAAGGGGACCTGGTGCCCAGTCCTCCAGCTCTTTAGGGATTCTTCATACATCTGAGGTGAGATCCAGACACCAGCAGGTTTGAAAATCTCCTGGTTGGAGTCTAAGGTGCAGCCAGGGCTGAGAACAACCAATGCAGTCCAACTGCTTCCTTTCAAAGGTGGTGATGCTGAGTCCTAGAGAGGGACTTCTTGTCTTCCATATCTGTAAATTAGGGCAATTCCTACTCTAAGGATTAGTGAGCATCAGGCCTGTTACTGGTGATCAGTTCCATGCCTCCTTACTTCACTGCTCCCACATCACTGTGGGTTCCTTGAGGGCAGGAAGCCGTTTTTATTTATCCATGTTTCCCCAGCATCTGACATGGCACTAAATGGACACAATGAGCATTTGAATAAGTTAATGAATGAATCATTCAAAGCCTGGGACTGTGGAGATCTTAGTGAAAACCCAGCATTATGAACCCTTGACCAGCAAAGTCTATGTGCGCCTCCAGCCACACTGAAAGACCACCCTGCAGCCATCCACTGCAGGATGATGGGGCTGGAGCAGGGTGAGAGTAGGCATTGCCTATAGTATATATGTCAAGAATAGAAGGTTTCATGAAAGAAAAGTTAAACTGTGCTTTTTTCGGCATAGGAAAGTTACAACCATTTTATCCCACAGAAAATAAGAGTAGAGATCCTAACTGATGACAAGCTGAACCCAAGTTCTTGCAAGTTCAACAGCATTACACACAGAACTTCTGAAATAGGCCCAGCCAGCTGTTTCTCCCCTCCAACTACAATCTTAGTGGCTGGCTAGTTCTAACTTGATTGTCTAGCTCAGAGAGGGAAAGTGAGTAGCTCATGGTCACAGTTCAAGTTGGCAGGAGAGCCAGGTCTAGAACCAGGTATCCTGACTCCCAGGCCAGTGCTCTGGTGCTTCACATGAACCTAAGAAAATACCAAGAGTATGGCTGGGGCACAGTGGCTCATGCCTGTAATCCCAGCACTTTGGGAGGCCAAGGCAGATGGATCACCCTGAGGTCAGGAGTTTGAGACCAGCCCGGCCAACGTGACAAAATCCCGCCTCTACTAAAAGTACAAAAATTAGCCGGGTGTGGTGGTGCACGCCTGTGGTCCCAGCTACTTGGGAGGCTGAGGCAGGAGAATCTCTTGAGCCCAGGAGGCAGAGGTGGCAGTGAGCCAAAATCACACCACTACATTCCAGCCTGGGTGAGAGAACAAAGCTCCATCTCAAAAACAAAAACAAACAAAGAAACAAAAAACAACAACAACCAAAAAACAGTATGATCTGTGCTAATAATTATATAGTGCTTTTCATGTGCCAGGTGCTGTTTTAAGTTTTAATATATAGGATATATATATTTGTTATATATACACGCACATATATCCACATACATATATATGTGTGTGTTTCATATATAAATTTTATATATACATTTATATATACACATATGTATGTGTATGTGTGTGTATTTAATATATGAAATTCTCACCACAGCCTTGCGAAATGAAGAAATTTAATTACAACTTGACATCAGCACACAGGTCTGTCTTCCAGCCTCCATCCTCTCCACCCTAGAACCCATCCTCCACACTGCAGCCATAGTAATCTTCTAGCTTCTTGCTACTCAATCTTCTTGCTTCTAGCTTCTTGCTACTTGTGGTCCACGGACCAGCAGCATCAGCATGACCTGGGAACTTGGCAGAAATGCAGAATCTCTGGCTTCACCCCCAGAACTCATAAATCAGAATCATACCATCTAGGGGACAGAGGATCACATTTTAACAAGATTCCCAGTGATTCACGTGCACTTTTAATATTTGAGCAATACTCTAAACCAGCTCTCATTGTGTTGCTCCCTATTTAGAACGCTGTGTCATCTTCCCACGATTACCGCCTGTGGTAGGCAGGGTCATGGCCTTCTGAAGGACCCACACCCTAACCCCCAGGATGTGTGACTCTATCAGGTTCTATAGCAAAGGGGAGTTAGGCTGCAGATGGAATTAAGGTTAATAATCAGCTGACCTGAAATGAGGGAGATTGTCCCAGATTACCTGGTTGGGCCCAATGTAATCACAAGGGTCCTCAAAAGTGGAAAAGGGAGGCAGAGGAAATCAGAGTGGTGTGATGTGAGAGGACTTAAGCATCCTTCTTTGCTGGCTTTGAAAACAGAGGAAGGGGCCACAAGCCAAGGAATGCAGACAGCCTCTGGAAGCTGCAAAAAGCAAGGAAACTGATTTTCCCTTAAAGCTTCCAGAAAGAAGCATGGTCTACTGATACCTTAATTTTTTATCTCAGTAAGACCTGTGTTGGACTTCTCATCTCCAGAACTGTAAGATAAAAAAAAACTTGTGTTGATGTAAGCCACTAAGTTTGTGGTAGTTTGTTATAGCAGCATTGGAAAATAAATACGGCCTTCTACCCCTTAGTGTGGCATTTGAGGCCCTCTGAAGTTCCACCAAGTGCTGTCTTGGCCTCATCTCCCAGAATACCCCTTCCCACACCCTGATCTCAAACCAACAGAGCCTCCAGAGTAGCTAGAATATGGGAAGGGATACACTGGTTATTTCTCTCTCTCTCTCTCTCTCTCTCTCTCTCTGTGTGTGTGTGTGTGTGTGTGTGTGTGTGTGTGTGTGTGTGTGTGTGAGAGACAGGTTCTCACTCTGTTGCCCAGGCTGGGGTGCAGTGGCGCAATCACAGCTCACTGCAGCCTTGACCTCCCTGGGCTTAAGTGGTCCTCCAGCTCAGCCTCTCGAGTAGCGGGGACTGCAGGTGTGCACCACCATACCTGGATAATTTTTCTACCTTCCCTTTTTTTTTTTTTTTAAGAGATGGGGTCTCACTATGTTGCCCAGGCTGGTCTCAAACTCCTGGCTCAAGTGATCCACCTGCCTTGACCTCCCAAAGTGCTGGGATTACAGGCACCATCACACCTGGCTGGGGTTATTCTCTGTACCACCAGCACCTAGCCCTGTGCCTGGCCCGTGGCCAGTACTCAGGCAATGCCCTTTGAAGGAATAACCCAGTGGAACCCTATTATGTTCAGGTCACCACCAGCCACGGAGGAGCCCATGACATGCCTGAGGCAACTATGGCAACGGCGCGGGACACAGTGGAGACTCCCAGAGCCTCAGGATTAACAATCCTTTGCTCTTCTTCTGCTGTGGGCAAATCACTGTACCTCTCTGGGCCTCCTTTTCCCCATCTGAGAAATGAAGGGGTGGAAAGGCAATTCTAAAAGCATCGTTAGCATGAACATTCTAGGACATCTGAGTTCAGTTTGGCCGCATTTTGTGGCAGTTGGGGACAGTGATTCGGCTCAGCTCTGCTCAGCCCTGTTCATCCCACTGCTGAGCACATCCTTCACTGTCATCCCATTCACAAAGTGGGATACAAAACTGCACAGCAACTGAATGTATTTGGTACAAAACAGAGACTGCAGCTGCGCATTCCCCCTGTCTAGTTAAAATGCCAAATTACTCACTCTCCCACGGAAAGAAAAAAGGAGCAGGGGGGAAGAAACCATTTCTCACTGCAGAGTTTTTCCATGTGACATATTTTCTAATTTTATTTCAGGTCTAACTGTCTACAGTAGATGGCTCCATATCCCCTCCCCTTTTAGGATATGAGCTTTCATTAAGGAATGAAATGGCTTTATTTGTTTAATATTTGCAAGTGTGGGTTGATATCAAATTGCAACTGAATGTCTTCATTTTCTCTGCTGGGGGAAGTTCTCTAAGATGCCCTGCACTGGTTTAGTGGCTCGGATTCCTTGGTTCTAGGCCCGGTCACAGGAGCTTGGCCAAGTCCCTTCCATTCTCTGGACTCAGATACTCAATCCACAAAGTGAGGAAAAGGCTGGCTCATCACGGAGATAGGGTGGCTGGATTGGAAGCCGTGGCTGATGCACCCCGTTTCTAAGAGTGGTTCCATTTGAGACTGTGTTGGAATAGTATGCATCTCAGTTTATGTCTGTGCGCAGCTCCTATCATCTCTGCACTGTTGCTTTAGTTCATGGAATGGCTGAGAAATTTTTCATACCTGGAAAGAGTACTGTAGCTTTGTTTTAAAGAAATTAATTCTGGCCGGGCATAGTGGCTCACACCTGTAATCCCAGCACTTCGGGAAGCTGAGATGGTGGGATCTCTTGAAGCCAGGAGTTTGAGACCAGCCTAGGCAACATAGTGAGTCCCTGTCTCTACAAAATAATAATAATAATAACATTAATAAAAATAAAACGATCTGGGTGTGGTGGCATGCACCTGTAGTCCCAGCTATTCAGGAGGCTGAGGCAGGAGGATAAATCAGTTGAGCCCAGGAGTCCAAGGCTGCAGTGAGCTGGGATTGTGCCAGCGCACTTCAGCCTGGGCAACAGAGCGAGACCTTGCCAAAAAAAAAAAATTAATTCTGCCCCTGCAATGTCTGGTTGCATGCAACCTCTCCTTCTATCTTCTTGCCCTACCTGGCTTCAGGCCTGTGTTACTTATTTCTGATGGGTTGCTACAGCAGCTCCCTGGCCAGCAGGATCTCTCATCTCTCTGTCCTCTAGCACAGCTTCTCACTGTGAGTCAGAGTAATTTGTCTAAAACACAGGTCCCATCACTGTCACATCCCCTCTCAAAACCCCTCCATGCTTTCCGTGACGCACAATACATTCCACACTCCTTGGGTTGCAGTTCAAGGCCTCTTCTCCTCTCACATCCTTCCCCATGCCCTGGCTCTACCACCCTGAACTGCTTGCTGGTCTCTGAATTGACCATCCATGTTCCCTTCTCCAAGCCTTTGCTTGGGCTGTTCCTCAGCCTACCCTATGGAAATCCTCCTTTGCATTTTCACCTTGACAGACTTGCTGCTCAAACTGTGGTCCCTGAACCAGCCACATGGGCATCACCCAGGAGCTCATTAGAAACAGAGTCCCAAGGCCGGGCACGGTGGCTCACACTTGTAATCCCAGCACTTTGGGAGGCCAAGGCAGGGTGATTGCTTGAGGCCAGGAGTTTGAGATCAGCCTGGGCACCATAGTGAGACCCCATCTCTATAAAAAATGAAAAAATTAGCCTGATGTAGTGACATGTGCCTGTAGTCCCAGCTACTTGGAAGCCTGAGGTGGGAGGATCACTTGAGCCCAGGAGGTTGAGGCTGCAGTGAGCTGAGGTCACACCTCTGAACCCCAGCCTGGGTGACAAAGGGAGACTCTGTCTCATAAAGAAAAAAGAAAAAAAAGAAAAGAAATACAGGATCCCAAATCCTGCCTCAGACCCACAGCATCAGATCTAGACCCACAGCACCAGATCTAGACCCACAACATCAGATCTATACTTTAACCAGACCCCCAGGTGATGTGTGTGGCGCTCAAGTGTAAGCTGCAGTGCTGTGTAGTTTGGTGGGCAAATGCTGGAGCTGGGCAGTCAGACAGCTGGCCTGGTTCCGGGCTCTGCATGTATCAGTTGGTGACCTTGGACAATGTACTAATCCTTTTGAAACCTCAGTTTCCTCATCTGTAGAGCAAGGAAACTATAAATGAAATAATGTCCCAAGCTCTTAGCATAGTGCCTGGCACATGGAAAAGCCAGTGACCAGTAACAAGGTTCCATTTCAGTACTAGCTGATGTTGTGCCTAAGCTGTCCTGCATCCTCTCTCAGCATTGCTTGTGTCGGGTTTATTCCATCAGGGGTGAGAACTTATTTGCAAGTCCATCTCGCTGAGGATGGGGAGGGCCAGGAGCATGTCATTCATGTTTGGAGTTTAGAATCATTGACCATCCAGTGGAGGGAGATAAACAATCGTAATCCGATGTGGGGAAAGTGAAACATAGCTAAACAAGGACTTTGCAAAGTGGGTGGGATCAAATTCATTCCAGAGTTTCTGCCCTTGGTAGAAATGGTCATTCTGCCTGTTGTAACCTGGGAGCTTTCTCATACATCCATTTGTTCACCCCACTTTTAGGTAATATGTATTGACTGTCCTCTGAGTACAAGCAATGTATGATATCCTGGGCAGAAAATGAAAAGCAAGATAGGCTTGCTGCTTGCCCTCTAGGATCCTATAGTCTAGTGGGGGACATTGATGCTAAATAAAGGATTGTACAAAAAGACTCCTTATGTTTATAAATGGTAGAAAATGTTAGAAAGCACAATGAGAGCTATGAAAGCACATGCCGGGACACTCTCTTCTGTACCAGGGTGTCAGGAGAGTCTCCCTAAGGAATGAGATTTAAGATGGGATCTGAGGGGTGAACAGATTTAGCCAGGAAAGGAGGTAGGGCTGATGGGCAGCAAGATGTGTGGAATGTTCCAGATACAGAGGAACACAATGAAGAGAGGATGGAAGAGACAGCCTGAGTGTGACTCGAACACGTAACACGTTGAGGGAGGAAGGCAGGGTGAAGTCTCTGGGATGAAAGCAGGACCTTCGCCCAGGAGCTGCTTTTCCTAGCCTGGTCCTGGGGGAGCATCTTGGCTTCCTACCGTCCCTCAGTCCTGCAGAACTACTGCCCAGGGCCACCCGGGGTAAGGGCCTTTGTCTAGGTAGAGTGCAGTCAAGTCCCAGATTCTACTACCTGCCTTGCTCCTGCCTCTGCTTATCAGACAGTGAATTGCTTCAGGGTGGGGGCAAAGGGTCTCTACCTTTATATAGCATAAGAGAACAGAATTTAAGAGACTTGCAGTAAAATGCCAGGAAAGCAGAGTCAGAAGAGAGCCCTGAGCCAGCACAAAGAGCCCCTGGTCCACTTTGGCCTCTCAGGGCCTCCCAGGCCATGGCAGCTGTCTGGCAAAGAGGTGGTGGAGGTAAGTGAGAAAGGTTTCTAACAATTGCGGTCTGTGGTTAGACTCCAGTCAGTCCTGGCTTTGCAAAGCTTCCTGCCATCTGTACAACGAAGAGGTCAGACCAGCGCTAAAGCCATCCAGGTCTGACACGATGTCTTTTTATTTTTCATCTCTCTCTGGATCTCTGTATTGAGAACGTGCATCTGTGAACATAGGAATAATTCTCTTGCCAGGGAACAGAAATGCAGTTTGGGGAGGAATAACTCGGGTGGGAGGTTTTTAGATGCTTTCACTCAGGGGACCAATTCCTTCAGACATGGCTGTACTCGTGAGACATGGGGGATGCGTTACGCCCCTCCTGTCGAAGCCATTCCTTTGGAGACCTGCTTTTCAAACGGGTGTGCTCACAGTCCTTGGCTGTGTGACAGTGGCATGCGAAGAGCCACATTGTTTATTTCCTGGAGCATTTTACTCCGTGGTTGGTAATTTGTGGTGAGGAGACAGTAACAACTGGGGAATAATTTGGAACATTTTTATATTATTAAAACAAACAAACACACATGTTTGGAGTGGAATTCAAAACTTAAGTGCTTTTAAAGATAAAGCAGGAGAATTAAATTTTCAAGGTCCTGGGGGGCTCTTTGGCTAGACTCAGGCCCTCAGGTATATCTGATGACAGAGTGCTTTAGCAGAGATGATGTTATATTTAGACTTGAGGTCCCCAACTTGTGGGGGGATATTTAGAATTATTGCAAAGGATACTTGGACATTTTCTGTCTACAGACACCTAACACCCGTGTGTGGAGGGGGCCATTAATGCTTTGATATTGACAAGATGGAGATGGTCACTGCCCTCCAAAGCTTTGGATTAGAACTGTCAGCTCTAAGAGGGAATGAACTTGTCCATCACTGCTGGATCTCTGGCACTTAGAATAGTGCCTGCTATACAGAGGGTGCTCAATAAATGCTTCTGGAATGAATAGAAATGTGTGTGTTGATGGCCATGAGAAGCTTTCGTTTCTCCATCCACATTTACCTTTCCAGGAATAGTGTGTGGGGCTGCTTTAGCATGGAGATCTTGGGTGGAATGTGAAGAATGCTGTCATGCATATGCATGTGGGAGGCTGGCCAGCCCTGCTCCAGTTCAAGATTTCTAAGAATCATTCTTTAGAGGCAGCCTTCCACCCAGCGTGGTCCATGCTGCATTGCGTAGGCTCCTTGTGGGAGAAGGCACAGTTCACCATTTATGCACCTTGGGTAGCTAGGACCCTCTGGGCCTCACTTCTCACAAGGCCTGCAAGTCCCCTCAAACAACTTACTCCTATCAGAACCCACTGGGAACCTGAGGCCTCAGAAAATGCTGGACTTTGGGGATCAACTATTTCAGCTCCCCCAAATTGCAGATGGGAAGATGGAGGTTCAAAGAGAACAAGGAACTTTCTGGGAGCTACACACATTTTAGCTATGTGACTCCCAACGGGTTCCTTGTTCTAGAACCAGGTCTGGAACTAGGTCTTCTGATATCCAGGTGGATGACATCGCTCCATTTTGAAATTCCCCAGTGCTGCTTGATCATATCTGTACCATCCTCAGGGATGTGCCTGACAGTAGTGTGTGGTTAGAGCTGAGCTTTGGAAACATCACATGAACATTAAATCCTAGTTCAGCACTTTTTTTTTACTATGTGACTTGGGCACTTTGCTCAGAAACAGCATGGGTTTCCTCATCTGGATGGTGGTGGTGGGTGGTGGGCATAGGAGTCTTACCTCCTGGGGCTACATGAGCTACTCAGCAGGTAATGCCCAGGAGTGCTCAGGGCCAGGGATGGGGAACCCAGTGCTGGGTCATCCATCCCATGAAGTTAAGGTCATGCCTGTCCCGTTCACCCCAAATCTCCAGCACTTGTAGTGCCAGGCATGTGACGGTGTGTGCTTGATAGCCATTTGTGAATGAACACATGAATGAATGAACAAAAGGGACAGAATATGCTTAGCTCCTGACATTTACCCTGTACCACCACCCTGAGAGCTAGGTATTGCTACTTCTATTTCCAGAAAAGGAAGCTAAGGCTCAGAGAAGTTAAAGAACATGCCCAAGATCACTTGGCTAGTATGTGACTGAGCAGGGACTTTCATACAAGTTTCTCTGGCATCGAATTCCATGTGCTTTGTCCTGCACCATTCTGGGGGAGGCTGGTCCTCCTGGGGTTCCCCTGAGGTCACCTCCCCTCCCAACCCCCCCATTTCTGGTCTCTAGTTAGGAGGTGTCCACTGGGTTTTCATCTTGGAAGGTCTGATTCCCTCTTCCATTATTCTGGCGGTCCACAGGCTGTTCCTCCAGCAAACATTTGGAGACTGTCAAGCTGTACTTTCATCTAAATTAAACAAGAGTCAGCCTGTTTCAAAATATGACTTCAGGGTCACCATCTGTTCTGGCTGTTCCCTTAAACTCAAATCCCATTTCGGAGCCAAATGGGGCTCCAGCATCCCACAGAGAGTGTGTCTCTTTGCACAACGGAGCAGGAAAGTCTGTAGAAAGACGCAGTGTGTTTGATAACAACCCTCGGACAAATTTCTCCGGTTGTTTCTTTTCCCCACTCAGCAGCATCGACGTCATTGCATGTGGACCACAGGTCCCCACCACAGATTCAAATGCATTCCTTTCTATACTGGGGACCTAGTGTGTACCAGGCTCTGGATGAGGCCCTTTCCCATGCCATCCTCAGGGCCATGGGAGAGAGTGGCCTGGATCTTACAGTGGGGGGAACACAACATGCCGAAGCTGCTCGGGCAGTCACACCATCAGTCTGGGCATCAGTTTTCTCATGTTGGGGACATTGGACTGGGTATTTTCTGAGGTCCTTCCCAGCTCTAAAGGTTACCCTGATTCTTCATCGGTGCCTTGGCCAATGTAGGCGAGATTTCACGGTGCCCACTGAAGCTATGAGCGCGTTCTGACTGCGCTGCTTGTCTGCCCTGACTGAATTCACACAAGCTCATCTGTTGGGACGCCCTGGGCTGTTCCCAGGGCAGCTTGATTTTGCCCAGGGCATAACATGCCAAGTGCTGAGAGGCTGCAGGAGTATGTCTCCTGCTGTTGCCAAACTATCGCCTTCGCGCCACATTCCAAATCGCCCAATTCCACCCTCCTCTTGGCAAGAAAAAGAAAGGGCACCCAATTGCCTAGGGCAGCAGCTTGGGGTGAAATGAGGATTTCTCCTAAAATGGTCAGCTGGAACCTTCCTCAGGAATCTGCCAAGGCACCCGGTTGCCTGTTGCATAAATTTTAGTCTCCTTGGCTGGACATTCGAGGCTCTCTGACTCCAGTCTCCTAAAGGGAAAAGTAATTGAGAGTAGCAAGAGCTGGGAAGTCCCAACACGGCAGTTAAGGCCTGCAGTCTTAAGCTCCTTCAGCTTCAGTCCTATCATCTGAAAATGGCATAGCCACAGTCCCCACCTCATCAGACTGTCCTGAGGTTAGGTGAGCTAATGCATCTAAGTGCCGAGCTCAGGGTTGGCCTGTTGTGAGATTAACATTTCTAAGTCTGAATCTCTCTGGATCCATAATGCTCTCCTTTTTGCTCCAGTGCTGGAGGATATCTCGGGGTCCCATTTCTCCCATCCTTGGAATCACTCACTTGGCCCTTGTTTTCCTAATTGTGTGGGTTTGCTCATGCTCTGCTCACTCCACAGTGTTCACCTGTGCGAAGCCTCCCAGGCCTATCTCCATTGGCCCCTCCTTCAGGTCCCCTTCCCAGTGTCCCCCGGTGGGCAGGGACAGCTCCCTCTTTAAGCCTCTGCAGGACTTTCCTGTCCTTTGCTCATGGCTCCAAGCTCAGGTCACCTGTATCAGGGACCTGTGTTGGTGTCTGGTCCTTTTTTTCCAGGGGACCCAATTCCTTGTCCTCTTGATCCCCCAGAGCCCAGACCAGGGCCAAGTCCAGACAGGGTTGGAAGGTGGATGCTGGTTGTGGACAAGGCCAGACTGGGCCCAGGAGAGAGGGAATGATAGTAAAGTCCCCTCCTGACTCTCCTTCTGGGAGGGGAGAGAGCGGACCATTCTCCCCTAGGGAGATGTAAATTATGGGGGCCTTGAGGCCTGTGGATAACAACTCTTAAGAGATTTCACTGACCACATAGTAACAATCATGTCAAAGAAATCAAGAAACACCCCAGGCCTTGTGTTTCAGAGAGAGACTTAGAAAGCTCAGAATTAAAATACTCTTTCAAGCTCCTCCTGTCATTCAAGGCTCCTCCCAACCCAATGCTACACCCCCATGGAGGAGGTGGGGAGCCTTCTCCACGCTGGAGGACCAGGGATCTTACCATTCTGCTCCTGGGATCTCCAGGACTGGCCTGTCCCATCCTACCTTGCCCCATGGCCCCACCTCATGCTCTGACACCCGGATAGGCCACGAGCAGCCTCCCTGAGGCCTCTAGGCAAACCTCAAGGACCCTAACAGCATATAACAGAGAAGGGGAAGCACTGTTGTTCACATTTTCCACCCAGACCGTGTTGTATGGGGGAGGAAGATGGAGGCAACTGGAATTGAATCTGAAGTCTGAGAAGCCAGGGTGTTTAAAAGAGTCACTCTCATCTCAGTGGGGGAGAGCTGAGGACAGCCATTTTGCAGAAGGCTGCTCGTTCAAAGCCTCCTGCTTAGGGAGAGGAGACTGCAACCCCCAGTAAAGCTACAATCAAGACTCTGTGTGGTTATTAATATTATATTACACCTCAACAGTGGGGATCAGGTGAGAGCTAAGCTATTAAGTGCATATTAAGCTAAACAGTGCTAGTGGGATTACTGTGACAACTATTGGCATTCATTAGAATTCTTTATGATTGATGATAAATGTGATGTGTTGAGACGGGCATAAAATCATGCTTGTCCAGAGTCCATTAAGCTCATTCATTCACGCACATGTGTATTATTTGTTCATTCATTCATTCATCAAATGCTCAATTTATGCCTACTCTAGGCAAGGTCTCACGTTAGGGAGGTGAGGGTGACGCTGGGAGATATGGAGATGAAACAGAACACGCTGCCTGCCTCCTGAAGGGCTCACGGGCTGCTGAGGGACACAGGCAAGGGAACAGATAACAGAATAGTGAGAAATTGGGAGCTTTCTGTGAAACTGGTCCTGGGGTGGAGCGGGGGTTCCTAGGGAGATAGTATGACTCACTTGTAGACATCCAGAGAGAGTCCCCTGGAGAATGGGGGACCACCAGGCCCAGCTTAACAGTGTAGCTAGAGTGGCCTTCCCTGGATGTTTTCAGACCCCTGAGGGCCACATGGGGCCAGGGGAAGTGGGGCTGAAGCCAGGAAGTGGCCACCGCAGGCCCCTCCTGGAAGGCATGTGCCGCCCTGCTGTGTCCGGACTTTCCCTGGGGAGCCGCGGCTCTGTCAGAACCACATTTTCCCTGCCTGCAGAACCCTCTCCTGACAGGCCCTGCCCCAGGGCGCTAGAGTGCCCAAGCCTCTCTGCATCCATTGACCTCCAGGGTCTGACTTGGACAGGCTTCCTGCTGGCCAGCCTTCTTCCCCCACAGCTGGGGCCACTTGGCTGCATCACCCCAGGCCTTAGGACATTCCTGTTTTCCATCAGTGGGATCTAGTGATTCAGGGTACTTAGCATCCCATCAGCCTGGCTGGGAGGTGGCTTGAATGCTGTGCTGTGATCACAGAAAAGCGCCATCTCTACCGTCTAGTACTGGGGCCCTGCCTGGGTCAGTCCATGGTGGAAGAAGCTATAGTCCTGCCCCTGAACCCTGTGCCTGGGTCTCTGGCCCCTGCACCAGACATCTGTGCTGCTGGCTGCCTGCTTTTGTCTCCAGGTCCATGACTGCCCATGACTGGCCTCCATTCAGGTAGTAGGATGCCATGTTTGCCTCAACAGCACAGCAGGTCTCAAACTAGAGTGTGCATCAGAGACACCTGGGGGCTGGTTAAAACACAGGGTGCTGGGCCTCAGCCCAGAGTTTCTGATTTTGTAGGTCTGGAGTAGGTCCTGCGAATCTGCACCTCTAATAAGTCCCCAGATACTGCTGCTGCTGCTGCTGCTGCTGCTGCTGGTCCAGAAACCACACTTTGACAACCACTGGTGTCATGGATAAGCAGATGGGCTATGGAGTTTGAACCCAGGTTGTCTGGGTCCAAAACCTGGCCCAGCCACTTACTAGCCGTGTGACCTAATCCCTCTGCACCTCGACCTCCTCATCTATAAAACAGAGGTAATAAGAACGCCCTCCTCATTGTTACTGTGAGTATTGGATGACCCAGTCCGGGTGACTCACTTGCAATCGTGCTTGGACACAGCACGCTGTAAATAAGCATTCAGTGAATGTGTGAGTTTCCTAGGGCTGCAGTAACAAACGACCACAAACTGCGTGGCTTAAAACAGCAGTAACTTAGTCTTGTCCAGTTCTGGAGGCCAGAAGTGTGGAGGTGTGTGGGCTGGGTGGAACTCCTCCCAGGGCTCTAGCAGGGAATCTATTCCTTGCCACTTTCAGCTTCTGGTGGTTGCCAGCGATCCTTGGCTTGTGTCTGCATCATTTTAATCTTTGCCTCTGTGGCCACATTGCCTCTTCCTCTTCTGTCTGTCAAGCCCCCTCCATGTGTGTCTTATAAGAACACCCATCATTGGATCTAGTGCCCACCCTGATAATCCAGGATGATCTCTTTGTCTCAAGATCCTTAACTTAATTACATCTCAAAGACTCTAAATGTAATGAACATGTTTAGGAATGAGGACATGGACGTATCTTTTTTGGCAGTCACCACTGAGCCCACTTTAGGGAACACAGGCTATTATCATTATTAAGTTGTTTCTTGCAACTCCTGCAGTTGGGCCTGGCCTATAGCTTCCTGCCCGGGGGGCGGGGGGCAGGGGCGGGGAGGAGGAGTAAACTGATTCACAGGTTCCAGCTTCTGGTCAGCTCCACTTTATTCAAGACAACCCATTTTCAGGCTGGGGCAGAGAATTCTGCCTATTAAGCTATACTGGCTATGTTATAGCATTTCAGCATGTTCAGACTTCCCTGATCTGAGAAAAAACGCCACTCCCAGCCCCCTAGACTCCTGTCTGGAGCCCTTTGTCCCTGTTAATTGTTCCTTATACCCTGGCAAGTTGTACTTGGCAAAGCATTTTCTCATTCAAAACCCTACTGGATCCTCACTGCAGTCTCGTGAGAGAGATTGTATCACCCTATTTTGCAGATGAGAAAACTGAGGCCTAGGGGGAAAATTGCACAAAACTACCTTTCATGGCAATTCTAACACAGTAATTCATGGGAGAGAAAAGAAGACTAATGTCACTGATAATACTAACTACCCCCACCGCTATGCTTCATTCATCGTGTGCCTTTGCTTGGCCGTCTGCTCAGTGTTTTATGTCTATTATCTCAGGTCATTCTCAAATCTCTCTCCTGAAGTAGGTGGCATTCCTCTGCTGCAGATCTAGAAACTGTGGCTCAGAAAGGTGAAGCATCTTATCCAAAGTTGCCCATCTTTTAAATGCAGACTCGAGGTTGAGTCTTTCTCCCTAATATCAGGTTGCTCAGAGATCCATTTCTGAACTCTGAAAAAATGTCAGGGCAGGCAAGATGAGAATAGCGGCTGCCCAGTGGCCAGCAGGACTAGAGCCTCCTGCCCTCCCAGAACTGGTCAGAAGACAAAGCCCGTGAGAGACCCCCTCTCCTGTTGTCAGCAGACTCCTGTTCCTGGTAGCTGGTAGGGAGGTGCCCAGTGTTGATGCCCCCAGCCATGGGGAGGGAGTCAGGGCAATGGGAATAGAGAGGCAGATGGGCCCAAGGTCACTGAGGGCTGGGACAGCAATCAGGGTGTGCTTTCTAGAGTGGGTCAGCCTTGGGTTGAAGTAACATCCCTGGAGAGCAGCAGAGACAGACTCAACGCCTCGCATCAGACAGATGAGGGCTTAAAATCTCCAGTCTGGGATTTGATAGCTGGGTGCCCTTGGGGAAGTTATTTAACTTCCCAGTGCCTCATTCTTTCGTCTGTAAATTGGGAACAATAAGAGTGGGGTTGTTGTGAAGAATTCAGGGGCTGTAATTAGCATCACCTGGGAAGTTTGTAAAACCTCCCCATGCCCAAGCCACACCTGAATCAACTCAATCAACATCTTTGGGAGTGAGGCGTAGGTATTAGTAAAAAAAAAAAAAAAAAAAAAAAAAAGTCTGCCCAGGTGATTCTACTGTGCAGCCAGGGTTGAGAACCACTGCTATTCAAGTAAAGCACTTCCTGCCCAGGACATAGTAGGGCTCCGTATACAGGAGCTATTGCCCATTCACTCATGCACAAAACAAACATTTATTGAGCACTTACCTGTGCCAGGCTCTGGATTACATGCCAGGCATCACCTGTTCACAGCAGCTGTCTGAATTTATTTATAGACTATTTCTAGCATAGCTTCCAATAGAGGGATCACGGGGTTCAGTGCTTTGTGAAGCCAGAACCCCAAGTCCATAATGCTGGGGAGAAGGTTTTACTGACAGTGAGGAAAGGAGGGAAATGCAGAAAATGTGCCCAAATCAGAGAAACTAAGCCCTGTGTGGAAAGAGCAGTCTGAGATCTCCGGGCCCTTAAGGAGGTAGCAGGAGAAGACGGTGTGGGCTTCAGACTTTCTGTGGGCTCCTCTGTAAATACCTGCCCCTACAACACCCCAGTTTCCACAGCTGTGAGGTGGAAGGGCTTTCAATGATTGGTTTGATTGTTTTTAGCCGCAGAACTCTTCATTCAAATGAGACTTAACGGAACCCAAATTATTAAACAAATGAAGTCTGAATTGCTTGGGTGTGTGTATATGAGTGTAGGTGAGTGTGTGTGGACGTGGGTTAGTGTGTGAGAGAGGGTCTATGAATAGATTGTGAGTCTGTGAGTAGGTAAGTGTGTGCATGTGTCAGTGTGTGCTTGTATGAGTTTGGGATGAGTGTGGGTGGAGGTGCATGAGTTGGTGTATATTGGAGTATATAAATGTGTGTGTAAGTATTTGTATATCTGTGTGTTTGTGTGGCATGAACCTTTGAAAGTGTGTGTATGAGTGTGTGTTATGAGTATGTGAACCTATGCGTGTGTATGACAGAGTGGTAGGAATAACAGATTTGTTCTGTGTATGTGTGGATGTATCTGTGTGTGCATGTGTGCCTGTGTGTCAGGGGGCCAAGGGGCAGGACTTCTCCTGTTAAGGCCTCCTCGATCCCCCTCCCTCTCTCATCCCCAGCCCTGGAAAATACTGCTTGAAACCCCCTGGTCTATGTGTCTACACTGGCCCTGCCAGCAGTCCTGTGTCCCCTTGGAATGCTGGGCCTGATGGCCTCCAGGAGCTGTGGGCTGTAGAGCATCCGTGTCCAGAAGGTCACTGCATGCTCCCATCCCCTGCCCCTCACGTGCCCCCGACAGGCCCCTTCTTCTCCGTGCCATTTTCCATGTGTTTTCCTCCCAGAACCCTGAGCTGAGCCCTCCAGAGCTGCCTGCTGGGTGGGGGTGATGACTCATTTCAGTTGATGTCATCCTCAGGATTCAAGGCCCTCAATGCACTCAAAGAGTCTTTGTTCCCCAAATGGAAAAGGAAAGTCCATACGCCGAGAAGAGCTGAGTACGAAACTCTTCCCAGATACCCATGGCTGCTCATGCCTGCCCGCACCTGCCAGCCTTCACTGTGCCACCTGGTCCACATGGTCCCTTGGCTGGCTCTGTGCCCAGGATCCAGGAACCAGAGGTTGAGGGAAGGGGGTAAGGAAGGGATGTAAAGACCCCCACCACAGCAAGACAGCAGGAACCACTGCTTCTTCCTGAGGTTGGATGTGGCTCTTGCACTGCGGCTAACTGCTGCCACGACTGAAGGGTCTGCATGTGTGCGCATGCATGTGCACATGTGTGAAGGGAGCAGTGGCGAGCAGAGCCGGGTCACAGGATAGGGGAGTCACCCCATGCTCTCAGCAGAGCCGGGTCACCAAATGGGGGAGGCACCCCATGCTCTCAGCAAAGCCAGGTCACAGGATGGGGAAGCCACCCCACGCTCTCTCCCTCCGGGCTGCCCTCCTCAGTTCCTTATCTGCTGGGCCTGTTCATCAATTATGTTGCTAATTCTCTTGTGGCTAGCAGGTGGTTTTGAGGCTGAACGGAGATGCTGTGCACCGACAGCTTGAGAGTGCCCAGCCCTGGTCAGCACCCAACCCAACGAGCGAGAACTCCCAGTGTTTCCCAAATGCTCACTACACACCAGGCCCTGTGCTAAGTAGGGTTCTCACTGTGTTGTCTGTTCTCGCGATGGCTCTGTGAGCTAGGTCCTAGTGCTGCCCCACTCTACAGATTAGGAGGCTACAGGGAGGCGAGGTGACCTGCGGAAGGCCCATGAGTGGCAGACCCAGGACTAAGCCTAGGTCTGTCTGATGCCAAAGCCCAGGCAGTTAGCCCTTACCTGTGGCTGTCACTTAAGAGTGGGCATCAGATTGATGCAGGCCAGACCCTGAAAGACTCTGATTCCATAGGCCCAAGCGGGGGGGGGCAGACCTCTGACTTTTAAAAGCTCCCAGGGTGACTCTGATATGTGACTAGGGCTGCAACCTTCACACCGTGCCACCCTACCTAGTCCCATTTGAATCTTGACTCCAGCTGCTTATTAACCTCATGGACTTGGAACAGTAATTTAAGCCTCAGTTTTCTAATCTGTAAAATGGGGATAATAATGTCATCCATCTCATAATCAAGTGTAAGGATGAAGTGATTTGTGGAAAGCCCTTTGAACAGCACTTGGTATGCAGCAAGCCTGCAGAAAATTTTAGCTGCTGATACTGTTGTTTCTTGGCATTCTGTTCATTGAGAGTCCCCTCTGCCAGGCTCTGTGCTGGTTGCCGAGGACCGAGAGATGAGTTGGCATGGCCCATGCCCAGGGCCCATGTCAAAGCATATGAGAGCAAGGGGTACTGGCCACTGGACTGCAGACGGATGAGGGTGTCTGGGAGGAAGGATGGAGGGGGACCGTGGGAACACAGAGGTGTGCAGCTGTGCCTGGGAGAGCCACAAGGAAAGCTTAGAAGGCAATGGGCTATAACAGGCAGAGCCCAGCTTCACATCTTCAGTGCTGGCTGCTGCACTGAGGATTCTGAGTGAGTGACTTCCTGTCTCTGGGGCTTGATTCTCTCCTCTGCAAAATGAGAGAGTGATCCCTGCGTTGCTTCCCTCCTGGCAGAAGGAACAGGTGAGAGGATGCTTTGGAAACAGGAGAGGATACTGGACAGGTGAGGACTACTTCCTGCTGGGCTAAGTGCTTTTCAGCTGCTGGCCAGGAAAAGCAAGCTTCAGCCAGGACCCCAGCTCCAGGCCTCCTCAAATCGTCTTCTCCTCAGTTTAGGTCAGAGGCTCAAGAAAGCAAGAACGAGAGAAGAAGAGAGAAAGAGAGCAAGAGAGAAAGAGAGAGAGGGAGAGACAGAGAGGGAGGAGAGCTTATACAGTAACTTCATTGAGCAGGAAAATTCCTATGCTATATATGAAAACCGGAAAAGAGAAGGAGGCGTTCTAAGTTTATATGTAGAAAAATGCTCTTCTGTAATTCAGAAAAATAGAGTCTTTGATTGTGACCGAGCCAGGTCTCCTTTCTAAGTTGATCCAGGATTTTTTCCTTGGCAGGGAAACAGTTCTTTTTCTAAGAAATGCATCGGGTGATAGGTTTTTCTAAGAACCTCTCGCATCTTTGCTGGGTGCAGATGGACCCTCAGGCACCGTGAGTTGTGTTGTGTTCATTTTCCTCAGAAAGGGAGTCAGGTGGAACCAGGAGCCCCCGGAGACTCCAGCCTGGGTGGGGCTGAGTTTCCACACAGGCAGAGAGCTGTGACATTTTCCTGAGCACAGTGCTCCTTGCCTCTGGCCAGGCCTTGCTGGCCAAAGACAAGGAAGTCTATGGGGAGGGCTGGGTTTGTCCCGGCCCCTGTTGGAGTCATTCCTTCCAGGCCTGAAGGCTGTGGACTGAAAGAACCGGCAGTTAGGGGTGGTTAGAAAAACTGAAACACAGGCAGGAGACAAGGAGGAGGCAGACGATGAGGTTGTCAGACCTGGCAGGGGCCTTTGGAAAATATTTAGTCCAAGGCTCCAGTTTGACAGATATTGAACCTGAGACTCAGAGAAAGGAAGGGACTGCTCAAAGTCATATGCCAAGTTGGTGGCAGAGTCCACCTTGCAGGATGAGGCCCTTTCCACCACCCCATGCAACATCTGAGAGGTCAGGATGTAGAAGTTGAGGCCGACTTGTGTGTGGTCTCAGAGGGGTAGAGCTAGGCCCAGCCAGGTGGGTGGGAGTTGCAGGGAGAGTTGCCTCAGTTCAACATGAGAAAGGACTTCTGAAGACTTCGAATTGTGCAGCAATGGTCAGGTGGCCGTGAGTGGAGATGAGCAGGTGGAAGCCAGGTGGCTTTGGATGGGTGAGCATCGTAGGAGGCTCCTCCCCAGATGGTGAGCTGCACTGTCCCACATAGTCTGCGGTTGCTGAACTCCTGTCCCTCCAGGGAGGTGGGAGAAAGGGAAGTCACATGCCAGAAGGTGTGATTTAGACATACCCAGGGTCCTTGGGGGCCACCTCTCTGTAGGGGTGTCCAAAGGGCAGGGAAAGACCAGTCCTAGAAGATGCAGGAACCCCACCCTCCCAACTCTCTGGCAGGACAAGCTGACAAAGGGCAAGGAAGAGGGACACGTGGCTTCTCCGAGGGTCTGCCCCCATGCTGCAGGCGCAGAGGAGGGGCATTGAACACCTCTTCTCCCCAGGGGCTGAGTGCCAGGAAACTCAGGCGAGAGGAGCCCTTCTGGGGTCCCAAGGGCAGTCCCCCCACCTTACCCTACATACCCTCATCCTACTGGTCCAGCCCCAGGCCACAGGCAGTACAGGGTCATCTGGACCCTCTGAGCCCCGGCCCCCCAGTGGGAATACACGGATCCGCTTGCAGGAGTCACCGTGGCCCCGTTTAAGCAGACTGAAGTGTGCCATTGGTCTTTAGAGACGTGTGTGGGAATGGTAGAGACGCAGGAGGGGCACCTTCGGCCTTCCCCAGCACTCGGTGCAGGGAAACAGTCGAGGAAGGAAGGGAGGCGTTATGGGTTCTAGGCCTGGCTTGGCCACACTCACTGCATGACCTCAGACCTGCTCTCTTGGGTCCCTTACAGACCTCTCGGTTTGAGTCTGTTATTGGGATCCCAGTTCACAGCCCAGGTGAAAAGCCTTCCTTGCAGTTGGTGGAAGCGCAGTTCCCGTAGAGACCGCCAGGGGCCGCTGCCGCGCACAGTCCGGGGCGTCCTCAGCCTCCCTCGCGCCTCTGTCGGGACATCTCCGTAGCGTTCCTTCACCCGGAGCGGAGCGAGGAACGCTCCTTAGCCTCCTCCGGCCTTAAATACTAACTATCGCGAGCGCTGGGCTCAGGTCCCGGATGATCATCTGTGAGAGGGAGCTTTGCAAAGCCAGCTACAGTTCTCTAGGGAGGCAAGGCTCCAAAGCTCAGGCTAGTCCCGGGCACTGCTTCAGGACCCCACAGATGCAAGGACTGATTCCATCCCATCGCACGGAAGGGGAGACCGAGGCCCAGCGGGGTAGGGGAGGTGCCAGATGATGTCCCCGAGCCTGTGGCAGAGAGGAGGAGGAGAGGTGAGGGTTCGCTCCTGTTCTTCATCTCTGGCCAAATCGCTGTCATCTGTGTGGAAGGAAAACCTGAACCCTGCTCTGTTTGTTTCTTCATGGCTGGGATTCCGCCTGGTTTCCATGGAAACTGGCTTTGGGCCCTTGGGAGGAAAGTCGCACCCTGCCCTGACTGCTCAGATTTCCCTCTGCCTCTGAAGCCGTCTGATTTCTCCTCTGCGCCCTGAGGAGGGGCCACCCTAAAACTGCACTTTGGAGTGTGAGCTAGATTTGAGGGAGGAAGGCTCAGGCTGTGTCTCCCTGTGTCCGTTCCTTCATCTCCTTGGCTCTGTGGATGTTTAGAGGAGGGGGGATGACTTTGGCCCTTTTTGCAGAGTAAGATTGGGGCCCGCGTGTGTTGGGGTGCTGCTGAGCCAGACTGGAAAGAGTTAGATGTGAGAAGATGGGGAAGAGTGATGTCACTAGAAGGAATAGCATGAGTGAAGGCAAAGACAGAGGGGGAGAATGAGGAGATGAAGCAGAAGGTGTCTTGAATGGAATTTTGCTTTTATGCTGATGGCACTGGGGAGCCATTGAAGGCTTTGGAGCTTGTAATAGGAGCAGATGACTGCTAATGGTCACCTAGATAGTGAGCTGCTTGAGCGCACATGTTCCAGGCTTAGCTCCATGTCTCCAACGCTACGCAAGGCACAATGTGGGGGCTTTAGAAATATGATCAAATTCATGAATTGGAAAAGTAAGTTGAAAAACCCCCATTGGAAATGAAGCTGTCTCTAAGCATTTATGAAGTGAGAGAATAAGACTGGTCAGATGTAGCCCCAGGAGGTGTTTGAAGGCAGTGAAAATACATAGAATAAATCACAGTGGATGTGGCTCTGAGAGTCCATCTGGTCTAACTCTCTGATGGAGAAACTGAGATCAAGGATGGGGAGCAGCTGGCCCAAGGTCACAGACAGTGTCTTGAACCTGAGTCCTTCCTCCCCTCCCTGGGTCTCTCATTGCCCCATGGATTCCTGCCTCCCACATGGGCTCCCTGGGTCAGTGGACCCAGCGTTGTGGAGGTGGGAGGGAGCCTGGACTTTTCAGGTGATGGATGGGCATGCAGTGAGGTCATTGTTGGATATTGGACTGGAGCCCAACCCCAGTGACTCTCACCAGGGCCTCAGACTGTGAGCCTGGCACCTTCAATTCTGGAATGCCTAGGATTTTTTATATATGTATATACTTTGAGTTCTAGGGTACATGTGCACAACATGCAGGTTTGTTACATATGTATACATGCGCCATGTTGGTGTGCTGCACCCGTTAGCTCGTCATTTACATTAGGTGTATCTCCTAATGCTATCCTTCCCCCCTCCCTCCACCTCATGACAGGCCCTGGTGTGTGATGTTCCCCACCCTGTGTCCAAGTGTTCTCATTGTTCAATTCCCACCAATGAGTGACAACATGTGGTGTTTGGTTTTCTGTCCTTGTGATAGTTTGCTCAGAATAATGGTTTCTAGCTTCATCCATGTCCCTACACAGGACATGAACTCATCCTTTTTTACGGCTGCATAGTATTCCCGTGGTGTAAATGTGCCACATTTTCTTAATCCAATCTGTCACTGATGGACATTTGGGTTGGTTCCAAGTCTTTGCTATTGTGAATAGTGCTGCAATAAACATACGTGTGCATATGTCTTTATAGCAGCATGATTTATAATCCTTTGGGTATATGCCCAGTAATGGGATGTGGAATGCCTAGGATTTAGTTCAGCCAGCAAACACTTCCTGAGGACCTGCTCAGGGACAGAGCCTGGGTGTGGGGGGGACAGGGAGAAGTGGACCCCAGTTCCTATACTTAAGGAGGTTCCAAGATGGTAGGGTCTGACACCTCTGTAATATAATGCCATATATGCTACATAGAGTCAAGGCCAAGTGCAGGAGCAGGAATGCCCAGACTACCTGGTGGGGGAATCCAAGAGGACTTCATGGAGGAGGTGATGACATTGAAGTTGGGTCCTGAGATATGTGGAGCAGTTCCTCAGGTGTAGGGAACAGCATATACAAAGGCTCAGAGGTGTAAAAGGTAGGACCCATTCAGGATACCTTGAGATTTCCAGTATGACAATTGCATGGGGAAATAGCAGGGTAATAATAATAGTGAAAGAAATGGCAGCTACCATTTATTAAGCACTCTGTGTGCTAAACAGTGTTCCAAACATTTTAGGTATATTATTTTATTTAAGTCACACAATTGTCCTCTAAGAGAGGTATTATTATCTGGGGATAAGTGTGGGCCACTTCCAAGAATCCTCAGGCTGCAGAGTTCCATGATCAGCCTCCATCGGCATGCTCTGCGCCAGTCCCCAGTCCCCTCCAGAATGGTGGGATATCTTCCCACCAGCTGTGATCTCCACCCTCCTCCCTTCCTGCCCAGCTCCAAGCCATCCCAGGTCAAGCCCATGGACCCAGTTGCTGGGCTTGTTTGTCTTGGCTCCCTGGCTTCTCCTCTGCTCCCTGGTGGCTGCCTGAGCAGGTGGCCCTCCTGCTGGAGGCCAAGGGGAAATGAGCCAGCAGGCCCAGGCGCAGCCACGAGTGAGTGTGGGTCACTCCAGGCCGGGGTCGTCCCCCACCATGCCATGCCATGGGACAGTGGATGTGGAGGGATGTGGTGGGGGTTGCTGAGAGCAGGGCTGGGCTGCTGGGGCTGACTTGGGCTTGCTCTAGATTCATGGCTGGGCTCCCTCTTGGCGGACCCTGTGGAAACAAGGCCTGCGGGCCAGCGCCTATCCATGTGTCCTGTCTTGAATGGCTGAGACCTAGGGGGATGGAGTGCGGGAGGGTTAGGAAGGGATCTTTTTTGCAGACTTTGGTTTTTGTTAAGCTTATACCTTGCATTTCCCATCTGTCGTCTCACTGAATCCCCACATGGGAAGTGGGCAGGGACCTCCCCTGATAGCAGGAATTCATCGCCCAAAGGCTTTGTGTTTGGTAAAGAGCAAAGGCAGGATCTCATCACAGCTGTGTCCAAAGAGGAGGATGTTGTCCGCTGCAGGCTGCCTCCTTTGCCCCCACTCCAGCTGACCAACCACCGGCCAGGGCCTGGAGTGGTCGGGGGCTGTGGGAGGGCTCTGGGACTCATGGTACCAAGACTCTGCCCCCCTTGCTTTGCTGCCCCATCTGTCGCTTCCTGGCTGTGCCTCCTGGTCATGGAAGTCTCCCTGAACATCAATTTCCCTATCTAGAAAACAAGGATGTTGGATAGATTCATGAATTTTTGTTTTTACGCAGACTCCTGGGCATAAGAATTCCCAGAATTGCCACGCGCAAGCATGGATCTACTGGCCATGGGAAGCACTGGGCTGGTTTAAGCAATGAGCTTTCTGAGTGGGAGCCTCTGAGGCCCGTCTCCCTGTGTCCCCTGAACCCCTACCTGGCCCTGGATCCCTCAGAGACACCACTTGGAAACAAGCCACAGGATGTGAAGCTCTGGCACTTTTACTGTCTGTGGCACCAGGAATTTTCCCAGCAGAAAGAGGCTTCCCCCTCCTGTTCCCAGCAGGAGAGAGAGAGGAAGTAGAGGAAAAGCTTTTTACTGGATTGGACACGGGAAGAAGAAAGCAGAGCTATCAGTAGGGTGTTTGTGGTTTTGTTTTGTTTTTATCTTTAAACCGTGGAGGAGAGAAAAGAAATCTCAGTGGGATGTTTAGTTTTCTTTGTTTCTTTTCCTTTTTTTTTTTCTTTCTTTCTGTACAAAGGTAAGCTGAATCTGAGGGAGGAAAAGCAAGAAGAATAGGTTTTATGATTTCTAAAAGTGGATTCAAGGAGTTAATCTCTTTAAAAATATGTGAATGTCTTTACTTTTCATACCATGTATATGCCATAAAATAGGAAAAAGTATAAAAGGATGTCCAGTGAAAAGCAAGTCTCCCAGCCCCCAGTCACCAGCTTCCTTCCCTGGAGACAACCGCTGCCCCCAGTTTCTTGTGTATTCTTCTAGAGATATTGTAATATACCATATATATTTAAATATCTCTTATATATTTACTTTGTATTAGTACATATATTTCCAAATGATAGCAATTCAATTCTGCACCTTGTTATTTTGTCTGTTTGTTTTTACATAATACATCTGCTTGATTTTTTCATGTTAGCACTTAAGGAACCACATCTTTTGAAATGCTGCCTTGGATTTCATTGTGTGAACCTATCATAATTTATTATATTCATCATTCCCAAAGATGGGAATGTTAGGTAAATTTAAAGCACGATGCAGTGAATATTTTTGTATGTACTCTATATTTCACGCGTGAACTTTATCTGTTAAAAAATTCATAAAAGTATGACTGCTGGGTCAACAAGTACATGCGCATTTGCCATTTTGATAAATGTTATCAAATTGCTTCCCACCACATTATACCAATTTATGTTCCTGCCAGCAACGCAGGAGGCCTGCTGCCTTAAACCCTTGCCAACACAGCGTATTCTGATCTTTGCCAGTTTGATAGGGAAAATGGTATCTCTTCGTAATCTTAACTTGTCATTTTCTCATTATGAATGAGGTTGAGTATTTTTCATATGTTTAAGATTTTAATTTCTTTTACTGTGTCTAGAATTTCCTATTCTTTGCCCATTTTTCTTTTGGGTATTCATTTGCTTTGCATGTTAGAGAAATGAGTTTGTTACTGTGATTTTTGTAGCAAATATCATTTCATGGTTTGGGGATTTTCTTTGACATTGTGGGGATTATCATTATTATTATTTGCTATGCAGAACTTTTTTATTTCTATGTGGTCAAATTTAACCAAATTTACCAATATTTTAACTAAAATTAATTTCTGTTTTAAAGCAAGTCGTGAACTGGAGAGGATAAACATTCAATTGAGAATCAAATCTGAGTTCATGGCCAGCAAACACTTCCTCTCTGTTAACCTTAGTTTAGTCTTTTCTAAAATGAGGGGATTGGAGGCTGGGCGAAGGGGCTCACACCTGTAATCCCAGCACTTTGGGAGGCCGAGACAGCAGAATTACTGAGTCCAGGAGTTCGAGACCAACGTAGGCAACATAGCAAGAACCTGTCTCTACAAAAAAATGAAAAAATTAGCTGAGTGTGGTGCTGCATGCCTGTAGTCCCAGCCATTTGGGAGGCTGAGAGGTGGAAGGGTCATTTGAGCCTGGGAGGTGGAGGCTGCAGTGAGCTGTGATCATGCCACTGCATTCCCACCTGGGCAACAGAGCAAGACTCTGTCTCAAAAAAAAAAAAAAAGAGGGGATTTGATAATATGTACACATTCATTCATTTGTTTGTTCATTCACTCATCAGCCCTGGGTTGGTTACTGGGAACACAGATGGCCCAGTGGGAAGAGAAACAAGTCACCCAATAGTGACACGCAGGGGCTATGATAGAGGACCCCAGTGTGTACAGAGACGGCTTCTAATGCGGCCACCAGAGGGGAGGGTGTTGGTGCGGGAGGTGAAGCGAGATTTCAGGGGAAGCAAGGCCTGGGCTGATGAGCAGGAGTCATTCAGTGAAAATAACTGGGCTGGGCTGGGGCAGATGGCACACAGGAAAGCATTCCTGGCAGGGGTGGGAGTCCCTGGGACAGTGTGGGGTGCTCCGGGGCTGTGTCAGGCATGTCACAGAGTAGGGAGTGCAGCTTGGTCCTGACCACAGAGGGCCTCTTGAGCCAGGTGGCAGCAGCCTGATCAGCCCTGGCCCTGAGGGCCATGAATAATCATATTTTATAGAAGATTTTCTAAGCAGGGCAGCAACAGGATCAGATGTGCTCTTTTGTCACGGAGGGGTTAATCATTTTTATAAAAATTGTATGAAATATTTTCCATGAAATTAGCGATGAAGAAAAATATAATGAATACTTCTTTTGAATACCACCTAAACAATTAATGCTATTACTACAGTTGAAAAGCCCTGTGGACCTCTCCCAAATTGTGTCTCTCTGCCTCCCCTAAATGTTGGCAAGAATATGCTGCTGGTGGGTCTGTGACATGACACAGTTGTTTCAGGGAATAATTTTGCAACATTCAGGGAAGTTGTAGGTGCACATACCCATATTATCCAATGATTCCACTTCCAGCTGTGGAATTACCTGCACAGGCAAGCAGGAGGAGATGTATTTAAGGGAGTCTATGGTAGTACCGTTTGTAATATTGATGGAAACCTCACTTTCCACCAACAGAAATGTGAATCAATCCATTGTAGCTTATTTATACCATAGAGTACTGTTGTGAAAATATAAGGCCAGGCCAGGCGTGGTGGCTTTCTCATGCCTGTAATCCCAGCACTTTGGGAAGTCAAGGTGGGCGGATCACCTGAGGTCAGGAGTTCGAGACCAGCCTGGCCAACATGGTGAAACCCTGTCTCTACTAAAAGTATAAAAATTAGCTAGGTGTGGTGATGGACACCTGTCATCCCAGCTACTCAGGAGGCTGAGGCAGGAGAATCGCTTGAACCCGGGAGTCAGAGGGTGCAGTGAGCAGAGATTGCGCCATTGCACTCCAGCCTGGGCAACAAGAGCAAGACTCCGTCTCAAAAAAAAGAAAAGAAAATATAAGACCAGAGTCACATGTATCAGCAGGGATAAATCTAAAAAATACAATACTGAGTGAAAAATAAAAGCAAGTTCCAGAAGAATGCATGCATCATGCCACCATTTACATGAGGTTTCAAACACACACCATGGTTCTACATTCTGTTGGAAACACATATCGAGTGAACATACAAATGCGTGGGAGTGATAAACACCAAATTCACAAGAATGGCTCCTGCCAGGGCATGGGCAGAGGAAAAGGACCGAAGAGAGTTCATGAGAGCTTCGGCTGAATTGATATTGTCTGTCTTAAGTGCAGCGGCGGGCACATACTTGTTCCTCATAATATTATAATTATTTTTTTTAAAGACAGCTCTCACTCTGCCACCCAGGCTGAAGTGCAGTGGGGTGATCATAGCTCACTGTAGCCTCAAACTCCTAAGCTCAAGTGATCCTCCCGGCCCAACTTCCAGAGTAGCAGATTACAGGCACACACCACCACATTCTGCTAATTTTTAAATTTTTTTTGTAGAGATGAGGTCTTTCTATGTTGCCCAGGCTGGTCTCAAACTCCTGGCCTCACCATTCTTCCTACCTTGGCCTCTTAAAACACTGGAATTACAGGTATGAGCCACCATACCTGACCCTATTTTAAAATTTTTAAAAATGATATATATATAGAGAGAGACAGGGTCTTTCTTTGTCGCCCAGGCTGAAGTGC
Organism: Papio anubis; assembly: GCF_008728515.1. Taxonomy (NCBI): domain Eukaryota; kingdom Metazoa; phylum Chordata; class Mammalia; order Primates; family Cercopithecidae; genus Papio; species Papio anubis. The sequence continues at coordinate 68,200,916 of NC_044988.1, forward strand.
AGTGGCACGATCGTAGTTCACTGCAGCCTCAAACTCTTGGGTTCAAGTGATCCTACCACTTCCGCCTCCCAAATAGCTGAGACTACAGGCACACATGACCACACCCATTAATGTGTAATGTATTTTATTTATCCATTGTTTTTCAAAATGATTTTGACATATAATCACTATAAATAGTATTGAGATTTTTTTCCAAACTAAGTCTTTGAAATTTAGTTTGTAGTTTACATTTATGACACATCTCAGTTGGGAAGACCCATATTTCAAGTGCCCAGTAGCCGTATGTGGCTACTGGTTATCATACCAGACAGGGCAGGGTCTGGTATGATAGAACCCTAGAAGTCACCAGTTACAACCTGATACAACCTTATCCACAGATAGAGTTGTGTCAGGTGACCTCTGCGGTTCTTTTCTAAATGAGCAAGTCTAGATGATGACAACGATGATGATGATGATGATGATGATGATGATGATGATGGCTACTTTTTTTCTTTTTTTTTTTAGACAGGGTTTCTCTTTGTCACCCAGGCTGGAGTGCAGTGGCATGATCATGGCTCACTGCAGCCTTGACCACCTGGGTTCAAGCAATCCTCCCACCTCAGCCTCCTGGGTCGTGGGGACTACAGGTGTGTACCACCTGGCTTTTTTGTTGTTTTGTGGAGATGAGGTCTCACTATGTTGCCCAGGCTGGCCTTGAACTCCTGGGCTCAAGCAATCTGCACTCGTTGTCCTCCCAAAGTGGTGGGATTACTGTTGTGAGCCACAGTGTGTCCAGCCATGATATCCACCACTTTTTAGGCATTTGCCATGTGCCAGCACTTTGTATTATGTCCTTTAACCCTCACAACAAACCTATGGGCTAATTACTCATGTTTTTAAAAATTGTGGTTAAACATACATAGCATAAACTTTGGCATTTTAACCATTTAACAACCAAGTGCCTCATATTGTTCTTTATACTGTATTTTTTTGTGTAACCTAGATATTTCATAATAATTGAGGTTAGTACTGGCCGTGAGCAGCCTTCTCTGTGAGTGTTGTGGAGTCGGGGTCGGGGCACGGCAGTCAGGGCGTCTCCCTCTCCCAGCCACCGAGTACACGTACCCATTCATGGGAAGTTTGAGTTCCTGGACCACCTGGAGTCTTGACTCCATCCTTCTTGCTGCTGAAGGGTCATTGATACAGTAGGCAGACTAGGTGGAGCCCCACCCACCACCCTGGTAGAGACTCCCCCATCTCAGTGAGGCTGCAGCAGTGAATCAGCCAGAAATCACACCAGCCGTGGCTTGAAAATGTCCTGCCACTTACTAGCTGGGTAATCTCGGGCCAGTCATCTCATCTTCCCAAGGGATAAGAGCAGTGAATTTCCAGGGCTGCTGTGAGGACTAAGTAAAACTATGCATGAAAACCACATTGTTATTATTCCTTATAAGGGAGCTCAAGGGCACAGAGGCAGGCTCCCATGTCAGCCTTGCTTTCCTAGTCAGCGCTGCAGGAGTGATTATCCCTGTCCATTGACCTCTTGACGTTGTTCAGTGGATATAATAAAAATAAAGAATAGTGAATGTTTGTTGCATTGCTACCATTATTAACCAGGAGTTTCCCTGGACTGTCTCATTTAGTCATTCTTTTGGAGCCCATTCTAGTGCCTGTATGATAGAGGAAGACACTCAGCCTTGGAGTGGTTCAGTGACTCACTGGAGGTCACAGAGCTACGTAGTTGTGTCTAATAAGATGGTGACAAGTTGGGTAAACTGGAAATCAGGCTGATTCCTCAGGTAGGGCTTTCCTTAGAGGGCCCCTCTAGTGTTTGGGGTTTTTTCTGGAGACCAACCTGCCAAGTCCCCAGAAATCACTCAGGGTCTCAATGGCCTCTGGCCTTTGGCCATAGCCCGGACAGCCATCAGGTGAGTCTGCCCTACCCTCTGGCCTCCAGAGGAGGACACCTCTTGATTCTGATCCTCACTCATTCCAGGCCTCCTCATCTGGTTGAATCCTCAGGATCTGGTTTCACTTCCAAGGCCAAAGGGTGTTACTTGTCCATTGTCCTGGCTGCAGTCATCTTGTCCCCCTCTCTCTGGGACCTGCCTTCCTGTCTCACTGCTGGTACCTTGGTTATCAACTCCAGGAGTGGGTGCATGTTGCTGCAAGCCAGGCTGCAGCCTTCTCGTGGGGAAAATAGTTGGATGGGCCAACATTCTTGAGCCTGGGGTCTTTTTCAGGATACCACAATGGAGCCCCATCATTTCTCCCTGCAAGGTGTGGTGGCATAGCCTCTGGGGTCAGATGCTCTGGGTTTGAAACCTGCATGCAACTTACCTTGAGCAAATTTGTTAATTTCTCTAAGCCTCAGTTTTCTCAGAAGTAAGATGGGGATAACAGTACCTAACCTCGTAGGCTTGTTGTGAGGATTACATGAGCTAATGTATGTAGAGAGCTTAGAGCAGGGCCTGGTACAGAGAGAGCGTAGGGAATGTGGATGATGATGATGGTGATGATGATGGTGGTGATGTCAAAGGCAATGACAATGATGCAAATTTCAATTACTCTGAGGCCTGGGAACACTTCATTCTGTCCCTGATTTTCCCCTCACACTGGAGGGACTTAAACAATAGACCTCAAAACAAAACAAACCTATCAGGTTTTTTTTTTCTTTTTTTTTTTTTTTTTGAGATGGACTCTCCCTCTGTCACTGAGGCTAGAGTGCAGTGGTGCAATCTCAGCTCACTAGAACTGCCACCTCCAGGGTTCAAGTGAATCTCAGGCCTCAGTCTCCAAAGTAGCTGAGATTACAGGCATGTGCCAGCACACCTGGCTAATTTTTGTATTTTTAGTAGAGTCGAGGCTTTACCATGTTGGCCATGCTGACCTCGAACTCCTGACCTCAAGTGATCCACCCGCCTAGGCCTCCCAAAATACTGGGATTACAGGTGTGAGCCACCATGCCTGGCCCCTGTTCAGTTTTATAGTGGGGAAAAAAATCTCCAAGTTGATGGGGGAACATTGTATATTCTAGGGATTACTCATAAGCATTTTCTAAACTGCAGTGGGTTACAAAATCAATTTAGTAGTTCATTACCAGCATGTTTTTAATAAAATGAAACAGAAAAAGAATAATTAAATGGAAAGAAAAATATTTGAGTGCCTGGTGAGTATTAAAAGCCAATCATGTTCTATGAAACTTTTGTTTCAGTGTTACAGATATCTGTCTACACGTGTGTATATTGGGTTGCAATGTAAATGCATTTCTTATTGTGAGTCGTTGTCAAAAACGTTTGAAAAACAACCATTTAGGAACTACAGTTTCAGTGGGGTTCCTGAGTGATCCCGTTTCACTTGTGACTGCATTTCTTCCTCATTTTCAAGCAGAGTGGAATATACCTGTAAGGCATGGTCTCTCTCTCCCTCCCTGCAGAGTCTGCTTCCCAGGGTCACCTGGACCTCACGCAGCTCATCGGTGTCCCGCTGCCCTCGTCTGTATCCTTTGTCACAGGCTACGGTGGCTTCCCGGCCTACAGCTTTGGCCCTGGTGCCAATGTCGGCCGCCCAGCCAGGACTCTTATCCCATCCACCTTCTTCAGGGACTTCGCCATCAGCGTCATGGTGAAGCCCAGCAGCACCCATGGTGGTGTGCTCTTCGCCATCACTGATGCCTTCCAGAAGGTCATCTACCTGGGCCTGCGGCTCTCAGGTGTGGAGGACGGCCACCAGCGGGTCATCCTCTACTACACGGAGCCGGGCTCCCACGTGTCCCAAGAGGCTGCTGCCTTCTCGGTGCCCGTGATGACCCACAGGTGGAACCGCTTCGCCGTGATTGTCCAGGGTGAGGAAGTGGCCCTCCTCGTGGACTGTGAGGAGCACAGCCGCATCCCCTTCCAGCGGTCCCCCCAGGCTTTGACCTTCGAGTCCAGCGCTGGAATCTTCGTGGGCAATGCAGGAGCTACAGGACTTGAGAGATTCACTGTGAGTCAAAGTCCCACTTCAGGTAGACCAGGGAGGTGGATGGTCAGAGACTCACCATGCAACAAATGGAGCAACTATTATTGTTAGTATTTTATTCTTATGTCCTCAAAGAGGCATGCGTGTTATGACAGGAAATAACACTAGGCCTGGAACCCCAAAACCTAGATTTTCATCCTCAGTTTTCAACTTATCTTGTAGATTGGAGACAGTTATCTGGATTCTCTGATCCTCTCTGTTTCCTTATCTGTAAGTGGAGATAAGAAAGCCTACCCCACAGGCTTGTAGGTCAAATAAGATAACCTGTGTGAAAACACTTTGTACGTTTTAAGATTTTATATAAAAGAGCAAGGTTTGTTATAGCCCTAAATGATTTGATCTTTGGATATGGGTGGCAATTGCACTTAAGTAATTTCTGAAAAGGTGGGATACACTAGAATACCAGAGTGAGAGGTGGCTTTTCCCTCCTTCTAGGCAATGTGCACTTAAAAAAATTAAACTGACTTTACTATCAAAATGGGCTTTTATGTATAAAGCATTCTCAAGATCACTAAGTTATTGTAGGTACTCATTTAGTCAGCCCACGTATTTACTGATGTCTCATTGGTGAACAGGACAGCACCATGGGCTGGAGTCTGGGTTTATCTGGAGTAGAGTGAAAGACACTGGAGAATGTTAAGAAGTTAAAATCCGATGGGCAATTTTTAAATGCTCACTTTGGGAGCCTCGTGGAGAGGAAGCTGTCAGGTGTGGGGAGAGGGGCTGAGAGTGGAGGCAGGGAGGCTGCAGCAGCCCTTCTTGGGATGGGCCTTCAAACCCAGAAGCGTTGAGCTGCAGGGGAAAGAGCTTTCTGGGAGAGGGAGACGTGTGTTTCAGGGCCTGCCACTGACAAGCTGGGGACCTGGAGACAGGAGGCTGCTGTAGTGCCCATACTTGAACACTATGCTCCCCAAGGACCTCTCTGGCCCAGGGGTCAGTATGATACTGGCCCAAGGAGAATCCCCCCATAACTGAGAGTGGGCCAAGAGGTGGCCTGGCTTTGTGGTTGAGGCCACAGGCCATACATCCTCACTCCCGTGCTTTTACCTGTGCTTCTCCATTACAAAAACAATCAAGTCTTCCACTGGCAGTCATGCTGTGAACATGCAAACCATGGCTTCTGATCCCTCTCTTTTCCCCAGGGCTCCCTCCAGCAGCTCACCGTGCACCCTGACCCCAGGACTCCTGAGGAGCTGTGCGACCCCGAAGAGTCCTCGGTGAGCTCCCCTACCATCCCACAGAGGGCCCTGCAACCCCAGCAGCTGGGGCCTGGGGAGGGCTGGATGCCCAGACAGTGGCGTGGAGTTTCTGAAACCTCTCATTTTGGCAAGTGCTGCCTCAAGTCCTATTTTGGGCTTTTGGCGTGATTTCACTTTTTAAAGAGTGTCAGCCATCTCTGGTGCGGGGAGCTGTGTTTCTTATAAGGTGTCAGGATCTTCCATGGCTGTGGCCGTCAATGGCCTGCTTTCCTGCCTTCTTGCCAAGAAATGGTGTCAGGATTCTAAAATCAAAGTTAAAACTGAGATATTCTGGGAGTAAAGTCCCATAAAAAACGATCCTCAACTTAGCTTTTATGCTTGGCAAATGATTTCGTTCCTAAGCTGGTGGGCAGGAAAAAAAAAGATGACTCCTTCTTCCTTCCCTCCTTCCCTTCCTCTAAGGATTGACTGAGCACCTGCTGGGTGACAGCCCTGGGTAGGTGCTGGAGATAAAGGGATAACTGGGAACTGTTTAATAAGCTGCTCATATGCACTTCCATACCAAAATACAGTGGCAGAGCGCAGTGTGATGGGAACACGGGGAGATCCTCAAACCCAAACTCAACGTGTCAGGTGGGAGCAGGAAGAGGAAAGAGGCGGAACTTGAAACAAGTTAGGGAGCAGGTGATGCCTGAACAATGGCAAGGGTGAGTCCTCCCAGGGACAAGGGGTCCCAGGATGCAGTCAGAGGCGAGCAGAAGGTAGCACATTCCTACAATTCCTGTTGCTCTTTGGGTGGCGTCAACCCCGCAACAGAACATAAATTGATCTCGTTAACTTTATGAAAAACAAAATGCTGTGGATTCTGTTGGAAAGCCCCTGAGAAGTGGCATTTGGGCCCATGAGAATGCCTGTGTTCCATGAGCCAGTGGTCCCAGCCTGACAGTCATGTGATGCTGATTAGTGTAGTCTCGTGTTCGTCTCTGCATTACCAGTAATACTGAAAAAGTAGAAACAACCCAAGGGTCCAAGAACAAAGGACTGGTCACAAAATCACAGCACTCGGGCTCCTTGTGTGCCTTTAGGAGGCTAATTAGAAAGATTAGGTAACGCCAGGAAGTCATGATTCGGCTGTAATGGTTCCCAGCGCAAGATTCCAATGACAGCCTCACAAAGGTTGGGAGAGTGGTGGGGACCTGGATAGAATGAAAGACCGTATGTTAGAGTGTAAAATGATTGTGTATTTTGTTTGAGCAATAAAATGTGGAAAGAAATATAATGAACAACCAGGCTGGGTGCAGTAGCTCACGCCTGTAATCCCAGCACTTTGGGAGGCTGAGGTGGGTGGATCACTTGTGGTCAGGAGTTCGAGACCAGCCTGGCCAACATGGTGAAACCCCATCTCTACTAAAAATACAAAAATTAGCCAGGTGTGGTGGTGCGTGCCTGTAATCCCAGCTACTCGGGAGGCTGAGGCAGGAGAATCATTTGAACCCAGGAGGCAGAGTTTGCAGTGAGCCGAGATTGCACCACTGCATTCCAGCCTGGGTGACAGAGTAAGAGGGACCCTGTCTCAAAAAAATAAAAAAATAAAATAAATAAATAAAACAAATAACCAACCATGCACACTGCACACCCGCTGTCTCCTTAACCCCACTCTGTCTCTGATAGACACACACACACATACACACACGGTTCCTCTGTAGGAGAGTCGGTTTGTCAGTTTCTGTGACTTTCCCAGTTGTCCAACTGTTATGGGCCCTGCCCACTCTGCCCAGTATGTGGCACAGTTTGTCTCCACACAGGCATCTGGAGAGACCAGTGGGCTGCAGGAGGCGGACGGAGTAGCTGAGATCTTAGAAGCTGTCACCTACACTCAAGCCCCGGTGAGTACTGGGATGCTGTGCCATGTGATCTTGGTCAGCTTTTAGCAGGCTGAGAATTACTAGAGGGACCCCAGAGCCCTGGGTCTGACCTCTTTGTTTTCAGACCTGTGAGCTTAATCGTTGACTCATCTGGGAAGGTCAGGAAAGCCAACCAATGGGCACTTTGCAAAATCCCCTGGTGAACTGGAACACCAGCTCCCTCAGTGCCACCCTGTGTTCGTGACCATCAGAGGGCTGTCAAGGGCAAACGCTGTGCTCTATTGCTTTGGAACCTTGGGTAAAAAGCCTGTGGCCTTGGGTAACTTACTCAACCATTCTGAACCTCAACTCCTCTTCCAAGAATGGTGATTCTAATAGCCCTATCTCATAGGGTTGTTTCCAGGGGTAGATGATGAAGTACAGGGGCAAGCCTTAGCCCAGCATCTGGCATGAGAGAAACGGCCCTGAACGATGGCTCTTGTTACATTTGCTCAGGGCTCCAGCTGTGAAAGCACAGTCAGGACCCTAGTCTTGTGAGTCACAGAGTCCTCCAGGGAGCTCATTTCTGACGCATGGGAAAGGCAATCCTAACTTCCAGTGTCCTAGACCTCTTCCCTCCTGGGGATGCACCTTGTGGCTGAGACGTGGAAGTGGTTTTGAAAGCACTGAGTCAGACTGTGGGGACTATGGGGACACCCAGGAGCCTGTTTTTAATGAAAACAGCAAGCAGCAGCGGAGTCACTAAATACAGCAGAGCTTCAGCCATCTCCTTGCCTGGTTGGGCTACTTTGTAAACTCATCTCTAATAGAAATCAGGGAAATGGAAATAAGGCAGTGGCTGGAGATTACAGACCTTGGGCAGCAGCAGGGCTGTGGATGCAGCAGAGCTGTGGATGCAGCAGAATAGAACTAGAGTCTGTTAGCACTGGAAGGACCTAAAAGTCCTTCTGTACATCTCTTTCTGTACAGAGGTGTACAGAAAACTGCCCTTTGTATACAAACTGAGCAAACCAAGGCCCAGAGAGGGGAAGACACTGACTCAAGGGTGTGTGGGCAGGACTGGGTTAACAGCATGAGTCTCCTGATGACCATCCATGGGGTCATGGCCTGGGTAGTATTGCAAAAGTCCATCCCCAGGATGGCAGCCAACTCTTGGCCAGCTGGGATGAAGGAAGTCAAGGGTCCAAGTTGCTTGCCTACCTAGTGATTGGGGAGGGCAACTGCTTTGGGTGGTGTGGCTATCCTGTGTGCCCATCAGCCCTTGGCCATCCCACTGGCATGTCCCAACCTGGGGCAGCAGGGCACAGAGTGCCCTTCACATCTGATGCTGCCCTGTGCACCAGTTCACAATTCACAGTGAGGCCAACTTGGGCACAGGTGCCACAGCCCAAGGTGGCCCTGAGAGAGGGACAGGAAAGGAGAGTGGGGTTTGAGCCTGAGGTGATCACCTCAGGATAGGGAGAGGAGTAAGGCAGAGAAGCTTGGGATGGGGCACCGGAGCTGGGCAACTTTGGACAGAGGTAGAGAAGTGGGAGGGGAAGGAAGAGAATTGGCATTTCTTGATACCACTGTGTACTTGGTGCTACTGTATACATGATTTCACTTTTGTTTCTTGCCACCCTGAAGGTAGGTGGCATCAGCCCCATTGTGCAGATTCAGAAATGAATGCCCAGGAGGTGGGGTGGCTCTGCCAGGGTCACAGGGTAGTGAAGTCAGGACTCAAGCCAGGCCCCACTGACTCCCCAGCCTTGGACCCTCCCCAGGACCATGGCACTGCAGGCACTGGGGCAGATGTGGGGCACGTGTCAGCCAAGGGGGGCTATGAAATCAATCCCCAGACTCTCTGGAAAAGTGAAAAAGAAAAAGTTGTTGGTGATTTGATGGACTTGGTGGCCTCTGGGGAACCTCAAACACTTTCTTTCCATGCTTCCCCAGCCCCACTTTTCTCAGTGGTTTTATGGGAACTGGTGCAAATCAGAGTTCCACCAAGCGTGAATCCCAGCTCTGCCACTTACTGACTCTTGACCTTGAGCAAGTGACTTAAGCTCTCCAAGGCTCAGTTTCCTCCTTGGTTACAATACAGCGGACCTGCCTCACAGGGTTAGTGTGAGAATTAGACGAATTGCCCTGTGCAAAATGCTTGGACAGTGTCTGTTGTTGCTACTGCTGACCAATGAAACCCATTGGTTGTGAGGATTAAGGGAGGTGATGTGATGTGTCAGAGAGCAGCTCAGGGCTGGACTCAGCACCGGGCATAGTGCAGATGCCTTGTTCCCCTTGGGGCCTCCTGGTTGGCCGGTGGCTGGGGCTGACAGGCATGCCAAACCCCTGTGGCTGCCTTCAGTTATTAAGGGGATTCCCCTGGGCTGTGCCTCGAGGCCTGGCGGTCCTGACCTTAACCTGTCTGTTCCCGATGGTCAGAATGCCTTCCCTGTGCGCCTGTCTGTCTGCGCCACAGTTCACGCGCTTCCGTGTGCTTCCATTTCCTTTAGTCTCATTTGCAGGGAGGTGTTTGGAGTCTCTTCTACATAGGAGGGCACTGAGGTCATGGAGATGATTGCTGGAGGCCACCCAGCCTGAAGGTGGCAGAGCCAGGTCTCCAGCCCAGGGTCCAGAGTGCACTCATTCATGCCACCCCTGAGCTGGGGACTTCCCCCTTTTAACATCTCCTGGAAGGGCTTTATGGCTTTTTTCAGCCGCCACCCTCTAGGACGGGGAATTTCCCTCTTCAGCTCAGACAGTCCCCCCTTCCCTTGTCTGTCTGGCTTCTTTCTTGGAATGAATCTCACTTCCCCATCCTCAGCCTTTCCAGCCTGCCACCCTTTGAGACATGAGCCATCGCCAGTGAACTGAATTGCAGACTTTCTGAGTGGACAGGGACTAGAAAGTCCGCCCCTCCTTGCTCTCTTTCCCATTTAGGGTCGAGGTCCTTGCTATCCAATTCTTTGCATTTTCAGAAAGTTCTATGCTGTTGGAATGAACATCCCTATGGTTCTCAGCCCTGGCTGTGCATCAGGGTCATTTGTTGTAAGTGTGTGTCGGGGGTGGGGGTGGCATGGGGGTTTGGGGAGGCACTGTGGGTGAGGCTTGGTCTTTAAAAGCAGATTCTTGCCTGGGCTGCAGACCTGGATGTTCAACTTCAGTAGATCTGGAGTGAGAGATCCCTAGAATCTGTATTGACAAAAAGCTCCGCAGGTGATTCTGGTCCTCAGCCAGGGCCTCTTTCCCAACCACACCCAGATGCTCACAGTTCTCTGGACAGACCAGCACTTTCTCTCCTCCATGGCGCCTTAGTTCCTGCGGTTCTGTTTGCCTGGAGGGCCCCTCCCAGCTCCCCTTTCTGCGTGGCAAGTTCCTACTTAGCCTTCAGGCTCCAGTCCACATCCTCTCCTTGGAGGCCATTGTTTAGCTAAGCCCCCTCCTCCCTCTTGGCTCTCACTCCCGCCATCCCATGCATCACACCGAATCGTGGTTTGTTGCGTCTGGTCTAGGTCTGGGGCTTCTCCATTGCCTGACAACTTGAGGACAGACATTCTGTCTTAGTTATTCATTTCTGTGTCCCCAGGGCTCAGCCAAGGACCTGGCACACAGTAGGGCCTCTGGAAATATGTGCAGAATGAGTAAATCTGATTGTGTGTACGTGAGCCTGGGCTCAGCAAATTGCAACACTTTTAATAACAGTTCTTCGGACTTGAGATTCCTATTTTGTCACAGGCCACACTGGATCCCCATCCACGTTGACCTCTGAAAACCAAAGCTACCTACTTGAGGCAGGTCCTGTGACCCTCACTCCTGAGGGTCAGCTCACCAGAACCATGCCCTGTCCTTGCAGGGGGCTTGGGATGCCTTGTTGGGAGTTTGACAAAAGAAGGTTTTGGCTGATGGGATGGATTCCAACTTCAGCCACCCTGAGTTACAGAGCTCAACCCCCATCCCGTTGTCTTCCTGTGTTTCCCGAACCCTCACCTGCCCTGCCTGCCTCATCCCAAAGCCCAAATGCCTTATAGAGCACCTTTGCTACCAGCCACCAGCAGCCTCACTCCAGACTAGAGATGAGCATTCAGGGGCTTGAGCACTGGTTCCTGAACCAGTGATGGAGTGGCTTTTGCCTTGATCCCTCACAGGGAGAGGAGAGAAACCTCCTGGGTAGGGGTCTTTATCTACCCTGCTAGATGAACATCCATCTGGGTGAAACGGGGACATCCCACCTGGTCTTGTTCACAACCTTCCCTGGGGAGGTACCTGCTCTGTGCTCCTACTGCTGCCCTGGTTCCTGCCTTGTGGACTTCTTTAGCGCCACCTCCCAGTCACCTGGCATAAGCTCAGTTCCCCTAGTCCATGATCACACTGCCACCAGCGAGGACTCTCTAAAACACACAGCTGCCCCCACCACTTCCTCGCCCAATGCTTCCCAGTGGCTGTCTGTGACCCTTGGGTTCAAGCCCATTCTTCTCCCCATAGAACCAGACCCTCCCTCTCCCTGCCTCCCTGGGCTCTGTTCCACTGCGTACCTCCTCAAGCCCTGGGCTCTTGCCACGCTCAAGTTGCCAGGCCCTGACTTCCATCAACCCTCCACCCCTGTGCTCTGAAACCCTGCTCATTCTCCAAGGCCCAACTCCTTAAAGCCTTTCCTCCCACCTCCACCCTGAAGATTTTACAGTACAGTAGAATCCATGGTGATTGTCTCTGGGTGTTAGGACTCAAGGTGATTTCTCTTTTTGCTCCTCTGCACTTACAGTGTTTTCAGTAATGAATATGGAATATTTCTGTACTAAACATAAAGGTGTGCTTAGCCCTTCCATGCATTTTCTATTTCCTGCCTTCAAGTAGTTCTTTATTGTCCTCATTTTTACAGAGGAGGAAGCTGAGGCTCAGTGAAGCTCCATGACTTGCCCAACATAACTGAGCTTATAAGTGGAGAGCTGGGATTTGATCCAGGTCTGACTGTAAGAACTGAACTATTACATTCTAAATTATGGAGCTTCTAAGAATCCTCCTTGTTCCATGGACCAGAAATTTATTGATTTACTAGATTCTGAATTAAGGAAACAACCTTCTGTTATTAGTCAGGATAGGTAAGTGATGCTACAGTAACAAATTAACCTTAAAATCTTAGTGCTTTAAAAAACAAAGATTGGTTTCTTGTTCATACCACGAGTTCAACACTGATCCACAGGATTCTTCTATGCATCCCCAGCCCCTTGAGCTTAGAAGGTGATGAGGCTATCTGAATGCTGATGAGCCCTGGGTCCCGTGAGCTGCTGCTTGGGTCCAGGGGTGATGTCGTGACTTTCAGAGCCCATGCCAGGATTTCTGCCTAGATCACTGAAGCACTCTGTGTTTCTGTTGGGTTTTTGTTTGTTTGTTTTTCTCTAGTTGGTAACGTTGGTTGAGACACTGACTGGCTTTGGGAAAACTATGTAGATGCTGAAGTTTCCTTGGAAGGAACCATACCCATCTTTCATTTTCATAGGTGTTTATGACTAGTGCACATCTGGCATCGAATTTATATGCAGTTTATTGAGTGCAGCCTGGTTCATTCATTTGTTCACTAATTCATTTAATCATTCCCTCATCTAACAGATCTTTAATGGGCACCTCCTCTGGCTGATCTGGGATTTGGGAATCACGGAAATATGATCCCTGTGCTCAGAGAGTTTTGGCTGAGATGAATAGTCTGACTGTCAACTGAACAGAATCTAATGACCTCTAGTAGGCACCTCTTTCAGGCCCTGGGAGGTACAGCCATTGCCCAGGTAGACACCAAGCGGGGCCAAGCTTTCCCCTTGGTTTATTCAGCATCTTGTGGATATATTATTTTCTCCAATGATATTCACTGTCACTTCTTCTGCTTTACTGCCAAGTACATCATTTTGCGTCTCATTTTTCCTCCTTTCAGCCCAAAGAAGCAAAAGTTGAACCCATAAACACACCTCCAACTCCATCCTCCCCCTTTGAGGACATGGAACTTTCCGGTGAACCTGTACCTGAGGGGACCCCGGAAACCACCAACATGAGCATCATCCAGCACAGCAGCCCTGAACAAGGCAAGTCCAGATGCACATGCCTACATAGTGGCCTTTTATTAGGTGATTACTATGTGTCCAGCCGGGGCCACATACGTAACATACAGAATCTCATTTAACCTTCCCCTCAACCCTTTAAGAAAGGGTGAGAACCACCCTCATTTTACAGGCAAGATGAGGAAATTGAGCCACAAAGAAGTTAAGTAACCCAGCCAGGAGCAAACGGCTTGTGGATGGCAGAGCTGGCATTTGATCTCAGATAGCAGAGCTTCTAACCCCCAGATCTGGAGCTTCTGACTCCCACACTCTACCCCTTCTGGGGTTTAACAGAAAAGTTTGTAATAATCCTTGCTGTTTGTTGAATACCTACGGTGTGCCAAGTGTTTGGATATTTTGTCTCCAACACTGACAGCATACCGCCTACTCAATAGCACTAGCCACTATTTTATAGGTGGAAAAACCAACACTTGGAAAAGCTAAGTCCAGAGTCCCAACCCTTTCTGACTTTTGCCACAAACTCCCCAACTCTCAGAGGATCAGCTAAACTCCTGTGTGGCACAAGTGAGAAACTGATGGCCAGAGAGGGGCCGGTTACTCAGCAAGGCAGCAGCAGTCCCTAGGAGAAGAGCTGGTCCCCTGGCTGCCCATCCAGGGCTCTGGCCCCTGTCTCTTGTCCCCCTACCCGTGCGGAGGAGCACTGGCAAAAGCCCAGGCATCAAACACTATCCCCAAGCACTAGCTTGGCATATGCCCAAGCCCTGAGATCGCTTGTGGTTATTGTCATTTCTCAGAGGGGCCGTCACTTCAGACTGAAGATGTAAGTACACGATCATTCCTGGCAGCACTGTTCTCAGGAACAAAAACAATCCAAACTGCCCACAGTAGGGATTGGTTGAGCAAATTCTATTTCATTCATACATACAGCCCTGACATTGGTGATACAGATCTGATTTAATGACCCAGGGACATACTCGTGGTATAGTCCACCAAAAAAGCAAATTCCAAAACTATGTGTCTATGACCCTAATTTTGAATATGTTATTTATATCTATTTACATATAGCTATGTAGAGTGATGTGTGTATGTATTAGATACATCACATATTAGACGTAATATTCATCAAAATGTTATAAGCAGTTATCTCTGAGTGGTAGGATTATGGATGGTTTTTACTTTCTTTATTGTACTTCTGTATTTTATTAATACAAGTCTTCTACAATAATATGTATCACTATTCTTTTTGGTTCTGTCATCAGTTAATGAGTGTTATTTTAACAACTAAATTTGGGGAGTCTGTGGGTCAGAGAAGGTATAGAGAACTGGAGAGAAAACATTGTAGGATAATTTAATAACGTCATGACAGAGCCAAGGAGGCTGGGTGTTGCTGTGGAAATACTGCCCGCTGGGGAGAGTCAGACAGCTTGGAAGGAGGCCCTGCCTAGCTCCCTATTTGCTGTCGGCCTGGGGCAAGTTGCTGATCAGTTTCCAAGCTTCAGATTCCTTAGCCATCCTCTGGGAGCGTGAACAATCCCCGCTACCGGGTGGATGAGAGGGCTGAATCTGGCCGCGGTTGTGGAAGTGGTTTCTGAATTGCGAATGCTTTTCTCAGGGGTGGAATTAGGATCTCTGAGCAAGGGGGTAAGGCGAAGGGACTGGGGCGAGGACTTTCCTAGACTGAGGAGATGAGGTCCACGTGGGGACTGGGCTCTAATCCCAATGCAGCTCGCCTGTTCCCGGTATCAGCCACACTCAGTCGAAAGCAACGGAGCTAGCCAAATTGTCCTTTTCTTCTTGATGTGTAGACAGCCCGGACGGTGGGAGAAAGCCCTGGCTAAGCAAAGCCCCTAATACTTGCATTCGGAGCTTCCCTGACGCCATTTTGGCCCGTGGAAGGGGCCACCCCACCTCCTTCGTCCCAGGGGTCAGGCCGTGGAGACCAGGCAATCGGCTGCTTGCACGGCACCCCCTGGTGGTCAGAGCAGGGAGGACGAGCGTGCTCGACCCGTGCTGGCCACGCTTCCATCACAGGATGGGACAGGAGTGGGTAGCAGGGCAGAGTCCTTTGGAGGATTTCGCACCTCCCCCAGAGTTATTGTGACCATGGGACCTGCGTGAGCACAGCGTGTGTGGGAAGGGCCTGGCCCAGGGACAGGCTGACCTGGCTTCAGGGCCCTTCCCAGCCTCAGTCTCATTCCCAGGGTTAATAATACTGAGGTGTTAATGTGTGGGTCCGGCAGGACACACCTGTTACAGGGTGATAGTGGGATTTCCACCCAGGATCTGCCCACCTGCAGGAAGGTGGTGGGAGGGGTCCCGGTGGGCAGGACAGGTGGGCCAGCAGGAGGGTTGCTGCTGGTCAATCTTGGGACAATCTTGGCATTGGCCCAGCCATAATAGGCATGCAGTTATGGTAGCGCATTTTTTTTTTTTTTTGAGATAGGGTCTTGCTCTGTCACCCAGACTGGAGTGCAGTGGCACAATCATGGCTCACTGCAGCCTTAACCTGCCAGATGTGAGCTCCCTCCTCAGGCTCCTGAGCAGCTGGGTCTACAGCCACATGCCACAATGCCTGGCTAATTTTTTTTTTTATTTTAGTAGAGATGGGGTCTCGCTATGTTGCCAAGGCTGGTCTTGAACTCCTGAGCTCAAATGATCCTCCTGCCTCAGCCTCCCAAAATACTGGGATTACAGGCATGAGCCACCATGCCTGGCCAATGAATAATTTTCTTTGTTTCAAAACTCCGTTTGCTTCTTCTTCTTCTTCTTTTTTTTTTTTTTTTTTGAGATGGACTCTCACTCTGTTACCCAGGCTGGAGTGCAGTGGTGCAATCTCAGCTCTACAACCTCTGCCCACTGCAACCTCTGCCTCCTGGGTTCAAGTGATTCTCCTGCCTCGGCCTCCCAAGTAGCTGGGATTACAGGCATGTGCTATCACACCTGGCTAATTTTTGTATTTTCAGTAGAGATGGGATTTCTCCGTGTTGCTCAGGCTGGTCTCGAACTCCTGACCTCAAGTGATCTGCCCACCTCGGCCTCCGATTCCAGGCTGCTTTTTAAATTGCAAAAGAAATATATGCATGTGGGAACGATTAAATTAATGCTCGGTTGTATAAACCAGAAAAATAATAGTTTCCTCTTCTTAAACTCCTATCTTCTGGAAAATATCACTACTAAACACTGTGGTTTAGCCAAGTATATAAATATATAAGCACATACATATACATATATATGTATATATTATATACGTCATATAGTAATCATTACATAACATGAATATTATATATATAATAATGATAAAATACTCATTCTATTTTACACACATAAAACCATATCAACAATGAACATTTGTCAATTGCTTACTATATGCCAGGGACTGTCCTCAATGCTTTATTTGCATTAGCTTACTTAGTTCTTGTGACACATAGTACTCAAAGCAACCCTATGAGGTGAGAATTATTGTAATTCCCCATTTCTAGAAAAGGAACATGAGGCAGAGGTTGAGCGACTTGTCTGCAGGTGGTGCCAGAGCTTGGAATGAAAACCACACATACCTTGCCATGTATGTTGTTCTGCAACTTGGTTTTTTTTTTTTCCGCCACTTGACTCTGTGTCATGGTATCTGAACATCTTTCCAAGTTAGTTGGTGAAGAGATACTTCATTCTTTTCCAAAACTGCAAAATGTAGTTATTGATAGCAGAATGCCTGCTTCCTGTAGGGTCTGGTGAGATCCTGAATGACACACTGGAGGGGATTCATTCTGTGGATGGTGACCCCATTACTGACAGCGGCTCAGGGGCTGGGGCCTTCCTTGACATAGCTGAAGAAAAGGTGAGTAGATGGTAAATTTCATTTGATTAGTCAGTAATAGACTTGTTTGCTTATTTCAAACTTGATGATGATTTTATTGGGCACCAGAGAGAACCACAAGATTTTGGTTGAACAGCATCAAGATTGCTTCTGTCCTCATGGTACAGAGATCAGAGTCCCAGGGCCACAGAGGCTCTCCAGGGATGCACAGAACTGGTGGGGGATATGCAGTGCAAGCTTGTCCTCACACTTGACTGTGACGAGTGTCCAGGCCTCACCAGTGCACTCCCGCCCTCCTGCTCAGTTGTGAAGACACATAGCTTTATCAACCCTCTGAGTCCCCTTCAAGACAGAATCAGATTAACTGCAGGTGCATTCATGCTACTGTTTGGTAATTGACTTTTACACCTGCGAAGCCAGTTTTGAAATGCTGAGCTCCCTAGGGTGCAAAATTAAAGCATAAATAGTTTTCTCACAATGGCTCCTGCTGAAAACCCACAATGCCAGCTCATTCCTTCCCTTCTCCTGGGATGAAAACTTCAGACAGTTCTCACAGCTCTCTCAGTCACTATCTGGTAACAGTCAATTTTCACAGATATTTAAAAGTCAAGCCCAGCATAATATCAAAAATTCAACAAAATTACAAGCACAGTTTCCCCTCTTCTACTCTCAGGCCTGCTGTAGACTAGGAACCTGCCAGGAAAGGGAAGCATGGTTAGGGGTTTCCTCTCTATTTTCTTTCTTCTTTCTCCTCCTTATCCTCATGACCTCCCCATCCTCTAGAACTATTTTTAACATCTGCAGGGGCTGGCCCACCTGGAGAAATGGGCACAGTCATATTTGGCTGGTGAAATTGTGATCTGGGCTTTTGGTGTGGAAGATGCCTGATTGTTGGAACTCTCTCTTATGGGGGCTTTTGTGGTTCCTGGGAGGTCTTCCTGCAGGAGATCTAGGATCAAAATTCCATAGTTGGCCTTGTAACTTCTGCCCGGGCTTCCACCCCATACAGGGTGCCCAGATCTTCTGTGTGTCCGTTTGACTACAGCCCATTTCAGCCAGCAACTTTTGAAGAGATTTTATCTTGTCTATCTCCAGCAAAGCAACTGCAGGACAAATACCCCTCCCTTCTCCGTCCCCCTCCTCTCCTCTCCCCTTTCCCTCTCACCTCCTCTTTCCCTCCTCTCCGCTTTTATTTTCTCCCCTCCTCTCCCCTTTCCTCCCCTCCCCTTCTCTTCCCACTTCCCTCTTCTTCTCATTCTCCCTCACCTCCCCCTCCTCTCCTCTCCCTTTCCCCTCTCTTCCTTTGTCCCTCTCTCCCAACTCTGAATCTAAATGGCTTCCTCTATTTTGTCGCCCTGGAGAAAATCACACACCAGTCCCTGAGCCTCCCACATTCCAGGAAATACATGGAGCTCACCAAATACCCAGCTCACCAAATACCCAGCTCACCAAATGGTTTGGAGTGAGGAGAGGGGAGGAGAAGAGCCACAGTACACTGGAAATTCTTTCCAAAGGAATTCTTGCTCTCCAGGCACCCATCCCCAAAATGAGTCCTGTGCAGTTTCTTACACAGCCTGGAGGTAGGAGATGGGCAGGAGCTGGTAGAACAGGTGCCATTTCCTTGTCTTAGCATGGGGAGATTACCTGATGCCTGTGAACTTGCACTTGCCCTTTGGGGCTTTAGCTGACGCTGAGTCACAAAGAGTCTCATTTTAACATCCCAGGACCTCAACTTTCCTCTCACTGTTTTTTGGGACAGTAATTCTGCAAGGATTTATTATGTTTTATGAAAAAGGGGCTCTGTGGTCAAATGACTTTGGGAAAAGCTGTATTCTACATTCTTCTTTTTATAGATTCTGAGAAATCCTGCAGCAAGGAAATCTTTTTAACTTTGATTAGCCTAGTGTTTTTTGTAACCAAAAGAACCATATTTTTGCAATAGATAAGTAAACAAACATTGGGAAATGAAGATAGGACATATTTGCTGTCACCAGCTCCAAAGCTGCTCTCTCTTTCCATTTCCCCCATTGCTATGAAACCTTCAGAGAATCTGCCTGTGCATTCCCAAAGGAAACTGAGTCACAGGGAGAGAGAAGAAGCAGGAATGTCTCTGTCTCCCAGCCTAGAGAAGGCTGAGGAGGACAGAGGTGCTGCCTACACATTTCTGAAGCACTGTCATGGGCAAAGACATTGTCTAATGCCTTCTGGATGGGTATATGGGGAGGTCACAGGGAGGCAATGGGTCTCAGTAGAAGTATCTAGAGCTAGACCAGGCTGACTCAGGAGCAGTGATTTCCGTGTTAGTGGAGGTACAAACACAGAATCACACACCAGACATAGGTGCCTGGGCGGTCTTTCCCATCCCTGGATTTATGAAACCATAGATGTGAAAGTCCTGGAGTGAAGAAGCTACAGAAATGCAGGTGGCTGGAGGAGGCTAGGCAGTCTGTTCTCTCCAGCCACAGGCATGTTGATGGGAGCCCAGAGACATGGTCTCTTGTGATGCCTTTGTTTTCAGAATTTAGCAGCAACAGCCATGGGGCTGGCCGAGGCGCCCATCAGCACTGCTGGAGAAGCAGAGGCCGGCAGTGTGCCCACTGGGGGACCGACCCTCTCTGTGTCCACCCAGAACCCAGAGGAAGGGGTCACTCCAGTAAGTAGCTCAGAGTGCAAGCTCCCCTTCACCTGTGTCTGGGGTTGGGGGTTGTGTTGGGTGGGAGCAGTCACTGGCTTTCCCTATCTGTCTGCGAAACACAGTGACAATCTCATGGGGCAGGTCTGTCGGAGTAAGCACTAAATAGCATTGACCCATTCAGTGGCGGTGTGCAGAGCGCTACACTGTGATGGGCACTAGGCCTGGTTTCAGGGATGGATAGTAAATAGGATAGACCTGATTCCTGAAGACAGCGTGGTAAGAGGGGCTGTGGTCAGTGGTAGGTGAAGCATGGGATGTTCTGGGAGCACTGAAAAAGGGTCCTAGAGCCCAGACTGGGGGGCACAGAAGTGCCCTTGGGAAAGGATGCTGAAAGTGGGCCTGAGAGGGTAAGTAGAAGTCGCCTAGCAGAGGGGGTGAAACAGATATTTCAGCAAGGTGGGCAGGCAGGAGCAAAGAACTGGAGCCTGAAGAAGGGCAGCATACCTGCAGGGTGAGGCGTGAGCCAGGGGTCAGGGAGAAGTGTCTGGAGAGGCTCTAAGGACACAGAGAAGATTAGCAGTAATAGGGGGTCACTGAAGGGTAAGAAACAAGGAATGGATGTAGTCAGATTAGAATTCCGGAAAGATCACCCTGACTACTGAGAGGAGAAAGGGTAGGAAAGCAAACTTGGAGAAAGAGGCCGGGCTTGGGGGCTGTGTTGGAGTTTGGGTGAGTGGTGGTGCCAGCCTGCTCTGGGGTGTGGCCAACAATGGCAGATCCTCGCAGAAATCCCAGTAAGCAAGGGACTGAGAAACATCCGTTGAATTTGTCCATTCACAGTGAGTGGCCTTGGGGAGAGCAGCTTCAGGGCTATCAGAGCGATGGAAGCCAGATGGCACTGGGCTAGGGGGAGAGTGGGACAGGGAGTGGTCCACGAGGGTAGACTACTGCTTCAAGAAGAAAGCTGTGGAGTCTGAGGACCTAGAGTTTTGTTTCAACACAGTGACTTAAGCAGCAGTAGAAGCTGCACTCTCTGATTAGGGGACAGAGCTTGGAAGGGCTACTGGTGAGCACATGCCCCTCGGGGTTGGCAGGGAGGGCTGATGGCACACCACACAGGTGGGATGCTGGGGTGGTCTCGCAGCTTGGGTGGTATGAGGAAGCCAGGCCTGTGTATTTCTGTCTGATGTCTCACTGTGGGTTTCCAGGTGAGGTGAGGTCTTGGTGTACAGGTGCTGTGAGGGGCCCTGGCCATCTGTTCCTCACCACAGTGTGGTGGATCAGCATCATGGGTCACTGATGTGGTTCCTGCTGACTTTCTATTCAGGGTCCAGATAATGAAGAGAGGTTAGCAGCAACAGCAGCAGGGGAGGCCGAGGCACTCGCCAGCACACCTTGGGAAGCAGAGGCCAGTGGTGTGCCCCCGGGGGAGCCGGACCTCTCCATGTCCCCACAGAGCCTCGGGGAAGAGGCCGCTGTGGTAAGGATTGTGCAGTGCCCAGAGGTCGAGGTCATGGTGGGAGCAGCTCCTGGCCTTCTCAGAGTATGGGGCTCCTGCTCAGCAAACCCATGGGAGCCTGAGGCAGGGGGATCTCTGACCAAATACTCACTTGGGGATGGAGTTTGCCAAGGCCTGGGTGAGTGTGATGAAGCCCCTGGAAGTCAGTGGGCAGCCGGGCTCTGGGGATGGGTGAGTTGGAGAGGTGGGGTATGTCCCAGGGCTGTGTGCAGGACCCTGCTGCCTCCACCCACAGGAGGCAGGAGCCAGAATGGAGGAGTGGCGGGCTCCTGGAGGGCGGTGGGGGTCAGGCTGCAGGCGGCAGGCCCCAGCAGGGGTCAGAGGTCATGATCAGGCCTTCCCAGCCCTCTTCTTGTGCAGCGCACAGACACTGTCCGGCTCCTGAAGGCAGGGCACATCATCCCAAGGCACTCAGCCAGTCTGTCCCTGTGCTGTCTCTACTGTGGGTGCCCTCAAGTTCTTCCAGCTCAGCTGACTCAAACGTGAACTCCTTTCCATTCCTCCTATGTTCACACCTCAAATGAATGGGACCATCACCCTCCAGTCACCTAATCCAGAATTGTCTTCTCTCTTCCTTAAGTTCTACATCCCATCAAGCATCAAGTCTTGTTAACTTTTCTGCCCATACACATCGTGAATCGTCAGCTCTGTCCTCCAGTGCTGGCCCCTGCACTGAGCTGCTGTGTCCCCAGCCCAGGCAATTGCTAAGGGCCCTGTCTGGCAGTTATATGGATTCTTTCAGTGAACAAAGTGGTCTTCTCCTTCTCCTTCTTCTTCCTCTTCCAGTTGTCCTTTCCTTTCTCCTCCTCCTCTTCTCCGCCTCCCCTCCCTTTCCGTGTCCTCCTCTTTCTTTAGTGTCTAGGCACTTATGACACATTGGGAAAGCCATGGATCCGATCCCAGTTCTACCAAGTCTTAGCTTGATAGAAACTAGAATTTGACCAGCAGGATTGTCTGAAAATAGAAGAGCTGTCTGTAGAGGTGGTGAGATCCTAGTTACTGGAGGTGTATAAGCTGTAAACCAAAGAGTATTTGAAACAAGTCTCAGTCAGTTTGGGAAGTTTATTTTGCCAGGGTTAAGGATGCACCCGTGACACAGCCTCAGGAGGTCCTGATGACATGTGCCCAAGGTGGTTGGGGCATAGCTTGGTTTTATGCATTTTAGGGAGACATGAGACCTCAATCAATATATGTAAGTTGTACATTGGTTCCGTCCAGAAAGGTGGGACAACTCAAAGTGGGGAGGGGGCTTCCATGTCATAGGTAGATAAGAGACAAACGGTTGCATTCTTCTGAGTTTCTGATTAGCCTTTCCAAAGGAAGCAATCAGATATGCATTTATCCCACAGAGCAGAGGGATGACCTTGAGTTCTGTCTGTCCTTTGTCTGTAAGGAATTTCTTTAAGGACAAATTGTGAGGGAGGTATGTACCTTTCTTATCTTAGTATGTATCTTTTAAAGGAATAGAATGGGAGGCAGGTTTGCCCTAAGCAATTTCCATTTTCATTTTTCCATCTGGCTTAGTGATTTTGGGGTCCTGAGATTTATTTTCCTTTCACATTCCCCCCTTTTCTTTTTAAAATCTTTTAGATAAAACATTTTAAAGAAAATGAGTCTCTAGTCTCAGGTTTTGTTGATTTCTTATGGCTAGGATGGTTTATTCCTAGACAGGTAAGTCCCATGTTATTAGGAAAGTTCATTTTTAGCAGGTTGTGAAGTCTCATGCATGCCCTACAAGAGAAAATAGGGGGAGGAAGGGACAAAAACAACAAATAAAAAAAGAAGAACAATCCTGGAAAATTGATATAGGTCATATTACTCTGAAGTCCATACATCAGTAGGCAGGTATGAAAGTGGCTTATTATGTAAAGAGGTCGCTGTTATTTTCCTCTGAGGTTTAAGTTGTCTAGCTTCAGTTTGCAGGGCTTTAAGAAAGCATGGCTTAATTTTACTGATTTCAAAAATGGGGAAAAAAAGGAAAGGAAGAAGAAAAAAAGTTGAAAACATTATTTTGGAGACTTGTAGCCAGGACAAATGTTAGAATTCAGTCCAAACTGTAGAAAATAATAAAAATTGAAAAACATTAGGCAAGATCAAAATCTAACAACAGATGTTCTATAGTTTATTTTAAAACATAATTTTCTCTTTCCAGTCCCATTTTCACTAAAGAAAAAATCATAGGACAATTTCATTTGCAAATTAAGTTTTAGTCTTATTATACTTGGCCTGAGTATTTGCATAAAGTCAGCAAGAATAGTTATTTGCCATATAGGTTCTTCTTTTTTTTTTTTTTTTAAATTGACTTTGCTGGAACTTTATTCCGTAAAGAATCTCAGATTTGACTTTAATGCCTTAAGGACAGCCCATGCCTGCAAATACCTGTATTAATTGGGTGAAGTCCTCACCTTGAGGTCTCAAGAAAACTTGGGGCTCCTGGACCTGTCAGAAAGTGACATTCTTTACTTACCACAGGTCAGAGATTGTGTAGACAAGGTATGAGGCCAGCTTTCCTAAGGGACTTTTATTGGCTCTGTAAATCAACTTTGGTTCCTTAAAGGAGTCTGTATCTGATAGCATGCCACTCCAGTCAAAACCATGGTAAAATAACCAGTGTCTCCAGTTGTGCTCTGTTACAAAAGAAAACAGATTGTTATCACACTTACACAAATAACTATATTGTTGTAAGTTAAGAATACTCACAACTAATTACCCAATTTTTGGAGAGATCGCAAAATAGGATCACAGGTCGTTGTAAAATAAGTCATTCATTTAGCCAAAGTGATACCTCAAAGATTTCAAAAAAAAAAAAAAGGCAAAAATATTTATTCTTTGAGAGAGGAGATTGATTTCTCAAACAGCCCTAATAAAAACAACAGAAGGCCAATTAAATTTGTTTTTCAAAATTTTTTAAACCATCTATAAAATTTTAATCATCTTGACCATAAGATATAATTTCCATAAGCCTTTTTGTAACCTTTATAACCTTTATTAAGGAGTGGGTTAATGCTCCAAGAAAACCTTGTCAATCTGACACAGGGGCCCATATGCTGGTCTCGCATCAGCATGCCTTTGACATTAATGGTTAATTTACAGAGAAACTAAACTTATTTTATCTCTCAAAATCTGCCCTTATAATCTCATGTGCCCACCTCTTCCGCAATAGTCTTTGGACCTTGAGGAGTTGAATAGCTTTAATTTTTGGCCCTATGTCTCACGAACACAGTTTATTTTGGTTGACATCTTCTACCAGATCTGTAGGTGAGGCTTTAACTGCTGTCAGTGTTGAAGATTTAGCAGGACTTGGTGTCCTTCTTAAACCCAAGAATCAAAGCCCTGTAACTTAATGGCACAAGTACTTTAAAAGCACATACAGCAATGTAGAGCACCTGATACTGTTGCTGTTCCGGGCACCACTATGTAACCTGCCATGATCCCTGGTGGAGTGAACAAATGGGGGCAAATGTGGAAATAAAAGACAAGAGACAAAAGAGTATATTTGGAAGAAGGGGTTGGGGGAACCTTGCCTCTAGTGGACAAGGGCCCTGAGCTTTACACAGCCCTCCATATTTATTAGGTAAAAGAGACTGTGAGAAGTGGGGTGGAAGAAGGGATCAACTGCTCAGTCCAGAGTAGGCTTGCAAGACTGCATTCCTCAAACAACAGACTCTAGATGTCACAGTAGATAACCTTGGCACCAGGGAGTGATTGCCTCCAGCAAACCTTCTGTCAGCAGAAGCAGTCGTGAGTTTGCTCACATCCTGCATTCATGATAAACAGTTTGCTGTTTGATCATCTAGTCTCCAGTGGAATGCTGAGTTGGTCACGTCCCATGGGCCTTCAGTTCCCTGCATGGAAAGTTATATGGATGTAATAACCTTAATTTAAAAATATATTCTTTTTGTTAATCTAGGTCTTTTCTAAGCAAACTAAAACTTAGTAATAATGACATAGGAATTATTTAGATAAAGTATAAGATCCGTTTATTAGGCCAGTTACCCAAAGGCAAAAGAAAAGACCTTCTGCAGTGTGACTGCTGTTCCCTATGGGGAATATTATGTTGGAAGAAAATATTCCTTTTAGATCTCTAAGATGAAACATCTTTTTAGTGTCACGCCACAACAGTTAGAACCAGAGGGAGAAAAAATCTTACAGCAGCTGAAAATGAGTTGAAGGTTAGTTATTATTTCAGGCCTTTTAAAAGGGGAGAGAAAACAGAAAACAGCAAGGTGCAATAAAAGTCGAACTTTGCATAAAAAAAATTATAATGCCTTGTACTTTATTAAGAATAAAGCAATACCTTAAGAAAATTTTGTAGTTCAAACCAATTCTTTAGTGTATAAGTGGTTTTTTTTTTTTTTAATCAAAACCCAGTATCTGGAAAGACCATTTTAAAT
This sequence comes from Papio anubis, assembly GCF_008728515.1. Classification (NCBI taxonomy): domain Eukaryota; kingdom Metazoa; phylum Chordata; class Mammalia; order Primates; family Cercopithecidae; genus Papio; species Papio anubis. The sequence continues at coordinate 68,226,361 of NC_044988.1, forward strand.
AATTTCCCTTTAATTGTAGACAGCTTGGTTATATGAAAGTTTTTTTTCATCAATCTTCTTATTATGATGTAAACAGACCATTTCTGACATGCTTGGACTTTCTAGTTTTCCTGAGCATCCCTCTTTCTTAAAAAAACAGTCATTTTATTCTAGGACAAAATTTACCATAAAAGATCCTTTCTCACATAAAATTATTTTTCTTTAAGCTTTCTTACCCAAATTACCTCTTTATTTCTATAACTTTCTTTACATCTCTCTCATTTCCTGATTCCCTTCACCTTGTTTTATACATAACTTTTAAATAAGCTTTAAATGAGACAAAAAATTATACACCTTTTTAAAAAAACACAGTTTTTTTAAGAAAGAATGTTTTCTTACAATATATTTTTTAAATGGAAAATACCCAACTAATGAAATATCTATTATTTAATTTAACTTTAGATTCTAAATTATGACACATTTGTCTGTATTTATCCCATTACATTTACCTAGTTGTTTTTAATAGTGTACCTAGATTACTGTATTTATGAAAACTGCGATAGTCATTATTTAAAGTTATTTCCCTGCCAACCATTTTGTAGCCTGTGAATTTCAGGTGTTTACCTAAGGAGAACCTTAAGATTAAATATGAGGTTGTTTTACTAAATCAAGATTTAGGTATTTTCATTAAACTAATGTTCGTGTCTTATTTATCAGAAAGTACACAAGCAAAGGTTATCCTGTTTTGGGCTGAGTTTATAGTTTTTTAACCCTTATGCCAAATTTTAACACCTTATAGTATTTGGCAGGGATAAATATGAAATTGCTTGATCAATAAATGCAAACAAAAGTGTATGCTGGCAATTCTTAAGACATTTTTAATTTGCTTTAGCAATAATTTTAAAGCTAGCTTATTAAAGACTTTACTTAGGTCATGTGAACATGAAAAGCATTTGGGTTTATTATTTAATTTATGAGTGCTCTTTAAGCCAATGTCATACCTTGTAGCCAAAAACACAACAAAATATGTGTATGTACACATAAACACACACATACACACTCATACAACCCAAAATCCTATAGCTTTTACTTCAAAACTCTAGCCATGAAATACTGATACAAACTCATTGGTTTGCAGAAACAATAACAAAAATAAATGTCTGGATGCAAACAGTGGATTTTATTTCAGGAGACATGTAACAGCAGACTTAAAGCAGGCAGAGGCAGAGAAGAAAGCCGAGAGATAGAGAACTTAGGAACTTTATAGTTGCAGATCGACTTTTGGGCTCTGAAATTTCTTGCTATAATTGTGCACGAAAATGTCATGTATGTCCATTTTACAAAAACACTTGCAAGAAGAGGGACCATAAAACCAACGGAGTGCCTGAAAGAGGGTCATTCTCGTTGTTTTCCCTTATTCTTAGATTGTTTCCCACTCCACTTTTTTTTTTTTTTTTTTTTTTTTTTTGAGACAGAGTCTCCCTCTGTTTCCCAGGCTGGAGTGCAATGGTACAATCTCGGCTCACTGCTACCTCCACCTCCTGGGTTCAAGTGATTCTCCTACCTCAGCCTCTCGAGTAGCTGGGTCTACAGGTGTGCACCACCATGCCGGCTAGTTTTCTTGTATTTTTAGTAGAGATGGGGTTTCACCATATTGGCCAGGCTGGTCTCGAATTCCTGACTTCATGATCCACCTGCCTCGGCCTCCCAAAGTGCTGGGATTACAGGTGTGAACCACTGTGCCCGGCCATTTTTATTTATTTATTTTTTATTTTAAGGTAGGAACTGAGCTGTGGCCTAGTATTTTAGTGGAGTGGGTCAAAGTGTGCTGGTTGCAGGTGAGGCTCCACAGTGTGTCACCACTTAGCCATTTCCCCCCTCTTACATGTCTCAGTTTCTCTCTCTGTAGTTCTAGCACCTCCAAGAAGGCTCAAAATCAAAATGCAGAGTGACCAGCTCCTATATGCCCTTCCTGAATGAGGCTTTTTTTTTTTTTTTGAGACAGAGTCTCACTGTGTCGCCCAGGCTGGAGTGCAGTGGCCGGATCTCAGCTCACTGCAAGCTCTGCCTCCCGAGTTTACGCCATTCTCCTGCCTCAGCCTCCCGAGTAGCTGGGACTACAGGCGCCCGCCACCTCGCCCGGCTAGTTTTTTTGTATTTTTAGTAGAGACGGGGTTTCACCAGGTTAGCCAGGATGGTCTCGATCTCCTGACCTTGTGATCCGCCCGTCTCGGCCTCCCAAAGTGCTGGGATTACAGGCTTGAGCCACCGCGCCCGGCCCTGAATGAGGCTTTTTAAACTAATTTCATTGGGGGTTCCCTGTAGGGTTGCAGCATGTCATGGGGGGGGTCAACCCCCAGACACTCCCAGTTGGCCTCCAGTGACCCAGGGGCACCTTTCAGCTGGGAGGAGCAAAATGCCCTTTCTCTTTGGAGCTGAGGAAACTCATTCTCCCATTTATCTGTGAAAACGATAGTTCAGTTCCTCATGCAAAATGGTCATACTAGCCAATCAAGATTAATTTCAGCAGGAAAGGCAATGGAGAAGACACCCTTTAGAATGCACCTCTGAACTAGAATTAGGGTCTAAATAATAACTTCCTAGGAGGGAAAAAAAAAACCAAAAAACAGCTAAGACCACTTCCTGTAAATTGTCCTCAGCCACCTCTAACTTTGTACTCTCATGCACCATTATACACACAAGGTTAAATCCTCTCCCAGTACAAGGTAATCTCTGGTACCCCCTAAAGCCAAAGAGGTCAGGTCTTACGATACAGGAGAGCAGAGCTTTAGACCTAAGAAGAATCTGCTCATGACTCTTGAAACTCCACAAAGAAAATGGAACACCCCAAAAAGGGGCAGGTGGTGCCTTTGTTCTGAGTACTTTAAGGGGTTTGAGTCATTAGAAGCCTCCTCTAGGTTTTTGTTGGTACTAAAGACAGCGAAGGGGGAAAGAGATATAGGGTGGAAGAAAAGTAAATGAATGAAAAAAAAATTTTAAGACAGGAAGCAAAGACAGCAAACATGTGCTTTTGTTTTTCTTCCCCCTCTGTTTCAGCTGTGAGAAATTTTAGCCAATTCAGAGAGGCCTTGTTACCCATAACTTAGAATTCTCTTTTAGATTTGACCAAGTCAGGTAGAGTTGGGCAAATCTGATGGGAGAAAGACTAGAACAACAACCAAAAAAAACCCCTAACAATATGATTACTGAGTACTCTAATAGTAAGGAGAAATTAAGAACAGCTGGTTGTTCATCTTAACTTCAGCCAAGAAAAAACCCCAATTCAGCTACTTACTAGAGATAGGTCTTAGGTGGAAGATTGCTCTCTACCATCCTAGAAGCAGGAAAGAATTTCAATTTGCCTTCCCTGTTAGAAATGAGCTCAAACTCCAGAAAGGAGTTACGTGCCTTCCATCAACCTAGAAGCAAGAAAACTTGCATTCCTTGTTGGAAGTAAGTAAGACTCCAGAAAAAGAACTGTACAGCAAAATAAACTTTAGATCTTGACCAAATTTTGGGAGATCAGGGGTTCTCTGGAGGAGGCTCCGAGGCCTCAGCAAATTGTCCTATTGGTTTGAACCATAAAGAAAGCTCAAGCTGGTAGCAAGCACCAATATGAGATTTGTCAAAGGTCAGTGGCACCTCCACTCAGAATCCCTTCTTCGTTGCCAAAATGTGAACCCCAAATATCTGAGACAGATCTCAGGAAAGTTAGGAAGTTTATTCTGCAAAGGTTAAGGACATGCCCGTGACACAGCCTCAGGAGATCCTGACAACATGTGCCCAAGGTGGTTGGAGCACAGCTTGGTTTTATGGATTTTAGGGAGACATGAGACATCAATCAATATATATAAGGTGTGCATTTGTGCTGTCCGGAAAGGCAGGACAACTCAAAGTGGGGAGGGGGCTTCCATGTCATAGGTAGATAAGAGACAAATGGTTGCATTCTTCTGAGTTTCTGATTAGCCTTTGCAAAGGAAGCAATCAGATATGCATTTATCCCACGGAGCAGAGGGATGACCTTGAGTTCTGTCCATCCTTTGTCTGCAAGGAATTTCCTTAAGGACAAATTATTAGGGAGGTATTTAGCTTTTTTATCTTAGTAGCTATCTTTTTAAGGAATACAATGGGAGATAGGTTTGCCCTAAGTAGTTCCCAGCTTGATTTTTTTTTCCCTTCTGCTTAGTGATTTGGGGATCCTGAGATTTATTTTCCTTTCACAAAGCTAAGGCCAGAGAAGCGCTTGGCAGAGATGTGCTAGAGGGGACTCTGGGGTGGGTGGGGGGATGCCCTGAGAGGTGCGTTCTAACACTGGAGCTCCAGGCGAAGGTGTGGTCCTGAAGGAGCAAAGGAAAGGGAATCATGGAGCCTCCATCTGAGGCCCCAGCGCTTTCCACCCCCCAGCCTCACACCCACTGAACCAGGGGTATGGGCGAAGGGGCACAGCTCCTCATGCCAATTTCATTTCAGGGTCCAAGCAGTGAAGGAAGTTTAACAACAGCTGCAGCTGCAACCGAAGTGTCCCTCAGTACTTTTGAGGATGAGGAAGCCAGTGGGGTCCCCACAGATGGCCTGGCCCCCCTCACAGCCACCATGACCCCTGAGCAGGCAGTCACTTCTGTAAGTGTCATCTGGCGTCCTCTCTGGCTTACAGGGGAGAGACAGGTCTGCATTGTGAGACAACAGCCGTCCTTGGCCTTGGCAGGGGCACCTGCAGCTTGGTTATGAGCATCTGGGTGGGCAGCGGCTGGAGGGAGGCAGGACGCAATGCCGGAGTGTGGCAGGGACCACAGCCCTGCTCCCTCCTAGCCTTGCCCAAGAATTTACTCAGAGTCAAGTGGTCCACAGTTGGCACTGAGGCTTAGAGGAGATGCATATTTCAGAGGGGGTGCGCTGGGGGCAACGATGATCATAGGGAAGAATGTGTTTTGAAGCTGGTCTGGCACCACAGAAACGACAGTGACCACAACTCCCCAGCAGCCTCATGAGCGAGGTGAGGTGGTGCCTCAATGCTGGTTTTGTTTTCAGGGTCCTGGTGATGAAGAAGACTTGGCAGCAGCCACAACAGAGGAGCCCCTCATCACAGCTCGGGGTGAAGAGTCCGGCAGCCCTCCCCCCGATGGGCCACCGCTGCCCCTGCCCACAGTGGCTCCTGAAAGAAGGGTCACTCCAGTAAGTGGCATAGAGCTGTAAGATTTGACTTGGCAAACCTTACATGGGAGAGAAAGAAAGGCCAAAGTTGTGGGAGGGTTGGCCCCCAGCTTTCTCAGAGGTAGGTTTTCATGTTGGTTTGCAAATTTGGGCATTTGAGGAGCTTTAACCTGGGGAACACTTGAGGAAACTCCAGCTTGTAGAGCAAAAGCAAGAAATTAAAATCAAGGGGACCTGGCTTTGTGTTCCAAACTGATCTTTGGATTGAAATGAGATCTAACAGTGCTCTTCTGGGGACAAAGCTGACAGTAAGATGTGGCAGGTATGTAGAGGGGATGAGAGCATCAGCACTGTGTGTGTGTTGGGGGCTGACCTCCAAGTCCCTGCCAAAATGAGTTTTTATCACTCTTGGCTGCAACTGTGTGACCTTAAGCAAATCCTTTGATCTCTTTGGCCCTCCGTTTCCTCATCTGTAAAAATGAGTGACTGCAAGGCCAAGTCAGAGAATGCAGGTTGGAGAACGTTTACAAAGCTCTGTACACACACCTGGGGTTGTCACCACTTAAGGGCTATAACTGTCTTCTAGAAATAGGAAACCCAAAGCTGGCCCTTAGCTTGGGCTTGTGTGAAGAGGGACTGCTCTTCCAATGTGAACACATTTTTAAAGGAAAACATCTCCTTGGTGACCAGCACAGGCTCGTCAGTTCCCCAAACACCACTTGATCGTGCACACTTTGAAAGCCACCATTCAAGCTACAGTCATGCGGTCCATTGGCCACGGTGTGGCAGGACTGACCTGTGAGGGTGGGGCTGTGGGACAGGAGATCAGGAGAGCACCTAAGGTCCTGAATGCCCCTTGTTCCGGGGCCTTTTCTAGTGGTTATCACACTGCTTCCTGTCTCTTTAGAGTTGTCTTGCATTCGTTCATTGATTCACTCATTGACTGGACACATAGCGGCTCTGGGCCCTCAGTCAGGACACTTGTAAATAGAGATGAATGTGACCTCACTCCTGTCCCCAATGAATTCACAATCAAGGGGCAGGAAATAAGCCATCTGAACTGACATTGATTAATCACTCTGTGCTCCAAGTGTATCTGATTCCCTTCACCACACCCCTCTTCAGTATAAGGCGAATAGGAGGTAAGATGTGGAGAGGTAGTCACCTGCCACTGTTGCCTGCCTCTAAGAGGTGGAGCTGGGATTTGAACCTGCATGCTGGCCTGCAGAGCTGAAGCTCTCGAGCTTCACCCGGCTGAAGTCCTCATTTGTGAGAGTGTGGTGTGGTGGGAAGATCCTGGACTGGGGGCCAGGAGATTGAGGTTCTGCTTCCAGGGATGCCATTGACTTGTGGTGGGCCCTGGGCCTCCTTGTCATCATCTATAAAAGGAAAAAGGCGAACAACCACTCTGGTTTTTAACTCTGGTCACACATTAGAGATGGCTGCTAGCTTAAAACAATGCAGGTGTCTGAGTCCAGTGCTAGACCAAGTAACTAACACTGGGGCTGGGGCTTTGGGCTTGCAGGGCATCCTAGTGGGCATCCAGCTCTGGATCGACCTGCTCATGCACTGTGACTTCCCAAACAATGTCCCCCTCCTCTTCTGCACCTCACCCCAAGGTGTACACAAAGCACCAAGTTCAAATCTCCCTAGTGATGCCTCATCAGGCACAGATAGAGCCAGTTCTCCTTTTTCTTTCTCTTTTAAACTTTTTGTTATTGAAAATCTAAAAATGTCACAAAGGAGCTTAGAATAGTATAATTAACCCCCACATACCCATCACTCAGTTTGGATAATTATCAACACTGCCAATCTTGCTTCATCTGTTTCACCTCCTACCACCATCTTTTTTGGAGGGAAGGGGAATACTGGAATATTCAAAAATGAACCCCAAACATCCTATCATTTATTTAACTGATAAACAATTCAATGTGTACAGCTGATAGAGTGATCTGGTACCTTTTTTTTGGTCATAGCCACAGTGTCACAATGCATCTAACAAAATTAACAGTGGTTCCTTCATATTATCTAATGCCCTGATTATTTTGTTTTAAAATACCTCTTTCCAGTTAGTTTGTTTGAATCTGAATCCAAACAAGGTCTACACATTGCATTTGGTTGATACATCTCTTAAGTGTCTCTTAATCTCTCATTGTCTCCCGCCTTCTTTTTCCCTTTTGCCATTACTTTGTTGAAGAAACTGGGTCAGTTTCTTCCTTAGACCCTTTGTGTTTTCAGCTTTGAAAAGTTGGTCTGGTAAGGCTGGCTGTGCTCATGGGAGTGTGAGGGTTGCTGCTCCTGGGGAGCTCTTTGTCCACATGTATTAACAACCATAAGAGTGCATATTGCTGACCCAGAAACTTCTCTTCTAGGAATTGATTCTAGTGGAGATAGTCTGATAACCTTTGTTGTCGCTGTTTTTTTTTTTTTTTAAAAAAAGGTTTTGTTTACCAGGATGCTAATCTCGGTATTATCCATAATAGAGAAAAATTGGGCATAATTTAATTAGCCAGCAATAGAAGATTAATTGAATTAAAGTATATTCACCCATTCTGTAGGTTATCTGTTCACTCTGATGGTAGTTTCTTTTGCTGTGCAAAAGCTCTTTAGTTTAATTAGATCCTATTTGTCAATTTTGGCTTTTGTTGCCATTGCTTTTGGTGTTTTAGACATGAAGTCCTTTCCCATGCCTATGTCCTGAATGGTATCACCTAGGTTTTCTTCTAGGGTTTTTATGGTTTTAGGTCTAACATTTAACTCTCTAATCCATCTTGAATTAATTTTTGTATAAGGTGTAAGGAAGGGATCCAGTTTTAGCTTTCTACTTATGGGTAGCCAGTTTTCCCAGCACCATTTATTAAATAGGGAATCCTTTCCCCATTTCTTGTTTTTGTCAGGTTTGTCAAAGATCAGATGGCGGTGGATGTGTGGTATTATTTCTGAGGGCTCTGTTCTGTTCCATTGGTCTATATCTCTGTTTTGGTACCAGTACCATGCTGTTTTAGTTACTGTAGCCTTGTAGTATAGGTTGAAGTCAGGTAGCATGATGCCTCCAGCTTCATTCTTTTGGCTTAGGATTGTCTTGGCAATGTGGGCTCTTTTTTTGGTTCCATATGAACTTTTAAGTAGTTTTTTCCAATTCTGTGAAGAAAGTCATTGGTAGCTTTATGGGGATGGCATTGAATCTATAAATTGCCTTGGACAGTATGGCCATTTTCACAATATTGATTCTTCCTATCCATGGGCATGGAATGTTCTTCCATTTGTTTGTGTCCTCTTTTATTTCACTGAGCAGTGGTTTGTAGTTCTCCTTGAAGAGGTCCTTTACATCCCTTGTAAGTTGGATTCCTAGGTGTTTTATTCTCTTTGAAGCAATTGTTAATGGGAATTCACTCATGATTTGGCTCACTGTCTGTTATTGGTGTGTAAGAATGCTTGTGATTTTTGCCCATTGATTTTGTATCCTGAGACTTTGCTGAAGTTGCTTATCAGCTTAAGGAGATTTTGGGCTGAGACAATGGGGTTTTCTAAATATACAATCATGTCATCTGCAAACAGGGACAATTTGACTTCCTCTTTCCTAATTAGATACCCCTTATTTCTTTCTCCTGCGGATTGCCCTGGCCAGAACTGTACTATGTTGAATAGGAGTGGTGAGAGGGGCATCACAATAACCCTACGTGCTTAGGTTTCAAAGGGAATGCTTCCAGTTTTTACTTATTCGGTATGACCTTGGCTGTGGGTTTGTCATAAATAGCTCTGCTGTGGCACAGGGTACATGTTCCATCAATACTGAATTTATTGAGAGTTTTTAGCATGAAGGGCTGTTGAATTTTGTCAAAGGCCTTTTCTGCATCTATTGAGATAATCATGTGGTTTTTGTCTTTGGTTCTGTTTATATGCTGGATTACGTTATTGTTTTGCATATAAGGGCTAATATCCAGAACCTACAAAGAACTCCAACGAATTTACAAGAAAAAAACAAACAACCCCATCAAAAAGTGGGCAAAGGATATGAACAGACACTTCTCAAAAGAAGACATTTATACAGCCAACAGACACATGAAAAAATGCTCATCATCACTAGCCGTCAGAGAAATGCAAATCAAAACCACAATGAGATACCATCTCACACCAGTTAGAATGGTGATCATTAAAAAGTCAGGAAACAACAGGTGCTGGAGAGGATGTGGAGAAATAGGAACACTTTTACACTGTTGGTGGGACTGTAAACTAGTTCAACCATTGTGGAAGATAGTGTGGCGATTCCTCAAGGGTCTAGAACTAGAAATACCATTTGACCCAGCCATCCCATTACTGGGTATATACCCAAAGGGTTATAAATAATGCTGCTATAAAGATACATGCACACGTATGTTTATTGCGGCACTATTCACAATAGCAAAGCCTTGGAACCAACCCAAATGTCCATCAATGACAGACTAGATTAAGAAAATGTGGCACATATTGTCTTGGCAATGCAGGCTCTTTTTTTGATTCCATATGAACTTTAAAGTAGTTTTTTCCAATTCTGTGAAGAAAGTCATTAATGGAGATGGCTTTGAATCTATAAATTACCTTGGGCAGTATGGCCATTTTTTTTATTTTTTGTTATTGAAAATCTAAAAATGGAATTTTTATATGGAATACTGTGGAGCCAAATTTTATATGGAATACTATGCAGCCATAAAAAAGGATGAGTTCATGTCCTTTGTAGGGACATGGATGCAGCTGGAAACCATCATTCTCAGCAAGCTATCGCAAGAACAGAAAACCAAACACCGCATGTTGTCACTCATAGATGGGAATTGAACAATAAGAACACCTGGACACAGGAAGGGGAACATCACACACCGGGGCCTTTTGTGGGATGGGGGGAGTGGGGAGGGATAGCATTAGGAGATATACCTAATGTAAATGATGAGTTAATGGGTGCAGCACACCAACATGGCACATGTATACATATGTAACAAACTTGCACATTGTGCACATGTACCCTAGAACATAAAGTATGATAAAAAAATAATAATAATAATAATGAGCTTAAAAACAAAGTATATTCAAACAATGGAACATTATGTAGCTAATAAAATTATACTTGTTAGAAATATTTAATGATGGGGGAAACACTTAGCATATAATGTTAAGTGAAAGAAGCTGGTTATAAATCTGACTATATTGTGTGGTTAACTATTTAAAAATACACACATGCAAAAACACTAGAAGGAAATACCCTTTGTAAATGTTGGCAGCTGTTGCCTCAAAGTGGTGGAACTGTGGAAGGTTGTTAGTTTTTTAATACATTGTGGTTTAATACATTTTCCACTATGGTGGCTTACAATTTTTATGATAGATTTTTTAAAGCTCTGAGAAGGAAGAGAGAGAGAGACAGACAGACACAGAGAGAGTTAGAGATAGAATGAGAGACAGAAAGAGAGAGAGAAACAGAGACATGGTTGATGTCTGATGAAGACAAATTCCTGCTAAGTCCCCACGTTAGGGATCTGCAATGAACTCAGATGAATGCCCTGATTCCTGAGCAGAGTCTAAAAGCACAAGATTGTCAAGAAGGCACCCACCCTGGGATATCTCCAGGATCAGTTTTTTTTGTGTCTTTTTGTTGTTGTTGTTGTTGTTGTTTGTTTGTTTTTTTCTTGAGACAGGGCCTCACTCTCTTGCCCAGACAAGAGTGCTGTGGCGTGATCTCGGCTCACCACAACCTCCACCTCTCAGGCTCAAGCGATTCTCCTGGCTCAGCCTGCGGAGTAGCTGGAATTACAGGCATGCGCTGCTACGGCCTGGCTAATTTTTTTGTTTGCTTGTTTGTTTGTTTTTAGTAGAGACAGGATTTCACCATGTTGGCCATGCTGGTCTTGAACTCCTGACCTCAGATGATTCAGCTGCCTTAGCCTCCCAAAGTGCTGGGATTACAGGCGTGAGCCGCTGCACCTGGCCTCTAGGATCAGTATTGGCAGATATGTGACAGAGCCAGGCAAGCTATACTGCCATGGTGACTCTAGGTCAGTTTGAATCCCAGAGTCACCATGGCAGTATAGCTTGCCTGGCTCTGCCACATATCTGTGGCCAATTTTCTTCACTTCTCTCTGTCTCAGTTGACTCATGCATAAAATGGGAATCATAATCATAGAACCTACCTCTTGATTTGTGAGGATTAAATGAGTTTATACATGGGAAACATGACCCAGCACATAGTACATGCTCAATAAATTAGCTGTCTAGAATTATTTTGCAGATGAGGCCCAAAAAGGATTAGAGCTTTGTTCAAGATCATGTAGCTCCTAGGGGTCCAGTAGGAGTGAGAGCCTTTGTCTCTGGACTTTTTGGTGCTTTGGTTTTCTGCACTGTCTACAACCACTGTCTTCAGACGAGAGCCAGAAGCTGATTAGCAAAGTCCACACTGGTCACAATGATGTCATTACATTTCTAAGGACTGACTAATAGATCTTAGCAAATATATGGAGAATGTTGCCCTGGAAATGAAGTAATATATTTAAAAATCTGTGTTGTGGAACACAAGTGAGAGAGAAGACTGATTGTCAGGTGTGTCAAATGCCAGGCTCTTCCCACTTGTCATTTGGCAAATAGGTACTGAGAGCCTATTATCTGCCAGTGCAGGGGATGCTGCAGTGATCAGGCAGCCTCTGTCTTCACGGGGGTCACTGACTTCAGCCCAGTGCAAGCCCTAGCTCATGCACAGCTCACTGACCAGGACCAGGGAATGTCGTCAGAACTCGGCAGCCCCATGTCCCAAATATGTTGTGGCCATGTTTTAACAAAATCTTCTTGTTTTAGGCTCAGAGAGAACATGTGGGAATGAAAGGACAGGCTGAGCCCAAAGGAGAAAAGGTTTGTGCTGTGACCATCCTGGGGAACACTTTGGCTCCTGATCAAGTGTCCTAAGCATGTTATTTGGGTTTGACTTAGTCCACTCTGATCAAGCGGATCGCAGAAGCAGCAAGAGGGCTAACCCCAAAAGAAATGGACTTGTAGGTCTGGGAGAATCATGAAAAGGGCACTGGGCAGTTCTGGCCGAGGCTTTTCTCACCACCTGGTGGCTGTGGCCAAGTCCCTTGACCTCTCTGGGCCTTGGCTTCTCTATCGAGTATCAAAGGGTCCTATGATTCCAAACCTGGCTCTGCCACACATCTGCGACCAGTTTTCTTCACTTCTGTGTCCGAGCTGTGGGCTCTGTCCCTGATTTTCTTCCTGGGAAAATGTTGGGCAGACAAGGGCTTCTGAGGACCACAGGCCTAGGTTTGCCTTTTTGTAGCTGTGGGATCTCCTGAAAGTTCTTTACTATTTCTTTGCTCCAGTTTCTCCATCTGTAAAATGGGGGTGGTCATGATGACCCTCTGGTGTGGGATGACATGAGGGGATGTTTATGGAAGTGCTTTAGCTGGTGTCAGTCACCGCAGGAATAACAAATTCCTCTTACCAAAACACCTGCTGGTGCTAAGCTGTTCCCAAGGGGATGTGTCGACAGTGACCCCAGTCAAGAGATCCTGCCCAAGGAGCCTGCTCTGGCCATAGGCGGCAACTTGGCTGCCTCTGGGAGCCTTCTCATCCCCACCGTGACCCTGGTCCTCTGCCTGCCTCGCCTCCCTCCAGGCTGCATGGAGGCCATTCCTTGTGGCAGATGATGCTCCCGTCCTGGGACCTCCTGAGTGCCTACGGGGGTATGGGGAAGGGAGGGCCGGGGCTAGGGAGGGCGGTGTCCTCACTTATCTCTGCCTCTGGCCATCTCAGTGGACTTCAGATGCCAGCAGGGCTCTGGGGTGTAGCAGAAGGCTCTGGGAGGAGGCCTCACAACACACAAATTTGGGGACTTTACTGTGGACATTTCCACTCTCCTTTTGGCGGATCTGGCCATCCTGTCACTTTGTCAAAGAAGCCACTTCTCCGGGCACTTTTTGACAGCCAAAACCTCCTGGGATGCCACTCTGTCGTTTTCTTTCATCTGCCTCCTTTCCAAATGTGTGCTTCTGTCATTTGAAAAGCATTTTCTGGGGCACCAGCCTTGTGCCAGGTGCTGGGACCTGGAGGTGATTCAGGCACTGTGCCTGCCCTTGAGGGGCACATGGTCCCAGAGGGGCAGGCTGCGAGCAGAGGTCACAGGCCCTGGTGGGAGGAGCAGGTGGACAGGGCAGGCTTCAGGGGAGTCCAGATTGGGCCTGGGCACTGGTGCTCTAGCAGGGCCCAGACCAGAGGGTGGAGATAAATCCTGGAAGAAGGGAGGGTGTGTGCGATGCATGCTCATGCTGGTCACCTCTTTCCACCACAGCCCGTGCCCTCCAAGTATGGCTCAGAAACAAAGGGCTTCTGAGCCCTGGGGTGGGACAAGGCGTTCCCTCGAGCTGTCTCTGCGAAGGACAATGCCATTTTTCATCCCGGTGTGATCCTGATTTTAAAGATGAGCGTGATTTCTACAGAAAGATGGGGAGATGGAAGGAACAGGGTTCCAGCACTTCACTGAACATTTTGTTCTCTTTAGGGTGATGCTGGGGAGGAGATTCCTGGCCCACCTGAACCTTCTGGGCCTGTTGGACCCACGGTGAGATTTCCATCCAGGCTTGTCACACACACAGGTGTAAGACCAGGGATGCAGCCAAAACAGCCACAGGCTGAGGACTCTCCTTTGTGGCCCCCAAAGTATCTTGCAGTCAGACCCCAGGGCTTTCTGCCTCTGCTAGGACTCTGCAGTGTGCAGCAGCAGAACTGATTTCTATCCAGTTTAAATCCTGTACCTTGAGTGTCCCAGAAGTTCTCCAAACTCAACACTTCCCAAACTGGACTCATGACCCATGCCCCAGACCTGCTTCTCCTCCTGGGTTCCCCATCTCTGGGAATGGCACCCCATCTACCTGGTCAGCAAGAGAGAAACATCCTTGAATAGTCATCTCCCTTCCCCAGCCCTGTCCAGTGTGTCCCCAAGTCCCCCTGAGTCTAGCTGTGTAGTGCCTCCTCCTCTTCTCTTGGGCAATGGCACCAGCCTCCTAACTGGTCTCTCTGCCTCCATATCACCACTTCCCTTCCCCCACACACATGTGCCCACCACCGTGACCTTCCTAAACACAGCTGTAACCCCGAAACCCAGGTCTTCCTTGGTGCCTCTCGGGGGTGCTCAGTACACACACATTCAATGAATAAATTAGGCCCTGCCTGGTTCCTGTCTTCAGGAGTTAAGTACCGGAAAGGTATTTTGGAGATTCCCCTTGTTCTTCAGATACATTTGATGCCATTCAAGTATGCACTGAGGGCTCTCTGGGTGCTCAGCCTCCTGCTGGACTCTGGACACCCAATGTGGCCCAGGTTTGGGCTGGCTCTTGAGGAGCCCTAGTTTAGAGGAGCTGACAGACACACGCAAAACTAAGCTTCAAGTCAAGTGGTCCTAGCATTTCATTGAGAACTTGACAGAGGCTAGTGGGAGCACCAAGGAGGGAGAGAAGAATTCTGCTGGAAACGGGTAGGGAGGGCTTCGTGGAGGAGGAGACTGTGGAATCGGGCCTTGAAGGATGAGTCGGGAATTGAAAGGCAGGAAAGGAGGCTGAGGATATGAGCGGGCTGCACAGCTGGGAGGCGGCAAGGGAGAAGAGTAGCTGTAGAGGGGAGTGGGAGAAAAGTCAGAGAGAAAATGGGGAGCAGAAGTTATCGGGCTACAGGATATAAGAAAAATTTCCCCATTTTGGAGAAAACTTTCAGCGATGTGGCTGTCCTTGGAGTCTGGCAGTTAAATGCAAGTTGTGGAAATTTCTTCTCTCTCCAGGCGGGAGCAGAGGCAGAGGGCTCTGGCCTGGGCTGGGGCTTGGACGTCGGCTCTGGCTCTGGTGACCTGGTGGGCAGTGAGGAGTTGCTGAGAGTGAGTGTGAAAGAGAACACGACCTGGTGTCTGGGACTGCCTTCAAAATAACCCCAGAGGGAGGGAGGTTGGGGCGGGGGACAGATGAAACCGGATTGGCCGCCTCTGGGGTTGTTGGCAGTGAGCTCGTGGGGGTTCATTCTGCTTTTCCCTGTACTTGTATATATGTTTGAAATTGTCCACTTTGATCAGTTGCATCGTAAGTGAGTATGAGCCTACATTTATCTTCAGGACCTCCTCGCCCCACCTTCTTCCTTTTCCCAGTGGGCTTCTGGAGTAGGCTGCCCTGCAGCAGGTGTGCCCAGTGCCCTACACCTCTGCCAATTGGCTTTCGATCCTCCCTCCCCCTCCTCTTACCCTATTCATTAAAGAGAACTGCTGGCCTTGTCTCTGGGTGGCATATTCTACTTCAGCTTCCAGAACCTTCCTGAAATATCCTTCCCTTATGCACCCTCTCCCTGCCTCCCTCTCCAGACTACTCTTTCTCTTTGGTGCCTCTTGCTCCCCTGGCCTCCTGCCAAGGCTGGGGCTCCACCAGCCCTTTCTGAAATTGCCCCCTGGAGAGCTTCTTCCTTCTCTAGCTGCAGCTGGTGCCTCTGTCCCTGAGCACCTGTGCTGAATCCCTGGTTGAAAGCTCCACTTGGCTGCTCCTCTGCCTACTCCTCATGGCCAGGGCTAGAAGGGTTCTGGACTCTGTGGGTAAATGGAATGGGAGTCAAATGAATCTCCCAGCCTGGTGGGATCAGCCAGCCCAGCAATGGTCTAAAAACACTAGTGCGCTTCAGAAAGAGTTTTAACAACAAGGCTACACAACAAGCAGTTTTTGACTGACCTCACAGTTAATCAGAAAACTAAGTTCGCCAGGGCACCTCTCAGTATTCCAGCTAATTGGGTCTTTCTTGTATTCAGACTTTTGGGAGAAAACACACTATGATGGGCTCAGAAAGACCGAGATTCAAATCCCAGTTCTCCTATTAACTAGCTGTGTGTCTGAGAGCCCTTGAGTCGCATGGTCTCACTGAGCCTCAGTTTCCCCATCTGCTCAGTGGGAACACCAAACCCTACTTGTAGGATTGTTGTAAGAATTTGAGAGAATGTAGGAAGCACATATATTCAGTATCTCATTCGGTATTCCCCCACTGTTTCTAACAGAGTCTCCGTGTTTTTAGGGTCCTCCAGGGCCCCCAGGGCCACCTGGCTTACCTGGGATTCCAGGAAAACCAGGAACTGATGTTTTCATGGGACCCCCTGGATCTCCTGGAGAGGATGGACGTGCTGGTGAACCCGGGCCCCCGGTGAGCAACTGAAGTCTTCTCCCCATCTCTGCGACTGTGGGACTTCCTTTAGCCAGGGAGGGGTGTACAGATGGCAATACCCAGCACTGTCCAAGTTTCGCGATGAGGAGAGAGCAGCTAGCTGTTTGTAAACAGAAATCCTCCTCATCTGAATCATTGCTGAGATTCAAAAGAAGCAGCAGCCAAGAAAAACATCATCCTACATATTGTTTTGCTGCTTTATCATAATCAGTACAGATGGTCCCCTACTTACAAATGGTTCAACTTAAGATGTTTTTGACTTTACAATGGTGCAAAGTGATACACATTCAGTAGAGACTGTACCTTGAGTACCCATGCAGCCATTCTGTTTTCACTTTCAACACTTTATTATAAAATAGGCTTTGTGTTTGATGACTTTGCCCAACTATAGGCTAATGGAAGTGTTCTGAGTATGTTTAAGGTAGGCTAGGCTAAGCTATGATGTTCAGTAGTTTAGGTGTATTAAATGCATTTTGGAGTTAAGATATTTTCAGCTTACAATTGGTTTATCAGATATAGCCCCATTGTAAGTCGAGAAGCGTCTGTACAGGAGACACAGATTCATAAAGAATCTTGGAATCATAGGCCATCAGGGCTGGGCCTGGGGTAGGAGACCCTTGGAGACCATGTGGTCCAACTCTGCCTCTAACTTCCCCATAGAGGAGGAATGTGATCCAGAGAGTAAAGGACTGTTAACCGCAGGTGCACAGTCAGCAGTGACCCAGCCTGGGCCAAGGACTAGGTTCCTGCCTTGCACCTGACATGAGGCCTTGGGCCCACCATCCTCACCTGCCTCCCAACCCTGCCCTCCTTTTCTAGCAAGCATGTGTACATGATTCTCAGCAGAAATGTTGTGGGTTGATTTTCACTGATGTTCCCCAGGGCCCTGAGGGACAGCCTGGAGTTGATGGAGCCACCGGCCTTCCTGGGATGAAAGGGGAGAAGGTACGGGGAACACAGGAGGGTCCTAACACATGGGTGTCACCGGGCCCACACTATTCTCTCTGACCCCTAAGCCTGACCTTGCCTCTTATGTGACTGACCCCCTGGCCTTCTGAAATCCCCTGCTGGCCACTTCTGCTGAATGTCCCCATCAGGGGACTCATCATGCCCAAGCCTGAACTCAGCACCTTCCCTGCCCACTCTTGTGTGTCCCTAGCCTCAGTGAATGGCATTGCCATCTACCTGGTCACCTAGAGCCAGAAATGGAATCTTCTCTAACTCCTCCTTCCCTCCCTTTCCTGCTATGATTGGTCAGTGCCAAGATGGCCCAGTCTGACCCCCACATCTCTCACCTTTCTCTCCCTACTGAGCTGGACTCATCTCTTCTCACTCTTACGGTGGCCTTGGGCTCCCCGTCGCTGTCCCATTCTCTCCACCCACCCTCCAGCCTCCTGACCAGTTCACCTTCTTGTAGTAAGCTCTCGTCAGCCCCTGCCCTGGCTACTGAGAAAAGATCAAGGGCTCCACTGCCTGCAGGACACACCCTAGCTCTGTGCAGACCACTGGCCCTTCCTGATTCTCACGAGCTGCCACTCTAGCGCATCCCCCAACTCCTCACATGGCCTCTTGGCCGGTGGGCTGGTTCTGCCCAAATGCTCTGGGCATGCTTTTCCCTTCTGGCCTCCTGGCCTTTGCACATGGTTTTCTCCCTGTTTGGGATATCCTTTTCCTTTTCTCATCCTCCAAGACCCAGTTCAGATACATCCTGTGGGGAGCTCTCCCTGACTCATGAGCAGAAAGCACCCTTCCTTCCTCCGCTTTCTATGAGCATCATAGGAAGTTCCCATGCTACTGACAGTGACACTAAAGGTGTTAGCTAACCTGTCTGCTCCTCACTGCCACCCTGACATAGAGCATGTAGTACTGCCTCTCTCTCCTTAGAACCTAGCACAGGCCTCTATTAGTGTTTGATGCATGAATGAAATTTCCTTTGGACACCGTTAGTCCGCTTTTGCCAGAGTCTGGCCTGCCTTCATCCTCTTCATTCTCTGCCTGTGTAAGCTGGTCCTGCCTCCTGTCTGCAAGCCTGTGCTGGTGCTACCTGGGGCATGTGTGTGTAGGGGGTGGTTCCTGCCTCTGCAGTGTTCACAGCTTGATGAGATAAGCCATGTCTGTCAAAGGAAGGCAATAAAGACAAGGTGAGCCCTGGGCTAGGGATGCGATCAATGGGTTTTACTGGGGCCTAGAGGAGGAAGAGTCCCTCTCAGCTGGGATCGGAAGTGGGGCCTTCTGTGAACCTCTCATGGATAAAGACGTGGAAAATGCTGACTCTGTAGACACCGCCATTATTGCTGAACTGAATTTCTAGTTTCCGTCAGCTCTGGAGTATGTTTATTTTAATTGGAGCCATAACTCAATTTTCGTGGAAAGCTTATTTCTCAGAAAAAGAAACAATTGTCAAGCTTTATAGAACTCATTTTACGTGTACCAACGGATTCATAAGAAATTAAATTTTGCAGGAAGCACCACAGACCTACACTCTTCTTACCTGTTCTTCTTCCAGGCTTCCCCCACCCACCCACACACATCCCTCCCATACTCTGTCTCAAACTTAAAGATACCCACACCCACAACTGCATACAAAACACCCTTGCACACACACTCTGCAGCTGCTTGAAGAATCAGCAGTGCACGAAGCAGCAGGCTTGCCTAGGGTGAATGTTGGAGATCAATCATATTTGTTTCTGAAATTTGCTATGCATCTCAATTTGTTGCACTGTGCACATATGAGGTTTTCTGACTAGTAAAAGCAGACTTGGAAAGAACTTGGAAATGTGCATTTGGAGACCTGGTGGGAAACCTTGCACATGATATTTACCTTAAAAACAAAACAAAACAAAACCAAAAAAACCCAATAAACCAAGGTACATATTCAGTATGTAAAAATGACAAAAAATGTGTTAAAGGAAATGAATAACTTCAGGGCTGTAATAGATCATAAGATCCAATGACTCCCCATCAACAATATCTTTCCTTCAACTTGCATACCTCTAGTGACAAGGAACTCATCTCCTGCCCAGGGAGTGCCTTGCACCGTTGGATGGATCCACTTGTAGGGAAGTCTTTCCATTTGCTGTGGTGAAATCAGCCTCCCTTCTCTTTAGCACAGCACATAGACCAAGCTAGGCAGTTACCTAAAATGGAGTTTTCCCTACAAAGAGTAAGGTTCAGGTTATTTAGCTGGAAAAAAATGTTTTGTATATAATAATTATTATTATAAAATATGAGATTGAGATAAAAATATGATGCTTATTAAGAATTCATCAAACATCTTAAGTATGAGCTAAGCTATGAGGACACAAAGTCGTAAGAATGATATAACAGGCTGGGTGCGATGGCTCACACCTGTAATCCCAGCACTTTGGGAGGCTGAGGTGGGCAGATAATGAGGTCAGGAGTTGAAGACCAGCCTAACCAACATAGTGAAACTTCATCTCTACTAAAAATACAAAAATTAGCCAGGTGTGGTGGCACACACCTATAATCCCAGCTGCTTGGGAGGCTGAGGCAGGAGAATCGCTTGAACCCGGAAGCTGGAGATTGCAGTGGGTCAATATCATGTCATTGCACTTCAGCCTGGGTGACAGGGTAAGACTCCATCTCCAAGAAAAATTTAAAAAAGATTGATACAACAGACTTTGGGGACTTGGGGAAAAGGTGGGAGGGGGTGAGGGATAAAAGAGTACAGATTAGGTACAGTATACCCTGCTCAGGTGATAGGTGCACCAAAATCTCATAAATCACCACTAAAGAACTTACTCATGTAACCAAACACCATCTGTTCCCAAAAAAAACCCTATTGAAATTACAAAAATTAAAGTATTTTTAAATGGTACCTCAAAAAAATTTATCAAATAGATTATTCTATGCTGAGTTCGATGATAGAAATATTCCTTACTTTATTTTTCCCAAATCAAGATGAGCAACTAACTCCAAGATCTTTAGCCCAAGAAGGAATAGGTGAGGAGTAGCCTGCTTTCTCAGCGGTAGAATGTTTCTAGAAAGAATGCAGAAGAACTTGCTGGAGAAGACGGATCTCTGAAAAATCATTTCTTTCTGCTTTTGCCCCGCAGATTCTACCATTCAGTTCTTTGGAACACACCTGACACTGTTAACAGTTGTTGATTTTCTATTTTCAGAATCTAAGTCATTCATGTTATTCTGCAGTCTCAAAAGGTACTGGGACACCCAGGCAGGAAAGAGTTTGTGCTTGGAAATTTTCTTCAGTGTCCGAAATTACTGAGGAATGCTGAATTGCCAGTAATTGCCTTTGAGTAATTTCACTGAGCTGCCAAACTGTCATTGTAAAATCAGCTTCTGTCTTTTCCACTGATGTAAGAGAAATACAATTAAATCATCATCACCTTCCCTTTCTCCAAGCAATCCCAGTTGGTCTCTGAACAATTCTCTAAACCTTGTATAAGAAAGGATAGAGAAGTAAGCTGCTTTTGCCTAGGACCCAGTAATGGGTTTAGACCTTCTAACAACATGTTTAAAAGAAACACTGAAATAGTTGCCTAATTTCCTATTTTATATCTTCTTTCATCATCAGAAGTGTTTGGTTCAATATCTGGATTATAGGCCTCCATAAAATTAAATAGATGGCTGGGTGCAGTGGTTCACACCTGTAATCCCAGCACTTTGATAAGCCGAGGTTGGTGGATCACCTGAGGTCAGGAGTTCGAGACCAGCCTGGTCAACATGGCAAAACCCCATCTCTACTAAAAATACAAAAAATTAGCTGGGCGTGGTGGCGGGCACCTATAATCCCAGCTACTCGAGAGGCTGAGGCAGGAGAATCGCTTGAATCTGGGAGGCCGGCATTGCAGTGAGCAGAGATCATGTCATTGCACTCCAGCCTGGGCAACAAGAGCGAAACTCCACCTCAAAAAAAAAAAAAAAAAATCAAATACAATTACATAGTCAATTGTAACAGAAAAGAAACTGGTTATCAGTATTACAAACAGCAGAAGGAAAACCAACAGACATCCACAAGGCAGTAAGATGTGCTGTCTCAGAAGCCACAAGGGAAAAAAGAATTCTCGTCTCCATTAGGTTCTTTGAGGTTCCTGTGTGCTGAAATTGAGTAATGTCCTTAGAAAATCCAATTCACCACAGTAAGCCAACATTTTGAATCAATTCTAAACCACGATGTTGTAACACACAGCACTACTGTACCTCATTCCTTTGCAATGTTTCCATTAGTGAACTGATATCTCCATATTTCATCACTTTTAAAACCATACTTGCAGCTCTGCTATTTGGAATTCCAGGATTGCATGCATGCCCTCACTGCACAAAAATTCTCTCATTAAGAAATAATGTACAACTCCAACATCACCATTTTGGGAATAGGAGCCTTCCCTCAGCCTGTTCATTGGAGCTCCTCCTTTTCACTCTGCCTGTTCACATAAATTCCAGTAAGGTGGGCTCTTCTACCCACAAGTTAATCTACTCATGGTCCCAGCTGATGGCCATCTTATCTGTGGGTCAATGGAATGGATTTGAATAGTCTCTTTTTACCATGTCTAAGCTAGATAAAATCATCTAAGACCATAAACCAAGGCCCATGATATCTTCTAGAACTTCCTTTGAAACTCTATAAGATGCACTCTTGATTGGAAAGGAATGAGGAAGCCAACTGAAACAATTCAGTTTTTCACTTTATGGACATAATTTTCTGTAACAAGATCAGCTGGCAACGCAGCTACAAGGTTTTTAGAGGGAGGCTATTTTAGTTTCTGTTTCACAACAATCTTGATGGTAGTTTGACTTGTTACTGAAAAGATGCACAAGATTGTCACTTTCATTGAAGACAGATTGCAATGGGCAGCCAGCAACAAGCCAGTCATACCCAAGAGAAGCAGACATAGCAACTGCAGCCTCTGGGTTAGGCAGTAAAATGGGCATCCAGTTATTGCAGTCATGTTTCCACTGCAGGTGGAAGGCCACGCTTAGTTTCCCCCTGGTGAGGCTGGCCAGCAGGGAGGTGACAGAGCCCAGTCACTGTCACTTCCTTCACCGAGCACACCTTCTCCTCCCACCTCCCCAGAATGGCCAGAGTGTCCCTGCTGGCTCCTTTGCAAGAGAGGCACCAAGGTTCTATGAGGCTGCCCTGGGAGACCTTATGGAGGGCTTCGATTGCAGAAATTCCTTGCCAGTCCAGCCTCAGAGCCTGCCTCCAGAGCCTGGTGCCTCACCTGGAAGCCCAGCCCACCCTCAGCCCCTGTGATCCCCATTCCTAGGCCAAGAACTGGGTAGCGTGTCGCAATAGGAAAACACTGCAAGAGATGGGACCTTTCCCTTGCCCCCCGCATGCTCCCAGACGTGAGGCATTTGTCTTCCTCCAGCATCAGGCAGAAGCCCTCACCTAGCAAATCCACGAACCTCACCCATGGGAGCAGCCAGTTCCCTGGGGAAGGTTATCACAGCTACCAAGCAAACGACATGGGCCCAGGTCTGTGAAGGAGAAAGGGGGAGATTGTTGCGTGGTGTTACCTGTTGTGTGCAGGCAGTTTTGCTGGACACACCATGGCCTCATCTTTCTCATCTACCCTGAGAGCTTTGCTTAGGCTCATACTCAACTAGAGTCTCAGAGTTTCAGAACTGGAAGGAACCTGCAGATTGCTTTAGTCCCTTTTTTTCTGTGCCCTGGCAGAGCCATGGGACTTTGTGGAAGTGCCTTAGGGCTGGTAGGTGAGCGACAGAGCAACTCTACTTCAAGCATTTATTAAAATTAAATTTTAATTATAAAAGTAATATATGAATATAGTTTTCATTGCCTCCTGTGTCCTATTTCCTCTTTAATTATTTTTGTTAGAGTAGGTCCTCCAGTCATATTTTCACAGACTGTCTGTAGATGGCAAATTTTCTGAGACCCTGGATTTTTTAAAATGTTTTTATTTTCTTCTCATTTGGTTGAGTATAGAATTCTGGGTTGAAAGTCATTTGCCCTTGATGATTTGAAGATGATCACCATCATCTTCCAACATCCAGTGTTGCCAACACAAAGTCAGATTCACTCTGATTCTCACTCTATTGGAGGTCGTCTGATTTTTCTCTTTGGCAAATTTGGGGATTTATTTTTCTTTATTCTTGGTGTTTAAAAATTCCTCTGCATTGTTACTAAATGTGGATTCTTATTTTTATTTATTTATTTATTTATTATCATTATTATTATTATTTTGAGACAAAGTCACGCAGTGGTGCGATCTTGGCTCACTGCAACCTCCTTCTCCCAGGTTCAAACGATTCTCCTGCCTCAGCCTCCTGAGTACCTGGGATTACAGACGCACACCACCACACCCAGCTAATTTTTGTATTTTTAGTAGAGACGGGGTTTCACCATGTTGGCCAGGCTAGTCTCAAACGCCTGACCTTGTGATCCACCCGCCTCAGCATCCCAAAGTGCTGGGATTACAGGCCTGAGCCACTGCGCCCGGCCAATGTGAATTATTTTTTAAATGTATTATTTCATTTATCCTTCTTGGTACTCTATGGACTTTTTTGGGAGGGGTGGGGTTTGGGGGGTGCCTTTTAATCTGGAGACTTCTGTGTTTTTTCAGAAAATTTAAACACTGCATTCCTTCTATCTCTTTATTCTCTCCTCTGCCACTCCAATTAAACCAATGTTGGAACTTCCAATTGTGGCTTCCGTCTCTCTTACTACTTTGTCATTCTGTCTAGGTCTTTTTACCCTCTCATGTTGCTTTCTGGGAGAATTCTGTAGCCTGATCTCTGTATTAATTCTCTCTTCAGGTGGGTCTATTCTGTTATGCAGTCCTTCTGCAGAGTTCTGTATTTCGACAGTTTTCTATTTATAATTTCCAAGATCTCTAACTGGTTCTTTTTCATAACCACTGTTTTTATTTCATAATGGTGTGTCTTTGTTTCATGGCTATGTTATCCTCCCTTTTCTCTGTGAGAATGTATGTCTTACACTCAATGTCCTATTGGATTGTTTTCTTAACTCCATTTCCTTGGATGTAATTCTATAGTTGAATTAGTTGTTTCTCACAGTGTTGCCTTGCCTCAGATGTTTGTGTTTCTCTCTTGTGTGTTTACTTGTGAAATTGGGATCCTGCCTTAGCCTGTTTTCTGCCTCTGTTGGTGCAGACTGTTGGGAGGTAGGCAGTAGCCCCTTCTGAGACATGCAGGGTTCAGGAAGGGGGTGGAAGGAATAAGATGTGCCATCAAGCAGGGCACCTCAGTGGCTCATCTTCCGTGTGTAGGGTGCTCCTGGACCTCACAGAGTTTCCTAGTCATCTGGGGCTCTGCCCTATGTCTTTGGCCCAATAAGCAACTCTTATTTTTCTGAAATTAAGGTACCCCTATTTTCTCCTTGGCAGGAGTGAGGGTGGGAGGGGAGGGGAGATGGGCAGGGCTGGACAGCTAGCTTCCTGCAGAATTTCAGCCTGTCTCCCTTCTGGGGCCCAGGGGCCACATCATGCACCTGACTTCCATCACGGCTTTGCAGCAGACTTTTCTCCCTTTGGGTTCTCTTGATGGCTGAGGCCCCTGTCTTCAAATTCCCTGTTTTCCCTTTGCCATTTCTATTTTGGATCTAATGCCACTCCCCATCTTATTTTTGAGCATGGCTATTTTAGAACTATCCATTCTCACATTTCCATGGATTTGATATAAGAAGGAGACTGTAGCCCAGAAACAATAATGACTGGGGGAAAGACATAGTCTTTGATGGCTGGTACATCAGCATCGCTCTCAGGATCTCCTGTGTGGCCATGCAATTGCTGACTTCATCTCTTGCAGCTGCATTTGTGGTTTTCTCAGAGATTCTCCATCTGGGGCCCCCCTACCGCAGTCCTCTGATGTAGGCCAGCGTCCCCATAGCTGACCACTCATGACCACCCATGCCCTTTGGTCCTCCCCTCTGCTTGGAGCTCACAGCAGACTCCTTTCTGTGAGATCTCCATCTAACCCCCGGGAAACTGTAGTGTGGTCCCCACGGGGCATGGCCATGCAATCTGCTCTCATGCAACCTCCTCCCTGGTTCCGTCTTCTGGGGACTACTCCAGCCAGCTTTGGGTCTTTAGTTCTTTCCAGAAGACAGCCAGTCATCATCCCCCATATTTCCAAAAATCTAGGGGATACATTTCAGATCTTGAAGCCCCTTCCCTCGCTTTAGAGTGGGTGAAGTACCCTCTACCTCCGTCACGGGAAGGGGACCACTCCAGTCCACTGGGAGCTCTCCAAGCGAAGTCTTCTATGATCTCTCCCTCGTTAATCTTTAACTTCTCTGGTTTACTCTTGAGGTAGGTGATGAGCTGATGGCTGAAAATTGGGTTTCACAAGCTTTCAGCAGGACCTGCCCAACAGACTGGCCCCTATTGTAATGTATTTGGTTTGGAGACACCAAAAGTCTGAGACAGAAGGAGTCCTATTTTAATATCCTATTACCTAAGAGCCCATAATTGTGCATTGACTTCAGAACATACCCAATGAGATATGCATTAATTGGTCCTTGTTTTTGTTTTTGTTTTTTTCAGGGAGCAAGAGGGCCTAATGGCTCAGTTGGTGAAAAGGTAAAACAAAAAAAAAAGAGCTTTCTTCTCCCTCCTTCCCTTTCTTTGAGTTTACTATAATTGGACTGCTGGTCTGGAATATTGAACATATAAATGTCAAGGAACAGAGAGGAACACATCTCAAAGGAATTGCTCAGAGAAGGCAGAACAGCTGGGGATGGTGGGGAGTAAACACCCTTCGATGTTTTCTCCTTCCTCACCCCTCCCTCCAAATGCATTCAGATGAGTGCATCAGCTTATCTCCAAGTGAAATGT
Organism: Papio anubis; assembly: GCF_008728515.1. Classification (NCBI taxonomy): domain Eukaryota; kingdom Metazoa; phylum Chordata; class Mammalia; order Primates; family Cercopithecidae; genus Papio; species Papio anubis. Next base: position 68,252,484 of record NC_044988.1, read on the forward strand.
CAATTAACAAGACAGCTGTTTCTGTACCATTAAGCAGTACCGATCGGAGAATTCATCAACCTAATTAACTTCAAAGAGTGATTTTCTGATTCAGGCATGCGTGTTGTTCCTTCCATGAGTGAACCCAGGGCTGGATAATCAGCCTGCCCTCTTTCCTACAGGGTGACCCTGGCAACAGAGGCTTACCTGGACCCCCGGGGAAAAAGGGACAAGCTGGCCCCCCTGGGGCCATGGGACCCCCAGGGCCTCCTGGACCCCCTGGGCCCCCAGGCCCTGGATGCACAATGGGACTTGGATTCGAGGTACTTTTCCCCTTTTCTGTGGTTATAAAAATGATGTGTACTAAGGGCTCCTGGAAAGACCAGCTAGCTAAACCCTGGTTTCAGGGCAGAGGCTGTGCAGATTCCCCTGTGAGCTGCCAGCTTCCAACACCACACCTGGCACAAGTAGGTGCTCAGGAACTGGACCTGAAATTCTCATTCTTGCTCGTTCCCCAGGATACCGAAGGCTCTGGAAGCACCCAGCTATTGAGTGAACCTAAACTCTCCAGACCAACGGCTGCAATCGTAGGTCACCTCTGAAACCTTCATTATGAGGGTTGTCACACTGTCACGCTACAGTGAGGAAGCTGTGGGCTGCATCCCGGCTCTGCCACTCTCAATAACTCACCTTCTCTATGCCTCCAGCCCCCAGCTGTGCAATAGGGAAATGAGATGCTCTTTACAGCTTGTGTCTTTGAGGAGCAGCGTAGAAGTTTTGCAGAAAACATGATGTGGAAAGAGAACGTGAAAATCATTTTTATCTCTCTTCATCTATTTCTCTCTCTCCCTCTCCCACTTCAGTCTCTTACCACTAAGCATCTCGACTTATTCCTCCCTCCGTTTGCGCCATTCAATGCACACACTTTGCCCCAGGTCAAAGCCCTGCGCTCCTGACAGGTGCCCCTCCCTACTGCCTCCAGCCCCTGGCAGGTGTTGTCCATCTCCTACCATGATGTGATGCGGGCTCTCAGGAGGACCAATCCCCTGGATTTCATTCTCTTTGTTAAATGGGACCCAGAGCTGAGCCTTTTAGTCTAGGAGGGAGCAGCACGGCCCCTCCCATGACTGAATGAGCAGACATCCCTCATTCCCCAGAGGCAAAGGGCCCTAAGATTCAGGGTCAAGAGGACCCTCACCCAGTGCTGGGAGAGGGCCTCTGATTCTCTCACTCTGTGGGGTGTTGCTTCCTTCTGACTCCAGAAGGGGTATTTTTCACTTATCCTTGGTTCCCATTGCCTAAGACAAAATAAGCATAAAAACTTAGGAGGAGATACCAAGATGAGAGGCTAGATGGAGGTGAGCAAAGTGACTAGAAGAATATTTATGTTTGTTTATTTTTCCAGGGTCCCAAAGGAGAGAAAGGAGACCAGGGACCCAAGGTGAGATTACAGAGATCACAGAGGTGGGGGCGGGAAGGCTTTCCCGCCTGGTTCTAGGAGCATCATCCCTGTACAGTGAATTTTTTCTCACTTCTCGCTGCTTTGACCAGGGAGAAAGGGGGACGGATGGAGCCAGTATTGTGGGACCTCCTGGGCCGAGAGGGCCACCTGGGCGCATCGAGGTCTTGTCTAGTGTGAGTATCATCCAGGTCAGAGCTTGTCTACATATTTTCCAGCTTTGCCAAAGGGAAGAGAAGGTTGTCCATGACTTCAGAGCTGCTGGCTATGCAGGGGGCATGTAGCCAGTGCCTGGTGTTAGAACTTCCACCTGCCAGCACCTGTCTGTTCCTCCCCCAGTTCCGCTGTTCTCTCACATGGTGCTTCCAGATTTGTCTCTTCTGATTAGCATTTGGGGTCAATTGAAAAAACAGGCTAGGAGTATTAGACATGTTGGGGCCTTGAAAAAGCCCCAGATAAGCAGTGCACGCCTTCCCCAGCCAAGTGCAGAGCACATTGAGAAATAAAGCCAAAGATGAGGAGGTAGGCCCAGATACCACCTTGATTACTGATGGAGGTTAGGTGGAGGGACTTCACCCAGTGGGAGAGCCACATGTTCCCACCAATCAGATGGATTTATCCATGGATTGATGGATGTGCTTCCCAGAGGCAAGGAGATCTGAAGGAAAGAAGTGTGACTGAGCTGGGCATGCCCCTTGATGCTTTCCAAACTGCCCATCAGGAAGGTCCCTCCACCTCACCATGGAGAGGGTACAGAAGCCAAGAGAAGCCAAGGATTACATCTTTCATGTCACAGGAAACATCTTTGTGTGCTACCTTTAGATGGCTCTTTGATAGTCTGTTAAAACTAAAGCTAAAAATACCCATTCTCCAAAACCCCACATGGGAAGATGTCCACACAAATGGAGGAAAGCATCTTCTTCCCAACTCTCCTCGACAAGGAAGGCAGTAACTTCATCCTTCAAACCCCCGTCATGGTAAAGCAATGGCCTATTTACATGTCTGACTCCTCCACCTGCCCTCTGGGGTTTTTTTTCTTCTCTGTATCCCCACCACTGGCCTCATAGTGCTGGTTTAATCAGTGTTTGCTGGATGAAATGTTGGGTGTCATTGAATTATCTATTCCTATTTAAATACTCTGGCATAAGCACTCATGAGCATGCACTCTGCATCGGGTCCATGCTAGGCTCTGTGGGTGTAAAGATAAGTAAGGCCAGGCGCAGTGGCTCACACCTGTAATCTCAGCACTTTGAGAGACTGAGGCAGGAGGACTGCTTGAGCCCAAGAGCTCGAGACCAGCCTGGGCAACATAGCAAGACCCTGTCTCTGATATTAAAAAAGTTTCTAATTAAAAAAATTAAAAATACAGATAAGTAAGACAGAGTTCCTACCTTCAAGGAGCCTCCAGTGAAGTCAGGAGAAAGGCTGTAACAGAGCTGTAACTGAGAGGCAAAGGAACACAAAGACGGGAACAAGGGAGAAAAGACTGTTTGGGATATGAGGAATCAAGGAAGACTTCCCGGAGGAAGTATCTTTGAGCAGGGACTGGAAAGCTGAGAAGGAGTTTACCAGGTAGGCATGGAGGCTAGAACTTCCAAAGTTCTAGTGGCAGGGACGCCCTGAGCCAAAGCAGAGAGTAGGACAATGTGGTGTGTGCTCCAGGCCCAGGGAGCTGACTGGCAGGAGATAGTGTGTATGGTCGTGTGTGGAGAATGATGGAAATTGGAGAGAAGGCTGGAATGTGGGCTGGGACCAGATCGTGTCCTTTTGATATTAAGACATCACATCATGAAAAATCCTGGCCCTTCAGAGAGAAATAACATCATGCTGGTAGACCACAGAAAGACAAGCCCCAAATAACTGGAAAAAGGATGACTAAAGTTAGAAGAAAAAAAAAAAAACATGATTTTTAAAAATCAAATATGTGTAAGTGTGCCGGGAAAAAGGTAATCTCGTGTACTTCTGGTGGAAGTGTAAATTGGCCCCTTTGGATGGCTCTTTGGCAGTCTTTTAAAGCTAAAAATATCCATATTCCAAAATTCCACATGGAAAGATCTCCACACAATATGGCCGAGTGAAAAAAGCAAGTTGAGGAGTAATAGAGCCTGATGCCATTTATGTAAAATAACCACATGGACAAACACACACACCCCAACACTGTGTTTTCTGTGGGTGCATGTAATATGTATATGTTTAAATTCTAAAAAGAGAAGACATTCGGATATTGTGTGATGTAAAAATTAAGTAAAGGAGGAAAGTGCGAAGGCGGCTGGGAGCTGTTTTATAGGAAGGGGGCGGGAGAGCTGTGTTTGGCAGTGGGCTGAGGGCGTTCTCAGTGTCTGCGGTGTTCTGCTATGCTGGGTGACTTTAATTAAAGCTTTGTTGCCAGGAACAAGGCAGAACACATGCCATCCTTTGTCCTCATTGTCTGATTTTTCTCTTTTCAGTCCTTGATCAATATCACCCATGGATTCATGAATTTCTCGGACATTCCTGAGCTGGTGGGGCCTCCGGTTGGTATCTACAGCTGCCTCAGAATGTGGCTTTTCCCCAGACGCCCCTGTTGAAACAAAGTCGGGTTACTCTGGAATCCCTTTAGCTCCTGAAGCACAGAGCTAGGATATATCAAATAGAATGGAAAGAAAGCTTTCCACTTTTTGAAAAGTTGCTTTCACATTAATTTGATCATGTGGAAAGTTGTGTCCAAAGCAGTGGAAGCTTCCAGTCCTGTGCACCAGAAATATGTGTCCTGGAAATCAGAGAATGCCAAGTAACAAACAAATAATGTCTGTTGCACACGTTTGGCCTGCTTTTGTTTACATTATCTTATTTCACAGAATAGGAGGAGCCTGGAGACATCTTTCCTTGTGCTCAAGGGAAACTGGAGTGTGAGGAGGAAATGGACTCATTCTAGTCTTTATAGCCCCATTTTAGAAATCTGGAAATTATCTGTGTGTTAATTTCCAGATCTCTAAAATGGGGCTATAATGTGTGTAAGAAACATACATTATTTTTGGCCAGACGTGGTGGCTCACGCCTGTAATCCCAGCACTTTGGGAGGCTGAGGCAGGCAGATCACGAGATCAGGAGTTTGAGACCAGCCTGGCCAACATGTTGAAACCCTGTCTCTACTAAAAATACAACAATTAGCTGGGCGTGGTGGCGTGTGCCTATAATTCTAGCTACTCGGGAGGCTGGGGCACGAGAATCACTTGAACCTGGCAGGCGGGAGTTGCAGTGAGCCAATATTGCACCACGGCACCCCAGCCCTGGGTGACAGCGAGACTCTGTCTCAAAACAAACAAACAAAAAACCCGAAATACGCATTATTTCTGCATGTTGGCAGAGTTGACTCATGGCACAATGGCCCTTAGACGAAGGAATCTTCCTCCTACAGCCTGTAGAATAAATCCTCATTGCATCTCCCAGCATCTGCTGGTCAGCAGCAGGGAAAGGAAGGAGCTCTGGCTTTGGGAGCCTTGGGGTTCCAGCCCCATCTTCTCCACACACCACTCTAAGCCCCTGATTCTCTTCTCTGATGACACTTCACCAGCCTTTGAGGCAACTTGTAAGAAATGAGGGATGTGAAACTGCTTAGCACACTGTGACGCTCTGTGCAAGTCATTGTGGAGACAGGTTTATACCTTCACAGCTGTGCAATGCAGATGTCCCAGCCTCTCCTGCAGATCCCCGTGAGGTTGCCCTGAAGCCCATTCATCCAGGGGAAAATCTAGTGCTGCCCCAAGATTCCTGCAAATATCTGCAGACTCTTCTGGCACCAGGTTTCTCCCCTGCTGAGTGACCTCTCATTGTGAGCTATCTTCCTGTCTCCTCTGTACTGCATCCATTTGATTTCCATGAAAACAAATAATCCAAAATACCTCAATAATGAAACCCTAGAGCAAACCAGATAACAAGTGAAAGTTTCTTCCCAAGAGGTCTTTGTTTTCCCCAAGCTATTGGAGGTTTCGGGTATTAGGTGGGTGGATACTGAAGCAAAACACAGACAGACTAAAACCAGAGATTGGGCATCCCTGTCCTCACAGTCCCTGGGCCTTGTCTGCCTGCATTACCATGCCTCCACCCCTTCTCTCTTTTCCTTGCTTTCTTTCCAGTCGCTGTCCTCCCCTTGGCAAATCCAGACCCTCACAGGGCCCCTTCATCCCTAATGCTGTGTCAATCTGTCTTCCCAGCTGTGGGAGCATGCTGAGGCCTTTGGAAGGGGCTGGGAGGGAGGGGGTCCTGCTGACTCTGGAAATGCTGCTCCTAATCCAGCGTGCTCTGTCTTTGGCATGTCACAGGGGCCGGACGGGTTGCCTGGGCTGCCAGGATTTCCGGTAAGTACGACCCTCGCCCTCTTCTATCTGTGCCCCGTGGCAGCGATCATTCTGTTCCTTCCACGTGGAATGACATTTCCTCCATGTCTGCATGACTGAGCTCCAGTGGCATCTTGTTCGTTAACTTTTTCTTGGTGCTCCCACCTGGAAGTGTCCCCTTCTTTAAGTCCCATAAGGCTTTATTGTCACCACTCCTGTGGTTCTTTTCTGCCTTAAATAACAGTTATTTGTGCCCTTGCCTTTTTTTTTCTTGACCATCCTGTGAACAACTTGTGGAGGGTTGGGTTTTACTTATCTCTCTCTATCCAGGACCAATCGAAACCTGAAACAGCAGTTGGCTTGCTATGAATGAAAGTGGACGAGTCAAGTATTTCAAGTAGATAAATCCCTAAAGAGAGAGGATGATGGCGATGGAGGGGGTGCAAAGGAGGGAACCATGGACTAGACATCTAATAAATAATCATCTGTGTGCACCACTATGGGGCTTTCACCATGGAAGGTGAAAACATGCTTCTGTGTGGAAAGAGATTAGTTTTGTCTAAAAGTTTGAGCCTGTCTAAAAGTAAGGCGTGGCTTCAGTGTGGGACCTGGGTGATTTCTCCAAAGCACTGCAGCTCTGAAAGGCCTAATGCCAATGCGTGACATGCACTGCTTCTGGATGAATGAAGGAAATGTATCACAAATGTAATAGAAATTTGTTCTTGATGGTGGAATGATCAGTGGCCTCCTTTTCTATTTCTTTATAATTTTCTGAATGTTTTATTTATTTATTTACTTATTTATTTATTTTGAGACGGGTCCTCACTCTGGTCATCCAGGCTGGAGTGCAGTGGCTCACTGCAACCTCTGCCCCCCAAGCTCAAGTGATCCTCCCACCTCAGCCTCCCAAGCAGCTGGGACTACAGTCATGTGCCACCATGCCTGGCTAATTTTTTGTATTTTTGATAGACATGGGGATTTACCATGTTGCCCAGGCTGGTCTGAAACTCCTGAGCTCAAACAATCCATCTGCCTCAGCCTCCCAAAGTGCTGGAATTACAAGCATGAGCCACTAAGCCTGGCTGATTTTCTGAACTTTTTACATTTTCTAAAGGCACGTATCATATGATAACACTAAAAATACTGCTAACTAGACATTAAAAAACAAAAGAGAGAATGGCGACCATGGCCATGACTGTGACCATGACTCTTGGTTAGCAGAAGAAAAGGCCAAACCCCTGAGCTCCAGCCCTGGCTTGGCTGCTCCAAGACCTGGGGCACGTTTCAGAGCACATTCTCCTCTAAATGAGTGGTCCTGTGTTCCTGAGGGAGTCCAGGACCTCCACTGCAGGGAGTAGGGAGGGGGCCAAATAGGCATATACCAGGCCACTGACCTGCAATAAGGGAAGCTTCACTGGACATATTTGTATATATTAGGCTTTCATTTAAGACTTTATTTGGCGAAAAAAAAGGAAAGAAAGGAGTTTCACTGCTAAACAATAATAACAAAGAGTTGAAAGCCACTGCTGTAATGGGTAATTCACTCTTTCATCCAGACAAGACAGGAACTTGTGAAAAGTTAAAATAGCAAGAAAGTGTTGAAATGCCTTTTTGAAGCAAATGTGGCTGTGTGAGTCATTGTCACAGGCATTCAGTGTCTGTTGGAGTTGAGAAGAGGTTGCCTCTGGCTGCGTGTGTGGATTTGGCTCTGCAGAGGGGTGGGTGGGCATTCCTATGGGGGGATGGCATGAGTGCTGGTGCAGAGGCAATGGGGGAGTGCAGAGAGGCTGCAGGAAAGGAGTCAACCTGATGGTGTGGGAGATGAGATATTGATGCCTGGCTGGGATGGGCTGGGGTGCCAGGCTAAGGTACCTGTGTCCCATCTCATAGGTAGTGGGGATCCAGAGAAGGGGTGGGAGTCGTGGAAGGGAATAGTGGAGGAGGCGGGCTGCAAGGTGGCCTGGAGGAGCCGGGGGCAAGCAGAGGCAACAGGCCCAGATGATGGACTGGGTCAGTAGTACCCAGTTGGAGGAAACCAATGTTTAAAGAAGTGTGAAGCCTCAACACTCAGTGCTATCTTCTTTCTACCAGACCACAATTTCTGGACCACTTAAGGTTAAGAAAATGTCATAGATAATCCTGACTTCCACCTGCCTGGGGGATGGCAGTGTCTATTCTACTGTTTGGAAAAAATAGACATATTTCTGATTGATTTATGCATTTTAATCTTAACAAACAACCAAATACTATATAACAATTCCTTCCAGGGCCCTAGAGGACCAAAAGGTGACACTGGTTTGCCTGGCTTTCCAGGACTAAAAGGAGAACAGGTAAGAGGGGCCCATGTATCTGGCTTTGGAATTTGCTAAATATTTCAGATTGGCTGAAAGTAGCTATTAACTTTTCTCTTCTTTGAGATAAAATTCACATACCATAAAATTCACCCCTTTAAATTATACCATTCAGTGATTTTTGGCGGGCTCATAAGGTTGTACAACCTCCTGAACTACTCGGTAATTCTAGAACATTTTCATCATGCCAGAAAGAAACCCCATACTTACTAGCAGTCACTGTCCCACTGTTAACAATTTTAATCTCCAGGTTCTCTATGAGATGAGAAGGTACGAAGTGGGTAGTGAAATTGATTTTTATCATAATTTGGAAAGAGAACTCAACTCAACACTCTTTTGTTCTCACACACACTGTGCTTTGTCTAATCACCTGCTGGGCATCCCATTAGAACATGCACTGCCTGAGGGCAGGCATCCTGCCAGCTTCTTTTTCATAGCTCCAATACTAATATGGGGCCTGGTATACAAATGGTACTGAATACACTTGTGGGCAGAAGCATGTATAATTAATGAATAGAACAAATGTTAATATTTATAAGTTATAAGTTGGGCATTCTGCAGTTGAACAACAGTTTTGCTCCAGAATCTCTGGAATAAATATTTAGCACACAGAAAACTTCCTGAGAACTCCCAGGGTACCAAACCTATTGTTGTGCTTGTATTCTTTTGTGGTTGCCTCTTAGAATTAACTTTCCAGTTGGTTTTTATAGATAAGGGGGAGAGTGACGTCCATAAACAGATTAATGTATTCACCCGTCCATGTATACACTCATCCATCTTTCATCCACTGACCCCTGCCGTGTGCCAGGCAGTTTCCTGTGCTAGGCACTAGGGATATAGAAATAAGGTGAGGAAGAGCTATGCAAAGAGCTAACAGAGCACATGTTTACAGCTGGAATGGAGCTCTGTGCAAAGCCAGTGGGAGCACTGTGCAACCCCCTGAGCCTGCCATGGGGAGTCAAGGAGGGTGGGTGTGCTTTCCGGGAGGGGGGAACTTAAGCTCCTCTCGTTCTTCTCTACCCCCACCATTCTATAATGATCTCCAAGGAGGAGAGGGCCTCCAATATCTAGTGGGCCACTGCTCCAGGGCATGGAGGGCTCGGTATGCTGGGTGAAGGTTTGGCATCACATGGGAATGTGTCTTGGGATGCTTTTGCTGCCACAGGCCTGTGGAGATGGACCAGGGCTGGCCAGCTCAGGCTTGGGAGGAGGCCCAGTGAAGCAAGAGCACCTCTTGCTTTAAACACTCTGTTTCCTATGTGGTGAGGTCAGATGGATCTGGAGGGACGGATGTGACATCCGCGCCCTAACCTCCTGCCACCTTGAATGACTGGCACAGGCAGCCAGGCGGCTCTGCTCCAGCCATTGCAGCAAACACGCTTTCTCTCACTCTGCCTCTAATGCTTTTGTGCTTGCTTCTTCTCCCTGCTGGCGTGCTCAGGACTACCTTTCCTCACCAGCGGAGTGGTAAGATCTAAATACCAGGTGTGGGCTTAGGGGGATGGAAGAAAGAGGCTGCTCTGCTTGCTTTGATGCCACTGTCCTAGCTACTCCCAGCCTCATTAAAAGGAGACTTCTGTGTGGCTCAGCCCTGCTCCCCAGGGGCCAGCATTGAAGTTTAGGGCCAAAGCCTCAGAGTCAGATAGAAGGTTTCTGCATCTGGCCTTGTTCTCTGGACAAGTATCTTCTCAGCAGCCTCTAGCGTAGTAGATGGCTCTGCTGAGGACAGGATTGGGGGCAGGATCCTGTGTTCTTGCCACCAGTCTACCCATCACCCATTTCCCAATATCTGAGATAGCTTTGCCTAACTAAGTGTTTGCACAGGAGCTTAGAGTTTGGATGCAATGTTACATGTGGAGACACAAGGCCTCCATGTTGACAGAGGCCTCTAGTTTTTATACCTTCATCTCTTTCCTAATTTCAAGTGTTTTAACAAGAATAAGTATTCTTGGTGGGAACAGATCTCAGGTTGAGTTGCTAGGAAAGCAAGCTATCAAATACATTGGGAGCCAGAGGTTCCTTGAGGGCACCATGTGGCAGGAGATAGACAGGACCACACTGAGGCTGGATCCTGGAGGGTTGAGAGTAAGGATGCAAATCTGTTATCAGTGGGAGCCCTGAAGGGACATGGAAGACAGGACTGTCCTGTGCCTGAGGACAGTAACTCTGATGGTACATAGAGGAAATGGCTGAGAGAACATGCATTCATTTAGGAGACTGTTGCAATACTCTAGCAAGAGGTAATTTTGGAGCAGTGGGGTTTCAAATAGGATGAAGGCAAGATAAATAAATCATGGCTGTAGGACTGAGAGGACGCTGTACAAGGTGGCAAGGAGGAGTCTCTGTACAAAACTCTTTGGACAAGGTGGCAAGGAGGAGTCCTGACTTCATCAAGATGTTTTCTGAATTACAGGGCGAGAAGGGAGAGCCAGGTGCCATCCTGACAGGGGACATTCCTCTGGAAAGGCTGATGGGGAAAAAGGTAATTATGTCACCAGACCCTGCAGGCACATATCTGCCCCAGCTTCCCATCTTTGTTTCTGTTCCAAACAGTGACAAGTACATCTCCTCCTGTTTTAGGGTGAACCTGGAATGCACGGAGCCCCAGGACCAATGGTAAGCCAGAGCATCTCTCAGCTGGATCTGGACTGGGATTTGAAGCATTTTTCATATTTTGATTTGGTTAGATTTAGTCGTCCCAGTTATGAAAATGCAAAGATGTGGCAAAGTGTGCATATACTAGGGTAAGGCTAACTACAATTAAATAAACTTTTCAGTGATTTAACACAACAGCAGCTTATTTCTCGCTCTTGCAAAGTCCACTGTGGTTGTTCTCAGCTTGGCATCTCTCCTCCAAGAAGTGACTCAGGGACCCAGGATGCTTCCATTCTGTGACTCTGCCATCTTGTGGATTCAAGGTCGCACAGGAGCTGGCAGGCTGAAGTTGGGGAGGGGGAAGAGATTGTGGAAGACAATAAACATCACTTCTGGCACATTCCATAAGCCAAAACTCAGAGGCCTGTGGCCTCAGAGTGTAGTTTAGCTGTGTGTCCAGGAAGGAGAGGTGCACTTGCAGTTATACCACAGAACTTGCCAGCTGAAGATGACCAATTTCCCAGGAAACCCTCAAGGGAACCCCACAAAACCTCTCTGGGATTTTTGATTTTGGTTGTGAATATGCCACTCATTTGCTGTGAGACCTTGTGCAAGCCCTCCTCTCTCTCTGGGCTCCTGTTTTCCCATCTGCACATTGAAGGGATTGAATTAGTACTAAATGGTATTAGGGCCCTTCTGGCCTTATGGCTCTGGGAATCCATAACCCATCTGGGCTTCTGAGCAGCTCTCTCTGTTTCTCCAAAGGTGAACCCTAAACTTCCTTCCCTGTGTAGAACATTCTCTCTGGGTCAGACTGTATTGATGCTTCACATAGGCCATCTCATTTCATCTTCACAACCCCAAGAAGTGACTCCCAGAGTCCCCATTTTATAAAGGAGGAAACTCAGGCTCAAAGAGGTTGAGTAATCTGCCCATGTGACACAGCTTGTAAGTGGCAGAGTGGGGATTTGAGGCCAGCCTGTCAGGCTCTAGGTCCAGTCTCTTCTCAAATGAACCTCACTGCCTCTAATGAATATTTGAAACACTGAACATTTGAAACATTTTGGGCTGCAGAATTGTCTACAGGTTTATTTGGTTGAAGCTGGATCTCAGTTGTGGGGAGAAAGGACCTCACATTTCTGTAACAGATTTGTATCCTTGAAGAATGGCCTGTAACTTTTGAGGTGAATTCTTCAAAAGACCTTCTGAGGCCTTTGGTTCCCGAAGTCAGGAAGAGTGGGCACCGAAAGTCAATTAGCTAAGACAGACTGATAGATTCTTGTGTTAACTACTGGTTAACCACCTACTAACCTCCAATACTGTGGAAAATACAATAGTTAGTGGTGGGGGCCAGCAGGCTGCTGCAGATGCCATGGCAGTGGTTCCTACTGAAGCCCAGCTTGGGCACAGCTTGCCAAACATAGGCAGTAAGTGGCACCTTCTTCTAATTTGCATGAAGGTGCTGTATGGGCTAGCTGTGGCCTTAGTGACCAGTGTAGCTTATAACTCCTCAAATTCACTGGTGTCCTCTTACACAAAGTGTAGACCATGCACCAGCATCACTGACATCACTTGGGAACTTCTTAGAACTGTAGAACCTCAGGCCCCACCCAAGACATACTGGATCTGCATTTTTAACAAGATCCAGGTGATTCTTAATGCACATCGATGTTTGGGAAGCGTATTAGTCCATTCTCACGCTGCTATGAAGAAATACCGAGACTGGATAATTTATAAAGAAAAGAGGTTTAATTGACTCATAGTACCACATGCCTAGGAGTCCTCAGGAAACTTACAATCATGGTGGGAGGCATCTCTTCACAGGGCAGCAGGAGAGAGAATGAGTGCCAGCAGGGGAAACACTAGACACCTATAAAACCATCAGATCTAGGGAGAACTCATTCACTGTCATGAGAACAGCAGGGTTTAACTGCCTCCATGATTCAATGACCTCCCACCAGGTCCCTCCCATGACATGCGGGGGTTATGGAATTACAATTCAAGATGAGATTTGGGTGGGCACACAAAGGCAAACCATATCAGGAAGTGTTGCACTAGAACATACCAACCAAGTGGCCTGTGCCCTGTCAACCCCATCTGGCTTTGCTTTTCTTTCCCTAAGAGTAATACAGACTAGGTACTTTACCCACTGACCCTGTTTCAACTCAGTTTTTATTTGCCATTTTTCAGATCATGGTTATGTATGTTAATGGTAGGAGGAAAAGGAACTTGGAGTGCGCCAGGCTTAAACCAGTCATTCCTCTGGGAGACACAGCAGACCCAGCTGCAGGGTTGGAAAGGTGCAGACCGAGGGTAGAATGTGTTCTAGGAAGAGGTACATCATCAATGGTGTTGTCAACCAAGTGGTTTGCATCCCAGACACTAGAAGGCAGGAGGGTTCCTGAAGATTGCAACAGAACAGTGGCTCTAGAGGCCTGTGGTCCTGGAAAGCCAGCACTGAAATAGGGCCCATGGTCAGGAACTCAGCTGGAGGACTGGGGTGTCAGACCAAGACTCTGGTTCCTAGGGGCAAGTTAGAGCAAGGAAGGAACCAAATCCTAGAGCGGGTTATCAGGCCAGGCTGGCCTGGTGGGCGAGGCAAGGTTGCACTATTCAGAATGTGGGATGCGGTAAGCCCTGGGACATAAGACCTAGGGCAGAGATTCATGTTCTGGGCTGGCCTAGCGCCTGGCTACCGGGGAGTTGAGGCCCTGAGCTACTGACCTCTTGCTCCTTAGTTAGCCCTGACTGCAAGAGGTTGGGTCCAGAGTCTGGCGTGGGCTGGAGCCTGCAGGAAAGCAGGCGATGGAGTGGGTTGAGCAGGTGCTTCTAGCCGAGAGCGGAGAGGCTGGAGACAAAGAGGCTGCGGGAGGGGGCTTCGACCTGGCTCCCTGCCCTTCTTTCTCCTGTCGGTGGATCATCGTCACCACTGCCTGCAAAAGCAGGCTTGTACCCCTCATTTCCCTGAACCCAGACTTTCTGTTCTTTTCTAATCTGGCATTTGTTTTGCCTCTAGGGGCCCAAAGGACCACCAGGACATAAAGGAGAATTTGGTCTCCCCGGACGACCTGTAGGTATCAGCGTTCATTGGACAGGCTGGAGGGGGAGGACACATGGGCCAGGCTGGTCTGCGGGCGGAGGGTTTACTGAGGTGTCTGCTGTGGGTTCCAGGGTCGCCCAGGACTGAATGGCCTCAAGGGTGCCAAAGGAGATCCAGGGGTCATTATGCAGGTGAGTCATCCTGAGGATGGAGCCGGAGGTTGGTGTCCAGAGAGGGTGAGAGAGTGTGGGGTCCACAGAGCAGGGCCTGTGGACTGAATATTCAGGAATGTTGTTCTTATTCCTTCACTGCCACTGCCAAAGGTCCTCCCACCCAGTCCTGTCCTTCAGCTCCCTCTCAGGAGGGTCCTGCCACCTAAAACACCTCAGTGGAGAGTAGACTTCCTTATGTAGGACTCAGAGGGAGTAGGGGAGAAAGGGATCTGGTCATGCTCAGAAAATGTGGTTCCAAACCCCAGAGCCTCTAATTCTACAGTAATGTCACCTCTCCCCTCCTTTACACAGTCCCAGGGTTCACTTACGTCACTAGGGGTTCAGTGAGTGCTGGAAGTCAGTATCAAAGGCAGATCGGCTACTTCAGTGGGGCCTCCCAGGTTAGCAAACACTGGGCAGCAGCAGGGACCCTGGTCTAGGAGAAAAAAGCCAATGTTTATTCAGCAGCTGCTATGTACCAGACACTGTGCAAAGTGATTTTAAGGAGAGTTTCTCATTTAGTCTTGGTGATAACTATTGCATGAGACACTATGCAGGGGTCTTGTTTTACATAAGAGGATACTGGGGCCTATAGAAGTCAAGGCACCCAGCCAAGGTGACCCAGCTAATAATCCCCAAACCAAGATGTAAACACAGCTCTAAGTCTATTGCTGCTTCGGTTTGTGCTACACTGCTTCTGCTTTGTATGCCCAGAAATCCAGAAATACTATTTTCCTGAAGCATTAGGGGTTGACTCTCACTCACCAAGCCAACTGGAACTGGAAGGTAAACCAGATACTGATGCCTTCATTTAGAGTCATCAATACACCTTCACATGGGCTAAACTCTTCATGCCTGCCCTCAGAGCCTCACCTCTCCTGCTGCAAGCTCCTGCGTCTAGGCTTAGAGGAGAAACTGTTGCATGGTATTAAGGCCAAGCTGGCCTCACTTTGAAAAAACTATCTAACAAGAGTTTTGCATTTATGCTTGCATTTCTGAGACACATTCCCTCTGGCAATATATCACATGAGGGACCCGCACAGTCCATTTCCACTCCTATACTGGGAATGCACTGATAGGGAGGCCTTAGGCTCAGTATCAACTGGGAGTCAGAATCTGAGTTGCAATCTCGTTCTGCTGTAAGCTGCTGTGTGGTCTTGAGCAGGTCACCTCCCCTCTCTGAGACTCATTAGCTGCATGTGTTAACCAGAGACAATACTTGTTGCTCTGTCATCCTCCCTATGGTTTGTTGTGAAGATACAGGGAGGACAGGGACATAGAAGTGCTCTGTGGCTCCCTGGGCAACCTGAGAGAGAAGTTGGTTGGCTTCAGGGGACCCTCCTTTTCTTCCTCTGGAGGAAATGTCCTGCAGCCCCTGCACTCACAACAACCTGAACTAATGGAATGGCCTTTTTTTCTTCCTTCAGGGCCCACCTGGCTTACCTGGCCCTCCAGGCCACCCTGGGCCACCTGGAGCTGTGATTAACATCAAAGGAGTAAGTTGGCATGGGGTGGGAAGACCTTCCTGATTGGTCTAAGCTGGAGTCAGCTGTCCTGGTGACCTCACCTCTCTCGTTCTCGTTACCCACAGGCCATTTTCCCAATACCCATCCGACCACACTGCAAAATGCCAGTAAGTAGCAATCACCGCCTTAAAGAGCAGGCTTTGCAATACATAGCAACTCAGAGAAAAAATCAGTCTTTGTCTTGGGCCCTTTCTATCCTCAAATGTCCTCTTGAATGTCTTCTGTCCCCTAAGTGTAGACCCTCAAGTGACTAGAAGCTTTTAGATAACAGATTGTGGCAGTGAAACATACTGGATCTTCTAAGGGTGCACACACGGTAAGGTGCTTCTTTTCATACCATCTAAAAAGCAGTGTCTTTTGTTATTGCGATCATATTAGCTTCATGCTTGGAGTAGTATAAAATTGGGAAAAATAGACCCCTTAGAAAACATAGATGAGAAAACAAGCCATGCCAACCCATGGTCTTTGCATTGGGAACTTTGGGCTAAAATCTGTAACTAACTATATTGCCCTTTCCCAATGATCACGTCACTGCACAGCGCACAACACTGACAGGCAGGGCTTCTCCCTCCCACTTTATAATAAGGAAACGAACTGTGACTCAGAGAAGCTCACTGGCTTGTCCAAGGTCACAGGACTTGACTGAGCTGGGACTGTAACTCAAGTCTCCTAACCACCAGGCAGCAGGTGCAGACACTGGGATTCTGAGGAGTCAGGCACTTGCCTGGCCCCCCAACTATTGAGCTGCTCTGTCCCTGATGTTTTACCCATAGGAAGAGAGTCAGATTTCTGTGAGAAAACCCAGAGGGGAGGGTGGGCCTTGTGCACAGGCATTAGTCACAGAACCATACATAATCATTCTCTCATTCATTCAACAAATATTTATTGAGCACTTATGCAGTACCAAGTACTACCCCAGGTAGGCCCTGGGGACACAAGGGTGAACTAGACGGGTGTGGCCTCCGCTCTCAGGAGCTTGCAAATTACAATTTAGAAATATTCTTTGACGTGAGTTCATAATTGATCCCTGTTGGAGGTGATGCTAAGACTTGGGTCAGAGGCTACAAAATGACACAGTTTGGCTGCGTATTTGCCCAGACATCTGGCTAAGTCTACACACTGAGGCATCCAAGTCTGCAGCCCAGGGCCTGGGAACTCTGGCCTAGAGGGCAGGACCTACCTATGTCAGGTGACTAAGGGGCTCCAGGCTCTACATGGAGACAACAGCAACCCAGTATGTGTTTATATCCATGGCCTGAAGAAAAACATAAAATATCAGTACTGGAGTGACCTTCCTGGGCAGTCGCTGCATCCCACCTCCTTATCACACAGGAGAGACCACAGCCCAGAGAAGCAAAGGGCTGGCTCCAGGTCACACAGTGAGTTAGTGCCGAAGCCCCTCCCAACTAACATGATTTCAGGCCTCAAATGAGCCAGCCACAGAACAGCACTTGACAAATTTTAGAGTGCTATAAAAATACTACTGCAATGATCATGACCTGCTCCAGGAACTCTTGCAGTAACCATGGTCTTTGGGGGTCGTGGGATACCTAAAAGAAGGAAAAGATAGGCTCAAAGCATTTTTAGTAAGATTGTTTATTTCATATTGCCTGGCTAGATACTATAGGAGCTGGGTCATGGACATTTCTTGTCCAACTCTCAAAATGGGCATTTTGAGACAGAAATGCTTCCTCTTACAGTCAGCATTTCGTGAACCCCTTATAGTTTCAGCTCCTTCCAACACCCGAATCATTTACAGCTCATGTCTGTAGTGGAGAAACTTTATCAGCATAGCCTGTAAGATAACAGCTTAGAGCTGCAAACTTCATCCTTAACTTATAAATGTTTTTAATGGAATATTTCCTCCCCACTCCCATCTTTTCTTGGTGGCCCCTGAGCAGCTTGTGACCCTCCACCCTAAGCATAGAAGGATTTTGGCACCAGACGGATGACTTTGATTCCACACATCAGCTGGGAAGAAGCCAGGTTACAAGTGGCCTTGTCTTAACAGAGAAGGAAATGCAGGAATCTGGGGAAAACTGGGAAGGAATATTATCCAGAACAGCTTGGACTCTAGACCCCTGGAACCTAATGAGGAGTCCAGAATAGCCACTCCCAATCTAATGATAACCCCCTTTGCTAATTACCTGCTCATGACGCTCATCTTTGATTAGGTGCAATAGCAAAGCTAATGGCTGACCCAGCTTCACGGCTGGGCATGTCACTTGCTCGGATGCTTGATCTCATATATGAATCAATCCTAAGTGATAAGAAAGGAAGACAAGAATGCTCATAGTTGGCCAAACCAACACTGCCACAATTTGTTGTCTTAAAGCTTTGGGCTTCCCTACGACTGAGTTTTTTGGCCAGTAGGTCTCAGCTCTGTCTCCCCAGCCCAACTACATCATGGGTCTCCCAGCTGAAAGCCTGGGATGTCTGTGCATTGAGAACTGCTGGGGATTCGGGGCTTTGGGGGACTCCAGAGCCAAAGGAAGGCCTGGCTCTGTGGCATTGCCTCTTTTGTCACATGCCCCCGGGACAGTGGCTGCCTGTGTCTGCAAACACCACAGCAGAGCTTGCAGTGCCTGACCTGGACTTCTTCTCTTTCCAGGTTGATACTGCTCATCCCGGGAGTCCAGAGCTCATCACCTTTCACGGTATACACTCCCTTCTTCATCATTTGTTTCTCTGGGCCATCTCCTTGAGGAAGGTGGTTTTTCTTTGCCCAGTGCTGGGCGCAGACTAGGTGGTCAGGAAGGTCTAACTGGATGCTGTAGGGTTGGAGGTGGCAGCTGAGCCAAGGCTGTGGGGCTGTGCACCTCTCTTTGGTTTGGTCACACATGTCTATTCTGCTTATCTTCGCTGAGCCTCCTAGTTGGCAACAAGCACTCTGTTCTTTCAATTGTTCATTTATTCATAAAACATTCACTGATGCCTGTTCCTTACTTGGTATGATCCACACTGGGCTGAGAGAGATTCCAAGAGCCTGGGAAGCACTGTTCCTGCCTCTCAGGCTCCTGGAACCTGATAAGCGAAACTATTTTAAAAACAATTAAGTGCAGTATACCAAGAGCTGATCAGGGAAGGGCCGTGGGAGCTCAGGAGACCCTTGCCTCAGTGTCCATGCAACTTTGTAAGCATCTTCTGGGAGCTTGTTAGAAATGCAGGACTTCAGGCCCCACCCTAGACCTGCTGAATCAGAACCCGGGTTTTAACCATCTCCCAGGTGAGGCGTGTGCACTGCAAAGTGTGAGAAATGCTGGCTCAGAGGGTTTCATTAGTAAATGTCAGCATGTTCATAGCCACATGCAGGAGCTTTGCTATGGCACATCAGAGAGGGACAGGCCAGGGGACAGGGCCTGAAGGTGAGCAGTCACTCTGGTGCCCCTGTCCCACACACCCTGTCATGCCACTTGGGGCTTAAATAGGGGAAGATCTTTTTTCTTCAATATTCACCTTCAGCTTGGCTGCGTCACCCCAGCCCACCAGGTGGTGGTCTCCCTGATGTTATCTGACCCCATGGTTTTTCTGTCACTTCTGCCTACCAAGCCCAGCCTGTTTCTAAAATCTATGCTTAGATTCAGTTCAAGGCACCCCTTTCCCCTGGTGCAAGTTGGACTTTAGGGAGCAGGGGATGGAGCCAGATTTGTTTTCTCAGATCTCCAACTGTTTCTCTTCCCTGTGAGCCTCCCCTGGAAGGAGGGGGAGGGAACAGATCTTTCTGGATGTGACAGCTCCTAGTGGGCAATCATCCTGCTTACTGTGTGCAGCCACTATTGCTCCAGTCGGTGCTTGTACACTTGCTGTCTGCTCTTCTGATCACTGCTGTCTGTGGGCTCAGTGTGGGTGAGGGAGGCCCCATGGGCCCCACTGCCCAGGTCATGGGTCTCACACAGCATTCCCAGGGTTGGAGAGGCCTTGATAGATGTAGTTGCCGCTCCCTACTGACCCCCTGCTGACACCATCATGACTGTGATGCTCATATTCCCTCCCCTTCATTGAGAAAGCCTGAGCCCCTACCCTCATCTACACTTTGTGGCCCCATCTCTAGGCTCAAGAGCATTGGCGAGTTGATCTGCCACACCTCTTGGGAATGAGAAATTCAAAGACCTAGCGTCCACGCTACCCATCAAGGTGGGGAAAGGGAATCACTTCCCTTCCCAAGCAGTGATCTCCCAAAAGGCTTTCTTCCATGCCCCCTCCCATATAAAGAGTTGAGGGGAAAGGTAGGGATGGAATGCCAGTTCTGCAGAAAAGATGTTTCTCACTATTCCTGTGGGGATGTACAACACTGCATGGTGGGCATTCTCACAACTTTGTAAGTAAAAAACTTAGCGCCCTTGGTTGTCCTGTGCGGGCACTCTTGGGAGAACCCTCTCCTTCCCTCACACCCCTATGCTGCACAGGCCTAGATGAGATGAGTCTGGAAGATTGACATGGTGCTGAGCCTCTGTCTTCATTTGTGGCACTGTCCAAGCCAGGGTTAGCTGCAGGCTGTGCTGCACTCCTGGGATGCGCTGCTGGAACCTCAGTGAGAGCACATATTTCATCTTGCCTTGCGTTACTGTGAGCTGTGTCTGTCTCCCAGTAGACCGAACTTTTCAAGGTTGAGAATGTGTCTGAAGCATCTACCTGTGCCCTCTTTATGATTTTACACTTGCTGATTTCTCAGGAGGGCCTTGTTTGAGTGGACTTTGCTAAATGAGCTCGGTTTGAAAAACTGTCTCAGAAAGGTTTTATGTGGAATGAAGGTGATTTTTGATTTTTTTTTTTTTTTTTTAACATGTATGTGTTTTGTTGCAGGTGTTAAAGGAGAGAAAGGATCCTGGGGCCTTCCTGGCTCAAAGGGAGAAAAAGGCGACCAGGGAGCCCAGGGACCACCAGGTATTCCAGCTCTTGTTCTCAATCTTGCCTTTGATTTTTTGCTCCTGAGAACAAATGCAACTGAGAAATGTGACCTAGCCAGAGGGTAAGACTAATGACATTCCACCCTGACCACAGGCTCCACTGGTTTCTAGTGAGACCCAAGCATGGGCCTGGCGTATCCAAAATGGAACATTGTTAAGAGAGTCCAGAAAATCCAATCATTATCTTTTATATGCAAAACAAGGTCCAAAGAGGGCCAGGAACCTACCTGGGATCCCACAGTGTCTGGGTTGATGGGCCCACAGTAGCACCTGTTTTTGCTTGCAAGCAGACTCTGTTAGCCAACCCAGTGCAGGGTCATGTCCACTAAGACGTAACTGTGGTTGCCAACTTAGAGACTTTTATTTTAAATTTCTTAAATTACAATCGTGAATTTTATGAAGCATTTCTTTTTCAGGTCCTCCACTTGATCTAGCTTACCTGAGACACTTTCTGAACAACTTGAAGGTGAGTGTTTCTCTACCAATATTTGGAGTGTGTTTTTCATGTTTTGGTTTATGTCAGAGACTGAGTTCATCCCACTCTTACTGAAATATTCCTATGTTCTCTGCTTCCAGGGGGAGAATGGAGACAAGGGGTTCAAAGGTGAAAAAGGAGAAAAAGGAGACATTAACGACGGCTTCCTTATGTCTGGGCCTCCAGGCCTGCCCGGAAATCCAGGCCTGGCTGTGAGTAGAGACCCCTCCAAGTCATTTTCCCCAAGGCCTTACAGCTTTCCCGGAAGCTCCCAATGGCACTAAGCAGTTAGGGCTAGTCATTGTACTGTAAGCTGGAGGCAGAGCTTGGGGATCAGCCAGCTCTTTCCCCATCCTTGTTGATTGATGGGGAGGTTGGCTGAGGTCCCTGGAGAGAAGGTAGCTGGCCAAGGCCACATGAAGGTAGGTAACTTCTAGGCCATTAGTCACACTGCCTTATTCATGAAATGTGTTGAAAATTTACTCCACACAAAGAATGATTAATGGTGAATGCATCAGATAACAGAAGCAGAATGGAAGGTAAGGGAGACATTTTTAGAGGAGCTATTTGATTCTTCTGAAATTTTATCAGAGGAGCTCCTAGATAGGTGTGGTTTTCCTAGGATGAGAGGTTTTTCCAGGTGAAAGGAGAGAAAGTCAAGCTGTGCCCCCGACAAGAACATGACCAGATCATTGACCTTTGGTCCCAGAGCTCACCGTGAGGGTAGAACCAGCAAAGCCAGAGATCAGAGTTCTGCCTCTAGCTGTGCCTCTAATTTGCTTCATGATCTTGGGCAAGTCCTTTCACTTCTCTGGGCTTCAGTTTCTCCATCTGTGAAATACAAAGGCTAGACTACATGATCTCCAAGGTCCCTTCTGCCTCCAGGGCTCTCTGGGGTTCTCTGTAGAGTTATTCAACAGAATGACTGGGCTGCCATCTTGGAGGCCTTACCCCACCTTGAATTGTGCCCAGGATTGAGGATAGTAATAACAATAGCTGGTGTTTATTGATTTCTTTTAAATATTCTCATAAAAGGACTAGATGGGACTTCTAGTGATGAATGATTCTTTCTCTCTGTTACTGTGTGCTTGCCTTGACAGGGCCAGAAAGGGGAGACAGTCGTTGGGCCCCAAGGACCCCCAGGTGCTCCTGGTCTGCCTGGGCCACCTGGCTTTGGAAGACCTGGTGATCCTGGGCCACCGGGACCCCCAGGGCCACCAGGACCTCCGGCTATCCTGGGAGCAGGTTAGTGCTGGAAGCAGTGCCCTTGTTCATGCTGTCCCTACCATTGTGCTCAAGTTCACCTCATCTGGGTGGCTTGTCACAGCTGCGCTGCCAAACACAGGGCTTTCCTGGATACAGCCTTCTTTCCTTTCTTTAAGATTGAGATATAATTTGCACATCATAAAGTTCACCCACTTATAGTGTCTAATCCAGTAGTTTTTAATATATTCACGAAGTTATGCATGCAGTCATCACCACTGTCTAATTCTAGACCATTTTCCTCACACCAAAAAGAAATTTTGTACCGATTAGCAGTTGTACCTTTTCTCTCTTTCCCTCTCCTCTACCAGATCTGGGCAACCATGAATCTACTTCTGCCTCTGTATTTGCCTATTCTGGACATTTTACATAAATGGAATCATATAGTATATGGCTCTTTGAGTCTGACTTCTTTCACTTAACACAGTGTTTTCAAGGTTCACCCACGTTGCAGCACGGATCAGCAGTTCATTCCTTACTGTGGCCAAATAATATTGCATTGTATAGGATATACATTTTGTTTTTTCATTCATCTGTTCATGGACATTTGGGTTGTTTCTACTTTTTGGCTATTATGAATAACGCTGCTATGAACTTTCATGTACAAGTTTTTATGTGAACATGTTTTCCGTTCTCTTCAGTATATACGTAGGAGAAATTGCTGGGTCATATGGTAACTCTATGTTTAACTTTTTGGGAACTGCCAGACTGTTTTCCGAAGGAGTCACAACATTTCGCATTCCCACCAGCAGTGGCAGTGTATGAGGGGGTTCCAATTTGTCCTCCCGTATTATGGTATCCTCATTGTATCTTTTTGATTATAGCCATCCTACAGGGTATGAAGTGATATCTCACTGTGGTTTTGGTTTGCATTTCCCTAATGACTAATGATGTTGAGCATCTTTTCACGTGTGAGTGGAAACTTCCTGGCTGCTTTGTCAATGCCTTAGGTGCATGAGAACCTGCCTTAATGACCAGCAGTGACTGGAACTCTATTTAAAAATCTATTCATCCCTTAGAGCCTCACCTCCTCAAATGCAAAATGGGCGAAATTAAAGAAAATCTCTATGTAATAAGCATGTATCAGATGCCAGGCATTTTGCTAATCACTTTACTATGGTATTTTATTGAAACCTCACAACAGCCCTTTAAAAAAAGCATTAACATCCCCATTTTACAGGTAAGGAAAGTGAGGCCCAGAGACATTTAGGAACTTTTCCAAGGTCACACAGCTAATAAATGACACCAACAGGATTCAGACCCAGAGCAGTGTATCTCCAAAGCCTGTGTTATTTCTACTATGTCTGTTGTAGGAGACAATAATAGCAGCAATAATAGCATGAAGGCATACTTTTTTGTTGTTTGGCTTGGCAGGAGCCAGGTATGGTGGAAGCATACAGAGTCCTTGGCATAAGGAGAGCTTTACACAGGAGGTGACTTTGGGGCTGGAGCTTTGACTTAGCCTTGGATCATTTGGCTGCAAGTGATAGAAACCTAACTCAAAGTAGCTCAAGCAAAGGGGAAATGTACTGGGTGTGAAGGAGGGAATGAACAATCAACTTGTGGGAGAGGTAGATAAGCAGCTGGACCTCAGGAACAGCCAGAGCCAGGAACTCAACCCCTGCAAGGATTTTCTGGCCATCTCTTGTCTCCGCTTCTCTCTGCATGCAATTTCATACTTCCTCACCACAAACCACATCCTCTGCACAGCGGGAAATATGGTTACTGACAACTTACAGCTTCCACTGTCAGCTAGAAATCTTGAACTTCTTTTACTATTTTAGTTTGAAAAGTCCTGGGATGGGGAAGTCCTAGAGAAGGGTCCTGATGGGCCTGACTTGGGCAAGGTACCCAATCTTGGACCAATCCCCTATGACCAGTCAGTCAGATTACATGAGAACATGGTAGCTCTTTCTGGAACCAAATGGTTGTAGAGGTGAAGGGAAGGTCCCAAGAGAAGGAGATGAGGACATTGGTCCTACAAAGGAAGAAGGTGCTGAGTGAATGGAACCATAGGTGCCCACACAGCCATGAGGGAGGAGTAGGACTGCGGGAGGTGGAGGCATATTACAGGGTGAGTGCAAGATGGAGAAAATCTGTTGTCCACGGCAACACTACATTAGGGCTCCTGGGATGCCTTGCTGCATTGAGCAAGGATTGCTTCTCACATAATGTATAGCAATTCAGTTTACAAAACACTTTCATGGCCATTATCCCATTTAATCTTCACAGCAACCCTGGGAGGAAGATAAAACAGGTATTATTATAAAATTCGTCTCACGGATGAAGACACTGAAGCTCCACAGAGGTGAAGAGACTTACTCGAGGTCACAAATTCTATTAAGAGGCATGACTGGGATCCAAATCTGAGCCCACTGGCCCTCTATCCACTAGGCATTTGCCACCTGTGTGTGGATGTTCAAGTCCTATGTTGGAACTGAACATGTGCTTGCAACGACCTGAAGAATTGTATAATTTTACTGGGACTTGTGAAAACACCCTTAATTCTGCCAAGAGCTTGGCACATTTGGAGGAGGTGTCGGCAGTAGGGTGAACAGAAGATGAGAGAGGTAGAAGAACAGCCAAAGGAATAGTTGTAATAATACTACTTTATGTTAGCCTAAAGTAAGGGCTTTTCAGTTGAGGAATCATAGACTCCTAGAGAGTCCAAGGATATACCTCCAGGATTTGTCATCCCAGTAATTTTTTTTTTTTTTTTTTTTTTTTTTGTAGAATTGTTGTGTGCATTTTTCTGGGAAAGAGGGCAATAACCTTGATCTGATTTTTAAGGGCACTGTGACTCTTCAAAAGCTAAGAGCCCTTGGTCAAATGAATGCTGTACAGGTACAATTTGCAAAGCACTCAGTTCTCACCACAGCCCAGGGAAGAAGAAATGCCTATTTTACATTTTGCATAAGAGGAAAAAGCTTCAGAGAGCTTGCTGTTTGCTCTAGATCACACAGCTAGGAATGGACAAACTAAGGACTTGAGTCCATGTCTCTGGCCTCAAGGCCAGGGTTGCTGTCACTGCACCACCCTGGTCTCCTCCCACTCCCTAGAGCCTTCTCTTCCTCTTTCTGAGCCTACTTCCTCTGTTCAGTGTCACATGCTTGTCTCTTGGGTGAAGTAAGTTGTATGAGTCAGGATATTTTTGAATGCAAGTGACAAAATATTCAACTTAAACTGGCTTTTATAAAACAACCATAAAAGGAATTCATTCACTTTTGAAATGGAAAAGCATTAGCCATGGCTTCATCCAGGGTAACAATGAAGAATTCCAGCTTTTCCCTGAACCAGTCAATGTAGCCTAAGTCATACGTTGCAGGCAGAGCACCCAAGATACAGGTCGAAGTTGGGATGCTTTGTGACACTGTGAATGGGGTTGAACACACTTTTCTCTGGGAATCAGATGATACCTCAGACATTTTTCAGAGGGTGGTTTTTGTATAACTTCTCTTTTGTGTTTTGTCTTAGCTGTGGCCCTTCCAGGTCCCCCTGGCCCTCCAGGACAGCCAGGGCTTCCAGGATCCAGAAACCTGGTCAGTATTATTATCAATGTGTCATCATCATTCCATTTGGGATGGATTTACTTAAAACTCTGGCTACAATCTCCTGTGTCTGACATCACTTGGGAATCAGGCCTTCATGACAGTAGGTTTGGTGCAATTCCATAAATAGTAGAAGGGATTTATTATCTATTTGGATGACTTATTAAGTAAAAAGACATGAAAAACAAAATCATTTATATGTAAGTTCCACCATTCGAATCCTTAATTGACTAACGTATAACAAGAACCAATCATATTATTTATTTATTTATTTATTTGCGGGATGAGGGGTGGACAGGGTCTCCCTCTGTCACCCAAGCTGGAGTGCAATGCTGAGATCACAGCTAACTGTAGCCTCAACCTCCCTGAGCTCAGGTAATCCTCTCACCTTAGCCTCCAGAGTAGCTGGGACTACAGATGCACACTACCACACCTGGCTAATTTTTGTTTTTGTTTTTGTAGAGACGGTTTTTGTCACGTTGCCCAGGCTGGTCTTGAACTCGTGGGCTCAAGTGATTCTCCCATCTTGGCCTCCCAAAGTGCTGGGATTACAGACACGAGCCACCATGCCTGGCCACCAATCACAGTATTTCAAAAAGCGTAAACACTGCTCAGGTGCAGTGACTCACTCCTGTAATCCCAGCGCTTTGAGAGGCTGAGGCAGGAGGATCGCTTGAGTCTAGGAGTTCAAGACTAGCCTGGGCAACATAGTGAGATCCTGCCTCTACAGAAAAATGTAAAAATTAGCTGGGTGTGGTGGTGCATACCTGTAGTCCCAGCTACTTGAGAGGCTAAGGTGGGAGGATCACTTGAGCCTGGGAAGTCGAGACTCCAGTGAACCATGACTGTACCACTGCACTCCAGCCTGGGTGAAAAATCAAGACCCCATCTCTAGAAAAAAAAGAAAAAACAAAACAACAAAAGCCCAAGAGCATAAACAACGTTACAGCAGATCCTTGAGCTGGTCAGATTTACTTGCGTAATTCAGTCTTTCCCATTCTGCCAAAGAACATCTCTGGCACATTCGTTACCCTGCAGTTCATTGGAACAAGACATAGCACTCCAAGATTATTGTAATTCACAGAAAAATGGACAAATACTTCACAAGGATGTCAGGAGTCCTAATAATGTTCTTTGATCTTTGCTGGATATTAGTTGTAAAATTTGGCTGCCAAAAGAAATAACTGTCCTGCATATAATGGAATTTTGATATTTAGTTTCCTTGGGGGATATCTAAGTCATTTTGATGCACAAAGCCATTATCTTCAAGGCTAGGTGAAAATTAATATTTTATCATCTTTCTCAGTTACAATGAAAAATAAAAACTCTCTTGGCTGATGTTTCTTTGAGATTTGATACTATCCAATAGATTTTTGTAGCTTCTTTATGTGCTGCTAGATATGCCAAATGGCTGTCTAATCTTTGGCACTTTTCTAGGCAGAGAAATTACAGACCTCCATTTTATATCATGCATTTAATGTAACTACCAGGCTAGACAAAAAAGATTTAAGACCTTAAGTATAGTTGCTCACTTGCTTGCCTTTCTTATTCCAAATGAAAAATTTGAAACTCTTCAAGGACTAGCATGAAGTAACACCATTTAACCATGTTAGTGCCACCAAGTAGCTTGAAAAAATAGAAGTGGCAAAACTTACCAATGCTTTTGCTAATGCCCAAACCAAAACAAAGATAACTCCATTGACAATTTGTAAATGTGTTTATACTCACAGAATATTATCATTTTTGTTTTAATTCATTTATTATAGGTTAGATTTATGTTTCAAAGTGTACATGCTTTTGTTTTATCAAGAAGAATGCCCTGTGGTTATTAATGAAGGTGTATATCTCTATCTGGCATGTTAACAAGTCTTTTTATTGAGTATCTGGAGACGGCTCCTAGTTGACTTTACAGAAAGGCCGGGTTATCAGATGGTGCCATTGCTCTAATGATAATGGCAGTGTTTGGAATTTGAATGATCCGACAGGTCACAGCATTCAGCAACATGGATGACATGCTGCAGAAGGCGCATTTGGTTATAGAAGGAACATTCATCTACCTGAGGGACAGCACTGAGTTTTTCATTCGCGTGAGAGATGGCTGGAAAAAATTACAGGTAATTTCTAAACTCCCTTTAACACACTGCCTTCAAATACCCTCTAAAAATAATAATCTACTCCCATAAATGCCATTTTTTCTAGAAGTTTGTAATTGATCTTTCATTTCAATGTACTGTTTTTCTTAAAGCTAGGAGAACTGATCCCCATTCCTGCCGACAGCCCTCCACCCCCTGCGCTTTCCAGCAACGTGAGTAGTTACCCTGTTGCACTGCTCATGCATTCATTTATCAGCATTTCCTGGGTCCTGCTTGGTATCTAGCACCAAGCTCTCTAAACTCTGGAGAGTCAACTGTGCACGGTTTAGTATCTGGAGAAGTCCTAGAAATTAATGGGTGCTAACAGAAGGTTCCCACAATAGAGTGGAGGAATAACTAGATCCAGAGGCTGGAGACCTGCTGCCCCCATGTAATAGCCAAATCCTCTTCTGCAGAGGGCTTCCTCTCTCTTGGCCTCAGTTTGTTCATCTGTGGAGTCATTGGTTGGTATAAGCAATCTAGAAGATTCCTTTAATTTTTGGCACCGTTGGCCGGGTGCGGTGGCTCAAGCCTGTAATCCCAGCACTTTGGGAGGCCGAGACGGGCGGATCACGAGGTCAGGAGATCGAGACCATCCTGGCTAACACAGTGAAACCCCGTCTCTACTAAAAAATACAAAAAACTAGCCGGGCGAGGTGGCGGGCGCCTGTAGTCCCAGCTACTCGGGAGGCTGAGGCGGGAGAATGGCGTAAACCCGGGAGGTGGAGCTTGCAGTGAGCTGAGATCCAGCCACTGCACTCCAGCCTGGGCGACAGCGCAAGACTCCCTCTCAAAAAAAAAAAAAAAAAAATTTTTGGCACCGTCTGCCTTATAAGAACATGGGCAACTGGCATTGTCCATCTTTTAGCCCTAGAGCAATGCTTTGAGGTGGGTACTATCATCCCCATTTTGCAGATGATGAAACTGAGGCTCTGAAGAGGTAGCTTTCTCTATTAAGTGAAAGAGTTGGCAATTAGACATGGGTTTATCAAAAAGAATGCCCTTCCTTGATTCAGTGCTCTTTTTAAAAGTCTTGAGAACATTTTCTCCCTTTCTGAAGATGATTTCTTCAGCAGGTCATGAAACTCTTTACAGTTAAGAGTCACAGTTACAGACAATGGCAAACTATTTAAAGCATCTTCTCAAGAAACATTGCACTCGCACCTCAGTACATGCTGAAGAACAGATTGAATGCATATTCAGAACTGTTTCTTTTCCTCCTTTTCGTAACAGCCACATCAGCTTCTGCCTCCACCAAACCCCATTTCAAGTACCAATTACGAGAAGCCTGCTGTAAGTACAATTTATACATTTAATCTTCTACTACTGAGTGTGTATCTACTAGGTGCTAGGTCTCATGCTTAGTACACAGTTCCTACCATCATGATGCTTATAGACTAGTGAGAGAGGCAAACAAAAAACAGAGAAGTACAATACAGTGTGGTAAGTTGTTTGGGCAAGCCAAACACAGGGTGCTGGGGGTATGAGGAAGGGCAGAGAAGTCTGCCTGGAGGAGGTTACCTCCAAACTAAGACCCAAAGGACAGCTGAGGTCAGGGGTGAGCCAGGTGGAAGAAAGAGGCAAAGGGAAGATGGAACAGAGGGAGGCAAGGGGAAGGGCTGTACATTCCTGTAATTGCTAGTATTAAATTACAGGCAAAAAAGTAGAGTTCAAGGCAGAAAAGGGAGATGTTTAGTCTGCGGAAGTCAGCAAAAGCAAGGGCTAGATTTCAAGGGCCTGCCTGCAAGTCAAGCCAAAGAATTTGACCATTTTCTGTGGGCAATGGGGAGCTACAGAAGGGTTTAAAGCAAGAAACAGGTATGATAAGACTGGTGTTTCAGAAATTACCTTGGTTACAGTGTGCAGATTAATCAGAAGGGACAGGAGCAGGGGTCCAAAGGCCAGTTAGGTGGCTCCTGTGTTACCGGAACTAGAATCACGGCAGTAAGCACATAGACTAGTAGGCAATTTGAGAGACATGAAGGAAGTAGGAGTGACTAATGGGGTCATTGACTGAATATGGCACATTAAGGATGAGAGAGGTCAAGAATGATGCCCAGGTTTCTGCTTGGATGATTGAGTGGTGACAGTTTCCTTTCCAGGGATTGTTTCATTGCTGGGATTAGAAACTCTCTCTCTATTCCTTTGCTAGGTTAAGTAAAGATCTTGTTTAACTCAGCATAGAAACCTCATGGAAGGCCGGGCGTGGTGGCTCACGCCTGTAATCCCAGCACTTTGGGAGGCCAAGGCGGGTGGATCACGAGGTCAGGAGATCGAGACCATCCTGGCTAACACGGTGAAACCCCGACTCTACTAAAAATACAAAAAAATTAGCCGGGCGTGATGGCGGGCGCCTGTAGTCCCAGCGACTCGGGAGGCTGAGGCAGGAGAATGGCATGAACCCGGGAGAGGGAGCTTGCAGTGAGCCGAGATCACGCCACTGCACTGGAGCCTGGGTGACAGAGCAAGACTCCATCTCAAAAAAAAAAAAAGAAAGAAAGAAACCTCATGGAACTCCATCACAGGAAGAACAGCCAGGCCTGGGACTCTTGTCTCTACTAGTCTGCTTTGCTATCTCTACAGACCACCTTCTGAAAGGGTCGTTCTTCCTCCCAGCCTCACCCCAACACACATACGTAGGTGACATGAGCTTGCACACAGCTTTGGGTTACCCTGGCACTGATTCTTGCCCCAAATCTGTGTGATCTTATAGCTGCTGACCCCAGTACTACTGACTCAGTTCAGAGTCTTGGAAGAGATAGTTTATATGGTCTGTCTTGGGTCAATTGCCCACTCCCAGCCCAATCAGGAGTTACCAGGAGAATGAGGTTGAAGGTCTAAGGCCATTTCTTGTAGCAAGGATTGTGGGGGCACTTTCTAACAACAGAGGTGAGCATTTCCTATCGCGCTGCCATTGACCAAGGAGGAACTAATTTGGAGCGTGGTGAGTCTGAGGTGCCTGGAGGAAACCTGAGTGGAGACTACCAAGAGAGAATAGGTTCTGAAGGTCTGAAACCCCACAGTGGAATCATGGCTGGAGATGAGCCGTCTCATTATTGTGGGGCTCGTTGGATTCCCAAAAGAGAATCTGTGTAGTCAGAAGGGATCTGACTATGAGGAGCAAAACTGAAAAGGACCTGATGGGAGAAATATGAGAAGGAAACTGAGAAGCCATAGCCAGAGAGGAAGAAAGCAAGCCAAGCAAGGTAGTAGCCAACAGTGTCAAAGGCTGCCAGGAAATTCAGAAGAAGAACCAAAAGGTGTCCTTCAAATTTAGAAACTAGAGCAAAGCATTTAGTAGCCAAAAAGACTCTAGTTGGTTGAAGAGTCAGTGGGAAGTGAAGGAAGAGAGATGTGAGTATCAGTAACCCTTCAAAAAGCCCCAAAGTTAGGGTAGTAGCTAAAGGATTTTTTAAATGGTATTTTATAAATTCAGAACTAATACGTATTCATTGCAGAAAATGTTAACAATGCATGAAAAGAATGGAGAAGAAAATAATAACACACCTACAATTTTATTAAAACTACAACCATCCACAAAATAATAATTTTAACATTTTGAGTGTTGTAACATTACTGTCTTAATAAAAGTACATTGGGAGGCCGAGACGGGCGGATCACGAGGTCAGGAGATCGAGACCATCCTGGCTAACACAGTGAAACCCCGTCTCTACTAAAAATACAAAAACTTAGCCGGGCGAGGTGGCAGGCGCCTGTAGTCCCAGCTACTTGGGAGGCTGAGGCAGGAGAATGGCGTGAACCCGGGAGGCGGAGCTTGCAGTGAGCTGAGATCCGGCCACTGCACTCCAGCCTGGGTGACAGAGTGAGACTCCGTCTCAAAAAAAATAAAAAATAAAAAAAAATAAAAGTACAATATAAAAATGTTGTTTTATAAAAATGTTCCAACAATTAAAGAAATACAAACATGAGAACACAAAAACCCCCAATCCTGTCATTCAGAAACAACTGTAATTTCAGACATTTCTCTGTGTCTCTCTAAAGGAGAATAGGGCTTGGTGGAATTAGAGGTGTGGCAAGGAAACCCCTGCCTATGCCTTTCTTAGGTGGCCCCTGGCATTGGGGAAGCCTCATTCCATCAATCACAGGCCTGTGATTGTGGTGGGTGGGTAGCATGCTAAAGCTCCCTCTTATCCTAATGCTGGGAATGTAGAGCATAAAATGCTAGCCACCGGGACGCCTGCTGGGGAAGTCTTGGCTCAGTGCAGGGCAGGAAGGAGATGGGGATGGGATGTGATGCTGCTTGACCTGGACCTCCATCCAGCATGGTGGTCAAGACAGAACCAGGATGAATAAAAAGAGAGAGACTGGAGCAGGTGGCAGCCTTGGGGTCTGTCCTCTGCGGGAACGAAAGGGGTAGTGAATGGAGAAAAATATCCAGAGACGTGCAAGGGCTGCTTGGGGCAGTCTGGACACTCACTGTAGCTCATGGCCAGTTGTGGCCAACTGGCTGGAAGCTGGAGAAGCAGAAAACCACCATGGCAATCCTGGTCACTGGGACACAGAGAGGCTTTGTTTAGATCTGAGAGGCAGGGTAGAAACCAGGAGAGAAACACTGGCCGCCTCCTGCCCCACCGCTTGAGCCTCATTTCATGTCCTTTGGCTTAAGATATTTAAAAATATTTTCCTTTTTGGTAACTTGGACCCAGGTCCTACACCAGCCTTCCAGCTCTAAGTTGATGAGATAAAAGTTACCCCCGAGATGAGACTGATGGGAGGCAGGGAGATGAGTGTTCCTTGATTATGGAATGCATTTCAGAGGGTATTGTAGAAAGGCTGAGAGAGAGGACAGTAGTAGGAGGCTGGGTTTTGGGAGACAAAGTGTGGGAGACATAGACGGTGGATTGGTTTTTATTTTGGCTGCTGACCAAGATAGCAGGGATGTGAGACTGGAATTACTATAAGACCCCTAGTTTCCAGAACGGCCTATCTCAGCAGTCTTAGTCATAGGTGCCATGTCCTTCTTTCAGTGGCTTTCCCCCAGACCCCTCCTGTGATTAGCCCCAGGCTTATCCAGGAGATGGAAGAAAGGGCAGCAGGCATATAGCTGGGAGAAGCTCTGGGATCCAGGGCCAAAGCCAGCTTAAAACCCCTGCACAGACCCAGAGGTCTCAAACTTATGGCCTGCAGGTGGATTCAGATCCCTGAAGTGCTTTATTTGGTCCAAGCAATATTTTGTTCTGTTTTTGTTTGTTTGTTTTTGTTTTCACCTAAGGAAGATATTTCTACAACTTAGAGCTGTTCAGAGAGCTGAAACAGGCTGCTTGGGAGACCATAGCTCTCCTTTCCTGGAGATGGTCAGGCAGAGACTGTAATTCCAATGTCAGGGAGGGATTGAATAAAATGACCTTCAACGTGCCCTCCAGCCTAAGAAGTCTGGAATCTTTGCAGGAATGTGAGATGGTTCTGGGGACTGGAGTTTGCCTTTGATTCTGACTGCTCTCTTTTGTCTCGCATTTTTCAGCTGCATTTGGCTGCTCTGAACATGCCATTTTCTGGGGACATTCGAGCTGATTTTCAGTGCTTCAAGCAGGCCAGAGCTGCAGGACTGTTGTCCACCTACCGAGCATTCTTATCTTCCCATTTGCAAGATCTGTCCACCATTGTGAGGAAAGCAGAGAGATACAGCCTTCCCATAGTGAACCTCAAGGTAAAAATAAATATGGTTCCCATTGCCTTCTGCATGCATTGGTTGCCACACGGGCTGGAGGCACTTTTCATTCCTGACATCAACAGAAGACTGTTGACTTAAGTCCGTTCTCTGCCTGACTGGCTATGTCACTTTGGGCGGGTTCTTTGCCTTCCCTGAACCTCAGTTTTCTTTATGCTTGTGTGACCCTTGGAGCATACAAGAGAGAGAATGATAACTTCTTTAGGTGATACAGGATTTTCTTGTTTGTTTACAAAGTACCTCATTATCTTGATAGGTACTTCTAACAAACATGAGAATTATTCATTTTTTAGTTTGTCAGATGAGAAAACTGAGGCTCAGAAGAAGACACCAGTTTGCTTAAAATCACTGCAAACTAGAGCACTTTGTCCTGAACGCTGGTTTGGTGTTCTCTGAGCATTTAAGCAGATATTTCTCTGCCCCATTTGTGGGTAAGACAGGGCCTGTGGGATCCCTCGATTATTCCACAGAAATAGCAGACTCCTTCAACATTAGGCAGAGAAAGCTCGTTGCCACTCACACACACCCTGGAGAAGCTCTGGGTCCTGATGACTGTTTCTTAAAGGTACTTCAAGACCCTTTAATCTCTGCAACCCCAGTACTCCAATTTGAAACCTTGAGGCTAGCAAGTTCCATCCTAACCCCATACCCAGCACTTTCCACCTCCTCTCCCAGAATTCTGTTCCAGCACCTTCACCCACTGAAATTATTTTTATTCTTGGATCTCTCTACAAGGGATCAGGCTCTTTCAGGGAAAGGACTAAGAAGTTCATCTTCATCTCACCCACAGTGTAGACTCACCCACAGCGTAGACTGGCACAAGATCTGCCACAAATTTGAAGCTTAGTACATATGTGTAATATTTTCAAAATAACAATAATAAAGACGTAAAACACACTTTTGATGGGAAGGAGTCTTGTACACACATGTAATGAGAGAAATTGCCTCAAGACATAAGACAGTAAAAGCAAAAGGGTACATGAATGGATTATAAAATCAAACCACAAACATTTCTTGAGTTTTCACTCTGTCCATGCTCTAGGATTGGGGATGGAGACTCTAGTGTGAGGGGGCATCTGGGCCTTGAAGAGTGAGTAAAAATAGGCCAGGTGTGGTGGTGCATGCCTGTAATCCCAGCACTTTGGGAGGCCGAGGTGGGTGGATCACTTGAGGTCAGAAGTTCGAGACCAGCCTAACCAACATGAAGAAACCCCACCTCTACTAAAAATATAAAATTAGCTGGGTGTAGTGGTGCCTGCCTGTAATCCCAGCTACTCAGGAGGCTGAGGTAGGAGAATTGCTTGAACCTGGGAGGCGGAGATTGCAGTGAGCCAAGATCCCGCCATTGCACTCTAGCCTGGCTGGATGACAAAACCGAAACTGTCTCTAAAAAAAAAAAAAAGTAAAAATCTAATTCATTTGTAGGCTGATGGTATAATTATTCTAATGTGGTATTTTGTCTCTATAGGGCCAAGTACTTTTTAATAATTGGGACTCAATTTTTTCTGGCCATGGAGGTCAGTTCAATATGCATATTCCAATATACTCCTTTGATGGTCGAGACGTAATGACAGATCCTTCATGGTAAGTGAGGCTGGAAGTTCTCAGATATGGTGTGATAGACAGTTTTAGGGGGCATCCTAACAATGGGATGCCTTTATCAGCTGCTTCTCTAGGATATTGCCAACATAAAGCCACAGTGAGGCAACTGAGGGCCTCAGAGAAAGCCTTGTCCTTGGAGTCAGAAGACCCAGATCCAGTAACTCAATATGGAATCCTGGGCAAGACATTTCCACTCTCTGAACCTCAGCTGCCTTACCTGTCAAATGGGCAAGATAACCATGTCTATGTCATAGCATTGTGAGAATAAAATGAATATATATGAAAACATGTAGCACACAGTGGGCACATCACAAGTGGTAAGCAATGCAACTCCTGGTGATCTTGTAACTCTACACTGTGATTTGCACTCTAAATCTTGAAAATTATGTGTGTTTTTCAGAATAGAACAACTCAGCAAACCTCTCCTCAGTGCCTAGTCTATACTAGACCTGAGGCCAGGCCTGGAAGGCACAGTAATAAACCTACACGGCTCCTACTTTTACAGGGCTCACAGTCTACAGAGGAAATAGATACACACTAACTGTGACTCTAGACAGAATATTATAATTGTAAGTGGAGAAACAGGCACCATAGGATATACAGGAAATGTGTGTTTTCATTTCTACTTAGGGGTGAGAATTAGAGATGGCTTCCTGCAAGAGGAAGTTATTTATTGGCCTTTGAAAGAGGAGAAGGAGTCACTGGTCTGAAAATGAAAGAGAAGCCCTCCAGACTAAGGGACCCCATGAGCAAAGGTTTATATTCACAAAAGAAGAGGGTGTGATTTGAAAACAACTGCAACCCGGGTATGGCTGGAATCCCGTGTGTTAAGAAAGCTAGCAAGGGCAATGAGGATAGAGGGGTGATCTGGCATCAGGGTTAAGGAGTTTAACTTGATTCACTAAACTTATGCCAATTTGCTTACCAAAAAATACCACAAAGAAGTGTCATTTTGAAAAATAACATGACAAAATTACTTTTTAGGCCCCAGAAGGTCATTTGGCACGGCTCCAGCCCCCATGGTGTCCGCCTTGTGGATAACTACTGTGAAGCGTGGCGAACCACGGACACGGCGGTCACGGGACTTGCCTCCCCGCTGAGCACGGGGAAGATTCTGGACCAGAAAGCATACAGCTGTGCTAATCGGCTAATTGTTCTGTGTATCGAAAACAGTTTCATGACAGACGCTAGGAAGTAATGGCCTTCCGATGATTCTTAAAGTTTTCAATGTTTTCTTATGTGAAGAGTTGACACTGAGATCTAAAATGTTTAATTGTTGTAAATATTATAGTTTTTTTTTTTTTTATTACACATTCGTTACAACAGCAACCAAAGAAAACATACCTCAATACACTCAAAACTGAAGACATAGAGGACTCAGATCAAAGACAAAATCTGATCCATATATTGGTGCTAGATTCTGCGGGAAACCCAGCAGTGTGAACGCATCCCAACATAGGTTAAGAGCAAGTTGAAAACAAAGGCCATGGCATTGTGCCACCGCATCCTTCAGACAGTTATATCCTCCTTTTAAACCATTGTCGTTGAGTGTAAGATGTCCTTCATGTTTTCTTACAAAGTCAGTGTTTAGAAAGGTTATGCTTTCTAAGTTATATACAGATCAAATGCTTTTTTCTTTCACATACATCCATCATTTGCAACTGCCATTCGTACACAGAAACAGGACTGCTTTGTATTTTCTGATGCTATCAGACTTTAATGTTTTTTTCCCTAAAATATTATTGCCATCATGCTTTAGGAATTTTATATTTTTACACAATCATATTTTAGTATGGCGTCTGTTTATGTAACTGACTTGCTGGAAAAGTTGAAACTCCAAATTATCTGAAACTAGAAAAGAAATAGCACATAATTACTACCTTCCCCTTGGCTGCTGTCCTCCCCAACCCCCACCCCACAATTTTATGACTTCCATTTGGCAATTCTTGAATTATAACTGCGACTGAAACAAACAGGTTCATAGAGATGAATTTTCTGAGAAACATATATCTACATGTTGTATACTTGGATTTTTTTTTCCGTGTAAGTGAACATAAAAACATCTTTTCCGGGTGCTTTCTTCATTTGACTTTTTCCTGCTAGTTCCTTTATTCTCCATCGCTGATGTGGAAGCGGACCTGGGGTGGGTTTGCTAATCCTGCCACTGGTGCTGCCCCCAGGCGATGATTAGAGAACTGAAGGGTTTTCCCATCATGCTCATCTGCCCTGGCTGTTGTCTCCCACCTAGTGGGGCCAGTGTAGGTTGTGTAGAGCCTCAGAGTGGGAAACAGGATGAGCTGTGATTCTGCCGCCGTCTCAGGGCATGACTTTGGGCAAGTCGGCCTCTGTCTCTAAAGGAGATTGGGATAAGACAAGCATAGTATTGGCTATTGGTCATTAAATATCAGACTTCTGATATACCCCATTTAATTTTCATAATAACCCTGCAAAGTAGTTTTTTAATCTCTACTTTACAATTTAAAAAAAAAAAAAAAAAAAAGTCAAAGCTCAGGGAGTTACTTGTTCCAGGTCATACACTGGTGAGTGGCAGGACTGGTTTCAGACTCAGGGTCTGTCTCACGTCAGGGCCCATCATCTTCCCAAGGAACCCCTATGCAAGACTGCGTCTCTGCTCCCTCCCAGCTGCAAGCATGTGATTCTCTGGCTCTTGGTCTGACCCTCTAGGAGAAACATAATCACCAGGCAAGAAGTATGCTGGGATATTTCCTCCTATTCAGCTGGGCTGGCCCAGAAGCTCAGCAAAGTGAATCCACCCTCAGACTCCTTGAAGTAGGAAGGAAATCAAAGAGGAAAAACAAAGAAAAAAAAGGCAGCCCAGAATCTCCATGCAGGGGCTTCATAAATACAGGAGCGGTGAGAATCTTCCTAATGAGTCACCGAATGAAGACAGTTTGAGGCCGGAAAGCCCCAGAGGTGGCTTGTAGAGGACCAGCTCATCTGTTGAGTGAGGAGGGCTAGGGGTGCTTGGCATGGACAGGAACTGCAAGGGGAAGGTGGGCAGGAGGCTCCCGAGGCAATGAAGCACAGACACTGTCCATTTCTGTCATAGCCCACCTGGCCCAGGGTTACAGAAGAGGCAAGGTGGGTTGGGGTTTTGGGGAGGAGCCCAAAGTCAAGGAGACCTCGTTTGCTAACCGTGGAAAAAGTATTGAGGCTTATGGCGTTGCCGTTCAGGCCTCTCCATGCACCAGAGGAGGAATAACTGGCTGACCCAGAAGGAGGCCCTGAGTCAACCCCAGCCCCATTCAGACTCGGAGAATGAGTGTCAAAATCCTGGGACTGACATTCACTAAACACCAGCCCTTGCCCAAGCTTTCCCGTCACATGTTGAAAACTGTCAATCCAGTATCCTCAAGCCAATCAGGCAAGCCACAGAGGCTCCTCTGCAGGCTGTGTCATCAGAGCCCCACCCCATCTCGGGAAAGCCTTAACACTCCAGGCCTAGCCAGGCCCTTCTGCCAATGGCCTGCACATCTGTGACATCCCCCAACTCCCAAACCTACCTGCCTTTCCTCATACTTCCTCCTCTGAACACCTGACATGTGTAGCATCTGAGTCTTGTTACACAGTTGAAACGCAATGGTGGAAGGGCCTCTAAGCCTTCACTCTGTCTCATGCCTGGCTGTCTGAAATGTGCCTGAAGGCTGGGAAGCCAATGAACAGTCTCAAGCATGATAAGGGAGGGAAGAATTGTCACGAGTAATTCATCGTGCTAGAGGTCTTTTGGAGACTTGCTGTGAGTCCACACTGCACACCCTCAGGGTCTGAAGCCTGCTGCAACCAAAGCCCCTACCCAGCAACAGAACCAGAGGGAGAGAAATGGCTGCCAACCCATGTCAGGGGTCAGGCTCCATAAGGAGGCAGACTCTGGAGAGTGCAAAGGAGCAGAGGGTCTGAGCAGGTATGGGGGGAGAGCACAAAGGAGATGGTCCAGGAGAACCCCCCTGGCAACCTGAACATGGCCACACAGAGTAGCCCGAAGAAAAACCCAGGGAACAAGGAGAATGGGTCGCAGGAGCCATCCTTGCATTTCCCTCCTGGACTTCATGTAGCTAACATGGTGTCTCTCGAACCTGTAAAGGGTGTAAGTCAGAGACAGCGTGGAATTCTGGGAGCCATCAGCAATCCAGTACAGCTGAATAGCAGTCAAGACACTTTGTATTAGCCCATAAAGGAAACACAACTCAAATTTACACTTTTTTTTTTAAAGAAATGTATTGGCTCATGAAACCAGGTAGGACAGGGGATGCAGAGACTCAAGCAATGTGGCATGACAATGTGGTCACTCACTCTGTTCTCTCTCTCCGTGTGTTTGTGTGTGTGTGTGAGTCTATGTCTGTCTGTCTTGCTTCTCTTTTTCTGTAAATATGGCTCCTTGCCTCCAAGTGAGGACAAGATTCATGTGGCAGAGATGTCTGCAAACAGCTCTAGGCTTATATTATCCCACCACCCCAGAGAGTGGCTCCAGAGGAAAGAGAAGACTTCCTCTTCAACTGGGATGATATGAATTTGTGGAAAGGACTCTGATTGGTTCCAATTGTGTCACACGCCCATGAGTGTCTTTGGCGGCCCCCATCTCAGAGATGAGTTGTGCAGAAGGAAAATTCCTCTATTCAAAATGCATGGGGGTTTGCAATGACCTGAAAATGAGGGATAGAAGGTTGAGAAGGCCAACAAAATAGATTCTATCACACACAGCAGCAGGGAAGATCAAGTGTGGGGGACGTTGCAGTGAAATAATAGACAGAGGTGAGATCGTGCTGGCCTTGAAATCCAGGAAGAGGCATTTAGACTATCCTGCAACTGATGTAGGAGTTAAGAAGAAAGTACTTAGGCAGATCGTGAGGGTACAGGAATCCTTGGTAAGGTTTTCGTTTTAATGAAAAGCAGCCCCAGAATCATATTTTCTTTTTTTTTTTTTTGAGATGGAGTCTCACTCTGTCACCAGGCTGGAGTGCAGTGGCACAATCTCAGCTCACTGCAACCTCTGCCTCCCAGGTTCAAGTAATTCTCCTGCCTCAGCCTCCCGAGTAGCTGGGACTGTAGGAGCATGGCACCAGGCCCAGGTAATTTTTGTATTTTTGGTAGAGATGGGGTTTCACCATGTTGACCAGGATGGTCTCGATCTCCTGACCTCATGATCTGCCTGCCTCAGCCTCCCAAAGTGCTGGGATTACAGGTGTGAGCCACTGCACCCAGCCAATCATGTTCTTTTCCAACAAAGAGCAGCCTGTAAAATTGATCTGCAGACATAGACAAGAAAGCTGGAAGCTTGCACGAGTGAATGCTGGCAGTTGTGCCAATAGGAAAAGGCTACCTGGGACTAGGCATGATCAAAATGATGACTCCATCTTCCCTTCTCTTTGCCAGCCACGTGTACAGTAAGGAGCAGACAAGATGGTGCTGGCCAAGTGGAAAGCCCATTTGCATAATAAGATTAGGGTGGGGTGCCCAGCCTTCCTCACATGCTATGTAAATGTCACACCTGGTCAAACCAATCTGTGGGCCCTACTTAAGTCAGACACCCTCTCCTCAAGCCTGAGTGTGTATAAAATCTGCTGCAGTTTTTCCTTTTCAGTCATTTCTCCCTCAGGAGAGAGAAGGCTGCTCTCCTCTTGCCTTTCTATTGCCTATTAAACTTTCTGCTCTTTGACCCTCCCACATGTGTCCCTGTCCTTAATATTCTTGGTGCAAGATGACAAACTCCGGGTATTTACTGAGACAATGATGCCACTTCACAACTGGTAGGACACCTTGGGAATATTTAAATGAGATAAGAGGTGGTATCGGATCTATGTTTGAGAAAGATCAAGCAAGTTTTTGTTTATTCGTGCACTCATTCAGAAATATTTCTTGAATAATAATTTGTACCCAGGATCATGTTTGGACTTGGGAGTCCAAAGATAAATGATGCACCCACTTTTCAAATCTACTAAGTCCATTCTAATGCCACAGACTGTTTCAAATCTCATGTATATTTCCTGCCGCTTGCTCTCCAACTCCTCAGAAACCCTACCAGTGGGAGACAAGCACACTATCCCAACAGCTGGAGAAGTACTTTTCTGGTTACCCCTTGGGCTCCTGGTCCATCAAAACACCACTGAGCCTCCTCAAACCTCTTTGGTAGCCACTAGCTGATTTTCTCCTTTTGCTTTCCACCTTCTACTCCAATTTATAGGGCACGTAAGTAGAGAGATGCCTTTGTCTATGTCTGAATTTTGGTCCTGCCACCTACTAACCATGTAATCACAGCCAAGCTACTGAAGACCTCCAAGTTACCGAAAATAATGCTCCACACTCGATCTTTCCCTGCAGCTCAGTTTCTTAATCTGTAAAAGGATATTCATGGAAACTACTCTCAGTTAATTTACAGGAAGCACTGGAAACAGCATTCTGGCCCTGTGTGAGCATCCAATCAGTGTTTGCAATCTTTGGCCTGTTCCAGTTGTCTCTCGGTAGAGATCTCTCCTTCAGCCATCCTAGCTGGTGTCTTCCAATCTGCCTGTCTTCTCTGCCTGTCTTCAGGCACGGGGCTGGGACTCCATGTATACATAGCGGTACAGCTCTGCCTGCTGTTAGTAAATATCCATTGTCCCACGACCCCAAATGTCTTGAATATCCTGCCGCTCTGCACCTGCCCTTCATAATCCAACAACTAAAATGTTATCATCTGGCTCATGATGGGCTGCTAACAAGAGGGCTGAATTCTTTCTGATAGACAGTCACACGTACCACATCGACCGTTAAGATTTCTCGTCATCCCCCTGCATGAGCCTGCTGGGGACCCTGAGTTCCAAGAAGGACCCAGAGCACCCTTTTATCTGATATGTTTGTGGGAGGAAATTGCCTCCCTCTCCTCTCCTTCTAAACTTATGCCTTTTCCTCTGGTCCTTCTCTCATTGAGTGGCTCCACCATCCAGTCAGTGGCCAAGGAATCATTTATTTATTCAACAATATGGACTAGGTGTCTCCTCAGTAATAAAAATAACAACAGCAATGAACCATAAAATAAGTGCTAGGAAGCTCAGCAAAGTTGGGATATTGTTATGATGACTACTTTCATTTTTCTTTTTTCTTTTTTTTTTTTTGGAGACAGGATCTTACTCTTTAATCCAGGCTAGAGTACAATGGTGTGATCGTGGCTTATTGCAGCCTTAATTCCTGGGCTCAGGTAATTCTCCCACCTCAGCCTCCTGAGTAGCTGGAACTACAGGTGCGTACCACCAGACCTGGCTAATTTTTAGTACACACACACACACACACACACACACACACACACACGTATATGTACTAATATATGTATGTTTAGTACATATATATATTTGTAGAGACAAGGTCTTGCAATGTTGCTCAGGCTGGTCTTGAACTCCTGGCCTCACAAAATTCTCCTGCCTCGGCCTTTTAAAGCGCTGCACATGGCGGTCTTCCCTTAAGGTAATGTGGTACTGGCTCTTTTCTTATCTTCCCTAGGACTGCTGCTCACATCTCCTGGCCTCCACAGTTCCATCTCCTCAGTTCATTCTCCACACCAGGGGAGAGAGCTTTCTAGAAAACCTGCCATACTCAGTCCATGTTTTGATTTGAGTTTCCCTTTAGAGGAGGATTCATTTAGTTTCTCTGCAAGGCGATCCCAAGAAACAAGGTAAGAGAGCCGAGAAATGAGACAGGGATGGGAAGGAAGATTTTAAAGGGCGCATCTAGTTCCCACTGTGAGTGATTACATCACACTGTCCTCTTAGGAATTCTGGGAGGCAGTGCAGTCTGGCACCTCGGAGTTTCCAACCAAAGGGGCAAGGATGTTATGGTATTCATACACCAACCTCTCTCAGTCTTTGA
Source organism: Papio anubis (assembly GCF_008728515.1). Classification (NCBI taxonomy): domain Eukaryota; kingdom Metazoa; phylum Chordata; class Mammalia; order Primates; family Cercopithecidae; genus Papio; species Papio anubis. Next base: position 68,295,435 of record NC_044988.1, read on the forward strand.
AAAGCAGGAGGGCGGGGCACTGGATGAGAGTCCAGGACTTCCGGCCTGCTGCACACAGGCAGGGTGGGCTCAGCTGCCACAGAACGCTCTCAGGCAGACACGTGGATGCTGGCAGTGGGAACTTGGAGGTTTATGGGTGGGGCACCCCAGAGGCTGCAGTATCAGGCCCAATCTAGCAGGAAGTCACTCAGGGTTTACTACAAGATAACACTTTGAGCTTACAATACCTTCCTCAAACCTTATTGAAATGATAAAAACAACAAACAGAGAGAGGAAAAAAACAAAAAACAAAAAAAAAACCCTGCAACCCCATGTTAAAAAAGGAAGAGTTATATCAACCTGGCAGAAACTTTGAGAACTTTCTGGAAGATAGAAATCCGCTATGATTGGCTATCCTATAGCCACAGCAGCAAAGGCAGGGCCTGTGTTCGAGTCCCTCCTGAGGCTGATAGCCACAGGAAAGTGCCAGCAGGGGCTGGAAACAGAAATAAGCCGGGAAAAGGCTAGAGGGAAGCTCATAGAGACCTGTGCAGTTACTGACAGCACCAGGAAGACCTATCAGTCCTTCCAATGTGGGCGTTCATATTTATGAACATCAGTACAGAACAACAAGCACCAATTAGTCATCTGAGGAGATCTAGCAGCCTCCAAAAGGAACCAACAGTCAATCAGAGCCAATGGCTTCTATTTTGAAAGAATGATTACAGAAAACAGGAGATAACTTTTAAAGATTCAAATTTTTATTTTCATCCCACTCTACTGGAAACAAGGAATTAAAAAAAAAAAATAAATTGGTATTCTCAGTAAATTTTCAGAAAGTAAAAGAAGCATGAAATGAAATACTGGGAGAATAAGAACAGCCCTTGAAAATAAAAGAATGACTGTATCACCAGAATAAAATAGAACTACAGCATATATGCTACTGAAACCTGATTTAATGAATTGTTAGATCAAATCAAAAGAATTGATATAATTGCTCAGAAGACACAGACAAAAAGACAAATTCACGAAATAAAAGATGAGGGAAGTAGATAGACCTAATGTTTCAATATTTCTATAACAGGAGTCACAGAATAAAAGAGAATATTAGATGGAAGAGAAGTATCAGTGAACAAAAGAAGTTGGGTGTGGTGGCTCGAGCCTGTAGTCCCAGCTACTTGGGAGGCTGAGGCAGGAGGATCACTTAAGCCTGGAGGTTCAAGACCAGCGGAGCAACATAATGAGACACTATCCCCATCAAAATGTAAATATAAATAAATAAATAAATGAAAGAAAATTTCCTGAGCTAAAGAAGGAGCATAATCTATAGATTGAAATGATTCACTGAGTTCTGGGCAGAATTGTTGCAAAATATCCACCTGTGTACGTTTCTGGTAAAATTTATGCATTTCAGTAATAACGTAAAATCCTGTACACTTCTATATAGACAGCAATTCAGATTGGCATTGAACTTCTTATTTGCAATATCAAAAATTAGAAAACAATGGGGTAAAGTGTAAATAATTCTGTGGATTAAGAATTATATTAAAATTTCACAGCCAACCAAACTTTCATGTATGGGAACAAAGAGAGACATTTTCAGAAGTGTCAAAACTCAAAATTAGAGCATCCAGGTACCTTTTCTGAAAAACAGACTTTGTGAAAGGATTATAACCAAATGGAAATTAACCGAGAATTAGTATTTCACAAAGCAGAGGATGTGATGATAGAAATCTAATGAGAAACAAAGTCAGGATAACTTATGGTTGTATCCAAATCAATTTTTCCCAATGTGTAGTATATATAACACATATGGATTGAGACGGTTTTTACTTTAACAGTTATATATTTATTTCAATAGCTGTTAGAAAAATATAGATACATACTAAATCCATAATTTCACATTTATTTGTGTTTAATATAAAGTAAGTATTTAAGTTTTAAAAAGTGGGCTGGTTGAAAGGAAAGTATTAGGTAACTAATAGTACAAATGATACATTGTCAAGGTGATAGACAACTGACTGAATTTTCGGAAATGTTGAGCCGAATAATTGTCAATAACGTGGTTGTAAAATACATTCCAGACTTTACCCAACTGTGATGATAAAACAGGTTTGCATTTCTTCTAAAACTTAATTACAGGGCTGATGCCCTAGGTACAAAATTAGCACAAGGTCATCTTTTTCTTTCTCAAATATTCTTCAAAACTTATTCCTTCAAATATTCTAGGCTTGCTTCTATTTGCCCAGGAATTAGTTCAGCTCATTGTTTATCTGTGGGTACCTTCTGGGAAAAGGGAATTCCAGGATGTCCCCTGTGGCCAGATTTACTTCCTTGGTGTCAACACTCCATTGGCAGTAAGTGCCCAGCTGGTGTTTTGGGGCAGTCCGCTAAAGTCATGGAGATCTTGAAGAGATGTTCTTGTGGTCCTGTCACCCAAACCATGTCAGCTGCCACTGATACAGTTCTCTGCCAATCGATTCCACAGTACTTTCTTGTAGTTCCAGAATGTTTGCCTCTTCTCACAGTGCTGTGCTTATTTAAGATGCCCACAGTAAAACTGCCTGGTCTCAGTGTTACAGCTCTTAAATAGCACAGCATTTTCTGTTCATCTGTGCACTGTAGTTTTCTTCAAGACATCTCTCCAAGCAGGAGAGAAGCCAGCTGAGAAGTTGTACAATTAATCCTATGTGTTCACCTCAAACATTTCCCAGACTATGGTGATGAGTGTTTTGGTGTCCTGCAAAGCAGAGCCTGAGACAAGGACTTAGTGCAGGCGATCCCAGGAAGTAGGAGCAAGGAGATAGGGAGAGTAAAACAGAGAAAGAGGAAAAGTCCATCAACAGACACACTGTGAGGTCACTATTGTCAGCAACAAGAGCTCAGTTCCACCAGGACCTCTGAGAAGTATGCAGAATGTTCCCTACAAGTGTCTACCCAATGGAGAAGAGGATGGAGCATTTGTTCATTGGCCAACATTGTGCATTGTTTGAGGGTTGCCGATAGGGTATGAATTCCTCGGTACTTCTGAGTTGGGCCAGCCTGGAAAGCTTCCTGACATTAGGAGAAGGCCCTAGCACAGAATGAAGAAAGACAAGAGGTGTGAGTCTGGAGGTAGAGCACCAGCAGCAGAAGGTGAGTCAGACTGTCTATCACAGGTATGAATGAAATCAGAGATGGGCTAAATGGGTGTGACACAGACACAGGAGGCAACAACTACAATCCCACTTAGCAGTCCAGCCTTCCCACTCCTCATCATCAGTTTCAATCATGACCCTATCTTCCACATAGTTCTGTATTGCTTTTTGGGTCCCATTAGAGCAACGACAGTGGATATGATATGTTTTAACATATTTGATCCTCTGTCAGCAAAAGAAAAAGCAAAAATGAATTAACCGAAGTGTATAAAACACAGTATACCTGATAAACTTTAAAAAGAGATAAATTTGGTTATTTGAAAACAGAAAATAAGGAAACCTCTGGCAAGTCTGAGAAGCAGACTTCTGGCAAAAGAAAGAAAAACACGCATATACAAAACTGTAATGAAAAAGCTAGAAACCACTGACACAGAGGATGTTTTAAAAATTAAAAGAGACTTATACAATTTACTAATATGAATTTTAAAATATATATATAATGGATAATGTGCTATGAAAATGTAATGACAAAAACCAATGCAAAAAAGAAAAATAAAGAAAATATCTGAATTGCTTACTAACCACAAACGAAATTTAAAAGACTATGGAAAATCTGCTCACCTCACCCAGTTTTGCATTCTTAGATAGTTTCATGGGTGGGACAGGAACAGTTCCTGAAAGAAAGGACAATGCTACAGAAGAAAGAAATAGTAACAGGAAAGTGAAAATAAATGATGCTCATGGCATTCCGCCCTTTGAGTAAAAGAGACAACGCCAAGTACGCTCTTCCACGTATACAATTCCAAGAAGGCAAACATAATACAATGCACTCACCTCATCCTTAAGGGTTGACAACCAAAGCAACATCCAACTATCACATCCAGCTGCAAGTCAACGGTCGCTGGGTGAGATACATTCCATTCAATCAGACCCTGACGCCGGTCAGTTAGTAATTATGTATTGAGGACATAAGAGTACAAAAAGGACGTGTAACTGTCCTCCAAGATCTTACATTCCAGTGGGAGGAGACAGATAGTAAACATGCAAGCAAATAAACAGATAAGATGAATTCAGGTACTGAAAACTGCCAAAAGAAGGTAAAGGTAACAGGGCTGAATATGATTGGGAGATGGACGTGCTGCCTTTGCTCTTGTGAAGAGTCCCTTCTGAAGAGATGACACTTGAGTTGAGATGTTTGTCATTGGTTTATTAAGATGTCTTGATTGAGGTATAAATATGAAATCATTTGATTTCTTGCCATTGCTATCTCAACTATGCTATCCCTATAGCATAGTCCCTCAGAGCATAGACCTTTATAGACTGTGGTGAAGTATATGAGTTAAGGTCCATCCAAAAGACAAACAGCACTATCAGTATTTGAAACAGGGCTGGGCACAGTAGCTCACACCTATAATCCCAGCATTTTGGGGGACTGAAGAGGGGGATCACTTGAAGCCAGGAATTCAGGATCAGTCTGGGCAACATTGTGAGACCTGCATCTCTACAAAAAATTTTTAAAATTAAAAAAAATTAACTGGGTGTGGAGGCACGTGCCTGTAGTCCCAGGTGCTCAGGAGGCTCAGGCAGGAGGATTGCTTGAGCACAGGAGCTCAAGGCTGCAATAAGCTATGATGGCACCACTGCACTCCAGCCTGGGTGACAGAATGAGACCCTGTGTATAAGGAAAAAAAAAAAAGTATCTGAAACAGAGAGAATTTGATGCAGACAACTAGTTACACGGGTGATGGAAAAGGTGAGAAACTGAACAGAGGACAGTAAGACTACCCAGATATTATCAGAAGAGGGGCAAATGGAGGAGGATGTGTGACCAGAGCCCAGAAACTATGAAAAAAGAGTGAAAGCTAGACCATGTGAGGCCTAGAGTCACACAAGAGGAACAGCCCACAGTCAGAAACTCCCCTGGAGACAGAGAGGTGGACAATGAATACCTTGATTGTTTTCCTTCCTCCTGTTTTCCAGTCCCTCACCTGTGCCTGCCTTTCACCACATAACCAAAAGTAACTGACCCAGGGAAGCACAGCGTGCAGGGATCAGGTCCCAGCCCCAGTACATAGCAGGGGTGGGAAAGGGGGAGGGCAAACAGGTCCAGGGCAGGCACAGGAGGATTCCATAACTTTCTGATTATTAAAAGTCCAGTCTTCTTTAAGGCTTCAGTCTCAAACTCCATTGAAATCTTTTTTCCCTTCTCTTGCCCTCACATGGAGCACTCTTGAGCTGGGATATTGACTTCTAGAAATGAAAGTGGAAAAAGGGTATGATCTGGGTCTGAGATATCTGCTCCCCTTCCTTCTTCAAGGCCCAGCCCTTCCTGTGTATTTCAGGTGGGCCGAAGGAGAAGAAACTGGAAAAAAGTCTTACTCATCTGGCCACAGCTGCAGTTCTTTCTGGGTTGGCGGGTACTGCTTCTCTGGCTAATGCTGGCCACAGATAACCTCACTGTGGCAGGCATTCAAATGCTGGTCAGTCCTCTGGAGGACTCATGGGACCAAGTCCAACCACCTTCTGCAACGTTCCCTGAGCCAGAGCAACTGTAGGACTATGTATAGGCAGCTCCCCTTCTGCCCCTATTTTCACCTTGAAATAATTCCTGTTATCTCCTGCTTAACCAGATAAGTCCAAGGGCAGATTAGAAAATAATATCCAACTGGAAGGGAAGAGTATACACATTGCCCCTTCTTTTAGGGATCTCCTGCTTTATGCCTAGTTCTCTGGAGTCTCCCCAGTAGTTAGCTTAGCGGGGAGGAGTCACTTCTCATCACAAACACTGCACTTCCACAAGACTGATGCTTCTGACACTAACTCCCCTCCTTCCGCCTTCACAGTCATCTCATGAAGATTGGGAAGGAGCGCTGGGGGAAGCCTGGTAGGGATAGATCTGGTAGGCATAGCCACTTCTCATGATAAGCCCTGGGAGAGGAATCTGGTGCCATGATGGGTAGCTGTCTTGAGAAGGTGGCATACTTAGAGCCTCTTTGTTGTCACATCTGGCCTTTAGCTGGAATTCCCAAACAGGAAAAGTCTCATCAAACATCCTGTTGCATTTGAACAATGGAAAGGAGGTGAGCTTGCAAAGATCTAGCGTAAGAGTGTCCCAAGAAGGAGGAACAGCAAATGTAAAAGCCTTAAATGCAAAGTAGCTTGCTGTGGCTGAGGGGTAGAAGGGCGCTGGTAGAAGCCGGAGCAAGAGTATGCGTGGGAGGATACAGAAAAATAAGGGAGAATGGGTAGGCGGCTGCGGATACTTAGGCTTTTGTAGACTAAGGTAAGGGGCTTAGATTTTATGTCTGGTTGCTCTGAGAAGCTAATGGATGTAGCTTATGTAATTGGACAGATTTTACTTTTTCAAGGCAGCAATTCTGTAAGTGGATGGATCATTACGACATTTTCCACTGTCAGAAAAAATAAAACCAACATTGACTGCTTACACAAAGAGAGTCTGACAAAGACATAATTCACCTCTTCTGGCTAACGTTCATTTTATTGTTGAGATGGATTCAACGATCTAGAGCTTTGCTCTCCACAGCTCTATTAGGTTAATAGTGTATGAACTGGTCATTGTTTTGGAGAGACCACTGTGTCTGTTCTGTGTGTGGAATAGACTGTGGGGACAAAGCTACAGGCAAGTAGACCAGTTAATAAACTGATGCAGTGATTTAGCTGAGAGATGATCATGTCCTGGGCGCTGGTTGAAGCAGTGGAGGTGGTGAGAAGTGGGTAGATTTGGGATGAATTTAGGAGGAGAAGCCTTGCTGAAAGGTCTCAGCTGTGAAAGAATGATTTCTGGTATTTGGACCTGGCTGGCTGACTGCCTGGAGAATGATGCTCCCTCCTGGGACGAGAATGCATCTGTAAAGGCAAGATTCATTTATAGTTGTCGTGCTTTTTTTCTTCATGATTATAGCCCCAGGGTCTATAAGAGTGTCTGCTACCTTGTAGGTACCCCACAAATATGTCTTGAATAAATGCAAAAGCAATCGTTTATCAGGTAGTCATTGAGAAGCCTATATTCATGCTCTTGCCACCTAGGACAAAATGATGCATGTAACCACTCTATACAGATGGTCCCAACTTAGGATGGTTCAAGTTATGATTTTTGACTTTATGATGCTGTAGACCTGATACACATTGAGTAGAAATGTAGAAAATGTATTTCAAAGTTTGAATTTTGACCTTTCCTCAGGCTAGTGATATGTGGTATGATACTCTCTTGTGATACTGGGCAGCTGTAGTAGCCACAGCTCCCAGTCAGCCACACAATCACAGTGGCAAACCACCATGAAATATTTAATACTTTATTCTAAAATAAGCTTTGTATTAGATGATTTTGCTCAACTGTAGGCTAATGGAAGCATTCTGAGCACATTTAAGGTAGGCTAGGCTAAGCCATGTTAGGTTATGTTAGGTTAGGTATTAAATGCACTTTTGACATGATATATTCAACTTGCAATGGGTTTATCAGGACATTACCCCAGTGTATGTTGAGGAACACCTATGTATGTTTGCAAGATTTCCACTTAAAAAGGAGAAATGGGCTGGGCACAGTGGCTTACGCCTGTAATTCTGGCACTTTGGGAGGCTGAGGTGGGTGGATCACCCGAAGTCAGGAGTTCAAGACCAGCCTGACCAACATGGTGAAACCCCGTCTCTACTAAATACAAAAAATTAGCTGGGCATGGTGGTGCATGCCTGTAATCCCAGTTACTTGGGAGGCTGAGGCAGGAAAATAACTTGAACCTGGGAGGCAAAGGTTGCAGTGAGCCAAGATTGCGCCATTGCATTCCAGCCTGGGCAACAAGAGCAAAACTCTTTCTCAAAAAATAAAATAAAATAAGGAGGAACGGGGAAGCAATTCCAGTTGCCATTGGCTAAGAACCTATGTCCCATCCTTCTGGATAGGGACAGTACAGACTTACTTTGCTGCCAGAGGAGCAAGTTCTTTCTGCCCTCCTATGGGTCCTACCCCTTAGAGAATTTGTGTGAATTCCACTGAGCAGCAGTAAAATAGCCACCATTGTAGAAGGATTTCTGCTCCTCAGCACAGGCCTAGAAAAGTGTTCATTCCTCAGGGACTCAGCTTCCTGGCCTCAGCTGCCTTGATGCTCTGAGTGATGAGGGAGAGCTGTGTGATGAACACAGGCCTGAGCAGTGTTGCTGTCAATGTTGCTTCAAGATAAGGTGCTCCCTCTTTACTCCAGATCCCTCAGGGATCCCTCTTCCCAGTTACAGAATTTGCTTTTGCAATTCTTTAAGGAAAAAGACCATCAAACTCTGCAGTATTGGAATCTTGCTGCAAATAGGAGGAGCCTTTCTTATATCTGCCTGCTGTTCCTCTTCTGCTTCGAAACAGCCCAGCTTAGATGGAAACATCCTTTTTGGCAGTGCTTCATTAAAGGGCATAAGAAATAGTCAACCCATTTTGACATCTTTTGACCTTAGATCTCTTGAAGCAGCTCCTCACTACCTTGCCTCATCCAGTTCCACATTTCAGGGACCATTACCTACAAGTCCTCATTTGCAGACATCAGTTTCTGCATTATTCAGGCCTCTTTAGTTATGGAACAAAAATCCAAGTAAAATTAGCTTAACTAACAAAGCACAGTTAATGACTCTTGTAAAAAAAAAAAAAAAAAAAAAAAACCCAAATGGGTCTGGAATCTGGATCACTGCATCCAGATAAACAAATAATACTGTCAAGTCTTTCTCCTCCCTTCTCCCATCCCTTTCCTTCCATAACTGCTCTCAACTTTTCTTTGTGCTTGGGGTTCATTTTATCTGACTGCAGATGGCTTCATCTTGGCAAGGGCAGGGCTTAATCTCCTGGTTCATGTTATGTAACTCAGCTCTGCCAAAGCAAGAAGAGGGCTTCTCTCTTTTCCCTATGCTTTACTGGACATAAGTTCCAGCCGATTATCCCAGCTTTGATCAGTTTCCTCATTCAATCTCAGTGGCTGGGGGATGGTCACGCCTAGGTCAGGTCATAGTCTTTGTGGCCAGGTGCTAAGAATCTGTGAGTGGCACTCCCACCAAAATCAACCCCGTGGTTGGACTAGGGGAGGAGCAGATATCTAAGGGAAGAAGGGGAGGATGGTTGTCCTCATTAAGAAAGGAGAGAGAAGCTGCTCAGGCAAAGACAACAGATCCCTCTTACAGTGAGTCAGATTTAATGCCAGGACCCAAAAAAAGAGCGAGCATTCAAAGGCTTGTTTTGGTTTTCTTTCCTAACTTAAACAAGAAACGAAGTTGGTGGGCAGGAATCGTAATGAGGAAGTGAGCATTTCTTCCTTTGTGGAGAAGTGTACTGAGGCAGGAGGTTGTAAGAGCAGGCCCTACCTTTGTTCACTGGGCTCTTGGAGGCTCTTGGAGAGGGAAGCCATTGCAGGTGATGACTCAATGTGGTGGATCACGCCTCCCTCAATTCTGCTCTGTCCAATTCTCCAAAGCCAAATAAATAGGAAGTGTGGCAGACGGATTCTTTTTAGTAGCAGGACACTTGGGTTTATTTTCATGGGCGTGAGTCCATGGGAAAGCAATTATTTTCTCTTGTTTCTTTGCTGCATCAGAGAAATGGAGCAATTTTAAAGAGGGATTTCAAAGAAACAATATCGTAATTTACAAAAAAATGGGATCATGTAGTGACCGCCAAGTCGGCTGTGCTGAAATATCATGACTTGTTCTGAACAGTGTCCATTAGAATCTTACCATGCCAGAATCAGAAGGGATCAGAAGAGATCATGGCCAACCCTCTCATGCTACAGAGAAGGAAACTGAGACCCAAAGAGGAAAATGGAGTCACTTAAAGGACCTAGTGAGTTAGAGGAAGTGCAGAACCTAATACTGAGGTCTTTTAAATCACTGGACAAGGATCTTTCCATTAACTCATTCAAGGATGCTTAATAAAGTAAATAATGGAGTGTCTGCTACAGATTTGCTTCTAAATGTCCCTGAAAGCAGTTGATTGGAAAATTCAACCTGGTGCTGCTAGTGAAATTGCTAAATGAATTTGATTCTTGCATGCCAAGAATATCTCTACAAAGATATGAGTTTGTCTTGGTTTAAACACTGTGGGCAACTGGATTCAGACATCAAGGTCATGGCTTTGCTCATAGTACCTTTGCCTTCCAGTGGCCTTTGAATTCGTCTTACCGAGGAGACTACTTGACCGTGTTTTTGTCGTCTCTGGTACCTTCCTGGTTTCCCATCTTGATGGTCAGGCTATGCTGCTCAAGTCCGATCCCCGTGGACCTTCGTCATCACAGCAAGGCTGTGTGGGGCCATTTTCTCCTCCACACCCACCTTTCTCTGTGCCCTACAACCTGGCCTGTCTGGAATATAATGCTGCAGCTTGCAGTTGGGTTCAGCCAACTGACCAGAGGTGGAAAAGAAGAGGGCGAGGGTGAGGTTGAGGTACTTATTGCCCGGTTCCCTCTTCGTGGGATTTCCAAGGGCTGGCTGCATCCCTCCATTACAAACCTCAGCTCCCACCAAGTGGCTCCTCCCATCACAGGACTCTCTCTCCAGGTACCAGTAGCCTCTCCTTCCAGTTGCCTGTTCAGGCCTGGGCAGGTAACAGCACCTGCTGTTACTCACGCTTTGATGAGCCCTTTGGGGTTCTGCATTGTCTCTTGTGGTTTCCCCATACCCTGCTATCCCTTTTAAAAATAATCCCTTTATTAAACTCACCTCAAGTTACCCCATTTGAGTGTGCCACCTGTTCATCTGGGACTCTGACTGATATACTACCTGACTCCAACCTGAGACTCCACCTCCCCCACTCTCTGGAACATATTCTGTCCCAAGAAGGAGAATATTTGGAGACTACTTTCAGGAGTCAGTGTGTCTGCAAGTTCCTTGAACCTGAACTCCTAAGTCTGAATTGCAAATTCTCACCTTCCTCCTGAGAACAAGCCCCCAAGAACTTACAGTAGAATCTCTCACATGGAGATGGCAAGAGGCCGGAAAATCAGGCCTTTGAGTGAGGAGGCTGGAGAGCTGTGCTGGCTGTCTGGGATGACGTTAGGTGTCTCATATAACAGAGGGGCAAAAAGAGGGGGTCTGGGGATCTTAGAGAGCCTACTGTGGCAATGTTGGAAGCCAGAGTGTTCCTTACATTTGGGCTGATGAGAACTAGGGGGAGAGATTTGTGTCCCTGCTTAGGCCAGAGCACTAGGAGGGGAGCACCTGCCAGGGCCAAGTGTAATGATGGCAGTGAGGCTCTGCTAACTGGACTGAGAGAGCCCCCAGGGAAGGTAAAGCACAGTACTCTCCTCTCAACATTAACCACTACCCCGCCCCCTGCAAATAGCCCACTGGTTCAAACTCCTACACCCCGTAGCTGAGCCATCCCATGGGTCTCTTAAGCTCCAAATCCCTGTTCTGACAATCACCAGCTATTCAATAATAGCCAGTGTCTTCTTTATTTCTATCCCTCATTGTGCTAGACACAAAATATGTTAGCTTAAGAATAGTTTACAGTCACTTACAACCTGCTTGCTACAGACTGCCACTTGAGCCCAAAACTGTGTGGGATGGCAGTTTCACAGAAGAAATAGTTGCAAAGATGCCCAAAGTGTTCACATTATCTCACATTTTTTTCAAAGTGCTTCACAGTTTGTCATTTTCTCATGTATTATATATCAGTTAATTCTCACAATAAATCTGTTATACATATGTATATATATGTGTGTGCCTATTGTATATAATATACTTATTTAACATATATAAAATTTTTGTATCTCTCTATATAATGTGTCAGAAGTACAAGGCTTCAAAAAAGAAAATGGCTTACCCAAGGTAATATAACAATTCAGAATGAATTGTCTCTTTAGATTTCATATGACCTCATTGTGTAATATATTCATTCTGAATATGTCTACCTTCCACTTGAGTCTGTGAGCTCGTTAAACACGGAGTCCATGGCTTATATTTTTTGTCCTATATTCCAACAAATGTGTGCATATGTATATGTGTGTATACAATGCATCTTTAATGTTTACTGAATACCAAAACAACCAGTCATGTATCCACCAATTAAATTAGGAAATAGAATTTTACTATACTGTCCAAGGCTTCTCTGTGCCCCTTCCCTGTATCTTAACCTCCAACCACTCTTCTGAATTTCGTCTTTATTATATTAATGTATCATATTATTTAAATGAGTATGTAGTTTAAGTTTACATAAATGGGTAAATGGTTTATTTATCCTCACCACCATCCCCTGTCCCTACACACCCTCCACGTACATACACAGTGTCCTACATACAGTAGGTCCTTGGCCTGGCCTGGCTCTTGCACGACCAGAAAGCATCTGACTGCCCACCATCATTTCTAAGGGCATGAAGAAGTCTGGTCAAAGTTTGGCATTGGGTTCTGGGGAACAAAAATCATGGGAACACGGCATCTTGGAGCACCTAGCTACACTGCATGCCCATGCTGCTACTCCAGTGGAGTCCTTTTGTAATTGTTCAACAGGTTTTTCTTGCCTGCTGCACAGATAAAGCCAGTTCACAGACAGAGCATTATTGCACTAAAGGTTTTCATGGACAATTTTGTGGGCGGGGGCTAGGGAATAGGTGTTGCTGATTGGTTGGGGTTGAAATCCTAGGGGTATGAAAAACAATCCTCTTGCATGGAATCCTCCTCTGGGTGGGGGCCATAGGACCAGTTCATTCATGAGTCACAGGTCAAGGAGGAATAAGTTGGTTGCCAGAATGAAAAAGTCTAAAAACCATCTCAAAACACCAATTTTAGGTTCTACAATAGGGATGTTACCTCTAGGAGTAAGTTTGGAAGTCATATATCTTGTGACTTCTGGCCTCATGACTCCTGAGCAGTAAGAGATTGTAGAAGCTACACCTACATTTTAGCAGAATTCAGGCTTCTCCCATAATCCTAATATCATGGACTTTCATTTGTTTTACAAAAGTGGCTTTGGTCCCTGAGCAAGGAGGAGGTTAATTTTAGGGAGGGACGATTATCATTCTTTGTTTCCAAGTTAAACTAGAAACCAATTATTCCCATGGTTAGCTTGACCTACACCCAGGAATGAGTGAGAACAGCCAGGTTGTGAGGCTAGAAGCAAGATGGAGTTGGCCATGCTAGACTTTTCTTGCTGTCATGATTTTTACAAAGGCAGTTTTACTTTGTAGCCACAAGTCACATTGATTCAGAGGGAAGTCCTAGTGACTGCCTTACTTGTGGAGCTCAAAAATCTTTTCTTTCTGGCCCTTGCTTCTGAGTCGCTGGTGACAAGCACCCCCATCCCCCCAACCCTTAATGATCTACCATTAACCTAATTTCCATTTCCTTACATGTTTCCCTGTCAAATTCTTGGAGAATTTATGCCACATTTTAACAATCATTTCAACAATGCAGGAGATTTGTGCAAGTCTTAAGAATGACATTTTTCAAACTGTAGGTCATGCATGACCCATTAATGAGTTGTAAAGCCAACTTAGTGGGTTCAGACCAGGATTTTTAAAAACTGAAATAGAACTGGGCGTTACCTTATCAAGCAGCCAGGATTACAAAAATATCAAAATGTGCTCCCAGTAGCAAGGTAGCAAGGGGTAAATGTTATTTTGTGAAAAGTGTGTGTGTGTGTGTGTGTGTATGTCCTGGGTCACAGTGTAAAATGTATTTCTTTCTATAAATTATGTTCAAAAGATGTTTTTAAGCCACTCCTCAAGGAACCTTGCCAGGGACATTGGTTGCTTGCTCATGTACCCACTATTCCACCTCTCCCTATGGTAGGCTAATTCTGTGGTTTGGATGGGCTGTAGGAGTGGCCATGAACAGCCTGAACCAATTACCATAATTTCAACCCAGTTGCTACCAGGATCGGTTCAGGGTTGGTCAGCAATCCAATGCCTACACCAACTAGGACATGTCATTCCCTGGCCACAGTTGGATCCAGGGATCCATCTTCCAGGAATCCAACCACATCCTTTGATGGGCCTGGAAATCTTACAAAGACATGCTTTGGAGAGGCTCTGTCTTGTCTGAAACACAAAAAGGCTATTCACTGTCCACCCCATCCCACCGTCAGACCAGAGCCTGCTGGGGAGGGAGAAGAAAAGACCAAAAAACAAACAAATAAGACACAGGATAATTTTAAGTGACACCATTAATAACCTACTTATAAAAGTCATGGTTTTGCTACCTTAAAGAGAGCTTTGTAGGTGACCACAGGTCCTTCTCAAGCACTGGGTTCCCTCAAGGAGTAGTTTACACATGGAAAAGACTGGGCACTTAGGAGGCTGAATGCCTAAGGAAACAGATTTGAGAATCATCAGTATGTCCATGCCAGGGAAGGCAGGGGCACATTTGAGGCTGTCCAGGGAGAGGTTCTGGCCAAAGGGAAAAGAGCTGGGGCAGACCCTGGGGAGCAATAGTGCCTTGAGTGGACAAAGAAAAAGGTGGTCAGAGAGAAGACAGATACTACGGTGCTTGTCCTTTTGCAGCATGGTGGATACAGATGAGAACAGTGTTTCCTCCTGTTCCCCTCTGTTAGTCTACCAAGACCTGGTCTACACAGCATTCCAGACTTCCAGGGCCCTCGCGATGGATAGCTGGGCAGTGGGAGAAGTCAAGGGAGAAGGCTAACTGGATACACTTTCTAATGGGCAGACAACCTCTTGAAGGAAAGAAGACATCCGGGAAAGAGGATGGGGTGGCATAAACCACATTTTGAAAGAAGGTTTAAATGTAAATCCCCTGGCATCATTAAAAATATTCTTTTTAGCTGAGCGTGGTGGCTCACGCCTGTAATTCCAACACTTTGGGAGGCCAAAGCGGGTGGATCACCTAAGGTCAGGAATTCGAGGACCAGCCTGGCCAATATGGTGAAACCCCGTCTCTACTAAAAATACAAAAATTAGCCGGGCCTGGTGGCACACACCTGTAGTTCCAGCTACTTGGAAGGCTGAGACAGGAGAATCGCTTGAACCCAGAAGGCAGAGGTTGCAGTGAGCCGAGATCTCGCCACTGCACTCCAATCTGGGCGAGTGAGACTCCATCTCAAAAAAATCAATCAATAAATAATGTTATTTTCAATAAAAACTGAAGCAACTTTTTGGTGTGTGGTGGAAGGAGTCAGACTGTTGTTTCTTTTGATGAAACATTATGATGAGAGGGCTCGGGGTGATCAGCTATACTAGAGCTATGAGTACGTATGCTAGAGTAGGTAATTAATTGTATTAATTGTATGTAGGTAATTAATTGTATGTAGCCATCTCCCTCACCAAACTGAGTGCCTAGGGAAAAAAAAAAAAAAGGAGTTGAGCTGAGAGCAGGGGATCTAGCAATGCTTGAGGGAGGAAGGAAGAAAAGATGAGTGGAAAGATCTGCTTTATTTAGTCCAGTCCCTCCAGGGGCACCTGCCCTTCCCACCTAACCCTACGTAGACGGGCTGGGAGAGAGACAACAGCGCAGCCCCAGGGCCTGTAGAATCAGAGGCAGGAACCCACCTCAGAAACAACATGGAGTCCTCTGTAAATGGAACGCTAAGATAAGGTGTGGAACAGAACCTTCCAGGAACTCAGACACACATTCTATAAGGATGGTGGATTCCTAGCATTTTCTTCTTTCATTTCCCTTAGCTTCACAGTTAAGTTTCTTTGGAAAGTACCTCATTGTCTCACTATCTTACCAGAAATGAGGAAGGGGTTCTGGTTTCATTCAGGGGCCTGAAGGAGGAGTCAGGAGTTGTGCTTTGAGGGGCTGGGTATAATGACGCCAGGGCAGAGTTGGAGATGCTGGCATGGTCTGCCTTATCTGAGTAGTGCTCAGCCTTCGCCCAGGCTCTCTGAAATCTCTCCTAAAAATTCATCCTGGCCTCTGTTTTTGACTTGGGTGAGATGTTTCCCGGAGTCCCGCTCCTGCAGCCACGATCTTCCCCAGCTAGGTTCAGCTCAACACAGCTGTGGTGCCAGGAAGACACCAGGGCTCTTCAAAAAGAAACCCCGCCTTCTTTTCTCAGAATGCAGAGATGGCCGGGGCTCTGGGCCTCTCCAGTCTTTCCTGGAAACACCATATGGCCTAGTTCTGATGGGCTCACGTGGAAAATGACGTTTGCCTTGGATGTGATGAGTCTACAGAACCTCCCTTCTGGCTCTCGTTTGTTCCAGCATTTCTGAGCTGACCCCCCTGCCACCCTACCCCTGGTGCTGAGCACTGGAGACATAGTGGGCCTCAACCCTCTTGGAGATTATAGACCAGGGAACACGTGGAGGGGTCCAAAACAAAAGCGATCAGGGGGGCCTCAAATGCCTCAGTAAGGAGGTGTGGTTTTGAGCTGGAGTTCCAGGATTTGGCATGTAGAGTGGCTGAGGCATGGAGGACAGCTGGTAAGAGGAGGGTGATCGTCTCTCCCTCCCTGTGGGAGCACTCACTTTTCCCCTCTGGGATGGCGCAATCAACAGCTGCTGGTCTTAGCATCCCTTCTGGGAATAGAAACCTGGTGAGGGTTCCTTTGAAAAATGACTCCACCTCAACCACCCACACCGTATGGGTCTGGTGGGGCTGCCAAACACAGTGTCATGTCCAACCTGACTTCCACCGTGGTAGAAAACAGATGACCCCAGTTCAGCCAATCACAGTGCCTCAAGACCCTGGCTTCGGCGACTGATACAAGGCAGTGCTTCACAACATAAGACTGTACTGAACCCCACACCTCTGGTGCTGGAAAAACAGGGTGGCAGTTTATTTTTGTTGTTATTAGATTGGGGAGCGTGTCTGACATTTAGTGGCCAGGGTGTCAAACATCAGCAGCACCCAGGACAGTGTCTTATAACAAAGAATTGTCCTACTCCAAAGGCCAATACACTTTGCTGAAAAACCTTCACCTAAAGGACGGGGCCCTGGACCCAACTGGACCCAAGTCTTTCCCTTGGGTTTTGTCTAAGAATGTCTGGCAAGAAAAGGCCTCTTTCTTTGGGTTCCTCAGCTCAAGGGGAGCCTGAAGCACCTTGGCCCTTCCCTCTGCCCTGTAATGCACACAAGAAGACGTCTGAAGGAGAAAACAAGGCCAACACAGAGAAAGGCTGGGATGAGAGATGGAGACAAGAGTGTGAGACAGCCAGTGACATCATCTGCCCTTGTCCTTTTCTGTTATGACAGCCAAAACATTTTTTTTTTCTCTTTTGAGTCAGGTTCCTTTCTCTTGCAACCCAAAGAATGGGTTAGTCCAGTCCCATGGCTGGGTGCGATGGCTCACACCTGTAATCCCAGCACTTTGGGAGGCCAAGGTGGGCATATCACTTGAGCCCAGGAGTTCAAGACCAGCCTGGGCAACATGGTGAAACCCCATCTCTACAAAGAACACACAAAAAATTAGCTGGATGTGGTGGCATGCACCTGTAGTCTCAACTACTTGGGAGGCTTACATGGGAGGATAGCTTGAGCCCAGGAGGTTGAGCCTGCAGCGAGCTGTGACTGTGCCACTGCACTCCAGTCTGGATGACAGAGAGAGATCTTGTCTCGAAATTTTAAAAAATAAATTAAAAAAAAAAAATTTTAAAGAATCCTAATAATTCCGAGGCTTCAGGAAGCAATGTTCCTTCTCTCTGGTGATGGATGTAGGAAATACAAATTTTAGAAGGCAGCTTCAGCTCTCTATATTCTCCCAAACCTCCCTCCACACTGTCTACAAGCAGGAAACAGCTAAAGGGAAGGATTACACAGCAAACTAGTGGCAGAGATCATATTGGAAGTCAGGTCTCTTGCCTCGGAGCTCAGAACAAACGCACTACTCTTGTTTACTAAAATCAAATGTAAGCTCCTGTCATTGGGGTCAGGGTGTAACTCTGTCCTTAATACTCCATTTGGCATTCAGGGGAAGATAAACAAAAACTTTGTCTGGGTCCCCTAGGAGCTTTCAAGCTGGTTGGGGCCATGACTGCTGCCCAGATCCTGCTGATTTGGCTTAAAAAGTGGGATATTCAGATGAAACTGGGAACACAGGATGCTCAAACTAAAGGGCAGGGAATTTCAAGCCTGCTGCGGTTCATCCTCCTTTTCCTGGGTTTTCCAGGTGAGGCAGTGAAACTGCTCTCTGAGACCTCACATTTCCTCCACAGAAGACCATCAGGAGATAGTTGGCATCACTCTTTGGCCCAGAGCATTCTCAGAGGTACCTTGTGGCCAGGACTCTATTTTGTTTATTTTTTTGGAGACGGAGTCTCACTCTGTTGCCCAGGCTGGAGTGCAGTGGCATGATCTCGGCTCACTGCAACCTCTGCCTCCTAGGTTCGAGAGATTCTCCTGCCTCAGCCTCCCTAGTAGCTGGGATTACAGGCATGCGCCACGATGCCTGGCTGACTTTTTTTTGTATATTTTTAGTAGAGACTAGGTTTCCCACCATGTTGGCCAGGTTGGTCTCGATGGCCAGGACTCTATAATTAGATGAAGGTGGGATCTTCTGCCCTTACCGTTAAGTTGGAAGGATTTATGAAAGGCTGGTACTTGCCTGACTTAGATAGGGGGGAGGCTGTGCTGCAGAAAGCGGGGAACCTGCTCACCTTTAAGTGCTTTTCTGATACTAAACTGTCAGAGCTCCTGGATCCTCTGGCATGCCCACTATTCAGCAGCCCTGCCTGCCTTCCCCCTCCCCGTTACACAGACAAAAGTCACTGTCAGGTATTTGTTGCAGGAGAATAAAGTCTTAATTGTTATAGGTATGGAAGGGGTTCAAACTAAAGCTATCTGACAACACAGTACAAAGAAATTCAGCTTCTGACGTTATCTCCCCATCTCTAAATTCCAAAATACGCTCACAGGCTCTCTTTCCTCTTCCCTCTTTCAATTGATTTCTCCAAATGCTTGGGTTCCTACAGGAAATTTTTTTAGTGTTTTCGAATATTTTGTTTTGCTTTGTTTTCAGTTGAACTTTTGTTATGAATGTCCAACTTTCAATGCACTAGGAACCATGGGTTTATCCTCTGTTCTCTGCCTCAGAGGGACTTCTTGAGGTTTCTTAATTTATGATCAATTTTGTAAGTGTCCGATGGATACTGGGAAAAGGAGGAAGATTCTGTTTTTTTGTGGTTGTGAATTTGTGTGTGAAGAGTTGTGTATATATGTGTGTACATTTAATCTTGGTAGTTATTCTTTCTTACTTTTTTAGTGCTTGAGTTGCTGAACAGAGTTGTATTAAGCTCTCTGCTGTACTGCTGTGCTTCTGTTGAATTCTCTCATCCAATGTGAATGCTGTTGTTTGGATGTATAGTTTTAAACATGCAAGTGAATATGTGAGTGTATGTTTGTAGAATTAAACTTGTTCAGGTCTCCTACAAAGAGGCCACATGGCCATGTGCCCCGTGTCTTATGGCCTTTGTTGTTTTTGTTTTCTTTCTTTACACTTTTTCAGAACATGTGATTAAACAGAAATTTGAGCCAAGAGGAAGGGGTAGTGGCAACCTATTGAAAATCCTCAATTTGTCTTGACCACAAGGGAATCTTCCTGACTGACCAAAGGAAAAACCAGGCTCTCCCTGAGACAATGCAACTGAATAGGGCCGACTGACAGGGAGGAAGAGTAGAGGACAATAGTGAAGCCATGCACCTAGCCAGGCAGGCAGCAGACAAGGGCAGATTGACACAGGACATGTAGGCCGTCAGCTCTGAAACTCTACCAAGAAAGCACGATGTTTCAACAGACAAAAAGAGAGTGGCAGTGGGTATTTGAAAAGCACATGAGGGAGGTTGGTCTGCATGGAGCAAAAACTCCCCTACTGGGTGCAATTTGGGCCTGGGATTCCAGTCTTAGAGAGGGAACGGTAAGAGGGAGGTTGGGCCAAACTTGGTGGAATTGTGGATAACACAAGGGATCACAGCAGAAGCATAGGACACAGGCAGAAGCCTAGTGGAGGCTGTGTTGCAGGAAGGCAGGCAGAGACTGTTTAATGTCCAGGTGTCTGAGGACAGGACTAGTGCTGAGAACTGCTGCAAACGAAGCCACATTGCCTCTCAGGACAAGAGAGAAGATGCTCAAGCCTGCTGGCCCAAGCCCTAACTCAGGGTCCAGGAAGTCTGAATCCCATTTTAGTTCTCTGTGAGGAAGGGAGGGTGCTGAAGGCCAGAGGACGTGTCTCCAGGGAAACAGGTAAAGCAGTAGGGAGAGCTTAATGCACCTCTTTCCGTCTTTGGCAGATCAAGCAGTCAAACAATTAGAAAGGATTAGCTACTAGGATTAAATAAACACACACATACACATTCACACACAAATGAAATACACAAACACACACAAGTTAATGTACACAAAAAATAGAGTCCACTTCTGTTTTCTGGTATGCATAGGACATTTATAAAAATTAATACTAAAATAAGAAATACATTTCCCAAAGCCAAAAAAAAAAAAAGAAAAAAAGTATTTATCCACAGGTCAAATTCTATATCCATAGTGTATTTTAAATTAGACATTAACAACAAAAATCTGTGTGAAAACAAAACAACACAAAACACAAAACAAAATAAAACATTTTCCTAAAGTAACCCAAGCATTTGGGGAAACCAGCTTGAAAGACGGGGATGGGGATAGACAGCCTGTGAGCATATTTTTAATGTTTGAGAAGTTGCAGAGACAATGCCAGAAGTTGAATTTCTCTGGTACTGTATTGGAAAAATAGCTTTTGTTTCAATCGTCTTTGATACCTATGCCAGTTACAATTGTGTTCTGCTACCGCAGAGAACTTGGTAGTGATTTTTAAGTTTATCTGTATAATGGAGGAGGTTAGGTAGTAGTCGTTTTGTTCCTGATCATTAGTTGATTGACCTTTCCGTAGACAAAAAGTGAAAATACAGGGGAATTGTATCTTTCTAAATGCATTTATGAGATGGCAAGAAAATAGGAGACTCTCAGGCCGAAATTCTAAGTGAAAGAAAGAACTCAGGAGCACTGCAACTGCCTGTTGTTCTTACAGCATTTATTGAACCAGATGAACTTGAGCTTCTGTTGTCTGGTCTCACAGGGCACAGGAAATGGGAGACAAAGATCAGGGGCCATCCAAGGCCCCTGGACACTTCCCCCACAAAGATGAGACTCCCAAGGTTTACATTTCCAATGAAAGGGTGAACCAGAAACAACTACTAGTCCCATCAACTGCTGGGAGGGTGTAAAAACCCAGGTGCCTAGCAGAAGAGGAGAAATAATGTCATCACTGAGAATTTGGAACCACAAGCTCTCTGTCCCTCATGTTGCTTAAAACCCAAATTCATATTACCTATATGGTCCAAACAATAAACAATTAAAAAACTCAAGTCTGGGAGGCTGCGGCGGGTGGATCACCTCAGGTCAGGAGTTCAAGACCAGCCTGGCTAACATGGTGAAATCCCATCTCTACTAAAAAAAGAAACAAACAAACAAAAATTATCTGGGCGTGCTGGCTCAGGACTGTAATCCCAGCTACTCAGGAGGCCGAGACATGAGAATTGCTTGAACCCGGGAGGCAGAGGTTGCAGTGTGCCGAGATAGTGCCACTGCACTCCAACCTGGGGGACATAGTGAGACTCTGTCTCAAACAATAACACAACTCAAGTCAATAATTTAGAGTAATAAAAGACTGGTAGTGGTCCAGGTAGCAAAAATAAATGCAAATCCTTGATAAAACTTACTTAGAAATAAATTTAACAAATGTTATGAAAGACCCCTACCAATAAAAACTATAAAACATTGTTGAGAAAAATTAAAGATCAAAATAGATGAAGAAATATACCATACTCATGGATAAGAAGACTCATCTTGTAAAGATGTCAATTCTCCACAAATTGATTTATATATTTCAATTCCAATAAAAAGCATAGCAGGCTTTTTTGTAGATATTGACAAACTATCACTAAAACTTACTTGGAACTATAAATATCTTAGCATAGGCAAAACAATATTGAAGAAGAACAAATCTGGAGAACTTGTTCTACCTGATTTTGAGACTTACCATAAAGTACAGTAATCAAATCAGTGATGTTGGCATTAAAATAAACAGATAGACTAATGGGGAGAAAAGAGAGCCCATAAATAGATCCACAAATATACAAATGATTTTTTATAAAGTCACCAGTGTAGTTTGTTGGGGAAATTTTCTTAACAAATCTTAACAAATTATGCTGGATCAACTGGATGTCAGTATAGAACAAACTGAACTTTGATTCATACCTCACATCATACATAAGAGTTAATTTAAGATGGCTTAAAGACTTAGATGGAGAAGCTAAAGCTATAAAATAATTAGAAGAACATATAGTAGGAAATCTTTGTGATTGAAGGTGGGGCAGTGAAAATATTCTGCATGATATTGTCACTGTATATTCATCAAAACCCACAGACAATAAGAGTGAATCCAAAGGTGAACTTTGGATGATGTGACAGTGTAATTTTTTACATTGTACAGTGTACATTGATTGTAACAAATGTACCACTCTGGTAGGAGATGTTGACAGAGGGAAAGGCTGTTAGTGTGGGTGAAGTCAGGGAATATATGAAAACTCTATGTAATTTCACATCAATTTTGCTGTGAACCTAAAACTGCTCTAAAAAATGAAGTCTATTAAAAAAAAGAGAGAGAAAAGACAGATTACTTACAAAGGAAAAACCATTAGACTACCATCTAATTTCACATAAATAACAATGGAAGGCAGAGACAGTGAAATGATACATTCAATTGTTGAGAGAAAACAGTTATCAACCTAGAATGTTATGTTCAGTGAAAACATTGTTCAAAAATGAAGGTTAAATAAAACATTTTCAGTCAAACAACAGATTATTTGCCACTGGTAGACTCTCGCTAAAAGAAATTTTAAAAGATAAACTTCAAGAATAATGACAGTGATTTGAAGTAGAAAGTCTGAGAGGTAAAAAGAAACGAAGATCAGAGAAAGTGGTTAAAAAGTGTTTGTACATATGAAAAAAGCTCATTATCACTGGTCATTAGAGAAATGCAAATCAATACCTCAATGAGATACCATCTCATGCCAGTTAGAACAGCGATCATTAAAAAGTCAGGAAACAACAGATGCTGGAGAGGATGTGGAGAAATAGGAATGCTTTTACACTGTTGTTGGGAGTGTAAATTAGTTCAACCATTGTGGAAGACAGTGTGGTGATTCCTCAAGGATCTAGAATCAGAAATACCATTTGACCCAGCAATCCCATTACTGGGTATGTACCCAAAGGATTATAAATCATTCTACTATAAAGACACATGCACATGTACGTTTATTGTGGCACTGTTCACAACAGCAAAACTTGGAACCACCCCAAATGCCCATCAATGGTAGATTGGATAAAGAAAATGTGGCACATATACACCATGGAATACTATGCAGTCATAAAAAAGGATGAGCTCACGTCCTTTGCAGGGACATGGATGACACTGAAAACCATCATTCTCAGCAACTAACACAAGAACAGAAAACCAAACATCACGTGTTCTCACTCATAATGGGAGTTGAACAATGAGAACACATGGACATAGGGAGGGGAGCATCACACACCAGCCCGTCGGGGTGGGAGCTAGGGAGGGATAGCATTAGGAGAAATACCTAGTGAAGGATATCTGGTTGAGGATGTAGCAAACCACATGGCACGCATGTCTATGTAACAACCTGCACATGTTCTGCCTACAGTCCAGAACTTAAAGTATAATTAAAAGAAAGAAAGAAAGAAAGAAAGAAAGAAAGAAAGAAAGAAAGAAAGAAAGAAAGAAAGAAAGAAAGAAATGTGACCTCCAATGTTGGAAGTGGGCCTAGCAGAAGGTGTATGGGTCATGGGGGTGGAAAAAAGAAGTGTTTGTAAGCATGTACACACTTATTTTCTCTTGATATCCTTGCCTCTTTGCAATGTGATTTTGCAGTTCCTTTTTATAAAAAAAGAATGGAGTCTTTTTCCCCACCCTTTGAATTTGGGCTCAGCCCCAGTTCATGCCCAAACCAATGGGATATGGTGGAAGAGATGTTGTGCCAGTGGGTGTTTTTTTGTTTTGTCTTATTTTTGAGATAGGGTTTCACTCTGTCGCCGCTGGAGTGCAGTGGTGTAATCATGGCTCACTGCAGTGTTGACCTTCTGGGCTCAAGTGATCCTCCAACCTCTCAGCTTCTTGAGTAGCTGGGACTACAGGTATGAACCACCATGCCTGGCTAATTTTTGTATTTTTTGTAGATAAGAGGTTTTGCCATGTTACCCAGGCTGGACTCAAACTCCTGAGCTCAAGCCATCGCCCTACCTTGGCCTCCCAAAGTGCTAGGATTACAGGCATGGGCCACCATGACTGGCCGGTGCCAGTTCTAAACCTAGACTCAAGGCCCTTGCACACTTTCATTCATTATCTTGGACCTCTGAACTGTCATGTTAACAAGCCTAGGCTAGCCTGCTGGAGGATGAAAAACCACATGGAGGAGCTGATCCAGCTCATTACCCTCTTCCACCCAACAGCCGACTCATAAGTGAGCTCAGCGGAAATCAGCATAAATTGGCCTAAACCTGAAAAACTGTCCGGCCTACCTATAGTCTCATGAAAAATGATACATGGTTATCATTCTAAGCCACTAAATTTTGAGGTAGTTTGTTTTTCAGTTAGGTGCACCAAGAATTAGCAATAGCTAATAATGGTATAAGTCAATAATGTCTTGTAGGTTAGAAAATAAGATAGAAATAAAATATGCAACAATAAATAGGATGGGCAAATGAGTAGAATAGAAGTGTTCTAAGGTAAATAAAAAATAGATTTATTTTTCTCATATAATAAGAAATAAGCATTATAGAGCTGGTGCAGCTGTTCAGGAAATTTATCAAAAACCTAGACTCTCTCCATTTTTTCTCTCTACAATCCTCAGTTTTGGCTATCACCCTTATGTTTACAAAATGGCTGCTGTACCTCCAGGCATTGCAACCATGTTCCAGGGAGAAAGAGAGAATATTAGTCTCTTCTTTTTTTAACTGGGAAGGATCTTTTGTACAGGCTCCACCTCGTGGAAAGTAGATTTCTGTTTACATGTCGCTGGCCAGAACTCTGTCACATGGCCATACCTAGGTACAAGGAGCCTGGGAAATTGATACATAATTTTTTCTAGGTGAACTGCTTTCCCAAAGAAAATCAGGACTCAGTTATAAAGCAAATGTAAGAATGGGAGTAGTTTAAATGACTAGCAGTCTCTGCTCTCTATTTTGGAGAAATCCTCTTACTTAAGGGAATAATCCAACAGGAAAAGCAAACAATGTCCTTGGCATAAAGATTAAGAGACAACATTACACAGGGAAGAAGGCACTGGAGTGAGACTCCTAGTCCTGGCTCTGCAGCTGACTTGCTGGGGAACTGATCCTCAGTTTCTTCCCCTTTAAATCAAGACATTGGAGTAAATAACATGTAAGCCTTTTAAACAAGAAGTAAGTCTGTAAAAACTGAAGGGAATTAACATTTATGACAGATTCCTTAATGTGCAATAGCTCATTTAGACCTCACAACAATATCTCCCTTTACCCTGGGGGATGCTAAATTTCAGAGCAGTCTGACCCAGACCCACATCTAGTGAATGGCAGAGCCAAAATTTCAAGTAGGATCTGTAGGCCTCCAAAGCCAGAGGCTTCTTTCTACTGCCCATCCAACCTTTCTCAAAAGGCAAATAAGGTCATGCATTTTTATTTACTGAATTTTAAGTAAAGCAGTGTCTTTTGAAGCAGGCCTGGTGCCACCTGCAGCAGAATCACCTGGGATGTCTATTACAAATGCAGATTCCTGAACCTTCTCCAGATGAACTGAAGCAGACTTGCTAGGGCCCAGTGAGACCCAGGAACCTGCATTATTACAAGCTCTCCAGGTAATTGGAGAGACTTTACAATTTGGGAACTATGATTTTAAACTAATAATTTAGTGTTCCATTCTAGTGTGGTTTATTTATGGATCTGTGGCTCATGGAAATTTCCTCCTAGTATCAGGAAGATACAACTTAAAAATAGTCTGTTTTTCCTTCCTATTGAATCCACTCAATTCCATGGAAAATGTTAAGGAACTGGAGGTGTGATTAACACTGATTAATCTAGGCTCCGTAAGTCAAAGGCACAGATGAACATGAACATACATGCTGATTAGAATCATACAGAGCTGGAAGGGGATGGGCAAAAAAATGGCATTAGCTAAATATTTACTATGTTCCAGACACTGTACCAGACACATTACGTCATTTAAGGGGCCCAAGACAAGTGATTCAATCCCTTTTATTTATAAACGGGGTAAGTACTATTATTATTTACATTTTAGAGATGAGGAAGCTAATGGCCAGAGAAAAACAGTCACTTTCTGAGATCATTTATTCATTCATACAATAAAAATCTCATTAGCTTTTATCTTACGCAAGACATTGCAAATAGGGCAGCAAAAAGGCAGTCTAGGGACCTCAGGTGGCACAAAGCCCACCAAATCTCCATTGAAGAAACTGGAACTGAGAGGGCAAATTGGGACTGGAGCCTGCCAGAAGCCGTCTCTCTGGAATCCCTCAGCCTGAGCAAGAGGGATGTTTGTTGCTGAGGCTGCTGGAGCTGCGGTCTAGAGCAAGTTGCAGGCCTCTGAGTCTGTTGGAGGTTGAGAAAGGTTAGCTGACTTGCTTAAGTAAGTGTCCTAGACAGGAGGGAGAAAGCGCGCGGGTCTCAGATCCTAGCTCCAAAATCCACGCCCTTTCCCTTTTCATCTCCCGGAAGGAAGCCTTCACAGGTGCGGAAAATGCTCACCCAGTGATTTTAAAGTAGTGCACAAATTGGCATTAGAGGCTGGTTCTGATTCCTGCTATCAAGGTTTATTTAATTCCAAGCTCAAATAACACAGAAAATAAAACTTCCTCCTTAAAAGGTTCTGCGGAAAAATATTCTCTGTTCTACGTAACAGCCTCCTTGGCTGTGTTTGTGTCTGAAGAAAGGACTAGTCTGACAGGAAGAATTACAAATCTGGAGCTCATTTTGGCGTCGCAGAGGGAAGGTGGGTGGAGCGTCTCGCAGTAAATTAGGAATTCAGAATGAAAACGTAGAGTTTATTTGGGTTTTTAGTGACACCTCAGGATTATTATACAGGAGTGTCAGACACAGCTCAAAGTAATGATGACTGCTCCCCCTCCGCCCCACGGGGGCTGGGTGCTAAGAAGGGGGAACCTCTCCTTTGAGGGTTTGGGGTGGGGACCCTCCCTTCCCAACCTGGATCGGGAATGGGGATGAGAGGAGAGCGGTTTGGATCCCCATCCTGGGTCTGTGCTGGAGGGAGGCGGGAGGCTATTTGGAGGTGTGTTTCGGCTCAGGATCTGGGTCTGAGGCTGGGATCTGAGGACTTTCTAGGTTTGGAATTGGGTAGGGGAGCTAGGTTTGGGGTGACCGCTGGGCGCAGGAGGAAATAGGAGAGTGAGTCGCATGTGAAGGGCACTGAAGAGGGATCTTCGGGGGAAAGCTGAAGTTGATGCGTGGACTTGGAGAGGGGAAGTTGAAGTGGATGCAGGGGCCTGGCGCTGCAGCGGATCGGGGTGGCATGTGCTGGGATTGCCGGTGCGGGGCTGTGAATGGGGTCAGGGTGGGGTTGAGGAAGTACCAGATCTTCCGCGCCTAGAGGAGGTTAGAAGAAAAGAGCCTCGAGCGGCCACAGCCTTTTTCCGAAAGAGACTCACACAGACACACCCATCACTCTACCCGGCCCTCCGGGACTAGCGGCTCAGCGGTGCTCTGGCTGGCAGATCCCGCCCCCACGCGGCCTCTGGGAGCTGGGAGCCGGGAGCCGACAGCCGATCCGGCCGGGGCCGCGGTCTGGCGGCCCGGCCCCCGGGGAGCATGGGGCGTGGCCAGAAACCGGCGCCCGCGGCTGTGGATTGGCTGCCCGGCGGTCCCGCAGGCGGGGCTCCCGGCTGGGTCCCGCTCGGCCGCTCGCGGCGGCGGGGAGGCGGGGCCGGCGGGAGCCCGGCAGCCAATGGACGCGCGTCCCCCGAGCAGTTACAAAGGGCCGGAGCGAGGCCGCCGCGGCGGCGGGGGAGGTGGGGCGAGGCGAGGCTTGCTGGGGTGAGGCGGCGGCCGGGCCGGGCCGGGCCACAAGCGGTGGCGGCGGGACCATGGAGGCGGCGGCCGCTGCTCCGCGTCCCCAGCTGCTCCTCCTCGTGCTGGCGGCGACGGCGGCGGCGGCGGCGGCGCTGCTCCCGGGGGCGACGGGTGAGCGGCGGCGCGGCGGGCGGGCGACTGCGGGGCGCGCGGGCCGGGCCCGGCCTCTGGCTCGCTCCTGCTCTTTCTCAAACATGGCGCGGGGCCGGGGGCGCAGGTGGCTGCGCCGGGGCCGGGCCGGGCTCTCGTGGCCTCGCGGGGCTCGGCGGCCGCCGTGCGAACCGCAAGCGGGGAGCGGAGGCGGGGCAGGGGCGTGTGTCCGGGCGCGGGCGGACGTGTCCTGCTGCCCGAGGCCGCCCCGCTCGGGACTCCCCGGGGAGGTGGAGTCGGGCGGAGTCGTCCGAGGTCCGGGGCTGCCCTCTGGGGTGTGAGTGGGCGAGGGCCAGGGGCGGAGAGTGTGAGGCCGGCGGGGACTGGCAGAGCGGTGGCTGCCCGCCGCCGCCCCCTCGGCACGGCGTGATCTTGTTCCGGGGACCCCCGCCCCAAGAGGGTCCGTGCCCAAGGCTGCCGGGCCCGGGGCGGGGTTTGAGGTTGGGGTGGAAGGCGGCTGCTGGGCGGGGTGTGAACTCCGAGCCGCTAGGGCTTCGGCCAGTGGGAGTCGGGGGCGAAGTGTGGTGAGACCCCCCGGGTCCACAGGCCGCCGTAACTCCCGCCCGGCTCGACCCGACCCGACCCGACCCTGCTGGAAGGGGCTGCTCTTCCAGCCAGGGGGGCTTTGTGTGAGAAGAAGGAAGCGCGGAGATGCGCGGAATGTTTCTTCTTTCGTGCGTCTGGGGAGTGTTGAAGTGAGTCCAGTAACCAGAAGGCTACGGATTGTTTTCGTAGTGGAAACTTGAACGTTTGCTCGTTCTGCGGGGTTTGGAAATTTTGGGAATGACTGTGAATTGATTAAACGCTTTTTATTTCCTCGAAAGACCATCACTCGCGATATTCCTTTTCTTGAGTGACAGTTAATAGTTTGAATCAGACATCTGTGTAGCTGGTTTTCAAGGAAGAATATTCGCTGAATTTTTCTAAATATTAAATCAGGTTGGGGTAGGTGGTTGGCATCCTCGAAGGGATGAGTGAAAAACTTTGTTAGCAGCTGAACTGAGGCACTAGAAGCTAAAATACAGAGAGCCTCAGTGTTAGCGACTAAAATGCAGTGAAAGTACATTTCTGTTTCTGAAACTGGACACAAGATGTTGAAATTTTTTTTAAAAAATCAAGACTGACGATTATAATTAGTCCTAATAGCTACCGTCTATGTATTATGCATTACTGCGATGTAAATGCATAAAGTACACAATTGTGTAAGTACGTTATTTAATCACCACAACTAAACTTTCAGGAGTAGTGGCATTTGCCCCACTTTACAGATGTGAAAAGTGAGGTGCAGACACATTAAGTACCCAATAACTAAGTGCTAAAGCTAGGATTTTCACTCAGATCTCAGTTTTCAAAACCTGTATATCTTATATATTAATATATATACATCATACTATCTGGCGTAGCCCATTTTTCTTCTTCAGTCGTCTGCTGAGCAATTGGTCTTTATTATTCACTTTAGATTCTGTCCTCATGATTTGAATATCAGATAGGCTTCATTCCGACTCTTAGCACATTCCTGAGTCCCTTCACGTGGGCCTCCTGCATTAGAGGAAACAATGGATTTTTGATATTGGCCTAGGGAGGAAGGCAAGATAACTGTGTGGACATTTGGGAGAATCAGTATAGTTAGGCATGAAACACAGGTAACATTTCCACACCACTATGAACTTGAATAGCACAGTGCATTCTTTTCCACCAAAAGTAGCATAAGAAGTGTTCATGTATTCAAGTAACAGTAGTGGACTTAGTTGAATATACAGAACATTGCTCAGTCCATGTCCTGGAGAAGTTTACAGTCTCCTTGGCGTGCACACAATACAAAGCTGTCCAGGTGCTTATTACTCTAAGCCCAGACTGCCTCAGCTTGTCTGCCTTCCTTGTTGGTTATGATGATGCCTCAGTCCACCCTTAAAAGACATTCTGAAAAAGGTCAAATGCTTTTTTTTCCCCCTCTGTAATTTGGCTTCTCTTTTAAAGACTTGCACTTTTTTATGTTCTGAGTATGTTTTATTGTTGTCTGCCCAGCTTCTCTCTCCAACATAGATTTCTCTAGGGAAATGGATTCCTTGTCCCTAGTACACAGTTTAGTACCACTATGTCTATGTTTGTATCCCATCTGAGAATGCTGTTTGCTTCCTTTCTGCCATTTCATAACTTTTTTTCTTTGAAAACATGCCCCCAATCCAACTCTTCTTTCTATGAATGCCTCTTGAATGTCTCCTCCTTTCTTGGTATGCAGCCTTCAGCTTAATCCTGCCTGTTATCCTCCAAATCTAGTTGCTTTCCCATGTTTCTCTCATCTAGGCTTTTCTATGGGCTACTGCCAAACTAATCTTCCTCAGCCATCCCCATGAAGGTTTATAAGATTTCCCATTTGTATTCAGCACTTAGAACCACACTTGAGCAGCTTATGATTGGGGCCATCTCTGAGTATCCTACCAGGGATCTCATTTCTCATGACTGCAGACCTTCAAACAATTTCTCTTTCTCACTGACTCCTGACTGTTCAGCCTTTTCACTACACGTTTAGTTTTGCCCCTGTTATGGGAGTGTGAGAAGTTCTCAGCCCTGACTTCCTGTGCTGGTTTAGTTCTTGAATTCTTTGTCTTCCAGAACTCTGCAACACTTAACAGTTTGTGTTGTCCATTTCTACTGCCTGTGCTGCTACTTAACAATACTTGACTGTGTTATAGGTACCCAGAGGACAAGATTCATGCCATTTCTTTATTTTATGGCCTCAGAACTTAGCACTGTGTTTTATATTCTGTTCCACATAAATGCTTGTTGATTTCTATTTGAGCATTCCTTTAGTATTTATACTGTTTTATGTAAGTCCGGTTTATGCAATATTAACTTATAATTCCATATAAATAATCAGGAAAAGTTGTATGGTGTGTTGAAAGCAATTGGTTATTAGTCCCACCTTCACCAGCAGTTATGCAGAAAATAGGGCCAATACCTACTTTTGCCTAATTCATGAGATTGTGAGGATCACATGAGAAAGTGGTATTTGAGTTTGAGGTTGCTATTCTGTGTTGTTACTAATGAGCAGGACTGATGTTCAAGTAGTTCCCACTGGGCCATGTGTGTTTTGGTTAAACATCCTTTCTTATTGGTTGGTACCCTTGTAGTGCCAGTTGTTAAATATTTTTAATATAATTCTCGTAGGGAGGCATTAGTATTCAAAAAGGGAAATGATTAGTGTAGGCTGGAATGAATGGGGGAAGCTTCCTGGACACTTTAGAACTTAAACTGACTTTGAAGGGTGGGTAGAATTCAGAGGGGGATTTGATGAGTATGAAAGTTCTCTTAAAGTTGTGTCTCCAACTGTCCCGGGGTCTACTCCAAAGGAGGAAACAAGGCTTTTACTGACTGGCAAGTTACTCTTCCGAGTTAGGTTCCTTATTCTGTACTGCGGAATTTGGATGTTTTAACTTCTATCATTTTTTTCCCAATCCTAAAAGCTATAGTACATAGCTGGAAACAAAACAAAAGTAATCAAAGTGGAATGAGTGAGGGAGAATAACATTATGGGATGGCCAGTAGGGCTAGGCAGTCAAATGTTGGAAGTCCTAAGTATATTATCACTTCAATTTACAGATTAAAAAACGACTCAGGTGAGTTTGTTAGGGTGACACAGGGGCAGAACAGAGAAGGAACTTTGATTTTCTGATTCCACATCTCGTGCCCTGTATGGTGCTTTAAAATGTGCAGGACTTGGAGGTGGGGGTGGGACAGGGTTGGGGTAGGTGTTGGCATCCCTGGAAGGATGAGTGACTTACTTAAGTGAAGTAGGCCCTGAACTTCACAGAATTTATGAAAAGTAAATTCTAAAGGTAGAGGAGAGAGGGAATGATTAAAGCCTTAAAGTCCTCAAGGGAAAGGTCAGTATTTTTTTTTTTTTTAATTGCTGATAAAAGGACCTGGTATAATACTTATTGATTGAGAAAAGTAGGCCTATAGTAGTTTGGAAGATGGTCTTGAGTAAGTACGGTTAATTGAATTGGGGTGTAATTAAAAGGCCTTGGTTTAGAATATTAGATGATCCGCTTTGTTGTTGAAATTAAGAGAGGAATTGACATTAAAAATAATCAAGAGGAGGATAAATCTTGTTCCTGTGAGGAGGGCCGCTCATGTGAGGAAGACCCCTGTTGAAAGGTTCTAGGCCTTAGTTGAACAGTTACAGGGACTCATCACCATTCTTGTAGTGTCATTTTATTGCACCAAATATGTTCATGTGTAATAAGTGGAATTTTGAAAATGCTGTTGTCCTATGGATGGCCCTTCTAATGTAAGAACGTGTCTCTTCAAACCACAGAGCCCCTTGCAAATGTCGACAAACCTCTTGCCTTTTGCAGTTCTTCCTTGATCATGGCTTACGTAACACAGAGTTCTCTGAACAGATGGACTGTGGTTTGATATCATGTGATTGGGTCACATCTTTGCTTCCTGCTTCTGGAATTGAGGGCAGATGCTGGCATATTTCTCAGGGATTTTTTTATGCTTTGTCCCATAGAACTAGCTTGAGGAAATTTTTGGAGTCTTCTCAAAATTTATGATTTGTTTTGGCCCAGCCTAACTGCAATACTTAGGATAATATTTAGTACCATTCTTAACTGAATTTTCTCAATGTCAAATCCAGGCAGTCTCCATAAACATTAAAATTGTTTGCTGCTCTGAATTAGATCCAATTTTATGTGTTTTGTTTGCTTTCCAGGTAAGTTTCTTGTGGCTACCCTTCTTCATCATGAAGAAAATTGGTTGGTAGGCTTGTAGTTATTCATCTCAGACATCACTTTCTTAAATACTAGTGGACGAAGTCCAGTTGGTTTTATGGTCCAATTTTATAGATCAGATCAAGTCTTTTGTAAAGCTGCTCCCTCAAGGAATGATTTCTAATCTAACTTAAAAAAAAAATTGATTTGCAGAGTATACACACAGGTTACTTTGAAATTTCTTGAAGGGGTACAAGAATGTGCTACGTATTCTACCCGTCTCGTTTAATTCTCTCTTCTCTCTTTTTTTTTCTTTGACCATGGCTAATATGCCATCATTTAATTCTCATAACCAAACTTGAATGGTAGTTGTATAGAGTACCAAAACTTATTTATTTGCTGGTTAATTTCCAAACTCTTAAGTCCATTTTTTCCCAGATACAGGTGACCAGTGCTCAGAAGATAACTGTAGGTTTTGATAACATTGGCTCTACCCCAAGATTCTTTTCAGCTCTCTTAAACATTATCCAAAGGTGTTAGTATTTTGTTTTTCATCCTCTAATCATAAATACATATATAAAAGGAAGACACTGCTTTGAATGGCACAGATGTAGACTAACAGTAGTTCAACCACTGAGACTCAAATGATTTTGTATTACCATAAACCCCATCTGCCTGGGTAGGCAGAATTGACATAATTTTACTCAGGTTGGAACCTAGTTCATGTCTATGAAAGAAGACCGTTTTTGTTTCCATTTTATGGACCAGGAAACTGAAGTTATGCTGTTAATGGAAGGTGGAGCCTGCATGTGAGCACTCCAGGGTATGTGCTCTTTTCCTATGCAAATGCTCCTCTACTTATGATGGGGTCACGTGCGTCCATGCTGCTTTCGTATAGAGTAAATACATTGTTAGAGCCACTTCAGCAGGAAAGTTTCCTTTTTCTTTTTTGCAAACCATGAGAATTTGCTTCAGATTGTCTTGATTACAGTTTTACTATTTCTTTGCAACTGCGGGCTATTCAGATACTAATAGTCTTTCTTTAACATTATATTTTTAGGTAATTTGAGTCTCCCTGACAAGTCCAGTGATAGTTGATTACTTATTATTAGTGTTGATTTATACATATATTCATAGCAAATTCTTTTCCTCTAAAAGTAACATAAGCACAGGATTTAAAATTTGTATTAAAGAAAACAAGCCATCACCAGCCATTATTAACATTGTAGCAAATCTCGCACCCATTTTTTTTTTTTAAGTATAAAAAACCATTCTTGGGTTGGGCACGGTGGCTCACACCTGTAATCCTAGCACTTTGGGAGGCCGAAGCGGGTGAATCACAAGGTCAGGAGTTCAAGACCAGCCTGGCCAACATGATGAAACCCCGTCTCTCAGGCCTGTAATCCCAGCACTTTGGGAGGCCGAGGCGGGCGGATCACGAGGTCAGGAGATCGAGACCATCCTGGTTAATATGGTGAAACCCTGTCTCTACTAAAAAATACAAAAAATTAGCCGGGCATGGTGGTGGGCGCCTGTAGTCCCAGCTACTCGGGAGGCTGAGGCAGGAGAATGGCATGAACCTGGGAGGCGGAGCTTGCAGTGAGCCAAGATCGCGCCACTGCACTCCAGCCTGGGCGACCGAGCAAGACTCCGTCTCAAAAAATAAAAGAAACGTCTCTACTAAAAATACAAAAAATTGGCTGGACGTAGTGGCATGCACCTGTAATCCCAGCTACTTGGGAGGCTGAGGCAGGAGAATCATTTGAACCCAGGAGGCAGAGTTTGCAGTGAGCTGAGATCGCGCCACTGCACTCCAGCCTGGGCGACAGAGTGAAACTCCATCTCAAAAAAAAAAAAAAAAAAAAAAAAAAAACCAAAAAACCAACAACAAACCATTCTTTAATCATTCTATTTCAGCAGTTTATGAAAGCTAATAAAAGTGTTTAAATTGACAAAGAGCTTCAGTTTACAGAGGAAATAGCTCATCTATTCTTAGCAAATATTTAGTAGTGATCAACATGATGAGAAATATAGGAAAAGTGAGAGGCAGTCTTGCTTGTTAAAAAATTGATGCTGAGGAAATACGACTACAGACTCAGTACTAGCAACCACAGGGACTGCTTTACAGAGAGGAGGTAGGACTTGATCTCTCTGCCTTGCAGGAGGATAGGGCTTTGAGTGGATGTGTCGTGGAAAGGAGGCACCTCTTAGCTGGAAAGGATGGCGTATGTGGAGAAAGAACATTCTAGGTTTCAAGAATTCTAAGGGGAGAAATGGAAGTTCATGGTGTAAAGGTTGGGCGCAGAGAATTATGGGCCTTGAAAATCAGGTGAGTGTTTTAATGTGGAAAAAGAATGTCTAATTGTGCCACAGAGGGAATGGGTCAGGGTGGCTACCCAGGGAGATTTTGGAGTTGGTTTGATGGCATTGGGAACGGGGTGAAATGGTGACTGTATGACATTTGAAACAAAGAAATCAGAGGAATTGGTAGTAGGGCCTGTGTGTGAGTGTTCCCTTGCTTGTGTGCTCTTCCCTCACATACCTGCATGGCTTCCTCCCTCACCTCCTGCAAGTCTTTGCTCAGATGGCACCTTTTTCTCAGTGAGGCTTATCCTGCCACCTTTTAAAATGGTGTCATCATCCTACAGTGCTTTCCTTCTCTGTAACAATACCTTCTAACATACTGTATTTACTTATCATATATACTTATTTACTGTTTATTGTCTCTTTCCTATCATTCTAAACTTTGTGAAAGTGAATGTCTTCGTTTTGTTCACTAACGTATCTCAAGTGTGTAGAAAGTGCCTGGTGCATCCTAGGCACTCAGTAAATATTTGTTGAGTGGCAGTAGGTTTTAGCTGTAAAGAGGTGGAGTACAGAAATGACTCCATGAAAAAAAAAAAAGAATGACTCCAAGCTTTTTAAGGCTGGATAATGCCTTTAACTTAATGAGTAATTTGGCATGAGGATTAAGGGGAGATGAATTCTGGTTTAAGCATGTTGAGTTTGAGGTGAAGGTAGCCAAATAAAATTGCTCAGTAGTCAGCAAAGGTAAAAAATGGAACCTAGTTGGAAATGGGAGAGAACCTTAAGCGAAGAAGTGGCTACTAGCATCTAGCATTCACCTCATATTCTCTCTCTCTCTCTCTTTTTCTCTTTTGAGGGTGGGAGGATTCTAGTGTCCCAAAACACTACCTTAAATGGAGTTTTTATTTAGTCCTAGCCTGTATCTGGAGTCCTGGTCCGTTTGCTGGGATATAGTTCTCTCCTGTTTTGCAGGTTCACGCTTTCTGTGTTTCTCCCACCTCTCTTAGTAAAGACGTATATAATCAGAATTACTCGTGATCTTCTGGTTGTATTGAAATTAACCTTCAGACGGTGCAGCTTTCTCTGCAGTAATGCGTTTGATCTCTTGCGAGTGCGGTTCTTGGCTGAGATAAAAGAGAGGAAGTTTCCTGCTTGCCGCCTAGGCCTCCGGTCATGGTTGCTGATGTTACAGGTGTCAGCTTTACTATCTCCTGGAGCTCCCTGATGGCTATCCTTTTAAATGCTTTTCCTGTTGTTTTTCCCAGTAAACCAAACACTGGTGCCATTGTATCCCTAGACCATCTCTCCTTTTCTGTTTGGATTGATCTAACTTAAATTTTTCTTTCAGTTTTGAAGGCAGATTCAATTCATGTGACTTGGTTGTCAGAAATTTAATGAAATCTTTGTTTATAGGAGTAGTATATAAGCCCCAACATACCTGGCTGTAATTAGAGTCTAATCGGTGTATCTGTGACTCACTTTTCAAAAGAGGATACTTCCTAATTTACCTGATTGTTGTGAAGATAGTGTACAGTAGTATTTACACTTAGTACATAGCCTGACACCAGTAGGTATTCAATGAAGGGGAATTATTATATATTTAAATAAGTGAAAGAATGTCTTCTGAAAGAAGAAATACATGTCAGTGTAATGAAGAACTAGAATTAATTGGTAGACTGAAAGGCAGAATTCAACTCAATGTAAGGAATGACTATCTACCATAGCTGTCAAAATGGAACATTGTAAGGTAGTATGTTCCCTGTCACACTGGAACTGTTCAGGCAGAGGCTAGATAACCTGTCTGAGAAATTGTAGAAGGAATTTCTTACATTAGGTGGGAGGCTGGACTTGTTTATCTCTAAGTTCTGTTTCTCCTCTAGAATTCTGTACTTTTGGGCAGAGTCCAAGCTTCCTTGCTTACCAATTTTAGCCAAATATAGTCTAAATATCGCTAGGATTCATGGCTTCAAGATGAGCAGTATCATGTAACTCCTGTATTATATGAGAAAAGTTAGTTTATCCATTGATTGTCTTGTATTCCGGTCATTTTCCAAAAAAGGATTTTGGAAGCTTGAAATAATACCAAATTCAGTAAGACCAAATCTGACCACAAAAGATAAGAATCAGTAGTTAAAAAGGCAAAGAGAAAGATAACAATTATCCGTAAGTTTAGCTGAGGAAAGCTTTAGAACTTGAACACAGTACTTACTTAGCTCTGAGTTTTTTGGTAACCAAAGCAAGTAAGGAAGACTGATAATTTGCATAGATCTCATTGCCTATTGAGAATTCATGAGGAGGCTGCCACCTTCCTTAATAAAGTGGAACCCCAAACGCCAAGATTATAATACAGGGAGAATCTCCAAGTGGTAAGAGGTTATTACTGGGTCTGGCAATAATCTGATTCTTGTTCCGAGACTTCCCCTTTAACACGTATTGAGGATTCAATTTAGTGCTGCTGCCTCCATCTTTCTTCTCCAGTTTAAGTCCCTGATCCAAGTATGAACACATTAGTCTTTCCCTAATGCCAGTGGAACAGCTGATGTGAGGCTAGGACATTTAAATCAAGCTTTGCTAAAAGCTAGAGGATAATGAATAGAGAGCAACATGAAACTATTCAGTCTGGCTTACAAAGACATTTTTCTCATGCCCTTATCTTTTGGTGTGTCTCCATTTGATGCACTTCATCTGAGTACTGCCACCAAAGGCAGAGCCAGACGTTTACCTTCAAACACGTGCAAGTCAGCAAGATCCAGAGTGTCTTTGCTTGGGTTTCTTGTTTGAAGAACTGCTTCATTTCTGAGTAATGGACGTTGGGAATTATTACTTTAGGAGAGACCACACTTATCTGAGAGTGTGGCCCTGCTGTACTGGTCTCACAGTAATCCCAATATTCATAGAAAAGATAGGCATGTACATTAGCATGAGGGCATTGTTTGGTTGGAAGCATTCTGATCTCATTGGGAAAAACAAGCTTGTCTCTGTTGTTGAGCAGAAGCTTTTATAGAAGTCTTTGTACATGGGCCATTGAGAAATAAAGTGAACAGTTCGGGTTTATCACTCTCCATAATTTGTAAGGATTCACTTTTCCTTTTTTCTGCAGTTGCAGAGCTACTTCAGGTCTGTTCCAGTGTTTCCTTGTTCTCACCACCGAGACTGAACCTCCTTATTTTTGTTCATTTGCTTCAGGAAAACCATTCCATCTAGATTTCCTAGGTGTAAACCTCACTGATTACATAATAGTTTATATTTATAGTTCTAGGACACCTTGTTCAGGCATCCTGTTACATTTCTACATTATACGATTCTTAAATATGCATTGAATTACAAATAGGTCCCCTGGGAAAAGACAAAACTAAATGGCTTTTTCTGCGAGAAACTAGGACTAATACAGATATTTGGGAGCACTGAACATGGAGGATAGAGTTAAACTTGAAGAGAAATACAGAGATAGAAAAGCAGTAACTGCCCTTTCATTTGTATGCATGCACACGATATACGTATGGGTTTTTTATTTTTTTGCTTGATGTATTCATTTCCAAATCAAACTATAATGTGCTCTAATTGGGTCTCTTTGTTCAGCACATGGTTGTTGATTTGAGTACTTTCTCCAGTTGAAAAACTGACATTTTAATTTTGTTATTCAATGTGCAATAGATTTAAATAAAAATACCCAAGATTGTGTATTGTAGATTTCCTTCAACAATAATTATATGTAATTATTTTATCAAAATAAACAAGTTAAAGTAGTTTTAGTTATTTTGTCTCATTTTACATTTGGGAAAAAAATTACAAACCAGGGGCCAGAGTCTGGTCATATTTGTCAGTGAGGAAAGACAGTTTCTGATTGCCAGTCCCACCAGAGCACTGGCAGATTAACACAGCATTGTAGATTACTTTCCTAGGAAGAGATGCTCTTTTTTTCTCCCTTTCCATTATTTTCCTTTCCTTCTTTCCATGGTACATTGTCCTTTTGTTTTCTTCCTTCTGATTTCGATGCATATATAAACTTGAGCCTTTCTGCTCTCACATACTCTTTCTCCCCATGATCATAATTGTTTCTTCCTCTTTATTCTTAAAATAATAATAATAATAAGGCCACATAAGTATTTTATCTAGATCTCATCTATCATTTAAGTTTTGTCAGGTCCGGCCTGCTCTTGCCTTACCATGGGAGAAGGGAAAGGAGGGAGGAGTTTTAAGGGATTTTAGGCATCAGGCAGAAGTCTTAAGGGAAACTGCAAGGACCACCAGGCTCAGAATTAGCTGTGCATTGCAAACAGATGGTGTGTCCCTGAGGAAATAGTGTAGTTGCCCTAAGCAATTGGGTGCTTCCATCTGATTTAGCTTAGTCTCTGTAACTGGGAAAAAGGAAAGTCTCATGGAAGAAATGAGGATAATCACCTGTGAACCATTCTAAATTATTATCTAGAGCCTAGTAATTTTTGTCTTGTATATAGATTTCACAATTCTGCAAGATAGTCTTCTGTGTCGTATCTTCAGTTCACCAAGGAATAAATGACATCAAGACCCTTATGTCTCTGAGCCTGGCAGATCCTTATCTTTTAATAACCAACCCACCGCTTTCTTCATTAGCGAAGATGCTACTGTATCAATGCTACCAGCAGTTGGAAACCCATATCCTAATGCCAAGCCTCTGCATGTAGATTTTGAGGTCTGAAAACTTTATTAGCTTGATTGCAGTACATCTCAAGCCTAAGTTTTCATATACATATAGTTTAGTCTCAAAGGGCAAATGTTCCCCTGAATGAAGTTCAGTCAACACTAGATGCTTATATCTTTATGCCCCAAGGGAGTCCAAAATTTAACGATTAGAGATATTATAAAAATACAAATAATATATAAATAATACAAAAGCTCTTTCATTTTGGCAGGCTTTTCTGTCCTTGCTTGGTTTAATTCAGCTGTGTTCTTCTAGGAGACTGCAACTGCAATTTAACTGCTTGCTTTGGCGTTTTGTTTGACAAGGGAGATGAACATTTCAGATGAGACGGAGCCTTACTATGTCACCCAAGCTGGAGTGCGGTGGCGCGATCTTAGCTCACTGCAAACTCTGTCTCCTGGGTTCAAGCGATTCTCCTGTCTCAGCCTCATGTGTAGCTGGGATTACAGGCATCCGCCACCACGCCTGGCTAATTTTTTTTGTATTTTTAGTAGAGACAGAGTTTCACTGTGTTGGCCAGGCTGGTCTTGAATTCCTGACCTCCGGTGATCCGCCTGCCTTGGCCTCCCAAAGTGCTGGGACTATTGACGTGAGCCACTGTGCCCAGCCTTCAATTTTTTTCTTTAAGGTTAAGTGCTTTTTGAATCCTGTTTGCTTACTCTTTCTGACCCAAATGTTTTAAAAATGTTTTCCTGTGTTTTCATTTAAAGGGTTTGTTTTACCTTTCACATTGAGATGTGTAGTCCATCTGGAGTTGGTTATTTATTATGGTATGAGATTTTTATTATTTTTAAAATATGGATACCTGGTTGACTCAGAACCATTTATTGGTAATACCTTCTTTCCCCCAGTGTACAATAGTATCACCTTCATCATAAATCAAGAGGTTGTACATGTGAGGGTCTGTTTCTCTGGAATCTCTGTTCTGTTTGCCTATTTGTCCTTGTGCCATTACCATGCTGTCTTAATTATTATGATGTTATGAGTCTTGATATCTAGTAGTGTAAGTCTTCCAGAGATTACTTTGGTCATTCTTGGGATGTTGTTTTTCCATATAAATTTCAGAATCAACTTGTCAGTTCCCACTGAATAAAAACCCTGTGGGGATTCTGATTTGATTTTATTGAATCTACAGATCACTTTATGGAATATTGACCTCTTTACAGTATTGAATCTTCCAGTTAGGAGCTTGTCATTTTTCTCCATTTATAAATACATTTTAAAATTTTATTTTATCTCCTTTGTAATTTCTATTAATGAGTAATATTTTTTAAGCTTTCTCTGCAGAGGTCTTACCTGCCTTTTGTTAGGTTTATTCCTAGTTTTTAGATTTTTAAAAAATGTTTTCTATTTGTTGCTGGTTTAAGAATGATTTTTAAATTAAACTTAATTTTTTTTGATACAGTGAGTAACCTTGTATTAGTGACCTTGCTAGATTTACTAATTGATTCTAATAGTTGATCTGTAGGTCACTTTTGGATTTTCCATGTGCATAGTTGTTCTCAGCAAGTAATGATAGTTCTGTTTCTGTCTAGTCTGTCTGTCTTTTATTTCTTGTTACACTCAGACCTGTAATATAATGTTGAGAAGTAGTGATAGATATCCCTTTCTTATTTGTGATTTCAGGGGAAAACGAACAGTCATGCAACATTAAATGTAATGCCTGCTTTTATGCCTTTTCTTTAATCTGATTGTTTCAGATTTTTTTTAAATACTGCAGTTTACCGAGATTTTTAAAAATCATGAAGAGCTGTTGAATTTTATCAGTTTGCTAAGATTTTTAAAAATCATGAACAGCTGTTGAATTTTATCAATTTTTTTGGTTTTTGTTTACATCACCTAAACTGCCAAACTTCCTTATTGTTTTCTTTTCTTTTTTTTTTGAGACGGGATCTCACTCTGTTGTCCAAGCTGGAGTGCTGTAGCCTGATCATGGCGCACTGCAGCCTCACACTGCTGGGGCTCAAGTGATCCTACTGCCCCAGTCTCCCAAGTAGCTGGGACTACAGGTGCATGCCATCACGCCTGGCTCAAGTTTTTATTTTGGCTTTTTTTTTTTTTTTGAGACCGAGTCTCACTGTCGCCCAGGCTGGAGTGCAGTGGCACGATCTTAGCTCACTGCAAGCTCCGCCTCCCGGGTTCACGCCATTCTCCCGCCTCAGCCTCCCTAGTAGCTGGGACTACAGGCGCCCGCCACCTCGCCCGGCTAATTTTTTGTATTTTTACTAGAGACAGGATTTCACCGTGTTAGCCAGGATGGTCTCAATCTCCTGATCTCGTGATCCACCCACCTCCGTCTCCCAAAGTGCTCGGATTGCCGGCATGAGCCACCGCACCTGGCCAATTTTGGCATCTTTTGTACAATGTTTTTGTATATCCTCTACCTAAAATGACTTTCCTTTCTTCACTAGCTTTCCTCAAGTCTTAGTTTAGGTGTTGTCTTTCAGAGAA
Source organism: Papio anubis (assembly GCF_008728515.1). Lineage (NCBI taxonomy): Eukaryota > Metazoa > Chordata > Mammalia > Primates > Cercopithecidae > Papio > Papio anubis. The sequence goes on from NC_044988.1 coordinate 68,337,921, forward strand.
ATCTCCGTTGCATCACTGTTTATCAGTGGCGTGTTCTCTGCATTGTAAACTTGAGAGCAGGAATCTTATCCTGATTATCTCTGTCCTCGTAAAGGTTTTTTTCTTTCTTGCTACACAGGTTACATTCACTGTCGTGTTCTGAGAAAAAGGTGTTCAGGCCTTGCTTTCTGCTTCTAAAATTACTAACTGCACAGGACCATCAGTTCATTTCTTCAACTGTGGCTCCAGCAGATCTCTCGCTGTTTGCTGGCCCAGGTATTGCTCTCCTCTGCCCCGAGTCAATGGCAACTGGGAGTGGTTACCACAGTTCTCTTACCACAGTTCCTTCTCTGCCACAGTTCTGTTTTGTATGTCATTCCCCTAGCCCAGGATGATCTGCCACTTTCATTTACGTTCATTATTACGCCTTATTATCTGTGCAGCCAAGCCAGTGTCTCCTACAGCCACTTGTGCTTTCCAAAGGGAAAGGTTGAATTTTTCATTTTGTTCTACGTGAGGGGTTGTGGGGAGTAGGGGTGGAAATCACTGTAGATTATCAAGTAATCCTTTTTTTCTTTGTGTACTTTTGGAGTAAATCTAGATTATGTTGATGTAACTATTAGGACATTTCTGTTTCTTCATCTCTAAAGGAGCTGGGATCTGATACTTCTGTTCATATTCCTTCCAGCATGAACATTTTATGGCTAAGTAGACATTAACTTGTTTATTAGTTAGGGATATTACATACATACATTGGATGTGTCCCTACACTGTTAATTTGGGTTGGAACTGAAAATATACTTTCTGTGTGTGCCTAATGCTACTACAGTGAAGTTCTTGAGCCAGGTCTGTTCAGTCATGTTGTTGAAAAACTATATGAATATTTATGAAGGAGAAAGAGACGATAGAGGTACCATGAACATTCACTGTTTTATGTGCATATGGTTTATGTTGTGTTCTGTGTCAGTATTGCCTCCCAGAGCTGTCTCAGCATTAGCTCTGATTCTCTGTCTAGCATCTAGACCAGAGACTGGCACATAGTAGGAGCGCTAAAGAAATACTTGCTGAAAATGTGCATAAAGTAATTTTTGAGCATTTTATTATGTGCTGGGCACTGTGCTAAGTATTCTATGTATGCTGTTTCATTAACCTTCAAACCTTCTGAGATTGGTACTGTTAGCATGTTATGAATTTAGGAAGTAAGTTGAAGAAATTTAAGTTCAAATAAGTTAAGTGACTTTCTCAGGATTACTCAGTGCCTGACTGGCAAAGATAGGATTTTAACTTGTTTTTCTGTCTCTGAGTTCCATCAACTTAACTACCATATCCTTATAATACCTACCCACTAGTCAAATTAAAATCTAATAAGAAACTGTGTAATAGCATACTATTGAGAGGAAATAAGAAATTCGGTTACTGTTTTAGCACCATTAGACATAGAAGTTTCTCCATTTCTTTTCAGGGCCTGGGGTAAGGCAAAGTGCACGCATCTGCTCTGTGTATATATATATATATATTTTTTTGAGACGGAGTCTCGCTCTGTAGCCCAGGCTGGAGTGCAGTGGCCGGATCTCAGCTCACTGCAAGCTCCGCCTCCCGGGTTTACGCCATTCTCCTGCCTCAGCCTTCCCGAGTAGCTGGGACTACAAGCGCCCGCCACCGCGCCCGGCTAGTTTTTTGTATTTTTTTGTAGAGACGGGGTTTCACCATGTTAGCCAGGATGGTCTCGATCTCCTGACCTCGTGATACGCCCGTCTCGGCCTCCCAAAGTGCTGGGATTACAGGCTTGAGCCACCGCGCCCGGCCTGCTCTGTATATTAAAATATGCCCTCATCTCATTGAAGTGCAACAAAAACAAGGTCACTTGACAGGACTGTAATTGTCATCACACTATACAGCTTTACTTCCTTCCCTTTAGTAGTAGGACGATTTCCTTGTCCTTAAACATGCTTCTGAAATACCAGTTTTAATGGCTGTATAGTTTTTCATTTATGATTGGATCAGGATTCATTCTGTCATTGTATTGTCATTCACGTAGGTGGTTTTCAGTCATAAAATACTGTAATGAATATCTGCAAGTTTGGATTTTTGCTTTCACCTATTGTTTCCTCAGACAACTCTAAGTAGTGCAATTAATGGACTAAAAGATAAAGGCTCTGACTCTTTTCAAATGTGTTGTTAAACTCCTCAAATCTGCTAACCAGATCTTTATGCTGTACTTGTGTGATTTATTTCGAATATTAGTGAAAGCCTTTGTATTAGTTGCCCTGTTAAATCCCATCTTGCCATTTGGGCAGCCTGTTCTTAGTGTGTTTTCTCTGATACCAGTTAACATTATATTGGCTAATTCCATTGAGACTAGGAGGCTGGAAAATGAAGATAATGTGGAAAAACAAGAGCTTGTGAATTTGGGAGTGCCCTATTCTTTTAAGATGTGATGTGGGTTAAATGATAAACAATACATCTTAAATTCTTTAAAAGTGGCAGAAGTAAATGGAATTTATCTGGAAAAAATCAGATGTTTATTCTGATGCCCTAAATTCACGGGTGAAATATTATCTGGACTAGAGGAAAAGTTTGTGTACATTGTATGGTGTTCTCTATTTTGACAAGCTTACTTTGATATTACTGCTGCAGGGTAGCCCCGGGAGGGTTGAATTGAGAACTGAGTATTTTGAGGAACAAAACCTAGGATAGTAGGCTGGAGGGAGTTGGAGGTCAGGGTTTTAGCCATGTATACAGAGATAAAGCAACATATTTAATAAAAAGAAGAGGAAAATCTGTATAATATGCTTTACTCCAGAGGTGGATGAGGGAGAAGAGAGGGCACATCTTGAGAAGGGGGCGTGGTGTTGAGAATGGAGAAAAGGGATAAGGCAGATTACTCAGAAGAACTGGGGTAGAAGAATAGGTTGGATGATAAAAGGGGCTGACATCAGTCCCTGAAAGGGTTTTTTAAAATAACTTCTAACTTTTGCCTTCATCTTTGCCAGCAGTGATGAGATCTGCTTTCAGCTGTAGTGAAGCAAACTGAATAAAGCACATTGTGCATGTTAGGTCTTTTACTTGCCTGTTGGTACATGTTTGTAATATTTGGAAATACTCTCACTGCGAAGAAAAGTATAGTTGTGCTGTAGTGGGTAGAGTGAGGAACATAAGGGTCATCACCAGCAAAGTCAGAGTGATGAAAAAACTGGATTTTAAACTCTCTGCTTGACTTTGCATAGATAAGTAAGCCAGGCAGAGTGTTTCCTGGGTGTAGTTAAAATACAAGTTTGGAGCACAGGTAGAAGGCCAAGAGGCTTGGAGATGTAGACTGAGATGTACCAAAGGGCCAAATGCAAAGTTTGGGAACTGTAATGTCATATAAAAACTAATAAAGAAAGGGTGGCACTCTGTCTCATATCCTGAAACGTTTTGAAAAGAATATTGAATTTGACCATAAGGGCATTCCTAGTGAAATTTCAAAGAGAGATTTCAGTTGAACTCTGAATTGGAGGAAGATGGTGATGGAATGCTGGAGAGGGCCAGTAACAAGGGTTGAAAAAGGAAAGAGTATTCAAACATATGCATAAAAAGACTGTGAGTAGGTTGTATAGATGATGACACACTAAGCCTGGGAAGACAAGGTTTCTGGTGCTAATTTTTATTTCTTTAACAAGGGTGATAGAAATGTCTGTTCCATATATTAATACTACACACAGCTGTTTACCTCTCAGCTTTTCTAGCAAGACATAGGGCTTGTGAATTAACCCTGGGTAGCCCTGGCAGTAGATAGAAGTAATAGTGCTTCCATGTGTGACCTCGAGACGTACTGAAACGAGGCAACCAAGGAAATCCTTTATATTGGGCCCAAGAGCCAAGATCTCAACTTGGGATATGTTACCCCAGAGTTGTTACCCTGATACTATAATACCGTGAATAATAACCCCAAGGGTTCTGTCATCTCTTTTTCCTCATGTCACTTCCTTTGACGTCTACATGTCACCATGCTAACATCTGCAAACTTTGAAAATTCTGATTTATTCTGCAATATTTGGAAATTTCACTGCTTGTAATTGTATTTCCTGGCATGATTCTGCTATAATTTTCTGTGTACACAGTAGCTTTTCCTTTTAGTGCTGAATCATAGTGAAATCCGTGTTCACCCTAAGTTAAAGTATAGTTGCAAGGGAGCTATCAAGACAAGTAATTACAGTGATGGTGAAATGAATACAGGTCAAACACCCCAATCTGAAATTCAAAACCTTTTGAGCACACCAACATGATGCCACAAGTGGAAAATTCTACACATAAGTACTTAACGTGAACTTTGTTTCATGCTCAAAATTATTTCAAATATTATTTTAAATTATCTTCGGGCTATATATGTAAAGCATATATGAAACATGAATGAATTTTATATTTAGACTTGGGTCCCATTCCCAAGATGTCTCATTATGTATATACAAATATTCCAAAATCTGAAAAAAATCCTAAATCCAAAACACTTCTGGTCCTGAGCATTTTGCATGAGGGATACACAATTTGTAATATTTTCTGTGTATAGCCAAGTTTGCACATGCATAGGTTACAACTCATCATATCTTAACCTTTCAGTCTGGAGGCCGAAGTTTTCTTTTTACTTTGGTTGTAAATTGTATTCGGATTTTAGAAATGTAAAACTTAGAGAAATGTGCATCTCAAAATTAAGAAAGCTGTGCCCTCTGTTAGAGATTGGGGGCAAAGTTGGACAGTGTAGTAGAGAGGTCCTAAACAGGGGATTTGGTTCTTATTTTTGCTATCAAGCAGAAGACTCAAAACTGTAGAAGGAGTCTAAACCATATCAGGTCCACCTGGGAGTCTTTAAAGTTTAGGGTTACTTAGCATGGGGATAGTGGTACAGCGAATAGTTTCATAGATTTTACCTGTGGGCTGGTGAGAATATAGTGAGGATTCACATCTACCTGTAATCTGGGTAGAATATTTGTGTAAATCATTTTGGTTTTTTGGTTTTCTTTAAAAAATTTTTTAAATCGTTTTGGTATTCTTAAGTTTTGGTTTCTTCATTAATAAAATGACAGAACTGAATTACCTAGATGATATTCAAAGTTCCATGTGGTTCTGTTAGTCTGGGATTCTACAGTGGAATTTTGTCACTCCTTTTGGGAAGAAGTTTACCTTTGGTGGCTGTGAATAAAAACCACATGGGAACAGTGCCATTTATCATATGGGATAATTTTGTGTTTATGTAATCGTTTATGTTAGTTTCCAAATGTGTTAATAAGTACAGTATCTCATTTGATTAGCTCAATCAGGTGATGAAATAGGTCAGAAAGGTATTATGTTCATTTTCCTGATGAAATAAAACATAGTGGTTAGCATCTTGAACAATTTAAATTTGATCATCTTACTTGGTATGCCAGCCACTAAGGATGAAATCCTGCCGCTGAGAAAGAAAACCCAGTGAGGAAAGCTTTCTCACCCTCATCTAACAAATTGTACATGTTCTCCAAGTTCTGACTTGAATGCTGGTGCAGCTTTTCTTGATAATCTCTTCTACGACACCTGAGTAGAAACACTTTGATCATTCTCCTCAGGACTCAGGATTTTAATGATCTGTTTAATGCCTTTCTCTTCCACCCTAGTGAACTACTCAAGTTCTAATACCTTGTCTTATTCATCTCTACACCTCATAGCCCACACTGTTCCTGGCATATAGAGATGCTTAGTGAATAATTGCAGAATCAAATGAAAGAGTCAAGGTGATGTGTTGCGGAGTGAGGAGAACTTGGGCTTTGGACTGGTGGAAGGAGATGTCATCGTATACATTTTTTAGATTGAAATTTTGCCCTGTATATGCATTTAAAAATTAAAAACCTAGTTGAATAAAAGGGGGGGGGGGGGGGAGCCAGGGACCAAATCTATCAATAAAATAAATTTGAATTTTTTTTTAACAAATGGCAGTTAAAACTCATATGTTCATGGAAAAAATTAAGTTCCTGTTTTAGTTTTTCCCTAAATGATTTTGCCGTATCACATAACAGCAGTCTTGTCAATCAAGACTGATTTCAAGTGGTGAAATGGAATTTTTTAATTCCCTGGAGAAATATTTACCTAGTTAAGCTTTATGTTATCGTGGTGTTTTTATTTGTCTAGTGACCTCTTCTAATTGAAAGACTAGTTAAGAGAAACCCTTTAGCACTGACTTTTTCAAATGTACCGTAATGTAATGACCTCTTTGAAAGGAGAAGTACAGAGTGTATTTTTCATAATGTTACTTAAATTCTGTAGACATGAAACTAGATATAAAACCCTTATGTTCTTGGCTCATACACCACTATAAACCAAATCTGCAAATTAAATACAAAGACAACTACAAAAAAAAAAAAAAACAAAATTCAAATGAATACATTTATTCCATGTGACAGATGATGTTTAGGGTTCTCAGTAGAAAAAAATAGCTTTAGGTCTAATTCCATTTTAAATCTGTTTCTGTATTTTAACTTCAGTGATAATAAAAGCTGTGAGTAGTGCCTCTTCTCATCAGTAATGTTATGCAGGAGGGTATTAATGACTTCAAGGCCTTGTTGGTAAGTTCGGGAGGAGACATTATACCTAACCAAAACACCTACCAGCAAGCATTCCTCAAATACAGGCTTATAAGTTTTACTGAGATGTCATCCATTTTGTTCATTGGAAGATAAGGTTAATATTTTGACATTATTGAAATTTTCATTACATGATTTTCTAAACCAGTTATTGCTGGAAATGAGAATGGAAAAACATGACATATCTACAATTGTATTTACTGCTAACAAATGTTTGCAAATTGTACTACACATACAGGACCCATATAACACTTGCGTATAATAAAGTGCATATATGGTATTGGCTGTTAGGCTATTGGTTTTTGAATATGCATGCCATGCCTGTATTGCCATGTGCTCGATTCAAATTCCCTTTATTTTTTACTCTTTCTTTTACAATGACTATGAAACTTATGCTGTGTGTAGTGTGCCGCAAGAACATTTGGCCTGAAGGGGATCTTCACACAACTGAAGCAGCAGCAGTAAAAGCCTAGTGCCAGTGTTGAGACAGTGGACACTCATGATCTTGAATGTTTATTCTTGTTTTTAGATTATCTTTTGAAACGAAAATATTTTTTCAAAACTTGTACCCAACTTACACATCCTTTTCTCTCCCAGTATGTTTGGGAAACATTATTTTAGCAAGTATTTTTCTGATCACTGCCTAAGGAACCAGGATTCAGAGATGTGAAAAACAAAACAAGCTTGGCCCTTCCTAAGGCAATGAAAGACACTTTAACAGCAAGCTGTAAATAGATTGATTTGCGCTGTTCTAAAGGTATGCAAAGAGCACTATGGAACATATTGAAAGGAGCTACCAATTATTGTGAAGGTAAGGGCAAGGTTTAGAGCACATCATGGAAAAGGTCCTGTTGAAATAGGGTCTTAAAGGATGAGTCAGATAAGAAGATAGGTTTAAACTAGACAGAGAAATGTTATATGTAAAGACCAAGGTCATGAAAGACATGATTATTATAATGGTGAGAGGTGTGTGGCCCTAGATAGCATTTGTCATGTGAGAAGTAAGTTGGAACCCCAAACTAAAAGTCTTGTTAGACTAGGTGTTTAGCCCTTATCTCATCAACATAGGCAAGCCACAGTGATCTGAGAACTGGGAGAGTATTCAGGGCAATATTTTTTATATATAGTGGTTACCACATTGTATTACAGTGTTCTCCTTCACTTGTCATTGGAGCTCTTCAAGGGCTGTGAGCATTAGTTATTAATCTTTGTGTACTAAGCTTTTGGTAGAGTAACTGATGAAAGTAATGCTTAGAAAACATGGGTTGAATGACTAATGAGTAAAGAGGATTTAGGAGAGAATTATGACAATCTCCTATGGTGGTAGTTTTAGTGCTTTGTGGGTCACAGACTCCTTTGTGAGTGATTTTGAAAGCTTTTCCTTGAAAATGTAAATACATATAACATTTGGCTTATAGTTTTATGGGATTCATGTACCTCTGAAGCCAGTCCATGAATTCCTGGTTCAGAATTCCTCCTTAGGAAATTATACCCAGACAGCCATCACCATCACACATTGTCATGAATAATTACTATCTCTTTTAGCAGTCTTTAAATGTATTACAAGGCTGTGTGTGGTGGCTCGTGCATGTAATCCCAGCACTTTGGGAGGCTGAGGCGGGAGGATCATGAGGTCAAGAGATGGAGACCATCCTGGCTAACACGGTGAAACCCCGTCTCTACTAAAAAATTAGCCGGGTGTGGTGAGGGGCACCTGTCATCCCAGCTACTAGGGAGACTGAGGCAGGAGAATCGCATGAACCCGGGAGGAGGAGCTTGCAGTGAGCCGAGGTCGTGCCATTGCACTCCAGCCTGGGTTAAAGAGCGAGACTCCGTTTCAAAGGAAAAAATATATATATATCACGATTGTGTCTCTTTCTTGTAATTTTCTTGAGTTTCTTTCATATTTAGGAAGCAAATAGCTGACCTGTCTATGAATAAAGAAAGCATTTTTAATGATTAAGGTAAAACTTTACTGGTCTGTAAAGATAATAGACAAGTATGTGAATTAAGCCGGCAACCAAGAAACAGCCACTTGAGGAGAACCTGACATTCCTGAATTTGAGTTTAGCAAGTGAGTTGGAAGTCTGCAGGGCCACGCTCAGACTTGATTTGCTAGAAGGTCTCACAGACTCAGAAAAGCTGTTAGAGTCGTGGTTATAGTTAATTACAGCAAAATCATACAGATTAACATCAGCAAAAGGAAAAGGCACCTGGGGTGAAGTCTAGGAGAATTCAGGCACAAGTTTCCAGGTGTCCCATTCCAGTGGCATAACATAGATGGCCTTAATTCAACAACAATGTGTGACAACATGCACGAAGTTGTCAACCAGGGAAGTTCACTTGAGCCTTGGTGTCCAGGGTTGTTACTGTTGGTCAGTCACTTAGGCTTGCAGCACCTGCATGACAGGCTTTAGCCCCTCAGACTTTCCCTACCCTGCCCCTAGAAGTAATAGGTGTTCACTGTAAATCACATTGTTAGAATAAGCTCTCTGATGGCATTGGTACCATGCGACCCAAGGCCTCAGGCATACAGAAGTCTTATCAGGGAGAATATTCCAAAGGTTCAGAACTCATCTACCAAGAGCCAGCCAAGGCTAGTTTTGAAGACAAGTCTTGGGAATATGCAGGGTTTGAGTAACTCAGTCCTGCTGAGTTAACCCTTTCTTGTACAGCAAGTTAGCTGTTCAGGGAGTTAGCTCTGTCTATCCTGCCCCTGTCTGCCTAGCCACTCCTTTTCTAGATACAGTGGACCTCCCTGCTCTTGTCATAGATGGCCATTCCATGTACTTAGACTTTTTTTTACCTTGCTAACAAGTAATTGGAATGTTTAGATTTAAGAACATGTCTGCTTTGCAGTTTCATGTGACCATGGTGAAATTATGCACCAATTCTATCATTGTGATTCAACAAGTATTTTTTGAATGCTGCTGTGCATGAGGCACGGTGTTAGATGGCAGATTGACAGGAATGACTAATACAGGTATCTGGCCTCAAGGAGTTTACAGTTTCATAGGAGAAAGAAAAACAAAACTAGCAATTCTGGTAAGCAGTGTGTGTTTTGGAGAGCACTTAACTTCATCAGAGAGCATGGTCGAAGGTGTATCTGTGTGTATGAGAAGGTGTTGGTGATAATTAGAAGACTTCCCTCAAGAGGTCACTCCTGGGGTTGAGCCATAAAGATCAAGTAGATACAAGTGGGCATGAAGCTAGTGTTTTGCCGCCAATCATTTCTGTAGTTAGGTTGCCTGTGTGGTTGGAGCATGTATGTATTGTTATGGGTGTAGTCTGCTTTGCTTCACTAAGAGAATGCCCCAGTCCTGGCCAGAATACACATGTCTTTTTTAGGGTTTGCACCAAGGGGAATAGGGAGTGTCTGGCTCAGTACAAATCTGTTTCCGTTACTCCATTACCCAGAAAGCCCCTGAAATGGCATTAGCCTACAGTTAATGGGTGGTAGTGTTTTCACGCATTGCTTCTCAAAGGAGGAGTATGTGAATGTTTAGTTTGGGGCTGGTTAAAAACAAAACAAAACAAAAAAAAGTATAACCATTACAAATTTAAATGTACTTTGTTTCTAATGGGAAGGCAAATGCTTGCCTTGCTTTGATGAAATTGAACATAACAAAATTTTTCTATACTTGGAAGCAAAAAACTTCAGGAAAAAACCTGGATCCAAGTGTTACTACATTTCCTTGGGCTTCCACATGTGTGTGGTTCTTAATATAATTTGAAACTTCTAAGAGCAACGAATAGTTGTTTTTTTGAACAGTGCATAGAAGTTGTGTGATAATAGGATCAAGAATGTATTGTTAGAGTGAATATTGGATAATTTCAAACTGTTAACCTTGAGATTTTTTTCTAATAGAATCTTTCTCTTTTTCCAGCATTACAGTGTTTCTGCCACCTCTGTACAAAAGACAATTTTACTTGTGTGACAGATGGGCTCTGCTTTGTCTCTGTCACAGAGACCACAGACAAAGTTATACACAACAGCATGTGTATAGCTGAAATTGACTTAATTCCTCGAGATAGGCCATTTGTATGTGCACCCTCTTCAAAAACTGGGTCTGTGACTACAACATATTGCTGCAATCAGGACCATTGCAATAAAATAGAACTTCCAACTACTGGTAAGTTGTTCTATAAAATGTTTTTCCTAGATACTACAAGAAAAACTCTTCACACTCTGTGACTTTAGAACTGGAAGGGATCATAGAAGTTGTCTAATCCAACTCATTCCGTTTAGAGGCAAGAAGTGGCTTGTCCACTGTTACAGACTTATAAGAGTAGCCAAGATCCTGCCTCCTGGGTGTGTGTTGTTTAAGAAGGTTGTTCCAGGGTGGACTTCCTCTGAGGTCTGTTATACCTAAAAGGATAGATAAAAGCAAATTCTGACAAAGCCCCAACAACATCTTCAGATTGTCTCTACTTTGTTCTCAGAGTGAATTTCTTCTTCCTTATATAATGCTCCTATCTTTTAAAGCAGTCAACAGTCTTTTAATGAGTGGTAATTCAGAGCAGCACTAAGTAGTCTAGATGTTTTCATTTTGTAATCTCAGCTTGTTTTATTATCTTTATGCATAAATTAATTATACATGATTTCTAGAATTTTGGTCCTTCACCTGTAGTTTACATTTACAATTTCCCGGGGCTGGTGACTCATGCCTGTAATCCCAGCACTTTGGAAAGCCTAAGGTGGGCAGATCACTTGAGGCCAGAAGTTTGAGACCAGCCTGGGCAACATGGCAAAACCCTATCTCTACTAAAATCACAAAAATTAGCTGGGCATGGTGGCACATGCTTGTAATCCCAGCTACTTGGGTGGCTGAGGCACAAGAATCTTTGAACCTGGGAGGCAGAGGTTGCAGTGAGCCGAGATTGTGCCACTGCACTCCAGCCTGGGTGACAGAGTGAGGCTCTGTCTCAAAAAAAAAAAAAAGATAATAAGTAAATAAATAAAATTTCCTGGTAGAACCAGTAGTTTGAAGGCTTAATAAACTTTTTAATTTTAAGATTCCGGTTTAATATGGAAGTCTGAGCACATGTATTTAACTCTTACCTCTTTTCCCAGATCCCAAAGGAATATAAAAATGAGGGCAACCTATGTTAATACTAGTGGAATTAATGGTAGAATGCCACCCACATGCCAACACTTGTGAGGAACTTCTGCAATTCTGCAATTTACAGTACAGATGACACCAGACTGGTAAAGAATAGGATCAATAACTAATAAGAAAGGTTAGTCATTGAAAAGTCCGACCAATAACTTAGACGAGGGATTGGGGGTGAGGTGACGGTACGGAGCGAACTCTCAGTTCCCTTTTAGGAAGCACCTGGCTTCAGTGCTCAGAGGAGCAGACACAGTTGCTCACTTTCCACTCAGAGTTGGTCCAGGCCTTGTGCTAATTAAAGGAGGAAGCACTGCTGTAGCGCAGAAGGAAAAGGCCAGTCCTCCACTTGTTCAGCATGATAATGCAGCTCTCCCGTGGTAAGGGTTGGTTAGACTACAATGTCTTTGACTTTGATGAAAGCATCTGCAGTTATAATGTGACAAAGAAAAGGATAATTCCAGAATTTCCCATTTCCATCATTTGAGCTTGAAATATCTGAATAGAGATTTATAAAACCTTGTGAAGAAGTCACCTCATTTCTCATGTTTCTAATTACCATATATAAACTTCTCATTTCCAGCTCTAGGATAAGCAAACAGCAAAAAATTACCAGTGAAGAGTTAGGAGCTCAAAAGAAGTAGTCTGAACTAGATAGATTAGATGTCATCCTATGAAATAGGTTTACCACATGATAGGGAGGAACTTTCAAACAGTCCAGGGTCTATTTTCAGTTATTCACTATGAAATGAGAACATTTCACAGTTGTTAAAGGTTGCTTTCAGAAGAAAAGCCCAACTGATGAATGTTTTTAAAAATGCACTATTGAGAGCGAACAACAGACTGGATGCCATAATTTTATAGTCAAGTTTGGGACAAGCTTAAGAAATTGTGTTACAATTCAGAGAAAAGACAGTTGGTGAGCATATTAAGAGATATAGGGAACAGATTTAGATGATCTAATATGCTTATTATCAGAATTCCAGAAAAAGGCATGAGACTAGAAAGAAGACAGAATACCAGGCAAAATTAATGAAAAAATATTAATCCAAACACATGTAATAAAAAGTATCAGTTTCAAAAATAAAAGAATTATATAAGCATTTAACACACATAAACATTGGTTACCTATAAAAGGCAAAAAAAAAAAAAAAAAGTTCAGATTTTCTGCTTAAATATCAAAGGGCAAATGGAACATTTTTGTAGTCACCTAAAATTCTTTAAATAGGCCAAGATTTTTCATATACAAAGGCAACAGCCTTCTTGCCACAAGTTCAGTGTACAAGGACGCATGGACTGTTCCTGAAGGAAATTACTAGAAATAGGACTCTGTATGATAAGAGATTAATCTACTGAAGATCTCAAGAATGGGAAAGATGTGGTATGAAAGAAATGGTGGTAAGTAGTAAACCAGTAAGACTCAGGATGAATGTCAGAATAATTGTAATTTTCTGAAACAACCAGAAAATTTTAATTATTAATGGAAGTTACAAGAAAATGATCTGGACTTAAAAGTTCAGGAGGTTAAGATAGAATAAAAAGTATGCAAACTCTGTTAAAAAAAAAAAAAAAAAAGATATGTACTGCCTTTAAAAAACTGGTGGAGCTATTGGCTGGGCACGGCTCATGCCTGTAATCCCAGCACTTTGGGAAGCCAAAGTGAGTGAATCACTTGAGGTCAGGAGTTCAAGACTAGCCTTGAGCAACATGGTGAAACCTGTCTCTACTAAGATACAAAAATTAACCAGGTATGGTGGCACATGCCTGTAATCCCAGCTACCTGAGAGGCTCAGGCAGGAGAATTGCTTGAACCCGGGAGGCGGAGGTTGCAGTGAGCCAACATCACACCACTATACTCCAACCTGGGCAACAAGAGTGAAACTCTGTCTCAAAAAAAAAAAAAAATTGGTGGAGATATAAATACTAAAATGTGAGTTGTTTGGGAGTGATGAAGTTGTATGTGTTTTTTTGTTTGTTTGTTTTGATATTTTTGTTTGTTTTTCCTGCTATGAGCATGTACTGGCCTTGGAACAAGAAGACAAGTCAAACACACTTTTAAAAATATATATGATTTTTAAGGAGACGTTAATGGGTATTGTTACAGGTTATTGGTATTACTGACCTGATGTGATAAGTGGGGAAGGTACTATGATATTGGTAGCAGCTGGCCTTGTAATGATGGCTGAAGAGTACAGAAGGAGTAAGTGGGTGCTGACAGAGCTGGTGTGCATGAAAGGAGGCCTAGTAGGAGAAGACTGAATGATTCACTTGTTCTGGGTTTGAGCCCTATAAACTGCTGTAATGAGGCTCTTTGGCTATGTGGTGGCAGTGGCCAGCTGCAGGAATTGTGTAGGATTAGGAAAATGGGGGTTGCCACCTACAGTGTTTTTGTTGTTGTTGATGTTTATTTCACTCAAGGCCCTTTTTCAGTAAAGTCATCACCTGGCCTTGGTCCCGTGGAACTGGCAGCTGTCATTGCTGGACCAGTGTGCTTTGTCTGCATCTCACTCATGTTGATGGTGTATATCTGCCACAACCGCACTGTCATTCACCATCGAGTGCCAAATGAAGAGGACCCTTCATTAGATCGTCCTTTTATTTCAGAGGGTACTACGTTGAAAGACTTAATTTATGATATGACAACATCAGGTTCTGGCTCAGGTAATGTAATTGTTTCTCCTTTTTCCTAAGACGTCTTTTTAAAATTAAGTGATACTTATTTTATTAGTTTGCTAATAAGCCAACTTGTTAGAATGTGAGATAATATAAATAATATTCCAGGTTTGAAACTAATAAAAATCTTTAAGTTTGATGTATATATGACTGTGGCTGGTTTAAAATAGATTGGAACTTACTTTTAACTGTTAAAGCAAGTCAGTCAACTCCATGGTGGTATAAATTTCAAAGCGTTCTCACTTGTATGATCTCATTTGCTTTTCATCACTGTGAGGTAGAAAGGATAAGAACAATTATTCTCATATGGATGAAGCCGAAGTTCAAAGATGTTCAAATGATCTGCAACTAACCCGTTCTATTCAGGATTGTTTAGCAGCCTGATGTTTATATTTGAAAACAGGCATGATAAAAATTTATTCAGAATTGTGAAGGTTATTTGCTTTTTAAACATTATATGAAATTGTCTTTTGTATAGGCCTGGTTTTTTAAAATTAAACTAATGAACTCTTACGTCATTTTCTCACTTCAGAAAAATGTCTAATCACCTTCTTATTTAATGTAGTTTTGGCCCCTAATGAGATTTGCTTTTCCCAGTTCTATTTGTTGATATTTGTGGCATCAGAAGTAGATGAGCTAATTGTCAGAGTCATCCCAAGGTGGATTTTGGCATAGCAGTGCTTCATGTTTAAACTGAAGGGGCGTTATCTTCTACTTTTTCTTGTATGTGGTTTGGAAAAGTATTAAGAGAGGAACACTTCTATCCCCTGTGTTTTTAGAATTTGACACTTGGCTAAGGATAAATAGATCTAGGTTCCAAGGCAAGTTTTGTTGCTGATTGGCTGTATAACCTTGGTTAAAACATGTTTCCTCTTTGGGCTTCTGTTTCCTCATCAAAAATATGGAACCCATACTGCTGATAAAAACACTTCAAGTGGTTTGTTAAGACTTTTAAATGAGATATACTATCCTTTGAAAAGTATGAGTCGTCTTTAAATAAGGGCTAAATTCATGAACAAAGTGAAAATTTGGAAAGCGTATATAGTGAAAATTTCACTAATTTTGGTGAAACCCCATCTCTACTAAGAATACAAAAAAATTAGGCGGGCATAGTGGCATGCGCCTGTAGTCCCAGCTACTCGGGAGGCTGAGGCGGGAGACTCGCCTGAACCTGGGAGGTGGAGGTTGCAATTAGCTGAGATCGTGCCACTGCACTCCAGCCTGGGCAATAGAGTGAGACTCCATCTCAAAAAAAAAAATTCACTAATTTTATAACTGAGTGATATTAAAGGAATATTAAAGCAGAAATTGAGCACAAAATCACATCTAATGTTGCAGAAAGCTCATATAATGACAAATGTCTATTTATTTTAAGGAAATGAATATATATTGTTATGTATGCATATCCATTCATTTAAGAATGAAGAAACTGATTTTATTACCTGAATTATTCTTCTGTAGAATTTGGCCGTATGTATTCAATAAGAGAACTCTCTCTTTGACTACTAGGACACATACAGGCTTGCACTGGAGCTCAGATCAGAAGGCAAGCTTAGGGATTCCTGAAACAGTTGTGTAAGGAAGACAATGAGAGTTTGGACTTAGATGGAGCCATCTTAGTACTGAAGGTGTGATAGTCTTTGGGCAGGAGTGGTGGACGGAGGTTATTTTAGAGCTTTCCTGGGACTTCCCATTTATTCTCAGTTCAGATCTTCAGAAAGATTTTGTTCATTCTAGAAGTAATCCTTCTCAAGACTGTGATAATCAAGGACCAGAGTCACAGAAAATCAGGATGGCTTCAGATCATTTGGAATTAATCCCTCAGACCTGTTGTCTTGTTTCTAAACTTACACTCCGGAAAGACAGCAGCTCATGCCACTTGCCACAGTGGAATAAGCCCACCTAATTGATTAAAGGAATTGGTGGGTGGGTGATAGTTGATTACTGAATAAGAATATCTTCATTAACCTTTTAAGAGATAAACATGAAAAAGAACGGAATAATTCTGTTTCCATTATATATATATATATATATATATATATATATATATATATATATATATTTCTAGATCCATGAGGGACCATAGCTCTCTGTTCTCTGAAAGCTTCTCTCCCTCTTTTTATGACTTACCCTGCAAAAACTTGTCTGCATTGCTTGCTAGCTCTGTAGCTTTGGGCAGTTAACCAATGTCTCATGCTTGAGTTATTTCATCTTTAAAATGAAAGTGATGGAGTCTGCTTTGTGCACATCATTGGATTGTTGTGAGTTCAAGCAAGACAAAATGTTGGCATGAAAGCGCTTGGTGAATTGTGAAGTTATGTCCAAATGACAAGTGTTGCTCTTATTGAAAACATACTTGGAAGAAAAATCTAACATACATTATCAGTTGACTACATTGTACAAAACTTAGTTTAAGGCCTCCTTTACCTGTCATAGTTCATTGTGTACTGAATTCTCTACAAACCTATCTAGGCAGAAGCCATCTTCTGGTGAATAATAGCAGAAAATGCCATCTGTTTCCCTTCTATTCATTATAAATCCTTAATGCCACCTTAGGCATGAGAGTAGTGCCTGTGAGTAAGTAAACTGTGTGTTTATAATACTTTGTTTTAGTTCTTTTGTTAATTGAGGAAAAGGTATAAGCGTTTCACATTCTGAATTCATGTGTTCATTACTCAGTACCGTGACCATAATTAAGGAAAGGCCCTATCTCTACCTCTAAAGACAGTGCTTTTAACTTGGGTACTTCAGGGAATACAATGAAGAGTTGGGTTCTGGCAGCTGTACCCCAAGTGTGTGAATGTGCACATGTGCATATGTGCCAGCTTTTGATAGTGAGTCTTCTAGGCCAGTGTTCGTTATAGCTTGTGCAGCTTACGAGCTCTTGTAATATATGCATGTTGTTCAGGTCTTATTTCCTGTTCACTGCATGTGAAGCTGTGGAGTCCCTGTTTCCCTTTTGAAGTTTTCTCTCAAACAGTACTAAAGGTACAGAAGAGTAGAGCAGAGAATATAGAGATCTAAATTAGGCCTATTCCGTTTTGTCTTTAGAAGAAAATTGCTACTTTTTTTGTTTGTTTGTTTTTGAGACGGAGTCTCACTCTCTTGCCCAGGCTGAAGTGCAGCGGGGTGATCTCAGCTCTCTGCAGTCTTCACCTCCCGGGTTCAAGCAGTTCTCCTGCCTCAGCCTCCCGAGTAGCTGGGATTACAGGCGTGTACCACCATACCCAGCTAATTTTTGTATATTTAGTGGAGACCAGATTTCACCATGTTGGCCAGGCTGGTCTCAAACTCCTGACCTTTAGCGATCTAATCACCTTAGCCTCCCAAAGTGCTGGGATTAGAGTTGTGAGTCACTGTGCTGGCCAATTGTTAACTTTTTAAAAATGCTCAACTATTCATGTGAAGTAACCCAATATAGATAATACAATGGATCAAGATTTGCTTTTTAATTTTAATTGACATCTAGAATCCAGTTATAAAGGGGAAGACAAAAACTTTCCTCGTCCTGTTGGCCTTTCTTGACCATACCATTTACACAAGTCCTGAACCTGTCAGGTGTTTTCAGAATTCGTGTTTGTGATTCCTTTTTCTTTTTTATTACTTGCCTTTGCAATTTCCAGATTAGTCTCCTGAAATTAACTCTTAAATGTACTTTTAAGTCTGTGGTGTGGCCCTCTACAAGGCTTCATAAAATGTAATAAATTAGTATCTACACTAAACGACATAATTAGAATTGATTAATCATAGTGTGAAAGAGCTCTATGATTTAAATAAGGATTTCGGACAGATCTGTTTCTCACTGGCAGCCTCCTTGTAAACACAAACAGTTATTTATAGTTAGACTGCTAACTACTTTATAGGAGGTGGGGAGGGTAGAGCAAGAGGAAGAATGGACCCATTTGAGACACTTAAGAAGAAGAGCTGATCGCTTTAAAGATTTAACGTTTGGATTTATAAGCATTTCACATCAGGGAACCAAAGAGAGCAGATAATTTCATTTACTGTCATTGGGTTAATTTGATCTAGCAAGTAGCTTTGAGTATAGATTATAAATGACACCAATTTATGTATACATGGATTGTATAAATAAGATACTAGTGAGGAACATGATGTACACTGGCATTTTCTTTGTTAGTGTCAGTGTAATTTAAAATGACACTTACCAGATGGGGGGGATAGGATATTAAGTTACTGTCTCACATACAGTGACACTTAAATGTTGCAGGTAAGTTAGTAAACCCTTTTAAATGAAATAAGTATGGCAATACTTAAAAATACATATTTTGGAGAAAGCCAAGTTCAATTAGTGGAAAAACAGTGCTCCATTACCAAGGTAAGTTACTTAGCCTTGTTCTTCAAGATACTAGTGTTGCCTATGTAGCCAGTTGTTAGCAAGTAAATTGCTTTCATTGAAATAGCTTCTGTGGTGATTCTTACTGGTTTATTAAAAAGCCAGAATTTACTTCTGTGTTTCTGTGTTCACATCCTTTTTTCCTCCCGTCAGTGAAACAGTTACTAGTTTCATCTTTCTAAAATAAGATTTTAAAATTATCTTGCTTCCAGCCATGGCCCTTTTTCTCAGAAATCATTTAGAGGTTCTTTTACCTAAAGCTCTCATTGGTTATCTTGAGCTTGGTATTCAGTACTCTTCATCTTCTGGTGACAGCTTACTTTCTCTTTCACTGCTTTGCCACATACATCCTCTCTCTGATTGCCCAGGCTGCTTCCCTAAACATGTGTCATTCATTTCCCTCTACCTTTGCCTGTACATTCTTCCTGCCTAACCACCATACTTAAGGGATAGTCAAAATTCAACTGACTTTTAGAAAGCCTACCTTGACCCTCTAGCAGGAGTTTCTGGATTCTTTTATTATATTTATTATCTTACTTTCCTTTTTTAATTAGTTATTTTATTGCAAATAAAATACATATCTCCCCAGTGAGATAAGTTCCTAAAGGGATAGCTTAAAGTGTCAGCTTTCTGGGTCACTTGTTAGTGCCTATCATGATGTTTGAAACATGTAATATTGTTGATTGTGTTGAGTACTATTTATTTTTACCTTTAGGTTTACCATTGCTTGTTCAGAGAACAATTGCGAGAACTATTGTGTTACAAGAAAGCATTGGCAAAGGTCGATTTGGAGAAGTGTGGCGAGGAAAGTGGCGGGGAGAAGAAGTTGCTGTTAAGATATTCTCTTCTAGAGAAGAACGTTCATGGTTCCGTGAGGCAGAGATTTATCAAACTGTGATGTTACGTCATGAAAACATCCTGGGATTTATAGCAGCAGACAATAAAGGTCTGTAACATTTGCTTTTCCTTATGTTATATATAACAAGATCTCTTGAAGTCTTTTCAGATATGGTGACTAACCATCATCAAAGTAGATGAGAAATAGATGTCTGTCATGTAGATTAGACCCGTTAAGTCAAATACAATATATTAGTAACTTTTAGAACTAGGAACTTCTTAAAGATTTTCTTGACTCTTGATAACATTCCTAAAATCTCTTATTGTTTTATAAAATGTAAAAGAGCTATTTTAAAAAGCCATATACTTTGTTGGTTTAGTTTAGGGCAGTTAGTTATTAAGAGTAGTCATGATATGGAAAAGATATATAAACCTGCTCAAAATTTTGAGAATAGGGCTTAGATAGCCGTTTCCTTTTAATCTCTTCCTGACCAGTAGAGTGTTTCAATATAGACTATCGAACTTATTTATGGGGAGAGTAAAAATAACTTGTCGGTGTCCTGAGTTGCCAAGGGCTAAATAGATGAATCTTTTGGCAAACTCAATTAAAGAGAGAAATTGTTTCTTCAACCACCCTGCCATTGGTAACCGTGCGGACGCTTTTTTGCCTGTAATGCTTTTGCCTGAGGGGCAGCATCAGGTCAGATGCTGAAGAAGGAAGGAAGCCTGTCAGTGGGGAGTCAGAATGAGTGAGGACTGCAAGCAGTGACCTTAGACTGTGCTGCTGCCACTTTCTTAGCTTCCGTTAATACCGTTATGCCCACGATTCCTACTTTTTGTTTTGTTTTGTTTTGTTTTTTGAGATGGAGTCTCGCTCTGTAGCCAGGCTGGAGTGCAGTGGCGCAATCTCAGCTCACTGCAGCCTCCGCCTCCTGGGTTCAAGTGGTTATCCTGCCGCAGCCTCCTGAGTTGCTGGGACTACAGGTGTGCACCATCATGCCCAGCTAATGTTTGTATTTTTAGTAGAGATGAGGTTTCACCATGTTGGCCAGGATGGTCTCCATCTCTTGACCTCGTGATCCACCCACCTCACCTTCCCAAAGTGCTGGGATGACAGGTGTGAGCCACCACACCCAGCCCCCATGATTCCTATTTTTACTGCCTCTGTCAGAGACTTGTGTTTCAGCTCCACTCTTATCATCCCTACCCTTAAATCAAATATATTTCCAAGCTTTCCTGTTTAAAAAAAAAAAATGCTGTCATTGTCTCTTAGCTTGGCCAGACCTGTAGTCATCTTTTTCCTTCTCTCACCTTCCATTTACTTCAGCAATATTTATTTATTCAAATGTTAACAGTGTTTAACCTCAGTAGGTAATTATGGGTGATTTTTATGATATTTCTTTTAGCTTCTCTGGGTTTTCAAATTTATTTACAAGCATATACTGCTTTTTTTTTTTTTTAACTTTTATTTGTAGAACATTTCCAATATGTAGAAGAGCAAAGTAGTTACAGTGATCCCTCATTGTCCAGCTTCAACAGTTGTCAGGTCACTGCCAATCATAATTGATGTCTCATCCCACCTACTCTGCCCTAATTGTGTTAATTCGAAGCTAGTCCCAGACAACATGTTTTCATCCGTAAACGCTTATAAAATGTAATTTGTATCTTCAAATGATGAGGAAATGTTTTTATGAAACAACTACACTACCATTGTCAATTTTTAAAATGTTATCAAATACCCAGTTAGGTTCAAATTCTATAATTGTCTCCTATTAAAAAAATATTTATTCAAATTATGATTCTAAGTCCACATATTGCATTTAGTTGATATTTCTCTTATGTGTCTTAAAATCTTTAGGTTTCCCCCTTCATCTTTTTTCTCCTCTTGCAGTTTATTTGTTGAAGAAATTGGATTGTTTGTCCTGAAAGGCCTATCATATTCTGGATTTTGCTAATTGAATTTCCATAGTGTCTCTTAACTTGTTTTTCTATCTTTTGTAAAAACTGGTAGTTAGATTTAGAAGCTAAACCTAATTGCAGTTTTATTGGTTTTCTCAAAATACATACTAAGGATATTATATACATCCTGTTGCATCATATGTGGAGGTGTATAATGTTTGATTAAGACAGGGGCAGTGATGTATATGATGGATGTAGGTAGCAATTATCAGTGGCACCTGACAGTGCAATACCCTTTAAGTTAAAAAAAAAAAAAAAAAAAAAACAGGCTGGGCACAGTGGCTCACGCTTGTAATCCCAGCACTTTGGGAAGCCAAGGCAGGTGGATCACGAGGTCAAGAGTTCAAGACCAGCCTGGCCAAGATGATGAAACTCCATCTCTACTAAAAATACAAAAAAATTAGCCAGGCGTGGTGGTAGGTGCCTGTAATACCAGCTACTGAGGAGGCTGAGGCACAGAATCGCTTGAACCCGGGAGGTGGAGGTTGCAGTGAGCCGAGATCGCACCACTGCACTCCAGCCTGGGCGACAGAGAGAGACTCCGTCTCAGAAAACAAAACAAAAAACAAAAATAGCAATCAGTCTGACCAAATCCTTAGTTCTCATTTTCGTTTCTGCCTCTAACACCATTTATTTCCTCCTCCAACTCTTAAAACAACCTTTTCTTTATTTACTATGTTTGGTGACCCTAGACTTTCTTTGTTCCTTTTATTTCTTCATAGTTGTCTTTGTTTTCTCAACTCTTACTCTTCTCACTGGTTCATATGAAGGTACTGATTCTGTAAGTGGTAATTTCTTCCTTAAGAACATAGCCACATTCATGGTTTCAAACTCTACCATGTTGGCAAGTCTCAAATCTCCATTTGAAAGCTTAAACCTCAACTGGGAACCGGGGTCTGGATTTTGTCACATTCCAAGTTACAAATACAGCAGCACAAAATGTTGGTGAGTTTGTGCCCTGAACTTCTAACCAAGCTGATGCTGTCATCTGGTGGTCACCATGGGAACTAGCCAACCTTACTGGCTCTTCCCTACTCCCCTTCTTTCTTCTTTGTCAGCAGTTAATGTACTTTCTCTGAGCCTAGTCCCTCCACCCCAGTTCCTTTATTTTCTGATTTAGTTAATTCCACCCCGGCAGCCCTTTATATGTATGGCCCCTTATATATAACCTTCCTTCTGCCTTGTCCGTAACCTGCGATTTCCCTTTCTTCCATCTGCCTGCCTTCCACTTTGTTTCTTGTATTGGTGAGCTTTGCAAAATTCAGTAACGGTTAAGAGGCACGCAAATAAGCTAGTGATGTACCTATATCAAGGAAAAGCCAGGGTGTGAGTTTGGACAGAATCAGTTTATAAAGTTCATGAAGAACAAATTAATACTAAGTCCTTTTAAATGTACCCAGAAATCTCCTTCAGAATCTTTTGAAAAGTTTCCATTCCTTTCTTAATCTCTTCTAATCAGAGTTGGTTTTCTTCAACTAAATACCTTCAAAATAGAAGCGGTTTCAAACTGTCAATATGGATTTTTTTCTTTTGTTTTACAACCAGCAGGGAGAGAAAGAGCGCAGTTTATGTACTTCTTACGTAAAGAATCTAGTATTCTGTTTTTTAAAACCTTAACAGTCTAACAAAGTAAGACGTTATTCTTGTATAAAAGGAGAAACAGAGGCTCCTTGGCTAAGAAAGTATCAGTAACAGGCAGGCTGTGGATTCCAGCCAGGTCAGAATGACTCTTAAGCGTGCATCTTTTACTAGATTGTACTGTCTCCTAATGTTGTAATGCTTTTTTTTTGTTCATGGCTTAATTAAATATGTGGTTTTTCCAGCTGCTTCTAGGTTAAATTAGACTGTCGTGGACCAGTCTAGCCTAGGAGCCTAGCTAGTATCTTTACCATTATTCCTATGAGAAAACGTGTTTTAAACTCGTGTATTGGCTTACAGAGGAAATTTTGGAACCCACGTTCCTAGTTGTTTGAGTTTAGTCCCAGCTTTTCCAGCTTTTCTCCTGACATTTCAGTTCCTATTTCAGCTTCCCCATGTGTTAGAGGTATCACTATCTCTGTTTTTCTAAGCAAGCAACCTTGGAATCGTAATCATCTTGTCTTGCGTCTTTGTGAACTGTGTACACAATCTGTCACTAAAGCTTGTCATTTCTCATTGAAACTCACTTCCAGTTTTGTCCCATACTCTTCCATTCCCACTGTGGCCACACTGGGCTCCGGAGACTTCTCACCTCCTTCCTTCCCTCTGTGTTCCCCTCCTTTTTTTTAACTTCTCTCCTTCCAGGAACAGCCACTGAGCACCCATCCCGACCCAGAGATTTTTCTAGGCACTTAAGAGCCAACTCTGATACTAATTATCTGTGAAGACTCAAGAAAGTCACCATCTTTGTCTCTTAAATGGGATTAATTATCCTTGCCTTATCTCAAGAAGAGGGGCTTACTCTGAGGAACTAAAGAATGTGTACATAAAAGTATAAAACAAACTGAATGTAGAAGAAAATGTGAAGGAAATACATACAGACTTAAGGTGGCATTATATTGCAGTGTGTGACTCAGGATTGAGAGTAAAAAGTGATAACCTTTGAACATATAAATCATAAATGGTCTATAGCCCAACCGAAATGTTAATTCTGTTTTACAGACAATGGCACTTGGACTCAGCTCTGGTTGGTGTCAGATTATCATGAGCATGGATCCCTTTTTGATTACTTAAACAGATACACAGTTACTGTGGAAGGAATGATAAAACTTGCTCTGTCCACAGCGAGCGGTCTTGCTCATCTTCACATGGAGATTGTTGGTACCCAAGGTAATTCTATAAGCAGTTCTATTATTTAAGCTTTAAATTTCCATGAATAATGTCTATGAAAATAGAAAGTGGAGGCCGGGCCTGGTGGCTCATGCCTATAATCCCAGCACTTTGGGAGGCTGAGGTGGGCAGATCACCTGATCTCAGTTCATGGCCAGTCTGGGCAACATGACAAAACCCCATCTCTACCAACATACAAAAAATTAGTTGGGCATGGTGGCATGCACCTGTAGTCCCAGCTCCTCAGGGGACTGAGGTAGGAAGATTACCTGAGCCTGGGAGGTCGAAGCTGCAGTGAGCAGACATCATGCCACTGCGCTCCAACCTGGGTGAGACTCTGTCTCAGGAAAAAAAAAAAAAAAAAAAGGAAACAGTAGGTGGCCTAACTGGAGATATTTAAAACAAATTTTTTAGATGAGAACATTTTATCTTTCAGTTCAAAATTTCAGGTAGAGCTAGGAATCTGGAAATTTGTTTAGAGATTCTCTTGTCATTTTAACAAAACTGTGATTTTTTTTTTTTTTGAGTTCTTAAAAGTAGCATTCAATCTTATGATTTTTGAGGGTCTCAGTTTCAGAATTCAAGTCCAAGTGAATATATTTTTATATGTAGTATCAAATGAAATGTGAAAGTGCTTTGTAAACATCAGCATGCTATGTAACTATTATCTGGCCATCTAATAATTATATTTGACCTTGAGATAAGGAGACTGCATGAGATAGTTTTACAGTTGAAAAATTAAATACTAAGTTTTAGTTATGACATTTGTATGCTATAGTTTTTGTGCCATGTAGGATTTCAGATGCCAGCATATCTCTCTACTCTAGCAGTTGTCCACTTGCAACCCAGTGGCTCCCCCACTCCCCACTTTACATACAGCATAAGTGCTAGTTCACATATTAGCCAGCTCCATCTTTGTAATTATTATTATTATTGATTATAGCAGTTTTATTGAGTTATAATTCACATCATACAGTTCACCCACTTAAAGTATAAAATTCAGTGGTTTTTAGAATGCTCAGAGTTGTATAACCAACAAACACTACAGTCAATTTTAGAATATCTTCACTCCAAAGAGAAACCCCGTAGCCACTAGCAGTCACTCCCCTTTCCCCCTAAACTCCTTAGCCCTAGGCAACATCTGCTCCTTTTTGTCTATAGATTTGCTTATTCTGCACATTTTATATAAATGAATCATACAATACGTGGTCTTTTGTGACTGGCTTCTTTCACTTAGCATGTTTTCAAGGTTCATTTATGTTGTAGCATATATGAGCACTTCAGTCATTTTGATGGCTGAGTAATACTCCAGTGTATGGATATACCACTTGTCATGTATCCATTCGTTGATGGACATTTGGTTTGTTTCTTCTTTTGTCCATTGTAGCTAATGCTGCAATGAACATTTGTGTACTTTTATGTAGTTTCATGTTTTCAGTTATCTTGGGTATATACCTAGGAGTTGAACTACTGTATCATATGATAACTCTATTTAATGGTTTGAAGAACTATCTATCGTACTGTTTTCTTAAAGTGCCTGAACCATTTTACATTCCTGCCAGCAGTGTATATGAAGGTTCCAAGTTTTCCACATTATAATTATTATTTTTAATAGCGCATTTTCTAGTGGTTAGTCTCAAAGGTAATACACTTAATACTGAGTACATTCCAGTTGATAGGGAAGTGATGATCTACATGCTTGGTTCCTGGGCTGCTGGAATATCAGTCTATGGCTAAGTTTCTTAAAAAGAATTCTTGAGGCACCAACAGATAAACCGATAACTTTTTTTGCCCCAGTCTTTGAGTTGTTCATCTTTTAAAGCATGTTATTGTCCACATTTTCTTTAAAGGAATACAATTTCAGCGATTTTTGGTGTAGTGATTCACTTGAGTTTAATAATGCCATAGGTATTATAGGTCATGTGGGCTGAAATGCTTTGATAATTTGGGTCAGGAGAAGAGATTTTTGAACCTAAAGGTGTGGGTTGTGATTGGTATTACCTTTTAAGCAGTCATGTTTAATTTTTGATTTTTTAGGAAAGCCAGCCATTGCTCACAGAGATTTGAAATCAAAGAATATCTTGGTAAAGAAGAATGGAACTTGCTGTATTGCAGACCTAGGACTGGCAGTAAGACACGATTCAGCCACAGATACCATTGATATTGCTCCAAACCACAGAGTGGGAACAAAAAGGTATACTTTTGAACAACTATTTTTAATATCTTCTGAAATCACCTTTTTTCCCTTCTCTTTCATATATACATACCATTGCTGAAACTCAGCTTAAACTTGTACTTTATTAGATTGCCAACAGGCAAGAAGATCTCATGGTCTTGCCTGCTCTGAAGCCAAAGTTACCTGACTTAAAAAGATGCCTGCTGATGAAAGGTTGCCCTTCCAGAAAATATCAGTAGGCATGTTAATTATAATTACAGTAGTAACTAACATTTATAGAGCACCTACTATGTGCCAATCGTCTGATAGGTCTTTTACTTGTATTACCTCATTTAATCCCTTCTCAAATACTGTGCTATAGCTAGCCCTGCTATCTTCATATTTCAGTTCCTGAAAATATGCCTTTCTTGCTTTCTTAGAAGTTTTGCACATGCTGTCTCCTGGAGCGTATTTTACCCTACTGTTTCTCAGCCTCGTACCCACCTTTCCTGTAGGAAGTTTTTTCTAGTTCTCAAGACTCTTAGGAGTCCCTGCCAGGGGCTGTCATAGCACACTAAACTGGGACCGTTGAGGCACTTACGCATTATGTAGTAACTGTTTATTTATTTGCCTGTATATTCTATTAGGTGCAAGCTGCTTGAGAGCAGCCTTGTATTCCCAGCATCCATCACAGTGCCTAATACATGGTAGATCCTCAGTAGATATTTGTTGAGTCCATGAGTCTTCAAAAGAACTTAATTAGGTAGGTGTTGTTACCCTTAATTCACAGACGAGGAAACCACCTTGAGGAGGTTAAATAATATGGTCAGCTTCATGTGGATGATAAGCCGAAGAGCTGAGATTTGAACCTGGGCGTTTCTGACCCAAAGCCCTTATCACTTGCTGTTACAGCATTTCTTCAAACTACTTCCTTGGCCTTGGAGAGAGTCGGAGAGCCAGCAGCATTAGTCTATTCAAATTTTATATGTAATTTTGAGATTTCTGGATTCCCTGGGGACTCTGAACTCTCAGCCAGCTAAGGGGTCCTTGACAGTGGTTGCTGCAGGTCTCTGTGGGTCTTGACCTATAATTTTCATAGGTTTTTGAAGCTTCAGTATGAGGACTGGCATTCTTCTGTGTCTATTATTTTTTCCCCTAGAGTATATTCCTGCCCTTCCTTTCATCCTCAGTGAGAAGACTTCTAGATTAAAATGCATGGTTTCTACCTAGAACATGTATAGGTGGTGTACATTGGGACACCTTTAACAGTCACAATAGTTGCATATGTCTTTCACTGGAAACCAAGATCATGAGGCAGATAGCGTGAAACTGCTATTTTAGCGTTTTGTGGGATTTAGTTGACATCATTAATGTGCAAACCAGTGTGGATATTTAATATTTTTCTTGAGTCTAATATTTGTTATGTAATATTTTGTGCATATGTCTGTGTACAGAGAAATGTCTGAAAGGATGTTCATCAAAATGTGGCAGTAAGGGGATGATTTTCAAAGTTATTTTTGCAAATTTTTTTTAGGTACATGGCCCCTGAAGTTCTCGATGATTCCATAAATATGAAACATTTTGAATCCTTCAAACGTGCTGACATCTATGCAATGGGCTTAGTATTCTGGGAAATTGCTCGACGATGTTCCATTGGTGGTAAATTGCTCCCCCTCTCCCCCAACAGTTTGTCATGAGCAGAAGAAGTTGTTCGAGAATTGTCTTCTTTTTTTATTGAATGAAATTATGCACAATCCATTATCTGAAACAGGACATCACCGAGTGCCAGAGAAAACAAAGGCGATGAAACCTTTGGGAGGGGACAGTGCCATGGTGTGCACATGCACAGCTCTAGCCTAGTGTATTCTCTTCCTGTTTCCGTTTGAATCTTGAGACTCATCAGAACCCAAACCCTTGTTATACTGAGACCTATAGTGCCTTAGGATGTTTGACAGCTGCTTGAGAGGCTCACCTAGGAAGCTGTTTCTAGCATGTACCTGGGTAGTCAAATAGGATATATTATTGACAGATGCAAGTAGAGAAAGGGACTTGCACCTTAAACTTGCCTCATAGGATTTGTGTCTCACTGATAGGATCTATATATCCCTGTACAAGTGAGAGCCTGTGCACTTACAGAATAGAATCTCATTTGCTGCACAATAGGGTTCTAGATGGAAATGTCAGTCTGGTGGTCACAGCTCACAGTTTACTGTCATTTCAAATAGGCGTTATTGATCTCATGGCAATACTTAGTTTCAAGGTGTGGGCAGAATATCAACTCAGGGAAGTGACTTGTTGATACCGATTTGGATGAGATAGAGAAAGCTGTAATCTCTGTTCCACCTACCTACTTTAGTAATAAGACACTGTAATAGGCCTCTCAGGTGATCTTTTTAATGCCTTGGCATTCGCTGAATACATTCATCAAAATTATTATTTTTTAAACTGATACAGGAATTCATGAAGATTACCAGCTGCCTTATTATGATCTTGTACCTTCTGACCCATCAGTGGAAGAAATGAGAAAAGTTGTTTGTGAACAGAAGTTAAGGCCAAATATCCCAAACAGATGGCAGAGCTGCGAAGTGAGTATTTCTTTTTGATATTAGGCAATTTTCTAAACTTCTGCTTAGTAAGCAAAAGTTTGCTGCTTTTCTTTAAGGAAAACTTTTCTTTAAGAAGTTTCTTTTTCATAGCAGTCAAACCAATGTGTAAAAACAGAATAATTTGGTTTTCATATTCAATTGTAAGCACATTGAAAGGGCCATAGAACATTTGCAGTGGCCTTTAGTGTATCAGAACATAGTTTAGGTCTGTCAGGCGAACTAAAGCACGTACTTTTTAAGTGAATGCCTCCCTTCAGCCAGGGCAACCCAGAACAATAGACAGTTGCTGGACAGGAATGAGGAGACCTGTATTCTAGACCAGCCTGACTACCATTTCAAGGGTCTGACTTGGAACAAATCACTTTAGTTCTCTGAACCTTAATATCCCTTTGTAAGGTGAGGAACTCAGATAAGGTGATTACAAAGTTGTTTCAAGTGATTTTCCATTTTATTCATCTGATTGCCCAGATGACCATTAACCAGGAATTTAGGGAAAATGCTTTTTTTCCAGCAGTGTCTGAGCTTCTCAACCTCAGCTCTAACAAAAAGTTTTAGAAATGTTTTTGTAATTGTAAATTTAAAGATTCGTAAGATGAATTTTATTTAACCTCTCCTTAGTTGCTAGCTGTTACTATTATAATATTGGTGAAGCAGGGTATATTCCTCCCGGTTTGAAGGTTTGTAGCTTAAAAAGGCTATAAAAAGCTGTTCAGTTCAGTAGTTGGTTTTACATCTTAAACTATTATAGGACTCAGCAGAACCTCTGATAACCAAGAGAGCTTGCTACCTCCAACAAAATCACATCTACAGGCCCAAATAAAATGTATTTCAGCATGCTCAAGGAATTTGCATGTGACATACTTTAACAAACGAGAGTGCTGCTAGATTTTGTCTTTTAGAAATTTGATCTACTCCGGAGGCTGAGGTGGGAGGATTGTTGTAGCCTGGGAGGTCGAGGCTGTAGTGAGCTGAGGGCATGCCATTGCATTCCACTTTGGGTGGCAGAGTGAGACCCTGTGTCAAAAAAAAAAAAAAAAGAAAAATTTGATCTGGCTACTTCAAAGTACAAACTTAAAACTTCAGTGTGAGGTCAGATTTCTTCTTTGCTTTGCCCAGCTCTGGTTTAGGATTCGACCTCTTCAGGTTTGCTAAGTGAGTTACTCTTTGTCTACCTGCTTTCCAGCACTGGCACCAGTACCCTGTTGATGGAAATTTGTGAAATTTCTACTCATTTGCTATTACAAACAATGCTTAACAACAACAACAAAGTGTATATGTCATTTAAAAAGAAAATTTACAGGTAAAAATTCTTATCCAGACCAATGGAAAATGGTGCATGCATTAATTTTTTTTTTTTTAATTATATTTTCTTGTAGGCCTTGAGAGTAATGGCTAAAATTATGAGAGAATGTTGGTATGCCAACGGAGCAGCTAGGCTTACAGCATTGCGGATTAAGAAAACATTATCACAACTCAGTCAACAGGAAGGCATCAAAATGTAATTCTACGACTTTGCCTGAACTCTACTTTTTTCTTCAGATCTGCTCCTGGGTTTTAATTTGGGAGGTCAATTGTTCTACCTCACTGAGAGGGAACAGAAGGATGTTGCTTCCTTTTGCAGCAGTGTAATAAAGTCAACTAAAAACTTCCCAGGATTTCTTTGGACCCAGGAAACAGCCGTGTGGGTCCTTTCTGTGCACTATGAACGCTTCTTTCCCAGGACAGTTACAAAATGTTGTGTAGTCTACCTTTATTTTTTATTAACAAAACTTGTTTTTTAAAAAGATGATTGCTGGTCTTAACTTTAGGTAACTCTGCTGTGCTGGAGATCATCTTTAAGGGCAAAGGAGTTGGATTGCTGAGTTATAATGAAACATTTCTTATTATTTAAAGAAAGTGATTTGCTCCTGGTTAGTACATTCTCAGAGGATTCTGAACCACTAGAGTTTCCTTGATTCAGACTTTGAATGTACTGTTCTATAGTTTTTCAGGATCTTAAAACTAACACTTATAAAACTCTTATCTTGAGTCTAAAAATGACCTCATATAGTAGTGAGGAACATAATTTATGCAATTGTATTTTGTATACTATTATTGTTCTTTCACTTATTCAGAACATTACATGCCTTCAAAATGGGATTGTACTATACCAGTAAGTGCCACTTCTGTGTCTTTCTAATGGAAATGAGTAGAATTGCTGAAAGTCTCTATGTTAAAAACCTATAGTGTTTGAATTCAAAAAGCTTATTTATCTGGGTAACCCAAACTTTCTCTATTTTGTTTTTTGGAAGGGTTTTTGTGGTATGTCATTTGGTATTCTATTTTGAAAATGCCTTTCTCCTACCAAAATGTGCTTAAGCCACTAAAGAAATGAAGTGGCATTAATTAGTAAATTGTTAGCATGGTCATGTTTGAATATGCTCACATCAAGCTTTTGCATTTTAATTGTGTTGTCTAAGTATACTTTTAAAAAATCAAGTGGCACTCTAGATACTTACAGTACTTTAATATTTGTAGCATACAGACTAATTTTTCTAAAAGGGAAAGTTTGTCTAGCTGCTTGTGAAAAGTTATGTGGTATTCTGTAAGCCATTTTTTTCTTTATCTGTTCAAAGACAGTGTTATTTTTTTAAGAAATGAATTACATTTAAAATTAGAATATGGTTAATGTTAAATAATAGGCCTTTTTCTAGGAAGGCGAAGGTAGTTAATAATTTGAATAGATAACAGATGTGCAAGAGAGTCACATGTGTTATGTATGTAGGAGTAAACGTTCGGTGGATCCTCTGTCTTTGTAACTGAGGTTAGAGCTAGTGTGGTTTTGAGGTCTCACTATACTTTGAGGAAGGCAGCTTTTAATTCAGTGTTTCCTTATGTGTGCGTACATTGCAACTGCTTACTTTACATGTAATTTATGTAATGCATTCAGTGCACCCTTGATATTTGGGAGAGGTGGTAGCTAAAGAACATTCTGAGTATAGGTTCTTCTCCATTTACAGATGTTTTTGGTCAAATATTGAAAGCAAACTTGTCATGGTCTTCTCACATTAAGTTGAAACTAGCTTATAATAACTGGTTTTTAATTCTAATGCTGTGAAGTCTCTGCAGAGCTTTTACAGTTTTCGAAGTCCTTTTATCACTGTGATCTTATTCTGAGGGGAGGAAAAACTATCATACCTGTGAGGCAAGACTTCGACTTTATAGTGCTATCAGTTCCCCAATACAGGGTCAGAATAACCGATACAGTATTTTGGTCAGGAAGAGAAAGTGGCCATTTACACTGAATGAGTTGCATTCTGATAATGTCTTATCTCTTATATGTAGAATAAATTTGAAAGACTATTTGGTCTTAAAACCAAAGTAATTTTAGAATGAGTGACATATTACATAGGAATTTAGTATCAATTTCATGTGTTTAAAAACATGGGAAAAATGCTTAGAGATTACTATTTTGACTACAAAGTTGAGTTTTTTCTGTAGTTACCATATTTCATTGAAGCAAATGAATGAGTTTGAGAGGTTTGTTTTTATAGTTGTGTTATATTACTTGTTTAATAATAATCTCTAATTCTGTGATCAGGTACTTTTTTTGTGGGTTTTTTTTTGGGGGGAGGGGGGCCATTTCTAAGCCTACCAGATCTGCTTTATGAAATCCAGGGGACCAATGCATTTTATCACTAAAACTATTTTTATATAATTTTAAGAATATACCAAAAGTTGTCTGATTTAAAGTTGTAATACATGATTTCTCACTTTCATGTAAGGTTATCCACTTTTGCTGAAGATATTTTTTACTGAATCAAAGATTGAGTTACAATTATACTTTTCTTAACCTAAGTGGATAAAATGTACTTTTGATGAATCAGGGAATTTTTTTAAAGTTGGAGTTTAGTTCTAAATTGACTTTACATATTATTGCAGTTAATTCCTTTTTTGGCTAGGGATGGTTTGATAAATCACAATTGGCTAATATTGAAAATGAAGGTAACTTAAAAGGTGGGATGGATCACGATTACTGTCGATAACTGCAGATAAATTTGATTAGAGTAATAATTTTGTCATTTAAAAACACAGTCGCTTATAATGCCCATCCTAGGATGCTCACCTTCCAAGATTCAACTTGGCTAAAACATCTTCTGGTAAATTGTGTGTCCACGTTCATTTTATCAATAGCCAGGAGGAATGGGAATGGGGATGGGGGAAATATGAATTAGTGGGGCATAGACATCCCTGGTCCATCCTTTCTGTCTCCAGCTGTTTCTTGCAACCTGCTCTCCAGCTTGCTGGTCCCTGACACAGAGACCATTGCCTCCCCCACAGCCTTTTGACTGAAGAGCAGCTTTGGAGACCTAGAGTAAAATGGCTGATGGAAGTTGTGGGACATATTTCCATTTCCTTTAGTCATCAGAGGTGGCAGGGAGGGATCTCTAAGTTTGGAGATTGAGCAGATGAGGCTTCGGATGCCCCTGCTTTGACTTTAGCCATGGATGAGGAGTGGGATGGCAGTAAGGTGGCTGCTGCAGTGGGAGTTGTGCCAGAAACAGTGGCCAATTGTATCCCCTATAAGACAGGGTAAGGTCTGAAGAGCTGAGCCTGTAATTCTGCTGTAATAATGATAGTGCTCAAGAAGTGCCTTGAGTTGCTGTACAGTGCCATGGCCATCAAGAATCCCAGATTTCACTTCTTACTACAAAATGTAAGTGGTCACTTGGCGATTTTGTAGTCCATGCTTGAGTTACCTTTTTTTTCTGTGTCTGAGAACTATCAGATATAGGCTGTTTCGTAAAACAAGATGGCAAAGAGATCATTAAAGTGCACAACAAAATCACTATCCCATTAGACATGTTATCCAAAGCTTATTTTTATTCTTGCACTGGAAGAATCGTAAGTCAACTGTTTGTTTCTTGACCATGGCAGTGTTCTGGCTCCAAATGGTAGTGATTCCAAGTAATGGTTCTGTTAATACTTCGGCAGAAAATGCCAACTCAGATACTTTGAGATACTAAGGATTATCTCTGGACATGTACTGCAGCTTCTTGTCTCTGTTTTGGATTACTGGAATACCCATGGGCCCTCTCTCTTAAGAATGCTGGACTTCTAGGACATTATGATATTATGATGATTGTCAGTACATTAAACTTTTCAATCCCATTATGCAATCTTGTTTGTAAATGTAAACTTTTAAAAATATGGTTAATAACATTCAACCTGTTTCTTACAACTTAAAAGGAACTTCAGTGAATTTGTTTTTATTTTTTAAAAAGGTTTGTGAACTGAATATCATGAACCATGTTTTGATATCCCTTTTTCACGTGCCAGCGGAATGGGGTGTTTGATGTTTCTTCATATGTCAAGGAGATGCTTCAAAATGTCAATTGCTTTAAACTTAAATTACCTCTCAAGAGACCAAGGTACATTTACCTCATTGTGTATATAATGTTTAATATTTGTCAGAGCATTCTCCAGGTTTGCAGTTTTATTTCTATAAAGTATGGGTATTATGTTGCTCAGTTACTCAAATGGTACTGTATTGTTTATATTTGTACCCCAAATAACATCATCTGTACTTTCTGTTTTCTGTATTGTATTTGTGCAGATTTCTTTTGGCTTTATCAGTGTAATCTCTGCCCTTTAAGATATGTACAGAAAATCTACATACAATTTCCATTTAAGTCGAATGATACTGAGAAGCCTGTAAAGAGGAGAAAAAAACATAAGCTGCGTTTCCCCATAAGTTTTTTAAATTGTATATTGTATTTGTAGTAATATTCCAAATGTAAATAGGAAATAGAAGAGTGATGCTTATGTTAAGTCCTAACACTACAGTAGAAAAACGGAAGCAGTGCAAATAAATTACATTTTTCCCAAGTGCCAGTGGCATATTTTAAAATAAAGTGTGTATGTTGGAATGAGTCATGCCATATGTAGCTGCTGTAGATGGCAACTAGAACCTTTGAGTTACAAGAGTCTTTAGAAGTTTTCTAACCCTGCCTAGTGCAAGTTACAATATTATAGCATGTTTGGGGAGTGTCCTCCTGTCTGCAGGTGTGTCTCTGTGCCTGGAGGCTCTTCTGCACATGCTTAGGGGTGTGGGTCTTCCAGGGGGGCATGATGGACCTGTCTACAGGTGAACTCTGTTGCCTTTGGGTCAGCACATTTGTTCGTCTCCTGGGGGTGAAAACTTGGCTTGACAAGAGAACTGGGAAAATGATGAGATGTGGTCCCCAAACCCTTGATTGACTCTGGGGAGGGGCTTTGTGTATAGGATTGCTCTCACGTTAAAGATAATTACTTCAATTTGAAGGCTGGATTTAGGGATTTTTTTTTTTCTTTATAATAAAGACATCACGAGGATATGGAGCTTTTGTTGAAAGTTGGAAAAAAAGTGAAACTAAAGACATTCCCAAATATTAAGATAATTTGTTGCCTATGGACATCTACCTTACAAGAAATACTAAATCCTTCACACACAAAATAAATGACACCAGATGGTAACCTGAATCCACAGGATGAAATGAAGAGCACCAGAAATGGTGGATATGTGTACAAATAGAAAAGACTATGATTGTATTGCTGCCATAAATTACTACAACTGCCCTGGCTTAAAGCAACACCCATTTATGATCTCAGAGTTCGTAATTCAGAAGTCTGGGCATAACATAGCTCAAGATGGTTCTCTGCTCCATATTTTAAAAGGTCAAAATGAAGGCATTGGCTGGGCAACATTCTTTTCTGGAAGCTGGAGATGAATAGGCTTCCAAGCTCATTGAGGTTGTTGGCAGAATTCAGCTCCATATGGTTGTAAGACAGGTTGGCCAGGGGTGGTTGTCAGTTTCTAGAAGCCACTCACATTGCTTGGCTCATGGTTCCCTCCTCCATCATCAAAACCAGCAACAATGGGTTGAATCCTTGCACTTCTCTCTGATCTCCCCTTCTGCCTCATATCTCCACTGTCTCTTCCACTGCATCTCTCTGATGCTTCTGCTTCCCTCTTCAGCTTTTAAGGGGCTGTGTGATTACTCAGGGCCCATCTGGATAATCCAGGATAATTACCCTAATTAGTAATGTCAGTTTTACCTTCCAAGTCTATTCACAGCAGTACCAAGATCAGTGTTGGAT
The DNA here is from genome assembly GCF_008728515.1 of Papio anubis. Taxonomy (NCBI): domain Eukaryota; kingdom Metazoa; phylum Chordata; class Mammalia; order Primates; family Cercopithecidae; genus Papio; species Papio anubis. The sequence continues at coordinate 68,374,112 of NC_044988.1, forward strand.
TATATAGAGAATGGAAATCTTGGGGAAATACTTGCCTACCACAATACAAGTTTTCTTTCAATAGCATAAGACTATATAGTAATTATAACACCATACTGTTGGGTTTACAGTATAGGTGCAGTGTGTATTAATAACACAAGGGAGTAGGTAGGAAATGGAGCTCTATTGGGACAAAGCTGTATTTTAGTAGAATTAATTATTCCTAATTTGAAGACGATTGTAATAAATTGAAATGCATACTGTAGACCCTGGAGTAACCACTAAAGCATCAATTTTAAAATATATTAAAAAAACAAAATGGTACACCAAGAAATATTTAACACAAAAGGCAGAAAGGGACAGAGAAGCAAAATGATAGACGTTTGGAAAACAAATACCAAAATGGCAGCCATAAGTAGTAATGCCAATAATTTCATTAAATGTGAATGGACTAAATAGTTAAAAGGTAGAGATGGTCAGGATGGATTTAAAAAGAAAAATGAACTACATGGTGTTCACAGAGGCACACTGTAGATTCAAAGACCAACAGCTGGAAAGTGAAAGTATGGAAAAATATATAACATGCAAACTAATTGTAAGAGAGCTGGAATGTCTATATTAATACAGAGGGCTTTGAGACAAGAAATGTTACTGGAAATGAGGATACTTTAAAAAGCCAATGTATAAAAAGCCAATGTATCAGATGTAACAGTTATGTATACGCACCTAACAGGACCCCAAAATAATGAGAAAAATGATAGAATTGAGAGGAGAAATGGACAATTTAATGTTTGGAGATTTTGACACCTACTATAATTGATAGAACGACTCAATTGAAAATCACAGGCATATAAAAGAATGCTGTCAGCCAAATTGTCCTAACACCACCACCCACCACCAACAGAATGCATCCTCTTTGTTAGTGCACATGGAACATTCTCCAGGGGAAACCACATGCTATTTCATAAAAGAAGTCTCACTGAATTTAAAAGGGTTGAAATAGTAGAAAGTATGTTCTCCAACCATGTTTAAATTAAATTAGAAGTCAACAGAAAGAAAATTGCAAATCCCAAAATATTTGGAAATTAAATCACACGTTTCTAAAAACCCATGTATTGAAGAAGTCACAAAGGAAGTTCTAAAATTTTAAATGAAAATGAAAGTACAGCATGTCAAAATTTATAGTGTACAGCTAACGCACTGCTTAAAGGGAAATTTACACTTTTAAATACCTATACTTTAAAAGTATTTAAAGCCAGTGGGGATAGATGCAAAAACCCTTAAAACACAATATTAGGAAACTGAATCCAACAACAGATAAAATAATTTGTACACCAGGACCAAATGGGTCATATCCTAGGACTGTAAGCTTCGTTTAACATCAAAAAATCGAAGTATTATACCATACTAATAGAAGAAACAATAAAATCCTTATTATTATGATAACTAGCCACAGGAAAAAACATTTGACAAAATTCAGCACCCATTCGTGATGAAAACTCAGAAAACTAGAAATAGAAGGCAACTTCCTCAACCTAGTGAAAGGCATCGATAAAAATCTCACAGCCAACATACTTGATGGTGAAAGACAGAATACTTTTCTCCTTAAATCAGGAGCAAGTCGAGAACATCCTCTCATCATTTCTATTCAATGTTGTCATGGAGGTTCTATCCAGTCCCTATTCCCTCCCCCTACAAAAAGGCTAGAAAGACATTAGGTTGGGGAAAAAAGTAAAACTGTCTTTATTAAGTAATATTACCTGTCAGATTCTAAAGAATCCACTGGAAAAAAAAATTTTTTTAAAGCTACAAGACTGGCCGGATGCAGTGGCTCACGCCTGTAATCCCAGCACTTTCGGAAGCCAAGGCAGGCGGATCACGAGGTCAGGAGATGGAGACCAATCCTGGCTAACACTGTGAAACCGCGTCTCTACCGCAAATACAAAAAAAATTAGCCGGGCGTGGTGGCAGGCGCCTGTAGTGCCAGCTACTGGGGAGGCTGAGGCAGGAGAATGGCATGAACCCGGGAGGCGGAGCTTGCAGTGAGCCCAGATCGCGCCACTGCACTCCAGCCTGGGTGACAGAGCGAGACTCCGTCTCAAAAAAAAAAAAAAAAAAAAAAAAGCTAAGAGACCTAATAAATTCAGCAAGCAAGGTTGTAGGATACACGATCAATATTTAAAAATTGACATTATATTAGCAATAAACAGTACCTTCGAAAGTAAACTAAGAATAGCATCAAATAGAATATAGTAAACATTTATTTAATTGAAAAAAATACTGCCGAGAGAAATCAAAGGATCTAAGTAAATGAGAACTTCCATGCTCATGGATTAGAGAATTCAACAGTGTTATGATGGCAATTCTCCCCAAATTGTTCTATAGATTCAACTCAATCCCTAGCAATATTCCAGAAAGATTTTTCTTTACATTCATAAGCTGATCCTAAAACTTACATGGAAATGCAAAATGTCTAAAAGAGCCTAAATGATTTTGAAATGGACAAAATTAGAGAAATTACCTTACCCAATTTCAAAACTTACTGTAAAGCCACAATAATCAAGACAGTGTTTATTGACACAAGGACAGTCAGTCAGTCATATACAGCAATGGGACAGAATTAAGAGTCCAGAAATAAGCCCTCACAGACGACCAATGGACTTTCAAGATATGCACAAAGATAATTCAACAGGAGAAAAGACAGTCATTTCAATAAATGGTGCTGAGACAATGGGATATCTGTATTTTAAAAGGAAGGAAAAAAGGGAGAAAGTTAATTAGACCCTCAGCTCATTATGCACCTGAAGGTAAGAGCTAAAGCTATACAACTTCTAGAAGAAAACAGGAGAAAATCTTTGTGATGTTAGGTTAGGCAATGATTTTAACAGGACTTCAAAAGCAAAATGTATTAAAAACCAGTTGATAAATTGGACTTCACAACAATTAAAATATTTGGGGCTTTAAAAAACAAGAGAATGAAAAGATGAGCCAAAGACTGGGATAAAGTATTTGCAAATCATACATCTGATAAGAGATTTGTATTTAGAATGTATAAAGAACTCTTACAATTCAATAAGAATACAAATGGCCCAATTAAAAACTGTTGAACAAATTCATTGCTCAGAGATTGGGGATGGTAGAGTTAAAATGTAAAATAATGTTCTAAATTCTGTATTTGGGTATTAATGTTTAAATGGTAATTTGGCAACAGTTGATAAAGTGAGGTTCTGAATGCCATGAATTATGTGTAGGGCTGTGACAAAAAAAGTAAAAATAAAAATTGGTCAAAAGATTTGACATTTTCCCAAGAAGATATGTGAATGGCTAATAAACATAATTCTTTATAAAGACTTGAAGAAATTAAAACCACAATGAGAAACCACTCCTCACACACTCAAATGATTATAGTTTTTAAAAAGACAGATAGCCAAGTGTCAATAAAGATGAAAAAAAGATGAATCTCACACATTGCTGGAATGTAAACACTCCCTTTGGAAAACAGATTGCAGTATCTTAAGAGGTTAAATAGAAACCTATTATGTAACCCAGTAATATCATTTCTAGGTATCAGTAGAGGTGCCAGATAAAATACAGGAGGCCCAGTTAAATTTGTGTGTCAGATAAAAACAAACAATTTTTTAGTATAAGTTTGTCCAAAATATTGCATGGAACATGTTTATACTAAAAACAGTATTGTTTATCTGACATTTGAATTTAATTCGGCATCCTGTATTTTAACTTGCTAAATCTTGCAACTCTAATCCAAGAAAAATTAAAACATAAGTCCACACAAAGACTTGTAGGTGAATATTCACAGCAGCATAATTCCTACTAGTCAAAAATGGAAACAAGCTAAATGTCCATCAACTGGTGAACTGATATTTAAAAAGTGGGGTATTTATACCATGGTTTACAAGACTGCTTGATTCTTGTTGCATTGTGGATGACCTCAACGCCCTCAAGCTAAGTGAAAGAAGTGGGATGAAAAGGTTGCAAAAAGGCACGAGGGAACTTTTTTGGGATGATGGAAATTGAGGCAGGAGAATAGGGTCTGGAGGCAGGGAACCTAAGGCTCTTTCACCCTGACTTCCTAGAACTAAGTTGAAAGGAAAACCCTAACTTTCCACGCCTAAGTAACAAAAGGACGGAGGCTGCAGATGGGAAATCTGTCTGCAACAAATCAGACTGAGTACCAGTGGAGTCTTCGTTTGCAACTTTGGGACTTAACTCCAGCCTCTGAATGGTTGCCGTCCACAACCAATCAGACTGATTGTGGGCTGAGTCAGTCTTCATTTGCACAGAAGTATAACTTTGTAACTTCATCCTAGCCTCTGGTTGCCTTTACCAATCAAATGTTTGCACAGGAGTGTGACCTTTGTAACTTCAGCCTCTTGTTGGCTGCTTTCTGCAGCCAATCAGACTGATTGCGGGCTACCACTTCATTTACACGAAGTATGCATGAAGTGGCCAATGGGAAACTTCTAGCGGGTATTTGGAGCAAAGAAGATTCTGTATTCGGGCCCTTGAGCCGCTGCTCAGGCTGCTCCCACACTGTGGAGTGTACTTTTGTTTTCAATAAGTCCCTGCTTTCCTTCTTTTGTTGCTTCATTCTTTCTTTGCTTTGCTGGGCGTTTCGTTCAACTCTTTGTTCAAAACGCCAGGAATCTGGACAACTTGCAGTTACGACCTTCTATCTGTGACAGAATGTTTCAAAGCTTGATTTTGGTGATGGATGCAGACCTCTGTAAATTTACTAAACATCATTCATTGTGCACAGGCAATGGGAAATTTTATGGTGTGTAAACTATACCTCAATAAATCTGTTAAAGAAAAAAAAGTAAAACTCGCCTTTGCCAGTTTTTTGTTGTTGTTGTTTGCTTTTTGTTTTTTCTTTACACAGGGACTCTCTGTCGCCCAGGTTGGAGTGCAGTGGTGCAATCACAGCTCCGGGCAACCTTGACTTCCCTGGGTTCAAGTGATTCTCCCCCATCAGCATCTCGAGTAGCTGGGACTATAGGCGCCCGCCAGCACCCCAGGCTAATTTTTGTATTTTTTAGTAGATAATGGGGTTTCAGCATGTAGCCCAGGCTAGTCTTGAACTCCTGAGCTCAGGTGATCCGTCCACCTCAGCCTCCCAAAGTGCTAGGATTACATGCGTGAGCCACTGCACCAGGTCTCACCTTGCCATTCTTGCCAACCACCATACTCCGTGTGTCCACCGTGCTGCATGTCCCGACGCGTCCTGCTTCCTGCCTTTCTGCTAGGCTCCGCCCTCCGCTGGAACTGCACTTTTCTCTCTCCTCTGCCTTGCTAACTTGAATCAACCCCAAAGCTCAGGTCGGAAGGCGTTTCCTTCACGATTGTTGCGCATCCTGCCTGCTGGCGCATCATTGATCCTCCGCTGCATTTCCAAATCCCTTGCCTCATCTCATTGCGCCTCATTCCTGTTTTAATCCCCTTAGGGAGTTTAGGACTCTTGCTCTCCCTCTCTTCCCCTTGAGAGAAGCAGATGGTTTCTATGCCTTTCCCTTTCCAAGCACCTAACGTAAACATTAACAAAATAGTTTCAGTACTTATTTGGGTGCTAACTTTGCTGGGTCCTTGGATGCTCCGGGAGTCTGGCATGTTTGGGGTGCTTTGTCCAAACTTTTAGGGGTCTTCCCTAAATGACTCCCACCACACTGTTTCCAATGCCGCATCATTTTGTACACATGCTTCCCTCTAAGCCCTTGTATTAATTTTATGTCTCTGTTACAAGGCTTGCTGCTGCAACTAGCTATGAATGCCTGGAGAACAGGAACTCTGTCTGATTCATTTCTGTGAAGCTCTTGCCTAGTCCAGGACTTGGCTCAGAGCAGGCACTAAGAGGAACTTGTTGAATGAACGAACATCTAATTAAAGTAATCCCAAATGAATATGAACCAATCTAACAGAATGTCACAATGGAGATGGATATTTACTCATAGATAAGGAGAGTCCTTCGTCCTGGGGCTCCCCAAATGCAAGGCCTACAAACTTTTTTTTATAAAGGGATTTCTTACCGCCCCACCAATCTCTGGCCTCCCCTTGCTATTCTGTTTATTTATTCCATCAACTACTTCCATTGTCCTTTTATTCATTTACATTTTTCTCATATTTGATGGCATTCTTTTTAAAACAATGAGCTCTCCTTAGTCAGAACCCAGCACCTTTTAGTAAGATGGAAGTTTGGGATCTTCTGATTTGAATTATATAAAGTGAAAAAATATTTTTACATTCTTGATAATTATTCTCAATTTTGCATTCTCTTTATTGCACATTGGCTGTATAATAAATCCTGTACGTATTATTCATCTCTTTATATTTCTTTTCCTGTACTGTTCTCCTAAATGAATACCAGAGTTCTTATTCACAGCAATTTAGACCTCAGCCCAGCTTATGAGCAGAGTGATCCAGGCCATTTTGGAAGTCTTTCTGGCTCTATTATTTTGTGATTCTAATATAGTTCTTTTTTTTTTTTTTTTTTTTTTTTTTTTTTTTTTTCCCGAAGGCTGATGTGCAGTGGCGCGATCTCCGCTCACTGCAAGCTCCGCCTCCCGGGCTCACGCCATTCTCCCGCCTCAGCCTCCGAGCAGCTGGGACTACAGGCGCCCGCCACCACGCCCGGCTAGTTTTTTTGTATTTTTAGTAGAGACGGGGTTTCACCATGTTAGCCAGGATGGTCTCGATCTCCTGACCTCGTGATCCACCCGCCTCGGCCTCCCAAAGTGCTGGGATTACAGGCTTGAGCCACCGCGCCCGGCCTCTAATATAGTTCTTACATTTATTTTTTTTAACCAATGATCGAATGAAATTGGAATGTTCATATTTTCAACCTTTATTCATTTATTCTCTCAAGTTAGTTCCTTTTTATGTGATTTTTAAAAACATTTCAACTTTTTAGATTCAGGGTGTACATGTGCAGATTTTTTACATGGTTATATTGTGTGATGCTGAGGTTTGGGATATGACTGATTCTGTCACTCTGGTAGTGAGCATAGACTCAATGGGTAGTTTTTCAGCCCCTGTTCCCTCCTACCTGCCCCGTGCCGCAGTCCCCAGTGTCAGTTGTTCCCATTTTTGTGTCCATGTGTACCCTGTGTTTAGCTCCCCCTTATAAAATGAGAACAGGCCATATTTGGTTTTCTGTTTCTGTGTTAGTTTGCTTAGGTTGATGGCCTCCAGCTGCATCCATGTTGCTGCAAAGAACATGATTTTTTTTTTTTTATGGTTGCATTGTATTTCATGGTGTATATGTAACACATTTTCTTTATCCAGTCCTCTGTGGATGGGCACCTAGTCTGATTCCATGCCTTTGCTATTGTGAATAGTGCTGCAATAAACATGTGAGTATCTTTTTGATAGAACAAGGTATTTTCCCTTGGGTATCTGAGTAATGGAACTGCTGGGTTGAATGGTAGTTCTGTTTTAAGCGCTTTGAGAAACCTCCAAACTGCTTTCCACAGTGGTTGAACTACTTTATATTCCCAGCAGCAGTGTGCAAGCATTCCCTTTTCTCTGCAGCCTCCCCACCGTCTATTAGTTTTTGACTTTTAATAAGAGCCTTTCTGACTGGTGTGAGATGGTGTCTCATTGTCAACCTTTAAAAATGAATAAGAGTTTGGTTCATCAGATCGCACTACCTACGGTTTTTGTTTGTTTATTTGTTTGTTTCTGTTTGAGACGGAGTTTCAGTCTTTCGCCCAGGCTAGAGTGCAGTGGCAAGATCTTGGCTCACTGCAACTTCTGCCTTCCAGATTAAAGTGATTCTCCCGCCTCAGCCTCCTGAGTAGCTGGGATTACAGGCGCCAACCACCACGCCCGGCTAATTTTCATATTTTTAGTAGAGATGGGGTTTCACCATGTTGGCCAGGCTGGTCTCGAACTCCTGACCTCCTGATCTGCCCGCCTCAGCCTCCTAAAGTGCTGGGATTACAGGAGCCACCATGCCCAGCCACTGCCTACCTTTTAAAAGAACGTGTCCTAAGCATGGTTAAGTTTGATACGGACATTCGGTGCTTGCCAACTGCAGGCTGGGTTCAGGACGGGTCACCAAATATAGAGCTTGATTCCCCCTGGACTATCTCATGCCTTGGCTATGTTTGAGTCATTCCAAAAGCCAGTCGAAGGGGATCTGTGACTCTGGGTGGAAGGGGCCTTGCATAGTACTTAACATAGAGTGGGCATCAATAAGTATTTGTCGAACACATGAGTGCATGCAGATAATCTGACTGTAATCTAACTCCCTCAGAAATGCAGATGTTATTCTGTAACTTCCAGGATGGAGGGTCACAGCGCTTCTCTATTGATACATATTCAGTGAGCAGGGTGCATTCACTGTTTTCACAGAACAGTATCTTATTTTTGGAAAGTAACAAAGCATTCTTTCTAGCAGAGTGACATATATTAGCCCATATCTCCTGCCCACGCGTCTGCTGAGGTCCCACACTCTCAGCCTTTGCCCTCTAGCACAGCAAGTGAGAAACTGAGACCAAGTCCCTTTGGGTAGGCTCTTTACTAGGCTGAGCAGAGTCTGTATCTTAAACTGTTACTCATACCTTCCCAAGCATCCCTCAGTATGATCCTGATTCCTCACTTCTATGGCTAAGAATCCATGTGCCTGGTGAAAGATAACCCAGATTTCAGGTCTGTGCAGATCTCAAAAGATCTCAAAATTTGTTTAAAAATAAAAACTCAACTTTGCCTGTTCTCCAATAAATCCTCAATAGGTGGCAGTGTTGATCTTTCTTCGGTCTCTGGTCTGTGGGAGTATTTTGGTTTTGTTTTCGTATTAGAAAACAGTTGAGGTTTCTACCTAGCTTTAGACTGAGTTCTACTAAATGTAGTTCTTTACTCAATCAGACTATTTTTCTTAAGGCCTTACCAAAAGCAGTATCTCCTAGGCCAGCTAAAAATTTGGTAAATCTTCAAGCTAGTATTCTATTATTTAACATTTTTAATTATAATAATTATTCATGGTTGTAAAATTTCAAAAGCTACAGAAGTGTAGAAAGTAAAAAGTGAATGAAAGTTTTCCAGGTGTTTTGCTATGCATATAAAAATGCATATAGTTATAAAACATATAGATATATAGCATTTATATATATAAATGCAGAATAGTGTGGATAATATAGACTATATAAAAGTTATATATCTGTATGTTTATAATCAAATGTTATACATCTGTATGTTTATATATGTAAATATTATATATCTGTATGTTTATATATACAACTGTTATTTGTATGTTCATATATATGACACATATATATATGGGGTCATATTAACCATGTTATTCTGCATGTTACATTTGCTTCTTTACATAGTGTTTGTTCTTCCACGTCAACATATATGATCAACATTCTTCCCACTTTCATGGCTTATAACATTTACATTCTTTTTTTTCTTTTCCTTTTTTGAGACAGGGTCTCACTGTGTTGCTCAGGCTGGAGTGCAGTGGCACAATCTCTGCTCACTGCAACCTCCGCCTCCCAGGCTCAAGCAATTCTGCTGCCTCAGCCTCCCGAGTAGCTGGGATTACAGATGTTGGCTACCATGCCGGGCTAATGTTTGTATTTTTAGTAGAGATGGGGTTTCACCATGATGGCCAGGCTGGTCTTGAAGTCCTCACCTCAAATGATCCACCCACCTCGGCCTCCCATAACATTTACATTCTGTTCCGGAACTACAGTCAAGTCTTCTAGGCTTGAATACTTAAACCGAATAAAAATAGCACTTACCATATTGTGGTTATGTAAATATTAATCACTGCAGAACAAAGTGTGATAAAATCTACAGAGAAAGAAGGAATATTCCATGTATTTAATACCAGCCACACAACTGTCAACATTCAAATCTTGTTTTGAATTCAAATTCAAATTTTAATGTAGTTTTTACTTTCCTCACTTTTATTCAGGTATCATTGTTTTTTGTTGTTGTTGTTTTAGTCTCATTTTTTTGAAATCTCATTGTTTCATTCCCTTTGTTTTGCACAAGTACTTCCGTGAGTAATTTTTACATTTGAGTGCACACATGATAAACTTTCCTTGCATTGCTGAGTATAATTTCGGCTCAAATTCATATTCCATTGGAGTTTTTTTCTTTTCTATTTTCTGAGACAGTCTCACTCTGTCTCCCAGGCTGCAGTGCAGTAGTGCAATCTCAGCTAACTGCAACCTTCACCTCCCAGGTTCAAGTGATTCTTCTGCCTCAGCCTCCTGGGTAGCTGGGATTACAAGCATGTGCTACCACGCCTGGCTAATTTTTGTACTTTTAGTAGAGATGGGGTTTCACCATGTTGCTCAGGCTGGTCTCGAACTCCTGGCATTAAGTGACCTGCCCGCCTTGGCCTCCCAAAGTGCTGGGATTAGTCTTGAGCCACCATACCCAGCCTCCATTGGAGTTTTAAAGGCATGATTTTTAAAGTATTTCTGATGGAAAGTCTGAAATAAATTCTCATTTCTAATATTCAAGCTTTTAAGACTTTCTCACTTTTATTGGGGTTCTGAAATTTCTACAAATATCTAGGTATGGATTTTGTTTTCATTTATCCTGCCTGGTACTTAGTGACTTCTTTCAATCTGAGGACTTGTATTTTTTCCCAGCTCAGGGAAACTTTCTATTATGTCTTTGACTTTACCCCCTACTACCTCTTTAATTTTTTTTCTTTCCTTCTGAAACTCCTACTGAATTGATGGATGTTAGTCTCCTGGATCTTTCCTGTTTCTAGATTTTGGTTTTTACTACACTGACTTTTTTCTATATTTCTGGAGATTTCATTGACTTTCATACAACTGATCTGGCTTTTAGTCTTGGCCATTCTATTATTCCTGTTTGCTGAATTTTTAAAATTTTGACCCTCATTTTACATTTCTAGAAATTATTTCTTGTTCTCCGATGACTCCTTTTTTATGGCAGCTGGCTCTTGTTTTGGAGATTTCACGTTCTCTCAAATCTCTCCAAAGATACTAATTAGGGTTTTATCTTTAACATTACCTACTGCATCTTATTTTTTCCAGGATAACTCATTGTGCTTACTCATGTTTGTTCAACTTGGTTGTGCTATTGGTTTTCCTCAAATATTGGGGCTCCATGGCTCTCCATCCACTTTCCTAAATGAAGGATTAGATTACTCTGTATGGACAGCTGGTGTGGCCTGCTTCCACAAGAGGCTCCTCCCTGGAAGGGGAGGGCCCGTTCAGGTCCCTTTGAGTGGCTGGGCCATGTTGTCAGCAGGCTCTTCTCTAGATTGCAGCAGGCAGCCTGGGATGCCCACGCCTGCCAAGGTAAGGAGGTATTTAAAAAACGGACTGGAGTATTTAGCTATAATTTCCTCTTGGACAGAGGACTTTCTACCACCCCTCCATGCCTTCTGATATGGTTTGGCTTTATGTCTCCACCCAAATCTCATCTTGAATTGTAATCCCATAATCCCCTCGTGTCCTGGGAGGTACCTGGTAGGAGGTAATTGAATCACAGGGGCGGTTTCCCTCTCTGCTGTTCTCGTGATAGTGAGTGAGTTCTCATGAGACCTGGTGGTTATAGGGGCTTCTCCCTTCACTTGCCACTCATTCTCTCTCTTGCCACCATGTGAGGAAGGACATATTTTCTTCCGCTTCCGCCATGACTGTAAGTTCTCTGAGGCCTCCCCAGCCATGCTAAACTGTGAGTCATTTAAATCTATTTTCTTTATAAATTACCCAGTCTCGGGTATGTCTTTATTAGCAGTGTGAGAAAGGAGTAATACACCTTCTCACCCCCAACTTGCCACATATATTTGTTGGGGAGGCCTACATAGACTTCCAACCCTGTTCTTGTTCTGCTTCTCTCTTGACTTTAGACACCTGTATTAGGATCCCTTCCTGGATAGATCACTCACATTTTTTAAGAATAATGATTGGGTCCTAGGGACCCAAAGGGCAAAATTACCACTAATTGTTCCTTTACAGGTTGAGCATATGTTGAGCAGGGGAAGGGAGAAGGGAGTGACCCCGAATGTTCCAGCCACTGTGAATGCAGCTCTTTGCTCAGTTACTCTGATGGTTATCCTATGGCCTACTCTTGCTTTCTGTCTCTTGTTTCTGAGTTTGGGGTTTCTCTAGGGCTCCCTGGAGAAGGAAAGTTCTTAGTCCTGGTGTTTGGGGCTGTGGTTTACCTTTGTCCTTTCTCAGTTGATGTGATCCTATCTACTTTTTTACTTTTCTTTTTTCTTTCTTTTTTTTTTTTTTTGAGACAGAGTGCACCATCTGGGCTCTCTGCAACCTCCGCCTCCTGGGTTCAAGCAATTCTCATGCCTTAGCCAAGTAGCTAGGATTATGGGCATGCGCCACCACACCTAATTTTGTACTTTTCGTCAGGATGGGTTTCACCATGTTGGCCAGGCTGGTCTTGAACTCCCGACCTCAGGTGATCCGCCCACCTCGGCCTCCCAAAGTGCTGGGATTACAAGCATGAGCCACCGCACCCGGCCAATCCCATCTACTTTCTAGCTTCCATTATTTTCTCAGACTTTCTCATCTGCTGGCACCCTGTCTTGTTTTCCAACACTGATCTGATTTCACTCTTTAAAAAATACTTTATATTTTACCTCCATGGATCCATCGTGTAGTGGAGAGGTGGATGCGTGTGCTCAATTTGTGACTTCCAAACTAATATATTTTTCAAACTTAATTTTTTTTCTAATTCACATAGTTCAGAAGATACTAAAAGGTCTATCAAGAGGGTACAGGAAAAAAAAATTCTTAAAGGTACTAAAAGGATATAAAAAATGAAAATGTCCCTTTCATCCTATCCCAGATAAAGACTACAGGTTGTCCTCTTATATTTATTCTGCCCTTCTTTCTTTAGAAACAAAATCTCCAATTTTAGCCATACTCATGACTGCTCAGCTAAGGAGGACGTTTCCTAGATGTGTCCAAGTGACTGAGTTCTGGCCAGTGGGAGGTGAGTAGACGCCATGTGCTTCATGTTCAGTGGCTCTCCTAGAGGGTGTGGATGTGCCTTTCACTTTCTTTACTCCCCCTTTCTTACTGGCTGGATTGCAAAGGTGATGGTGAGCTATCTTCCTCTGTGCGGAGGAAGGCAACACCGTAGTGATGGCAAAGCCACACGATGGAATGATTCTGGGTCCCTGACACTTCGTCACCATGATACCTGCCCTGCTATGTGAGACAGAATTGAAATGCTATCTTGTTTAAGCCTTGCATTTTGGGGTCACTTCTTATGACAGACAGCCTAGTCGGTCTGCTAATTGATATAATCTCTGGGCTATTCAGCTCTCTTTCCTGGAGGCAACCAATGTGACCATATTGCTGGATTCTTCCAGGGATATTTCATGCATAAATTAACAAATGTATACAGGCATGCATGCATGAATGCATTCACATATACATAAACACAAATATCCAACCATGCATATAGCCCCCTCTCCATTTTTACATAAACGATGCTGTACCAAACAGCTACACTTTAAAGAAGAGGCCAAGCTTGGTTTGGAGGAAGATTGCGGTTATGGCCCTCAGCTCAACTTCTCCTTTTCTTGCTGACAAGGGGAGCTCTCTCCAAACATACACCACCTCCTAGAAAACCCCAAACCCTGCAGCTACTGAACCCGCTTTCCTCTAAGGCAGTTTATTACTCAAGCATGACCCTCAGTGCCTCTTTACCCCTTCCCCCCTAAAAAAGAGGTTTATCGAAATGTTCTAGCCACAGAATAGCCTCCCTGTAAACAATTCCAATGCATCTTCCCCCCAGTTTTGCATCTTTCTGGGGTCTCTGAGTGACAGGGGTTGGTGCTCCAGGCAGATGCCCAGGAGATCCCCCTCCTCCACCACCACTTGACCCAACTCTGCTGTGGCATCTGGAAGGCCTAGATGTGGATGTCTCACTGAAGAATGAAGATGATTGCTGATGGCCTCTGTGATGGCCTCTTTTCTCTCTGCTCATCTTCTCCCCCACAGCCACATTCTCATCCTGGGTCCAGTGTGCTGAACTGACCTTGTGAGAGAAAAGCACTGGAGATTGGACAGTGTCTCCACCAAACTCTATTCTTTCCAAAAGGGAGGGAGAAGCCTGAAATCCACTCAGGTTGGCAAGGGAAGGGGAAGGGAAAGGCGTGTGTGTGGGAGGGGGAAATGGGATGAGTCTCAGAGCTGGGGGATGCTACAGATGACCATCTTCTGTGTGGCCTTGGCCATCATAGTATCGCCAAATGTCCTTACTCCTCTGCCTGTCTGAAACCTGCCTAGCTCAAAACTCATACCGTCCACTCTAGATAGCCTCCCTCTCTAAGCTGGGCAATGTCTGTCTGTTTTTCTTTCTCTCTCTCTCTTTCTCTCTCTCTCTCTCTCACACACACACAGACACACACAAGCTGTTTCTGATTCTTTTCTCTGTTCTTAGAGTCCGTCATAGAGGTGCTTAGGAGCTTCTTGTGAAACGAATATGTTTTTAATTTTATTTTTTGAATAGATAATCACTTAATTAAAAATCAGCTTGAGATCATATTGGAAGAAAAAAAATCAGAGTATCTTTCCCTGAGAATTCTCCCTCTCACTGTTGTCCAATTCACTCCACCCCACCACCTCCACTGACAACTGTCTTTGTTCATTTGTCCTTCCAGTGATTCTTATGTAAATATGAACATATATTTGTATTCCTCCCTCCCTTCTTACACAAAGAGTATCCAGTGTTCTTCTTTTATTCTTCCCCATTATAACCTAGAGGTTTTAAAATGAATAAATTTAAAATACTGATCCATTTGCTTTTTCACAATAAAGCATGTATAGGTACAATCCCATGCATGTTACAAGAATTTATTTTTCTTCCGAAGAAGAATGTATCCATGGTCTTTTCCTGAGAGGAGGTTTTCAGGGGAGAAATTATCCTGGTGATTGTAGAATCCTTAGCCCAGAAGACAGCTGGGCTTGGGAGGCTCTGGGACCCAGGTGAGCGCAGGAACTTTCTTACCAGGTGGCTCTGAGAGCTGGGAGATGAGCCCCCTCTCATCTGCATTTCTGAGAGAGGCAGGCAGGGAGAAGAAGCCCGGCTCAGAGCACTGTCTGCAGCCCTGAGTGACTTTTCAGTGGTGTATCAATCAAAGTTCCAACAGAACCTGAAGGGGATATAGATTAAGAGTTTTATTGCAAAGAATTGGCTTACGCCATTATGGAATCTGAGGGGCAGGTCATCAGGAAAAGCAGGCTGGGGCTCTGGGACAGGATCTGTGGCCTCAGTCTACAGGTCGAATTTCTTCTTCAGGAAAGCCTAGGCCCTGCTTGACTGATTGACTCAGGCCCACCCTGGTTATCCAACACAATCTTCCTTATCCAAAGTCAACTGACTTTAACGCCATCTACAATATACTTTCATAGCAATTCCTAGACTAGCATTTGCTTGAATATGGGGCTGTTCACGAGTTCACATATCAAACTGACTGTCACAGGTTGACTTGGCTGAAACAGATTGTGTGAGAGCAGAGGCTAAGTGGGAGGCGTTGGAGTTTTGTTGTTGTTGTTGTTGTTTTTTGGAAATCAATGTTTTTCCATAGATGATACTACCCAGGGTAATCACAGCTGCAACGAGTTATTCCATCTATCAGTGGAATGAAGCATTTTTTTTTTTTTTTTTTTGCCAACTTGGTGCTTGACTTTCCTAACTTACCTGCAAGAAGTGACCCCGTAGCCTCTTTCACAGGTGAGGAGCACAACTCAAGGTTTCTTGCTCATAAACCCAGTAGGAGTCACTGGGATTTGGCCCTCATCATGGTCACTGAGGGGTTAAACCTGCCGCAGTTCTGCTGACCCCTGAGGGTTTCAGCCAGTACTCCATGGCCATTAATCATCCTCATCTGGGACCAGGGCTGCCGGGAACAACGTTTACTAGCAATTAACCTACAGTAGAGGGACCATTGTTTCCCCTGCCTGCACTCCCCTCCTCTGCACGCCCAATTACTCTAAATTAACATTTACCGAGCAAAGTGCCTGTTAATTGGAAGGGCAGTAGAAAGAAAGGCCACACACCTACCCAGTCTAACTTAATAACCTCAAAAGCAGCCATTAATTAACAGGGCAGCGTTTCCATTCAGATCTTGTTTAGACAGTTTGGTGGTTAACTCTGTGTCTGTGTTTCTGAGCTCAGCCCTGCACCACACCTCCCTACCCTCCCTTGCCAGCAGCTCAGATGAAAAACACACTCATAAAGAAATCTTCACTCTCTAGAATGTCTGCACTGGCCAGGGGACTTAGGGATTCCTGGGACAGCCTTCTTATTGTGTAGATGGGGAAACAGGCAGAGAAAGGCCTCAGGGTCCCAGGGCCTGACACTAGCTGGAGGCCTGCTGGCTGGCACTCCTGTCCACCCTGTCCTCTGTGTGTGTGTGTGTGTGTGTGTATGTGTGTGTGTGTGTGTGTGAGACATGCTGTCCTCTCTGATCTCTGTGCCTGATGCCAGGCACTCAGGATGCGGACTTGCATGAAGCCGGGGGTTGGGGGTGGTGAGGAGGGGAGGGGGTGGGTGGGGGTGTGGTGGGGGGGTTGGGGGAGGCGACTAGAAAGGGAGATGCTTCTAAGAGAAGAGGGAGGGACCGATGGAGAGGAGGGGGCTCCCTCTCACAAATGGAGAGCAGCTGCCGTGTCTCCAGGCAGCCCCGAAGGCCTACTTCCATTGTCCCTCCGACTTGTGCAGTTGGGTTGAGTGGCAACTGCACCCCCAGCCGAGAAATGGAGGGTCCTGCCCATTTGACCGTGGGTGTCCCTTGAGCCCAGGCTTCCTTTCTTGTGCATACTCGTGGTCTCCTCCTCATTTGGCAGCTCTGGGGACCCCTGGCCAGTACCCTTCATTCCCCAGGGCAACTGTTTCACAGCCTCCTGACTTGCCTTAATGTCCTCACCAGACAACCTCACCTCCCTCCCTGAGAAACTCAAGCCCACCAGGAGGGGCCTGCTTAGCTTCGCTTCCTCCTTCTGGGGCTCAGCCTGCCCTGTCTACAGGGCCTGCCTGTTGGTGGTAGTTGGTTGTAGAGTTGGCCTCAACCCCTAATCTGTATCTGGACTCTGGTCTCGCGCCTCTCCAGGCTCCTTCGGGCTCATTCTCTCTCCGCAGGTCTCCACTCGCTCACTCTCTCCTGCATCCTTCCCACAGCACAGGGCTCTCAGGGGACGCCCCTCCTAAATCGGCCCTGCTTTCCCCCATGGTCCTCCAGGTGGTGTGGAGCTTCTCCAAAGGGACATTCCACAGGTTGCGTTTTCTCACCTCCCACCCACTCTCAATTCTCCATAGTTGACCTTTGGCCCTCCACTGCCCCACAGAAACTGCCTTTCTCAAGTTTAAAACAACCTCCTTGTTACTAAGTCCAGGAGACACTGTGTAGGTTTTTGTTTGTGTTTTTTTATATGACCTTTTTTTAGGATTTTCTGCTGTTGCCCACTCACTCCCTCCCTCCCCCCGAAACTCTTGACTTCCATCATAGCACTCTGTGTTTTCCAGGCGTTTCCTTCCGCCGGTTCCCACAGGATTTTCTGTGCTGGCCCCTTCTCTTCTGGTCACATATTCTCCATGGGTGACCTCATCCACTCTGTGGCTCTGTTACCAACTAGATGAGGAAGAAGGGGAAGAGGAGGAAGATGATGACAATGACAACTCCCAAATCTCTACACAGGGCCAGATCTGACTCCTGAGCCTCAGACTCCATCAACGGCCTGGGAGTCCTCCTACTCAGGAGTGCCGCAGGCGTCTCACGCTCGCCATGCTCAAAAGGAGCTCATTAGCTTCCCCATACTGCTTCTACTTCAGGGCTTCTGTGTCATTGAAAGTGCCGCCATGCCCAGGGGAGTCATCCCTGCTGCCACCTCTCATGTTCAATCAATCAATCAATCACTCTCCAAGCCTTGTACCTTCTTATATCTCCAGCAAGCCTCTGGATTCCCATTGCCGCTACTTTAACTGTGACACATTCCAGTCTTACCTCCCTAAAGGCAGAGCTACCTTGCTAAACTCGTATTTCATCAGGCCATGCCCTTCAGTGGCATGGCGTTGCCCTCGAGGTAAGGTCAAGCTCCTTAGAACATCATAGATGCCAGATTCCTCAAGACCACTCAGGGCCATGACACACTGTACTCTGCAAGTGTTCTAATCTTGGCCTCAACTTTTTCATTTTAACAAATAGAACAAACATTCTCTCAATGGTGTTGGTTCTTAGAACTGTGATATCCTAATTTCCTTAGTCTCATCATACTTCTGTGAGGTAGGTGGTGTTATCCTTGTTTTATAGGTAAGAAAAATGGAGTCTTAGAGGGTATAAGCTCACAAAGTAATTAAGGTAGGATCTGAACTCAGGTCTGACATTTCCTACGTTATTGCTAGCATCCCACAGCTGAACCATTGAACAGAGAAGAGGTGGGGGTTTCCAGTGACCCAGGGACTGCTCAGACCAGGCCACAGATCTAAGAGACCTTCTCACACTGCGAACATCTTTTCCTGTGTGCCACTGGGGATGCGTACCTGGGGCTTGAGCCCCTGCCTGAGCTCCGGATCAGAGAGAGCCTGCTCCTGCACCTTGTCTCAGATGGAACAGGGGTGACAGATGAGCAGAAGATCAATAGCCATCTGTCCAGGCTCCACTGACAAGCTAATCTTTTCAGTAAACATTTCATTAGCTCCTGCCAGTCTGCTGCACCTGCTGACAGGAGAGGCTGAACGGAGTGGGGGGAGGGGCCCTCCGCTCTATGGTAGGGCTCCAATGGCGGCAGGGGTCTCCTGGCCCCTGAGAGCTAGTTAAGCTCAGCTGGAATACCCCTGCCACGCACTGGAGGAATCTGGATCATCCCCATGATTTTTGTATTTGAAGGAACTTTTAAAATCATTTAACCCAAGCTCCGCACTTTACAAAAGAGAGAGCACAGTCCTCAAAAGTGACTTGCAGAAAATCAAAGTAGCCACTTGGAGAGGAATTATATACAATTGTAACCAAACATCTTCGGAATGGGAGTGTTTGTGAAAGAAGGGTGTTGGGTGGGTGGCAGGAATTTTCCTTTAATGTGGGTAGAGTTAATTGTGTCTCTGTGAAGGGGGCTGCGCAGACTCCATGCAGGGTGACTTATGGCAAATTCTGGGGACTTATGTTCTTTTTGTTTCCTCTAGCTCTTCCCCAGAGAAGCTTCCATGACCACCATCTAAACATGCCCTCCTCCAGGCCCTTATAAGAACATTGTAAGTTCTTACAACAACTTGTGCTTTTTCTTTATCATACTATTACAACTACTGCTGCTGCTGCTACTGATCATGCCAGTGATATTAACAATAGCAAAGCCAACATCTACTGAGCACCCACTATGTGCCGGGCACTGCACTAAGTGTCTTCCACATGTGACGTCTTCTAAACCCCACAACAACCCACGGAGGCAGGTGCTATTATATTATACTTTCCCATTTTGCAGATGAGCAAAGTGTCTCTGAGAGGTTAGGTGGAGGAGTGGGGGTTTAGAGCCTGGGTTTACGTCACTTCAAAGCCCAAGCTCTTACCCACCATACTGCATTTGCAGTTCGTGGTTCGTGGAATTATTTGGCTGTCACCTGGCTCCTCCAGCCAGACTGTGAGGTCTACGAGGGTAGGAGGTATAACCAGTTGCCTCACCACTATGTCCCCAGCACAATGGGTTTTTGTTTTGTTTTATTTTGAAATGATGCAAGGTATTGCATGTGAGTTTGTTTAGCCTTTACTGCTCCCAAGCCAGTGGAAATAAGCTGGGTTTTGTTTATTGTTTTCTCAGGGAGTGCTGTTTGTTTTAGCCACACAAATTCACTCTTCTCATCTGCTGCTTCCCCAAACTACTGCCTGCAAATATAGCTAGTTTGGGTGAGCTCTCATTTATAGCCCCTTTTCCTCTGCTTTTTAGAAGAAAACCATGTCCAGGAAAATCTCCATATGCTAGACAATAACCCCTACTATGAACTCACTGTTCTGAACAAGTGATTCATTCTGCACATGGGGGAATACCCCTCAGTGTAGAAAATTATGTTTGCTGGCTGTCTCGGAGGCCTGCAGCCCCTCACGGCCCACGTGCTCCCCTTGTTCTATCTCCTGTTTTATTTCCACTGCTCTGGGCAGCACTTCCAAATAGTTTTCATCCTGGAATTTAGGTTGTCTCTACATTTCAGTAAAAATTGTTGCTTTTGGATGATTTCCAGAAGAGAAAAGGACTTGCTGACATCTTGCCATGGGGTGACTTTATGGGAATTGGGGTGCCTCTGGGTGAAGGGCAGCTCCAGCTGACGGCTGCCATGCAAGGATGCAGCTTTTCTCAGAGCTGGGACAGGACCCAGCCAGAACGCTTGGTGTCTGATTCTAATGTCCTTGATCTTCAGCTCTGCGTTAGAAGGCCTTCATTAGCCATGCTAATAGAAGAAAAATAGAGAACACTGAAAAGCTAACACAAAAAATTAAAATGGGCTCAGTGTGGTGGTTCAAACCTGTAATCCCAGCACTTTAGGAGGCTGAGGCAGGTGGATCACATGAGGTCAGGAGTTTGAGACCAGCCTGGCCAACATGGTGAAACCCCATCTCTACTAAAAATACAAAAAATTAGCAGGGCGTGACGGTGCGTGCCTGTAATCCCAGCTACTCAGGAGGCTGAGGCAGGAGAATCACTTGAACCTGGGAGGCAGAGGTTGCAGTGAGCCGAGATCATGCCATTTCACTCCAGCCTGGGCAATAAGAGTGAGACTCCATCTCAAAAAAAAAAAAAAAAAAAAAATTAAAATGACCCATAACATTTCCACCTAGAGATAACTACTGTTAAAGGTGTAACATGGTAGATAAACACTTTCAGATTTTTCTCTATACATACATATGCACATACAAAAAGATGATCATACTAGGCATACGATTCTGAAACTAGTTATTCTCAATTAGCACTGTAGAATGAATGTATTCCCATCAATAAACAGATTTATTTAATTTTTTTTGAGACAGAGTCTCACTCTGTCCCCCAGGCTGGAGTGTATTTAATTTTCAGTGGATCTATATGGTCTAGTGTATGCATGGCATATGATTTATTGAATTGGTAACCTAGTGATGCACACTGCTTCTCATTTTTCAGCTTTCTAAACAATTCTGCACTGAATATCTTTGGCTATACACCCCTGTGAACTTGCCTGAGTTTTTTCTCCTAAAGCAGGGTTTCTCAAGCGTGACAATAATTCTTATTCTGGGGGGCTGTCCTGTATCGTGAGACGGTAACAGCCTCCCTGGCCTGCATCACTACATGCCGGCAATCCCCGCTCCCCAACATGGTGACGATCCGTGTCTCTAGACTGCCAAATGTCCCTTGGGTGGCACAGTTGCCCCTGCTTGAGAGCCACTGCCCTAAGGATAAAGTTCTTAAGATAAAAGTTTAAAGAATATTCATATTGTAAGGTTTTTGTTACCTATTGCCAAATTACCTTCTCAAAATTGCACTCATTTATCACCTTATACTCCAAACAACGGTGTATAACAGTGCTCAATTTCACTACCCTTATGAATACGAACATTAGCACTCAAAAAAGCCCAGCTCAAAACATTTTACCAATCTCAGAAAACAAAATGGGTTTTTTGTTTGTTTGTTTTTTGTTTTGTTTTTTTTGAGACAGAGTCTTGCTCTGTTGCCCAGGCTGGAGTGCAGTGGCATGATCTTGGCTCACTGCAACCTCTGCCTCCCAGGTTCGAGTGATTCTCCTGCCTCAGCCTCCTGAGTAGCTGGGACTACAGGCATGTGCCACCCCGCCCCGCTAATATTTGTATTTGTAGTAGAGATGGAGTTTCACCATGTTGGCCAGGCTGGTCGTGAACCCCTGAGCTCACCTCGACCTCCCAAAGTGCTGGGATTACAGCCATGAGGCACTGTGCCCGGCCAGAAAACAAAATACTATCTCACTGATTTTTAAAAATTACTGGAGTGAAACTGAACATGAAATAAAACCATATTGATTATATAGATAGCTACTGTTTCCACGGCAAAGTATTTTTCCTTATAATTTACTATTTTTTCCTTTGGAATATTCATTTTTGTCTTATTTTTTCTTGTCAGCTTTTAATATTATGAATAAAATATACACACCTTTCCTAACTTGCTGTTTGGCTTTATGTGTTGAGATGTGTGGTCTTATTTGTTCAAAAATCCTAAGAGGGCTGTAAACAGGGCCAGGAAAAGAGTCCTCGCACAGGTGTCACCCTGGGCGCCCTGAACCATCCCCTGCCGGTGAGCCTCCGCCCGGCTGGGTCTCTGTCTAGCAGAGGATCCTGTGTGGGTCATGCTCTTTTTTATTAAAATCTGCTGAATGTTCCTTTTGTGTCTGAGTGAAAAGTTCTGGCTCTGAAAACTCGGTTGTCAGGAGGGAGCCTTGATCTGGGAAGACTGACCTGGGGCTTGACGATAATTAGTTCAGGTTAATTATTGGCAATCTGTAGATGTGCGGCATAGGAGCTTCTCTTCCCCTCAGCCTGGGCCTCTGGAGGTTTCTTTTATGAGCTCTGAACCCTGAGGAAGGACTTAAAGTAATGAATTTTCCTGTAATCAGATTTGAGGGTTTGTTCCCTGAGCCATCCAGTCAATTGGAGAATTGAGCACTGACTGGTTTATTTGGCTATGGATGCGGGAGATGATGCACAGAGCATCTGATAAGCAACCCGGGGAGGAGAGTGAAGAAACGGCACGAAGAAATGGCATGATATATTCGAGACGTTGACCTCTGGGTTTGGAGCGAGAGGTTCTGTTTACAAGGGCGACCTAACGTCTGAGAGTTATTGGAAAGAGTGGGGTATTTCATTTTGAGTATCAGGGAGTAAGAGTTCTGCTTATCCTCGAGGGGAACCTTGTGAGATTCACCTTAAATTTGAGCTTCATTCCTAGGAGAGCAATGCAGTTTGTACATGTTTATAAATACTTAACCTTGTTCAGGTGGGCTACAGTGGCTCACGCCTAAAATCCCAGCACTTTCGGAGGCCGAAGTGGGAGAGTTCCTCCAGGCCAGGAGTTTGAGACCAGCCTGGGAAACATAGTAAGATCCCAACTCTACAAAACAGTAGAAACATTTGCTCGCCTTGGTGGCACGTGCCTGTAGCCTTGGCTACTCAGGAGCTGAGGCGGGAGGATTGCTGGAATACCGGAGTCTGAGGCTGCAGCGAGCTAGGATTGCACCGCTGCACTCCAGCCTGGATGGGAAAGCAAGACCCTGTCTCAAAACAAATTAAATATTTAATTTGTTCAGACTTATCTAGCATTCATTCATTTGTTCATTTACCCATTCAATCAACAGGGAGGCACTGGGGATATAGAAAATAACTGCCCCTGCATGACTGGAAGAAAATAGATGCTTTGTGCGGATTTGTGTTATGTAAACAGGGGGTCACAATGAGAAAAGCTACAGAGCACAGGCAGGCCAAGTTAGTGAGGCAGGGGTTGGGTCAGGGAGAGGATAGGGAGTGGTGAGAAGTGGGGAGAAGAGCCCACGTCATCTCTAAGGAACAGCTGCCTCAGCTCCAGTCAATGGTTGCCAACGCTGTGGCCCACAATTGCCACGTTTTCCAGTTTTTCAAGAAAAGTCAGAAATCCATATTTTTTTGGGGGGGGGGAGGTAAAGTATGTCTATTTGAACATTTTGGTTCATATTTTTATTAAGCATTCTGCCGGCCAAGCAAAACACTTCAGTGGGTTAGATTCAGTTTATAGGCAGCTGGATGTGACCACAAATACTTCTACAAAGTATGTGGATATTGTGTTTAATAAACACACCTACAAAGAAGATAAGGAGATGTCATAGAGGTTAGAAACCAAATAGAGGAAGGAGGTGAAGCTGGGGGAAGGGAGGAATATTGACATCAGAAGCCCAGGATGAGGTGACTACTGCAATCTGAAGCATAAAATGAGCTTAAAGCCTACTGCCAGGTGAAAAGGGAACTGTAGGGGGTAAAAATAACGTATACTGTCTAATAAAAGCACATCTACCTATATATTTAATTTTTTCTTTAAAAAATTTTTTTTCAATTTTTAAATTATTTTTTGTTTTTTACTTTTTTGAGATGGAGTCTTGCTCTGTCACCCAGGCTGGTGTGCAGTGGTGTGATCTCGGCTCACTGCAACCTCTGCCTCCTGGATTCAAACAATTCTCCTGTCTCAGCCTTCCAAGTAGCTGGGACTACAGGCGCCTGCCACCACGCCCAGCTAATTTTTTGTATTTTTAGTAGAGACAGGGTTTTGCCACGTTGGCCAGGCTGGTCTTGAACTCCTGACCTCAAGTGATCTGCCAGCCTCAGCCTCCCAAAGTTTTGGGATTACAGGCGTGAGCCACTGCGCCCGGCCAATATTTAATTTTTTCTAATGTTATCGACTAAGCAGATGCAATGAGTGCTATGCTACTAGATTCTTTACTAAGTGTAACTCTCAACTCTGCTGTCGGAACACCCTCATTTTTCAGGAGAAGAAACCGAGGCCCCGGGTGGTGAAATAGCTTACAGAGCCGGGGCTTGTACCTGGACGCAGGCCTTTGCAACAAGGCGCTTCTGAGAACACGAAGGTGGCAAAAGCTGCTTTAGGAGGTGGTGAGCACCACGTTGCTACAGATTTATAAACAGGAAATGAAAGAGTATGTGATTTGAGGGAATTCAGGCATGGAGTGGCAGTCAGGCCAGAGGAGAGTGAGATGCTAATGAGCCTAGCCTGGGGAAAGGGCACCAAAACTCCGAGGTGCCCGTCCTGCCCTTCACCACTTCTTAGAAGATTCTTCCTTCTGTTGAGCTGAAACCTGTGTCACGGGTCTAAACTCTGCTCCTGGGACAGTTGGGGGTGACAATGGCTGAGCATCTAACATGTGCCAGGCTCTGTGCTGGGCTTCAGGGCTGCCGTGATAACTCAGATGTGGTCCATCTCCCCCAAGGAGCACACAGCCCCTCTGGGCACACAGGCGTGAGAACAATTGCGTTTGTCTTCTTGCTACCCTGCCTGGCATCCACCCTGGAGCCCTGCAGCGCTCAGTCACAGCAAATCTTTCCCTCTGAATCCCTGTCATTCATATCAGAGTGCTGGGCCTGCAGGGGTTGGCAGCAGATCCTGTTGCCACCCTTTTCCCACCCTGTCCCACATTCTCTGGCCCTGGAGTTCTCCTGAAGCTGCGAAAGGCAGTTCCCAGCTTGCGGGATGATTCTGAGGCTGGTTTCAGTATTTCAGAGGGTCCCCAGTGGGCCTGAGCCCACAGCTGCCCTCCTTGGCTTCTGGAGGCCAATTTTCCGTCTCATTTTCCCCACTTTCTTGCTTTGCCGCCTGACATTGCCGTCTTGATTAACTCTCTGCACCCAAGTCGTTGCCTCAGTTCTGCTCTTTGGGAAACCTAAACTAAGATGGACACCCTCCCATTTCACAGAGAGGAAAACTGAGTCCCAGAAGAAGGGCAGCGGCTTGTCTGAGCCATCCAGATGGCAAATGACAGAGAATACCTTGATTCCAGGTTCGTGGCCCTGAGTTCAGCCTCGCTGGCTCCTTCCCACGGTACCTCCCAGTCTTCCTTAGTCTTCCATCATCTTAGGCTCGGTTTTTCTTTTTAGCAGAATTCAATGGTAACAAAGTCAGAATTTGGGGTATTTTTTCAGATCTGGGAAGTTTTCTCCCATGATACTTCTGGTATTGCTGCTAACCTAGCCCGGTTTTTATCTGTAGCACCTTTTATGCCTAGATTGGAGATGCACGATTGATAGCCATCCCTGTTACTGCTTTCATCTTCTCTATTTCTTAATCTCACCTCTGGAAACATCTTGTAAGTTTATTATAATATATCTTGTAAGTTTATTATAATAAACATTTTATCAGTTTATTATCTGAAGTAAGAAATTTGTTGCTTACTGCTTTCAGTGCATTTTTTCTTGAAACTATTTTGCTTTACTTTCTCTCCTTACCTCACTCAGTTCTTATTTAATAGAGCTTACATATTTTGGTGTCTCATTAAGAATATGCCCCTATCTATTCCCAAATTTTCCTTCTATTTCAGGAAGTGATTGTGTTTTTAAGGAAAAGTTTCCTTTGGACCTTACTATACCTGGTTCCTATCCTCTCTGTTATACGATTTTCACAAGGCCCCAAGTTGAGGTTACATATGTTTGTTTTGTTATTTATCAGCATATTCTTGAGTAACAGATCTGTCTAGGCCCAGTGTTGGTATCTCCCAGAAGTGAGGATTACCACTAATTTCTTCTTAGTTTGCTAAGACTTGGCCAATCATTGAGGAGTATGTACAGAAGCAATTGATAGGTTTTCAGTGAATTCTAGTTCCTTCCTCCAGGAAAGTGTCCCATTTGAATCTCTTCGAAAATGCAACCACTGTAGTAGGTCTGAACTCAGGAAAAAGCTCCTTGGAAATGGACTTTCCAGTCCAAGCAGAGAAGAAAAGTCTAGAGACTGTTCTAGACTGGTGCTGTTTCTGAGGACAGAGGTTACTGGGGCCTTCACAGAAGGAAACTCTAATGGCTCTCCATTGGCAGGCACCTACATGGCAGAGTGTGGGTCTGCACCAGGCCGGCGGTGGCCTCTGACAGAGGGTAGGGCCTCCTGGACCAGAAGCCAGGAGAGCAAGGCGGGTGGCCAAGGGGCAGTGAGGACACAGACTGCAGCAGGGTCCCCTCTGCCCTCCAATCTCTCATTCCCTGGAGGGGACTGTGTTTTTCCTCCCGGCCTCGATTGTGCTTGTTTCTCATTTTTCTTTGCAATGGCATGGTTTTCCCTTCCTTTTCGGCAAGTGTCGTGGGTGATATGAAGGAAATTCTTGAGATGGTATTTCCATTCAACCTGCCTCATCTCAGGAGTCACTCACTGGTTTCAGACAGGAATTCTATGTTGAATGTAGATTACAAAGCATTTAGAAATAAAGCACAGAGATTCCAAAAGGGATTCATTCTATAAGGATGTGAGACTCTTGAATATGTCATTCTGAGTTAATTCCATTCTGTGCTTAACTCCAGTAAAGGAGACAAAAGAGAGGCAGCCAAAGACACGGGCTGCACGGAACTGTGCTGGCTCAGGCAGTGCAAGTGTCTCATGCTGAGGGTAGGGCAAGAAAGCACATGTGTACAGACACACACACAAGCACACATGAACATCGAGGGATGTGGTCAGGATGGAAGTCCGCAGGAGCTGAGATTTGGGAAAAATGACAAAAAGGCTTTGCTGACTCTACCCTGTGTGAGTTCAAAATTGCATTCAACTGCTAGCAACAGAGGCCTGAAAAACAGCGGCTTAAACAAAATAGGGGTACATTTTTTCTCTTAGGCAGGGCAGGACTACTCTGGTGGCTTTACAATGCCATCAACATATTGAGCTCCTTCTATCTTTCTGTTCTGCCATCCTTAGTGAGTGGCTTCCATCTGTAAGGTCACCTCATGGCCCAACATGGCTGCCAGCACCCCTACCCTATCTGTGTTACGGGCAGGAAGAAGAAGAAATTGGGGAAGAGCAAAAAGGGTGCCTTTCAAATGCGTCAGCATCTCTAAAGGAATTCCCCAGAAATCCCCCCAGTGAATTCTGTGTACAACTGACTGACCACATCTGCAGGGGAAGCTGCAGAATGTGGTTTTGTAGCAGGGCACATTACCACATTCAACAATACGGGGATTCTGTTACTAAAGGAAAGGAGAGCGTAGACAATGAGACAGCAACTAGTGATTCTGGACACAAGCTCCAGGAAGACAATAAACAGAGGAGGAAAAGCACTGCCCTCCTCACCCATCTGGGGTACACAGGACACTATCAATAAGCAATAGAAGCCCAAGACTCACGCTGTAGTTAACTTGCTTTCCTGTCTTCTAAATGTTAAAGGAAAGTTCACATCCAGGGTAGTTAGGAGACAGAGCAGCATTTTAAATGCTATCAAATTCCAGCTGAATTCAGAAAATTCAGAATTTTCTGAAACGTGTTGCCCAAGATATTTTTGAATGTTACATGAAAAAATGAGTCCCTAATCAAAAAGTTTGGGAAACTTTGGATTGAACCAAGTTATGCAGTTTATTTAATTGCAGAAAATGTTGGGGTCACTGGTGTCCTCACTTGCCTTGTGATTTTTTTTTTTTATTTTGGACAGAGAACATTCCCGTATTTGACCATGGATTCACTTCTTACAGAGAATCCCGTGGGATAAACATTCCACACAGTAAACATTTAGGAAATAATGGTGTAGTCAGAGGCTACGTCCTTACTCTGCCAGTTTTCTCAAAGCACTGCCCGTGGGCCACCTACACCAGAATCTTCTTAGCTCCATCCCAGAACTACTGAATCACAGTCTCAGGCCTGTGGCTTGGAAATCCGCATTTTCAAAGCTCTCTGAGCTACAGTCTTATGCTCATTGAAGTTTGGGATCCACCGGGTGACAGAGTTGTGCCTCCACTTTACAGACACCGTGACTTGATCAATTTATATCCAGGTACCTCCTCCTGGCTCACTCAAAACTCATTTCTCTCATCACCATTTGGTACCTGGATAATTTTCTCAGCTCTGTTCCAAGCAGCTTGCATTTATCTTTATTGTTGCTCTTTTTATTGATTTAGGTCCATCTCTGCAATTCGTCAAGCTTGGATTGCATTTTAATCTTGTCCTCCAAAGTAGCTAAGATCCCTTCCAGCTTCCTATCATCCAGAAATCTGATTAGCTGGGTCTCAATTCCATCTTTCAAGCCATTAATGAAAACATTAAATGGTCCTGGTTTGGCATGAAGGTCTTCAGGGTTCTCGGGGGGTATATGGTTCCCATATCTGCCACTAGCCTCTGCTTGGCGTAGTCCTGGGCTGGAGATCAGGCCCAACATTTCAGTTGTTGGGTACTGCATCCTCATGCTTCCTCATCCATGCATGTAGTGCAAATCTGTGTAGGAAAAATACAACCTAGTAATTAGTTAATTAATGAATTCAACAGATATTAGATCAACCAATGTCTTTAAAACACTAGGTTTTTCCTCTCACACCAGCGGCATGTTGACCTCAGAGTGAAGAAGCCAATGCCGAGTGCGTGCATTAGAAAGATCATTTTTTATGTAAAATGCAACTCAGCTCTGTCTTTGTGACACACCATTCCAGGAGGAGACGACCTCAAGACAAGCAGCTTTCCATGCAATATTGCAGCAAGGGCTCACTTTCCCAAGCATTTCCCACACTCCAATCACTGCTCTAATTTTTTAGATGTGTTAACTCACTTCCTGCTCACAATACTTTTATGAGGTGAGTGCCATGGTTATCTCCCTTTTCTAAGATACCATGCAGATAGTACCAGAGCTGGTAAGTGTCAGAGCAAGAATTCAGGCTCAAGCAGTCTGGCTCCAGGGCCCAGGCTCTGGACCACTCTTCCATCCTGTTGCAGCAGTGGTTGAATGGATTATATGGTGGGAACAGCCTACCCAGCGCTCAGAACCCAGAAATGATCAGAAAGACTCATCGTGGTGCTCATGGGTTTTCAGCAGTCATCTCCCTTCATGTTCCCAAACCATGCCAATCAATATTCTTTGCTGCTATTGGGTAGATGACGAGATAGACAGAGGAAGATAACTGCGCCAGAGTCAACCCCAGGTCAGCGGACTCTTTCGTCCTCGGAGGCTTGCCCCAGGAGAGACCAGCTGAACAGGCATTGCCTGGGACTCCTTGGGGGAAGTGGAGGTTGGAAAAGTGAGTGAAGTAACAAGCACTTGGGGGGGATGGCGTCAGTGTTCAGTTCATCCCTTGCTATGGCCCATCCTCAAACTTGTCGCAAAGCCCTGCCAGCCAGGACACCCACAAAGCCCACCTTCTCCAGAGGGGCCTGAATCTCTTGTTGGGCTTGATGTGGGTTTGGGAGGCGATGGCTGGGCTGAAGTGACCTCTGTCATTCAACAGACTCAGCCACTCAGGGGGGCCTGGCCTGACTCCAGGCGCACAAGATGCAGCCTCTGCCCTCAGAGATTCAAAGGTCGAGCAGACATTGGCCACAGTCCCGGCTGCTCGGATCGTGGCAGAGGCTGAACCAGAGCAGAGGTGGAAGCAGAGGTGTGGGCCGCAAGCTCTTCTTGGAGTCTCAGGAGCTGCAGAGGGCAAGCTGGGCTTCCTGGAGGAGGAGGCGTGAGCGTTGGGCCTTGAAGTCAGGTTTCAGCGACGGCGGAGGTGCGGGGTAAATGGGGTAGGTATTGAGGGGGTGTGAACACTCATGTGAGGCCTCATGAGCACTGGAGCAGCGCTGGTGGCCGGTGATTTCTCAGACAAATGCCTGCCAAAGCCTCTGACATAAATCAATTTTTCACTTCATTCCTTAGGACTCAGCCCCTCCGTCAGGCACTCAGCAGCTGTTTCCTGAGCTGATGTACATCTGATTAGTCTATCAAGCTCCAACAGCCAAGGCCAAGGCCCCCAGAATGAAAAACTGATGCGGCCGCCCCTTCCTGTGCCAGAGACAGGAGAAGGGAAGGAGACTGACGGCCTTTGTTGTCTGAGCGAGACCATAAAGCACTTCGCCTATAGGCCACAAGAGGGCGATGGTGGCACACACATAGGATCTTCCCGAAGAGCCCGCGGAAACACCTGCTTGGAGAATCTGGAGGTAGTGAAAGATGACTTTGTTAAGGAAGGGCGATGGCACTTCTCCCTGCCCCAGAGCTCTGAAACCTTTAAAGTGGCTTTAGCAGCGTGGTTTAAGAATGGCTCCTTCGGTACAAGGACGGCCAACACGTCTTCTGCTGGGTTTGATGCCAGCGTCCTTCCCATTTGCAGGGGAGGACGGCAAGTGAGGAGGGCACTCAGGATGTAGCTGGCTCCTGGCCGTGGACAGTGGCCGCTCTGGGGCCAGCAGGGCAGAGCCGCCTTCCTATATCTGAGAACTCAAGGGCGAGAGGAGGCAGGGCAACTGGTTGGCCTCAGTTAACAGGGCGACCCTCTGGCCCTGGTTCTGACGGCGACTCACTGTGTAAGATAAGGAGTGTCTCGCTTTGTACAGCGGGCAGGTGGTGGGTCTCTGCACGTCCAGCATCTCCGGGCTTCCGTCCTCTGAGCTGTTTTGACATGGGAGGCGCCGGCAGGGAGGGAGAGGTCACCGATGTGGGGAGCTGGTGCAGAGCGGGGAAGTAGCCTGTGATGCTCCAGAACCCGGAGATGCCCCTCCCATTCCTTGGGCCTTGACTGTCTCATCTGTAGAATGGGTGGGTCGGACTAGATAATCTCTAACCATTGCTTCCCTTCACTTCTGTCCCAATAAACACATGCGGAGCTTTTTCCTTTGTCTTTTTTTTTTTTTTTAAGAGATGAGGTCTCACTATGTTCCCCAGCTCTGAGTGCAGTGGCTGATCCCACTACTGTCCAGCACGGGTGCTCTGACTTGCTCCATTTCCGACCTGGGTCTGCTCACCGTCCCTTAGGCAACCCGGTGGTCTCCTGCTCCGGAGAGGCCACCATATTAATGCCAAACTTAGCGCAGACACCTGATCGGCATAGTGCACTAACGCCCGGAATTCCTGGGCCCAAGTGATCCTCCTGCCTTCTGAGTAGCTGGGACGACAGGTGGGTGCCACCACTGTGCCTGGCACAGAGCTTATATTGATGCTAAAACTTTTGATTCTGATTCCATTAAAAGACAAAATAAAACATGTTGCCCTTTGGCTGTTTCTGACCTCCGTAGTGCCCCCAAAGTGTCCCAACTGAATAGCAGTTGGCGACTGCTGTGAATGCACATGTGGCCTTTGTCCACACGGTGCATCTGAGGGAAAATGACAGAACACTCAATCCAATTAGAGGAGGCCAGCACAGGCTGGCAGTGAGGAGCAGGCACGAGGCTGCATTCCCTGTGCGGGCTCCTGGGCCCATATGTTAAGCTTTGCCTTCAGTTCCTGCAGGAGGTGTCCCTTGTCCAGCCTCAGATGTCCTAGCCTCCAGCCAATGGAGGCCGATGGAGGCTGCGTTAGTTCTATGGTGGCACATGGGCCTTTTGTGGCTCCCATGGCCCATTGATACTTTATGTGTACTGTATTTCTTCAGTTGTATCTTCCAATGCTCCCATTGATTTTTAAATTTCTGTGCAAATATAAAGCAAACTGAAGTTTATGGAGTGTAGGAGAATCCATCTGAAAATTCCCTAGGGTGGCACCAGAGATTGTAACATTAGATGCACTAAGAAACAATTGCAGCACACTGCTTGGCTCTGCAGTAAATAAAATTTATATGGTCATAGAATTGCAGAGCATAAGAGAGCTAATTATGGTTACTGAAATGGATGGGAGTGTTAGCAAACCTAACAAAAAATAAAAAAAGGTTTGGGGTGGGGAAAAGTATAACTGAAAGAAGTCAGGAACCAAAGCTGGAGGAAAGATAGAAGGCAAAGAAGCTGCTAGTAACAGTAACAATTGCATCTTACAAAATGAGGAGTCCAGAAATGATGCCTAACATTGACTTAACAAGAAAAAGAGGTTAAAGGTAACTGTGTTAGTCATTAGTGCCGCTTGCCAAGATATTTCTGGTTCTGCCTTGTTCTGGACAATTCCTGACCTTCTGTGGTTAGATGGGGCCATGAGATTAGTTCTGGTAACTGAGTTGTGAACCAAAGCAATGGGAATCACTTCCAGGGCTAGCATTTCATTGCCAGTGGGATCAATTTTTCTTCCAGAAGGTGACTGGCATTATGTGAGATGGTGGCTCTTCAATCAGCCTTGGGTTTTGAATAATTACAGTGTACAGATTCTGCCTCTTCCTGTCCCCCACAGACCTGTAATAGACAAGTCCCATGAGTGAGAAACAAACCTTTCTTGATAGAAGCCATTGGAATTCAGGGTTGTCTGTCATTGCAGGATTACCTGCTGTATCCTGAACTAGCACATAATATAATTTTACTAAAAGGACAGGAGAGGAAGTGGTCGGGGTTATAGGCGAACTAAGTCTTCAACTATTAGAACATAAAATAAATAGGTAATACAGAAATTGTTAATCCAAGAAGTAGCAAAATTAACATATTATTTGAGATGTAAAATTGTCAAAAGTGGTTACTACTGGGGAGGGGGACTAGGGATGGAGCAAAGGAATTTTGCTTTGTCATTATAAACCCTTCTCTAGTATTTGGCTTTTGAAATTAAAGTTTGTTAGTTTTTGAAATAGGTTAAGTAGGTACAGAAGAGGATACAGGAAGTCAGTGTATTTCCCACTTCTGTTTTCCAATTCGGAGGCAACGCCTTGCCAGTTTCTTAGGTATTCTTACAGGAGCAGTCTAGGAATACAAAAACATATACAGGCTTACATGCCTTTACTTTCAGTTAGCATTATATCTTAGACACCATTCTTAACCATTTATTTAAAGCTGCTTTTGCTTAAAAATAGCAGGGTAGTGTCCCATCATATGGGTATACTATCACTTAGCTGGTCCGCTATTATGGGACATTTGTTTCTCATTTTAAATGTTATTGACAATGCTCTGTGAATATCTTTGTAACATGTCATTTTATGCATGCGTAAGCCTGTCTAAAGGCTAACATCCTGAAAGTGAAATTCCTGGGTATGTGTATAATACATACACTTTCTGAGAGAGTGTACAAACTGCCTACACAAGTTGTACCAATTATTTACTCCCACCAGTACTGGAGAAAGTGCCCTGAGCCAGTGTCTTACCTGTAAGGTCTATTGATTTGAATAGGAGTTAAAGTGGTGGGGATTTATTTTCTAAATTACTCCCTGAATCATCCATTGAAATGAATGAAAACAAGACTGTAATACTGCACTGGCATGAAGAGTTTTAAATTAAATCTCACATTCTTCAAATCCTTTTGGCACTCACTCTTTCCTTCATTTACCCAGCAAATATTGGTTGAGTACCTTCTATGGTCAGGGGCTGCTAAACATAGTGAGTGGATGGGTGGATGGACAGATAACCAAACCATATTTCAGATCTATAGCTCCAGTAAAGGAATTAATGCAAACAAATACTAGGGATTCTGAATATTCTTTCTTTTCTAAAACATTTTATACCTACACATGTATCTACATATATGTATCTCTCAATGATTCTTTCTCGGTTTCTCCATCATTGAGTGTAGAGTTGTAGAAGCAATGACTTAGTTTGAGAGTAAAATTGTGAAATCATAGCATTTGCAGCTCATTCCCATTCTCTCCAACTTCTTCCACCACTCAGAACTGTGGTTGCCTCTCTCCCATTGCCCCCAGGATCTCATTTTTTCCATCTCCCTCCTCTTGGCTTCCAACAGGCACAGATCTTCCCAGTTTCAGATGAGACTTCCTTTGCCACTGTGCTAACATCAGGGCAATCCAGCCACCCGATTCCCTGGCTGTGACGTTAGCACAAGCCCCGTCCTCCACAACCCAGTCTCCTTTCTGAAAGGAAGACTGAATCCCATCACTCTCCTACCTAAATATATTGGTGGTTCCTCTTTGCCTTTCATAAAGCGTGACATCAATGCCCTGAGGTTCTCACCGCTTCTGTGCCAGACTCATTGCTAAGTGCTAGGTGCACATATTATTCCACTTCACCCTCCTGACCACTTTCAGAGGGGATCATAATATTACCCACATTGTACAGGTGGGAGCACTGGGGCACTAAAGTGACTGAGGACCAAGGACACCTAACTAGGAAAGGAAGGTGCAGGAATTTGAGTCCTGTTTTCAAAGACTGCCCCTAATCACAGCACGATGGCACCATATCATTTTTATAAGCTTTCTGAGATTACTCCCAAGGGACAGAATTCAAGGTTCCTACACCTTTGCTTCTAGGTGCCCTCATTGTGGTCTTTCTTGTAAGACACTTTGCCATGCAACTCTCTGCCTCTGTTCCTACAGTGGGAAAAATTGAAGCATAGGACTGAGGCAGAGATTCTCAGAAAATGTTGGTGAAGTGGAATCCCACTGCATTCTGGTAGCATCCAGTCCTGCAAGCCTCTTTTCCTCACCCCTTTCTTCAACCTCTCTGCATCTGGGCTCTGCCCATGCCTCTGGTCCATTCTGGCTAGGTCTCCAGGGACAGGCACCCTTGTAGCCACATGCATTGTCAGCCTGGGACCCTGCTCTTGGCTCCTCTTGTAGCCAGTTGTCGTCCATCTTGGTCTCCAGCACGCTGCCCATGAATAGCTGTTTCCCCTCCATAGCTTCTTGCTTTCTAGCTCCACAAGATAGATTTGCCTTCTATCCACGACCTTCTTACCCCAAGTCAGGGAGCTGTCCATAGCTTTGTCCTGCACTACCTACCCTCCGACTTACAAGACCCACCCACAGTCCCTACTGGGGACATAGGAGCCATTCCATAAACAGAAGCTGGATGAATATTTAACGGGGAGTAGTATATTAACAACTTACGTGGGTGTTGTAACGATCCGCAGTGAAATATTCCCTCACCTCTTGGTGAAATTATCATTCTGAACCACGGAATACATTAGGTTTTATGATCTACGTGCTTCTTTGGGGAAATACAAATCTTAAAACATCATCTTCATATGACAGGGCAAAGAGTCCCCAGGGACACAAGATGTTTAAGGACATTAACTGAGAATCAGAAATAGTTTGCGATTAATATTGGGGTTTTGTTTATAGGCATAAATAAATCCCAGGTCTAGGGCTAACTTATAAAAATCCGTCTGTGAGGAAAACTCTGATCGCAAATGATGGAATGGGAAAACAATCTGAATTTAAAGAAGTGATTTGGGGGCAGGGTTTCAGTGTTTAGAAGCTAATATTTTCTGGCCATAAATGAATATGCTATTCAAACATTCTGAGTCATCAACTAAAATAAATAGGATAGAGACTAGGAATTTATATTGATGGTCTACAGCTGTCCAAGTTCTGTAAGTAGGTCATGTGAAATGAAGTTCCTTTTCCGGGGTCATTGAAAGGGGCCTGCTTGCCCTTCTTCCTTCCCCATTGAGGCAAGGAAGCTGTGATAATTTTCAACAGGAGGAGGCCAGAGGAGGAAGCACTGGCATTTGGAGCCTGGCATGACTGGAAGTAGGCAGGGGTCCTCATGGAAGGAGCACTGCTTTGGGAGTGGGAAGACCCCTAATTTGGGAGTGGGAAGACCGCTGTTTGCCTCCTCCCTGCCTGTTAGTCATGTGGCTCTCACATATCCAACCCTGCTCAGGCCTCCTCCTTGGTCCAGAACCCATCACAGACTATCCATGGCTTCTAGAACAAAGTCCAAGCCTCCAGATCCTTAGCCTGGCTCCTAGCCTCCTCTGCAATGTGCCTCTGCCACCCTCCAGGCTCGCTTCCCCGCACAGAGGGCTTCTGAGCCTCAGCACAGGCTCTCTCACTTCTTGCTCCCTTTCCATAACCTGCAGCCTCTGCCCTCTGCCTTTCCTCTTAGAGCCATTTGGTTAAAAAAAACTGCTCTTCTTTTAAAACAGCTCAGAAGTCATCTCCTCTCTGAAGCCTTCTCAGAGTCCTCTGGGAAGAGGTAGCTTAACACCCTTCTGACTTTCTAGTAAACCGTGAGTATCTTGTAGTCTTGTGGCCTTTTGGTACACAGAATGAGTAGACTATGGTTCCTTGTCTCATTGGTGTTGAATCTAGCTAGGTGACTTTTCATAGTCCAGGGCCTTAAGAGGCAATGCACTGCCTGTGTTCTTTTGTGCTTCTTTGATTTTCCAAAGGGAATGTAAGGACATGTAGAGCAAATCTGATCCCAATCCAAACCTGGAGCCAACTCCAGCTGACTTGCATCCTAAGGCAGAGCTGCCTTGGGCAAACCACACAACTGGAAGTGAAAAAAAATGCTTGTTGTTGGAAACCACTGAGTTTTATTGTGGCTTGTTACGCAGCATTCATGTGGCAATAGCTGACCAATACATTATTACCTTGGGGCTGAACCTCAGAGAGAAGTGTAAGCAGAAGAAAGTATCAGCTGAGTGTGGAGGAGTTAAAAGATATCAGGGCTGCTACTCTAAGCCTCTCAGAGAAGCCAACCTTTGGTGTGAGGCTGTGTCTAACACGGAAGTGGTAGCACTAGAGAGAGGAGAGATCTGGATAGAGGGGCAGAGACAGTGCTCCTGGATGGATATCCAATTCCTGGATAGAGATCCAGGAATTCCCACATGACCTGGTAGAGGATGAGGAACCTCTAGGAGAACTGCTTGACTTATATTAATTCGGGAACAGCACAAGGGAGCTACAAAGCACAGGGTCTTGGGACCTCAGGCTATGGAAGGACTTTAGTTATCTGCTTAATACCTTCAGACCAGACCAACTACCCTCAGCCCCAGAAGACACCATCACAGGATGCCCAGGACCTCACAGGATGAGGATGCAGTAGTAGAGGCCAGTGAGGACCCAGAGGGGAGCATAAGCACCCGAGGTCACTCTTCCCATCACTATGCTGATACTGTATCAGAAAATAGGAGGTGGAGAGTGGAGAACCTATGAATGGAGAAAACTTTGTGACTTTATGGATGTTAACTTTAAAACAACTGAAACTATACCCAAGAGACTATTCTAAATGGGAAGAGACTGAGTTACCTTTAATTAAGAAGCTTAAGGTGGCCCTGCCCTAGGTTGAATTCCTTCATCAGAGAAAGGGTAGAGGCTTGGGTACAAGATAAGACATGTTGCAGAGAAGACAGTTATTATTATAACATCTAAGTTGTAGTGGGTAATTGTTGACTATACTTGCTATAACCTCAATGTTGCTGTCCCTCTAAAATTCATATATTGGAACTTAATTTCTAAGGTGATGGTATTAAGAGATGGAGGTTTTGGGAAGTGATTAGATCATAAGGACTCTGCCCTAATGGGTGGGATTGGTGCCCTTATAAAAGGGTTTTAAGGAGTGAGTTTACTCTCTTCTGCCCTTCTATCATGTCAAGATACAGAGAAGGTACCATCTGTGAGGAACAGGACCTCATCAGACACTAGATCTGCTGGCACCTTGATCTTGGACTTCCCAACTTCCAGAATTGTGAGCAATGAATTTCTGTTGTTCATAAATTACCCGGTCTAAAATATTTTGTTATAGCAACAGGAATGAACTTAGATACCACTATACACACTCTGCTTGCACTGATGGTGCTTTGGAGGTTGAAGGAATTGGGTGCTCGATGTGGGCTGAAGAGTTATGGGAAAAGGGCAGTTGTTGCATGTTACTGGAGTTGAAAAGTAGAAAAGCGAACATTTATGTGACTAAGAAAAATGGAAATCCCTTACCCCTGAAGATCTTCAGTGACATTAAGAAGATTCTCTCTTTCCCATCACGTATGGATTTAAGGTTAAAGTCATTCCACTTAAATATTATGGCAACAGAGAGGCCCTCAGGACCTGGAGACCTCCAAGCTGCTGCTGACTTTTAAGTTTCACAACATTGAGAAGGTAGGGGGGATTATTTTCAATACATCTCTTCTAGAGAAGGACGAAATACAATGTGTGTGTGTGTGTGTGTGTGTGTGTGTGTGTGTTGGCGGGAGGGTGGGGGGTGGTGATTCAGGAGAATCTGAAATAGGTCAGCTTGATACTGAATTGATCATCATTGTTGCTGTAACAAATTAGCCATGATTAACACAATTAACTTTAGTGGCTTAAAAACAAGCCTCCACTGTCTTTGGAGGAAACTAGCAGGCAATGGGATTGGTTAGTATCCAAGATCATTGTTAAGTATCAGAGCAGGCAGGAGCCCATCCCTGATGGAAGCCTGAAATATGGGGTGGGAATGACTCAGGGGAGAGTCAGTGACTCCTGCTCTGCACTTTGGGTCAAACAGCTGTATGGTGAACTGAATAATGGTCCCCCAAGGATGCCCACGTCCTGTTCCCTGGAACCTATGAATGTTTCATTCCATGGTAAAAGTGACTTTGCAGATGCAACTAAATTAAGGATTTTGACATGGGGAGATTATCCTGAATTATTAATATCTGGATGGGCGCAATATAATCACAGGAGTCTTTATAAGAGGGAGACAGGAATTGCAGGGAGGGGAGACAATGGAAGCAGAGAACTCAGTCACGTAGCCATAGGCCAAGGAATACAGGCGGCCTCTAGGGGTCACAAGAGGCAAGGAACAGATCCCTTCCAAATCCTCTCTCAGAAGGAACTATCCTTGCCGACACCTTGATTTGAGCCTCAGAATACTCATTGTAGGCATCTGACTCCCAGAACTGTACGAGAATAAATACATGTTGTTTTAAGCCACTAAAGTTAATTGTGTTAATTGTTAATTTGTTACAGCAGCAATGAAAAACAAACACAAGTTGGAAGCAATATAATGAACCAACAATAGGGGACTGTGTGACAGAAGCTCGTTTTTGTAGAGGGAACACACTTATGGGAACTAGTGTAGAGTTTGAGCTTTTGAGGTGAGCAGATGTGGAGATCTGAGTCCAGTACTATCCTTTCTAGTGGTGTGATCATGAGCAAGTGACTTATCCTCTTTAAGTCTCAATTTCTTCATCTGTAAAATGGGGATACCCACTTCATAGTCTTGTGAGGGCTGAACTGTGCCTGGTACACAGTAGGCACTCACTCAATAGTAATGTCTATTATCATTATCATAGAAAAAAATCTGAAAGGACCTAAAGCAGCAGGAATAAGAAAAAAGTAATAAAAGGTGCATTATAACAATTAAAGAATCTGGAAATGTTCAGAGTTTTATAAAGGTCTAATTCATTCTCAAAAAATGAACTATAGTCCATTGCTCTGCCTCTTGGGTAATGTTTTTACTACTTTTATTTTTACAAGTTACTTGCAATTAAATGTTTTATCTTGCCAGTTCTTTTAAATAACTTTTCAAAGTGTACAACATTTGTACTGTCTTCCATTAAATTGCTTTTGTCCACGTGGTTTTGCTCCCAAGGTTTTGAGGTGGTAGGGACTCTGAGTGAGGGCAGAAGGCAAACAGGGAAAGAAAAAGGGAGCTGGGCCTTCTGGAGTCTGGAGGGACAGCCTGGGGCATCTGGGGACAGAGAGCAAGCACCCTTTTGTTTGATACTTAACTCTGGGAGGAAAAAATCAAGGTTAAACTGTGATTTTAAGCAAATCATGTTTACTTAAGTATTAATTCATTGTAGGTATTTTTTGCAAATGGTTTAAAACCGTGTCTCTATTTAGTTATGCAGATATTAGCAGGTAAGGAGAACTTTATTTTTAATATTAATTCAACAGACATATTGAGCATCCACCATCGGCCAGGCAGACGAAAGAATGGATTTGGGAGGGAAGCAGTGAGTGGATGAAGAGAAACATAAAAGTGAGTAAATCAAGCTAACGAGTTTCCATAAGCCTATTATCTACTTTCACATTTTTCCATATTTACCTTATATCTCTATTTCTCTTTTTATTTTCAAAATAATTTGAAAGTAATTTTAAGACATCATGATTCTTCATCCCTATATATTTCAACATAAATCTCTGCTATGGACTGAATTGTGTCCCCCTCAAATTCACACATTGAAGCCCTAACCCCAAATGTGATATTTGGAGATGGGACATTTGGGGGTAATTAGGTTTAGATGAGGTCACAAGGGTGGAGCCCTCACAATAGGATTAGTGCCCTTGTAAGAAGAGATACCAGAGAGCTTCTGTCCTCTCTCGCTCTCTGTTGTGTGAGGACACAGTGAGAAGGCAGCTGTCTGCAAGCTGAGACTGCAACTTTCAGGAAGAGAGCCCTCACCCAAGTTCAACTATGCTGGCACCCTGACGTAGGACTCCAGTTCCTAGAACTGTGAGAAATAAATGTATGTTGTTTAAGCCACTCAATCTGTGGTATTTTGTTATCACAGTCCGAGTAGAGCAAGATGATTGCCTAAGAGTAAGAACATATTCCTTTATTACCATCTGCTATTATTGCTAAGAAAGTTAAACATAATTCTATAATATCATATAATATCATCTATATTCAAATGTTCCCAAAATGAGTTTTATAGCTATTTTAATCTACTCTGATATTACTGTTGTTGTTTTATTTACCTGGAATAAAACTGACCTTTGATCAGTGTTGCCAATGGCATGTCTGTTCACCATATAGCATTTGCTTGCATTGCAGAGTCCTGTTTAAAAGAAAATCACCAGGCTCTGCCAAGCTTGTCCTCTACCTTCCTATTAAATGACATCAAATACCATGTCTTGAAAAAGCTGAACCCTTTCATCTCCCCTTTCTAACTGCACCTGGGAGGAGCTTAGGCTCTCTTCTCATGGACCAACTGATGTTCACTCAGGTAGGGTGAAATGGGGTACAAGAAATTAGGTTCTTTAGCCCCTTCTGCAGCTGCCAATTTTGAATTGATATCATTTGATTTGGAAAATATTAAATGTCTACCATGTGCAGGGGCCTTTCACATGAATTATCTTGTTAAATACTCACAGAAACTCTGCAGAATATAGTGGGACCATATCTCCTTTTAGAGCCCTGGGTATATAAGAAATGTTATTATTCTTTATTTCCTTTAAGCAAACTTTGGACTCTTTGAGTTCTTGTTTTACCATGATTTTTTTTGTTTGTTTACCATTCTGCTTCACTTGTTATTGGGGTCCCCCTTCCTATCTACCTTCCTCCTTCCTTTTCTTTTCTCCTCCCACTTCCCTTAATCCCCTCTACCTTCTTTCATTCCCCTTCCATTCTGCTCTTCCCCACCTCTTCATAAGTCTCTTCTGACTCCCTCTTCCCTCTGCTCTTCCTCCTCACACCTTCCTCTTCCCTCTGCCTTCTTAACCATACAGAGCTCCCTGTGGGTAGGGCTGTGGTCCATACTAATAACAGTAAATTCCCATTTATTGAGTGCTCACTGCATTCCAGGTGCATGGATGAGTCTAATTAGTCCTCACAGCAACCCTATGAGACAAATTGATTGTTTATGATGCTTTAGGCTGCAAGTAACAAAACCCAACTAACAGTGGCCTGAATCATAAGGCATCTATTCTTTATTTAACAGGATAGAGGAAGAGGATGCTGGCCTTAGTTCAGCTGCCCAGTGGTGGCATCAAGGCCTCCAGCCTTGTGCTCTCCTCTTCTCTGTTGGGCTTATTCCTGCATGTCTGCAGTATGGTAACTGAGCCCCACATCTGCACTCAAAGGCAGAAGGCAGAGTAGAGCCTATGGTTATGAGAAACTGTCTTTACCTGTTGTGAAAGGAAAATATCTCAGGCCCCCAAAATCACTAAGCTAAAGGGAAAATTCAAGCTGGGAACTGCTTGGGGCAAACCTGCCTCCCATTCTTATCAAAGTTATTCCTTTGCTCACTGAGATAAGTGCACATCTGATTGCCTCCTTTGGAAAAGTGAATGAGAAACTCAAAAGAATTCAACTGTTTGTCTCTCACCTATCTGTGACCTGGAAGCCCCCTTTCCCCTTCGCGTCTTCCTGCCTTTGCTTGGGTTGTCCTGCCTTTCCAGACTGAACCAATGTTTATCTTACATATATCGATTGATGTCTCATGTCCCCCTAAAATGTATAAAACCAAGCTGTGACCCGAACGCCTTGGGCACATGTTGTCAGGACTTCCTGAGGCTGTGTCACAGGTGCACATCCTCAACCTTGGCAAAATAAACTTCCTAAATTAACTGGATTTTCGGGTCTACTCTGTGCTTCTCTCTCTTTAATCTTTTTCTTCTCAACTCATTGGCCTAACATGTGTTACATGGTCACCGCTAGCCACAAGGGAGACTGGGAAACTGAGTGTTGAGCTTTTTTAGCCTCTGTAGTGGTGAGAAGAGAGAAGGGATTTGGGAATTTCCTTTGGATGGCCACTTAACACTGTCTGCTTCATAATTGGCTTTCCTTTTACAAAAGAAAAACTGAGACTCAGAAGAGTTCTTATTCGCCCCAAGGATCAAGCTGCTAAGAAGAATTTGAATCCACATTTCTTTGACTTCAAGTTCACAAAATTTTCAATAAGCAATTCTTACCCACTCAGGGCATTCTATAAGGCACACAGCTCTCTTGCCACCCTCATATGTGCATTTATTTATTCAAACATCTCTGAGTGCTTATTGTGTGCCAACCCTGGGCTGAACACCAGGGGTCCAGAGATGGATCAGCAGGGCACAGTCCAGTGGGCTCGTTGATGCATTAACAGATGGTTCAAGTTCAGAGTGGTAAGTGTGCCAGGAGAGCTGGCGTGTGAGCACAGATGAAGAAGGGTGTGAATGACTAAGCTTCCAAAACATACCTTGCCCCATGCCGCCTGCTAGAGAGTGGCAGAGCAGGGACTCAGAGTCTGAGTTGTCTAATTACAAAGCTGGAACCCTGCCCCTCTTCCCTTGGACCTTCTGCCGTGCACAGCAGCCAGTGGAGGGAGCAACTCTGACACCCAAGCAGGCACGGACCCCAGCTCTATGTAGGTGGCTTCTGAATGATGATGGTTCTCTTCACAGCATTCCCCAGAAGTGAGGGCATGAGCTTAAAGAAAACAAAAGCAGTGCCAACTCTGGAATAACCCCCCTGCAAGCCTGTTCAGTGTTTTCTTCTAAAAATAAATAAATAAATAAATAAAATAAGAACTGTTTTGGTCACATCTAAGCTGGGCTCAGCAGAGGGAAGCTAGCCATCTAGATCTTCATGTCCTAGCTATTTGTTTTTCTTCAGTGGTGTCATTCTGTCCCTTAACTAGGTCACTCAGTTCCCCATTTGGCTTTACCTATGGTTGGTTGTAGGCTGTAAGTGAAAGGAAATGCCAACTTCTCACAACTTGGAGAAAAACCCAGCCCAGTCATGGCTTTTCCTCCCACTGTAGAAGCTGAAAATGCCAGACACTCACATCCCAATCTCTCTTGCACCAAGCAGAGCCACGGCCTGGGCTCAGCCAATCAGATGCATCACTCCTGAGCTGAATTACAAACGAATGAAGTGGAGAAGGAGGGACCCTGCAGGATCCATTC
The DNA here is from genome assembly GCF_008728515.1 of Papio anubis. Classification (NCBI taxonomy): domain Eukaryota; kingdom Metazoa; phylum Chordata; class Mammalia; order Primates; family Cercopithecidae; genus Papio; species Papio anubis. Next base: position 68,417,910 of record NC_044988.1, read on the forward strand.
TAGCAAGGGTGTTGGCAGCCAGAGCAGCCACAACAGTTTCCCGAGGCGGCAGATCTGGTGGCTGCATCTGAATGGAACAGCAGAGGACTGGCATTGTAAACTGAGCTGCAGGTCCCTAACAGCAACAGCCGAGTCTCCACAGGGCCGGTTCTGAGCCTGCTTTCCAACATCGTCCCAGCTGTATGGCCTCCAAGGCTGGTTTTAGGCCCTCTCATATACTCTGTGTGCTATCCAATATCCTACAATAAATTCCTTTCTTGTGTAAATCAGGAAAAATTAGTTTGTTGCTTGCAAACTAAGCACCCTGGCTGTTACATGCACAACTTCTGGAAGGGCATGCAGGCACAATCCATTACTGAAATGACTAGTCTTTTTGAAAGCTTTCTACTGGGCACAAAAGAAGATGCAAAAAAAAAAAATTTTTTTTTTGAACTGGACTTTTGATTTCAGAATAGTTTTAGACATACAGAAGAAGTGCAGAGTAGTTCAAAGGGTTCTCATATATTCCATAGCCAGTTTCCCATATTCTTAGCATCTTATGTTAGTAAGGTACAATGGTCACAATTCTTAAGCCATTACTGATACATTAATACTAACTAAAGTCCAAACATTATTCAGATTTCCTTAGTTTTTACCCATTTTATCTAATGTCATTTTTCTGTTCCAGGATCCTATATAGAATACCAAATTACATGCAGTTGTCAGTTCTCCTTAGCCTCCTCTTGGCTGTGACAATTTCTCAGGCTTTGTTTTTGGTGATTTTGACAGTTTTGAGGAGGACTGGTCAGTTATTTTGTAGCATGCCCCTCTACTGGCATGTGTCTAATGTTTTCCTCATGATTAGATTGGGGTTATGGGTTTTGAGGAAGAAGACCAAGGAGGTAAAGTGCCGTTCTCGCTACATCAGATCAAGGGCACATCCTATCAACATGACATATGACACTGACCTCAATCACCTGGTTGAGGTAGCGGTTGTCAGGTTTCTTGGCTGTAAAGTTATTCTTTTTCCCCTTTTTCATACTGTACTCTTTGGGAGGAAGGAACTATACACATCCCAAAATTAGAGTAGGGAATTACGCTCTACATCCTTGAGAGTGGGGTGCCTACATAAAGTACTTGAAATTCTGCAGGGGAGATTTATTCCACACCAATATAAATAAATGAGTGAATAAATAAGTGAGAGATCTATTCTCTCCTGCTTATTTATTCACTCGTTTATTTACATCAGTGTGATGCCATGGATATTTATTCTGCACTTTGGGTTACACTCTAATACTACTTTATTTTGGTGCTCTTGTGCCCCACTGGTATATTCTCCATCAATATGTCTTATAAAAAACAACAAAACAAAAGCACTTCCTTACCATCTGGCATTACAAGATGCTCCAGGCTTATCTTGTATATTTCCTGCACCATCTTAGCATCAGCCATTACTCTAAGGCGTCTTGGTTCCCTTTATTGGAGAATGGGATTAGAAACCAAGATCGGCTGGGTGCAGTGGCTCATGCCTGTAATGCCAGCACTTTGGGAGGCCAAGGCAGGCGGGTCACCTGAGTCAGGAGTTTGAGACCAGCCTGGCCAACATGGTGAAATCCTGTCTCTACTAAAAATACAAAAAATTAGCTGGGCATGGTTGTGGGCACCTGTGATCCCAGCTACTCAGGAGGCTGAGGCAGGAGAATCACTTGAACCTGGGAGGCGGAGGATGCAGTGAGCCGAGATCCTGCCATTGCACTCCAGCCTGGGTGACAAGAGCAAAACTCCATCTCAAAAAACAAACAAACAAACAAACAAACAAAAGAAACCAAGATCTAGGTGCTAGGCATGCGTGTTGCTACTAGGGTGTCATTGCCCCTGGAGTGTCATTGCTTCTAGGCCCTCTCAGCTGACAGAGCAAGGAAATATATGTGTGTACACTAACCTGTGCATATCCATATATCCATAAATATTTCCTTGTATAGCCATCTGGATCTATATTAAGTTTAACATGAGTGCTTGCTGATGTCTTCAACTCTGCTCTATTACTACATTGATCAGTGTAGCCTTTTCCCCTTGCTTACCTGTAACCTCTGGCTCCAATAGTGAGAAACCTGGCTTCTACCATCTGCTACCTATTTACTTCATTGTTTAATTCTAGTATACTTAAGTGCTGATTTCAGAATTGTTAGCTCGTACCCCTGTGGGAAACGACTTTGTCACTAGACTACAGTGCTTAGGTGCTGTTCCCTTGGCCTTTCTCTTGGCCAGGCCTCACTCATTTCTAAAGTTATACTTAGTTCAGTGCCTTTTTCTTTCACCCATTTCAGTAAGCTTGTTAAAAACATTCGTACAAACTTTCCTTTTTTCCCTGTTAGGCAGATTTTCAGTTCGGCCTCAGACTGGAACCCCTTCCTTTTCCTGACTTCTCTTCCTCTTTTTCACTCTTTGCTCTTCATCCTGAAACTGTGGTTTCATGCTGCTAGTCCTTCACCTGCGGTAGGCCAAGGAACATGTTTGGTCTCTATACTGAAGGAGCAAAGGTGTGTTCCCACAACCTGGGGAAGCATCACATAGACCTCTGGGGGAGCAGATTGTCCAGAACAGAGAACCCATGAAACAAGAAAACCTTTCTCTTTCTGTTATTTGCAGCCTCTCATAGCATTACTTAGGTGTGTTATTACGATAATTTAACCCCCATCCACAGACATATGCGTGGAAAGGAAGAAAGGCGTTGAATGGAGACAGAGACCACCATCCCGCCACATGGAGGATTGGGAGGACTGACTGCAAGGCAGGGTGAGACTCAGCCATGCCACGGCCATGCCACAGTACTACAGAGCATAGCTTTTCCAAGATCAAATCATTCATGATCACAAGATTTCATTTGCCTTGAAACATTAAGTTCTTTTACTTTCTCTATTATTATTATTATTTTTAATCAGAATATTAGAATACTTTGAAAAATCACCCACTCCTCCCTGAAAGGTATTCTAAATACCATTCTCAATAATCCCTGTGGCTCTATCATGGGGAATCTGAAGTTTGAAGTGACATCTCTCATCAATTCTGCCCCTGGGGGTAAAGTGGAAGCCTGACAGCTGATCACTTCTTGCCTTTGATAAGCACCTTTCTTATTCGGATTACACCTTTCCTTAAAGTAACTTTTCCAGCTTCCCACCCTCACCCTGCCCCTTATATCCCTGTTTAAAAGGAGCTTATTCAGATAGCTTGTGAATAATGATACCTCAGGATGGTTTAATGGGGAAAAAGGAAACCTGTAGAGAGCCTTATCTCGGGTGAGTGTCTCAAGCATCCAAGATTATCTCCCTGTCACCCTGTGACCCATCTTCTTCATGCCACCTTTTAATTTTGGTAGCAATTACGGTGTATATGGATAATGCCCATTAGCATATTCATGGTCATCTCTTCATATTTATTGTCCGCACAACTCATTAATCTTCATCTACTTTGTGTGCTTGACAGCTCAATCTATTTTGCAATCTCTGGGAAGCAGCCATGGCCCCCCAAAGCCTTTGTTTTCCTGTAAATAAACTGTGTTGGGGACCAGGGGACAATGATGCATCCTGTGGTGATTGACACCAGCCACGGCTACTAATCAGGATGGGACTTCATTGCCAGCTGAGTCGAGTGCATTATGGGGCCATTGTTCCAATGCTGCCAGGGCAAGAACACACACAGCCAGTCACCTTCGCAAGATGGGTTGATTGTTCTTCAAGATTAGACTGAGTTGCCTTATTATCCATCCCAGACAACAAGGCATCTCACCCAAACAGACGCATTTGCAGGAACGGCCAGTGCACTGGCCAGATTTGAATTGCTAATGTATAATCTGCCCGGCACAGATGTGCAATGAATATTTGGATGTTGTTTTGCCCGTCAGTTGAGGAGGATGAATTGATGAGGTGATGAGTATTCAATGATGGGTCCTGGATGTTGGCCAACAAAAGAGTTTGAGCACTTGCACGGACGATCATCAGATTACCCCCCAAAGTGCTCGTGCCATAATTCAGCAGCAAATTCTAGGACAGTCTAGCAGAGTGTACTTCTGGTTGGTGGAAAGTTCCCTTTCTTTTCTGGTACAATTAGATGTTTTGCTGTGTTTTTCAGGCTTACGAAAGATAGAGAAGTTGCCTTTATCGCCCTTCCCTGCCAACTCTTAAGGATATGAATAATGGTTTAGGAGCTAACTACTTAGGTTTCAATTTAGCTTCAGCATTTTCTAGCCGATTTTCTTAAGTTCTTTGTGCCTCTGTTTCCTCATTTGTTAAAACAGAATGAAAAATTCTACCACCCATCTAGAACTATTGTGAGCATTAAATTGGATAACGTACACAGACTAAGTGCTAGAACAGTGCCTAGTGCATAGTAAATGCTGACAAGATGTTACCTATTACTGTATTGTTGGTCATTTGCTTTCTCTCAGTATTACTGTGGTCAAGTAGCTTGGATATACTGGAAATAAAAAATCCATTTTCATTATCTCAGGAGAGCTCGTGGCCTATATTATGCTACTTTGCCTGGTACATTTCCAATAGAAAATGTACCTTTCCTATAGGAATGGAACTTTTCCTATAGTTATATAACCATGAAACCCTTTTTCCTGAAGCATTTTTTACAGCTTATTTTCCCCGGAACATACTATAGGAAAAGCAGCTCTAGAAGGTAAACATTTACAAAGCTTTGAAAGAAAAACATGTGACTGAAGAATTTTATATACAATCAAGCTATTTCTATGCAAGACAATGGGAATTATACGAATTCATATATTCTCTCTGAAAAAATGTTATTCAAAGATGTGTTCCATAGAAAGGGAACAATGAATCTAAGGTAGAAACGAGTGAGACCAGTTGATTGCATTGAAGTAAGTCCAAACAACTGCAGCAAATATATTATCAAAATTGAAATAAAAAAAGAAAATATTTGAAAGAAATTATTTATATTGAAATAATGGGATAATGAAATACATCAATGAATAGCAGAAGAATGAAGAAAATCAGAAGAAAAAGCAAGTGTTTTAAGAAAAAAAGGATGGTAAAACGAATATATACACATATATATTATGTATATATATATGTATTACATGTATGTATAGATATATACACACACATACAGTGTACACATATACAGTTGTATATATATGTGTGTACATATATACAGGTCTGTGTATGTGTGTGTGTGTGTGTGTGTATATATATATATATATGCAGGTGTAATAAGAGCAACCTCAGTAATTTTTTTTTTTGAGACGGAGTTTTGCTCTTTTTGCCCAGGCTGGAGTGCAATGGCGCGATCTCGGCTCACCGCAATCTCTGCCTCCCGGGTTCAAGCGATTCTCCTGCCTCAGCCTCCCGAGTAGCTGGGATTACAGGCATGTGCCACCATGCCTGGCTAATTTTGTATTTTTAGTGGAGATGGGGTTTCTCCATGTTGGTCAGGCTGGTCTTGAGCTCCCTACCTCAGGTGATCCACCCGCCTTGGCCTCCTAAAGTGCTGGGATTACAGGCGTGAGTCACTGCCCCGGGCCAACCTCAGTAATCTTTAATAAAATATTAAAAGCCAATACTATGAGATACAAGAAAAAACACTAAATCTAAGATTTCTCTGTTTATTAGACAAACCAAAAAATATTCAAAATTAAAATATGGGTAAGATATGATTATTTAAACGTCAACAAATAGAAAGTCAGGTCTGAGGATATTAGTATTGAACAATGCAGAATTATGCAAGTCAAAGAGTATTAAATTGCTAATTTCATTTCTTTATCTTCAGTGCTATGCACAGGGTAGGTCCTAAATATATATGAGTAAGATTTATTGTGGAAGTGGAAGCAACAAGTGAAAGGTATGTGAGAAGACATGATTTGCCTGCAAGGACCTCTCGCGGTGGCTCAAGCCTGTAATCCCAGCACTTTGGGAGGCCGAGACAGGCGGATCACGAGGTCAGGAGATCGAGACCAGCCTGGCTAACCCGGTGAAACCCCGTCTCTACTAAAAAATACAAAAAACTAGCCGGGCGAGGTGGCGGACGCCTGTAGTCCCAGCTACTCGGGAGGCTGAGGCAGGAGAATGGCGTAAACCCGGGAGGCGGAGCTTGCAGTGAGCTGAGATCCAGCCACTGCACTCCAGCCTGTGCGACAGAGCAAGACTCCGTCTCAAAAAAAAAAAAAAAAAAAAAAAAGAGGGTAAGTTTAAAAAAAATTTATTGACACACAATATTTGTCCATATCGACAGTGTAACATGACATTTTGTTATTTTGTTGCATGCATACAATATGTAATGATCAAGTCAGGGTATTTGGGATATTCACCATCTTGAGTATTTATCATTTCTTGGTGTTGGGAACATTTCAGGTCCTCTTCTAGCTATTTTGAAATATACAATACATCGTTGTTAACTATAATCACCCTATTCTGCTATTGAATATTAGAACTTATTTCTTCAGTCTAACTGTATATTTGTATCCATTAACTAACCTCTCTTTATCCCTCCGACCCCCTCCCAGCCTCTGGTAACTATTTTTCTACTCTCTATTTCCATGAGATCAATTTTCTCTCTCTCTCTCTCTGTCTCTGTCTGTGTCTCTCTCTCTTTCTTTCTTTTTGAGACTGAGTCTCGCTCTGTTGCTGCAGCTGAAGTGCAATGGCGGGATCTCAGCTCACTGCAACCTCCGCCTCCTGGGTTCAAGCGATTCTCTTGCCTCAGTCTCCTGAGTAGCTGGGATTACAGGCACCCGCCACCATGCCCGGCTAATTGTTTTGTATTTTTAGTAGAGACGGGGTTTCACCATCTTGGCCAGGCTGGTCTCAAACTCGTGACCTCAGGTGATCCACCCGCCTCAACCACCTAAAGTGTTGTGATTACAGGCATGAGCCACCACGCCCAGCAGAGATCAATTTTTTTAGTGCCCACATATAAGTGAGAACATATCTGTCTGTCTATGCCTGGCTTATTTCACCTAACATAATGACTTCTAGTTCCATCCATGTTGCTGCAAATGACAGGACTTCATCCTATTTTACCGCTGAATAGTATGCCATTTTGAATATATACACCACGTTTTCTTCATCCATTCATCTGTTAACGTACACATTTAAAAGATTTCGTATCTTTACTATTATGGATAGTTCTGCAATAAATAAGGGGGTGAATGTATTCCTTTGATATACTGAGTTCCTTTCGGTTTTTTTTGTGTAGAGTCTTGATCTGTTGCCCAGGCTGAAGCGCAGGGGAGCCATCTTGGCTCACTGCAATCTCCACCTCCTGGGTTCAAGCGATTCTCCTGTCTCAGCCTCCAGAGTAGCCGGGACTACAGGCGCAAGCCATAAAGCCCAGCTAATTTTTTAATTTTTAGTTGAGATGGGGTTTCACCATATTGGTCAGGTTGGTCTCAAACTCCTGACCTCAGGTGACCCACCTGCCTCAGCCTCCCAAAGTGCTGGGATTACAGGCATGAGCCACCGAGCCTGGCCCAGATTTCCTTTCCTTTGGATAAATAGCCAGTAGTGGGATTGCTGGATTGTATGGTATCTCTATTTTTATTTTTATTATTTTTAAAAAAAATCTCCATACTGTTTTCCATAATACTTGTACTAATTTATATTCCCACCAATAGTGTATGAGTTCTCTTACTCTGCATCCTCGCCGGCATCTACTTTTTTTTCTTTCTTTCTTTTTTTTTTTTTTGAGACGGAGTCTTGCTCTTGTTGCCCTGGCTGGAGTGCAATGGTAGGATCTCGTCTCACTGCAACCTCCACCTCCCCTGTTCAAGCGATTCTCCTGCCTCAGCCTAATGAGTAGCTGGGATTACGGGCGCCTGCCACCATGCCTGGATAATTTTTGTATTTTTGGTAGAGATGGGGTTTCGCCATGTTGGCCAGGCTGGTCTCGAACTCCTGACTTTGTGATCCACCCGCCTTGGCGTCCCAAAGTGCTGGGATTACAGGCGTGAGCCACCATGCCCGGCCTAATTTTTTTTTCTTTTTGTCTTTTTATTAACAGTCATTCTAACTGAGGTAAGATGTTGAAGTGCCCAGCATCACTAATGAGCTATGATTAGTGATGTTGAGCATATTTTTTTTTTTTTTTTTTTTTGAGACGGAGTCTCGCTGTGTCGCCCAGGCTGGAGTGCAGTGGCCGGATCTCAGGATGTTGAGCATATTTTTACACTCCTATTGGTTATTTGTATGTCTTCTTTTGGGAAATGTTGGATTTTTTTTTTAACTGTTGAGTTGTTTGAGTTTCTTGTATATTCTGGATATTAGTCCCTTGTCAGATGAGTAGTTTCCAAATATGTTCTCCTATTTAACAGGTTGTCTCTTCATTCTGTTGTTTTCGTTGCTGTGCAGAAGCTTTTTAGTTTAATATAGTTCCATTTGTCTGTTTTGTTGTTGTTGTTGTTGTTGCCTACTCTTTTGATATCTTAGTTATAAAATCTTTGCCTAGATCAGTGTCCTCAAGTGTTTCCCCTGTGTTTTCTTTCAGTGGTTTCACAGTTTCAAGTTTTAGATTTAAGTCTTTAATCAATTTTCAGTGAGTTTTGTATATGGTGAGACAAAGGAGTCCAGTTTCATCCTTCTGAATAGGAATATCAAGATTTCACAGCACCATTTATTGCAGAAGGCATCCTTTCCCCCTATGTATGTTCTTTGCGCCTTTGTCAAAAATCAATTGGCTGTAAGTATGTGGATTTATTTCTTGGTTCTCTGTTCTGTTCCACTAATCTATGTGTCTGTTTTTAATACCAGTACTCAGCTGTTTTGGTTACTATAGCCCTGTAATGTACTGCATTGGGGATTGCACTGTAAGGAACTGCATTACATGTATAGATTGCTTGGGTAGTGTGGTCATTTTAGCAATATTAATTCTTCCAATCTATGAGCATGGAACATCTTTCCATTTGTTTGTGTCTTCTTCAATTTATTTCATCAGTGTTTTGCTGGATACATTTATTCTTAGGTATTTTATATATTTTTGGTAGCTATTGTAAATGGGATTGGATTCTTCATTTCTTTTTCTGCTAGTTCACTATTGGTGTACAGAAAAACTACTGATTTTTGTATGTTGATTTTACACCTGCAAATTTACTGATTTTGTTTATCAGATCTGAGGGGTTTTTTTTATGGAGTCTAGGTTTTTCTACATATAAAATCACATCATCTGCAAAGAAAAACAGGCCAAGCACAGTGGCTCACATCTGTAATTTCAGCACTTTGGGAGACTGAGAAAGGAGGAGTGCTTGGGTCCAGGAGTTCAAGACCAGCCTGGGCAACATTGGGAGATCTCATCTCTACAAAATTTTTTTTTTTTTTTTTAATTAAAACATACAAAGAGGGATAATTTGACTACCTCTTTTCCAATTTGGATGTCTTGTATTTCTTTCTCTTGCCTAGATTGCTCTCATTAGGACTTCCAGTACCATGTTGAACAGAAGTGGTGAAAATGAGCATCGTTGTCTGATCCAGTTCTTAGAGGCAAGGCTTTTAGCTTTTCCTCATTTGGTATGATGTCAGCTGTGAGTCTGTCATATATGGGCTTTTTTATGTTGAGGTATGTTCCTTCTGTACCTAGTTTGCTTTTTTTTTTTTCCATGAAGGGTGATGAATTTTACTAAATGCTTTTTCTGCAGCTATTGAGATGACCTTATGGCTTTTGTCCTTCATTCTGTTTATGTCAGGGGTCCCCAGACCCTGGGTCATGGACTAGTACCCTCCTGGAACAGCAAGAGATGAGTCAGTGAGTGAGCATTACCACCTGAGCTCCACCTCCTGTCAGATCAGAGGCAGCATTCGATTCTCACAGGAGTCAGAACCCCATTGTGAACTGTGCATGTGTGGGATCTAGGTTGTGTGCTCCTTATGAGAATCTAATGCCTGTTGATCTGAGGTGGAACAGTTTCATCCTGAAACTACCCCCACTCCCCCCACCCCACGATCCATGCAAAAAACGTCTTCAATGAAACCAGTCCCTGGTACCAAAACGGTTGGGGACCGCTGGTTTATATGATATATAATGTTTACTGATTTGTGTATATTGAACCATTCTTGTATCCCTGGGATAAATTCACTTGATCATGGTGGATTATCTTTTTGAAGTGCTTCTGAATATGGTTTGCTAGTATTTTGTAAATGTAAAAACTACCATGTGTCTATGTTCATCAGGGATATTGGCCTGTAGTTTTCTTCTTTTGTTGTGTCCTTGTCTAGTTTTGGTATCAGCATAACACTGGCTTCATAGAATGAGTTAGGGAGAATTACCTCCTCTTCAGGTTTTTTGGAGTAACTTCAGGGGAATTGATGTTAGTTCTTCTTTATAAGTTTGGTAGAATCCAACAGTGAAGCCACTTGGTCCTGGACTTTTCTTTGTTGGAAAACTTTTCATTACTGATTCAATCTTGTTACTTGGTCTGTTCAGGGTTTTTCTTTCTTCCTGATTCAATCTTGATAGGTTTACGTGTCTAGGAATTTATCCATTTCCTCTAGGTTTTCCAGTTTGCCAGCATATAGCTGTTTATAATAGTCTCTAATGTACTTTTATATTTCTGTGTTATCAGTTGTAATGTCTCCTTTTTCATTTCTGATTTTATTTGGCTCTTCTCTCTTTTTTCTTCTTGGTTAGTCTAGCTAGTGGCTTATCAATATCAATTGTATCTTTTTAAAAACCCCCAACTTTTTGTCAATCCTTTGTATTGTATTTTTGGTCTCTATTTCATTTAATTTTTTTCTGATATTTGTTATTTCTTCTACTAATTTTTGGGTTTGGTTTGTTCTTGCTTTTCTAGTTTTTTGAGGTGCATTATTAGATCGTTTATCTGAAATCTTTCTACTTTTTTGATGTAGGTATTTATTGCTATAAAATTCCCTCTTAGTACTACTTTTGCTGTATCCCATAGGGTTTGGTAAGTTGTGCTTTCCTTTTCATTTGTTTCAAGAATTTTAAAAAATTTCCTTCTTAAGTTTTTCATTGACCCAGTGGGTGTTCGGAAGCATGTTGTTTAATTTCCATGTATTTGTACCATTCTCAAAGTACCTCTTGTAATTGATTTCTAGTTTTATTCCACTGTGGTCTGAGAAGAACTTGATATAATTTCAATTTGTAGAAATTTGTTGAGACTTGTTTTGTCTAATATATTATATACCCTGGAAAATGTTCTGTGTGCTGATGAGAATAATGTGTGTTGTGCAGCTGCTGGAGAAAATGTTCTATAAATGAGTGTTAGGTCAATTTTGTCAAAAGCACAGTTTAAATACATTATTTCTTTGTTAATTTTCCATTTAAATGATCTGTCTAATGTTGAGAGTGGGGTGTTCAAGTCTCTCACTATTATTTCATTGGCATCTATCTCTCTCTTTAGATCTAACAAATTTGCTGAATGTACCTGTGTGCTCCAGTGTTGAGTGCATGTACATTTATAATTGTTGTATTCTCTTGCTTAATTGATCCTTTTATCATTAATACACTCTTTGTCTCTTTCTCCTGTTCTGACTTTTTTTTCCATAAGCCCTTTAATATTCACTTCAACAGTTGAGGCACAAACAATAATAAAACTGCATTTTTTATTTTACAAGAAGATTTTGTATGATATCTACATGATATACCAATTTTCTCACAATCTCTGTGGCAATAACATTTCATTAACACTCTAGTCCACAAGCTAATTCAACAGGGTCAGAAAGGCAAGAGGAATATGGTAAAAATAAACTTATTGAGGGGTAAGAGGAATCCAAACATTTACTAACTGATTATTATGCTCACTACTAGGTTTTACATAGTTAACATAAATTAAATGTGTATGTAAGTTCTAGTTATCTGTTAATAGAACAGCATTGCTACAGCTAGGTAATTCTAAACTTTAAATGTTCTTTCACTTTAAGGACAAATCGTGGAACCAAACAATATGTCTTTGCCTCAAAATGCATGTCAATGTGCACTAATATATAGTTTCCATTTCCAATTGTTTTTTACAAGTGTGCAACATTAGCGCATGAAAATATTCAAGCTCTTGGCCAGGAATGGTGGCTCATGCCTTTAATCCCAGCACTTTGGGAGGCCGAGGTAGGCAGATCACGAGGTCAGATCACAACCATCCTGGCTAACATGGTGAAACCCCGTCTCTACTAAAAATACAAAAAAAAAAAAAAAAAATTAGCTGGGTGTGGTGGCAGGCACCTGTAGTCCCAGCTACTTGGGAGGCTGAGGCAGGAGAATGGCGTGAACCCAGGAGGCGGAGCTTGCAGTGAGCCAAGATCATGCCACCGCACTCCAGCCTGGGTGATACAGCAAGACTCCGTTTCAAAAAAAAATAAAAAGAAAAAGAAAAAGAAAAAGAAAACATTCAAGCTCTTATTACTTCACTTGAACCTGGGTTTACATTCTCACCTGCTGAGCACTATTTGGCCAGCATCACCACAACTACCTGGATATACCACCCTGTTTTTAACTTGAAATCCATTTTATATGATATAAATGTAGCTACTTCTGCTTGTTGTGCTTTCCATTAGAATGGAATATCTTTTTCCATCCCTTTACTTTTAGTCTGTATGTCTTTTACAGGTGAAGTGAATTTCTTATGGGCAGCATATAGTTGGGTCATTAAAAAAAAATCTGTTCTGTCAGTTTTTTCCACTCTTAAGTGAAAAATTTAATCTGTTTACATTCAAGAGTGTTACTGATATGTGAGGACTTACTCCTGTCATTTTGTTAACGTTTTCTTGTTGTTCTATATAATTTTTGTTCCTTTCTTTCTTTCTTATCGTTGCAGTTTGGTGATTTTACACAGTGGTAACATTTGAGTCCCTTCTCTTCCTCATTTGTTTGCTTTACCAGTGAGTTTGATAGTTTTGTGTGTTTTCATGATAGTAGATATCATCCTTTTGCTTCCAGGTGTAGAACTCCCTTAGGCACTTCTTGTGGGGCTGGTGTAGTGGTGTTGAATTCCCTCAGTTTTTGCTTGTTTGGGAAAGACTTTGTTTCTCCTTCATTTATGAAGGGTAGCTTTACTGGGTATAGTAGTCTTGCCTGCCAGTTTTTTTTTTTTTTCTTTCTTTCAGCACTTTGAATGTATCATCCCATTTTTTCCTAGACTGTAGGGTTTCTGTTGAGAAATTGGCTGTCTGATGGGGTTTCCTTTATATGTGACTTTTCTCTGGCTGCTTTTAGAATTCTCTCTTTGTCACTGACTTTTGACAGCTTGACTAGAATGTGCTGTGGAGAAAACTTGTGGAGTTATATCTGTTTGAGAATCTCTGAGCTTTCTATATCCTGTATCTGGATGTACACTTGGTACACTTGGGAAGTTTTCAACAATTATTTCATTAAATAGGTTTTCTATAACTTTGGTCTTTTCTTTGTCTTCTTGAACACCCACAATTCAGATATTTGGTCACTTTTTTGTTCTTTTTTTTTTTATACTTCTCCTTTTCTGTTGCTTTTCTCTCTCTCCTTCCCCTTCCCCTTTCTCTCTCTCTCTCTCTTTTTTTTTTTCCTGGCTTGTTTCAAAAGACCTGTCTTCAAGTTCTGAAATTCTTTCTTCTGCTTGATCTAGTCTACTGTTGAAGCTCTCAAGTGTATTCTTTTAAATTTCATTCCTTAAATTCTTTAGTTCCCGGATTTGTTTGATTCCTTTTTTAAGATATCTGTCTCTCTGGTGAATTTCTTATTCATATCCTGAATTTTTAAAATTTCATTGTATTGTTAATCTCAATACAATTAAATAATTGTTAGTGTGTTCTCTTGTATCTCACTGAACTTCATTAATATTATTTTGAATTCTTTTTTCAGGATTTTATAAATTTGTTTTTCATTGGAATCTGTTACTGGAAAATTATTGCTTTTTTTTTGGAGGTGTCATACTTCCTTGCTTTTTCTTGTTTCTTGTGTCCTTACGTTGATATCTGTGCATCTGTTTTAAGTCACTTCTTCCATTTTTTTGGATTGGCTTTGATAGGGGGAGACTGTTTCCTAAAGATGTATCTATGGTGTTGGGTAGGGCACTTTAGCTTTGATTCTGGGTGCATGCATATGATTTTTTCTACCGTAAAAAGCATTGGTGGTATCTGTGATTTTCCTCAGTGACTTAGACTGCAGTTGTTAGTGGAGGCTGTGGTGAGGTTTTACTGGGGGTGGGGATGCCAGTCATCAGTCCTCAGGCCCCATTTGTGGCAGTGGTGAGCCAAGTGTGTCTTGGGCCTCCAGCAGGTGTGTCTGAGCACCAGCATTAGGGGGTCCAAACACGCCAATTCTTGGACCTCCAGGAGGCCCTTGCTATAGTGCTGGCAGTGACAGCGGTAGGCTGGGTGTGTGGCTGAGTCTGTCATTCCCTGGATAAGGTATGTGGCATGGGCAATGGCAGTAGCAGTGCTGGCACAACACTTGGACTCTGAAACAGTGTATGTTAGTGTTAGTGGTGGCTGCAACAGGCTTGGGAGGTGGTGTATGTGGGGGTGGGAGGGGCCACTGGGGCAGTAGGGGCAGGTTGGATAGACCCATCCATAGGCCCCTGGGAGGATTGCAGAGATGCCAGTGGTGGTGAATGAGGCAGGGCAATACCCATATCCCCAGGCAGTGCTTGAGCATGGCGGCTGGGGGCAGGGGGGTGTTGGCAGGTTGTGCCAGGCAGGCCTGTCTTCAGGCCTCCTGGTGGTGTGCTCAGGTGCTGGCTGTGTTGGGCTGGGCAGGGCAGGGTGCTCCCCAGATCCCTGGTAGAATGTTCTGGTGGCTGCAGCAGCAGTAGCAATGGTTGGAGGACCCTGTCCTTACGGCACATGCAACTATGTAGCAGTGGACCTGCTGTTGGCAGGTGGAGTCACTGCTAGTGGCATATGCTTTGGTTTCCCAGTGGCAGCAGCAGTGGCTGCAGTGGACAGTGGCAGAGTCTGTCCTCAGGGCACGGGCACAGCAGCTCCTCTGCTTGGGGGAGCTGAGTTGCTGCTTGTGGTAGCCCTCCCAGGCAGGCAGTTATCATGCCCTAGGGAACATGCATTTTTGATTCCCTTTGTCCCTGGGGTAGCTTCACTGGTGCATTACACCACTGATTCCTCAGAGTGTGGGGACACACTATGTGTGTTAGAATGCTGGGAACCCTGGTGTTCTGCTGGGTCCAATTGGTATTGTGCTCCTGTAGACCTCTGGGTGTACATGGAGGTATATCAGTGGGGCTCCAGGCATGTGGAGATGCAGGGGCCATCGTGCCCCAGGGTAGGATGCAGTCTGGTGTGGGCTGGGCTTGCAAAATGGTGCCATGCTGTAGCTGCTTAGGATTCAGGGAGTGTATGGGACCCAGCATGAGTTTCCCCGCTTGAGCAATGCTGTTGCATGGTCTCTAGGCAGCTCCCTATGCTAGTCTCTGGGCCTATGAAGATCCAGGGGCTGTCCCACGGCTAGGGCTGCAAGAGTCTGTGGTGGGAATGCGGACCACTGGGGATCTCTGCCTTTCCCCACACTAGCCTCTCTGGGCTCCTAGCCAATCCTGGTTGAACCAGTTGCCTAATTTCCCTCTCCTTCCATGCCTCAATTGTTTCCTGTCACTTCTCTGTTGAATTCTAGTGTTCTCTTGGATGCTCTATTCAAATGCCTCTAGTCAGCCATTTTGAAGCTTTCCCCTAGGTCTTTTTTTCCCAGGCTTACATCCCTAAGCTGCCGCGGCACACCAATTTTCTATTACATAATAATATATTTTCTCTTGGATGAGCAGGACTCATCCAGATGGTCTCACCCCTTCAAAATAATTGCGAAGAAGATTAAAACTGCATTTAGGAACTGTTCTAGTTGGCTTTTGCCTTTCTCTGATGCATACTCTAGAGATTCATACCACAAACTAGGTATAAGGTTTTAAGGGATTTCTTACTTTATCTGCCCAACTTGCTTTTTTCTGGGAACAGCTTCCAATTTCTTCCTCAATATACCCCCTGTTCCCTTCTCCCAGCTATATGATTCCTGCTGCTGTATGATCCTAGATCTTGGCCACAATTGATGGGTTCAAGATTAGATTGCTGATCTGAGTCTGGCAACCCATAATACCTTGCCTCTGAACCTTGCTTCACTAATTTAAGGGAAGGCACCTGAACCAGGAAAGGTCCATCATAATCCTTCTCTGTTATTTTTTCAAACTCTGCAAAAGAAAGCCAGTTCCTCTTTGGTGGTAGAAGTATTAAGATGGAGGGCTTGGCTTCACTGGTAGCATGTTTCCTGCTACAAAAGAGAAGTTAGTCTATCATGAAAGACAATGAAGTATCATGTAAAGAAATGGTGTTCTTGTGGTATTTGAATTCCTGGCTTCATTTGAACATCTAGCCTAGCTACATCCCTGTACTTCTCTTGATTCAATCGTGTAACTTTCCTTGAATTACACAATCTATCTCAGTAGCTTCCTAAAAATCTTCCCTTTCTGCCTAACCTAGGGTTGGGTTAAACATTTTAAATATTTGCCCATATAGCCTAACATACGGTAGTGTATTACTCTATTGAATTGAAGTGTTAAGTTAGGTTTCCAGGTTCTCTAATGCAAAGGAAGCATAAAATTCGGCTGAAAGCAAGCTGGTTAATGTAATTTGGTTTGAAAATAAACATCACCAATGTATTTTTTTGATAATTTTTTTTTTTTTTTTTTTTTTTTGGTGTACTCTAAGCAGTTTTGCAATCTTTTCATGTCTTTTTTTCCTTGAGATTTTTCTTCATTTCTGCTTTTCAAATTTGCCTCTTAAAACTTTAAATATTTGCTAATAGAATTTAAAGTCAGTTGGTTTTTCCTCTGGACTGCTTATAGTAGAAAAAAGCTGGAGTAATCTCAATATATAATAATAAGGGATTATTATAAAGAACAAATTATGTATCTCAAACAGGGCATTAGTTGGAAATACAAATGTCTACTATGTTGTAAACTTAGTAGACATAAGTGACCAACAGGATTATTTTATAGTTTATTGCTCAAATTTCTCCTTTCTGAGGAAAAAATCTAACTTAGGAAATATCAGAAACCATAAACAAAAAATTTCTGGCCCGGTCACTCTCACTGTGACACCAATGCCAAAACCCCACTCCTCTTGGCATAAACAGAGCTGCCGGCTCCAGCACCACCTTGGCTCAGGGGTCAGGATGGTAAAATTCTCCCTGCCCCTACCTCTCAAGAGTTGCTGCTTTATCAAGGACAGTTTAGAAAGTGGGTCATTGGGAAGACGCCCCTCCCCTCAGCTGGCAGGCATGAGAGCACTGTTGTCTGGATGATGGCACCTTCTCAGGCTACTGGGGACAGAGTTCGAGAGGGTTAAGGTTAGGAATGGAGTAAGGGGTTCAAATGAAGTGATAGAAGATAAGGGTTTTTTGATAAAAGTGGAAGTAGAGGAGGGCTGCAACTGTTCCTCTGTGTGAATTCAGACAGGTCCCTTCCTCTTTCTGGGCTTTTCCCATCTGTGCAATACCAAATTAGGTTAGGTGGCCTCTGGGGTCCCCGTCAGCTTTGACTGGCTTTGATTCTGGGAGGTGGAAAGGCAAAGGAAGGAGATCACAGGACAGTTAGTGACCCTGGCAAAGGTGGACAGAGAAGGGCTGATTGTTATTAGAGATGGAGTGAGTAGAGTGGGGCAGTGAAGTGCTCTGGTGCTTCATTTTTACTCATCATTTTTTTTGAGACAGAGTTTTGCTCTTGTTGCCCAGGCTGGAGTGCAATGGCGTGATCTCAGCTCACTGCAACCTCTGCCTCCCAGGTTCAAGCGATTCTCCTGCCTCAGCCTCCCAAGTAGCTGGGATTACAGGCAGGCACCACCACACCCCACTATTTTTTTTTTTGTATTTTTAGTAGAGACTGGGTTTCTCCATGTTGGTCAGGCTGGTCATGAAGCATTTGCTGAAGAGGCAACTGTAGTACAATTGAAATAACTGTTAACCTCAAGTTGGACATATGTGGGTTTGAATTGTAGCTCCACTGTTTCCTAGCTGTAAGCCTCAGACTTTCAATCTCTAAAAATGCCTATAATAATTACCTGGAAGGATGCTGTGAAGAGCAAATAAGACAATCTCTAATGAGCTCTGCAAAAGCTTCAAAGGCTGTCCAAATAGGGGTTCAGTAGACATTTTTCATTGGATCAAAGAACTGCAATACTGCTCCCCCTCAGCTGAGTGGGTCTCTTTATGGACATAACACTCCCTCTTCCATTGGCCCATCGTGTTTTTATGTGTGCGTGTGTGTATAAAGGACAAATATTTATGCATATCAAAGGGGAGGAGACTGAGAAATTCCATTATGTGCAAAGTCCTGGATGGCTCAGGTAATTAAGGGTGGAATGCTGGTTCGGTTACTTTTTAATTGTGTGCCTTCAGGCAAGTCTTTCACCTCTCTGAGCTTGTATATAAGACAGGGGATAACCATACTCACCTCAGAAGACTGATGGGAAGAGGAAAATGGACAGTAAATAGCAGAGTCTTTCTAAACCCAAAGACCTGTACAACTACAACTGCAGTGCTGCAGAGGGAGTTGTACTGAAAAAACATTACACAAAGAATTTGGTTAGGGTGAGGGCAGACTGAAGAATGATAAAGGGGTTGGACTTTGGAATCAGAGGGCCTTGAGATTCTGTCCATGCTTCAAGGCCGTGGAACACAGGCAAGTTGCTTAACTACATTCATCTAAAAGGGAAGAACACCTACACCTCAGTGAATTGTTGCAGAGTAAGCATCTGCTATGTATGTATCTCCTATCATGCCCTGCACAAAGTAATTACCAGAATTACTATGGATAAGGCCCGAACAATTCACCTTTAATGTTCCATGCTTCTATTTTCTCTAACTTCAGCTTAGTTTTGGAAGCTGTGAACACCTCTTAAGGGCAAAGTTCCATTCTAGGGTCCAGGAACCAGGAGCTGGAAGCTCATGGCAGGCAGGACTGTATCCCTCCCAGACCTGTGAAATCTTATTGTTACTCACTCCAGCTTAGGACAATGAAGTGAAGCTAAAATCAGGGTCCATGGATCCACGTAGTCCATTTGGAAGGACCTGCATAAAAATGGTCAAATATGCAAATGTTTAGTGCTGCTTAGTAAGGTAAGCACTATGTTATAGGTCACAATGTGGCCAAGTCTAACCGTGCTAAACTCCATGATAAGAGCCACCAGGCTTCCTGGAAAGGCTCCATTTCTCAGAAACACATGAACCAAATCATACCTTTTGTACTACATGGTAAGCTTTCTTGATGCCAAAGAAAATGGAATGCGACAGAACTTTTAATCCCATAAAAGACTCAATATATTTGGCACCCTCATTTTATAGTACTCCTTTTTGGTACAGAATCATTTTGCCAAAATACTCCTGTGACACAGATGTACATGAAAAACTGTAAAGTGGAATTTCACCCATTGAAGAGCCCCAAAAGAACAATATGGTAGTGCAGCATGAACCAACATGCAACTTCTAATTTTCAATATCCCCAAATTGCAAAATACTAATAGCTAATATATATACTACATGCCAAGTATTAAGTACTTTGTAATTATTATCACACTCTGTTACAACCGCACTATGAGGAAAGTAGAATAGTACAATTATCTCACTTTGCAGATGAAGAAGCTGAGGTACAGAGATTCATTTACTCAAAATCATATAGGCTATGAGGCTCTCAAGTCTAGCTTTTAAGAGTTGATAAATGTGGAGCCTTTGGCTAGTAAGCTTTGCTACTCTTGGAAATGAATTTAGCCTTAGAAGTATGTTGAAAACTACTATTTATAATTTGCTGTTACACCAACAGGTAAACAGTGAACTATAAGTTAGTGTCATGAAAAGATCAGTGTCACGAAAAGGCTAGAGTATATGGAGGGGGAAGATCACTTCTGGTTTGGGGGGTGGCCAGAAAGTCAAAGAAAGCTTTGCAGCAATGGCATTTGAGCCAGGCCTTGGAAGATAAAAAAACATTTGTGTCCTGTACTTAGTAGGAGCTTGGTCAAGACAACACAAATATTAACAAAACTAATGACCTGGATGATATTAAGAAATAAGCCCTAAACAAGGTGCACAACACATGTGTGACAATATTCTTCAGTATTCACTTTACCCTAGTGTGATTTCCAGTTTGGTTGTCATATCCATGTTCATAACAATACCAAAATAGATTATAGAGACCAAAATCTAATATTGTTTCTTTTTCATGATAAACATCTTTTATTACATCTCAGTGTGCAAAAATACAAATTATCTTTAAAAAATACAGAGCACTCTCGCTACGGATCTGGGCAAAGACATGACGAACAAAAATTCCCTAACAGATGACAGTGAACACTTCAGTGGATGGGAACTACAGTAGCCCTGTTCTCATTATACTATGAAGCCAAATTAATCAACTTTGATGATACACACTTAAACTATCAAAACCAATTAAGGCACAGTATCATTCAAAATTTATAGACAGAAGAGCAATAATCCCAAGAAAATATAATTAAAATACTCTGCTGCACATGGAATTATACATTTGTAACTTAACACTGGCAAAATTTGGAATGATTATAGCATAAGAGACATTGTTTTTCTGAAAAGTGGACAAGGAGGTGTGGTATATAGGAAAGTGGCTCAGATTCAAGACTCAAGTTTATTTTTTAAAAGATCTCTTCTGCATTAGATTCTAGGTTTCTTTTTTGGTTTCAAAACTGGGTCCACAATCCATAAAAATGACATTAATGAACACAGCATAAAGATCTTAAAAAGAATCTGATTATACCAGCAGTTTGGTAACATATTGGTAGAGCTGTTCCGTAAATGCTTCAGGGGAAAATTTTTCCTTCACCCTGGCTCTTCCAGCCAGGCCCATGGTGGCTTTTAAGGAAGGTTCACGGATGAACTTTTCTATTGCTTCTGAGAAGTGCACCGGGTCAGGCTCACACAGAAACCCTGTGACACTGTGGTCAATGGACTCCAAGGGTCCCCCTGAATTAACAGCAATGACTGGGCACTGCATGTACATGGCTTCCAGAGGGACGATGCCAAAGTGCTCATTGCTTGGTGTGTAAAGCACACACGTGCAGCTGTGGAGGAGGGAGATTTTCTGTTTGTCTGAGAAAGACCTCAAGAAGGTCACATACTGGCCAAGGTCAGACTGTTGGACCATTTTCTTCAATTCCTGGTAATGTTCCACATTCTCCAGGACTCTCTCGTCATAACCACCTGCCATGATCAGATGAACCCTCTCCCAATCTTGGGATGTCAATCTTCCACGCAGCTGTACTAGGGCTTCCAATGCCAAAGTCAGATTTTTCTTCCTTTCGTATCTGTTGATAGAGAGCAGCAGGAATTTTTTCCCCTTGGGGACTAGGTCATCAAGCTTTTCAGGAACAACTGAGTCAAAGCTGGTGACATTTAGAGATGGATAGAGGACATCAGGGTCTATGTGAGACAGGGACTTGAATGTTTTCTTAAAAACAGCAGCAGTGAACTGGCTGTTGACTAAGATGCAGTCTGCCATGCCTGTGGTGTATTCCTCTATCCAGTCAATCAGGGCCCTGTATAGCCGTTTAAGAAAAGAATCTCTCTTGGTGAGAAGCAGATCTGGGAAGTGACAGTAAAACAGGATCTTCTTCCGCCGTCTAGCCAGCCTGAACACTGGAATACAGGCGGACACCTAGCCAAAGCAAAAATCAACAGCAGATAAAGTGGTCAACTCAACTTCCACCAAACCAAAAACACAGACACCCACCCTGCATGCTAGTCTGTGGGCTCCTCATAGGAAATGTCTACTTCTGTTTTGTTCCCCAAGACTCTCAGCCAGTACCATATGCCTGGTGTACAGAAGGCTAGAGACGTTTGCTAGATGTGTGCTACATATTTAACGCTTCAAGTCCAGTGGTTTCCTCTTGAATAGTGCTGTCTAATAGAATTCTAGTAATATTAAAAATGTTTTCAAGGGTGAAACTAATTTTAACATATTATTTACCCAAAACATTATCATTTCAAAATGTAATCAATACTAAACAGTATTAATGAGATACTTTATATATACATATATTTCACGTTAAATCTTCAAAATCAGTTTGTATTTTAACTTTAGCGCATCTCAGTTTAGACTAGCCACATTTCAAGTGCTCAACAGCCACATGTGGCTAGTTGCTACCATACTGAACAGTGCCGCTCTAGATCTTTCTCCTCCTAAGGAAATGAATGAATGAACTACAGTAGTTGAGAGCACAAGCTCTAGATTCAAGACTGCCAGGGTTTGAATCTCAGCTCTACTAATTGTGTGGCCACGATCAAGTAATTTATCCCACTCTGGGCCTTAGTTTCCTCTTCTGTAACATGGTGACAATTATAGTTCAAAAAACCCATAATTTTTGTGATGACTAAATGCACTGATATATGCAAAACACATGGAGTTTAGCACACAGTATGTGCTCAATAAATATTAAAGCTAGTCATCATTGAGCATGAACTATATGCTGGCATTACTACAGACTTTCTTGTTGGGTCATCTTTACAAGTCATTTTAGTCTCAGCTAACTTAACACCTGAAGAAGGTAACTTTAGGCATAATGTGCAATTTATTCAAAGCCACTTAATTAAAGCAGTAGATAACAGAACTTGAATCCAGGATGCCTATTTCCAAGTCAATATTTTTCCTCTACCCACTATAGTCTCAGCTGCCTCATGCCTACTGACACATGCAGGATGTTTGGTAAATGTCCATATTACTTAAAAAGAAAGCTTCCATGCAAACAAGGATGATGAAAAGTAACTCAGGAGTCACAATTAAAGAAACACAAATACAAACGTGATGCCATTTGCACCTATCAGTTTGGCAAAGATTAAAATGGTTAATTTTAATATCCAAGGCAGACAAAAGCATGGATCATATGTTGTTGGGCAGTAAAGTGACACGGCCTCTTTGGTAGATAAACTTGGCAGTAGCTGTTAGTATTTAAAATTAACAACTTTTAGACACACCAACTTTAGGAATTTCCTCAAAGGACGTATTTGCAGAAGTACAAAAAAATAAAAAAAAAAGAAGTAAAAGGATGTTCATAATAACACTGATGTATTCACAAAAAAACTAGTCACAGCATTAGTGTCCTTTAAGAAGAATGTTTAATTATGACACACTTAAACAAAAGTGGATTTTCTGGCCACTATGAAGAATGAAGTGAATCTCTAATATTGATACACAAGAATGTCCCGGCTGGGCACGGTGGCTCATGCTTGTAATCCCAGCACTTTGAGAGGCCGAAGTGGGCGGATCACGAGGTAAGGAGTTCGAGACCAGCCTGGCCAACATGGTGAAACCCCATCTCTACTAAAAATAGAAAAAAATTAGTCGGGCATAGGGCGCGCGGCTGTAATCCCAGCTACTCCGGAGGAGGAGGCTGCAGTGAGCCGAGATCGCGCCATTGCACTCCAGCCTGGAAGACAGAGCAACTCTGTCTCTAAATAAATAAATAAATAAATTTTTGTTGAAAAAGAAGGAAGATGCCTAAGAGTAGGTATGTCATAATACCAATTATGTACCAATAAGAAGATATGCCTACGAAAAGAGACAGGCTGGTGTCACCACAACTTCTGAAAAAATACAAGAGAAACTTAACGGTGGCTATCTTCAGGGAGTAGAATAGGATGGGGCTTTTAGGTTACATCCTTCTATTTTTTTAGTCGAGTAAATGTTTAGTCGAGTAAATGTAACTTTTTAAAGTCATCTTTTTTAGGATGGGAAAAATGCATAAAGGAAAGAGTCGAGAATAGCTACAGGGCAGATCCAGGTGGACATTATTGACCAAGGTAAAAAGCTTGAACGTTTTTCCAAAAACCAATGGGGAGCCATGTACAAGTTTTAATAGGAGTATGATATATTCAGCTTGGCGTTTTTAACACATGACACTGCTGAGGACGGTGTGGCCTGGCTCCGAACACAAGGGCAGCGGGATGCAAATGGCCTGAAAGGAGAGTCAACAAAAATAACAGATAAGAGGTAAGACAACACGCGAGTTACTCATTAGTAAAAGGTGACTGAAGCTGACTTCGAATAACAGCGTTTCTCACAGCGAGCCCCAAGGACTAGCTGCATCCAAATCACCCTATGACCGAATTAAAATGCAGATTTCTGGGCGCCACCTCATGGCTCCTGGATGAAAACTTCCTGGAGGGTGGAACCCTAGCAATCTGCAACTTTTAAAAATCTCTAACACTAAAGTTAGGGGACCACAGGCTCGCTCCCAGCCCTGACTTCTCCAGGTCAGTTCCGATCTTTCCAAACCGCAGACAGGCAAGGTCCTCTCTCAGGGGTCATGCCCGCGGCCGCCCTCCACGGCGAGGTCCGCACTGGCGCAGCCGGCCCCGCGGCCGCCTCACCTGGTCGCACACTACCACGTCGAACTCCTCGTCGGCGAGGAACAGCACGTAGAGCGCCAGGAAGACCATGCGCACGTAGGCGCAGACGGCGGCGCCGCGGCCGCCCCAGCCCAGGCCGCGCGGCAGCCAGTCTCCGGCACAGTGCACCGGTAGTTCGCGGCTCTCGGCGAAGCAGTGGCCCGGGTCGTAGTGCGCTGTCCAGATCTTCACGTTACACCCGCGCGCCTGCAGCGCCAACGCCGCGTCCAACACCAGACGCTCAGCGCCTCCTACGCCGAGGTCTGGGTGCAGGAACAGCACCGACGGCTTGGGAACCAGGTCCCGTTGCCGGGCCTGCTCCTCCGCCATTGCCCTAGAGCCGCAACTGCTCCCCGCACCCTGAGGCGTCTTCTGCGCAAGCTCCACCCCTTAGCTCCCAGCTGGCCACTGCGGGCCGACCCCGCCCTGCCGTACGTGCGTCAGTTAGGCCACATCAGCGCAAATCTGTGAGAGCCTAGTAACTGCCTGAGAAAATAGCTTGTCTGACCCTGGTTATATTTTTCCTTCGGTAGGGATTGGAGTCTATGAAGGACGTTGTGATCCAAAGGAAGGAGGCTGGAGGTATCTACTTCCCACACAGCAGGTAACTAAGTTATCTGTAGCAGACTATCTACAGGCATATCTTGAGACGACCCAGGCGTCCCTGGAGTCAGCGAGGACCTTGCCTGCAAGTCCGGGGGCGGGGCCTGAGCCAGTCTCGCCAGCTGCCGGTCCTTCGGCGTCTCCGCAACTTTCCTTCCGTCCGCGTCAGCTGCTTGCCACCGGTATCTCCAGCATGGTATGGCGGCCCTTCCATGATCTCCGCCTCTTCCAGGAGCCCTGACTCCTCCTGCTTTGCGCCGTGCCTTTCCTCTGCAGCTCCCTTGCTTCCCCCAGCCTCGGGTGCGGGTGTCTAGGCCGGGGTTTTGGGGGCCGCGCTCACCCGTCTGTCTACTTGTCTCCCGCTACAGCCTGGTCCGACCCCCAGTGGTACTAACGTGGGATCCTCAGGGCGCTCTCCCAGCAAAGCCGTGGCCGCCCGGGCAGCGGGATCCACTGTCCGGCAGAGGTAAGGAACCCTGCAGTTCGTTCGATTGCAGAGTCGGAGATAGGACCCAGGAACTCGCTGGTTCTGGGGTGGAGACCCTAGTATATGAAGATTGACAGGGGCAAAATGAGCTTCTAGTGACGTGGCCATGGGAGTAAAGGCCTTTTGGGAGGAAGGCGACATTTTCTTCTCGTTGCTCAGTTTAGGGCACCACTCTTAAAAAAGGAAAGTTAACAAACTGGAATAGAGTCAGAGATAACTTTGAGAAAACCGATGTCATTAAACTGGTATCTCTGGACCTGAGGTTTGCAGTCATATTTCCATCTGGAGGCCCCATAAGCAATCTGCCTTACAGATAACTCGTCCTACACAAAACTTAGTCTCTTTTCAGCTCAGCTCTCTCACTCTCAATTATATCTCCTTACTTCCATATGGCACTGTTGTACACTCATTTACTCGGAGCCAGAAACGTCAGCGTCATCTTGGATTTTTCTTATGCTCTCTGTCTATCCAGTCATATGCCAGACTTTAAACTGTACTTGAAAGCCTTCTCGTAAGCTCTTTCCTTCTCCCTTCCTGCTGCCCTGCATTTGCTACTTAACCTTTCTCCTCAGCCTGTTTCCTTTCCAATCCTTCGTTCACTCTGCTGTTACTCTTCTGCGTAGTTTCTGTTACTTTCTTGTTGCTGAACTAAAAAAAAAAAAAAAAAAAAAAAAAAGCCGGGGGATACCAAAGCTCTTAGTGGTCATTTCACCCTAACCTTTTTTTTTTGAGACGGAGTCTCACTCTGTCGCCCAGGCTGGAGATCAGAGGCATGATCTCGGCTCACTGCAACCTCCACCTCCAGAGTTCAAGCGATTCTCCTGCCTCAGCCTCCTGAGTAGCTGGGACTACAGGCACATGCCACCACACCCGGCTAATTTTTTGTATTTTTAGTAGAGATGGGGTTTCACCGTGTTAGCCAGGATGGTCTCGATCTCCTGACCTCATAATCCTTCCACCTCGGTCTCCCAAAGTGCTGGAATTACAGGCGTGAGCCACCGCGCCCGGCCTTCAGCCTAATCTTTCTTTGCTGTCCTATGATCCAGCACTCATGAACTCATTACTGTTTTCTGAATTCACAAACTTTCTCCCTCACCTCAAGGCAAATTTCTATTTATTTTCCAAGACTAAGCTCAGGGGTTATTTCCTCTTGAGGCCTTCTCTGACTGTAAGCAGCAGTAGCTACTAGTTTTCCCTTTTGCTCACATAACATTTTGTTCATATCATTGTAAGACCAGTGATGTTTCCATGTCTATCTCCTTCATTAGACTTTTAACAGAGAACCTGTTCAAGTCATTTCTGTCCCCAGCACCCACCATAAGGCATGACACAATAAATAATGACTGCAGGAAGGAATCAAGCAACCATGTTGTTTTGGGATTTTTGAAGGAGCTAGTGGGGTTTTATCTAGGAAGGAAAAGATCTTGACCGCATGCATGGAAACTTCTTAAGGATATGAAGAGGGATGTGACATTTGTTGATTGCAATAGGTAAATCTAAAACTGATGATTTGAACTTACATGAAGTATTTCACATCAGAACAAAGAAATTCTAATAGAACTATCAGAAATGTAAAATTATCCTGAATGATTGTGAGTTCCCTGTCACTGGGATGTTCAAGAGGAGTGTATCAGGCTGTGGTTTAACTTGTATGGGCTTTGAGTGCTGTCCCCTTCCCACCCTGGGTTTCAGAGATTGTGCAGGAATGGAAAACATGCCCTGTGGGTGCGGTTCCTTGGGAATGGTTCTGCTTAATGAGAATTGGTAATACTGTGGCAGGGAAGTTTGGCCATCCGAGAATTTGTAAGGAAATAAAAGAAAAAGCACATATTTATCAAATGTACATACGATAATGGAATTATTTATTTAATAGTAAAAATGAAATAACTGATGCACAAGTGAAATGGAGAACTTAAACATTTGAAGACAGATGCAGTTTTTCAAGTTGTGGGTGTTGGTGTGTCATCTTTTAGGATTCAGTGTGATAGAGCGAGTGTAACTAGAAAGACCGTGGTTGTATGGATTGAGAGACCTGACAGTGTTTCCTTCCAGAATTTTGGTAGTGATTAAGTATCATTTCATAAGTATAATGTAGTAAGTATTGGTTGTGTAAGAATGTCCTTGCTTTATAAGTCTTTGAGAAAACATTGGAAGTTAATGATTCATAATAGTGCTTTGGATTATGTTGTCTGCAGAGTTGCATTCTCCATGCTTGATGAGGTAATAGATACTACCTTGGAGGAGAAATGTTATTAAGTTTAAGCTCAGGCCGGAGTTGGTGTTCTTGCTCTCCTAAATACAATGAAAACGAACTTGCTGTGCGGAGCAATAATGCTTTATAAACTGTAAAGGTGTGAAGCGCCACATATTGTTCTAGCAGGATTAATGGGAATCAGGGATATTAAGATGGCGGAATAGCCACCAATGTATAGACGTCAAGGTATTGAGGTCTACTACATGCCAAATGCTGTTTCATCTCCGAAGATGGGTCTGTGAACAAGATAGGCAAGGTTTGGACTCATGAACCTTGTATTCCACTGTGGGAGATCAAAAACAAGGAAAATAAGACAATGTAATTTCAGGCAATAAGGGCTACGAAGATAAAGCTGGGTGGGGGATAGAGAGCGGTGGGGATAGGGTGAAGGTAGGTAGTTGTTTTAGAGAGGATGTTCACAGTAGGTAATACCTGAGTAGATACCTGAAAGAAGCAAGAGAGCAAATCACACAATGGTTTGGGGATGAGTAGGCTTCCTAGGCAAAAAGAGTTGGTAAGTATGAAGATTCTGAGGTCAATAAGCTTGGCTTTGAGGAGCAGACAGAAGCACTATGTTAGAACAAAGTGTGTAAGTGGTTAGTTATGAAAACCATTGTGTTGAGGTATAGAAGGGAGAGGCAGTTATACAGTGACCAGAAAGAAAGGGTAAAATAGCCCCCAGATACAAATTTGAGAGATTCAAGTATGCTTTATTAACCTTTACCTAGCTTCCCCTAGGGAATGGGAGGTATTTTGAGTACACTTTAGTATTTCTAGGGGCCCTGGTTTTCAAATACTCTTCTGTGTTCCATGTGCCAGCAGAAATAAGAAAGCTTAAGAGAAGCCAGACTGATTCCTCTGGGGCTCCTGTAATTACAGGAAACTTTGAAGTCAGGAACTGGAGGTGGGAGATTGTGGGAATAGTAGGAAGTACATGGGTCCAAGTCCTGGCTCAGTCCATGACTTACTATAATATGTTCACACTGAGTTTATCTTCTAGCTTAAAATCCTTTTCAGTGAACAAGAAGGAAGATTTCAGCTGCATACCCCACAGACGAAATGACATGTATCTGTGTGTGAAACCTTTTCTAAGGGCATGAATTTTTCTGTAAATCCCTGTACAGTTATGTTTTGCCATTTACAATCAGTTTTCCCATAGAAATGGTCACACAGTGAAGTTTTAAGTTCCCAGGATACCACGTAGTCCATAATTAATGTATCTGAAATACAATCTTTGTAGTACAATAGACCCAACTCATGGTTTGACACTGATTGCTTTCAGAGTTCAGGCATGATCACAGCTCTTTCTGTTAGAACCAGGACTGCACTCTCCCACTCTGTCATGTAGCAGGGCAGACTCCCTGAGCTGTAGACGGTGCTTCCTGCATTCAGAGTGTGGAGTAAAGACCATGGTTGGGTAAAGTGGGCATGAGGACCAGAATGGGGAGGAAAGCAAGAAGAGATGGTAGGGGTAGGGTTTTCACTTCTGTTCTCTTCCCTATATGCCCTTCCCTTTTTCAAAAATCGAGAATCATCGGCCCGTAGATAGTGGAAGGAGATTTTGAGGGAGGGTATACCGGGATTTGATGCTGAATGGTGCAGGCAGCAATGAGACAGGCTTCCCCTCTCTCCTTCCTAGTAGGACTTCTGAGTTGTTGATACATGAGCTGAAGAAGATTGCTTGTGACTTCTCGCCACTTGCCGCTTACCCCCATATTGTATCACTCCAACATGGGAAGCGATGAACAGCCGGGGTTGGGGAAGTACTGCATGGAAGGGTAGTTGCTGAGTCGGATTCTCCGGTGACTGAGGGCTTCTCCCAAAGAGGAGAGAAAGAATTCCTTGGGCCTATTCCTGGTCAGCGGAGTCCTAAGTGCTGCTAGACTGCTTCTGTTTGCCAGGGCTGCGTGTGTCACATAGTGTATCTTACAAGCCTTGATCCCCTTGTGAGAGACACGTTTTGGTTGGGTGTTCTCTGCATTTTTTTACATTCTACCTCTCTCTGCAAGATCTGTGGTCACTATATTAAAGTAGTGAAAACACGGCTAGGTGCGATGGCTCGCGCCTGTAATCCCAGCACTTTGGGAGGCCGTAGCGGGCAGATCATGAGGTCAGGAGTTCAAGACCAGCCTGGCCAATATGGTGAAAAAGCTGTCTATACTAAAAATACAAAAATTAGCTGGGCGTGGTGGTGCGTGCCTGTAATCCCAGCTACTCAGGAGGCTGAGGCAGAAGAATCACTTGAACCCAGGAGGCGGAGGTTGCAGTGAGCCAAGATTGCACTACTGCACTCCAGCCTGGGCGACAGAGTGAAACTCCATCTCAAAAAAACAAAACAAAACAAAAAAAACAAAAAACTAGTGACAACACATAACAAAGTAATTTTTTATAAAGTGCCCCATACTCTCTCTTGGGACCTGGATGTAATTAAAGCTTAAAGTTTTTGTCTCTTTGCAGTAAATATACTAATTTTAAAAACCTCTTTTAAAGTAGCCATTTTAAGATCAGCTTGTATGGATTCAGGGCATTTTAAAATAGGGATTTGTTATGTGGCTTCGTGAAAAATGCACGTGAGGAGAAAGTGAAATGCTTTGTCCATATGAGGCAGCTGGATGTTTTGGGCATGCAGATGGGCTCCAGGGTCAGAACTAGGTTCACGTCCCAGCTCAGCCACCTGTTGGCTGCAGGGTCTTAGGTACTTTGCTTAACTTTTTCTGAGACCAATTTGCCTCATTTATAAAATGGAAAAATCGTGACTGCTTTTCACGGTTATTGTATGCATTGGCATCAGGTAGGCACTTAGTTTATTGTGGTTTTCATGATCAAAGGAGTAAAAGCAGGAATTTGGGTGGAGTCTAGCAAAGAAAGTTTTTTGTTTTTATGTTTTTTTGTTCCTTAACAGTATAATAATGGTAGCATATGTTATAATGTTATTCTAAGAATTTCCAGAAAAGGCCATTTGTAACATTTTCCTCTCTTTCAGGAAAAATGCCAGCTGTGGGACAAGGAGTGCAGGCCGCACGACCTCGGCAGGCACCGGGGGGATGTGGCGATTCTACACAGAAGATTCACCTGGGCTCAAAGTGTAAGTCTTAGGAACAGTCCTTGTGTTTCTGTCCAGTGGCAGCAGGGCAGCAGTGACAGCGCTCTGTCTCTGTCACCAGTGGTGCTTGCTTTGATGAGATTTACTGTACACAACAGCCTCATTTGTGCCAGGATTTACTGTACACAACAGCCTCATTTGTGCCAGGATTTACTGTACACAACAGCCTCATTTGTGCCAGGCGGGCTGGGTTTGGTTTGCCTGTTTATCAACCGATTAGGCAGCGTAGGGCCAGGAATGACATCTCTTCACGAGTGAGGGAAGGGAAGGGAAGTTCTTCATGGTGCTATGTCGAAATAAATGATGAGAACAGAGAGAACTGGAGGGAAAACTGCTTAATTAGATGAAATTGCTCTTCATTTAGTGTTCTTGCCCCATACTGAGAAATAGGAGTAATCATTTGAATAGGAATTGGGTGATTTTTCAAAGTTCTCCTGAAGGCATAAGCTGATACTATTACAACCTGATGGAGGTTTTCCCATTAGGCTGTGTTACCAGGAGTTCCTTGGCCTCCTTGCCTTTGGTGGGTGGTGAGTAGACTCAGGAGGGTGAACATATAATACCACTTTCCAAGTTGTTAGGCTTTGGAGTGCTCGTTAGGTGATGGGAAATGGGTATCCAGGGACCCCTATCCCCATGCCTTGCTCAGGGTTTCTGGTACTGTGTGATAGATCTGATCCCACAGATTTCTGTTAGGTTCTAGAACACCACTGCTTGCAACTGTTTCCTGACTAAACTTGGTGGATGAGGTTTAGAAATAACAACAGCAACTCTCATTTACATAGCACTTGGTACTTTTCAATGTCTGTTGTCTAATTTGATCTGCCCAGCAATCCAGGGAGGTGAGAGATGTTACCATTTTGTAGATAAGGACCTCAGGTTCAGAGAGGCAAAGTGACATGCTCAAAGACACACAGCAAGAGGAGGAACCGGATATTCTGATTAAGTCCTATGCTCTTTGCATATTGTCCATCTGGGTTAAAAAAAAAAGACAAAATTGAATTAATTTGGAGTAGTTTTATTTAATTTAACCAGCATCTTGACTTGGATCAGAAATTTAGTTTACAAAACCTTCCCTGGAATTCTCGTTTCCTCTTATATTGGAGACTTATATGATAACGTAAGAATATATCTAGGAAGTAATTCTTGGGGTTGGGGATATGTGAGGTGGGGATGTCCTGACTGCCAACCTTTTGGTCTTTGGTGGAGGTAGTTTGAGTATTTCAGAGAGAATTTTTTTTTCTCCTTTAGGGATAGGGTTTTGCTCTGTCACCCAGGCTGGAGTGCAATGGCGTGATCATAGCTCATTGTAGTCTTGAATTCCTGGGCTCAAGTGATCTTTACTCCAGGAGACAAAATTGGATAAATTTGGATTAGTTAATTAGTCCTGAGTAGTTGGGACTACAAGTGTGCACTACCATGCCTGGCTAATTTTTTGTACAAGCAGAATCTCGCTGTGTTGCCCAGGCTGGTTTCTAACTCCTGGCCTCAGCCTCTCAAGGTGCTGTGATTATAGGCTTGAGACACTGTACCCAGCCTCAGAGAGAACATTTGAAGCCCCTTGCTCTTCAGGGGACTCATTTTAAACCCTTCTCAAGAAGGTTGTCTTTTAATTTTTATGGGCATACAGGTGTATATATTTATGGGTTATGTGAGGTATTTTGATACAGACATACAATGTGTAATAATCACATCAGGGTGCATGGGGTATCCATTACCTTAAGCATTTATCCTTTGTGTTATAAACAATCCAATTATACTGTTAGTTATTTTACAATATACAATTAAATTATTTTTTACTATAGTCATCTTGGTGTGCTAGCAAATACTAGGTTTTATTCAGAAGGTTGTCTTTAAATAAATCTTAATTTGAAAAAGAAAAGTTTGGTAATTGGTTCATTTGCACTGAAAGACTTTTCTTTTTATTTGAGAATACAACAAATACTTGAAATTAGATTAATGTCTCCAAGACATCAGATCATTTCATTTGTATATATTTTGATATGTTTTACTAAAAGATAAGGGCTCGTCCTTTCTAAACACAATTGCAATGCCATCATCACATGCTCAAAATATCCACAATAATAATTTTAGGAATTTTTTAAATGATATAAATAATGTTTCTGGATGAACCTTGAGTGCTGCCCACCTTACCTCTACTTTTCCCCTAGGTAATCTTTAGTATTGCAGACCTAATAATATATTATTACTAAAAGTAAGCATGCTTTCTCTTCTTATTTCTAGTGGCCCTGTTCCAGTATTGGTTATGAGTCTTCTGTTCATCGCTTCTGTATTTATGTTGCACATTTGGGGCAAGTACACTCGTTCGTAGATTCAGTTACATCCATCTGTCATCTGAAGAAGGAGGAAAAAACCCAACATTTCTTGGACCAAAAGTATAGTGACTATCTGTTCATGAGAGAAATTTTCTGTAAGCTTGCTGTTTTACAGGGGATTTATCAATAATTGATTTTGAGGAATCAGTTTTTTTCTATGGCTAATAAACTTTTTAATTCACTTATACCGAGTCTGATCATTGATGCCTCACTGCTAGGGCCCTTAGTCTTTCTGCCTTTAGATTTGTAAGTAAATATGTAGAAAATATGTCTTGTGAATATTGAGTTTTTTGTTGGATTGACAGTTCCTCACATGACCATGTGGTTATTCAAGTCCAAGATTCTGTAATTGCCCTTGGCTTGTTTTCTTCTAGGTATTTCTGCCCTGGTGATTGTCCTTTTGGGTATTCTGTGGTTATCAAGGAGTGTGTCTCTGACTCCATCAGACAGTTCTGTGTCCAAAGGCAGCTAGTACTCAAGAGAACGATCAAACAGGAAACCAGAGATACTGGATGAAATGTTGTCGCAGTCTGTTCTTTTGTCTTTAAGGCCATAGATTATATTTTGCCTCTTCTTTCTCAGTTCTTAATTTTATGAGTGTAGACCAGGGATTTCCATTCATCTACCTCTTATTGTTAAACCCTTTTTGAGAGAATTCATTTGATAAATTGGATTTCTCAAAATTTGGTAAGACTTATCCAATGAGAGTGAGATACTAGCATTTCTGCACTGAGTCGATATAATTCTAACCAGAAATAAAACTTAAGTTTCACTTAGCTTATGTTGCCATACTGGGTATAAAGATTCGGTTTCTGGTAGGCCCTAGGAAATACTAAGAATTGCTCAAAGGTAGCATACTGCAGCCACAACTCCAAGCCAGAATTTCTGACAAGAGAGGGCATTCCCTGGAAAGTGTCCTAGTTGTCCAACAGAGTCACAAAATGATAAAGAGGTGTATTATTAATAGTTAAGAAAAAACAGATAATTTTAGAAACATCTTTTTCATACACTAAGCCTATTTTTGAGAAAAAGTCTGAACAGTTAGGAAGTTTCTTAAGTGTTCTTTAAAATCCTAGCTGTAAAGTACTTTTAGATTCAAAAGTGTCAAATTTAAATGATGAGAATATGTATCTTTGAAAAAGATTTCCTAGGGAAATATATTGGTAAGTGAGCTCTTGTAAATTCTAACAAATGGCATTTTATTGGGAAAAAATTGATGAGAAACTGGTTTTCTTGGATCCTGTGAGTTGCTTATTACATGAAACAGGTGTCTTCATTTTTGAAATGCAGGGAAAAATGTCTCAATTTCATTCGGAAGAAATTAAAGATGATGGTATCCATAATGGATTTTTTCCCTGATACCGAATTTGATGGTACCAATTACAGCTAAAAATTATGCCTTTTATTTGAAAAAGAAATCTGTCCCTCTGTCCAGAGGGGCCTTTTTCTCTGGGGGAGATGCTGCAGCCACATGGGGGAGCTGTTTGGTTGTGAGGGGTGCATTCTCTTTGCTGCACCCATCTGCCTAGCCATGGTCTCCAGTGGACTACTAGCTGAAAGTCACTGAATTTTCTGAGCTAGTGATTTATAAGATGCTAGTTTCAGTGGCAGAACAGGGAGATGCTTCATTCAGCAGAAGGAAAACGGGGGGTTGGGCATAAAGATGTACAACATCTATTATGTAGCTGCTTTGGGCTCTGATGATACAATGCTCATATGTAGCTGAGAATCGTAGTGTCCAAGCTGTTCCTTTTTTTTTTGTTTAATTGTAAAATACACATCACAGAATTTACCATCTGAACCGGTTTTAAGTATATAATTCAGTGATATTAAGTACATTCATGTTGTGCAACCATCACCAAACTGAAACTCCACAAATTAAACAATAACTCCTTCTCCCTGCCCCTGCCCATATGGACCTCATGTAAGTGGGATCATGTAGTATTTGTCTTTTTGTGACTGGCTTGTTTCACTTAGCATAATGTCCTCAAGATTGATCCATGCTGTAGTATATGTTAGAATTTCCTTTTTAAAGACCGAACGATAATATTATGTGACTATGCTACATTTTGTGTTCCTTTCTCTTTAAGATATTCTCTTTAACAGGTATTCCTAGATTGTTGTTTCCTAAGCCCTAGGGGATGGGGATCATGAGCTATTTATAGTAAGTCTGAAAGCCTAACTAATTAAATCTTTACCTTGGCCCAACAAATCCTCAGTCTCCCTTGAGCATGGACTATAATTCTAACCATTTCTGATGGATGCATAAGCCAGCACTTGCTGAATAGAAGCTCTGAGTAATTAAAGAAAACTGGAAAAACGAGTTACATTATAACTGCAGTTTGAGTCGAGCCTGTTAAGCCATTGGGGGAAAAATATGTTAGAGAAAAGGCCCAATGAGTCCCTGAAACTAGTAGGGATTAGAAAGAGTAGGGTCTCTGGGCCCTGTTACCCTAGACATGTTCCAGTGAGACACTGGATAAAGATAGCATATGTGCCTGGGAGAAGCTAAATATGTTATAGCTTCTGTTTTCACACCTGTCCTCATCAGTCTTTTTTTCCAGGTGCCAGTGTCCCCATAGGAAGAATTGAAAAGGATGTTCTGAAATCATGCAAATGTTGGCATCAAGTTAAAATAGATGAAAATGCCTACAAAGCTGGATTCATTCAACAGAAAATACTGTCAAGCATGTGGAGCTCCTATGTGCAGAGAGCCATGCTCCCGATTCCCATAAAACTGCCCCTTGGTAGCTCCAGAGCCATTGTTCCTTTCTTTGAGTGCTGGAGGAGGAGGGCCAGATCAAGTTTGTTTTATTCTTTGGGTGCACCTTCTAAACTTAGCGTTACCTACTTTATGCCATCTTCTGCAATTATAAGTATTTTTGATGTGGGTTCAACTGCTGGCCCCAAAACATAAGCAGTTGTGTGGTCTTGGGCAACTCACTTCTCTGGATCTCATTTTTCTTATACATAAATGAGTATAGGTGTGATAATTCCCACCAGATAAGAGATTTGACGAGAGAAAGCTGTAAGAATGCTGTGTTAACTAGTTAACATAGGGGAAGCTAAAGATCATCTCTACCATCTTAGTTCTTCAGTGGGATCTTCAGCTGGCTCTGGAATCAAATTGGTACAAGACAAATTAACAGGAGGAAAGCATGTACATTGTATTAATTTTTACATTGTACATGGGGACCCTCACAAGAGAGTAAAGGCCCTAGGAAATAGCCAAAGGAGAAAGCTCTTACAGGTTTTGGACAAAGAACAATAAATTTGTGAAGCAATGACAGGACAAAGGAATCTGGGATGGGGGCAGTAAATTCTAGGGAAGTCACCAGGAGGTATATGGGGTGGAGGGTTGTAGAGATAGTGGAAGATAAGGGTTTCTTCAATAAGCTTATTTGTACAGGTTAATTGTGGCAGCAATGCTCAGGGCCTGATATTTTCTCACCTTGGTATGGGAAAGGCATCCTCAAAGAATCTTTTATGGTTTGCTACATGTAGGAAAGTACAGGTCAGATAACCCTTTCTGCAACTACAGTTATTTAAATGCTTACAGTTCCTTAAATAATATATCAAATCGGCATGTTTTAGGGTAGATCATCCTTAACTCCTTGACTAACAGTTAACAAGTGCTTATTTGCAACAATTTTAGATGGTTTTTAATGTAATAAGCAATCTAATGAGGAGTTTGCTCTTTGCCCCATTTTACACAGGAGGAAACTGAAGCTTAAGCCACTCAGCTGATAAGTGGAGGAGCTGGGATTTCACTGCGGATCTTTGATTGACCTACTAGAGTCACATAGATGGAATTCTTAAGTATTTGGGGTAAGGGAAGGGTGTCACAACAATAGAGCTTGAAAGGTAGTGCCTTTAAAAATAACAGTCCCAAGAATGTGCTCCACTATTGTTTGATGTTCTTCAAGCCTTAAGTAGCTTTAGTTTGAGGTTTTAGATTCTGCAGAAGGAATTGGTTTTTGTATTTCCGTCTTTCTGAGCTTTGTTCATTCTATGGAGCTCTTGCAGTTATAGAGAAAGCATAGTGTTTAGGCATTCAGCAGACATTTAGTGAGCACTGTGTGCCATGCCCTTTTATTGGGGTTTTAGAAATGACCTGGCAAGGTCGTTAGCTTAAATGGACTGGGCATTTGTTTACTAGGATCCTATTCCTATCTGGGGCTACAAATTAGAAATGGCTATGTGATTATGGAAAAACCAATAGGAAGCCCTCTCAAACCCCGTTGCCATTGGTGAAATCAAATAGGACCACAGTTTAAGAACTAGTATGCTCATGGTGCATGGGCTGTGGTGCCAGGGATTGCAAAACTGGCACTGTCCCCAGGAAATCCATACTGTATGATTGCTTGTCCAACAGAGGAAAAGCAAAGAATCCTGAGATGCCCTAGCTGGAAGGGCTGCGAGTTCACTGGGTTCTCTCCATTGCACGACAGAGTAGACAGGCCCAGAGAGGAGAAGGGACTTGCCTGAGATTGTACAGCAGGTTTGTAGCAGAACAGAGGCCAGAACCAGTCTTTCCTGTTTCCAGACCAGGGCTTCTTCCCAGTACTGCACTATGAACCCAATTTTGAACCTGTGTATAAGCCTGTTGACCTCTCTAGAGGGTAGACTCTGGAAGTAGGTAAACTTCCAGAAAAAGTAGGAAGTGGTAGGCTTTGAATAGTGGGCAGTGTTAATCAAAGCGTAAGGAGTGAAGACAGCAAGGCTAGCTAGTAAAAATAAAATGAACTGTTAGCAACTTTAGGAGAAAGTCAAGTTCATGAGACTTTATAGAGACAAAATAGGGAGAAGCAGCTAGCAGAACTGCAGTGTTTTGCATTTTTGTGACCACAAATGTTAGGTGAGCCGGGAACACAGTTAAACTGAGCAAGTAGGGTTAAGGTTTGAGTAAGGGCTAAACTGTTGAAATGCTATTCCTGGTCACTCTGGCAACTGGGTCTCTTTCCCATGCTGAAGGCATTAAAATAAGATAAAACATGCAAATTAACTAAATCGGAATCAAAGGTGTAGTCATACAAAAGCTGGATTGCTCCATTTTAAGGAAATGTCTGGAAGTTTATGCCTCAGAAAGCAAATGAAGACATGAGGGGAAGAATTTGAATTACATATATAAAGATTAAATTAGTCCTGCAAACATGCATACTCATTTTTTTTCCCGTTGACTCTGGTCACACACATCGTAGATAATCATGTAGTTGCATGCCGCTATTGTCTTTCCTATTCTACTCAATAATGCAGTTGCCAGTAAGAAAACAAACTCATTATTTTAGGGATCTATCTAAATTGGTCTGGATTGTAGAATATAGAGCAACTTGCTGCTTAGATGAGTGGTTCCCAAACTTTAGCATGCATCAGGGGCACCTGGAAGGAATCTGCAGCTGCTACATAGCAGATTTTGAGAACACTCAACTGGGTGTCTGCACTCCCTAAGCAGGAGCCCAAAGCAGAAATCACAATGTGGGGCTAGGGTCACTGGGCTTGTACTTTATTCTAGGCCCATCACCCAAACAGGTGTGTTAAATTTGTCCCCCTTTCTCTTCTTTGAAGTTGTAACCATGGTACTATTTGTTTTGCATTCTCTGCACTGTCTGGGGAA
Organism: Papio anubis; assembly: GCF_008728515.1. NCBI lineage: Eukaryota > Metazoa > Chordata > Mammalia > Primates > Cercopithecidae > Papio > Papio anubis. The sequence goes on from NC_044988.1 coordinate 68,456,625, forward strand.
GTATACCTTTTCGTGTGTGTACTAGTAACCTGCTGGGATGCACAGTCATAGCTGTAGAGCTGGAAGGCCCTGAGAGACCACAGAGCCTTTCATTCTGTTCTTTTTTGCATAGCAGTGCCTCTTTTTATAGTGGATGTATTAGGCTGTTCTCCCACTACTGTAAAGAAATACCTGAGACTGTGATATGGTTTGGGTCTGCGTCCCTCCTCAAATCTCATGTCAAATTGTAACCCCCAGGGTTGGAAGTGGGGCCTGGTGGGAGGTGATTAAATCTTGGGGGCAGATTTCCCCTTTGGTGTTCTTGTGATAGTAGATTATTGTGAGATCTGGTTGTTTAAAAGTGTGTAGCACCTCCCCCCCTCTCTCTCCCTTCTGCTCGGGCCATGTAAGAAGTACCTGCTTCCCCTTTGCCTTTACCATGATTTTAAGTTTCCTGAGACCTCTCCTGCCATGCTTCCTGTACAGCCTCTGGAACTGTGAGTGAATTAAACTTTTTATTTTTTTTAACAAAGTAGCCAGTCTCAAGTATTTCTTTATAGCAGTGCAAGCAACCACCCCCATGATCCAATCACCTCTCACCAGGTTCCACCTCCAACACTGGGGATTGCATTTCAATATGAGATTTGGGTGGGGACACTATATAGATATCCAAGCTATATCAGAAAACATCCTTCCTGAGCTCAAGCAATCCTCCTGCCTCAGCCTGCTGAGTAAGTGGGACTACAGGCGTGAACAGCATGCCTGGCTAACTTGTTTGTTTTTTTGTAGAGGTAGGAGCTCAAATTCCTGGCCTTAAGTGACCCCCCTTCTTTGGCCTTCCAAAGTGCTGGGATTACAGGTGTGAACCACCATGCCTGGCTTAAAGCAATTTTCTGATGACTGATTATGCTTTCCAGATATCTTACTCTTGAGAAAGTTGGTACCCCACATTTGAAACACAAGCATTTTGGCTCACTAGAAGCATATATCCTCCATTGTAAATAAAAAGTTGGCCTCTTTATGCATGAGGCAAGCATTGTTTCTATTTAGATTGGTCTGGATCTATTCATCTCGAGTTGTTCATCTCTAGGTGAACTGAGAAAAATCCAGTGTTCTGATTTGAGAAGCCAAGAAGACCTTGGCTGATGGTAAATTTTTAGCAGGGAATCTGGTAGTGACCACTTTGCTTAGCAGAGCTGATGGCATTCACATCACCATCTATAGAGCTTGGACCAGTGAAAGCACAACCAGCTGGGATTTGCTGGCTTAGGGAGCCAGCATAGCAGCTTAGGGAGCCAGATTCTAGTGATCACTTATGTGTATTCCTTCATTACTAGAATGAACTCCACTTGGTCATTGTGCTGAAAAGAGTTATCATAACCAGCCACACCCTGCTATTTCTAGAATTGTCTGTTTGCAAAGTTCGCCCCTGGCTGATGTCTGAAAACTTGGCATTTGAATCATTCCCTAACTGATAAGGCTGATTGACAATGTGGTTTATCCTGTACACCAGCTTTCCTTCTGAGGAAGAGAATTCCTCTGAGAGTCTGGAATTTTGGTAGTTGCTAGGCAGAAGAGGCCCATGTGGCCAGCCACCAACAAAAACCTTGGGTGCTATGTCTCTAACAGGCTTCCTGGGCAGAAACATTATTGCATTGATTGTTGCTGGAGAAAGGAATTTTCTTGCAGTGTCCCTTACAGAAGGGAGAGAATATAGGAAGACTGTGCATGGATTTCTCTATTCCACCCATGTCTTTTTCCTCTGGTGAGTGTTGTGTCCTGATATGGTTTGGCTGTGTCCCCATCCAAATTTTATCTTGAATTGTAACTCTCACAATTCCTGTGTGTCATGGGAAGAACCCCGTGGGAGGTGATTGAATTATGGGGGCAAGTATTTCCTGTGCTGTTCTCATGATAGTGAATGAGTCTCATGAAATCTGATGGTTTTAAAAACAGGAGTTTCCCTGAACAAGCTCTCTTTGCCTGCTGCCATCCATGTAAGATGTGACTTGCTCCTCCTTGCCTTCTGCCATAATTGTGAGGCCTCCCCAGCCCTGCAGAACTGTAAGTTCATTAAACCTCTTTTTCTTCCCAGTCTCAGGTATGTCTTTATCAGCAGCATGAAAACAGACTAATACACGTCATTTCCCTGTAATGATGCTTAACTGTGAGGACGATTATATATTGAAACCTGAGTCATTCTAGAAAATTATTGAATATGTGGTGGTCTTGGGGACCTCCAAAACAGTCATGATATATTATTTTTAATGTGCTACTGGATTGTGTTTGCTAATATTTTGTTTTCTTATCAATATTCTTAACTTCAAACTTATCAAACTCTTACTGAAAGCTTTTCCAATGTTCACGTTGTTCTAGATATCTTGACATATAGCAGCTTTTGTACTCTTTTGAGGAACTCATGACAACCTCTTTTACAGATGAGAAAACTGTTGCCCACAGAGGTGGAGTGACTCACACAAAGTTCTGTAGCTACTGACTGAATGGCAGAGAGGGGAGCCAGGGCTGTCTGTCTCCCAGTTAGGGTGACCATTCTGGTTTGCCCTGGATTGAGGGGTTTTCTCCATACTGAGGGGTTTCCTGGGACATGGGACTTTGAGTACTAAAAGTGAGATAGTCCTGGACAAATCAGGACTGTTGGTCACCCTGCTTAAGTCTATAGCTTTTAAAAAAAATACTTTATCCAAGTGGATGCTTCTATTTTCATAAAAGAAAGCTTGTCCCCATTAGGATTTGGGCGTATTTAGACACAAATTGGAAGTGCCAGATACCTAGTCTTTCAAGAACAATTTCCAAATTCCTTTTTTGAGTGCCATACATTCTGCATCTCCCAACCCAGTTTGCTATGTGCTTGGCTCTTTGCTGTTCTCCACCAAGCCCTCCCCTCCCCCAGCTCTGCCCACCACATTTTTCAGCATTACTGGTTTTAATTTCCTTTACCATCCCCTTTGCAAAAACTTCTTTCCTGATTTAATTACTATTTCTCTTAATTCAATTTTATGCTCCTGATTGTCGTTAAACTCCTAAAGTTGTTTCTCCAAAGAATTTAATGGCTAGGCCCTGTGCTTAGAGATTAATTGTTGTCATTTTGCTTTCAAGCACAGTTACTTTCTTACTTCTCTTCAATTATCTTTGGGAGAAAGGAAAGTGACCATCCTTCTTCCCAGGGCTGCTCTGAGAACAAACACTGCTGGGGGCTGCCTTTTGAGAGAGAGAGAGGAAGCCAGGTCTCTTAAATTTGTCTTCCACCTTCCACTGACTCTAATCTCAGCATCTGCAAATAGTCAGAAGACCTCAGGCTCCTCACATGGGCTCAGGCCATGAATGGGTTGTAGGGGGTGCTCTAAAAACAGAAGCCCAGGCTTGAGAGAGGGTGGCTTTCTGCCAGGAGGGATTTGCACAGTGAAGAGGGGGAACAAGGGCTGGCTCTAGCCTCAAGCATCCTGCCTGGCCAAGGTCCCCCAGAGGAACTAAGCCTGTGACTCAAAGGAAAAAGGAATACTTTTGGTTAGAATTTCCCTTCCCTGGAATGTCCCTCTTGGGGATAAACCTACACCTGAGCATCTTTCTCACGTTCACAGTACAGTAGCTAAAAGGCTTTGACCTTTGAGTCTTCTCGCCGCAGCCCACAAACTCTTGATTTTCCCACCTCTATCACCCCTGGATCTTCTGTTTTCTTGTACAGATCCTTGACAAACAGTGGCCAGAGGTGGAGGAACGACTTCAGGCTGGAGCTCTGGCAAGCTCCCTTTACGATCCAGTTGTGTAACCCTGCCCCTGTGTGGGTGAAGCACCCCTGAGAAGTAGAAAGCACAGCCTCTGGGGGAGCCTCAGACAGGCTCTGGCAGAGTGGGGGGCCTCAGACTCGCCTGGCACTTAATGAGCCATGTGATCTCATGGCTCAGCTGCCTCTGAACCTCAGTTCCCTAGTCTGTGGATAATCAGATATAGAACCATATAAAAGGGTAGCAGGGCTGACTTGTTTCATGTGAGGGTTAAATGAAATAATTGAAATAAAGTATTCAGCACAGTTTCCTGGCACATAGGCCTTAAATAACAAATATTATCAACATTGAGTAGCATTTGGTCCTACATCAGTCATAGAATCTTCAACTTTTAGGACTGAAAAGGAAACTGAAGTCCGTTAGGCCAGCCTTCCCTTCCCACTCCCAATTTGATTATGAAATCCTCTCTTCAGCGTTTGATTTTGCTAGGAGACCTTTTGTGATGGCGGAGCTCACAGCTCTTGGGGAATCCCTGCCTTCTTTGGGCCACTCTGTAAATGTCAAGGAAGAGCTCTGTGCACATGTGTGATGTATTTAAACTGCTTTCCAGTTGCAGGGAACAGGAAGCCTTTCCCTATTCCCTAGTCAGGTACAATAATGTAGGCTGCTAGGGAACAAGATCGAACAATCATTTGGAGAAGGCACTGTAGCTAACTCAGTGACGTACTTGGAGGTGAGGGTTCCAGACTCCAGAGTCTCCCTTTACCCAGTTCTTGGGAGTCTAGTGCAACTGAAGATGAGGTACTGCGGATGAAGAGGAACCCAGATAATCCAGGCACATTTTATAGACAAGACCTTAACGACCCCAAAGGAACCTTTGAAATCACCCTTTTCCTGGGTTCACGAGGACTTGTAAACGATACCATCCATCCCTGCTTATTCATACTTATTAAATACCAGAACAAAGAGATTAGAGCTCACGAGGGGATTCTTCCCCATTACTCTGGGGCTGCTTGACTGTATTTATGATGAGAAGGCTCTGGGGTGTTTTAATAAAGTATCTGTTATATCTAACAAAATCCTCCCATGGCCCTACTGATGTTACTATAATAGCTTCATGTCACAGGCTCTTGTGCTATTGGGCCAATACCAGAACATATTTTAAATTCTCATTATGTCTATTTAATTTTTATTTAAAGGAAATTATTTTCAAGGTTTAAAGCAGGTACTGAGGTACCTAGGTGTGAAGATCTAGAAATGTGCTGTAATATTTATCAAAATAGTAATGGAGCGACTTAAGGATAGTATAGGAATAAGCAACTGTGCATTCATGGCTTGTCTAGTTATAGATCTGTACCGTTCCCCTAAGAACTGCAATTTGTGAAATAATGGCTTCTCATTGTTATGCCACATCTATTTATAAAAGCTGAGTTTATTCTCAGTGTTCAATAGATTTTTTTTTTTTTTTTTTTGAGACAGAGTCTCGCTCTGTTGCCCAGGCTGGAGCATAGTGGCATGATCTCAGTTCACTGCAACCTCCGCCTCTGTGGTTCAAGCAATTCTCGTGTCTTAGGCTCCTGAATAACTGGGATTATAGGCGTGAGCCACTACACCAGGCCTCAGTGCTTAATAGATTTTATCTTACTTTAATGATATATTTTATATAAGCTTCTGGAAAGTTAGAGTAGGATTGGACCTTACAACTTAATTTGGTCAATTCCTTCCTGACAGTAGTGACAAAATTGAGGCCCAGAGAGGGGAAGGAATTTGCCCAGGGTCATGCAGGTAGTAAAGGCAGAACTGGGATTCAAGCCTAGATTTTTACACTTCATGCTCTTGCTACCATAATAAGAAGCCCTGAAGACACCTATACGTACCTGGCTTTCATATACACACCTGCATGAGAGGGAGGCAACATGTACACATAAACATGCTTGTGACAAGGGAATTGGCAGTGGTACCTGTTGTCACTGGCCACTAGGACCCACATGGCCCATCTGGTTGCTTAGGTGGCTGTTCTCTTTCCTCTCTTAGGTGGTTGTTCTCTTCCTCTTGAGTCCAGGTGTAACTACGGCATTATAAAAAACAGACAAACTTTGACATTGGAAGAGCTGACTTTCAATCCAGCTGTCCCTTCACCTCTCTGGCCCTCATTATAAAATGAGCCGACTTTCTCTTATCCTGTTGCTGACTTCAGCACCTGTCTTGTGGGATGCAAATGGTATTGGTTCAAAAGCCACCCTAGTGTAGTGAGACAAGCTTCTCTAGACTTTCCGGGTAGGAAACAGAGAGGGTATAGATGTTAATGTTTCCTTGTCCTCTCTGCCTCTGAGGTCCTGTTTATTTTGAATTAATTTCATGAATGGATCAATTTGCTTTCTCACATGTGCTGTTCTAGTCTCATACCACATTGTTGAGAAAGTACAACCCCTTTTCCTTGATTTCCCCTCATAAGCACACAAGGCATCTACACACATGTAGCTGCCATTATAGAAGACTTGAGGAAAGAGAAGTTGGTATCACCATGTTGCTTCTTGCTTCTTTTTAGGGAACAGGATTCTCTAAAAGAGAACCCTGCAGGGTTCATCCCAGAAATTCCCCATCCTTCACTTTAAAACACAGAATCACTAAACTCATCAATTCTCTATCATTTAGAAACTATATTTTTCCCCAACAGAGACCCATAAAATATGCCTTAAATGAGGTCTAAGATTTTTCTCTCAGGTAAAAGAAGTCTTGAAGTAGGCATTTGACTTGTCCATTTTGGGCTGCTGTGATAGAATACCACAGACTGGTAATGTATAAACAATGGAAATGTATTCCTCATAGTTCTGGAGGTGTTGAAGTCCAATATCAAGGCACTAGGATTTCGGTTTCATTGTCTGGTTAGACTGTATCCACTATAAGGGCAGGACGCTGCATGCTTACATGGCAGAAGAGGTGAAGAGCAAGCTAGCCAAATCCTGCTGTGTGAAGGCTTTTTAAAAAGGACCTTAATTCCACTAACAAAGAAGAAGCCCTCATAACCTGACCACCTCTAAAAAGCCACACTAAATATATTACATTGGCCACACCTGAATTTGAGGTGAGGGGACACATCCAAACCACAGAAGCATTCTAGGGCTGATGTGGTAATGCTACCATCTCATTAATGTCCTCATCTCCTCTTGTGTTTCTGTTTTGGTGTACTTAGCACAAGCTCACTGTCCTCAATCAAGGCTACCTTGTGCCTGCAGAGTGGCTGCTGCAGCACCAGTTATTACGTTCATATTTTGGGTAGAGGAAGAAGGAAGGTCAACAAGAGACCTGCCAACAGAGTCAGTCACTCTTTTAGGGAGCATTTCCAATCCTACACAATAGTTTCTTCTTTCCATTAGGCTGAAGGTAGTCACATGACTGCTCTTATCTATAAGGGAGGATAAGAAATCTAATGTTTCAGTGGGGACACATTTCTGCTCACCAGAAATCAGGGCCCTGAAGAATAAATTTTGGATAGGCCAACAGCAATGTTTGCCACAACCCCCAATTCAGCTCTGGATATATCTTTGCATAGCCAATGATGCATTTTTTAATTAAAACTAAGAGGCCCTGCCATTGCTGAAGGGTGGGGAACTGGAACAGAAGAAATGTCTCTGTCCTTCATTTGCTGTCTTCACTAACAGTCTCTGCAAGTGGAAGGGGCAGTAAAGAAATTTACTTTCCCACTGTTGTGAAATTTACCACCCTCCTTAGAAGGCAGAAGCGGTTACAGTTGCTTTTTATTTTCTTGTTATTATGCCCAAGGATTGTTGTGAGAATCAGAAGACAGATATGAGAAATCATGTTGTGAACTATAAAATGCTATTAAATGACAGAAATGATCGTTTGTCATTATTATGAGTGTTGTCATGTCTCCCAAAGCTGCCTGCTCAGTTGAAGAAAAGTGTTTTCTGATAAAGAGCAAGAGTGAGAACGAAAGAGAAAAGGAGAGAGGGAGAGGGAGATAGGAGGGGAAAGAAGAGAGACAGAAAAAGAGAAAGAGAGAAAGACAGAGAAAGGAAATAGACTGATAAGAACGGGTGGGAGGAGAGAGAGGGAGAGAGAGAAACGAAATAGAATGAGGAGAAGGGAAGAAGGAGAGAGAAGGGGAAGGGAGACAGAGAAGAAGGAAGGGAGGGAGAGAAAGAGGGACAGAGAAGAGGGGAAAAGAAAGAAGGGAGACAGGAGAAAGAGAGAAGGGAAGAGTGTGGAGGTCTTTTTTCAATCAAAAGCAGAGCAGAAATATATTGACATAATTGAAACCCATGACTGACCACAAGCATACATACAACTCTGGTAGACAGCTTCAAGGTACTTAGGTTTCTCTGACCATTTCAAAGTATCTTCCTCATTTCCAAAGCAGTATGTGCATACTGAAGACTGAGAAACATATGAAAAGGCACAGGGGAGTTTTTTTTAAAGTGCTTTATTGATGTATAGCTGACATACAATAAACTGCACATATTTAAAGAGTATAACTTGATACATTTTAATGAAAGTATACACTGTAAAACCATCATTATACTCAACATATCTATCATCCCCAACAGTTTCCCTGGGCTCCTTTGAAAGCCCCTGCCCCTGGGCCCCCAGTGATCTGCTTTCTGCCACTCTAGGTTAGTTTGCATTTTCTGGAATTTTATACAAATGGAATATCAAATTCCATATATAATGTATGTAATTTTTTTGGCCTGATTTTTTTCATATAGCAGTATAATAATTAATGATATAGACCCCGCAGAGTTTGAGATATTCAATATTCAATTAATTCATTAATTGAATTAATTCAGATATTAATTCAGGTATTGAGATTAGTTAATGTCATATTTGCTTCAGTTTACCTCGTTTTGAGTAATGTGATCTACACAAAAAGTTTTTTAAAAATACATCTTAATGCATTGTAATTACACAAATTACATTATAACTAAGGAAACCCCTGTGTAACCACCACTCAGGCCAGAAAAGGGAGCTTTGCAAGCACCCCTAACCTCCCAGTGTCCTCTCCCCAGGTCATCACCAGCCTCCCGTTTGTGAGAATCATTTTCTTGCTTTTCTTTTTGGTTTTACGACTTATGTATGCATCCCAGTATGACAGAATGGACTTAACTGTGGATTTTATATGAATGAAATCACACTGTATGTCTTCTTCGTGACTTGCATTTTTTGCTCTGTTTGTGAGATTCACCCTTTTTGTATCATGTAGCTATGTTTTGTTCATTTTAATAGCTATAGAGTATTCCCTTGTATAAATATACTGCAGTGTGGCATAGCCCACTCTGGAGAGAGAGCTTTTAGATGTGATCAATACAGTTTGGCTTTTCGTTAACACTTGTAACCATCAGACAGTCCTTACAGGATAGAAACAACCAAAACATCTACCCTTCCCCTGGATGCCGGCATCCCCGGCCCACCCTACTGTGTGTCCACAAAAAGTTAATACTATAAATATTCACAGATGCCAATCATAAATATTTATCGGAATATCTTCTGCCCTGGTATAGTATTCTTTTTGAAGAAGCAAGCACACAGTTGATTTTTTTTCAAAAATCAGATTTTTTTTTTTTCTTTGAGACGGAGTCTAGCTCTGTCACCCAGGCTGGAGTGCAGCGGCGCGATCTCCGCTCATTGCAAGCTCCGCCTCCTGGGTTCATGCCATTCCCCTGCCTCAGCCTCCCCAGTAGCTGGAACTACAGGCGCCCGCCACCACGCCCGGCTAATTTTTTAATATTTTTAGTAGAGGCGAGGATTCAACATGTAAGCCAGGATGGAAACTTTTTTTTATATCATGTTGATCTGAACACAGCTAGTTAAATTCTCTGTGGGAAAGAGGAAAAAGAGGAAGAGGTTGAACATTCCCTTTCAAGAGGCTGCTCTTCCACTTCCACTGTTTGTCTCAGGCCCTCAATCCAGAGGTTCTTAGACGCCATTATTCACATTCTTCTTTAAAAGATGCTCTCACAGCATAAGAAGTCAAAACCTAGCTCTGTTTCTTCATATAGAAGAAATATTATAATAAAAGTAATTTAAGTCAGTACTTGTTGTCTGACTTTTATTTTTCAAAAGGGTTCAGTGTATTATTCAAATGTCAAGAAAAATGATTTTGACCTTGGCCTGTCGGGTGGGTGGACCACACTGTCTCTCCCCAGCCCTTTCTTAAGAATCTCTGCGAATTCTATAACACCTTCAGTGTCTGCTGGCATTGTGGTTTATAGGCACCTTCTCACATGGTGAATAATTGGACCGCCATTCAGTGAACTAGAGAAATAATTTTAATCCCAGTTGTACGAGATAATTGGAGCATAAAGAATATGGGCTTTTCAAGGTCACACATCAGGAAAGTCACGAAGCCTGTTTCCATTTTTCGGTCTAGGTAAATATGAAGCCCACGTTTCCATGTTGCTTCCTCTCCCTAAAGGGGAGGTCCAGCCATTGATTTTTTGTTTACATTGGGGTACACTGGTACTACTCTTTAGGTATTTGGGGGCAAGTGAAAACATCATTAAGAGAGAAGAGCCTTTTGAATCTCAGAAGAGTCAATAAGAAAATGGGCTTTTCAGGAGGTGGGAAGAAGAGGCGGAGTTGGGAAAGTAGGCTCTTTTTCTGTGAGCAGGGATATATATTTGTTTTTCAATCAGCATGCACGCTGGGTCCCATTACTCTTTGCCTTCCACGCTTTGACAGCTCTTTTCCTTCATATTCCAGTTCTGTGGTATTTGTTTTTTTCATTCTTTTGACATTCAGTAGTCATCATTCTATTACAAAGGAGGACTTTCTCTCTCCTCCACTTATTTATGTTTTCGTTTATTAATTTATGTGACTAGAGTCTCATGTAGCCTGATTTATTCCATGGGTTTTGATGATCACTGGAAACCCCTTTATGCTGGCTCCTGTGACTTTTTGGCATGTTCCCATGATTTTTTGAGCATATTCTTACTTTGGGGTGCAAAAACAAGTGCTGAGCTCATTGTGTGCTTTCACTGCCTCAGCCTCAAATTTATAGTATTTTAGAAAAGGAAGACTTGAGCCATAGTAGAAGTCAGAGGGGAACTTAATTTTCTCCTAAAGATATGACTCTTCTTGGCCTTTAAATGAAGGGATTAAGAGGACAATGCCCACGTTGATTCCATGTGCCTGCAGTTCAGCCCAAGGATAAACAAATCTGTTTGTCTTAAATTTCTTATGATGACAGTTTTATGGAAGATAATTTTAAACTGAGCTTCAGATGATACCAGAAGGGAAATGGAAGATCGTGTTCGTAGGTTGGGGTCATATGTGGAATGAACTGACTTCATTTCTGAGAGTGACCCCTGCCCACAGAAGGGGTCTATGGAATGGAATGCCTTTATTTCTAAGAGTGACCCCTGCCCATGAAAAGGGGTCTATGGAATGGAATGCCTTCATTTCTAACAGTGATCCCCGCCCATGGAAAGGGGTCTATGGAATGGAATGCCTTCATTTCTAACAGTGATCCTTGCTCATGGAAAGGGGTCTATGGAATGGAATGCCTTCATTTCTAACAGTGATCCCTGCCCATGGAAAGGGGTCTATGGAATGGAATGCCTTCATTTCTAACAGTGATCCCCGCCCATGGAAAGGGGTCTATGGAATGGAATGCCTTCATTTCTAACAGTGATCCTTGCTCATGGAAAGGGGTCTATGGAATGGAATGCCTTCATTTCCAACAGTGACCCCTGTCCATGGAAAAGGGTCTATGGAATGGGCTGCCTTCATTTCTAACAGTGTCCACTGCCCCAAGAGAAGCTTATTCTTCCAAGGAACCTGCAGAGTAGGGTAGCTCTGAGTGGGGTGGCAGAGCAGGAAGCCGCAGTGATCTCAAGAATTCAGGGTCTAGAGGCTTGTGTCACCCTAGTGTGGGCAGGATGACTTCAGTGTGTTTTCCTGTACTCACAGGAGCAGCCAGAACCTATTCAAAGAGCTGACAGTTTTCATCATTTTCTTTTCTATTAAAAATGATTTTAATTAGGAAAGATTTCAAGGTTACAGAAAATTAAGAAGAATAGTGTCATATGGACAAATACACCCACCACTAGATTGAAGAAATGTTAACAGTTGCCTTACATCCTTTTGGAAAGAAAGTAAAACTACAGATAAAGGTGAAACCAAAATGTGTCTCCATTCCCCTCTCTCTCTCTTTTTTTTTTTTTTGAGACGGAGTCTCACTCTGTCGCCCAGGCTGGAGGGCAGTGGCCTGATCTCAGCTCACTGCAAGCTCCGCCTCCCGGGTTTACGCCATTCTCTTGCCTCAGCCTCCCAAATAGCTGAGACTACAGGCGCCCACCACCTCGCCTGGCTAGTTTTTTGTAATTTTTAGTAGAGACGGGGTTTCACCGTGTTAGCCAGGATGGTCTCGATCTCCTGACCTCGTGATCCGCCCGTCTCGGTCTCCCAAAGTGCTGGGATTACAAGCTTGAGCCACCGCGCCCGGCCTCCCCTCTCTCTCTTTCCAGAAGTAATTCTCAAGTTAGAAAGCAACTTCTCTATCCCAATTATTTCTGTGTTTTTACAAGAGTAAACACAAACATATGGTATCATATTGTGTCTTAAAGAAATTTCATAAGCAGTATTATACTGCTTGTATCCTTTTTCAATTTGCTTTTTTTCTACCTAACCCTGAGATTTAACTACATTACTATTAACCATATTAATAATGCAGATATAGTTCATTCATTTTTCCTGCTATATACTATTTTGTTGTATAATATTACTACAATGACATGATATGATATTACTCTTACTAGTTGTAAATGCTGTATATATTCTCTTGGATTTTCTTTGAAGATAACATTGTTTAGAAATAATGAGTTTTGTTTTTCACTTTCTATCCCTAAACTTCTTATTTCTATTTCTAGTATAATGTTGAATAGGAGTTGAATTCAGGGTTATTTTCTTATAAAGAGATCATAAAGTTTGCATTTTTAAATATGATACTTGTGGTAGGTTTTTTGGTAGATACCTTCTTATCAGGTTAAGAAGGTTACCTGCTATTACCAGTTTGCCAAATATATTGCAAAAACTATTTACCAATATCCATTCATGACTGACTTCATTAAGTTTCTTTTTCTGCATCTATTGATTGACTATGTAATTTTCTCCCTTTAATTTCTTAGTTACATCAATAGATTCCTAGTGTTAAAGCATCCCATTTTTTTATGGAAAAGAAAAGATAGAGGATTATCCTGTCTCTTTTCCTTAATCATGGTGTATTTCTTTTCATACACTGCTTAATTATGTCCATTTTCTGGCTGTTTTTTTTTTCCTATGTATCTATTTTTAAATTCTTGTGTTTGTGTATGTTTTTGAGGTAGGGGCTTTGTATATTTTCCCCTCATATCATCCTTGTCTGGTGTGTTATCTATACTATATTAGCTTTACAAAACAAGTTAAGAATTCCATTTTTATTTCTTGCATGGAAGAATTTATATATAACTAGCATTATCTGTTTTATGAAAGTTTAGAGGATCCACCTGTAAAAACCATCTGGGGCCTATAATTTCTCAGTGGGAAAAATTTAAAACTATTAATTCAAGTTGTTCTTCAGGTATAACACTAATCAGGTCTTCTGTTTCTTTTCAAATTAGTATTGGCAAACATGTTAGTCTAAATCAGGGGTCGATACACTATGGCCTGTGAACCAAATGGCAGCCACTCTGTTTTTGTAAGTAAAGTTTTATTGGAACCGAGCCATGTTTATTCATGCTCATACGGTGTAGGACTGCTTTCCTGCTATAGTGCCACAGTTGAGAGTTGAGCCGTTGTGGCAGAGGCAGTATGATCTGAAAAACTTAAGACATTTACTATCTGATCCTTTATAAAAAAAAGTTTGTTGGCCGGACACGGTGGCTCATGCCTGTCATCCCAGCACTTTGGGAGGCCGAGGTGGGCAGATCACGAGGTCAGGAATTCAAGATCAGCCTGACCAACGGGGTGTAACTCAGTCGCTACTAAAAATACAAAAATTAGCATGGGCATGGTGGCAGGCACCTGTAATCTCAACTACTTAGGAGGCCGAGTTAGGAGAATCACTTGAACCTGGGAGGCAGAGGTTGCAGTGAGCCGAGATTATGCCACTGTACTCCAGCCTGGGTAACAGAGCAAGACTCCATCCCCCCACCAAAAAAAAAAGTTTGTCAATCTCAAACCTGGATTATAGATATTGGGTGTAATGAAGACAACCCCCAGGGCAGTTCTTTAATGCAATGGGTGATGATGGCAGGGCTGCATTATCTTGTGGCTAGCCTGCCTACCTAGGACACGAGTGATTTTGCTTTCATGGTGGTGAAACTACAACGTCAAGTTAAAAACATTCTCAGTGATGCAGTGAATCATTTGGCAAATTGACATTTCTGGCAAATTGACTTTTGACAATCTAATTTTCAACAAATTCTTCTTTGAGGATACATATTTTTGTACTTGGCTCGCTTCCTTTGGAAAAACCAAGTGGTGCTTTGAGTAGAATAGCACACCAGTTTTAGCTAAGAGGCAGCTAATTTTACTCAAAGATGTGTATTTATTTGGTAGGTTTTTTTTTTTTTTTTTTTTTTTTTTTTACCCTGAGGTTATGTGGGGAAGGATTTGTCTTCATTTTCCTCCTTCCATCCACAGTTTGCAAAGCCCCTTGGAGTGCTTCCTCTACTCCTAAGAGGAAGAAAACTTGGGCCCTGGAAAGCAGGCAGAAGGGCTAAGAATCAAAGGAGCCAGAGACAGGGAGAGAGAGAAGGGAGCCCACAGAGGAGATACTCACTTAAGGTTGCCAAAGTGAGATGAAATGTAGACCACTATTAAGAGTCAAGGCGAGGGAGAGTGGGAGGAGTATGAGGATCAGAAAACTATGCTTATTACCTAGATGATGAAATAATTTGTGCACAAACTCCCGTGACACGCAATTTACCTATATACCAAACTCACACATATACCCCGAACCTAAAATAACAATTTTAAAAAAGAGAATGCTTTGCCTGTTGTATTAGTCTGTTCTTGTCCTGCCATAAAGAAATACCTGAGACTGGGTAATTTATAAGAAAAAAGGTTTAATGGGCTCATGATTCTGCAGGCTGTACAGGAAGCATGGCACCATCTGCTTCTAGGGAGGCCCCAGGGAGCTTTTACTCATGGAGGAAGGCAAAGTGGGAGTAAACATCTTACATGGCAGGAGCAGGACCGAAAGAGAGAGGAGGGAGGTGCTACACGCTTTCAAACAACCGGATCTTGTGAGAACTCTATCATGAGAACAGCACCAAGGGCATGGTGGGAAATAAACCATTCATATAGGATCCTTCTCCATGATCCAATTACCTCCCACCAGGCTCCACTTCCAACGCTGGGGATTATAATTTGACATGAGATTTGGGTGGCCACACAGATCCAAACCATATCACTTGTCCTCTGGACTCTGTGTGTGTCTCTGTGTGTGTGTGCTTGTGTGTCCGTGTGTGTTTGTGTGTGTGTGCTTGTGTGTCTGTGTCTCTGTATGTGTCTCTGTGTATTCTTGCTTGTCTAATTACTTAAATGAGTCTAGTAATGTCTATATCCTCTTGCCTTTCTTAATGTCAGGGGCATACTAAGAGAGTTACAGGTCTAACTCCTCCATTTTACGAAGGAGGGGTGTACCAATGGAGTTATAGGTCTAACTCCTTCTTTTACAGGAGGGGCAAAGCAACAGGAGTATAGGTCTAACTCCTTGTAGGAGTTAAGCGTATAACTCTATTCGTATGCTTCTCACATTAAGAAAAGCAAACTGAGGCCCACGTAGGGACCCAGGAATGCCCAAGGTCACCTGTTTCTAAGACACAGAGTTGGGATTTCCCACATTCACTTGATTCAGAGACTTCCCAGAGGCCCTCACCCCCTCCTCCTGCCTGGAGGCACATTTGAGCAGCCACCTTGCCTCCCTGCAGTTGGTGAAAACCACAAGGTGGGCCTGCAGGGGAGACGAGGCCCCATTGACTTTGGGGCTTACCCAAACAGATGGCCCCGTGTGGGGAGAATGACACGGCATTTCACGCCGAAGGCCCCACTAATGCTCCTGCTTTTGGTTTCAGTCTTTCTCTCTCTCAGCAGAATCAAAGTTTCCAGGGGAATCCCTCTTGCCTTCAGTGGATCGCCCCTTGAAGCGAGTAGCTTGAGTCACTCACCGCAGCACTGGGATGGTGGCCACAAGGGGTGACCACAGGGCTGGTTGGCTGGGCTGTCTGGAAGGCGGTTTCCTTCTTCTCGTCTGTCTAGAGGTGGTATCATGCTCTGTGTGTCTCCTTGTGCCACCCACCCTCCCCATTCTCCTCCTAATTTGATTGTTCTAAGCTGTGAACAATGGCAGCTGTGGCCATGCCATTCCCCCAGAGCCCACAGAGTGGCATCCAAACTTCCTAACAGGGTATTCAGGGAACTTCTCCAGCCCACTGTGGCCACCCTGTGTGTCTTACACAATGGGGATGCCTTTGTTGTTTCCAGAGAACACCAGTCACTTTTGTATCTCTGTGCTTTTGCACAAGCTGTTTCTCTTGTCTAGATTTTTCTCCCCAATCTGGACTGCTTGGAACACTCTATCCTCATTCTTTTCTTTAAAAAGTATTTATTTTAAAAAATTGTGGTAAAACTAGCATAACATCAAATTTAACATTTGAATCATTTTTGAGTGTTCAATTCAGTGGCGTTAAGTACATTCACATCGTTGTGCAACCTTCACCACTATCCACTATCCATCCACAGAACTTATCTTTCAAAACTATAGCTCCGTACCCGTTAAGCAATACCCCCCGGTCCTCCATCCCTCCGCACCCCATGGCAAGTACCATTCTACTTTCTGTGTCTACAAATTTGACTACCTTAAGTTACTTGTATGAGTGGAATCTTACAGTATTTATCTTTTTGTGACTTTTTCACTTAGCAAGTCTTAGAGGTTCATCCATGCTGTTGCATATCAGAACTTCCTTCTTTTTCTAAAGCTGAATAACATTCCATTGTATGTAATTACCACATTTTGTTTATCCATCTATCCATTGATGGACACTCTGGTTGATTCCATCTCTGTTGGCTATTGTGACTTAATTTGTGGCCTAACATATGGTCTATCCTGGAGAATGTCCCATGTGCGCATAAGAGGAATGTGTATTCTGTTGTTGAGTGGAGTGTTCTGCATATGTTTGTTAGATCTAGTTGTTTTCTTGGGTTGTTCAAGCCCTTTAGTTCCTTACCTGTTTTCTGTCTGGTTGTTCTATCCATTACCAAGAGTGGGATATTGAAGTCTCCAACTGTTATTGTATTATTTCTCCCTTTCATTGTGTCCATTTTGGCTCATGTATTTCAATGGTCTATTATTAGGTTTGTAAATATTCCTCTTCATTCTTACAGACTCTCTTCAAATGCTGCCTCCTTTGATGCCCCCATCCTTGCCTCCTCCAGCCCTAGTCACTCTCCTCTGTGCTTTCACTGTAACTTGTACACACCTCTGTGTACCACATTCTGCTTTAGTGAATAATTTACTGATTGTCTTTCCAGTTAGTCTCAGAGGACAGAGAATTTTGTCTTATGTGTGCTTGCACCTCTAGAATCTGGCACAGTTTTTGGCTCACAGTAAGTGTCCACTGAACATTTGTCGAATAGACCTTTGTTATGGAATGCAATCGTGTTACTCATCTTCTTCCTGGAGTAAAAATAATTATAGTTGGAAATCCTCAGCATATCCTTGCCATAAGGATAAGGTAAAAGTGGCCGGGCATGGTGGCTCACGTCTGTAATCCCAGCACTTTGGGAGGCCGAGACGGACGGATCACGAGGTCAGGAGATCAAGACCATCCTGGCTAACACGGTGAAACACTGTCTCTACTAAAAATACAAAAAAATTAGCCAGATGTGGTGGCGGGCGCCTGTAGTCCCAGCTGCTCGGGAGGCTGAGGCAGGAGAATGGCGTGAACTTGGCAGGCGGAGCTTGCAGTGAGCTGAGATCGCGCCATTGCCCTCCAGTCTGGGCGATGGAGCGAGACTCTGTATCAAAAAAAAAAAAAAAAAAAAAAAAAAAAAGATAAGGTAAAGGTGCTTATTGCCTCCAAGGTGCTTATTCTTCTCCCTCATTTGATCCTTGTCACAACCCTGTGAGGATATTGGGCAGGGGCTTACATCTTCATTTTACAGATAAGAAAACTGAGGCTTAGAGAGGCAGGGTATCTTGCTAAAAATGAAGATGGTAAGAGGCAGAGCTGGGACTTGAACCAAGGCTAGTCTGGCTCCTGACCAGGACTCTTTTCTCGGTACCCACTGCCCTTGTAAGCTGTTTGTGACTACCCTGGCTGGGATCTTGATCTCTGTACATGGGTAAGGTTGAAACTGGGACAAGTGGGAGCTGAGGTCTTTGCACTCTTTTCTTTTAGAGAATTTCAGGTTTGCCTTTGGAGGTGCTATATAACGAGTTCCAAGTGAATATGTGAGAAACACATCACTCATGTCCATTGTAGGATGACGAACACTGAGTAACTTGCTCAATATGGCACAGGTAGGAGTTGGGGCTCCAGTCTGAGCTTCCTCGCCCTGAGTGTAATGTACTCATCATTTGGTCTGACGTATCCAGGGCTGTCTTGGGATACTTGTGCCCAAGAAGGAGCTTTCCTTATTTTGAATTAAAATCTACCCGTCATGTCCACCCCGCTCCCTGCTACCTCTGTCTTGGGATACTTCTGCCCAAGAAGGAGCTTTCCTTATTTTGAATTAAAATCTGCCTGTCATGTCCACCCTGCCCCCTCCTACCTCTGTCCTCTAGAGCCCCACAGGGTGAATCTGCCCTTTCCGCTCCTGACAACTCTCCAGGGATGTGGTAATATTGACAGCATTCTCCTGAGTTTCTTCTCAGGCTGAATGATCCCAGTGATTTCAAGCTTCTCAGCTGCTTTTCCAGGGACTCGAAGTCCAGGACCTTCCCTATGGGGCCACCTCTTCCAGATGTACTCCCATTTGTCCATCAGCTGGGGCTGAGTGACAGGGAGGCACACGCCTCACAGGGTGTTGCTGGGCTGGCAGGCAGAAAGACTGCAGAGGACTCTGATTGTGGCTTCTTTGAACAGATGCGCAACTGGCTGTCAGGATAGTGGAGGGGCAGGATGAGGAGGAGGAGGAGGAGTCAGGGTGAGATGGAACAGAAATTGAGGGGCAGGATTACTGTGGGCCTGCTTCTCTGGGAGGCTGCAGTTCAGATCAGCCCACCTGGCCCTGTGCTGGTCACAGAGTGAGCCACTTGCAGGGAGAGTGTTGGACATTTGCAAACGTTCCCCTTATGTTTTTGGACATGGTGTTTTGCAGAGTCCATATTCTGGTTCTCTAGACTTTGGTTACGTGGAATTCTGTTTATAGCCCTTTTACCTCCTGCTCCAAGGGTCTTCTTGAAATGGCCAGCTTTGCCAGCCCCTTGGTTGGTCTTGACAGAGCAAGGGGAAAACAAGAACAAGGAATGGCTAGCGAGGCTCCAGTAGGGTCTTCTGGTTTATTTTCATGTAAGCTGATGATAGTAATTGCACTACCTTATAGGATTTTTGAAAGTATTTAAAAAGGTGGTGCATAAGTGCTTTGTGTAATGTGGCTCTGTAAAGGGCAGCTGCCCTTGGCCAAGTGCGGTGGCTCATGCCTGTAATCCCAGCACTTCGGGAGGCCAAGCCGGGCAGATCACTTAAGGTCAAGAGTTTGAGACCAACCTGGCCAACATGGTGAAAACCCAGGTTTGTGTTGTAAAAATACACACACACACACAAAATTAGCTGGGTGTGGTGGTGCCTGCCTATAATCTCAGCTACTTGGGAGGCTGAGGCATGAGAATAGCTTGAACCAGGGAGGTGGAGGTTGCTGTGAGCTGAGATTGCATCACTGCCGTCCAGCCTTGGTGACAGAACAAGACTCTGTCTCAAAAAAAAAAAAAAAAAAAAAGGCAATTGCTCTTATTATTCATCCTGCTAGGTGCACCTGGTGACCCCTAGAGGTGTTCTCCTCATGGGACTTTGGGCTTCTAAGTGAGGGATGTCACTCTACGCTTTGAAAGCATTTTGTGGGATAAGAACTGGATCAGACAGCGGGACTGAATTTCAGCCCTGCTCTAAGTTGCTATGTGACCTTGGGCAAGCACTTTCCTCTCTCTGTGCCTCCATTCCATTTTCTCTCCTGTGCCATGAGGAGTGCGGGTGAGAAGATCTTCGGGGTCCTTCAGTCCCTGAAGCTGGGGAATCTGGGCCATGGCAGGGTGTTACTTTCGTATGCTTTGACTCTTTCTGTGGGGAAGAGCATCTCCCACAACTTCGCTTGGTGCCAAGTTGGTCTGCTGCTTTTCTAGACAGGTCTCACTAGCCAGCGCCTGCTGGAAGTGGGTCTGGGACTGGAAGTTCTGAGGCCAAGACTGCCTGTTCCCATTTGCCTGAGGACAGGAACTGGCACTGCTGCCTCCATTCTAAATGCCCTGATGACACCCCCAGGAAAGGGACACTGCCTGAATAGCTCTCAGGTTCTCTCCCTGCCTTCTCCAGGCAGCCCGAGCCCTGCCATCAAGTCATGGGGAGAGTTTAGCATGTCCTTCTATGGCACACAGCAAGACGGTAGTAAAACCCAAGCCCTCCTGGAAGGCAGGTGATCCTCACCAACTAGCCAGGCCTGACTCAAAGCCTCACCTGCCAGCCCCCAAACCAGCTGTCCTCTGAGTTACTACACAGAAATCATTCTGCGAAGGATGGCTCAGCCGGCGGGAAGGGTCCCCTTACCAGTCCAAGCAGTGAGCATGTCCCTGGTTCTGGGGCCAAGGAGAGGAATGCAATATCAGCCTGGCACCAAATGGCCTGAAAGAACAGCTGACTCTCAGTGGGGAAAGCTGAGACGAGGTCCCAAGTTGAAGACTGGCCGTCAGCCTCAGGACAGGGATTGCTGATGGTCTGACCCAGTGCCAGGGAGAGAGCTGGCTCAGACTTCTGAGGCCTAGCCCCTAATCCCACCCTTCAACAGACTGTGTGTGACCTTCACTCAGCTCCTGCCCCTTCTCTGAGCCTTGGCTTCCCCATCTGGGCTGAATGTGATGGTGTTTAGGGAACAAATTTTATGGTGTCATTACTTAAAATGTGGGGGCTCTATTCCTTCAGCCTTTAATGGAAGTGTTACTGTGAGGCGTACGTGTATTTCATCTAACTATCTGCTGGATTCCATGTCTTCCCTCTTCACCACAGTGCCCCTTCCTCACCGCATCCTAAGCCGAGCTAGTAGCTACACCCTCGTTTTCTACAAGGAAAATTACCTTCATTCTGGATTTTAGGAAATGATATGCTGGACTTTTCAGGCTATAGTTGAAAGAGGTTTGGATTAACCAAGGAGATCTTATTTCTTGTTTCAGTTCTACCAGTGGAGCCTTGAGCTCTTGCCCCTCCTTGACTCAGTTTCCCTCAGAAGTAGGAGCTGTTTGAGCCAGGTGATCTTGAAGCTTCCTTCCAGTTTTGACTCAGGGCCTCTAGTTTTCCCTTGGAAATTTAACTCTGCCCCCACGCCCCAACCCCCGCCCCCGGCCCCCAGCCTATGTCTCACAAATGGGTTAAATGGGAACAATTGAGAAGTGAAACAACTTTGCTATGGACGAGCTCGGAGGGGCAATGAAATTCTCAACTTCTGATATGGAAAACTGTTAGAAAAATGCGGCTCCTGCTACACTTGTGAAAAACAAAAAAGAAAAATGGTGTCTGATGTCATCTCTCACCTACAGTGGTGAATTTTACAAGTGGCCATAAGGACATTCCCCTCCCCCAACACGCAGCAGGGGAGGAGGAGGTGTTGGGTAAGCAGGAGCTTTTGGAAAATGCGTGTCCCCAAATGAAAGCCAGAAATTGGGGCCAGGCCTTGCTGGGGTTACTTTCTCGGTAGAGCCATGATTTATTTCCCACAGGTCTCGGGACTGTAAGAGGGGATTCCAGAAGCTTCATGTGAGCAGTGAGTACCCAGTATCCTGGGGCTGCTTGCCAGTAAGGCGACCTCGCTCAGTGTCTGTTGACACTGTCTGCTGATTGGGAGCTGGCCGCGGCCGCCCAGGCCTTCCTGGCCTCCGGGTCATGTGAGAGACTTGGCAGGAGCCGGTGCTCACTGAATCCGGTATTTGGGTGGAATCTGTGTCACGGAGCTGTCAGCGTGACCGTGTCAGTGGGTTCACCTGCCTGTGCCAGAGGAAGGGCCACACGCCAGGCAGCCTTCTGGGCCATCCTGTCACCCTGCTTTGCAGCTGACAGAGACACCCACAGTCGCATCACTCAGCCGTGCTGCTGAAAGCCGGGATGTGCCTTTGAACAGCCTGCATTTAGGGTGCTGCTGGAGGAACCCTGCATTCCTGCGGCTGACGAGCTGGGCTCTGCACAGTGAGCAGGAAAGAAGGAGGAAGAGCTTTCTGGATGTCGAATCTCATGGGAAGATCCATAGAAAATTTGAAGAGTACGAAGTAAACCAGTCAGCCTAGACTAGATCAAAGATTCCTGTGTGTCTGACTGCAGACCTGTGGTGACTGAAGAATGTTATCATTCCACAGCAAAAATGGAAAAACACAGCCAGGAGAATCAATCTCATAAACCTAATGTCACTTGAGGAAATGTTCTTTATTTTTAGATAAAGAATATTTTTGCAACTTTTTAATGTTGATTCTTTCTCCCTAGAAAACAATGGTGATGTTAGATGGTAGTTGGTTTTTGAAATGTACCCATCTGACAACCCTATGTACATCCTCTGTAATTGAAAAAAATGTTTTTACTGATTCATAAATTCCAAAAATCTAGGAAACACTGGACTTTCAGAGGACTCATGGAGAGTGACAGGAGAAAGGACAGAAGGGCAAGGTTAGATGGTGGAAAGCCTTGCTCTAGAAGCTCTGCGATAGCAGGGAACCACACTATGGGAGCCCTGGGTTCTAGCACATGGGTTGGTAAACTTTTTCTACAAAGGGCCTGGTAGTAAATATTTGAGGCTTTTGGACTGCACTCCCTTTGTCACAACTATTTATGCCCTCTTGGCATGAAAAACTCCATAGACAATGATATGTAAATAAATATATAAATGAACAAGTGTAACTGGATTCCAGTTAAACTTTATTTATGTATTTATTTATTTTTGAGGCAGGGTCTCGCACTGTCACCCAGGCAGGAGTGCAGTGCTGCTATCACTGCTCGTTGCAGCCTCAGCCTCCTGGGCTCAAGTGCTCCTCCTGCCTCATTTTTTAATTTGTTTAATTTTTAGAGATGAGGTCTCCCTATGTTGCCCAGGCTGGTCTTGAACTCCTGGGCTCAAGTGATCCTCCCACCTCAGCCTCCTGAAATGCTGGGATTACAGGCATGAGCCACCAGGCTGGCAATAAAACTTTATTTATAAAAACAGGTGGTGGGCCTGATTGGGCCTTGGGGTTGTTGTTGGCTGACACCAGTCTAGCACAACATCTAGCATCTAGTAGGTGTTCAGTAAGTATTTATTGAATTGATATGAATTGTTTCTAGCAGGCAAAGAGGAGACATTGGAGGCATGTGAGATAGGATTTTAGAAAGATTGCTGTGGTAGACTGTAAGATGGATGGGGGAGGCATGAAACAGAGTCAGGGTGCTGGGTAAGGAGTTGTTACAGTAGTCCAGGCCTGGGTGGTGAGGGCTCAGCCTGGAGCAGGGCAGGAGAGACGGAGTGAAGGTGTGGAAGGGGCTGAGCCTATGTGATGGGGATACATTTAAAGGAAGAAGAAGCCACACGTGGCTAGAATTGAAGCCCCATTCCTCAGGCTTTGTTTTCCATGCCCAAACCATGCTTGAAGAACTCAGAGCCCTATTCTGTCTTAAAAAGATGGGATCTTCCAAACCAGAATTCTGGCTTTCAAGACTGTTTTTGCTGTGGATTTCAATAACTCACAAGTTGATTATTTGCTTCCTACTTACATTTCAGCTGTGCCAGCTTTGCACAGAGGCAAGTCCTGAATGTCTTAGCCTCCTGATTTTGTTTTAGTAGGACAAGGACTGTGTGTTTAAAAAAATATGAGAATGAAAGTGTACTTCATACTTATAAAAATATTTTCCTGGCTGGGTGCGGTGGCTGATGCCTATAATCCCAGCACTTTGGGAGGCCACGGCAGGCAGATCACAAGGTCAGGAGTTCAAAACCAGCCTGGCCAATATGGTGAAACCCCATCTCTACTGAAAAAAAAAAAAGAAACAAAAATTAGCCAGGCTTGGTGGCAGGCGCCTGTAGTCCCAGCTACTCTGGAGGCTGAGGGAGGAGAATCGCTTGAACCCAGGATGCAGAGGGTGCAGTGAGCCGAGATCGCACCACTGCATTCCAGCCTGGGTGACAGTACGAGACTCCATCTCAAAAAATAAATAAATAAATAAATAAATAAATAAATAATTTCCTGTCATATTTAGTTCTAATAAGAGGCATGAAGGCTTAGAAAGGCTGCTGCTCTTGACAAAGGCATGATGAGTTGGTTTTGGACATCTGTAGTGATGGGAGGATGTTCAACTGGGATGTCCAGTAGCACTCAGAATTGCCACCCAAGTTCACGTGAGCAATGAGTCTGGCAGGGGAGCCTCTGGAGTGAGCTCGGAGAGAGAGGAACTTTCTAACAGTGAGAAGAGCCAGAAAAACTGATGTTTAACCTTTGAGAAATGCCAGTGCTTATGGGAAGAAGACAGAAGTCAAGGCAATGGAGCAGCCACAGAAATGGGCAGTACATACATCAAGATTGGGTCATGCAACTGATACCAAGGAAAGAGACATTCTCCAGGGGAGGGGCTTGGTTAGAAGCATCAAGTCCTGTGGTTTCTTTCTTTTGTTCACTAATTCTAATTCCTTCAGCAAATGTTTAGAACTTCCTTCTCTGAGTCTGGCCATATTTCAGGAGGTAGAGATATAAAATCAAACACAGGCTGGGCACAGTGGCTTACACTTATAATTCTAGCACTTTGAGAGGCCAAGGCAGGTGGATCACCTGAAGTCGGGAGTTCGAGACCAGCCTGGCCAACATGGTGAAATCTCGTCTCCACTAAAAATACAAAAATTAGCTGGGCGTGTTGGTGCATGCCTGTAATCTCAGCTACTTGGGAGGCTGAGGCAGGAGAATCACTTGAACCCAGGAGGTGGAGGTTGCAGTGAGCCAAAATCATCATGCCACTGTACTCCAGTCTGTGTGACAGAGCGAGACTCCATCTCAAAAAAAAAGAAAAGGTCGGGCGTGGTGGCTCACGCCTATAACCCCAGCACTTTGGGAGGCTGAGGTGGGTGGATCATGAGGTTAGAAGTTCGAGATCAGCCTGGCCAATATGGTGAAACCTCATCTCTACTAAAAATACAAAAATTAGCTGGGCATGGTGCCGCGTGCCTGTAGTCCCAGCTACTCGAGAGGCTGAGGCAGAAGAATTGCTTGAACCCAGGAGGCGGAGGTTGCAGGGAGCTGGGATTGCACCACCACTGCACTCCAGCCTGGGTGACAGAGCAAGACTCCATCTCCAAACAAAACAAAACAAAACAAAACACAAAAACACAGTCTCTGCCTTAGAAGCGCTTAATCAAGTGAGAAAAAGCAATGCAAATGCAGCTGCGGTTCACTGTAAGGCCTCTCACAATGGTCTGACTACAGTGTGCCCCTTCGCTCTCCTGTCATCAGGAGGAAGCTGGAGGGAGATACAGTTCTGTGCAAAGCAAAGTTGTTCAGAGATATTTTGGAGGTACCAAGTTTCCCATCATCAAGATTGTTCAAGGGTTGCTACATGACCATGTGATGGAAATATTAAAAAGGGGATATAAGCCTCAGTTATGACCTTTCTTCCAATCCTGAGACTGAACCACAAATATTCTGCTTCCACTTCTCTTTCTCTAGGTAGACTCTGAGAGCCATGATCATGAATTCTGCTTGAAGAGTGTGGTCCTAGGAGTGGAAGAATATTGGGGATAGTCCCGTGCAGTGGGAAGGACACCGAGGGCATAGGCAGAGTCTTGTGTTCTAGTTGCAGCTCTGCTGTTGACCTGTGGTGAGACCCCGGACAAATCTTTCCCCTCTCTGGGCCTTTATGTTTCCTTCTGCACCGTGGGAGTGAGACTGAGTGTTCTCTGTGGTCTATTCCAGTGCTTCTCATTGCTGCCTCTGGGGAAGGACCAAAAATTTTGGGGGTTATATCTTTATTGTGATATAATTCACATACCATACAACTCACCCACCTAAAATGTAGAATTAAATGGTTTTTAATATATTCATAGAATTGTGCAACCATTGCCATGATCAATTATACAATTTTCATCATCCCCAGAAGAAACCCTTTTCCATCAACACCTAATCCCCTTGTCTCCCCGCTGGCCCTAGGATACTTTCTGTCTCTATAGATTTCCCTTTTCTGGACCTTTCATATAAATGGAATCATACAGTATGCATTTTAGGTAATTGTCTTTTTTCATTTGGAACACTTCCAAGGTTCATCCATGTTGTAGCATGTATTGATACTTCACTCCCTCCTATTGCTGAATGCTGAGTAATATTGTATAGATATAACACATTTTATTTATCCATTTGTCAGTTGATGGACAGTAGGTTATTTCTACATTTTGGCTATTATGAGCAAAACTGCTATAAACATTGGTGTGTCAGTCTTTTATGTGGAGGTATGTTTTCAGTTCTCTTGGGAATATACCTAGAAGTGCAACTGCTGGATGATTAATTACTTCTCTGATCTTACATCCTGCCCCACCCCCTCCGCACTCCCTGTGCTCTAGTCACAGGGGGCACCACCTACTTGTACTTCCAGTTCTTCAGCCCATGCTTTCGGAACTCTGCAATTTTGCCCATGCTACCTTTTCCACTGAGATGTTCTTCCCTTCCATCATTTGAGGTGCAAGTCTTTTGTGTTACTAAAGGCCCAGCTTAGATGTCATTTCCTCTGCAAAACCTTCCTTCAGTGCTTCCTCTTGTGAAAGCCATACAACCCCATGTGCCTCTTTCACAAGACTAGGCATTTTCTACCTTGGATTGCAATCATTTTCTGCTCAGGTCTTATTGCTGCTTCTAGACTATAGCCTTCTTAGCTTTATTTGCTTTTTAGATTTACTTTTTTTTTTTTGAGAGTTTCACTCTTGTCACCCAGGCCAGAGTGCAGTGGCGTGATCTTGGCTAACTGCAACCTCTGCCTCCCGGGTTCAAGTGATTCTCCTGCCTCACCCTCCAGAGTAGCTGAGATTACAGGCGCACGCCACCACAGTCGACTAATTTTTTGTATTTTTAATAGAGACGGGGTTTCACCATGTTGGCCAGGCTGGTCTTGAACTCCTGACCTCGGGTGATTTGCCTGCCTCAGCCTCCCAAAGTGCTGGGATTACAGGTGTGAGCCACTGCGCCTGGCCCTAGATTTACTTTTATATTCCAAGTGCTTTGCACATAGTGGACCCTGTATAAATGTTCGAATAGTGTTGGGAACAAGCCCCCCAAAATCTGGCCATAAACTGGCCCCAAAACTGGCCACAAACAAAATCTCTGCAGCACTATGACATGTTCATGATGCCCATAATGCCCATGCTGGAAGGTTGTGGGTTTATGGGAATGAGGGCAAGGAACACCTGGCCCGCCCAGGGTGGAAAACCGCTTAAAGCTGTTCTTAAGCCACAAACAATAGCATGAGTGATCTGTGCCTTAAGAACATGCTCCGGCTGCAGTTAACTAGCCCAACCTATTCCTTTAATTCAGCCCATCCCTTATTTTCCCATAAGGGATACTTTTAGTTAATTTAATATCTGTAGAAACAATGCTAATGACTGGCTTGCTGTTAACAAATATGTGGGTAAATCTGTGTTCGGGAATCTCAGCTCTGAAGGCTGTGAGACCCCTGATTTCCCACTTCACACCTCTCTAGTTCTGTGTGTGTGTCTTTAATTTCTCTAGCGCCGCTAGGTTAGGGTCTCCCCGACTGAGCTGGTCTCAGCAGAATAGTGAGCATTTGATGTGCTTTGTTATTGAATTATTTTAAGACAGTAGGTACCTCTACGCTACAATGGCTCTCAGGGTTGTGACAGCCATGCACGTCTTCTCAGAATGAAAGCACATTATCTGGGCAGCCTTTGAGGATAAGCTGAGCTGCCTTCTGTTCCTCTAGCCCATTTCCCTGATCTCTAGTCTGACACAAACATCTCAGCCTCTTTCTCACGCTTCCAGCTAAAATCTAACAAATTACTCTGAAAAACAAGGTTGTGTGTTGTGGATCCTGACTTCTTCGAGCATTGCTTATGACTTTGAAATTTATAAACAGACAGCCGTCTTCCCAGATGACCTACCAAATCATATTCCCCTAGAATATGAGCTCAATGAGATGCTTAAGAGCTCAATTAGATGTTTAAAGCATCAGATAGTGCCATGGACTAGACGACTTCCTGCCCTATGCAAGGTAGGAGATGGCTTTGACAAATGGTCATCTGGTCTTCGACTGAACATTTCCAATAACAAATACCTTCCTCCCAAGGCCCCTTGATGAGTGGGCAAGATTTTCTTTACGTTGGACTGAAATCTTCCATCCTGCAGCTCTCAGCCATTGTGCCCACCTTGGCCCTTGGGATGCTTCAGTCCACCTCTACTCTCTCGTTCCAGCACAGCCCTTCAAGTTTTGAAAATAAGACTGGGCCTTCTGTGTTTGTTCTTATGCAGCCAGAAAGGCCCCAGTTCTCAACACTTAATACGAAATAGTAAAAATTATAAATAATCAATAATCATACTTCTGAGTAAAAAAAACCCATAATAGTACAATAAAAAAATGACGATATTAAAATTATGGTCTTCAATATATAATTATCAAGCATTTAGCATGCGCTGGGCATTGTGCCAAGCCCTTAATGTGAATTTGCTCTTTCCACTCTCACAACAACTGTATGAGGTGAAGGCTGTCATCTTTCCCATTTGACTGATAAGGAAATGGACATCAGAAAGAATAAGTACCTTGATGAAACTTACATAGCTACTGGTGGAGGTGGGTTTTGAGTGCAGGTGTGTCTTCTTCTTGAGTTCAAGGTCTAACTTCTGTGCACACAGCCTCACTAATGGTCCCTGCCATGTGAACGTGGCCCTTCCCACGGAGCTGGATGGAGGTGGCTGGCCTTGCATTTCCATGGTCCAGTGGAAGGCACATGGGACCGAGAGTCAGGAGTCATGGGTTCCAGTGTGGACACTCCTAGCCCAAGATGTAAATCTGCACAAAGCCCCCTTCTTGCTCAAATCTCAGTAACGTAATTCATAAAATGACTAGGCTAAATTACCTGTTAAGTTGCTCTCGGCTGTGATTTGGACATTCCAGTCTTCCCTGAATGCACTACACTCTTCACACCTCTGGGCCTTTGAACTTCCAGTCTTATTGCCTGGAAGTTTCTTCCATCTTCTACTGCTGGACTCATCTTTAATAATAACTCATCTTTGAAGAGCTGATTTGAACAGCACATTCTCTGTGTAACCTTCCCTGAACTCCAGAGAAGGTCAGCCTCGCCCCTCCGTATTTCCTGAACACTTGCACAGGTCTCTGCTCTAGAGCCTGTGATTGTCTCCCGAGATGATCCGTGAACTTCTCAAGGGCAGAGACTTGTTTGTTCACCACAGTGACCTCAACACTTAGCACCATGCTAGCCACGTGGGTCCTTGTCGTTTCAAGGACTCTAGGACTGCTGGAGTGGTTATGACGCCGTTCAGCCTCATGCCTGCTAGATGGCGCTGCAGCCCACCAGAATGGAGCCCGCTGGTCCGTAAAACCACAGGTGCCTCCAGTGGGGGCTTTAGACCATACTGGGAGGTATTTGGCCAGGAGCCCTGGAAAAGTAGAAGTTTTCGTTTTCTCCTTATCGTCTCAATTTTGACTGCTGCTATTGAACAATGTATCTTTCCCATTCTTTGAGGCCTAGGGAAGTGGTGGCCTCTCCCTTCTTTCCTCTGCTGCCTCCTAGCAGGAAAATTTAGATTACTCCTTTCCTGTTTGGACTGTTCCAGGTTTATTTATTGTCCAGTGTTTGATCTGATTTTTGTCACGTGTCACCCTCACCTACTCCTCTGAAAAAAATAGGAAAGATACAGTTCAGCACTTCACAGCAATATTGCTGACCAAATGAACTCCTGCCATATCTATTCCCTTTTACTGTTGGCTTAACATCTGCTTTGTTTCATTTTTCTCCATCTTCTTTCACTCTTTTCAGCATCTCACAGCAGCCAGCACGTCTTCCCTCTAGCAGAAGGACAGCATTATGGTACAGTGGTTAAGGGCACTGGAGCTGCTCTGTCTGGATTTGAATCTTGTCTTTGCTACTTATTGTTTCTATGATTTTGGGCAAATTTCTTAACCTCTTGGTGACTCTGTTTCTTCATTTGTAAAAGGGAAATAATAATAGTCCCTACCTAAAAGGGTTGTCGTGAAGATTCAATAAGTTCTTGGCACTTTACCTTAAAAAGGGCCAATAAGCACTTAGTACTACAAATGCTTATTATAGAACATACAATTGGAATTCATTAATTTTGTGTTTAATGTACCCCTTATGTTAAGTTGTGAGCCCTAAGAGGTTCACGTTGGGTCTGTCTTGTTCATTGTTGTCCCCTTAGTCCCCACAAGAGTGCCAGGAGTATGATAGAGGCTTCATTAAAATTTTTGGAAGAACCAAAGTCTGTTCTGTTTCTCCTGTATAATAAAAATGAAACAAAATTATGATATATATTGTTTACCCATTTAAATGGGCTAGGATTTAAAATTAATAATACCTAGTGTTGCCTGGGGCATGAAATGGATGCTTTCATTTATTGCTGGTCTATTACAAAATGGTAGAATTTTTTTTGGAAGGCAATTCGACAATATGTGGAAAGAGCCTGAAAAAAGTGACTCAGTAAATCAGCTGTTAAATTTTCTTTCTTCTTTCTTTATTTTTTCTTTTTTTTTTGAGACAGGGTCTTGCTCTGTAGCCCAGGCTGGAGGGCAATGGCCCGATCTTGGCTCCGCCTTCCAGGTTCAAGTGATTCTCTCACCTCAGCCTCCCGAGTAGCTGGATTACAGGCACCCGCCATCATGCCCAGCTAATTTTTGTATTTATAGTACAGATAGGGTTTCACCATGTTGGCCAGGCTGGTCTCAAACTCTTGACATCAGGTGATCTGCCTGCTTCGGCCTCCCAAAGTGCTGGGATTGCAGGTGTGAGCCACTGTGTCTAGCAATTTGTTTTTATCTGAGTGCTCAGACATGCATACAGTTTTAAGTACAAGGGTGTTCATCACAGAAGTATTTATTCTATTAAAAATCACTAAGAATTGAAGAGAAACACTGAAACAATTTAATAAATGATGACATGCCCATGCGATGGAATATTATGCAGCCATTAAATGATCTCTTCTGTGGAATAATTGATGTGGGAAAACATTCCTGATACAAGCTTCAGTGACAAAACCAGGTATGCAGAATGGACACATTGTTTAACTTGTGTCAATTTCCTTATCTGTAGTCTCAATTTCCTTATCTGTAAAATTAAGGTAATAATACTGCCTATCTCATGGGATTGTTACAAGGTTTAAAAAGTATTTTAAAAGGTTTAAATAATGTTAGTAGTTCTGGACACGTGAATAAGATCTCAACACTTATTAGCTACTGTCATAAAATATGTGTCAGGAAAATAAGACGGGAAGGAAATACAGCAGAGTGTTAATGGTGGTTAATCTCAGACGGTGGGATTACAGGGGTTTTAATTTTCTTTTTGTAAAGCAAAGTATGTGTAAAGCAGCTAATATAGTGCTAGACCATAGTGGGTGCTCAATAAATGCTAGCTAGCATGATTCTATTTTTCTCTATTTTTCCTCTCTTTCTCCTTTTTTTTTTTTTTTTTTTTTTTTGACACAAGGTCTTGCTTTGTCACCCAGGTTGGAGTGCAGTAGTGCAGTCATGGCTCACTGCAGCCTTAATCTCCCGGGCTCAAATGATCTTTTTTCCTCAGCCTCCTGAATAGTTGGGACGGTAGGCAGGTGCCACCTTGCCTGGCTAATTTTTAATTTTTATCTTCTGTAGAGACAGGGTATCGCTATGTTTTCTAGGCTGGTCTCAAACTCCTGGGCTGAAGTGATCCTCCTGCCTCGGCCTCCCAAAGTGCTGGCATTACAGGTGTGAGCCACCATACCTGGCTCCTCTCTTTAATTTTTAGTAATGAACACATATATATTTTAAAGTTATTTAATATAGCAATAATGTTAGTTCTTTGAATTTTTTAATTAATTAAAACTCCCCAACATAACATGCAGTCTATGCCAGGCTTTGTGGCAACCATTCAAGGCTTATCTGGCAAGGTAGACTGACTGTGGGCCGTTCCCCTTCAGCTGGGAGCCCAATATAACCAATTCAGTTCTGTTTGCATCATCATCTTTTTAAGACTCCCCCAAATATTCCTTCCCTGTGGTGAATCCTAAGTCATTTTTAAAAATAACACATTGCTTTTATGACTCAGTAGTTTTCTCTGTTGGCCTTTCTTCCTCAGACTTTCCTTTTTCACAACAAATTCCATGACTATCTTAACTGCCTTCGCCTGATTTTATCCCACACCACACTCTCCTTTCCCATCCAAAACAAATAACAATTCATCTCTCCCCTGCAAATGAAGTCAAGATTGTTGATAAACATCATTTTTACCTCTTTTAAGTCCAAATAAAAATTAAGTGTATGAGTAAGTTGGGATTACAAATCAGAGAGGAAAGGATGACTAATCTGATGAAAGATATTGGGAAATTTGACCAACTATTTTGGGGAGAAAAAAAAGTGAGATTCCTATGGCATACTATGCAACAAAATAAATTCCAGATGCATTTAAAAATCATATCTAGGAAAACATGAAGAAAATATTGGAGAGTATCTCATCTTAGGGTAAGGAAAACCTTTCTAAGGACTTATGATATACAACAGTACATGTGTCTAAATAAACATAAAATCTCCACAAATAAAGTCCAAAAAAAGGGAAAACAAAAATATTTGCAAGACTTATGACAAAGATAGATATCCTTAAGATAGAAAAAGGCTTTACAAATCAATAAGAAAATTTGAGTAAGTCATTAAAAAATGAGAAAAGATAAGCAAAGTTAAAAAATAAGTGATGGAGCAGGAGAAAATTTTTATAGCACAGAAAACAGATTAAGCATTAATAAAGCACCACTGATATAAAAATTTCCTCCAAATCAATATGAAGAGACAAACAACCCAAAAGAAAAATCAATAGAGGTTGTGAACAGGCAAGTAACTGAAAAAGAAATAAAAATGGCCAACAAATGTATAAAATATGCTTAACTTCATCAATGGCCAGGGAAATACAATTCTTTTTTTAAATCTACTTTCCACCTAACAAATTGGCAAAAATTAAAATGTCAAAAATAACCAGAGTATTGGTGGGTATGAAGGAAGCAGGAGCCATCTTTTTCTCGTTGGTGAGAATATATAAATTGGTAAGGTCTTTTGGAAAGCAATTTGGCAGTACATTTTTAAAATATTCATCCCCTTTGGCTCTACAATTCTGCTTCAAAAATATAGTCTCAGAAATACTCATACACATGCACAGAGATGTATGCACTAGGTGCTTGTCGTGAAAAACTGATGGAAAAGGTATTCGCATTTGCTAGAGAACCCTGACAGAAGTGTGCACAAATGTGTGCCTAAGAATTTTCACTGTGGTTTTGGAAAGACTTGAAACTATCTCAGATGTCCAATAAGAGCAGATTACTTAAATGAATTATGTGCACCCACTTAGTGAAATACCAGGCAGCTTGTAAAGTGAATGAGGTAGATTTGCATGTACAGAAGGGAAAGATGTTCATAACAATAAAAATTAATGATGTTCATAATCATTACTTTAAAAAGCAACTTGCAGGACTTTGGGTAAGGTCCAAACCCATTTGCGTGAACAAAAATACAACTCCTGCAGTCAAACTGTGTGCCTCTGCTAGGGTTGGCTAGGGTGGGCAGAAGCCCTGCTGGTGGCGCTGTCCCGTGACAGCATCCTCTGCTTTTAAAAAAATCACAATCAGGACAGCTCTTGTATAAGTAAACATTCTTTCTCTCTTTTGTCTGCTGGGTGGATTTGGGACTTCTTAGACTTGTTAAGATGATTTCAGGTAGGACACTACCCAATTATCAAATTCTGAAGGCTTCTTCTTAGAAAATGATGGGATGGCCACAGTCTCTGTGAGCATTACACGGGACAAACCAGTAGAAGTTCCCAGACTTATCTTGGCTCAGTAGTAGGAATTCTTTTTCAACAATTACAGTGGATCATAAGTAGGCTAGGCAGGAGGGTCCTCTGGATCAGAAGGAAGGGGGAAGAACAACTGAAGATGAGACCGTGAGATCTGTTTGGTGGCCCTGTCTCTCAGGTCTTCTCCCTCATATGAACTTGAAATCTGCTTCTTTGAACTTCTATCTTAGCTTCCTATTTCTGCCCTTAAGGTCAGGCCCCTCTTCCTAAAGATAACACTTTAGAAATTCAAATATAGTGTCCTGCCCTCTCCTGTGTCAGCCTCATAAGTTAGGAGCTCCTTGTCACTTCAGGGATTCAAATAGAGGCTGCAGTGCGATTGTTTACTGAAGCCGATGTGGAGATCTCCCCATGGATGAGAGACTCAACTGGGTGACCCCACTAACCCATGGTCTCTTAGAATCCCCTTAGAGTCTATGAGCCTAAGGTTTACTGGTGAAGGGCTGTGTCTTCATTATCTACTTGTTCTTGTGATCTTTTTCTGTGTGTTTCATGAAAGGTCTCAGCTAATGTGAATAGAGTGGGTATCTCCAAATAAACAGGCTGTAGAAAAATGGGTCATAATCCCCAAGTAGGAAAGAGAGAGAGCTTCAATGGCTTCATGGTGCTCAACCATGAAGGGAGGTCATTCTTGTCAGTGAAGGTCCCCATGGAGATAGCTTTCACTTTTCCGTGTTGTGATGAAAATGGCTCTGAATGTACATGAGGGAATATGGGGGTTGGGTGGGCAATGTGGAAGAGGGTAACAACCAACAGTCAGGGGTTTTGTTAGGAATCAGATGGCTGGGTGGCCACGTGGGGAAGGACTGAGAACCAGAGCACCCTGGTTTCCTGCCCATTGGCTGTACTTTGAGAAAAAGAAAGCTGATTGATTGATGATTAACACAAATTCTTGATGTCTTATCTTCCATTTGGATTTCCTTCAGCCACTCAGAAGATGAGGCTGGAGAATATTCTGGTGAAGTGTACCAAAACACAGGTTTCTGGGTTTTCTTTCTTTAAAATATCTGAATTTCATTTCTCTGAAAAAATATAACATTTCTTCAGGTATCATAACTTTTATAGATGTTGGTTATATTTTCATAGAATTGAATAATTTTGATATGGGAGGAGGAGATAATACACATGGAAAAGGAAATGGTAAAAACTGAAATTCTTTTTTTTTGAGACAGAGTCTGTCACCCAGGCTGTTGTACAGGCTGGAGTGCAGTGGTGTGATCTCGGCTCACTGCAACCTCTGCCCCTGGGGTTCAAGCGATTCTTCTGCCTCAGCCTCCTGAGTAGCTGGGACTACAAGCATGTGCCACCATGCCTGGCTAATTTTTTGTATTTTGTTTTTTAATAGAGACAGGGTTTCATCATGTTGGCCAGGCTGGTCTTGAACTCCTGACCTCAGGTGATCCACCCCCTTGGCCTCTCAAAGTGCTGGGCTTACAGGCGTGAGTCACTCATGCCTGGCCTGTAAAATTGTAATTCTATAAAATTGACCCAGTGTTACAAACAAAACACAAAAAACCAGCCAGGTACTTGTATGAAGTGCTCTGGCTGAAACTTAGGCCCAGAGAATTTTGAAACACTTAGGAATTTATCTCTTCCTCTGTTCTTTGGACCCATTCCCTTATGCCTTCTAAGGAACTATGGGTAACCCTTTAAAACTCCTGTATGTGAAACTTTTCTGTCTCAACTGTATAATCACATTGACATATAACCATGGCAAATCCCTTCCCATTTAAAAAGGCATCAGTGGATTCCATTCACACCAGTACTGCCCATGTCTCTCCTTTCACAGCTAAATGCCTTTACAGAGCTGTCTACACCTGCTGCCCCATTTTCTCACTTCCCACTCAGTCCTCAACCCCTTCCACTCCAACTTGTGGCCCCACTGCTCTACCAAAAGAATTCTTAATAAGTCACCAATCATCTCCACCTCATCATTGCATTCCATAGACATTCCTCTGCTTATCTTCCTTGACTCCTCAACAGCCCCTGACACTATTGAGCACTCCGTCTTTCCTGAGACCCTCCTTGGGCTGTTTCTGATGTGCCATTCTCCTGTTTCTTCCCCTGCCTCTCTGGTTGCCAAGCAGTTCCTCATCTACTTACACTTTCAATGTTGGTATTCTTCAAGTTTTCATCTGAGGCCCCTTTTTTCCTTTTTATTTCACAGTCTTCCTCAATGATTACAGCTATCAATTTTTGGAACAATGCTTTAAATTTTGTGTTCCCAGCCTGCTGTCTTTTCTGAGCTCTGGATCTGAATATCCAACTGGCCATTTGCCTTTACTTGGATGTTTCAGCGGCTCCTCAAAGTTATCTGTCCAAGAAAACTGAACTCATGACATTCCCCCACCCACCACCAGCATGTTCCTCATTGAATGTATCACTATCCATATACTTTGAAGAGTCAGAAAACTAGGCTTCATCAGCTGGAAACCATCATTCTCAGCAAACTATCACAAGGACAGGAAACCAAACACCGCATGTTCTCACTCATAGGTGGGAATTGAACAATGAGAACACTTGGACACAGGGAGGGGAACATCATACATTGGGGCCTGTCAGGGCTGGGGGGCAGGGGGAGGGATAGCATTAGGAGAAATACCTAATGTAAATGATGAGTTGATGGGTGCAGCAAACCAACATGGCACATGTATACCTATGTAACAAACCTGCACATTGTGCACATGTACCCTAGAACTTAAAGTATAATAAAAAAATAAAGAAAAAAGAATTAGGGGTGAAAACATTGCAGGCAGAAGAAAAAGAAAAGGAAAACTAGCCTTCATCCTTGACACCTCCCTCTTGTCACTTTAACCTGTGAATAGCTCTTGAACGCACCCACTTCTCTTCATCTCCACTGCATCTAAACATGTAAAACAAAAGGGGCTGATTTGAAAGGGAATGAGGTCACCACTGGTGGTGTCCAAGCAGAGACTGGTTGACCTCTCGGTATGTGTGACACAGCAAGGACTAGATGCCAAGATGGCTTTGAGTGCTCACTCATTCTCTGTTGCCTGCCTGAGCTGTGGGGCAAGAGTTCATCCTTCCTTTCTCTGAGATCACCCCTTTCTCCTGCCTATGCAGGCACTGCTCCATGAGGCCTACAAAGCTCTTAGAGGCCAATTTATAATGAAAGTGCCTTTTAGAAGAGGCTTGAGTTCCCCTGAGCTATGAGGATCCCCAAAGATCATCTAGTTCAGATGGGAAAGCTGAGGCCCAGGGAGTAGGACAGAGACTTGCCGGGGTTAAACAGTGAACCCATGGCAGAGTGGGGACTAGAGCCTCGCCTCCTGCCTCCTTCTAATGCTTTTATCTTCCCATCATTCCCTCTGCCCTTCATTAGTACACCTGTCTCATTTACGGCTGGTGAGTAATAATTCACACCAGATTCCATCAGATGGCAAATTACATTGCCCAAGTGGGAAGGATGTTTCAGTGTTGCTCTGGCTAAGGTATTGAAGACAAAGAGTTATTTGTTAGGAACACAAACAAGGAGACCAGGGGCTGAGTAACAATCTAGAACAAGGTCCTAGTGGGTGCTTTGCTTGTCCAGCCACATACCTGAGGACCTAAAGTCTAGGTCCATAACTATGCTTTTAGACCTATGTCAGAGGTGAAACCAAACCCAAACCAAGCCAAAAACAACAAGAACCTCAGTGTTTGTCAGTTGGGATTTTTTGACCTGAATAACTGTCCATTCTACCAGCTGATGCCTAGAGTTGGTTGAAAGGCTGCCAAAATTGTTATTCATAATATTCAGTTCCATGATAAAGAAAACAAGTATAAACCAAATGAAATGGGTATGAAATAGTTATATAATAACACTTTTCCTGATAGTTTATAGGCCAAGCCTCTAACTCTGTGGTCCCAGGGTTGCAACACCCCTTTAATCTTCTCTGCAGCATTTATAAATGTATTTCATAATAAAAGATCTTCAGAAAAAGTATAGAGATAGAAAACAAGGTGGTTTAGAAATGGAGATAATTTTTCGAGACTGAACTGGATCTAGAGGTTCCTCCATCAACAAAGAGACTGGATTTTAAAAAATTGTTCAACTTATTTGTTGCTAAGTCTAAAATGATATTCTACTAGTTATTAATGGGCATACACACTACTGTAAAGTTATAGATTATGAGATCTAAAGTAATAAATGGCATTTTTGGACTTACACATATGTCATCATTTTCTCATGACTTTCCATTTTAAAATGATTCCTGATTTTATTTCCTTCATATCAATATGCAAATAGTTATGTTCTGAGGCTAATACCTCAGATGTTGGGCAGAGTGGGCGTTAATTTAATCTGATTCATTTTTTCATATCTATAGAGTTTCATATTTTCTTTCCTAAAATCATGGAGATTTAGGAAATCCTTTGACTCTAGGGCCTGCCACTCTTGAGTTTTCCCCTGGCCATGTCAGGGCTTCTGTACCCTATCACCTCCAGATTCTGCATTATATACATTACATTGATTTGCACTGTAGCTAGAATAGTGGTCAGGAAACAAGGAATGAGGAAAGTGGAGATTGCCTCTTGGGGTGACAAGGTGGGGCAATATTAGAATCTAGAGGTTGCAAGGTATGTAGCTTGAAAAAGCATACTAAAAAGGATAACATAATTTTATATCTGGCAAACACAAACTAGCTAATAGATTCTCAGTAAAAACTACAGAAACCTAAGGTAGTCAAATCTCTACGATTGATGAGGGTCACACAAAAATATAGTAAAAAACATTCTCAATTCGCCCTAGGGCTACCTGAGATGATGGCCACAAATATCTGAATCTCTCAAAACAATTCGGGACAACAGAAGGATAAATAAAACCAATCAAAAAACATGACTTTAGCAGAACTAGGAGAAAGAGAATGCCCCAATTTTAAATTGATCCACAAGTAGATAAAGAAATACCAAATTCCAACAAGTTGTCTTTTGTGCTTTGCCCAGTAGACCCGTGAAGAACAAGAACAGTAGGGGAAATGCAATGCAGAAGAG
The DNA here is from genome assembly GCF_008728515.1 of Papio anubis. Taxonomy (NCBI): domain Eukaryota; kingdom Metazoa; phylum Chordata; class Mammalia; order Primates; family Cercopithecidae; genus Papio; species Papio anubis. The sequence goes on from NC_044988.1 coordinate 68,495,609, forward strand.
AAAAGAGAAGAGGTGGCAGTCTTATGATTGATCTAAAACCACTGCCAGAAAGAAAAAATCTACCCTGAGTTGGAAACCACCAAAGAGTCCTAGTAGATCAGAGCATGGCTCTAAGGAAGGAATTTTAAAAATTCATGCTATTTGAGGTGGCAGTCTTCAAAAGGCATTGCTTCTGAGGGAAGAGAATCTTAAATGGTAGGGAAGGGTGCTTTTTGGAGATTTGGTGGTGAAGGGGAAAAGAAGGAAAAGGGGAAATTTTATAGTCTTGCGATATAAGAGATAACCAAGAAATTGGAAGACAGACAATTCCTTCCTCAACCTAAAACAAAACAAAGCAAAACAAAACACACACAAATAAAAAGCCATTCTGTAAAGAAACTACACATTGAAAATAAGGAACCTGAAAACTCCTGGCATTGGATCTTAAGAAGCTAGATGATTAGAATGTGAAAAAGATTTTACAAATGTAAAACTTCTATTTCTCTTTAGAAACTTTCTTCACTTTGCTGTGCAAGAAGACACTGCTGTACACAGTTTGATCATGTAAAACCATTTGGTGGCACAAGCTGGACTTTGTTGCCATCCTTGAGATGAACCTTTTAAGAAAAATAAGCTAATCTCAATTTTTCCCTGAATGTGTTGTTTTTCTTCATTATACAATAAATATAATAGTGAACTTTTTTTTTTTTTAAAAAGAAACTACACATTGATACATGGACATGAAAAGGTATCCCTGAATTAGAAATCAAAGAGCATTTATTAAATTTAGACAAGTATGTTAAGTAAAAGACGAAATCATATCAGAAATCAAGACTACAAAGTACCCAAGAGACAACAGACTAAATTAAAATTTGGATGGGAAAACTGAAGAAAGGTAGGAGCAGAACCAAGAGAATAAAAACAAGATAAAGTGAGGAGCAAAAAGGGTCAGAGAGAAAGTGTTTGAAATGGTAGACAGACAGGCAAAGAAGAATCAGTGTACATATAATTGGAGTCCCTGAAGCCAACAAAATGATGGCACAGAATGAATACTTAAAACTGTAATTCAATAAAACTTTCTGGAAATAAAAGAAAACCAGAATCTACATATTGAGAGGGTCCATTAGGTACATGGGAAAATTTACCTATAAGGTCAACTTCATAACATATTCTATTAACTATGAGACTTTAAAGATAAATGGAAATCCTTTAGACCACCAAACACAAGATCAAAGCACTCATAAGGGCAATATAATCATAACTGAAGTTGTTATGCAGCAATAGATAACTAATACATATGGGTACATACACATTGCAAAGTAGGAAGTCCAACTTCCTTAGAATTAATGGTTTAAAAATAAAGGGCAAGTATGCATTGATAATCTCTGAATAATATTAAAGGGCAATTTTACCGATCTCATTAAAAAGACAGTGAATTTTTGTGCAAATTGTGTCTTCCTGTGACACATAGTATGGGATTGTTTTCATAAAAGTAAAAATGTTATATGAAATAGCCCCTTAAGCATAAAGAATAATTTTTTAAAATGTCACACCAATGGAGACACTCTCATCAAATACTGCATTTGCAATACTGCCAAAAATTACTTGGAGATAAAATTGAGATAAAATACCAGGAAACATTTTTTTTTTCTGTTTAGTTCTATAGTCAAGTGTCAAATTGATGTGTTAGTTGAAGATATCAGGCTTCAAGTTTTGCAAAAGAGCCAATCATTGCTCATTTTACTTTTAGTTGTAACAAATCCACAGAGGACAGAGATTGAGCACAGCCATTTATTTATGCATGATATATGGTTAGAGATATATTGGAATAGAAAAGTGCTGCTTTTCAGAGGCTTGGATACCATCATTGAAGTTGATGATGTCTTTGATGCTGTGCCAAAATTATTTAAAGTCAATGAACTGAATGGGAAAAATATATTTATAGTGTGTCCTGGTGGTGATCCAGCAATGCTGGGTCTGAAATTAAGACTTTTTAGAGGGAAAAGTTTTAAAATTTCATCTAATTTTTAGGATATATGTTGACTTTACTGACAAACAATTTATGAGAGGATTTCAACCTTGCTATCAAGAGAGTAATTTTTATTTTAAAAAAACTGGATAAAAGCACGATTATATGCTTTGCTCTATGAAAAATTAAATATAGATAACAAAGGTCTTCTGTTCTATGTGAGGTTCATTGATTGCCAAAGGGAAATTTGCTTGGAGGGTCCTGTTGCCCGATTTTCGAAATACCAGAGAAAAGACCAACTGTCAATTTAATAAGTGATCAGACTTCTAGTGGAGTTTGGCATATTTATTTATGAGATATATTTGAAACTTTTAATACATTGAAACTGAAATTTGAAGTGTATAAGCCAAATTAGTTTCCTTGTGTTATACTCCAGGCATTTATACCATCATTTCCTCCCCAGGGTATCCATTACTCCCCAGGGAAGAACCTCCCTGGTCTGAGAAATGGAACTTCCAAAACAAGGCATTTAGCATAGACCTTAGACATTCTCTGGAGTCTCCTTCCCCTTAATCTAATTATGGTCTGGAAATGATGAATTTATAGGTGGGAAGAGATTGGTAGTGGAGGCATGATGCACCCCAAAAGGTGAGGATTTACCATATATAAAGTCCCAGGTCAGTGGTTTTCAGACTTTTTGTGTTCATGCTAAATATTTGAATATTAGAAATTTATGCACAACACACGAAGCACTCCCCAGACATTTTGACTGTCAGATTGTTTTTCTCAGAAATATAGTGTAAGACCATTGTGTTCTTCAAACATACTTTAAGAGATGCTTTTCTAGATCCTATGAGCTAATACATATAGAGCTTAAAATAAAAATAGTGTGACCCAAGAATTAAACTTAGTTGAGATATCCACATGTGAAGCAATCAAAAAATAAAATAATAAAAAAATGGAAATAAAAGGTCTTGGAAAGTATACCATTGCTAGGATCTGAATGTTGTTGTGTCTCCAAAAGGCATGTGTTGAAATTTAACCCTGCAAATGATGGCTTTAGAGGTGGGGCCTTTGGGAGGTGATTAGATCATGAGGGGTCCACCTTCATTAAAGGGATTAATGTCTTTATGAAAGGGCTTGAGGGAATCTTGTCTACCACTTCCACCGTGTGAAGACACAACAAGAAGGCATCATCTATGAGGAATAGGTCCTCACCAGACAGCAAATCTGCTGGTGTCTTGATCTTGAACTTCCAGCCTCTAGAACTGTGAGAAATACGTGTATGTTATCTATAAACTACCCAGTCTTATGATATTTTGTTGTAGCAGCTCAAATAGACTAAGACTGCCTTACACATACTTCCTCCTCTGAAATAATTACTCAGAGATATTCCTTTTAGTGCTCCTTATATTTGGAACAATAATAAATTTATAATTCTAAATAATTGTAGATATAAAAATAAATAATTTAGTCACACATAAAATGCAATATTATACCTTCTTAAAATAATGCTGAAAGTATTAAATTAAATTCATTGGTAGAGAGTAAATAACTAAAGTTAAAAGTAGCAATTTGTAAATTAGGAAACAGAAAATCTAAGAGCTGATTTCTTTAAAATAGACAAATCTCTGGTAAGTTTAATCCGTTAAAAGAGAAAAACCGTAAACATAAAAATACACAAATACCATCATACAAGTATATTCAACATCATTGCATTGACAGTTTTTATTTTGCTATAGACTTGTTTCTTTCTTCCCCCATCTCCTTTCTTCTTCCATTCCATCTTCTGACTACCCTTCTTCCCCAAAAGGATCAACAGAAATAACCTGATGTGTACCTATCTTTGCATACATTTCTCTATGCACCTGTAACCCTATACAAAGATCTACTCATATATATATCAAAAGGAATTTTTTGGTTTCCTTTTTCCAAAGCTGGATTCCTATGTATGTATGTATTTATTTTTTTCTGAGAGGGAGTCTTGCACTGTTGCCCAGGCTAGAGTGCAGTGACATGATCTCAGCTCACTGCAACCTTCACTTCCTGGGTTCAAGCGATTTTCCTTCCTCAGCCTTCCAAGTAGCTGAGATTACAGGTGCATACCACCACACCTGGCTAATTTTTTGTATTTTCAGTAGACACAGGGTTTCACCATGTTGGGCAGGCTGGTCTCGAGCTCCTGACCTCAAGTGATCCACCAACCTTGGCCTCCCAAAGTGCTGGGATTCCAGGCATGAGCCACTGCACCTGGCCTAAAGCTGGATTCTTATTAAAGATATTTTTCTACAAATTCATTTTTTCTATGTCACTTCACAATACATCTTGGTCAATCCTTCAGGTCAATGGGCACAAAAATCATTCTTTTTAATGTTTACCCACTTTTAGTTTCCCCCACTACAAATATTGCTGCACAAAACTTCCTTGTATTATATTATGTGTCTATCAAAAATACTTCTAGAATTAGCATTGCTGGGTTGAAGTACATCTATATTTTAAATTTGAACAGATATCGGCAGATGGCTTTCCAAGAGGGTTGTGGTAATTCACATTCCCACCGGCACTGTATAAACGTGACTATTTCCCCACGTCTTCACCAGCAGCTGCCATTCTTATTTAATAATTTTCCAATTTTATCAGTGAAAAACTGGTGTCTTATTATTGCTTTATTTTGCATTTTCTTTACTATTTTTTAGGTTGAGCATCGTTTCTTGTGTTTATTGGTCATTTGAATTCCTTCTTCCATGAATTGTATATCATATCCTTACCCATATGCCACTTTTCTCCTTTTTATGATTTTATTACCAAGGAGCAGCTCATTGACTACTATAAACATTTACTCGTTATCTATCATGTATTTTGTTATTTCCCTAGTCTCTCGTTTCCTTTAGGTTCACACAAATTTTTACTTTTTATGTGGTAAAATATGTCCATATTTCCCTTCATATAATCCGAATACCCTGTCTTGACTCACAGGATATCCCCTCCCCTAAAAGTTCCATGGTTATTTTACTAGCTTTTCTATTCGTTGTTTAAATTTTTTACCACTAAGTCTTTAATATAAATGGAACTTATTTTTATATGGTTTGAGACACAGTTGAATTATATTTTATTTTAGATGGTTAATCAATTCTGCCATCATTTTATTAAATAACTGATTCTTATCCACAACAGAATTGAAATATCTTAGTTATATACCAACTTCCCGTAGATGCTTGTTTCAGTTGCTGGATTCCTATACTCTGTTTCTCTGATACGTTTTATTTTTCTGTGAGAAATATCTGATAAGCCAGCCATGTTACCTCTCATATAGTTTGCTTTTCATAATTTTCTAATATTTGGTTTTCTCTATTTTTTTTTTTTTTTTTTTTTTAAGAAATGGGGTCTAGCTCTGTCACCCAGGCTGGAGTGCAGTGGTGCAATCATGGTTACTGTAACCTCAAACTCCTAAACTCAGACTATCCTCCTGCCTCAGCCTCCCAAGTAGCTGAGACTACAGGTGTACACTACCATGCCTGGCTAATTAAAAAAAAAATTATTTTTTAGTGACAGGGTCTTGCTACGTTCCCTAGGCTGGTTTTAAACTCCTGGCAACAAGTAATCCTCTTATTCTGGCCTCCCAAAGTGCTGGGATTACAGTCATGAGCCACCGTGCTTGGCCCTCTATAAATTTGTAAATAGCTTGTATCCAGTTCTAAAATGGAAATGACATTGTATTTATATATTTACTTACGGAGAAATTTCATTTTCCAAGCCTCTTTTCTTTTCTTCTTTCCTTCCTTCCTTCTTCCTTCTTTCCTTCTTTCCTTCTTTCCTTCTTTCCTTCTTTCCTTCTTTCTCTTTCTTTCTTTCTTTCTTTCTTTCTTTCACTTTCTTTTTTTTTTTCTTTCTTTCTTTCTTTCTTTCTTTCTTTCTTTCTTTCTTTCTTTCTTTCTTTCTTTCTTTCTTTCATCTTGCTGTTATTTGCTCAGGCTGGCAGTGAGTGTAGTGGCACAGTCACAGCTCACTGCAGCCTCAAAATTCTGGGTCCAAGTAATCTTTCCACCTCAGCCTCAATCCTAAGTTTTCTATCGACTAATATTGTATCCTTTTATTTGTTCAATCTTGTGATGTGTTCTTAAATAGGATTCTATGGTTTTCTTCGCATAGATCTCGTTCTGTTCTGACAAAATATTTTACATTTGTAGTTATTGTTACTAAGGATTTGATGTTTCCCACAATTTCATTTCTAACTGGTTACTACTAGCAGATGGAAAATATGTTAATTTTCATATATTTATCTTCAATCAAGCCACTTTACCAAATTCTCTAATTAATTATAGAAGTTATTTATAAGAGTCTCTTGGGTTTAAATGTTTATAATTGTATGATTTATAAATAGATTTAATTTTTTTTTCAATATTCACTCTGATGATTTAATTTTTTTTTTTCTTCAAAGAAGGAGAACAAAAAGGTGACAGAAGGCACCTGTGTATTGTTCCTGATTTGGATGGATGTACTGTGTAGATTTTGGATAAGTAGCCTCCTACTACTTGTTTTCTACTTAGATCTTTATTTTCAGTTGGGAGAGTGTAAAATAGTATTATTTTTTGCTAAATATCTTCCTAGCATCTAGCTTAATCACATATTTTTCTTTTTAAATTTGTAGATATTTGATTGTGAATTAGATTTGCTAAAATTTTGTATAAATATTTATATATATTTATAAAAGTGTTTGATAATTCTATTTTAAATATTATATTTTTAAAAATTTAAGTTGTGTTACCACTATAAAATGAATTAGAGAGCTTTTCTTTTTTATAGAGTGGAATAGTTTAAATAATGTTAGGGTTATCTATTATTTAAAGGTTGGAGAGAGCTCAGCTATGCCCTCTGGTTCTGATGCCTTTTAAAAATAGAAATTTTAATAACCATTCTAATGTTATCTAAAGTCTTGGTCCTTAGAAGTTGGCTTTTTAAAAAAAACTTATTCTTGGGTCTACTTTTATCATTTTCATTTGGCAAAAATTTATCCATCCCCTTAGATTTTCAAATTTATTTTCGTACAATTGCATATACTATTGTCTTACAATTTGATATCTGTCTTTATCTCCTTTCTCATTCTTCCTGCATGTATTTTTTGCTGCTTTATTTATTTATTTATTTATTTATTTATTTATTTATTATTATACTTTAAGTTATAGGGTACATGTGCACAACGTGCAGGTTCGTTACATATGTATGCATGTGCCATGTTGGTGTGCTGTACCCATTAACTTGTCATTTACATTAGGTATATCTTCTAATACTATCCCTCCCCCCTACCCTCACCCCACGACAGGCCCTGATGTTCCCCTTCCTGTGTCCAAGTGATCTCATTGTTCAATTCCCACCTATGAGTGACAACATGAGATGTTTGGTTTTTTGTCTTTGCTGTAGTTTGCTGAGAATGATGGTTTCCAGCTTCATCCATGTCCCTACAAAGGACATGAACTCATCCTTTTTTATGGCTGCATAGTATTGGTGTGTATACGTGCCACATTTTCTTAATCCAGTCTATCATTGATGGACATTTGGGTTGGTTCCAAGTCTTTGCTATTGTGAATAGTGCCACAATAAACATACGTGTGCATGTGTCTTTATAGCAGCATGATTTATAATCCTTTGGGTATGTACCCAGTAATGGGATGGCTGGGTCAAATAGTATTTCTAGTTCTAGATCCTTGACGAATCACCACACTGTCTTTCACAATGGTTGAACTAGTTTACAGTCCCACCAACAGTGTAAAAGTGTTCCTATTTCTCCACATCCTTTCCAGCACCTGTTGTTTCCTGACTTTTTAATGATTGCCATTCTAACGGATGTGAGATGGTATCTCATTGCGGTTTTGATTTGCATTTCTCTGATGGCCAGTGATGATGAACATTTTTTCATGTGTCTGTTGGCTGCATAAATGTCTTCTTTCGAGAAGTGTCTGTTCATATCCTTTGCCCACTTTGTGATGGGGTTGTTTGTTTTTTTCTTGTAAATTTGTTTGAGTTCTTTGTAGATTCTGGATATTAGCCCTTTGTCAGATGAGTAGATTGCAAACTTTTCTCCCATTTTGTAGGCTGCCTGTTCACTCTGATGGTAGTTTCTTTTGCTGTGCAGAAGCTCCTTAGTTTAATTAGGTCCCATTTGTCAATTTTGGCTTTTGTTGACATTGCTTTTGGTGTTTTAGTCATGAAGTCCTTGCCCATACCTATGTCCTGAATGGTATTGCCTAGGTTTTCTTCTAGGGTTTTTATGGTTTTAGGTCTAACATTTAAGTCTTTAATCCATCTTGAATTAATTTTTGTATAAGGTGTAAGGAAGGGATCCAGTTTCAGCTTTCTACATATGGCTAGCCAGTTTTCCCAGCACCATTTATTAAATAGGGAATCCTTTCCCCATTTCTTGTTTTTGTCAGGTTTGTCAAAGATCAGATGGTTGTAGATGTGTGGTATTATTTCTGAGGGCTCTGTTGTGTTCTATTGGTCTATATCTCCCTATTTTGGTACCAGTACCATGCTGTTATGGTTACTGTAGCCTTGTAGTATAGTTTGAAGTCAGGTAGCATGATGCCCTCAGCTTTGTTCTTTCGGCTTAGCGTTGTCTTGGCAATGCGGGCTCTTTTTTTGGTTCCATATAAACTTTAAAGCAGTTTTTTCCAATTCTGTGAAGAAAGTAATTGGTAGCTTGATGGGGACAGCATTGAATCTATAAATTACCTTGGGCAGTATGGCCATTTTCACTATATTGATTCTTCCTATCCATGAGCATGGAATGTTCTTCCGTTTGTTTGTGTCCTCTTTTATTTTGTTGAGCAGTGGTTTGTAGTTATCCTTGAAGAGGTCCTTCACATCCCTTGTAAGTTGGATTCCTAGGTATTTTATTCTCATTGAAGCAATTGTGAATGGGAGTTCACTCATGATTTGGCTGTTTGTCTATTATTGGTGTATAGAATGCTTGTGATTTTTGCACATGGATTTTGTATCCTGAGACTTTGCTGAAGTAGCTTATCAGCTTAAGGAGATTTTGGGCTCAGATGATGGGGTTTTTCTAAATATACAATCATGTCATCTGCAAACAGGGACATTTTGACTTCCTCTTTTCCTAACTGAATACCTTTTATTTCTTTCTCCTGCCTGATTGCCCTGGCCAGAACTTCCAACACTATGTTGAATAGGAGTGGTGAGATAGGGCATCCCTGTATTGTGTCAGTTTTCAAAGGGAATGCTTCCAGTTTTTGCCCATTCAGTATGATATTGGCTGTGAGTTTGTCATAAATAGGTCTTATTATTTTGAGATATGTCCCATCAATACTGAATTTATTGAGAGTTTTTAGCATGAAGAGCTGTTGAATTTTGTCAAAGGCCTTTTCTGCATCTATTGAGATAATCATGTGGTTTTTGTCTTTGGTTCTGTTTATATGCTGGATTACACTGATTGATTTGCATATGTTGAGCCAGCCTTGCATCCCAGGGATGAAGCCCACTTGATCATTGTGGATAAGTTTTTTGATGTGCTGCTGGATTTGGTTTGCCAGTATTTTATTGAGGATTTTTGCATCGATGTTCATCAGGGATATTGGTCTAAAATTCTCTTTTTTTGTTGTGTCTCTGCCAGGCTTTGGTACCAGGATGATGCTGGCCTCATAAAATGAGTTAGGGAGGATTCCCTCTTTGTCTATTGGTTAGAGTAGTTTCAGAAGGAATGATACCAGCTCCTCTTTGTACCTCTGGTAGAATTTGGCTGTGAATCTGTCTGGTCCTGGACTTTTTTGGTTGGTAGGCTATTAATTATTGCCTCAATTTCAGAGCCTGTCATTGGTCTATTCAGGCATTCAACTTCTTCCTGGTTTAGTCTTGGGAGAGTGTGTGTGTCCATGAATTTATCCATTTCTTCTAGATTTTCTAGTTTATTTGTGTAGAGGTGTTTATAGTATTCTCTGATGGTAGTTTGTATTTCTGTGGGATTGGTGGTGATATCTCCTTTATCATTTTTTATTGCATTACTGTAGCCTTGTAGTACAGTTTGAAGTCAAGTAGCATGACTATTTGATTCTTCTCTCTTTTCTTTTTTATTAGTCTTGCTAGCAGTCTATCAATTTTGTTGATCTCTTCAAAAAACCAGCTCCTGGATTCATTGATTTTTTGAAGGGTTTTTTGTGTCTCTATCTCCTTCAGTTCTGCTCTGATCTTAGTTATTTCTTGCCCTCTGCTAGTTTTTGAATATGTTTGCTCTTGCTTCTCTAGTTCTTTTAATTGTGATGTTAGGGTGTCAATTTTAGGTCTTTCCTGCTTTTTCTTGTGGGCATTTAGTGCTATAAATTTCCCTCTACACACTGCTTTAAATGTGTCCCAGAGATTCTAGTATGTTGTGTCTTTGTTCTCATTGGTTTCAAAGAATATCTTTATTTCTGCTTTCATTTCGTTATGTACCCAGTAGTCATTCAGGAGCAGGTTGTTCAGTTTCCATGTAGTTGAGCGATTTTGAGTGAGTTTCTTAATCCTGAGTTGTAGTTTGATTGCACTGTGGTCTGAGAGACAGTTTGTTATAATTTGTGTTCTTTTACATTTGCTGACGAGTGCCTTACTTCCAACTATGTGGTGAATTTTGGAATAAGTGTGATGTGGTGCTGAGAAGAATGTATATTTTGTTGATTGGGGTGGAGAGTTCTGTAGATGTCTATTAGGTCCGCTTGGTGCAGAACTGAGTTCAATTCCTGGATATCCTTGTTAACTTTGTCTCGTCGATCTGTCTAATGTTGACAGTGGTGTGTTAAAGTCTCCCATTATAATTGTGTGGGAGTCTAAGTCTCTTTGTAGGTCTCTAAGGACTTGCTTTATGAATCTGGGTGCTCCTGTATTGGGTGCATATATATTTAGGATAGTTAGCTCTTCTTGTTGAATTGATCCCCTTACCATTATGTAATGGCCTTCTTTGTCTCTTTTGATCTTTGGTGGCTTAAAGTCTGTTTTATCAGAGACTAGGATTGCAACCCCTGCCTTTTTTTGTTTTCCATTTGCTTGGTAGATCTTCCTCCATCCCTTTATTTTGAGCCTATGTGTGTTTCTGCATGTGAGATGGGTCTCCTGAATACAGCACACAGATGGGTCTTGACTCTTTATCCAATTTGTCAGTCTGTGTCTTTTAATTGGAGCATTTAGCCCATTTACATTTAAGGTTAATATTGTTATGTGTGAATTTGATCCTGTCATTGTGATGTTAGCTGGTTATTTTGCTTGTTAGTTGATGCAGTTTCTTCCTAGCATTGATGGTCTTTACAATTTGGCATGTTTTTGCAGTGGCTGGTACTGGTTGTTCCTTTCCATGTTTAGTGCTTCCTTTAGGAGCTCTTCTAGGGCAGGCCTGGTGGTGACAAAATCTCTCAGCATTTGCTTGTCTGTAAAGGATTTTTTTTCTCCTTCACTTATGAAGCTTAGTGTGGCTGGATATGAAATTCTGGGTTGAAAATTCTTTTCTTTAAGAATGTTGAATATTGGCCCCTACTCTCTTCTGGCTTGCAGAGTTTCTGCTGAGAGATCCATGTTAATCTGATGGGCTTCCCTTTGTGTGTAACCTGACCTTTCTCTCTGGCTGCCCTTAACATTTTTTCCTTCATTTCAACTTTGGTGAATCTGACAATTATGTGTCTTGGAGTTGCCCTTCTTGAGGAGTATGTTTGTGGCGTTCTCTGTATTTCCTGAATTTGAATGTTGGCCTGCTTTGCTAGGTTGGGGAAGTTCTCCTGGATACTATCCTGAAGAGTGTTTTCCAACTGGGTTCCATTCTCCCCATCACTTTCAGGTACACCAATCAGATGTAGATTTGGTCTTTTCACATAGTCCTATATTTCTTGGAGGCTTTGTTTGTTTCTTTTTACTCTTTTTTCTCTAAACTTCTCTTCTCACTTCATTTCATTCATTTGATCCTCAATCACTGATACCCTTTCTTCCAGTTGATCGAATCGGCTACTGAAGCTTGTGCATTCGTCACGTATTTCTCTTGCTATGGTTTTCAGCTCCATCAGGTCATTTAAGGACTTCTCTACACAGGTTATTCTAATTAGCCATTGGTCTAATCTTTTTTCAAGGTTTTTAGCTTCTTTGAGATGGATTCGAACTTCCTCCTTTAGCTCAGAGAAGTTTGATCATCTGAAGCCTTCTTCTCTCAACTTGTCAAAGTCATTCTCCGTCCAGCTTTGTTTCATCGCTGGTAAGGAGCTGTGTTCCTTTGGAGGGGGAGAGGTGCTCTGATTTTTAGAATTTTCAGCTTTTCTGCTCTGTTTCCCCCCCCATCTTTGTGGCTTTATCTACCTTTGGTCTTTGATGATGGCAACATACAGATGGGGTTTTGGTGTGGATGTCCTTTCTGTTTGTTAGTTTTTCTTCTAACAGTCAGGACCCTCAGCTGCAGGTCTGTTGGAGTTTGCTGGAGGTCCATTCCAGACTCTGTTTGCCTGGGTATCAGCAGCGGAGGCTGCAGAACAGCAAATATTGCTGAACAGCAAATGTTGCTGCCTCTCTGGAAGCTTCGTCTCAGAGGACCCAGCCGTGTGAGGTGTCAGTCTTCCCCTACTAGGGGGTGCCTCCCCGTTAGGCTACTTGGGGGTCAGGGACCCACTTGAGGAGGCAGTCTGTTCGCAGATCTCAAACTCCATACTGGAAGAACCACTACTCTTTTCAAAGCTGTCAGACAGGGACATTTAAATCTGCAGTTTCTGCCACTATGACCTGCCCCCAGAGGTGGCATCTACAGAGGCAGGCAGGCCTCCTTGAGCTGCTGTGGGCTTCACCCAGTTTGAGCTTCCCGCCTGCTTCATTTACCTACTCAAGTCTCTGCAATGGCGGGCGCCCCTCCCCCAGCCTCGCTGCCACCTTGCAGTTTGATCTCAGACTGCTGTGCCAGCAATGAGCGAGGCTCCGTGGGTGAGGGACCTTCTGAGCCAGGTGTGGGATATAATCTCCTGGTGTGCCGTTTTCTAAGACCGTTGGAAAAGTGCAGTATTAGGGTGGGAGTGACCGGATTTTCCTGGTGCCATCTATCACAGCTTCCCTTGGCTAGGAAAGGGAATTCCGTGACCCCTTGCACTTCCCGGGTGAGGCAATGCCTTGCCCTGCTTCGGCTCTCGCTCGGCGGGCTGCACCCACTGTCCTGCACCCACTGTCAGACATGCCACAGTGAGATGAACCCGGTACCTCAGTTGGAAATGCAGAAATCACCTGTCTTCTGTGTCGCTCACGCTGGGAGCTGTAGACTGGAGCTGTTCCTATTAGGCCATCTTGGAACTGCCCTGTTTTTATTTTTCTGAATCAAGCTAGTGAGTAGTTGATCTGTTGGTGTCTTTTAAAAATACAGATTTTTACTCATGGACATAAAGATGGCAACAATAGAACTACAGGAGGAAGGGGTCAAGGGTTGAAAAACCAACTATTGGGTACCGTGCTCAGTACCTGGGTGACAGGATCAATCATACCCCAAACCTCAGCATTATGCATTATACCCAGGTAGCAAACATGCACATGCACCCTTTGAATCTAAAACAGAAGTTGAAATTATTTTAAGAAAGAGCCAAATGGAAATTCCTGAATTGAAAAATACAAAATATACTTTTTAAAAAGAAAAATGCCTTATATAGTAGTTTAAAAAACCCAGATTTTGAATTTATTTATGCTTTATACTCTTTTATTCTATTCATTATTTTTCATTTTTATCTTTATCAATTCATTCCTCAAACTTTTTTACTATTTTGTTTTCCCTTTTTTTAGTTTCTTAAGATAAATACTTACTCATTTTAAGTCTTCTTTTTTCTTTTTTTTTAAAAGAAGACATTTTCCAGATGTGAGGGTGACCTGGCTTTGACATCTGTTGCCCCATTGATGGCCAGGATTGTTCGGCTGATCTGGCTGGCTATGCAGGTGTCCCCTTCCTTCCTCACTGTTCCATGTGCCTTCCTCTGGAAGCCGCATCGTTGGTCGAAGAGGATGACCATCCCCAATAGAGGAGGGCTGGTCTTCAATCAAGGGCATATGAGTAGCTGCACTCCCCTGATAGAACCTCCAAACAAGCTCTGAAAAAATGAAGACATTTTCTAATATCAACTAATAATGTGGAGAGAGTACTGGAGTTAAATCATCGTTTTGCAAAAATCATAATAAAACTGGTTCAGGCAAGAATCATCAATGGATATTAAATGTAGTGAGAAGTATGTGTAGACAGCACTTTGATCAGTGATCAAAATTAATGCCACCAACGAAGGACAGAAAAACAACATGTGCCTCCAGATATAATACATTCAGGGGTATCTTTTATGTAGTACTTGGACTGAGAATGTGAAACCTAATCTTGAGGGACCGTGAGACAGACTCCAACTTCTGATTGATTTTTATAAATACTTCAGTGCTCAAAAGGCAAATGTGTTTTTTTATATCTGTAGAACTGTAAATTTTCTATGTATTAATGTGAGTTGTTGATGTATGTGTATATATATACACACACACACATATATATGTGTGTATATATATTTATTCTGAGACAGTCTCGCTCTGTCACCCAGACTGGAGTGCAGTGGCGTGATCTCGGCTCACTGCAACCTCTGCCTCCCAGGTTCAAGCAATTCTCCCGCCTTGGCCTCCTGAGTAGCTAGGATTACAGGTGCACAAACTGCATCCAGAAAATTTTTGTATTCTTAGTAGAGTCGGGGCTTCACCATGTTGGTCAGGCTGGTCTCAAACTCCTGACCTCATGATCGCCCTCCTTTGCCTCTCAAAGTGCTGGGATTAAAGGCATGAGCCACCGTGCCCGGCCTGATGTATATTGTTAATTGTGGTTATGTCATATGGGTCCTTGCCTTTCTTGTTATATTTTGTTTACTCTTAGGTCTATCACCTTCTGAAAAGAGCACATTAAAATCTCCCATGGGAGTTGTATTTTTAAAATCAAATTCTCCTTGTATTTCTATGAGTTTTTGCCTTATATTTAGCTGTGACTTTTTAGGGGGAAGAAAGTTTCATGACTTTTCATTTTCTTTATCCTTTGTAATGTTTCGATCTTAAATGCATTTTATGTGATATATTATTGCAACTTTTCTTTCATTTTGTTTGAATTTGCTTGGAATCCCTTTATTTTAACTCTTTTCTGATCTTTTAAAGTGTATTTCTTATTTTTTAATTCAATATATTGTACTTCAATAAAGGAATTCAGACCATCTGCATTTAGGATAGTAAATATCCTTCCATGTAATTTTATGTTTCTCTGTATTTTACTTTGTTATTATTTCCTTTTTTCCCTTAATTAATTAATTTACTAGCTTGAGTAAATTGTCATTTAATCCTTTCTTTTTTCCTCTTGCTAATTTTGAAGTATTTCTCTGCTTTTCAATTCTGCAAGTGGTTACTTTTTTCCCCAAGAATCATCATTGAACATATATTATCTCTTATATCTGATTATGACAGCAATTATCAACTTCCTCCCAACAAATTGTTTATTTACCTATCCCTCTCTACTAAGAGCAAAATGAAAGGAAACCATTAGAAATGCTTTATTTCTTTACTCTTAAACTTTCTCTTAATTTTCTTTTCCAGGTCTTGCTCAAATAGTTTAAAACATTTAGTTTAGGCTGTTGTATTAGTCAGGGTTGTCCAGAGATACAGAACCAAGAGAATCTATGAAATGGAATTTATTAGCAGAATTGGCTCACATGATCACAGAAGTAGAGAAGTCTCCCAATAGGCTGTCTACAAGTTGGAGAACCAGAGAGGCACGTAGCCTGACTCAGTCCAATTCCAGAAGCCTTAGAACCAGGGAAGCACCCAGTGTGAGGAACCAAGGAGGCTACTGGTTCAAGTCCCAGGGTCCCAAAGCCAAAGAACCTGGAGTCTAATGCCCGAGGGCAAGAGGAGAAAGATGTTTGCTCCAGCTCCAGAAGGGAGGTTGTGGGGGACAGAGAGAGAGAGAGAAAGAGAAAGTCCTCCTTCTTCCATCTTCTTGTTACAACTGGGCCCACAGGGCGGGTCTTCCTTTCAGTGACTCACATGCCCAAAACACCCCCACAGACACCCCCAGAAACAACGCCCTACCAGCAGCCATCCAGGCATCCTTTAATCCAATCACATTGATACCTAAAATTAACCATCACAGCTATTACTAGGGTTAGCTTTTACTTTTTCCCTATTCTAAAACCTCTTATTTAAAACTTTAAATAAAAATCCCCATTTATATTATTCATATATGCATAAATGTATGCATATATATAACTTAATATATATGTTATATATATGTAATATTAGGAACATTTAACAGCCAGTATGTACAGGAACCCATCTATCAGATCAGAATAAATGCCCGCTGTGACTAAGCATTCTTGTCAGTGCCGCTTCCCAGTGTTTTGCTTAATCTACTTAATCTTCCTTCTTGAATGGTTTTTTTGGTTAGTGTACTCTCTCAAGTATGTTCCTCAGCAAGGGTAGATGGGTGACACACACTAAGAGTCCTTGTATATCTGCAAATATTTTTATTTTTCCACGTAAGTGTTCTTCTAGCTTGCTGTATTGCAATTGGAAAGTTGGGCGCTCATCTGTTTCTGTTTCTGTTTTCTTTTTAACTAATTTCTTCTTCCTGTTGATTGTCAGGGAAAAAACAGTGATTAAACAGTGGTGAAATTGGAATTTGGGACTTTTTGAAAAATTAGGCTATGTCAAGGTTTCTAGTTCTCTCTTTAGTTAGTCCATTCTGGGACTAAAAAAGCTCTCTTAATATTGAAATTAATCTTTCTTCAGATAAAAAATCCTTTATTATTTGTTTAGTTTTTGTGATAATTTCATCTGTTTCCTTTTCTTCTTCTGAAATGCTTGTTACTTGCAACTTAGGTCTTCAAGTGTTTTGCATCTTCTCCCTTCACGATTTTCGTCTTTTTACATTTGTCGCTCTGTTGTACAGGCTACTAAGTCCGTTTTCAGAAATGATTATCTTCTATTTCAGCTTATGTATTAAAAGTTTCGATGAGAATGTTGTATCATTTGTACCTAAAAAATGCTTTTTATTTTATTTATTTATTTACTTACTGATTTTTGAGACAGAGTCTTGCTCTGTTGGCCAGGCTGGAGTGCAGTGGCATGGCTCACTGTAACCTCCGCCTCCCAGGCTCAAGTGACCCTCCCACCTCAGCCTCCCCAGTAACTGCAACTACAGGCATGAGCCACCATGCCAGTTAAATTTTGTATTTTTAGTAGAGACGGGGTTTCACCATGTTGGCCAGGCTAGTCTTGAACTCCTGGCCTCAAGTGATCCGGCCTCCTCGGCCTCCCAAAGCATTGGGATTACAGGCCACTGCACCCAGCCTAGAAAGTGATTTTTATTCTTCAGTTGGATCTCCTCGAGAGCTTCTCTTAGATTGCTGTTTAATATTCTCACCTGAGTCTTCTGACATCGTACTCCAGTGGGTCCCCTGCTTGTTGAACTCTGCTGTGTCTCCTTTGTTCTGGTTATTGAGTGTTGGCTGAAAGAGATGTTCTTTTCCTTAACCTGCTCATGATTTTGTCAGGTCAACTGTTGGGTAAAATCACTGGGATCTTTCCAGTGCCTATGGGGCCTAGGCAATTCTAGCCTTAAGGGACAGTGGTGAACAAAACGGCCATGGTCACTCTGCTTCTGAGCAGAGGGAGCAAGCTTCTGCCCACAGGTCCAAGGAGCAGCTTCTTGTCACATCAGGGACTAAGAGTAGTTACCTTACTCCTGTTCCTCTGTAGGTTCTCTGAGGCCAGAAGAGTCTGGCTGGCCCTCCCAGAACCACACATGAGGGGCCTCCTCCAGGGGCACAAGCTGTCCACTACTTGGACAGATATTATTTTTTAGGATTTAAGAAAGTCATTGAAACTTCAAGCATCAACTCAAAGGAAAACGGAAGGAGGGAGAAAGGAGTAAAAGAAAGCCACCAAAAGTACTGCTTGACTAGGGAAGACTATAGATGCTATGTCTCTCTCTCTGTCTCTGTGTGTGTGTGTGTGTGTGTGTGTGTGTTTGTGTGTGTGTGGTGTCTGTAGCAGCTATAGTGGTGTATCTAAGTCATACAACAGTTCTGATGTGACCCCAGCTAATTCCAGCCTTCCATTAACTGAAACCATTTGCTCCTTGACTGGTTGGGTCTTTAGGTTCTGAGATCAATACTTTCACAAGACAGCTAATTAGCTCACATTCAGAAGCTCAAGAGCTTCATCAGGTCCTGCACCAGACAAACTGACTTCTGCTGTGAATTGGCATCGAGCCTATCCCTCCTTCTATTCTGCCAGGATTGGCCTTGTTTTCCTCTTCATATCACTTGGGGTTCAGTCCGAGAAGCAGAACCACTTGGTGAGATAGACATAGTAAGGGGTTGGCTATAGACATTTCACCTTATATAATTGCGGGGACTGGTCTATGCAAGGCTGTTATTTCTGTGTCTGGTGCTGAGGCCTGAAATCAGCATCAGATACAGAAGTGGGGAAGAAATGATGGACAGGAAGTGGGGAACTGAGGATAAACTGGATGGGCTGGAACTCAGGGAATGGGGTGGAATCCACACTGATGTCTCACTTCGCCCAAGACTCCAACTTTGATGAGGGGGATGATTTACAGAAATTGTGCATTTTCTCATGGAGCAAAAGCAAATTGCTGAACTGGCCCAGGGATCAGGGGAGCTAAAATGAGACCATTTGCAGGAGCTGATGGGCTTGGGGGAAGCTGCAGGTCCCAATGCTGGCCCATACCACCCAGAAGATATGTGACAATGTCTGTGAGGGCTTGTGCCCTGTCCTGGCCTCTGAGCATAACAAGAATGTAGCTGCTGCTGCCTTTCTTTGTTCTGAATCTCTTGCAAAATGTACTTGTGGCCAAAGTTGACCTGGCATGACCCAGAGAAGGGAATTCTAAGAAACACAACTCCAGCTTCACTAAATTGACATTGTAACGCCCCCACATCCTGTGAGGCTGCAGTCTTGTCATTTACTCTGAACTGTGGGCTACTTGATGGCCTTGTAGCTCACCTGTCTTCTTCCTTTGTCCCAGTGCCTGTCCAGGTCAAGGGAAGCACCTTCTCTGTGTGTACCAGACATTCCCAGCTTGGCCCTCCCAGAACTTCGCCCCACCCCTTCATGGTCTGGATTTCAGAAACCAGATCTAACTCCAGCTGAAAGTCGAAGGAGTTTATGGAATAATCTATGTGGATGTGGGCATCCTAGAACGAGGCTTTCCTCTTCTGTTCTGAATTCATGGGGAGCTTTAGGAAGCTGAAGCTGTGTGTGAGAAGGCTTTTCAGAGATACTGTGGAGTTCAAGGTTCAGGAATCCATACTTGGGAGAATGAAGTTAATATGGATGCTGCATTCACCTGGTCCAGGAAATCCTGCTTTCCTCTCAACCCCATCCTGGAGGTGTAGTACTGGACATTCCTGGTGTTTTGGGAGGCCAGACATTACAGACAGCCTGGTCCAAACCTTTCATTTTTCTTCCAGAGGCATCGAGAAAGCAGCCTTATTAGGAGCAATGGCTGGAAGTAGACTGCCTACCTTTACATCAGGGCCTGACCTTGTACTAGAGTATGTGACCTTGGGCACATTACTTGCCCTCTCTATCCTTGATTTCTTCATACGTAAAACAGGGGAAAGCAGTAGTACCTACCTTGGATTGTTACGTCTATTAACTGACAAGTAGACTAAGTGTCTGGCACCTAATAAATGCTCAATAAAATGTATTATTATATATAGACAGTTTCCCCATAACCAGAGCCCTCTAACTCAAGGAAGCAGGCCGTGGGGACTTCCTCCAGTTCTGAGTGGTTCTTCATCACAACTATCCCTCAAACTCATAGCTGGCTGTTGGTCACCTCTTTCCAACCTGTTCACCATTCTGCCTTGCACTGGAGTTAGCTGCTGGCTTATCTGCCTTCTCACTAAGCTGGCTCTATTAGGGTTCTCTAGAGGGACAGAACTAATAGGATATATATAATCCTATTAATACTTAATAAACTCCCCTATATATATGGGCGATCCCGTGATTACAAGGTCCCAAAACAGGCCGTGTGCAAGTTGAGGGGCAAGGAGAGATCCAATCCAAGTCCCCAAACTGTAGAACTTGGAGTCCCATGTTTAAGGGCAGGAAGTATCCAGCATGGGAGAAAGATGTAGGCTGGGAGGCTAGGCCAGTCTAGCTTTTTCACGTTTTTCTACCTGCTTTATATTCTAGCTGTGCTGGCAGCTGATTAGATGATGCCCACCCAGATTAAGGGTGGGTCTGCCTTTCCCAGCCCACTGACTCAGATGTTAATCTCCTTTGGCAACACCCTCACAGACATACCCAGGCTTAATACTTTGCATCCTTCAAGCCAATCATGTTGACACTCAGTGTTAACCATCATACTGGGGTTTCACTTAGCATCACTAGGAGCTGGGTCTACTTCATCTATTCCCATCACACAGCCTGGCAGACACTAGGCCTGCAGAAAAGCTTTGGGGGGAACCAACATCTTCAATTTCCAGAACTTCTGATTTGCGAAGACTTGTAGGTAGTCTAAGCCAATTGCCCACTCAATTTTAGGAATTCCTCTTTTAGACCATTTTGCAGATAGTCTTCTAGTCTCTGCTTGCATACTTCCAGTTATGGGAGACTCACTATTACTCAGGGCAGCCCATTCTCTTTTTTTTTAAACCACCCTAATTTTAGAGCTTTCTAATTTTAGTCAACAGGATTAATTTTTTCACCATTTGCATCAAGTTTTGGCTGGAGACTGCAAAATCATGCAGAGAGAGAGTTGGTAAATAAGAATTATTCTGGGTTTATGGATGACGTTATGAAATAGTAAAAAGGGTGACGGAGCACACAGCATAACTTTTATAAGCTTTGCTCAACTAGTCAGAAACAGGTCCTCGGAAATGTCTATTCATTTCTGCTTCCAGTGTTTATTGGGAACATTCTTATACGGTTGTTATTTACAAAGCCAGACAGAAGTTTATAGAGAGTTTGAAGGTAGAAGTTTATAGAAGGCTTGATGTATTTGTCTGCATGCCAGTCTCCTAAAAGTCCTCATTCTGGTCCACAGTTTTGGGGAGTGCAGTCATTGGAATTCTTAGCGTGCATCTGAAAGTCCCCGAAAGGAAGGGGTTAGGCTTTCCATTTTCTAAGAGATAGTTTTGCTGCCTTCTGGAAGGGATGATCAGATCTTAGGATAGGTGCCTCCCAATAACCCATAATGCTATTGGGAGTTTAGCCAGAACATTAGCCCCCTTGGATTAATTCAGAATTCATTCAAATAGTCATTCCCTAATGCTTACTCTATACAAGAATTTCCCTCAAGGTACTCACAACTGATTGGAGGTGAACAAAGATATGATCATGACTCTGGTCCCAGCCAGAAAGTTCTTAGAGCCTCCTTATCCAAGCAATCTGTAGTGGGGTGAGGCATTCCAGGAAACTTCAGAGAACTCCTCCTCTAAACCCTTTTTCAACAGCAAGTAGGTGAGATTTGGGGGAGACTATTGTGTAATAGAAAAAACACCCGAAAGGAGAATCTGGTTCCCTGAGGTCCACTTGCTGCTACCTCAGTGTTCTTTTGTAAAGTGAAGAATCTCTAACATGCGTGTTGGCTCTAACATGCTGAACATTTGCAACTAAAAAGCAGTCACAATCCCTGACCCCCAATTGCATAGAGCTTCATGGTTTCCACCCTGATGTCATTTGAATCTAATCCTCATGGTCCCCTGAGAGGCAGATGGGATGAGGACTATGATTTCCATTCTATGGATAAAGAAACTGAGGCTCAGCATGTGTCCAAGGTCGCATGGCAGGGGAATGGCTGAGCCTGGAGTTCAGGTTTTTCCCCACCCACTGCGATTGTTATGGGGCCTTCAGGCTCTGACAATCCATAATTATATAGTCAGCCTTAAAACGGCAAAACATTGAAGGGGGTGGCGGGAAGGTGACTATTAAGATGGTGAATGTAGCTTTTATGTGGAAGATACATCAGTATAAAAGCATTTGTATGGAAGGGAAAGGAGGAATGTGGGCTCAGACCGTCTCTGGGATAGTGATCTTTTGTCAGTTTATTAAATTCAGATTTATTGCTGACTTTCTGACCAAAAACATAGCTGTTAGCAGTCTATAACAAAGCAGAAATATGAATTTTCAGTGAATCTGAGAAAAAAAGTAAGAGAAGAAACATTAATGACCTGTCGTTTGGAATAAATCTTAGTGGTCACATAAACTAGGATGATAGGAATTTATATTGTCCCTTAACACTTGAATGACTAATGTGGCTAGAGTGGAGAGCCACAGAAATTATTTCTCTTAAAAAGCCAGCACCTGTTTGCAGGCTTTTGGAACTGTTTGATGAATTCAGGGAAGGTTGCCTTGATGTCCCCCAGTCAGGCTCTTGGTAGACAACACCAAACTTGAGACAGAGGTGGTGTTTCAGCCCTGTCCTAAGACCCTTAACTTGGCTGGTCTCAGAGGCTGTCAAGGTTCCTGAGTTGGTTGGGGAGGACCCTCAAGAGGCTAGAGAAGACCTTCTGAGAGACATTGATGAGCAGGGCAAGGGCAGCCAGAAAGGGTCTCAGATGGCCTTAGGGTGGATGTCCATCCGAACAGGTCCCTGATCCCACCACACACTGGGATCCTGGATTCCGTAGCATCAGAATTACTATGTTACAGCCAGAACAGCTCCCCAGAGATTTGTTAGTTTGACACCTCCATTTTTTCAGATGAGAAGACAGATTCACAGCATGAAAATAACTAGCTCAAACATACAGGATAAGAGAGTGGCAGGTGCAGAAGGAGAGCTCACACATCCAGGCTCCTGGGCATCACACAGCCCCTATTTATGGGACAATGGTCCTTCCTTATTCGAGTGTGAGTGAGTACAACCCTGCATCCCATTGCTATCCAACAGATATGCCATGTTTAGCGCTGGGGATGTACGATCCCCAACCCAAACAATCCCACTAAGATACTTCCTGTAAAAATCATTACCCATTCTAAAAACCTCTCTCACTGGCATAGCGTGTTACCATCTACACCATGTTTTCATGTATGGGATTCTTGCTAAATGAGTAGATTTTAGCTGCTCTTCACACACACACACACACACACACACACACACACACACACACACACAAATGGGTAATGATGTGAGATGATGGGTATGATAGTTTGCTTCATGTTCTCTTTATGTGATCCTCACAACCATACTGGAAAGGCACACAGAATGGCTACTTTTATTCTTTTTGTAGAAAAGATGAAGAAACTGAGGTTCAAGGAGTAAGAATTTCCTGAAGAACCCATGTGTCTTTCAGTGAAATTCTGAATGTATTGTAATGAAGTACGGTTAGTGGGTTAAGTTAATGGATTAGTCAACACCATTGCTGGGCACCATTAAGAACACAGAAAACCCCCAGCTCTGACCCTGTACCCCCAGCTCTCACGCTGAGACACTGCTGTCTATTAGAGAAAGAAGAGGTCATCAAACCCCCTGACCTCTTCTGGAATGGCCTGGGACTATCTTTGCCTCCCAGAGCCCACAGAGCCAATTCCTGGAGGTTTAAGTTAATGAAAGCCAGCTTTTTCTATAAACAGTTCACCTAAAATGCGATCTCTTTTTGAGGGTTTCCAGATCTGATTGGGGTGTCCTATTTTTTTTCTGTTATTTAAAAACACACTGTAAGTATTTTAAAACCCATTCATCCAAGAGAAAACTTCTGGCTAAATTTTATGCTTTTATTCATTTATCAAATTTACAGCATTTTATGAAAGGGCTTTATCTATGTAGGTGTCTTTTCTATCAAAAGGTATAAAACTACCCTTTCCTCAAAATGATATGTATGTGGCAATAAATACCTGCATTAAAAATGGGAATTCCAGCCAAGTGTTATGCATGGATACACCTGATCCTGTCTTTGTAATTATGGATGATATGTATTGATGCTGGGGATTATTTATCTCATGCTCCATAATTGGCTATTAATTTATGAATATGAGAGCTATATTCCAGGTAACCCAGAATGAAATGCTGCAGATTTGATTTATTGTGACCTGATAATGGGTGTTAGGGGTTATCCAAGTGACACACAGAGAACACAGAGGACACGGGAAGAAGCTGGAGTGTCGGAAGCGTTTTAACTTTGGCAAATACCAGATGTGTGAAAGGGTTTTAGGGGCCTGAGATTTAAGCCCATTTAGAGATTAAAATACCTTAATAATGACGACTTTAGCAGTCATTTCATTGATTCATTAATTCCCCCATTTATTATTTTTATTTTCTTTTTGAGACAGGGCCTTGCTTTGTCACCAAGGCTGGAATGCTCAATCACAGCTTACTGCAGCTTCGACCTCCAGGGCTTAAGTGATCCTCCTGCCACAGTCTCCTGAGTAGCTAAGACTACAGGCATGCACCATCACGCCTGGCTGATTTTTGTATTTTTAGTAGAGATGGGGTTTCCCCATGTTGTCCGGGCTCACTCCCCCATTTCAAACATATTATAGAGCACCCACTGTGTGCCAGGCACTGGGCTTGGCTCTGGGACAAAAATCATGAGCATAAACAGATATGTTCCTTGACCTCCTAGAGCCTATTCTCTTGTGAGGAAGGCACATCTTAAGATCACCACACGTTTGTGTCCTTCTCCCTTTTCTTTTTATTTATAGAACGCTGATATTGTTTGGGTTGACAAGATGCCCAACTAAACAACTACATTTCCCAGATTCCCTTGCAGTTGAGGGTAGCCATATGACACGTTCTGGTCAGAGAGATGTAACTGGAAACCTGCTGGTTATTTTGGGGACTTTGCTTTCCTGATAGGGTGACTGCCTCTTCCATCTTGTTGCTTCCTTTTTTCCCCCTTTCCTTAGAGAATATGACTATGCAGCTAGAAGTGAGCGGTTATCTTGCAACTATGAGGTGGCAATCTAGAATTGTTATGTGAGAAAAAATAAGCACCTACAGATGTGGTTAAACACATGGTAACTGTATCTTTTTTACATACAACCCATGCAGTTCCTACTGTTACACTCACATGTCTTGGGTGTGAGATTATGAGGCCAGAATTCTCTGAAGGGGTGGTAGGAGCCTGGAAAGGGTGATTCCAGCAGTGGCCAACTGCTAGGACTTGAGAAATGTGTCTGCAAGGGCTAAATAAGGTCTAGTCTCCCATGTTTCAAGGGCTACCCCAAGGTACACAGCATGTTGGAGTGATTTGTAAATACTCTTATCTACCACCGGATTGCATTGTGAAGTGGACACTGCTCACTTCACAAGGTTGTCACTTAGGAGGTAGAGATGGAAGAGTGTGAGTGGAAATCTCTTGTACAAAGGAAGGTGCTGTACAGAGGCCAATTACTTTTCTTTTCATACAAAATAGTCTGAAATTAAAGACAGGAAACATAATATGTATGTACATATCATATTATATATAATGACAGCCTAAGGAAAGGTGGATGTTTTCCTTTTAATTTAGAGATGGGGCCTCACTCTGTCGCCCAGGCTGGAGCGCAGAGGCACAATCACAGCTCACTACAGCCTTAAACTCCTGGGCTCAAGTGATCCTCCCTCCTCAGCCTCCCAAATAGCTGGGACTACAGGGTGCAAAACTGCCTCCTGAAGGATGATGCAGAAGGCCCTGGTTACAAAGGGCTGCGTAAAAAGGGCACATAGATGGCGTGCCCAGCATAGCAAAGTCCTGACAGTAGGAAAATGCTGGGAACCCGCGTAGGAAAGAACCAAGCCAGGACCCAAGGACTTCCATATTTTACAGAATGGATTGGAAACTAGGAAATGACCAATGGCAGGGTATAAGGGGTGTGTGTGCGTGTTTATGTTGAGGGTGATGTAGGGGGAGAGAAAAGCACCGGGTATAATTTTCTCCAACAGCCAGCTAAGCTGAAGGGATGTAGCGCCTATGCTTGAATTTTTCAAAGCAGTATTTGTAAGGCTTCAGGGTCCAGAGCTAGAAGTGACTCTGCAGCACAAGGCTGGAAGAAATCCAGGCTCAGGACCGCCTTCCCTTTCCTTCCCAGAGCCGCCCACCGACTGTTTGACAGGCACAAACTGGAGTTCTTTCCACACGGTGTGGCAGGGCCACGGAGAAGCCGCTCCTGGGTAATTAAACAATTAGCTCCTTGCACTCTTCCTGCAGGAACAAATCCGGGCCCCCATGGCATCTGTCCCCTCCTGTTCCTCCAGCTGGCCTCCTTGCCACGTGCACACCCTCTCCGGAACCAGGCCCGGCTGCCTGCGCCCCCCTCCCTTCCACTTCCGCCACCAGAAGGGGTGCAGGGAGGCCGGGCGGGAGGGGAGGGCCCAAGGCTCACGGGGGCTGGGTGACTGCCGCCCCAGCACGCGTGCCCCTGAACTTGTCTTCAAAGTTCTCCTACGGGGTTGGCAGCCCCCTCTTGAAAGCTGCTTCGTAGCCGAGGCAGCATATGGACTGTTGACAGAGCAGCTGCTGGGGAAGAAGACGCTGAAAGGAAGCCTCGAGGGATAAACAGGAGAAACCCATGTCACCACGTGGCACCCCAGGCGCGCGTCAATGCACCAGCTCGTTCACTCTCATCTCCTTCCGGGGGCGAGGAAAGTGGTTTTGGACTGCTGTGCTCGATTGTCTGCTCTTAAAATAATGAACATCATTATCATCCTAATGAGAATGAGTATGACAATGATAGCTAACAGTTCTCGAGCACTTATAAGTGCCAGCCAGTTTTCTAAATGATTTCAGGTGCGTTATTCCATGTGCTCCTTCAAACCGCCCTCTGAAGAAAGAACTGTTATTGTTCCCATTTTGTAGATGAAAAAACCAAGTCTAGAGAGCTTAAGGATTTTATGCTAGTCAGACGGCTAGTAAGTGACCCAAGTCTCGCGCCAAAGCCTTCACTCTTAATCATTCTTGTAATTTCCTATTACAAGCATTTTGAGTGTCAGACCACTGTAGTAGGACGGATAATTAAGATGCGTGGTGTTGTGTGATTTACAAAGCAATGGCTGCGTTCATTCTCTCATCTGACCTCCAGAGAGCAGGGACAGGTGAGAGTCATCTCTGTACTCCC
The DNA here is from genome assembly GCF_008728515.1 of Papio anubis. Lineage (NCBI taxonomy): Eukaryota > Metazoa > Chordata > Mammalia > Primates > Cercopithecidae > Papio > Papio anubis. The sequence continues at coordinate 68,522,619 of NC_044988.1, forward strand.
AGCCTCTAGAACTGGGTCTGGCACAGAAGCATACAGTGAATTAGAGGAATAATACATGAATCAATCAATCAATCAACCCTGGGAAGTGCTTTCACATTCATTTTGCAGGTGAGAAAACAGGCTCTTCAGAGAGTTTTGCCTGAAACCACATAATAATAAACTTGGTTGAGAGGAGATTTGAACTCTGATCGTCAGACCACAGGTCCTGTCCGCCCTCTTTCCTACCTGGAATGTAGCAGGTTAAATGGGGGAGAAGCCTGGGTTGGGGTGGGACAGGGAAAGAACATAAAGCCATGAGTATGGTTTATTTCAGAGTTGCTTGCGGATAACTTAATAAATCCCCAGGGTACAGAGCTTGAAGAGTATTGTTTCAAATGACATCTAGATTGAGAAAAAGATGTTAATTTTTTTTTTTTCCTGTCCCGAGCCCTGTCTGCAACCTGATCCCCAGTGGCCCCAGGAAGCTGTGGGTCTGTCAAATGCCGTTTCCCCAGGTGGATCAGTGATCCCAGTTGGGGATCTGGACCTTCCAGACGTGAAGGCAGAAGCGAAGAGCCCATTCATCACATTGAAAGCTGATACCTGACAGAGATTCAATCCCATCTTGATGCTGGAAACTTGGAGAGAAATGGAGTGGTTTAATTTTCTCAGGTACCAGAGAAAAAACTTCCCGAATATCAAAGGTAGGACCAGAAACTGCATGAATGACTACTAGAAAGCTCCACTTCAGGGCGTGGCAAATCAGGGCCTGGCTATTGGCAGTCTCTTATTTCCAGAACATGATTCTGGAAGATTCTTCAAATGTGTGTTGCACACAAATATGTCAAGCATGAATTTACTATGCTATTTGGCACAGGGAAAATACTATATCCAAACTCTGCCTCCTTTTAAGTGGAGAATGGGCTGGAAACCTGGAGGAGGTCAGGTTCCTAAGGATGGGCTTTGCTAAGCAGAGGAATATGGGGAGGATGCAGACTGGATTAACCAAGAGAAAGCTAAATCGTTAACATTTTGTGGCGTTGAACTTAAGATTTCTGAGTCCTTTAGAGTTCATGGACATAAGGACAAGAACAGAAGCCTGCTACATCTGAATCGCAAGCTTTGTAAAAGTCCACTGAGACCAGAGGCACTTCTACTCCAACTCTTGTCTAATTGGTGAGGTACAAGGGTATCCTTAATGGAATTCTCATATGTAAAGAAAGGAACCAGATTCCTGGGCCCTTCTGACTACCCATGATTTCTCCCCAACCTCATCTGAAATGCTTTTGCCCCTGGGTGTTTGCTTATGCTGTTCCTGGTGCCTGGAATACATAGTCCTCTTTTCCACTCACCAAACCTTTGTTTATGCTTAGAAGCATACATCGAGTCACACCCCTTTTATGTGTGTGTGAAGCCTTCCTTGGACACTCCCAGCTGAGCTGGTTACATTCTGCTTGGGATTCCCACTTTGCACATTCTTCTGCTTGTCACGTGCTATTGTCTTCGTTTTGTTAGTTTGGTTTAGGAGTCTGTTTCCCTCAGGCGGAAAGGAGGACAGGCTTCCTTCCTATTCCCTTCCAGAGGTCCAAGGGCCAGGTAGATTCTGGTGCTTGTTAGCAGCTCCTTTTTGAAAGAACAAGAAGGTATGATGTCTAACCTGTTGACAATGCCAGAATGGTTTTACTTTGTGTTATTCATTTTGAGCAAATTTCCAAGGGGACTTTGAGGGACTGATGGGGAACAACTTGGAGGACTCCTGAGATGCAGACTCCTGGAACTTTCCCTGTCCCTGAGTTGTGATTCAATTGAAAATGTGCACTTAGAAAGATATCTTCCCAAGTCAAACCTGTGTCCCAGGGAAAGGAAGGGCCAGGTGGAGACGGCAGATCTCATCCCCAAAGACCTCAAAGGGTCCTTTGGCTCCATGATTGCTCCCTCTTCAGTCCTTCCAAGCCCTGTTGATGTTATAATCCCTGTTATTCAAATTGCACCAGAGGAATCCATGCCAGCCCATTCTGGCTTCTTAGTCATTTCACTCATCAGCCCAGGATCCAGGGTTAATCATTCAGCTTCAGGTTTCTTCACTTGTGGATAACAAAGTTGCTAACTTCATAGGATGGTTAGAAGAATTAAATGAGAAGTTATTTATTTATCCATGTATTTATTTACACAATTTAAATGGCAGTATAACTAACATAGACTCAAGGGCATGAATCTTAACTATAAGCTCAATGATTTTTTTTACATACATGTGCAGCTGCTAACCACCACCCAGATCAAGATAGACAGTTAAATGAGATTTTAAAAGCTGACAGAAGCTTATAAACTGTAAAGCGCTGAAGAAATGTTGGTTTTGAGTATTACCAGGAGGTGGAGCCTCTTTCCCATTAAATTCCTCTCCCATAACTTCTAGGTTTCTAGAAATCATTAGCACCAGTTGCAACACCCTAGCAAATAATTGCTGGTGCCAGGACCTTGATACCCCAGCCATGCAGAGTGGAGACGTAGACCCATCCATTGCTGTTAATCTCCACATTATCAGCATGACTTCTCTGGGTCTTGTTAACCCCTGCACCCTCCCCTTCAGGCAGCAGTATGTCCTCACAAAACAGGGCCATTGACAACACAGTTGTGCAATTTCAATTCAGTACAATTTGATTCAAAAAGATGTGCCCTTTATGCTGGCCCTGGACAGAGAAGGGGAGAAGAAACTTTCTCGGCTGGGCCCTCCAAGCTGGGGCTTGAAGACTATGAGGCTGTGGCCAATTTAGTACATACCTGGGCCCTTCAAGCTGGGGCTTGAAGACTATGAGGTTGTGGCCAGTTTAGTACATACCTGTGAAGTGAAGGCCACAGAGGTTGGAGCTGTGACTGTCACCCTTCTCTCCCATGGGACTCTCTACCAGAGGGTTTCCAGACCCTCTCTCCAGTGCTGTCTACTCCTCTGGGCTTTAGCCAGCTTCTCCACTTTACCTGCTAGATTTCTCCCCTGGCTACTCTATGGCCCTCAGAACTTAGTGATTTGCTAAGAAACCCATCTTTTCTCTTCCACCTGGCTTCCTCCTCCTGGCTTCCCTCTTTCTCCATTCTGGCATCACTAACTCCCAATCATCCACTCTAAGCCACATCCGAGGGTCAATTTTACACAGGCTATGGTTCTTCCTTCTGAACTTTCTCTCTCATTATCTCCACTGTTGCCTTGAAAAGCCCCCATTCTGCCAGAGCCTCCTAACTGACTTTCTGCCAAAGCTGGAGTCCATTCCCTCCCTCACTTCCCTAACAAATGTTACCCACCCTTCCAGACCAAGGAAAATGCCTCTGCCTCCCGGAAGTACTCCTCGATTCCTTCAGTTACATGTTATTTACCTTTTCTGGTTGTTGACTACAGTCAGCCTTTCTCACACTTTCTAAGTTTCTCGCTCTGTCTCCCTGTCTCTGGTGTTAGTGCAGTATTTGGCCCTGGGCATTGGTGAATGAATGGATGAATACTGCATTTATGGCTAGACAACATAAGTAAAGGCAAAGCCATTGAGCTATTAATCATACTTTCAGGGACCCAAGCCTCTTTTAAAAGGCCAGAATATGCTAATTCAAGTGGAGGCTTTGAGAATCTTCCTTTATCCTCTCCATCCCTGACCCTTGAGCCTAACAGAAAAGGGCAGACACCTGACACCTCACACTGCTCAGTGCATGGAAATGTTGAATCTAGAGAAACTTTGTGATAATTACCTACCTACTTGAAAGTACAAACTATGTAATTTGCCTTTAAGTGATCTTAAATTATTATAAATAATGAAGTATGCTCAGAATACTCAAGTACTGGTACATCAAATTGAAAACAATTAAAATTAAGATGGATTTATTAGTATTGTGACTATTATTGATTAAAATGGTAATGATAAATAAGGAGAAATGTTAAGTACAACAGGGAATTGGTAATATTTCTTCAAAGTAATCATTTTGCTGTGACTACCCAATTATTAGTACATTTAATGTGTTATTCAGTGCAATTAATTACCCACTTTGCTTCTGGGAAGGCACTAGGAAAAAATTGCTTTCTGCCTTGGAGTGGAAAAGCCACTGCTTCTGGAATGATGTGTGATGAAGACCACGCTCTTTACGGATGTGGCTCCTAGCAGTTCTGATAGAAGCTGCACATGCCCTTGGGGAAGAAGGGACACAACAGATATAGCAGGTTCTCAGTCTCACAGTCACTTGCTTTTGTAACCATGGGAGGTGCTGGTAAGCAGGCTGGAGGATGGAGTCAGGAAACCTGGCTTGAGTCTTGGCTGGGTCAACTAGTTGTGTGACCTGAGTTTAGCTGCTGCACCTCCCAATGGTTCATTTTCCTCCTCTGTAGAATGGGAATAATACAGTCTGCCTGTGGAGATCTCTATGTAAAGGGGACCTGTCAGCGGGGCAGATGTGCTGGGCTGTAGTGATTACATGTCAAGAGCCTTAGGTCTTCCCCCAGGCTCACTCTGACTTGGAGATTTGCTTCTGGGTCCTGTAAACCACTGCTGGGAGTCACCTCTGGCAGTGTGCCATAGGTCTGTGACATCTAAATGCAAGGTGAACGTGGAAGGTTGCATACCTACCCTCTACCCCCACTGTCAGAGACATTTGAACCAGAGCAACTCCATCTTGAACAGGGGCTGGGTAAAATAAGGCTGAGACCTACTGGGCTGCATTCCCAGGAGGTTAGGCATTCTTAGTCACAAGATGAGATAGAAGGTCAGCAGAAGATACAGGTCACAAGACTTTGCTGATAAAATAGGTTGAAGTAAAGAAGCTGGCCAAAACCCACCAAAACCAAGATGGCGATGAAAGTGACCTCTGGTCGTCCTCACTCCTCATTATACACTAATTACAATGTATTAGCATGCTAAAAGACACTCCCACCAGTGCCATGACGGTTTACAAATGCCATGGCAATGTCAGGAAGTTACCCTGTATGGTCTAAAAGGGGAAGAACCCTCAGATCCGGGAATCGCCCACACCTTTCCTGGAAAACTCATGAATAATCCACCCTTTGTTTAGCATATAATCAAGAAATAACGATAAGTATAATCAGTCGAACAGCCCACACCCCTGCTCTGCCTATGGAGTAGCCATTCTTTTATTCCTTTACTTTTTTTAAACTTGCTTTCACTTTACTTTTTAAACTTGCCCCAAATTTTTTCTTGTGCGAGGTCCAAGAACCCTCTGTTGGGGTCTGGATCAGGACCCCTCTCCAGTAACACCACTCCGTCCTACATCCCCGATCCAGGTGATAGTCTCCACTAGCCTTCTCTTCTCTCTTTGCTGGGAAGATGTTAAATGGGACAAATGATGAGCTAATAATTGCTGGACACTTTTACAAAGCTCTTGTCTATTTGTTTTCTTATTGTCTGTACAACCATTCTACTAGGTCAAGGAGGTTTTATTAACCTCATTTATAAACAAGGACACTAGGGTTTAGACAATAGGGTCTAGAGAGGAAAAGTGACTCTCCCAAGGTCACAGATCTAAGAAGTGGTCACTTGTGTACTTGAACTTGAACCCTCTGACCCCAGGAACCAGGCTCCCTGCCCCTTTAGCTTTCTTATATTATTGCCACATTTCCTTATCCTCAGAGTCCTCCAGCTCCCAACTCTCCCCTATGCCAAGGTTCACTGTATTGTTTCATAAAGCTAATTGCTAGTTTTTACATAAAGGCTTTATTTTCTGAGCTCTAAATTGCCCAAATTAGATTTTATTAAGCTCACACGTATGATTTTCCTTGTTTTTATTAAAATTAAGTTCACTCACTTGCCATTTGCAAGGGAGTTTGAAATTAGATTGCTTGGTATCCACGGAAACACAGAGAGAATCTTCTATGTGATCAGACTTTTACCCACAGAATAGAAAAAAAAAAGGCAGCTGGTAATTAGGTGCGTAATTCATAGGCAAGCTCCTGAGCTCGAAGGCCAGGATCCTCTGCTTTGTGACTGAGCCATTACGACAGCTCTTCAGGCGCTTCCCTGTGCTGGGGAGGAGCAGGAAGGATGGGGGTGTGGGAGGAGCTGGTGTCAGTCCTAGCTCCGTCCCTCCCTCATTCTGTAATTTTGGGAAAGGCATGTCTCTTATTCTGGGCCTCTGTTTTCCCATCTGTAAAATGTGGAATTAAGGAAGTTAGGCATGGCAAAAAGATTTTATCCCACATTTTACTTCTGATTCCTGGTAGCGAATGGCTGTAACACTGTGATGGGAAGGCTTTTCAGGTCATACCTGAACTCAGCAGAAAATTGCATCTTGATTGACTCACTCATTCAGCAACTACTAATTGAGCAACTGCTGAGTACCAGGGACTCCTCCAGGCACTGGGGAATAGGTGAACAACTTAGAAGAGGCTCAGTTCTCAGGATACAACAACCATAAAAACAGACAGCTAAATAAATTAAATTTAAAAATGATCATAACAGAAGACAACTCAGGGAAGGTGATGCTACCTTAGATTTGTGGGGATCAGCAGGAGGTGATATTTGAGCTGAGACTTGAGAGGACAAGAACAACTCAGTCATGAGGAAATCTGGCTGCAGCCAATGTGTGCATCACAAGGTGGGATGGAACTTGGCATGCACAAGGAACAGAGACAAAGCCAGCGTGGCAGTTGAGGGTGAGATGATCTCAGATGGACTCAGTGTAGGAGACTGCGGCTAGATGGTGATTGATTTGTTATGTCTGCCATTGGCAAGGAAGCGGGGAGCCTCACTGGTGTGTGCTCCCTGTTTGTAATCCCTGGACCAAATGATCTCAGTGGTGACATTCCAGGATCGGCAAGGGCCCCTTTCTAGTATAGGGGTGTGGCTTCCAGAAGAAAGCTGTGGTTGTGTTACTTCCAATAGGGTGGGTAGGGAGGGAAGAGTCCCTTGGGAAAGGGGTTGTCATTTGAACTGGGCTTTGAAGGATGCTCATTTCCATACAAAAGGGTGACATGTCCTTCTCCCTGGTACCTATTTTACCCTGAAGAATCTGGGATGCTTCTTCAGCAATTTAGGCAAGGTGTAGCCTGGCATGGGTAAGGAAGACTATGTTGGCTGTTAGCCAGGTAACATAGACGGGACACTTCAGTTTTTCTGAGCCATAGTTCCTTCATCTTTAAAATGAGACAGCAATAACATTTATCCCTCAGAGTTTTGTGAGAATTAAGTAATAAATTGGCACAAAAACCTTTATGAAATATGATACCAGCATTTTAATATTTATAATTTATATATGAAACAGCTTTAATACAAGATTGACAATATTAAATACTATTAGTAAGATTTAAAACTGTTTGTTATTATTAGGATGACTCTTGATGCTCATCCCTCAGAAGAACTTCATGATTTTTCTTGAGTGTAAATTGTCACAGCTTTTATGGAAAACAATGAACAGTGTGCATCAATGGCCTAAAAAATATTTGTTTCTTTATGCCCAGGAATTCTACTTCTTAGAATTTAACAAAAATAAATAAGTGGACTTCTGCTTCTGGCTATGGTTGAGCAGGCTGTAGCAGCCTAATGCTCCTGCTAAGAGCTAGAAACACTGAACAAAATACAAAAGAAAAGTTGTGTGTATTCACACAATGGAATAATATACAGCAATGAAAATGAATTATTGCTACAAGAAAAACATCACGGATGAATCTTACAGACAATGTTGAGCAAAGGAACCAGATGCAAAATCTAGGCCAGGCACGGTGGCTCACACCTGTAAACCCAGCATTTTGGAAGGCCAAGGTGGGAGGATTGCTTGAGACCCGGAGTTCAAGACCAGCCTGGGTAACATAGTGAGACCCCATCTCATAAAAAAAGCCCCGTCTCCACTCCTTCTGGAATCTCCACCTGGCTCAGCCCACCTGCCTCGACTCCTGCCTCCACCACGTCCATCAGAGTGACCCAGAAATCCTACAAGGTGTCCACCTTTGGCCCCCCGGCCTTCAGCAGCCCCTCTTACATGAGTGGGCCTGGTGTCTACCTCAGCTCCTTGAGTTTCTCCTGAGTGGGCAGCAGCAACCTTCGGGGTGGCCTGGGTGGAGGCTATGGTGGGGCCAGTGGCATGAGAGGCATCACTGCTGTCATAGTCAACCAGAGCCTGCTGAGCCTTCTTAACCTGGAGGTGGACCCCAACATTCAGGCCGCGTGCACTGAGGAGAAGGAGCAGATCAAGACCCTCAACAACAAGTTTGCCTCCTTCATCTAGAGGGTAAGGTTCCTGGAGCAGCAGAACAAGATGCTGGAGGCCAAGTGGAGCCTCCTGCAGCAGCAGAAGACGACTCAGAGCAACATGGACAACAAGTTCGAGAGCGATGTCAACAACCTTAGGCGGCAGCTAGAGACTCTGGGCCAGGAGAAGTTGATGCTGGAGGCGGAGCTTGGCAACATGCAGGGGCTGGTGGAGGACTTCAAGAACAAGTAGGAGGATGGGATCAGTAAGCATACAGAGATGGAGAATGAATTTGTCCTCATCAAGAAGGAGGTTGATGAAGCTTACATGAACAAGGTACAGGTGAGTCTCTCCTGGAAGGGCTGACTGACGAGATCAACTTCCTCAGGCAGCTGTATGAAGAGGAGATCCGGGAGCTGCAGTCCCAGATCTCCAACGTGTCTGTGGTGCTGTCCATGGACAACAGCGGCTCTCTGGACGTGGACAGCATCATCGCTGAGGTCAAGGCGCAGTACGAGGAGATTGCCAACCGCAGCTGGGCTGAGACTGAGAGCATGTACCAGATCGAGTATGAGGAGCTGCAGACTCTGGCTGGGAAGCACGGGGATGACCTGCGGCGCAGGAAGACTGAGATCTCCGAGATGAACCGGAACATCAGCCAGCTCCAGGCTGAGATTGAGGGCCTCAAAAAGGCCAGAGGGCTTTCCTGGAGGCCGCCATCGCAGATACCAAGCAGCGCCCTTAAGGATGCCAACGCCAAGTTGTCCGAGCTGGAGGCCGCCCTGCAGCGGGCTAAGCAGGATGTGGCGCTGCAGGTGCATGAGTACCAGGAGCTAATGAATGTCAAGCTGGCCCTGGACGTAGAGATCGCCACCTACAGGAAGCTGCTGGAGGGCAAGGAGAGACGGCTGGAGTCTGGGATACAGAACGTGAGTGTCCATATGAAGACCGCCAGTGGCTATGCTGGTGGGCTGAGCACGGCCTATGGCGGCCTCACAAGCTCCAGCCTCAGCTACGGCCTGGGCTCCAGCTTTGGCTCTGGCGCGGGTTCCAGCTGCTTCAGCCGCACCAGCTCCACCGGGGCCGTGGTTGTGAAGAAGATTGAGAACAGTGATGGGAAGCCGGAGTCCCAGTCCTCTGACATCCTGCCCAAGTGAACAACTGCGGCAGCCCCTCCCAGCCTGCCTCTCCTGGCTGCCCCAGAGCCCTGGAGGGAAGCCGCTGTCCAGGGGAGCACAGGGTACAGGAGACCCTTACCCCAGGCCAGTCATATTGGACTTAACATAACTGCTCTCTTAATTACAGAAAGACCTGAGAGAGGCTTTGTAATCACGAAGTGTAAGAGCCTGATTGCTTATGCCCCCATGCAAGCTGCCTTCTTCTTCCCTCAAGGATCCGAATAGGGATGAGGGGATGCTTTCCAAATTTTCTAGTATGAGTTTTTACCGCTGTTATAATCAGAAAAAATATTAAATAACGTTCTTTATCTCTATGAGTCATATAATGTTAGTGTGCTGTGCCTGCAAGTCACCTGGGGGCCTTGTCAAAATGCAGGCTCTGGTTCTGTATGGCTGGGGGCCTGGGGTTCTGCATTTCAAACATCCCAGGGGATGCTGCTGCTGCTGCTGGTGCAGACGGTGCTTTGAAGAGGGTGGGTACAGGCTGTGACCCCCTCCCTGCTATTAACCTCCCTCCCCCCATGTTTCACACATCTTCACAGTTCACTGGACATTTCGTGCAATGATTATTAAGTAAGAGGAGTTTCAAGGAGGTTGAAATCTATACATGTTTGGGCTCAACACACAGCACTGTGGTGGTTACTTCTTTAGAGAACAGGTTCCCAGATTTGACCTCCTTTACACCCCAAACAGATAAAACCATTTGAACCCGCAGAAAGGGACTTAGAAATCAAGAGGCCTCAGTTATGCCAGTGACTCAGTTTTCCCTCCCCTTATGCAATTGATGGGATTTTGTGTACATTGTTGGTAAAGATGATGATTTCCATGGTCCTACAAAAGGGTTGTTATGGAGTTAGGGAGCTCTAAGTCACCAAGTCTTCACTGGAGGCTGGAGGGTCACTTACTGTGGTGTCATAACAGGGATTTCAACATCAAAGGGGAATGTGGCTAAAAGACCTAGAATATCCTCAGTATTATGAGTCAAAGATAGTTTTGCTTTCCAGTTCTATTACGAATCAAAAGATCATATTATGTCTTCTTGGAGAGATAAATAGGAAAATACTGAAGCTACATAAATGAACTATTTGTTTTATTATTTGAAATCGCAGAATCAAGCAGTGCTAGGGTGGAAAAGACACTTAAAGGCCTCTAGTTCTGCCTGCTTGTAGGAGATGCTCTGTAGAGTTTTGGTGCCGTGGTCAGAGAAGCCTCCCAAACTCAAAGGAGTCCTCCTGAGAGATGATTGTGGTAATCTGGTCTCCAAACAAAACGTCATTGACAGGAATAAGTTGCCTCCCTGGAATAAGTTGCCTCCCCTACCATTAGGTAGGTCTGACTGTTTGGAATTCTCTCAGGTAACTAGAAATCTGACTCCCTGTGATCTTCTCCCAATGTCCCAAGGTTTAAACCAGGTGTTTCCAAACGTCCCTGCTGACAAATATCACCTAGGCTGCTTACTTAGAATCCAGCCCAACTCCAACTTACACAAACAGATGCTCATGTCCCTCCTGGATATTTTGATTCAATGGGGCTGAGATGGGGTTGGATTTTTGTTTTAATAGCCGTGCTTACTCGGTTCAGACATATGGGCATATGGAATCAGTGAAGAAGGCATTTAGATACAAAGGCTCATTCCTTTGTCTCCAGAGAAAAATCCATTATTGAAAGTGTCAGATACAGGCTGACTGACTTCTTTATTTCATATTTACCATATGAGCTGCTAGGTCGTATTTTTTTCAACTGAACATAAATGTGAGATACACACACACACACACACACACACACACGTTTTAAAATGCCCCTGTCCTTATGATTGTGAGAAAGATAAGTGAAGCTGTTTTAAGGTAGCTACAACTAAACAAAGGATAGAGGAAGAAAATATTAAACTGTAAAAAACCTCACAAATACAGTTGTGATTAACAGCAGCAAAATTGAAGTCAATGTCCAATACTGAGGTTGGTGGACTGACTTTCATTTTAAATGTTTGCCCAAACTAGGAAGAACTACAATGATACTCATATATCCTTCAATCCAATACTTTTCTTCCTAGAATTTTAAAGTAAATCATTCAATAGAAAATAAAGGCCTATTCACAAAGATCCTCATAGAGGCATTATTTATAGCTTTGCTAAAATTATGAAAAAATTCAATATCCAATAATAGCCTGTTAAATAAACTGAGGTATAAATGTGGAATGAAATATGCAGCTACTAAAATTATTTTAAAAATCTCTGTCAATTGGAAAAAATGCTTATAACATTCAATGTAGTGTTGCGGAAAAAAAATTAATCCATTTACAGTTTTTTTGGTATGTGGCTGAGAGATGAGAACAAGGAAAAGGTACACTTTTGTTAAACAATTATTTGCCTAATGAAAATATATATTTAAAATAATACCATTAATACAATATTATATACACAAAGCCAATAGAAAATTTTATTTAGAGGAAGTAGAGGATTAGGCCTTTGATAAATATCCACTGAAATCAAGGCCTCCCTCTTTCACAGGACCCTAACTAAGGTCTTTGAGGTGTGGAGGGAAGGCTCTTAGGGTCAGCTGGTTCAACCTCCTAAGCGTTGTAAGGATGTTATTTTAGCAACCTTGACATTTGATACCCTTGGGCTTCTTTGACATCCATTACTGGTAAGCAAGCTGGGAAGTTTTCCTCAAAGCTCACCGCTACCTTTGGGAGAGATCCAGTGTGGCGGGTGGTGAGTAGAGGCAGATGGTCAAAAGCGCAACTAGGAAAGCCAGACTTCCCATCCCAAATTTTGTTTGTTCAGACCAGAATTCTTTTGTTCAGAGCAGATTGGCACCAACTTCTCAAAATTTGCATCGGAGAACAAAGATTCATGTTTGAGTAAAAACAGTGAGAACAGCACAGCTTGCTTCTTAAAGGCTCCTCCTGCCCCCACTCCCACCCACTCAAATTCTCTATTTCTGATCTTTCAGGGGCAGGGAAACCCAGGAGTCTGATTAGGAACAATTTCCTGGACTAGAGGCAAAAGCCTCTGAGTCAGGGCCTCCTGAAAAAAGGAATTGGCTCCAGGCGGAGACTTTGAGAGAGCTGGTCTGGGGGCTGCTACAGGGGCATTAGGGGCATTTCTGGGTTAGGGTAAATGTTCCTGAGCATCAAATTTACCAGGTTAGAATCTGGATAAATGGAATATTACTAATTATTTTGGCATGAGCTGGATTTATGTATAAAGAACAGATGTTTCACAGTCACAAAGCCCACACTCATCTTGGCTCTGCCTATTATTAGCTATGGGATTTGGGTCAATCACATTCCTTTTCTGGACCTTAGTTTCCTTACTTATGAAATGGGATAACAATTTGTCTTGTACAACTCACAGGGATGTTGTAAAAATTTTTTAAATACTAGATTGGAAGTATTTGATAACTTCAAAAGATTGTGTATGCTAGTTATTTTAATAATACTGGAAATAGTGATATTGCAATTCTGAATTTTATTTTAGGGTCTTAAGTATTGATTCCTATAGGCTTGTAATTATTTAAGGAATGATGAATAGACTGCCATGTATTGAGGTTGTATTACAAGTTAAATTCTTTTTCCATCTAGGCTACAGGAGGGTTGAGTGGTGGGGGGTGGTCAGTGGAGGGGTGGTAAGCTAGGCAAAGTATGTAAGGAAGACATGCCTTCAGAAAGCCTGCCCAGACACCTCAGACCTTGTTTGTTTTATATCATTGTCTTGTCTATAAAGAGGAAGTGTGAATGCCAGTGTCCTAAAAGATAGGAGAGAATCTTGAAGTCTTTTGCAAGAATGATGAATCAGAGATGCCTGGGATAGAATCAATATACCATAATTAACTGTTGCCTTCCTTACTGACAGTGAGCTAGAAGATTTTAATTTTTTTACTACTACACACAATACTGTGATGAAATTCTTGTATACATGTACAAGATGTTGTGTGGGGCACACAAACAAGTATTTCTTTTGGAAAAAGTCCTAGAAGTAGAAGGGTCATGTCAATTGATATGTGCATTTTAAAATTTGATGGGCATTGTCAAGTGGCCTTCATTGGTTAGCTTCACAAGTTTACACACAAAATGGGCCTTGAGAACGTCTCTTTCTTCACATCTTCACCAACACTTGACATCTATCTTTTTACTTTTTACCAAATAACTATCTTTTCTCTCACTAATTGTGATATGCAGCTTTACATGCTTGTTGTGTATATATTTTCTGTGTGTTGCCTGTTTATTTCCTTTTCCATTTTTTTCTGAGGATTTGTCTTTTTCCTCTGTTAAAAACTATTTTTTTTTTTTTTTTTTTGAGATGGAGTCTCTCTCTGTCCCCCAGGCTGGAGTGCAGTGACACGATCTCAGCTTACTGCAACCTCCACTGCCTGGGTTCCAGCGACTCTCCCACCTCAGCCTCCAGAGTAGCTGGGATTACAGGCACCTGCCACCGCACCTGGCTAATTTTTGTAGTTTTTTAGTAGAGACGGGGTTTCACCATCTTGGCCAGACTGGTCTTGAACTCCTGACTTCGTGGTCCACCCGCCTTGGCCTCCCAAAGTGCTGGGATTACAGGTGTGAGCCACTGCGCCCGGCCTAGAAACTCTTTATATGCTCCATATATTAATCATTTACCTGTTAAGTATGTTGCGAGTATTGTTTCCCAGACTTTTAAACCTGCCTTATGGTGTATTTTAACTCAAAGAATTTTACAATTTGTATGAGGTTAAATTTGGGAAACCAACCTTCTTTCCTTCATTCCTTCCTCTCTCTCTCTCTCTTTTTCTATCTTTCTTTCTCTTTCTCTCTTTTTCCCTCCCTCCCTCCTTCTCGCCCGCCGCCCTCCTCTCCTTCCTTCCCTCCCTCCCTCCCTCCTCGCTCTCTCTCTCTGTCTCTTTCTGTCTTTCTCTCTCTCTCTCTTTGTTTCTTCTTTGTTTTTGACAGAGTCTTGCTCTGTCGCCCAGGCTAGAGTGCAGTGGCATGATCTCAACTCACTGCAACCTCCACCTCCCAGGTGCAAGCAATTCTCCTGCCTCAGCCTCCCAATTAGCTGGGACTACAGACACGCACCACCATGCCCAGCTGATTTCTGTATTTTTAATGGAGTCGGGGTTTCCCCATGTTGGCCAAGCTCGTCTCGAACTCCTGACCTCAAGTGATCCTCCCACCTTGGCCTCCCAAAGTGCTGGGATTACAGGCATGAACCACTGCGCCTGGCTGGGAAACATTTATTTTACAGTTCCTGGATTTTGTCCCTTGCTTAGGAAGACCTTGCCACCCTAAGTTAAAAAAATATTTACCAGTTTTCTTCACTGATGTTTTCTTCTAATATTTTTATGTTTTTGCTCTTTAATTCATCTAAAAGTTGTTTCCTGGGGATGGATGGTGTGAATTAGGAATCTAATACAATTTCTTCCCAAATGAATAGCTATTCGGTTCACTTCCACTTGTGAATTTGTCTGTTGTTTCTCCATTAATTTCAACTACCATCTTTGTTGTATACTTAATTTTCATATATACATGAGTTGGTTTCTAGGTTTTTAATTCTGTTCCATTGATCAGTTTATCAATGTCTGTACCAATAATAGACCATTTTAATTACTATAGCATACAATGTGTTTTGACACCTTGTAGGATCTGGTAGGATAAGACCCAAATTTAAAACGCTATTGAATTTAGATCAAAATTGCATGGCTGTATATATGTGGGAAAAATCAGTATATTTTCAATATTAAGTCTTGAAATTCCCAATCAGGAATATGGTTTATTACTTCATGTATTTAGGTTCACATCATTAAGTACATTTTTTAGTTATCTTTAAATAGGTCTTGTACATTTTAAAAATTATATTTATTTTCTAGATTTTTTTGTTGTAAATGGAATCCTTTAAAAATTATTATTAGATTAATTAGTACCGGCATATAGGAAGCCTATTGAATGAATTGTATTGATGTATTTACCCACAGTTTTTTGAATTTTTTTATTGTAATAGCTTTCAGTTGCTTCTCCTGAATTTTTTTTTTTTTTTTTTTTGAGGCGGAATCTCACTCTGTTGCTCAGGCTGGAGTGCAGTGGCATGATCTCGGTTCACTGCAAGCTCCACCTCCTGGGTTCACGCCATTCTCCTGCCTCAGCCTCCCGAGTAGCTGGGACTACAGGCGCCCGCCACCACGTCTAGCTAATTTTTTGTATTTTTAGTAGAGATGGGGTTTCACCGTGTTAGCTGGGATGGTCTCGATCTCCTGACCTCGTGATCCACCTGCCTCACCCTCCCAAAGTGCTGGGATTACAGTCATGAGCCACTGTGCCCGGCTTGAATTTTTCTTAAGTGGGCAATCATCTGCACAGAGTAAAAGTTTTTTTTTTTTCTTTCCAATCTTTATATCTCTAATTTTCTTATCTTTTGATCCCCCAGAACACTAATGACTGGTACCTATGACAGCAATCAATTCTGTCCTGCACTTATCTTTCGTGGGAATGCTTCTAAGAATTCCCAATTAAGTATTTAACTGCTGAAGGTTTCTGATAACCATTTTTTATGTTGAGGAACTTGCATTCTATTTCTGACTTACTGATATTCTAAGAAATTAATTCTGAGTGTTGAACTTTATTGAATGCTTTTTGTATTTATTGAGGTAATTAATGTTCCTTAATCTCTGTACTGAATTGCAGGATGAATTTCTCTAATGTTGAAATGTCTTTTGTCCCTGGGGTAAGCTCTCCTTGGAAAAAAATGTATTCTTTAATATACTCTTGGATTTTATTTGCTAATATTTATAATTTAGGAGGTTTGCCTCTGTGTTTGCAAGTGACAATTGGCTACCACTCCCTCATGATTCTTATTTTCCTTGTTCTCATCTCTAATGTCATTTCATTGTTAACTATAATCTATGGTCACCTTAGGCATCTTACTCTTCCCCAAACATGTCAAGCTTTGTCACACTTCAAAGCCAATACGTTTACTATATCCTTTGCCTGGAATTTCTTCCCTAGGTGTTTATGTGACTGGATGCTTATTAATACACAGGCACCTGAATTTATCGCCACTTTATCTAAACTAGCCACCTGCTGTCATTCTCTGCTCCTTTGGCCTGCTTTATGTCCTCTGTGGTACTGTTTCTATCAGAAAGTATGTTACTGACCAATTTGTTTCCTTGTTATTATCTGTTTTTTTCCTAGTAAGCTGTCACTCCATGCTCAGGGGAGTTGTCTGCCTGGGCACTGCTGCATGTAGATCACAAAGTAGATGCTCAGGAAATATGTATTAATAAATGCTTCCCCCCCCCACCCCAGATAAGGTGCATGGAAGACAAAATTTCTCAGTTGCTTTAGGTTTGAAAAATGTTTTTATTTTTTTGTCTCCTTCATTGTATGCTAGCTGATTGGCATATAATTCCAATATATAAGTGGCAGCCTCTGCATATGTAAAATGGAGATAATAAAGGCACCTGTCTCATGGAGATTTTAATGGCATTAAATGTGAAATGTATATAAAGCACTTATTGCTATGCCAGGCATGTAGTTAGCGTTCAGTAAATGTTGCTGTTACTGTTATTGACCACTCCCTCACGAAACACCTGAAGGGCCTCCCTGTGTCTCAGTTTCTCCCCATTCTCAAATGTGGTCAGCAATCCTGGCTCCCTTATTCCACATGGTGCTGTAAGGATTTAACATAACTATGGCATTTGAAAATGATAGAGTGTTATGTGAACACTGTGACTCTTTTCTGCTGTACCCAAGACAGAGCCTCACTAAAGGAACCTGTGAGGCAGCGCACCCAGTGAGCAGGGAAAAACTTGGAGCTGGACAGCCCTGGCCTCAAATCCTGACTTGACTATTGACCAGCTGTGTGACTCTGAGCAAATTTTAAGCCCCTTTGATCCTCATATTGGTTGTTATTGCTACTCACTTCTGTAAAATAGGGAATCATGCCCATTTCACAGGGTTACTGTGGGAATTAAATGAAAGCGAACATGTAAAAAACTCAGTTTAGCACTTTTCACAAGAGTGGGCTTAATGATCATTTAATAAATATCTATTAATATTATATTTGTCTATGAAGTGAATTGGCAAGCCATGATTTAGAGCATTCTCTTTCCAATTTTCCATCATCAAAATAATCACACTTCGCACATCTTCACTGGCAGATTTCACAGTTAGTGGATTCAGGAAAAGTTATTTATTTGAATAACAAATTCTTCGCCCAACTCTCCAACCTGCACATTCAAGTGGGGGTTGTTAGAGATCTGTGTGCAGTATGGGTGGATTGCAGGAGGCAGTGACAGTGGTCGTAGAGTTAATGCATAGGATCCTTGCTGTATGCCATTCACTGTGCCAGGAGCTTTACAAACTCGCCCTCATTCATTCTCTTCTTACAGATGAGAAAGCAGAGGCCCAGAGAGGATAGATAACTTGCCCAAGGCCACACAGCTAATCAGAGGCAAAGCCTAGAGCTGAGCCAGCAGCTAGACTTCAGAATCTGTGTTCTGTGTTAGAATGGAGCAGAGGCATGTGGGTACAGTGGCTTTCTTCTCGGCAACTTGCAGCATGTCTGAGAGAGGAAGCAAGGGGTCTCGACATCCTCCCCACAGCAAAGGGAGAGCTCTCAGCCCCCAATCTGTCACTTTTCTTGGGTAGAGGTTATTTACTCAGAGAATGTGGTTGACAAATTCTTTTATAAATGAATGAATAATCAACGAAGAAGTGCATCAACAAATGTCATCTTCTTCTGAAGACCCCTGTGAATAAGCCTACCAGAATATGCTGGAAAGGTCACAAAGACAAACACTGGATTCACTGTTAGACCAAACCATGGGTAATGCTCAATCTTAGCATCTATTCTTGGCATATGCAGTAAATCCTCACTTAATGTCGTTGATAGGTTCTTGGAAACTTCAACTTTAAGCAAGATGATGTACAGTGTGATAGACCCAATTTTACCATAGGCTAATTGATATAAACAAGAGTTAAATTCCTACAGCACACAGTATGTCATTTTGCTTAAAGTCACAGTTTCCAAGAACCTATAGATGACATTAAGAGAAGACATAGCTGTGTTTTCTTCTATTAATTACATTTGTGTATGTGGCAGGCTGGCTAGCTGCTCACCAAACTTAGAGCTGTGTTTCCCAGCTTCTTTTAAAGTAAGGTGTGCCATGAAACGGATTCTTTCCAGGGGAATATGAGTGGAATTGATGAATGTCACTTTCTAGCTGTGGTGGTTAAGAAGTAAGGGTGTGTCTTCTGTCTTCTTTCATTTTCCTCATCTGCTGACAGAATGAGGAGGACCCTGAAGCCCTAGGAAACAAGAACAGAGCCACAAGATGGAAAGAGTTTGGGTCCCCAGAAGGTGGCCCACCAACCATCAATATCTGTGTTGGAAGTTCACCTGAATGAAAAATCTTTTATTGTATTGAACCACTGGAGTTTGGGAATTTGTTATAGCTGCTAGCATTACCTTATAGCTGTAGCGTTGCCTTGTTCATTTTGCTGTTGGTAAACTAGTAAAACTATAACTAATAAATAGCAGGAACATAAGAAGGATGCCTCAGAAACTCCCTCTTCCTCTCTACTAAAGGTACAGGAATGGTTATTATAGTTTAAAAGGCAGTTTTACATAGTCATTGAACCCTTACAACTTGGCGTATTTACTGTTATATGGAGAAGATTGGAATTCAGTTAAGTGGCTTCTCCAAGGTCACTCAACTGGCAATTAAGAGGGAGAATGCAGACTCCAACCAAGGCTTGTCTGGTCTTGCAACCTCTACTACTTCTGTCACGGCACAGTAATAAATGTGAAATTCGATGGGGATAAGTTCCCTTTCTGTCAATATCATGTCCAAGATGTTTGGATATGTCCTTCTCCTTCCTTCTTTTCACCTTTGTCTCTGCCAGAGTTTCTTTAGGATGTAGTGCCCAAGGCTTGTGATTAAAAACAGCTGCAGAAGCAGGAGCAAAACATTACCTTAAAAATAAGTAGCACCTCAGAACACAATGTGCATGGACTTCTGGGAGGTGGACAGAGTTGGTGGGGTGTTTGACATAGAGCTGCCATAGGGAAAGCTTTGGTTCTCCACAACAGGCATCTCTTTCTGTGGTTGGTTATTGCTGGGAGTCTCAATGAACTTGGTCTCAGAATCCAGGGCAAAAAAAATGGACTTGCTCTTCTGCTAAGAAATGAGAAGCCTTCCTTTAAGAGTTCATTATCCAATTGGTTCAAACATATTTAATAAAATGGAAAAACTCTCATCAAAAATATTAGGTAAAAAAAAATACGATGCAAAATAGCTGAATCAAAATTTAATTAATATTTTTATACACACACAGTTGGCAAAAAGATTGCAAGAATACACCTCAGTGTTAACAAGAAGTATTTCTGTATGATGAGCACAGGGTTGAAATTTATTTACGTTTAAATTCTTTTCTGTCATTTTTAATTTTTGTACAATAAACACATACTACTTTTGGAATTAGAAAAACATGTTAAGAAAAAAGTAGAGGTTACTGAATTAATTTAGTTTTAAAATAGATTTTGCTTGTTTTCAAATTATAGCTTTGTCAAGAGATACAAAAATTAAATGAGCTACAGAGGTTCTGTAACAAATAATAAATTTATATTTAATTATAAATTATATAATGTGTTATCAGACTAAAATTTAAAGCTACCATACAGGTTATTCATATAATATTCAATTTCAAACTTTTAGATTTATTCTGAATTGCCTAATCCACTACATAGAGTTCAGATAACATATAAATTTTCATTTTGTTTTTGATATTTTGGTTTGATTTATTTTTCCTAAAAAAATGACACAAGCAAATAAACTACAAATGCAAACCTATGTAGCTGAAATTAAAAAGCAAACTAGATGACAAAACATGTATATAAATTTGACAGAAAGTTGAGATTTACATTTTTTGAAGAGTATTTAAAAAGTTATTTATAAGAAAATAAGTCTCTAATAGGTAAATGAACAAAAGCTATAAGCATATTTTTTTTAAAAATTAATAAAATAACAAATGTATAAATGCATTTATACATTTCATAGTATAATCAATGCAATACAATATAAACAACTATTCTAGACCCCAAATGCTGACAAAAATAGTTGTGAAACTAGAAAACTCCTCTCCAGTCTTCTTGGAATTACCTTAGTGAGCTTCAAGAGCCAGAGCTGCCCCTCTGATTCTTTCTTTTAGTTATTCCAATTATGGAAATCTGCTTTGCAGATAATACAGTAGAAATAAAAGGTTAAATGAAGAAAAAATTAATTTGAGATGGAGTCTCACTCTGTCACCCAGGCTGGAGTACAGTGGTGCGATCTCAGCTGTTTGCAACCTCTGCCTCCTGGGTTCAAGGGATTCTCATGCCTTAGCTTCCTGAGTAGCTGGGATTACCAGTGTGTGCCTCCACACCTGGCTAATTTTTGTAGTTTTAGTAGAGACAGGATTTCACCATGTTAGCCGGGTTGGTCTTGAACTCCTGACCTCAAGCAATGCATCCCCAAAGTGCTGGGATTACAGGTGTAAGCCACAGTGCCCGGCCTAATATTTTCTTAAAGTGTAAGGAAAAATGCTTGAAACAACTCAACTGATCCATGGAATAGGAACAGAAGTAAATTCTGGTGCCCCCACCGAATGGAATAATATAAAGCAATGATTATAATGACAATTATGAAAACAATAAAATTATGGGAAATATGTATGATGCAATATTAAATATAAAAGAATATTCAACTATATTTCTGCTATGACTTTAATAGTAAAATTATTTGCACCTATGATCAGGGATGGAAAAGAAGAAAAAATGAAAGTAGTTAGATCTCACTGAAGTTGCAAATGACCTTTTCTCCTTCCTTAAGCTTTAAAAAAATTGTTTGAATGTATATATGAATGAAAAGAAAGAAAATTTATATATATTCTTATCTCCATAAACAAAATGTTTCTAAATACGACTCTCTGTGAGACTTGTGTTGATATAATACCTGTTTTAGAAATAAAATGGTTAAAAATCACTATAATAGATTAATTAAACAAATATTTATTGATCTTTGTGTTTCTTTCCATTGTTGCTGTAATAATTTCCATAAACAGGGTGGTTTAAAACAACACAAATGTATTATCTGATGGTTCTGTAGGTTAGAAGTCAGACACAGGTCTCACTGGGCTAAGGTCAAGGTGTTGACAGGGCTGTATTCTTTCTGGAGGCTTTAGAGAATCCATTTTTCCCCCCTTTTCCAATTTTTAGTGGTCACCTGCATTTCTTGGCTCATGGCCCCTTCCTTCATCTTCAAAGCCAGCAATGGTGGGTTGAGTCCTTCTCACATTGCATCACTTTGCCCCTCTCTTCTGCCTCTTCTTCCACTTTTAAGGACTCATATGATTAGATTGGGCCCACTGGGTTAATCTCCTTATTTTGAGGTCAGTTGATTAACCACCTTAATTGCATCTGATATTTTAATTCCCTTTTGCCACGTGAAGTAACATATTAATCATCATTCTGCCTACTCCCAGCTCTTCCTTTGTGCCAGATGTAGTGCTAGGAGATGCTGGGGAAGTGGGGAGATGGGTACAAAGATGAAGTTCATGGTTAGATATTGAGATCAGCTCTGGAAGAGAATGCCTACAACACCATGGAGACAGTGGTTAGGCTCACAATAAATTAACAGACAATTTGCAGAGACTTGGGAGGGAAGCATGGTTCCTTCTGGGCAACTCAAGGGAGGTTTCATTGTGGATTAGCATTTGAATTGGGCATGAAAGGATACGTAGGAATTGGATACAAAAAGCAGGCAGAGGAAACCAATAGTATTTCAAGTCAGAGATAGTAGATCTAAACCGGTGAAATAGCCATTTTTGTAAGGGAAAATGATCAAATATTTATTTTTTAATTCAACCTCATACATCAAAGCAAAATGCATGGAGACATATGACAGCAATAAATGTTGCAGGAAAAATTCAGAAAGTCACTTTCGCCCCTTTTCTAAGCTTGAACTTCTAGTTTGTTTGCTTTATCAGCTGTTCATTTTCTGACTTTTTCCTTACACAGCCTTGAAGGTGCCAGTTATGCAGCTCTTTTCCAAGAAAAGTAGCCTCTTAGCATTTTTTTTAATGACATATAAAGCCTTATGCTTTGAGTAGGACAAATTCTACTGTCTTGATTTGACCAGCTGGAGCTAAAGGCTGACTAATAGAGAGACTCCTACCTGGTGCCAATCATCTGGCCCTATGAGACTTTGCTTAGGGCAGTTGAACGGGAGAGATCAAGACATAGCAGAAACCCCGAGAGAGGGTGGGGTGGAGGTGGGAGAGAGAGTGAGAGAGAGGAAGAGCTAGGCAAGTATTGGTTCAGAGCTGCTATTGCACCCTTTCAATAAATTGCCTACTACTGAAGGCTTCCTGGATGTGTATCTGTTTCTTGAAATCAATAAAAATAGTGTTTGGCATGTTTCAAAGAAAAATCATGAGATATCACCAAACCTCTGAGTTTCTGTCTGCAGGTTATTTTGATTATTAAGATTTTCATATTGACTTGATTATTCATGAGCTGGAAACAGTCCTTGTGGTAGCCAAGTACTTAGTACCTTATCTCACACAGCTCCTATTTCAGATAACTACCCAGTGATTTTTTTCTCCCAAGTCCTGACCAGACACTGTAACCCATCATATCACTTTATTGCTCTGAGTTCAGGTCAGGATAAGGATGCTCCTAAATGCCTCTGTCTAAAATTCAGAGAAGATGCCACACAGGGAATAGTGTTGCTGTGGACTCTGCCTCAATACCCAACTCTAAATGGCAAAAATGAAAAGATATGGTTAGAATGAACTGAGAGCCTTTGCATTTAAATTTGTGGGGATTTTCCCCCGTAAGAATAGAATTCAATAAAGACTCAAGGCAGGGGAGGGGTCATGAGGACTGCTGGGTTACAAGGCAGGCAAACCTCTAAAGAAAGAAGATAGTAGACCAGCTAATACATTAATTTGAGAATGGAAAAAAAGGGTGACAAAATGAAAAAAGACACTCTTGAGTGGTATTATTAGTAATTACCATTATAAAATGGAATAAAATTAAAGCAGACAAGACAAATAGAGAAAAGACATGGTTCACAAAATATTTCTCAGAAATTCAGAAACAGGGAGATTTTGACTCAACCCCTTCTTATAATCAGAAGCTTCAAGGAATTATAAAAAGGACATTAGAAACAATAATTGGCAAACTGGAAATCATTACCAGCCAACAGGAAGCAAGAGAAAATAGTCTTGCAGATGAGAGGGTAAGGACAAGAAAAGCCAAGAAATTCCATAAGTTGGGCTTTGAAACAAGAGACAGCCTTGAGGATTGGCAGAGGACAGACGTTCTCCAAGCTATAGGTAAATCTGAAGGAAGCGAAAAGGAAAATAGGAGGAAAAGAGGAAGAAAACAAAGGAAAATTCTTACAATAAGCTTCCTGAATAACTATCATAGAAACAGCCCAGGAACACCTGCAAAGAGAAACCTAAATAAAGTTGCACCAAGATAATTAGTGGCCAAAAATTCTTGAAGTCCCTGTGTAAATAAAAGACCCAAACATATGGAAAAAGAAAAATTCTATCCTGTATGTCTCAATATAATAAAAATAGTACCATATTTAGTGGCGGCCACCCCAAGAAAAAAATGCAGTTCATGGTTCCTGAGTCTACATCAACCAAAATAAGAGCCCAGCCCCAGGTTTTGTTTCCAGCCAAAACACACCTTTGCCTGGAAAGGGAAGACGAGAATTTTACACAGCTACAAGATCCACAAAAATTAATCAGTCTTGGTGCTGCAAGAACACCTTCAGAGGTGAAATGTTCAGAAACATTTCTTATCCTCTCATCCCAGGTGGGCTGTGTTATATACGATATATAACCAGGGCTGTGTTATATAAGATGACCAGCCATCCTGGTTTGCCAGGGATTGTGGGTTTCCAGGGATGCAGGACTTTCAGTGCTAAAACTGTGACACTCCCAAACTGAGATGGTTGACACCCTAGTGCTGGTTTCCCTTTTGTGACAACACAGTCAAGCTAATTGGGCTCAATTGTTAGTAAATATGTATGTTTCAAATCCTTGAAACTCTTCAGGTGCTGCATTTTAAAATTTATTATTATTTTTCTTTTTTCTAGGGAAAATGATCCTAAAGTGTTCAGCATTTGATCGTTAATTTATCCATTCAATTAAATACGTATTGCAACAGACATATATATGCTTATAATTAGAAATGTGATTGACGGTACAGAGGAAAATAAGTGATATGATTGAGAAGGTCATGGAGGATATAGCTTGGACTAGGGGAGGGGAGGTCTGGTCAGAAAAGCCCTTTTAAGAAAATGATATGCAAGCTGAGACCTGAAGGATGGGAGGAGAGAGAAGCTGGAGGAAGAGTCAGGTTGCCCTGGGGAAATGATGTTGCTGATGGAGGCAGAGGGCAGAGAGGTTCCAGATGAGGAGGAGCATGTGCAAAGGTCCTGAGGCAGGAAGGAGCTTATTGAGTTGAAGGAGTCATGAGAAGACTGATGTCTTATATGAATTACAGGGAAAGAGAAAATGTTTACCTTTCAACTGGAAGAGCTAGGAGGACTAGCAGCAATGGTGGTAAAAATGGTCCAGGCAGAATTGTTGGATGGGAGAGAGTGACAGATGCAGGGATACACAGACATACTGAGAGATACATACAGAGGGAAGAGATACCAAGAAAGTTAAAGGTTAATAGTGGATGGTGATCCTTTCTGCTTGAACTCTTCTAATACTAGTAGCCTCTAATATTAGTATAGCGGCCCTGAGGTCTTTCTGACAGACACATATTTTACAAGGCTTTTGAACACAGATGGAAGCAGAAACTGAAACAGCCAAAAATAAGGCAACAGCAGAGATTTAGAAGGTCATGCCATAGAGGATACAACTCTACTGAATCTGAGATTTGCTAAAATGAACAGAAAAAAACCACAAAGGCTGTCTTCAGCTAAATGCCAGAATGGGTGCTGGCGTATCTCATGTCCAGAAGACCCAGAAATGCCTGAATATTGCTCACCACTCCATCTTAAGAGGTCCCCAAAGAGGTATCTGAGGGACTACGGCATACCAAAGCAGCATATTCTTACTGAGCTTGTGCCCAAACTATAAAGAAAAGCTCTGGTAAACTTGGCTGAGAGTGTGAGTGAGGCCCAAAGTTTAAGGGGGGCTTCTCTCAGTGATGAAGCCTAAACTCAAGTCATATGACCAGTCCGTGCCAGTCTCAGGAGATCAGAGGCTGTCTTAGCCTCTTCAGGCTGCTATAACCAAATACTATAAACTGGGTGGTTTATCAACAATAGAAATTTATATCTCACAGTTCTGGAGGCTAAGCGGCACAAGGTGCCAGTAGATTTCATGTCTAGTGATGACCTGTTTCCTGGTTCATAGATTGTGCCTTCTTACTGTGTCTTTATGTGCTAGAAGGAGTGAGGGTCTTCCCAGGACCTCTTTTATAAGACACTAATCTCATTCATGAGGACTCTACTCCCACGACCTAATCACCTTTCAAAGACCCCACTTCCTAATACCATCGCCTTGGGAGTTAGGATTTCAACACATGAATTCAGATCACAGAAACATTCAGACCATGGCAAAGGTCAAAGAACACTCATCAGAAAGAGAGAGTGAACTGCAGGATCATATATCCTCCCATGAAGAAGACTCTGGTGCTCTCATCACCAAGTTCATGAAAAAGAACAAATAGAAGGGGTGAGCCACACTCCAATAGGCGTGATTGTGAATTACTCAGGGGCCTTTCCCACAGGTACACATGACCCAGTCAGGGCCCTGGAATCTGAGCTTGCAGCTCAGAATCCACTTCTCTTGGAGAAAAGCAAGGAGAGGGCTGTAAAGGGGTGGAGAGTTTGAGTGTACCTGTTCCTTTAGAGGCCTCCATTCCCATAAACCCAGTGGCCTAACAGCCAAGACTAAGGTTGACTAGGGCATGTGCTGCCTTTCTTGGGGAAGGAGATTAGCAGGCTGCATGGGAAATCCTACCATGATGTCCACCTAGCTGCTGGGATCGGGATAAAGGTCAGATGGTCCACAACTCTAAGTAAAAGAGACCAAAACAAAACTACTTTCCATTCTGTGTCCAGTCTCTCCTTTGAGAAGGAGATGTCAACTGGGAAGGATCGGGCAAATGTAATTAGAAGGGATTGGAAACCTGAGACCAAAGAAGAGATAGGAGTGGATCCAAGTCTCCCAGCCTAATTACATTTCACCTTAGTGTACTAGAAAAGTGCGGGGAGGTGGGCTTATTGATTCTGAGTCATTGGAGAGTCAAATCTCCCTGAAAGACTACACACTATAAAAGATCATGTACATCTGAAAAGTGAAAGAACATGAAGTTTTGACAGTATAAAAAAGGAAGTAAGAAATTAAAAAATGAAAAGTGATGAAGGGTCAGCTCCAGGAAACTGGCACTGCAAACTTTCCATGGGTTAAGCTATCTGGTGCATAAGAACCCTAGGAGGTAAGTCATATTTTCCACACTTTGTAATAGCGGAAGCTTAGGTTTATAAAAAACTTTATGACAGTTGGTGAGGATCTAGGAATTAAACCCACATATGTTGATGTGGAGACATAGTTAAATACAATTAAAACTCTCTCTGGTGGCTCCACTATACCATGTCACCTCTCTAAAAGACAAGCAAGCAATCCTGAAAAACTTCTACCACAGGTTACCAGGCATGATGATCTATACGAATCTACACTTGTGATTCCTGGATCAGCTGGTTCTACTAAGCCTTAGCAAATAAATACTGTTTCTTTTTGTTTTTGTGGACTGACAGAGAGGCGCTGCCAAATCTCTATATCTTGGCATCAGCAAGTCATCTGGATAATTTTTTTTAAGAGCTGGATGCTTTTTCTAAAGCACAAATGAATCCATAACCTGTTCATTACTCAGGGTAAACCTGTAGGGAAAATTTTTCTATGACTCCAAACTCCATCTTTGGACCTGTTAATCATTATAAATAAGGTGTAGGTGAAGAGGTAAAAAAGTGTGTTTTAGAGTTTCAAAGATGAGACAAAAAAAAGAGTCATGGCTAAACCATTGGACAGGGACAACTGACCTAAACCAAGAGGATGAAGTTTAGCCATGCTAACAGCCCAATGCTCAGCCATGGAGAACCTCTCTCTTGACCAAGAAGACAAGGAAGAGGCTTTCTCTACAGAAATCCAGGCTCTGGCTAGCAGCAGACTGCACAGGAGCAAAGGGGCAGTCAACATGTGGATGCAGATGTGGGTGGCCTCTCCCAGGAGACTGAGGCCCCAGGTGAGCAGGGCCACCTTTTCCAGATGGTCCTCGGAGAACACCGCTTTTTTATTGGGGGCGTGTGTGGCGCAAGACCAGGGGTTGGGACACGTGTTACATCAGGTTCTTGTCCCATTCTCCTTTGCTTCCAGAAGGCAGAATAAGAGCTTCCATCAAAACAATAACAAATAGCAACTCTCTTCATGGTTAACTAAATCTACAGGCACCTACATACCAAACAGCACAGAGAAACATTCAAAGGAAAGCCAAGTATGTATGCTAAGAAATTTCAGAAATAATTTTAAAACCAGGGAAGTCAATATATTGTGTGGATTTTAAAATATAGCTCAAGTATAACGGGAAAATCTGAATTTTCATTTTAATTCTTGCAATAAGATTTCTACTAGGCTTTTTATTTTATTGGCTTGAAAGAAAT
The DNA here is from genome assembly GCF_008728515.1 of Papio anubis. Lineage (NCBI taxonomy): Eukaryota > Metazoa > Chordata > Mammalia > Primates > Cercopithecidae > Papio > Papio anubis. The sequence goes on from NC_044988.1 coordinate 68,550,653, forward strand.
GTTGGGTTTTATTCTTTTTTTTTCTTTTTTTAGAGAAGGGGTCTCACTATGTTGCCCACGGTTCTCTTGAACTCCTGGGCTCAAGTGATCCTCCTGCCTCAGCCTCCCAAAGTGCTGGGATTACAGGCATGAACCACCATGCCCAGCAAATGTTGGGTTTTATATGGCAAAACTGAATACAGAGGAAGTCACTAAAAATGAAATCAAAGACCAGAGAGGATGGGCTCAGTCAAATTTTCAGTGTTATTGAAAAGCCACTGCATCACATGAGGCTAATGTGAAATATAGCAGACACAGGTTTTGGAGTTGGAAAGACCTGGGTTTGAATCGCACTCTGCCAGTTAGTGGCTGGTTTAGTATTGTCATATAGTAAATGGACTAATAATACTTATTTTAGGAAGATTAATTGAGGTGATGTCTGCAGGGCATTTAGTACAGAGCCAGAACCATAATAAACACTCAAATTTATTATTGTTGCTATTATTGTTATCATTATTATTGTAGAGCATATAAAATCATGTTGAAAATCCTCATCATCAACCGATTAAAAAAATCACTTTAATAATAGACCCAAGAGGCAACTAATCCATTAAATTCACAAGCCAGGCAAATATTCTGAGAAGCAAGCAAATTAAGTAGCAAACAGTGAAACTAGCATTATAAGTTAACAGAGGGTTTCAACATCAAGCCTAAGACAATAGGAATGAAAAGAAAAAAAAAAAGAAGACAACAATATTGGTCCAATTGTTTAGAGGTAATAAATGTATGCAGTATATAAGTATGTAAGAAATAACATTAGATAATATCACCTACTTAGAATATGCAAAGCTAAAATGTCTCTGCCAAAAGGCAGACAACAATGAGGTTTTAATGAAAAGAACAAATGGGACAACAACAAAGAAAAAGAAAAAGCTAATAATAGATTAAGAATTAATCACCAAAAGATGGTGTTCACATAAAATAAGCTAAAAATGCATACTATTTTCACAACCAGAGAAATGAAAATAATTCCTTAAAAATATCTGGGGCAGCCACGCTGGCTCATGCCTATAATCCCAGCACTTTGGGAGGCCGAGGTGGTCAGATCACCTGAGGTCAGGAGTTCAAGACCAACCTGGCCAACATGGCGAAATCCCGTCTCTCCTGAAAATACAATAATTAGCCGGGCACAATGGCAGGTGCCTGTAATCCCAGCTATTTGGGAGACTGAGACAGTAAAATTGCTTGAACCTGGGAGGCAGATGCAGTGAGCGGAGATCACGCCATTGCACTCCAACCTCGGCAACTGAGCAAGACTCCATCTAAAAAAAAAAAAAAAAAAAAAAAAAAAATCCGTAGCACCTAAAATCCCCCATGCCAGAAGACAGGCACAGAAGTATTGACAAGATCATGCTATTGAGAGACTTTTTTCCAACAATTAAAAAGTAATAATAATAATAAACATGAAATCAAGATAGCTAATTAGCAATCTCAAACATGTGGAAATAGGTCAGAAAGGAACATAAATATACATAGAAGATATGTCACACATATCCATTTCTTACGAAGCAGCAGGGTTTTTTTGGTAAAAATTACGAACCCAGAATTCAAGACAGAAAAATAAAACCAAGCAAATGGATAACGTTTGGGTCTCTTTAGATACATAACTTACTATTGTAGAAGTTTTAAAGATACAATTTTGTTTAAGCAATACTGGACAAGGACATAGAAACCTAAATACAAAAACTATGTTGAGAGATTGATTCACCTTTCAAGTATGGTCAGTGTTACCTTCCTAATTCATATATTATTCCAACCTTAAAGAAATCTGATAGGTCTCTAGTGAATGTAAAACAAAGTTTAAACTTCATAGTCCACTGCTGAAGTCTCTGGCTAGAAGCAAATATCCTAAATCAGGCTGCCTGGATTGAAATCCCGCCTGCATCACTTTTTGGTATTACCTGAAACCTGGGATGTTACTCTTTAAATCTTAGATTCTTCACCTGTGGAGTGAGGACACCAGTGTCTCGTAGCAGTCTGCCTGGCGCCCAGTGAACATACAACCAATTGTCACTATTATGTGGACTTCTTGCATTTCTCATTTTCTCTCCCATTATTCTTTGCTCAAACAGCTATTCCTGAATACACCCCATTATCTTCCACCTCTGTGCTTTTCTTTAAATTTTTTGAAAAAATAGAGTCTTGCTCTGTCGTCCAGGCTGGAGTGCAGTGCTGCAATCTCTGTTCACTGCAGCCTCTGCCTCCCGGGTTCAAGTGATTCTCATGCCTCAGCCTCCCAAGTAGCTGGGACTACAGAACACCACCAAACCTGGCTAATTTTTATATTTTTAGTAGAGACCGGGTTTTGCTACGTTACCCAGGCTGGTCTCAAACTCCTGGCCTCAAAAAGTTCACCTGCCTTGGCCTCCCAAAGTGCTAGGATTACAGGCATGAGCCACTGTGCCTAGTCACCTCTGTGCTTTTTTTTTTTGAAATGGAGTCTTAGTCTCACACTGTTGCCTGGGCTGGAGTGCAATGGCGCGATCTCGGCTCACTGCAACCTCTGCCTCCCAGGTTCAAGCGAGTCTCCTGCCTCAGGCTCCTGAGTAGCTGGGATTATAGGTGCCCGTCACCACGCCCGGCTAATTTTTTGTATTTTTTTAGTAGTGACAGAGTTTCACTATGTTGACCAGGCGGGTCTCAAACTCCTGACCTTGTGATCCGCCTGCCTCGGCCTCCCAAAGTGCCATGATTACAGGCGTGAGCCACCATGCCCGGCCACCTCTGTGCCTTTAATCTGGTGTTTTTAAAGGAAATTGAGGCCTGCTAAGGTCACAGATACAGTAAATAGCAAAACTTGGATCTGAGCTCACCTCTGTTGAGTACCAGAGTCCTAACTTACTCTACTCCTACTTTTCATCTTATACTCACCTCCACTTGTGTCAGAACAATTCCCTTCCAAAAAGAAATACCCCTAAACTAGGGAAAAAATACCTATTTGAAGGCATTGATAAACTACTGATTGAAGGGTCAAGATCATGGAAAGAAGGGAAATCCACTGAGATGAGCCTAGCGTTCTGCGTAGATTTTCCTCTTGAAGCATTTACTGCTTCATAAGATAAACTAAACAAATGGAGGCCTATTCCACTTTCATGGATTAGAAGACTCCATATTATCACTTTTTTCAAATTAATTTATAGATTATTATAAGCCTAATCAAAATTTTAGTAGATTTGTGTCTGTGTGTAGGGAAATTAATAAGCTGCTTCCAAAAATTATTTGGAGACACAGAGGGCCCAGATTCCTAAGGCAATCTTGAAGAACAAAATTGGAAGACTTACACTACCAGATAAAGCTGCAGTAATTATAAGAGCATCGTATTGGTACAGAGAGAGACAGACAACCCAGTGGGATAGAATAGAAAGGCCAGAGATAGACTTATACATGTACAGTCACCTTATTTATGACAAAGGGGACATTGCAATGTAGTGAGAAAAGATTGGTCTTTTTAATAAATGATTCTGGGTCAACTGGGTATCCATATGGAAAAAATATGAATCTTGTCATCTACTTCACACCTTATGCAAAATCAACTCCAAGTGGATTATAGCTATAAATGTGACAATTAAAATTATAAAGCTTCTAGAGGATAACACACGAGAATAGAGTGATGACTTTGGGGTAGACTGAGAGCTCTTCAACATTAGGGTGGAAGTAGCACTGAACAGAAAGGAGAATAGTAGGATGTTGGACTATATTAAAACTAAGAACTTCTGTCGAGGCTGGGCATGGTGGCTCACGCCTGTAATCCCAGCACTTTGGGAGGCCGAGGCAGGCGGGTCATCTGAGGCTGGGAGTTCGAGACCAGAGTGACCAACAAGGAGAAACCCCATCTCTACTAAAAAATCCAAAATTAGCCGAGTGTGGTGGCAGGGGCCTGTAATCCCAGCTACTCGGGAGGCTGAGGTGGGAGAATCGCTTGAACCTGGGAGGCAGAGGTTGTGGTGAGCCAAGATCATGCCACTGCACTCCAACCTGGACAACAAGAGCAAAACTCTGTCTCAAAACAAAACAAAACCAAACAAAAAACCAAAAAACCAAAACCAAATTTCTGTCATCACATACACTATTAAGAGAGTGAAAAGCAAACCACTGAATGGGAAAAGATATTTGCAAAACATGTATTTGACAATGAACTTATGTCCACAATATTAAAGAAATATGTACGGTTAGAAAAAGATAGACAATGCAATGTTTAAAAAATATTAAAAACCTTGAACAAAACTTCAGAAGAGAAGATATCCAAATGGCCAATAAATGTGAAAAAGGGCTCAGGGTTATTCATCAATCATCAGAAGAACAGATATTAAAATTACAAAGAGACGATGTGACATATTCACTAGAATGGTTAAATCTAAAACATTAGGAGTATCACATGTTGGTGAGGATGTGGCACTACTAAAACTCTCAAACATTGCTGGTAGAATGTAAATTTGGGGGTTAAACCATTTAAAATTACTGGTATTTAAAATTACTGATATTCAATCAAAGGGAAAAATGATAACTTCCACAGGTCAAAGTAATACAACCGTCTTGGTAGTTTGTCAGTAACTACCAAAGCTGAACATGCACATAGCTGATGACCCAGTAGCAATGTCACTTTTAGGATACCCTAACAGAAATGTGTATATATGGGTTTCATAAAACAACACCCGGAATGTTCACAGCAGCATTACTTGTAATAGTCAAAAACAGTAAACTCTCATTTTATATTAAGGAGTCAAAAAGAACCAAACAAACTGTAAACAACTCAAATATCCATCATCAGTTGTAGGGAAAATAAAGAAATTGTGGTTCATTTAGTCAATAGAATACTCTTCGACAATGAAAACGGATGAACTATAGCTACAGGTAAAAACATAGATGCAATATTAAGTGAAAGAAACCAGACACAAAACAATACATGTTGTATAAAGTTTAAAAGTAAGCAAAAGTAATCTACAGCAATAGAAGGCAGAGTAGTGGTGCTTTGGGAAGGGTGTATTGATAAATGGGAGGGGCATGAGGGGCTTTCTAGTGATAGTCTATTTCCTGGCCTAAGTGGATGTGAAAATCCATCCAACTGTACACTTAAGCCATACTTAAATGTATATCATACTTAAGTTAGGTAATTAATATTGTTTAATTAAAAGCCAGAGTGATTGATGGAGAACCCCAGACAGGTTTGTAACCCCAGAACTAAAGGTGTGGAGATTTGCCCCAGTGATCATCAGGAATCTTAGGGGAACATGGCCTTGTAGGTGTCTTGAGCTCCATGGGCCAGCCACGGTAGAGGAGACGCGCAGGTGCAGTGTGTTCAGGTACTGAGAGCAAGGATAGTATCACATCACCCCTTCCAGCAATCCTCACCTGCATGTGCTTCCGAGGAGATCGAGATAGTCTCTTGAGCTCTGCTGGGGGGAACTCAGGGATGCTGGAAAGGCCAGTAGAGTGTAACAGGCCTCGAGTCAGGTTGAAGAGCTCTCTGAGAGGGGTGAGCTTGTAATTGGAGACCAAGGCACACACAATGAGCATCAATAGTGCACGCAGTTTGGGTAGAGATCAACACCCAAAGAGCAACAAGACAAGTCCCCTCTGCAAGGGCCAGTGAGCATCTGGAAGAAGCACAACCAGGTACCCACCCTCTAAAACCATGATGTCATTTGGGGCCACCAAGTCCCAGACACCTGGCTAAGGAGAGGGGAGGAAGGGGTAGACTTGGCTCTGGGATATATGAATGTGTGAGGAAAGGACCACAGCCAAGTCTCAATTCTCTTGTTCTATTCTCCCCATCTCCCAACACTCTCCTTCTATCTAGGAAGTGTGTTTATTTCCTACTCTTACTCATATCTTGCATTCTACCTGCTCAGAAGTTTATGAAAAAGTACCATACCATAAATCTTTTCTTCTCCCAAGAAAACTTTGTTTTTGAGAATGAAATTCTTGATTTTCACAGTTTTAAGATCCTAATTTGGAAGTTAAAGTTTGAACTGACATCTTTCTCTTTGCACTCCAGCTCTAAAAATCCTTCGTCTCCTCAAGACAATGAACCTCTGGCTGAAAAGGATATATTTGATGTTCAAAAAAAGTGAGAGAAAAAAACACATTAAAATACTTTAAAATGTTATCTTGACACATTAGCTTTTACACTCATTCAATAATAAGCATCAATAACATAAAGTAAAACTTTTATACAACTGGAGTTCTTGCTATTAGATTGGTGCAAAAGTAATTGCGGTTTTCGCCATTACTTTTTCCTGTAAAGTTCCTGATGATAACCATGATTACTTTTGCACCATCCTAATAAAAAGGTGACACAGTAGGTGTCACCTTTTTGCCACACAAAGTAGGTAGCCTTGAGCGGTATGGGGCCTAGAACAAGGAGGGTGATCTTCCAGTTTTCCATTGGTCTGTGGCCAGGTTTTTGTTTCACATGATAAGTGGGTCATTTATAAGCACAAGTGTGTTCAGGTACTGACAAAGAATAGAGGTGTATTGACACCACGATGTACAGAGAATAGTTGAAGAAGCTGTATATTTTAGCCTTAAAAAAGACCTCAAGGCAACAGATCAGTTGACTTCAAATATCTAATGGGTTGTCCCTTCTTAATATTTTAAATTATACTTGCACATGTATTTTGGGTTATGTCACTTCTTGTCTATTTTTGAATAAGGATGAATAGGTAATGCATTTCCAAACAAATACAATACAATTCAATTCCTTATGTTCATCAGATGGACCAGTCTGACCTAGTCGCATCCTGTACTGTCACATACCAGATTCGCTCCACTTTGTTCCATTCCTTCCATTAAGATTTGCTTGTCCCTGGCGCCCTGCTGTACACTTTAACATTTCCACATGGAGTACCCCTCCTTCACAGGGAATTGTATGTCAGGTGGGGGTGTTGGTGGTGGTTAATGTTTTTGAAACTATTTCATCATGAATGTCTATACTGGGAATACTTACACAGCTTCACGTTTAAACTTCAGTCTATTTTACCTATTTTATCTCAGGTAAGAAGCAGAGTCCCATTTAGGAAAGAGAAATTTGTTTTGTATCAAAACTCAGTCACTCATACTGACACACATTTTAAAGCCTAATTAGTCTCTTATTTTAGAGCCTAAGGCAACAATGAGATCTGAAAGGCCCTTAGATATACTGCAGCTGTGGCTTAAAAAAGAGGCTTCGAGCATATTACTCATTCATTTGTTCATCTATACATTATTGTACAGGCATTTACTGTGCATTAGACACAGTGTTAGATGTGGGGGGAAACAACAGTGACTAAAACGCAAGATCTCTGACCTCCTTACCATTCTTCGGGTGCTGAGATCATTTCCTTACCCTTTCATCTTTTTTTGTTTTGAGCTCATTTGTGGTTTCCCCTAATTATCAGCTCTTAAGAAATGAGTGGAAGCCCAGATTCCAATTCGTGCAAGGCACATACATTGGATGAGACTGGCCATATGCCTCAATTGGCACTTATTTCTTTTGTCAAGAAATGATTTGTTACGCCTTTAATAGAGATTTAAAAAATAGATGCAGTTTTTCCAAATCTCTATTACACATAATGGAGAATTTTCTAAAGCTCATTAGTGAAATGAACATTGGGCAGTTGACACTGAGTTTGGGCATAGGGATGCCAGATTGAAAGATTGAATACATTATTTGGGACATACTTACTAAAGATTGCTTGTTTATCTAGAAATCAAATTTAATTGGAAAATTTTCTGCCTAAATTTTTGCAATCTTATTTGGATATCATAAATTTTATAAAGTCGATTAGGTCAGCAATTCATCTTTCAGTAGAATCTGGGCTATGTTTCCAAACACTGCCATCCAGAATTGCATATAAAAGAAGGCTGGATGTCCTTTTGTATCTGAGAGAATTCTATCTCAACCTTACTGAAAAGTCACTGTGAGGCTCCTTAAATGGAGAGTAACACAAGCATTGGAAAGGATGCAAAACATCCAAGAACCGGGGGCCTCTTGAGTGCCTGCCTATATTCGAGGCTGGAATGAAACTCATGAATGTGAAAATGCTCTGTAGAGGGCATGACAGTGCTTCAGGTGAATCTCTGGGTTCATGGCATAAACACTCCTTTACATAATGTTTATCTCAGAGACTAGAACAGTTCCAAGAGAACTCCTCTCCCTTGCCAAGAAAAATCTATTTTTAAAAACCCTTATTACAAAAAACCCTATTTAAATATCATGGCAATAATCCCTGAGGAAAGGTGTAGTATTATAAAGAAAATTGTAAAATAAAAAGATTCAGGAAGAACTCTTAGGAAAATTTCTCTCTCTTCCCAGCTGAGACTTCCTGAACTCACATACCCAAATGACTCTAAAGAAATTCAGTATTTAGTATTTTAAAGTTATTTGTACATGAATATTTTACAGGGATTTTAAAGAACAGATGTTCTCATATTTCCCCTCTTGCAAATTTTCAAAATTTTAATATTCCAAAGTGCTTAACCTTTGTTCTGAGGTAATTACAGGTAAACACCTCGTTACTCACTGGGCAGGTTTTTCAAGAATATTTCTAAATCACGCAATCATCAAATGTCTCCAGCACTTTGTAGAGTCTATCAAAGAGTAGGATGAGGATTTATTCAACACAAATGCCCAGTGATTCACTGATAGTAGTTGATACTTCTTTCAAAATTCCCTGATGACCCAGCTTCACACAAGAATTGAAAGGCGGAGAGTGAAACCAGCCATGGATGAAAAAAAAAACTAGAAGAAACTAGTGATGATTAGGCTGCAAAAGACATAGAAGGAAGACAGAGGCCTTCCATTCAAACCTTGAAGTGCTATTAGAGGAAGAAGGGATTAGGTTGGTTGAATGTGGCCCCAAGAAAGGACATGCAGCAGAAACTGAAGGACGGTAGATTTCAGTCGATGCTATAGAAGCTCCTCAAATGACGACAGTGCCCAATTCTCCACTATATTTGGGGAGACTATATACCAGCAATGCTATATCTTCAGGGCAACTGGTCTCGATGAAACCTACCTTGTCAACTCTATGATTCTATGGTTCACAAAATTTAGCAAGAGTGAAGGCAGAATGTGCTGCTTCAAACCCCAGTCATTGGGGATTTCTATTTGAACTTGAATCTCAGCTATAGCTGAGTGAACCTGGATACATTGCTGAGGCTTAGATCTTCTAAGAACAGCAAAACATTGTGGTGAATATTGAATAGTATATCAATAATGCCTGGCATCTACCAGGTGCCTAAAAAATGCCTTGTTAAAAAAGAAAAATAAATAAAGAAAACTGTTTCACCTGGGTTGGGCTTTGTGTTTCTGAGGTCTGAGATTTCTCTGATAGACTCACAAGCACAGCTGTGGGAGAAAAGCAGGACATCCCAAAGTTTAGTGGGGTTGAAGAGGTAAGTAGTCTGACCCCCAGTGGATTCAAGAGGAGGTGAATGCAGATTTCAAAATGGGTAGATGACTGAACCAGCTGTGGCATTGCATCTTTGGGGCTATAGGGCATGACAGTACATGAAAAGACAGGGTACTAAAAGTTATGACCTTTTCTTAAAGGCCAGTTTTGGCTTTTAGACACTGGGCAAGCAAGACTCTTCTGCAGGAAATAGTAGCAGCACTAGACAGCGGGTGTGCATGGTATGGATCATGCTGGCACTGGATAGATGGTAGAGGCTCTGGATGGATGGTGGGGACACTGCATAGTGGGATATACTAGTAGATGGAAGGAGCACTGGATGGATGTGGGGGAGGCACTGGATGGGTCATAGGGGCACTGCACAGTGGGGGATACTGGACAGATGGAGTGGGCACTGGATAAATGTGGGGGGCACTGGATGAATGGTGGGGTCACTGGATGGGTGGTGGGGTCACTGGATAGATGATGGGGTCACTGGATGGAATGGTAGAATCCACTGGATGGATGGTGAGGTCACTGGATGGGTGGTGAGTCCACTGGATGGATGGGTGGGGTCACTTTCTGGATGGATGGTGGGGTCACTGGATGGATGGTGGGGTCACTGGGTGGATAGTGGAGTCACTGGATGAGCGGTGGAGTCACTGGATGGGTGGTGGGTCATTGGATGGACGGTGGGGTTACTGGATGGATGGTGGGGTCCACTGGATGGATGGTGGGAGTCACTGGATGGATGGTGAAGTCACTGGCGGATGGTGGGTCACTGGATGGATGATGAGGTCACTGTATGGATGGTGGGGTCACTGGATGGATAGTGGAGTCACTGGATGGATGGTGAGGTCACTGGGTGGATGGTAGGGTCACTGGGTGGATGGTGGGTTTACTAGATGGACGGTGAGAGCACTAGATGAACAACGAGGGTCACTGGATGGATGGTGGGGTCACTGGATGGATGGTGGGGTCACTGGATGGATGGTGGGGTCACTGGATGGATGGTGGGGTCACTGGATGGATGGTGGAGTCACTGGATGGATGGTGGGGTCACTGGATGGATGGTGGGGTCACTGGATGGATGGTGAGGTCACTGGATGGATGGTGGGGTTACTAGATGGACGGTGAGAGCAGATGAACAACGAGGGTCACTGGATGGATGGTGGGGTCACTGATGGATGGTGAGGTCACTGGATGGATGGTGGAGTCACTGGATGGATGGTGAGGTCACTGGATGGATGGTGGGGTTACTAGATGGATGGTGGATAAATACCCAGACGAGCAAATGAGGGTCACTGCGGATGGTGGGTCACTCGGATGGATGGGCAGTCACTGGATGAAATGGTGAAGTCATTGGATGGATGTGAGGCTCTGGATGGACAGTAAATACTCGGATGGATGGTGGGGTCACTGGATGGATGGTGAAGTCATTGGATGGATGGTGAGGTCACTGGATGGACGGTGGGGTCACTGGATGGATGGTGGCATCACTGGATGGATAGTGAAGTCACTGGGTGGATGGTGGGGTCACTGGATGGATGGTGGGAGTCACTGGATGGATGGTGAGCACTGGATGGATGGTGGAGTCACTGGCCGGATGGTGGCATGGTGAGGTCACTGGATGGATGGTGGAGTCACTGGATGATGGCGAGGTCACCGCGGGATAGGAGTCACCGGACGGACAGCGGTTCGGACGGATGGCAGAGGCCGCTGGATGGATGGTGGCGTCACCGACGGGTGGTGACAATGGACGGATGCGGAGTCACTGCGTGGACAGTGAAGTCACTGGATGGATGGTGAGGTCACTGGGTGGATGGTGGGGTTAGTAGATGGATGGTGAGAGCACTAGATGAACAATGAGGGTCACTGGATGGATGATGAGGTCACTGGATGGATGATGGAATCACTAGATGGATGGTGGAGTCACTGGATGGTGGGGTCACTGGATGGATAGCCACGGATGGATGGAAGCCACCGGATGGAGGTCACCGGTGGATGGAAGGATAGTGGATGGTTAAAGGAGCCACCGGATCTGGATGGCAGAGAGGTCACTGCACGGTGGGGTCACCGACGGATGGTGAGGTCACTGGATGGATGGTGAGGTCACTGGGTGGATGGTGGGGTTACTAGATGGATGGTGACTGCACTAGATGAACAATGAGGGTCACTGGATGGATGGTGGGGACACTGGATGGAAGGTGAGGGGCACTGGGTGAATGGTGGACACAGGATAGTAGGCTATATAATGGGGACACTGGATAAAATGGAAAGGACAATGGAATGGCTGGGTGGAGATAGCATGGGCGGTGGAAAGCCGGTGGATGGAGGGGGTGGATGGGGAGTCACTGGATGGATGGTTGGGGCACTGGATAGATGGTGAGAGCACTAGACGGATGGTGGGGTCCATTGGATGAACAGGGGGGCACGGATGGAAGATGAAGAGTACTAGATGAATGGCAAGGGTCACTGGATGGATGGTGGGAACCACTGGATGGATGGTAGGGGCACTGCATAGTGGGGGATGCAGATTAAATGGAGGGGGGCACTGAATGAGTGTCGGGGGCACTGGATGGGCGGCGAGCTCCCTGGATCAATGGTTGGGGCACTGGATGCATGGCGGGCGACTAATTTCAGTGTCCATGCAGGAGTAGGAACAGTCATGGTCACTCCAGCTGAGAGCTGCAGGGGGCTTTTCCTGCCTAACAACATTTTCAAAATGTGTAAAAACCTTGAGGTTTTTGTACAATCTGTGGGAGGCGAGGGAGTAATGAGAGTAAGACAGTGTTCTCTTCTGCCTTTGGTGGATGGACCAGGAAACAGTTCTAACTTAATTTGCAAAATAAATAAATGAGGTCTTCCTTGCATCCGTGGAATATGGAACTCTTTGGACTGCCAAGGTCATCTCTGCTTCTCCCTGGCCCTTTCTCTTGTCAGTGCTCTCTCTTCACCTCCCTCTCAGCCTCACACCTCAGTACACTCCTCTTCTTCCTCCTCCCTGCAGACTGTAGGCATCTGTCTTGGAGCTGCATTTATGGACTATTTTCTCTTTTTCCTTTTCAATATTAGAGAAGGTTATGAAAACGTGAAGGAGGAGATTTATTTTGTTATGATACTGACTTTTTGTCCTTACACAGTTAAAAAAACATAAATGGAGTAAAGCACTTTACCAGCTTAGGTCTCAGTTGCAATCTCTTTAAAATGCAGGGGTTAGAATCTCTAACAGCCTTTCTAGTTCAAAAGTCTTGTGATCTTTGGTATAGTTGGGAAGTACTATTCAGTCATATTCACACACACAGTGATAGACCTGGAGCCATGGTGATGCCTTTGGGTATCTTAACTTGTGTAGCTGACCTGCCCATGCTAAGGGCTCACCCTAGGAAGAAGGCCTGCGGGCCTGGGAGAGAAGCAGGTTTTATTCCCATACTCAAAAGCACTGCAGGAGAGACTGTTTCCTAACTTCAAATTGCTCAAAGACATGAAGCGCAGGGTCAGCCTCACCTCTCAATTTGCAGCTCCATGGAAGACCTATTCAAAGTAAAATACTAAAACATTTTTGTTTTTAACAAGTAATCACCAAACAGTGTAATCAAATACTCTTCTGGTCTTTTCTACTATCTACAAGAATCCTTAATATCTTTGTGCATAAAATGGGGGTAATTGCTTGTGGGATTATTGGAAAGACTGAATGAAATAAAGTATAAAAGGTACCTCTCAAGGATTTTGCGAATAAGAGCTTCTTAGTAGAAGATATTGCTAGTAAATCCCATGCCTTATACCTCCTGTTTTATTTACATCAGTGACAGGTCATGACTTTATCCTCCCTCATATTCCTCAGGCTCCTGAAAGTAACTTTTTTTTTTTTTTTTTTTTTTTAAGATGCAGTCTCGCTCTGTCACCAGGTTGGAGTGCAGTGGCGGGCGAGATCTCGGCTCACTGCAACCTCCATCTCCCTGGTTCAAGTGATTCTCCTGTCGAGGAGCTGGGATTACAGGGCACGTGCCACTACGCCTGGCTAATTTTTGTAATTTTAGTAGAGATGGGGTTTCACTATATTGGTCATGATGATCTTGATCTCCTGACCTCGTGATCTGCTCTCCCTGGCCTCCCAAAGTGCTAGGATTATAGGCGTGAGCCGCCGCGCCTGGCCAAAAGTATCTTTTTTGAGAAACCAGATTTCTCAGCCATGAACACAATGAGTCCAGGGGATCATCAATCCAGTGATCCATTTCTTTGGAACTTTACTTGCATGATTTTCCATATTTAATGACATTCCACCAGCAGGATAAACATACATGCAAGGTTGAATCATCTTTCCTTTCCCCTTGGATCAGGAACCCAAGAAAACAGGTGCAGGAAGCAGGTGGGAACGCTGGTGAGCAGGATGTTGCTTCTGCCATGCTTCTACTGCTCAGCGGCCCCAGGGGGGATGTGGTGGGAGGAATGAGGGGGCTCTTCAGCTATCTGGGGGCTCGTCTCGATAATATACAGCAGGTCTGCAGACAAGGGACACAGTATGGGCTGCCTAAAAGCAGCTCTCCCAAAAGCCCTTTCAATCAAGGCCAGAAAGCAGCGGTTTCCACAGCAGTGGTTGAGAGCGTTTTGGGAGAGCCATACCACACTGCTGTTTTGTTTAGGGCAGGGGTGTCCAATCTTTTGGCTTTCCTGGACCACAGTGGATGAGGAATTGTCTTGGGCCACACATAAAATACACTGACACTAACAATAGCTGAGGAGCTTAAAACAAATACATTGCAGAAAAATCTCATAATGTTTTAAGAATGTTTACAAATGTATTCTGGGCTGCATTCAAAGTCATCCTAGGCTGCATGTAGCCTGTAGGCTGCGGACTGGACAAGCTTGGTTTGGAGATTCAGAGCACATGGACAATGAGGGAACTTCTGTAGGAACCTATACAATTTGGCTGCAAAGGGAGAGAACTAAGTACACATCTGGCAAGTGTATTCTGGCTAAAGGAAGAGAAGGGGTCAAAAGAGAATACCTCTTTGAGCACTTTTAGGGGATAGAAGGGTTTCCAGATCGGATGAAAGAAATGACAAAGAAGAAAATTAAAGATGAGGAGACCTCCAAAGAGATAAATAGCAATCAAGGTGTAGAGAGGGGCAAGTGGAAGAACATGACATTTAAAAATGTATATACAGATACCCTCACCTTATTTCATAGCAGGCCTTGAAGACATTTACAGAAGCATACACGATACAGAAGGATAAAACATAAATGAAAGGATCTGGGTTTCAAAAGGCTTTTGGAACTTCTGGCTAAAGATGGCAGCATAAAGGTGTTTGTAGTTCTTGTTTCTCCTTAGAAACACACTGAAAACAAACATGAATAAAACAGAGGGAAATAAAACTCTTCCTCTTTAGTAAAACAAGGAAAAGGGCACAGCCCCAAACCACAAGCTATGAACCATACTGTGAAATCTGGAGAAAAATGAGAGAGGAGTAGAGACCACCTCAGGGCTTGAGCAAGAAAGATTTCCCTAAAAGGGAAACAGGAACACGGAAGAACCCACACAGGCTTAGGTATAGGTCCTGCGGAGAAAGGAGGCAGATGACTTATAAGGGGACACAGCATAAGAGACATCTTGAGCACGTCTGAAACATCCAGGACGCTTCACACAGGTGTGTCATCTGGTGGTGCCAAATGAAAACATTATTTCGGTTGTGAAAAAAAACAGACTTGGTTGTGGACTTGAGTTAGCCAAGTAAATATTTTCTTGGCAGTGTACAACATCAGTGCAAAATGCCTATTACGCATTCACTATAATTACAGCATTCAATTAACATTCTCAATGATCATCTTGGGCCTGGTGGTGGCTGAGATTTGGGAGGTGTGAGCTCTGCCTTATATTTTTGCTTGGAAACTGCTGATATTTGAATTTGGAGATTTGATATGGAAAAACCAGTTTAGAGGATAGAAGGTGGATGTGAGCTGTGGCAGGTTCACATCACAACTCGTTGCCCAAACTTTTCAGTGAAACTGATCTTACTAAGCTAAAAAATTCAGTTTCCAATCCAATGGACACTTTGAATTATTAGTTTTCTCAATATATTTCTGAGGAATGTGGGGTTTGGACCATTCTTTTTCCTCTCCAGAGGATTAGAAAGGTAATCTAGAAGGAAAGATGTGTGTAGTAAACACATTATACCTCTCCTAAACACAGGGAGGGGCAGTGATTAATTGAGTACCTCTTGTGAGCAATTTGTGGTTATTTGTTAAGGGTATAACCACTCTGTGAAAAAGGCAGCATTATTTCCATTTTACAAATGAGAAAACTGACTCAAAGAGGCTAAATAATTGGTTCAAGATCACACAGCTAGCAACTGGAGGAGCTGGGATTCAAACCCAATACTTAGGCAGGGCGTGGTGGCTTACACCTGTAATCCCAGCACTTTAGGAGGCTGAGGTGGGTGGATCACCTGAGGTCAGGAGTTCGTGACCAGCCTGGCCAACATGGTGAAACCCTGTCTCTACTAAAAATGCAAAAAAATACAAAAAAAGCCGGGTGTGGTGGCAGGCACCTGTAAGCCCAGCTACTCGGGAGGCTGAGGCAGGAGAATCATTTGAACCTTGGAGGTGGAGGTTGCAGTGAGTGAGATCGTGCCACTGCATTCCAGCCTGGGCAACAAGAGCAAAACTCCATCTCAATAAACAAACAAACAAGCAAAAAACCCCAATGCTTAGAGAACGAGCCAATTAGCATCAAGAGTCAGAATATTAGGATGGGCTCAGTGGCTCATGCCTGTAATCCCAACACTTTGGGAGGCCAAGCCAGGAGGATTGCTTGAGCCCAGGAGGTCTGGACCAACCTGGGCAATGTGGCAAAACCCCGTCTCTATAAAAAAGACATGAGCCAGGCGAGATGCTGCATGCTGTAGTCACAGCAACTTGAGAGGCTGAGGTGGGAGGACCACCTGAGCCCAGGAGGTCAAGGCTGCAGTGAGCTGTGATTGCATCACTGCACTCCAGCCTGGGTGACAGAGTGCCACTCTGTGTCAAAAAAGAAAAAAGAATAGAGTATTGAGCGTTCCTCAGTCAGAAGTGCTTCTTAAAAGGTATCAACCTACTTAAAAACTTTGATGGAGTTCAAGACAGAAATCTGAACATAAGCATTTTACTGTATTTTCATGCATACAAAATCTCATCAAAATGGCCAAAGGAATATAATAGGAGAGAAAAAAATAAATGTGCAGGAAAATAGGGAAGGGTGCTATCCACTCCCTAGAAATGACAAGCAATTTCTGCAGATTGCAGTGAAGATATGTCTAGATAGGAGGGGTGGTGGGCTGATCAGGAACACCTGATCACATGCCATTAACACCTGCTCACTTGTGCATGGGTGGAGATGAAGGTGGCTCATGGGACTACCAGAAGCTTATTTGAGCAAGAAATAGATAAAGGTGCACCCTCTTGCCTCACATGGGCCTGCATGGAGACCTCTTGAGGTAAGGTCCGCATTTTTCATCAGCCTTTAACATAGGCCGTGCCCAGCATTAGGAAGTGGCAGAGTCAGGGCTTGAATCTGCTCTGGAATTCAGAACATTTACAGCCGGGAGGCTGACCATTTACCCAGCTGGTGTTGAGGACACTGAGAGAATTGGGAAGCATCCTTACCTTCCATGAGTCTCAGTCTTTTGTGGGATGCAGAGTAAACTGGGCTATGACAAATGCCAGGGAAGTCCTCAAGGGAATGGAAAACCCAGAGGAGAGAGTGATTCTGTGTTTGACGTAGAAAAGGAGCAACTTTAGAAAAGGTGATGCTACTGGACTTTTTTTTTTTTTTTTTTTTTGAGATAGAGTTTTGCTCTTGTTGCCCAGGCTGGAGTGCAATGGCACAATCTCGGCTCCCTGCAACCTCCACCTCCTGGGTTCAAGTGATTCTCCTGCCTTAGGCTGGTCTTGAACTCCTGACCTCCCATGATCCGCCCACCTCGACTTCCTAAAGTGCTGGGATTACAGGCATGAGCCACTGCGCCCGGCATGGACTTTAAGGTTACTGGGTAATTGTTGACCTATAGGGGCGGGTGTGGCTCTGAATATACGGAAGTATATGAGGAAGAGAGGAGTGGATGGGATGATGGGAGAACATACTTGGGAAAATGGAAGAGACTGCCCCCCGCCACACACACACACACACACACACTCACACACTTGAGGGGGCACGCTTCCAGTCCCATGAGGAAAGTTTGCTGAAAGGTGTCTGAGCAGGGAAGTGGGTGGGACAGTGTTCTCCCATGAATGTCTTAGAGTGTTCTGGGATATTCCTGGGTGCTCTGGCAGGAATCATCATGGGGGTAGTTCAGGGAAGAGGGAGGGATTGCTGCTTTTTATGGCAGCAGGAAAATCCCTGCCATTAGAGAGGATAAGGTGGCTTTATACTTGTGTCTAAGGTGGTGATCCAATTATGCCACATCCCTGGGTCTCAGCTAAGAAGACTGAGAAGTAAAACAATTATGCTAGTACAGGCTAGTACTTACTGAACATCAGCTCCCCATCTGCAGACTGGAGCAAGGTAAAAGTTATCCCATCATGCAGTGACTGTTAATAAAGAGCCTGGGATATATGGTATAAGCTTAGCAACTATAAATGGAGCCATTATTTTTTTCAAGTTATCCCTATTCCAAGTCCAGTGCTTCTTTCACTAGTCACCAATGATCTCTTCTGGAAAAGCAAACAGAGAAGCAAACAACTTTAAATTTCATTTGTACAACATGTTAAAATTTGTTGGTTGCATTCTTTCTGCATTCTCGGCCAAGCTTTCTCAACCTATCTCATGTTAGTGTTTAGTACACGTTATTCCCTTTGCCTAAAACCCCTTTCCTCATCGTTTCCGCAATTGACTTCAACATTCAGCTCAGCTGTCACCTGTGCCCCTGCCTCTGGTCTGTGTGTTCCTCTTCTGATATACGTCTATCATGCATACCCTCACCCTGGATTGTAACCACCAGGACATCTGTTTCTCTTACTAGATCATGAGCTTCTGAGGATAGGGCTGTGTTTTATTTCTTTATATCTAGTACCTAGCATGTAGTAGACCCGAACAAATGTTTGTTGAAAATCAAGTTGAAGCAGAACTTAGGAATTATTTGGAGGAAAATGCATTTTTCCATGATTTGCTTTGAGTCACTATGCACTGAAAAAAAAAGTTCTGAACTTAGATAAATTCTCATGATTCATTCATTTAAATAATCCCTGCTCCCTCTGCCCCAAGACTCCTCAATACTGGCATTGTTCCAGGCTCTGGGATATAAAGATGAATGAGAGAGTCAGTTTCTGCACCCAAACTGAATGAGGATGACATCAGAAGTCTACATCTTGTATTCAAGAGGTGATAGAATTGTCTCCCAACGCCAGTAGTTGGCTCTGATGTCTGTATTATAAAACACTGATGTAATGATTGAACATTAAAATACAAAGCTGTTGAATTTGGGCCCCCATAATAGGTGTAGAAATAATAGTGGTCCAGGGGTCAGGAGATCCAGGCTCTTGTGTGAGCTTAGTTATGAAAGGTTGCATGACTTTGGGTAACTTGCTTCCTCTCCTGTGGCCTCAGTTTCTGTCTACAAATAAAGAGATGGGATGAGAAAATCTCTATGCTTCCTTCCATGAAGCTTGGGTCTGTGATAGCTTAAAGCAGGCCCTGAAATCCATCAGCAGGAGCACTTTGATTGGGAAGATACCCTATGGCTCACAAATTGACATTCCCCTTCCCCAGCTGTGTGAATGGCATCTCATCAATACGGTCATAGCATCTGGCCTAGAGAGCCAATGCACTACCTCTGAATTGATTTTCAGAACCTTATTGCTGGTCAGTAAAGGCCATCTTAATATCTAAATGAAAGTCTATGAACTAGACCAACAAAGTGGCCTCAGAAAGGTGGGGGCAGAATTCTGAGTACCAGGAGGTGAGTCTGTTTATTTGTTTCCTAATTCTAATTAGAGAGAGGAAAAGAGTGTCAGGAGCCTTTAGTGATTCACATCTTAATAGCCTGGTTATAATTTATTAATCCCTTTCATCAAATTTTCAGCATCCCTTTCCCCAGGAGTCTAAGACTGATTCAAATGTATTTATTGTTTCTAGGTGGGGTGTCATTAAATATTTGGCATCTCCTAAAGCTGGTTGAGAAATTGGATTATATACTAAGTGCAGGCACACAATTTCTGAAGGGAAAAGCATGAACTGATAAAACATTAGGCAGAATGGAAGATATATGCATCTTACCTCCAATATTGACAATACAGAGCTACCATTTCATTCCCTCCTGCAATGTCCCCTCACCAGTTAATCCAGTGGTTTTCCTTAAAGTAAAGCACCAGTAAGAATAATACATGTGTTTATTCATTGTTTTATTCATTCTAGTCCTCTTCACCTATGATGCACCAGAATATGTGGCAACATTACTAAGGGTCTACCATTACCACAGAGCAGAAAAGGGTTTCAGGGGTCCTTGTAAAGATCAGGAAATTGAAGCCAGGAGTGGTGAAATGACTAAGAATCATAGCTTTTTAAGATGGAAAAGGATCTAATAGGTCTATTCTCTTTTGAGGCTGTAAACCTTCTACAGCATTTCCAACCAAAGTTGTCCTGCCAGAGACAGAGAGCTCATGATCTTCAGAGGCAGCTCTTCCATCCTGGAGATCTGGCCATTAGAAAGTCCTCCCTCAGCTGCACTAAAACCTTCCTTCCTTCAGTTTCTTCCTTATAGTCTTGTGGTTTCTGAGACATCCTTGGACCCTTTTTTGGACATTTGATATCACCTCTCAAACTTAGGACCTGTCAGACAGCAGACATTGAGAGGACTGGATGCTGGGTGAAGCCAGAGTGGGAAGGATCCTGGGAGAGGGACAGCCAAGACACACACAGACACCAGTAGCCCCGGGCACTTCTGCCCCAGATGGAGTGGTTTCCTGAATACAGTGGAACATTAACTACTTATACAACTTGTTCTGACCAGGAAAAGGAAGCCCTCAACATGCTTTAACCTAGTTTATTGGAATTCTATAATAGATCTTAGTATTAAAGCCTCAGCTAATAATGTCTTATTTTGGTACTTTTGAGCCTTTGTATTTCCCTTGGGTGCCTCATGAGAAAGAAGGTGGGTGGACCCAGGTAGAATTTAGAGTATACCTGGCTCCCCTGCCTCAAATCCCTTTTTTCATTCTGCTTCCCAGGTTGAAGTGCAGTGGTGAGATCTTGGCTTATTGCAACTTCTGCCTCCTGGGTTCAAGTGATTCTTGTGCCTCAGCCTCCTCAGTAGCTGGGATTATAGGCATGTGCTACCACGCCAGGCTCATTTTTGTATTTTTAGTAGAGACAGGGTTTTGCCACGTTTTGCCTAGCCTCAAATGATCCACCTGCTTTGGCCTCTCAAAGTGCTGGGATTACAGATGTGAGCCACTGGGCACAGCCCCAGATCCCATTTTTATATCACCTCTCAAACTTAGGACCTCTCAGATAGCAGACATTGATATGGTATACCCTTGGGCTCACATAGATTATCCTTGAACCCACAGAATGCACATTTGGGCTCACACTGTCCATTCTTGGCCTCCTTCGTCGACTACCAGATGCATCATTGGTCCTTTTGGGCCTTCTGTTTCTCAGTTCCTCTTCTCCTTGTAAAAGCAGGAGCCCTTTAGCATCTTTGGTCCAACATTTGTTTATACAGCCAGGGCCTGCCCAGCGCTACCAGCTTTCGTATTCACCAGTTTTCCTTGGAGAACAGGGCCTCCAGCATCTTTATTGGCCTGTTTTAAAAGTGCACATACTCCCACGTGGAGCCTTTTCTCTTCCCTATGAATAGGCAACATATAAACCTTATAACTTATCCAAAATCTACAAATTCTGTCTTTATAGTTGTTTTAAATAATATAAACCAGTTCCCTCCTAAGAGTTGTCCCATCCATGCTGTCCCATAGCAATGGCATGATGAACAGGTTCATGGAAGGACTCAGTATACAGACCCTCCACCTGGCTTCTAGTTATCCTTGAGCCAGCTTGCTGAAGGGCCTCAAGGTTTCCCAATGGCTTGGTACACCACATCTGGAGTGTCTGCACATCTCACACCCAACCCACCAATGAGCAAGCATGATCTGAGGAAGCTCGCCTTGGACTTCCAGCATTTTTGGGGGGAGGAGGGAGGGATTGCATTGGGAGTTATACCTGATGTAAATGACGAGTTGATGGGTGCTGATGAGTTGATGGGTGCAGCACACCAACATGGCACAAGTATACATATGTAACAAACCTGCACGTTATGCACATGTACCCTAGAACTTAAAGTATGCACATGTACCCTAGAACTTAAAGTATAATAATAATAAATAAATAAATAAATAAATAAATAAAAAAGAAAGACATTATGAAAACCTCTCAAGGTACAAACCCTGGGAAGCAGAGTAGCTGACATCAAACTTCCCATTATGTTCAACACTTCATTTGAGCAATGCAATATAGGATGGAATTTGTATTGAATTTCTTACTAATGGGTCTTCAGAGGAGATTTGCACTGCCTGTTGTAGTCCAGCTATCTTCTCAAGAGAATTACCTTGTAGTCACCACAGTATGTATTACTTTGGCCAAAAATCAAACCAGACGGTGACAATTTGGTCGTTGAGTGACATTGTTGTTATTGTGATGATAATAGTAATAACTAACTGTGTAACAGTAGCCTGAGTCCTAGCCTCTTTCTATACAATGTCTTTAATCCTCACAGCTGCAGGAAAATATATATTATTGGTGGTTGTGCTGAAATGACAAGATGTTTTGCTGAGATCTCAAATCCACAAGTCCATCAGCTTCCCACCTTGTCTGGCACCAGTCCTGGCATTTCAATGAGCAGGGCACAGATCAACAAAGCCAGTCAGAAGGAAAATGTTACTACAGAGAAAGCTTTGGCACCACATCTTCTCACCCTGGTGAGATAGGCTAGACTATATCCAAACTGTAGGGTCCAAATTTGTGCCCCTAGATTAATCAAGTCCATCACTAAAAGTCATCCTAGCTCATTGTAGGAGCTATCATCTCCATGAGCAGAATTAAGGAAGAACACTCCCAAGGAAAAGAGCATAAAAAGGAAAGAAAGCATTATCCTGAGATCTGGTAGAGCAGGCTTAAATCTCCTACCCTACCCTCTCACTTAGAAAATTATGGTGGAAGAGTGGGACTTTATAAGTTAGAATATAGCCTCAGGCCCTTGTTAGCCAACTACAGTTACAGACATAATCAGTCCCAAAAGGAAAAAGCATCCAGTAGGGCATGCCATGTAGAAGGAGGAATTTTTAAAGTTTTTTGTTCCACCCACTGAAATTCTTTTTGTTAGCACAGAAATGGTAAATTACTGAGACGTGTGCAGACGCTTTCAGCTCCGGAACCATAGTCAATATCCCACATCACTGAGGGCTCTCATTCTTGCCAAACTTAGATTCTTTCTCAACATGGTGCACTAAGCGTCTGTATTAGATAATTGGAATTGGGGAGTGTTTGAAATCAATTTACCATTATTATCTTAGCACCCCGGTAGAGCAGTGCTCATCACCCATGTCAGAAAGTTCCTGCTTATGAGCAGATTGTTTAAAAAGGTGTTTTAGCTTTCCTCTCCAGAGGTTGGAGCCTGCAGCCAACACACCCTCATAGTTTGACCTTCTCTCTTTAACTCAGGGATGTGGGTGTTATCCTTGGTACAGAAAAATCAAGAGAATCAGAGAAGTGTTCCTCACTTCTTCATTTGGACTTTAATCTTTTCCTTTTCTCTTATGTCTAGATGTGAAGCCAATGAATGGGAAGCTCAGCATTTTCCTCACGGTTTCCATGTTAATTAGCCACATAGTCTCACCTGTTCTAACTTCCATCTGGAAATATGCTCAGATACTTTATACAAACAAGTTCACCAGACAGGTGCCTACAGTGTGTATGGCAGAGGAAGTAACCCCCTGAGGAGTAAAAATAACGTATATCCTGGATGAATGCTAAACCAGACAGGAAGTCAGGACAACAGACTGGGACTTTCCTGAGCAAATGTGGGTGTAAGGCCACGTTAGTCAACACTATCTCTAAGGAGCACCTGGTATCAGTCCCATACTTACAGAATATAGAAATCACAAGCATATCTCCACATCGACGTGACTTCACTTTTCCCCTCTAGCCTGATACCTAGACTAGGAGCAGGCCAAGTATCTCTCTGATTCAATTTCCCTACTTCCCAAATTAAGAAAAAGAAACCAGGGGGTGCTTTAAAAAAAATACTTATAACATGTGACCAACCAACATGTAAAACAAGATAGCCCTAGAAATGGAGATAAACTGAAGCCGATCCCTGCCATTTGGATGCTGTCAATCCCCAGAGATGGGCTCTATGGAGGTGTCTTAATCTTATTTAACCCCAGCTCATTATCTCCTGGAAGCGGGCATATGTGGTTGGCATTCAGCTTGGAGATTAGTTTGTTTTCCAGATGCTGCAAGTGAGTCTTGGCACAACAGTTTGTCTTGTTGACTCTTTGGAACTTTGGGAAAGCAGGACACATGAGTGAGCGAGCATTAGATGGACCCAACTTGGGAGGTCAACAGAGGATGGTTCCAGTCTGTCTTCAGCTCCTGAGGAAGAGACCCAGCTTCCATCTAGGCTCCTACAGCTCTTACAGCTGGGACCAAGTGAAATAAAAAGAAACAAGGGATAATTGTTGAAAGATTTTGCATACTTTGAGATTTTTCTCTCGGTGGCAAAGGAGGTATATTTATTTAATGTTTCTGTGGACTGATTAAAATAGGAGAGGATAGGCAATGATAACTTAATAGAGTGGTAGCAAATTGGAGTGTTGCGATTACAATAATAGTCCATTGCTCTTGGATGTTCATTATGTAGTCTCTGGCTTGTTAGCCTCATGGTTAATATGAGAGAACGTGACTTTTTAGCTAAGTGTAGACAGTGTACCGCAGCATGAAAGAGGCATTCATAAATACCTTGGGTGTGTGGACCTCCCATCTCGATGATCCCATGTGGGACCGAGTGGCAACAGTGGAAAGGACTAAGAAACAGTGTTGCCAAGATACTACTAGGGCTATCCTGATAATTCATGATTTTGTCACTTGAGAGTGACAGCTGTGCCCTGGTGGGCCTGGTCTTTGAGCCCATTGGAATAACTGGAGAGGAACAGAAAGATTGGCCTCTAGAGGGTGCACTAGGCACCACCGCAGGTGGAGATCAAGTCAAGGTCCGGCTTGGATTACTGTTCTCCATGATGGAAACAGGTTGAGAAGTTCTAGTGCCTGAGTAGCAGGTGCTACTTAGATCTTCTTCCTCGTGTATATTCCCTTTTGGGAATCCCAGTCTGGGCTTTCGTCTCATCTCCCATGTAGTCACTATTTACTCTCCAAAGGCCACTGGGACTGAAGAGTGGCACAGGCAGGTGCATGGGCAAGAGTGGCACAGGTGGGTGCATGGGCAGTTGCCTTCATTGCAGCCTAAGCTTGAGGGAGTGGCTTGCCTTCTCTGGCCCAGAGTTAGGGTGTAACTTGAAGAGAGGAAACTCTAGAGGACAGTTAACCACTTTCTGGCCAAGGATTCAAGCCAGGAACCAAATGGAATTCCAGGCTGGCATCAGCCAGCCCAAATGACTAGGGCACTTGATTACGGTTTGGAACAATGAAAAGTAATGAAGACAGTGGGCATCTGCCTGCCTTTGGTCACCCTGCCATAGGGCCACAGCAAGCAGCTACACGAGATCCAGAGGTTTCCAACCTGGCTTCTTACAGACAAAACTATTCAGTATCATCCGTGTACAGATGAGGTCAGATGGTTTAGAAGTAGCAGAACCAGGACTGGAACTCTGCTCCAACTCTTCTTCACAATGCACCAGTGGTTTGAAAGTCAGAAGGGATATCCAGGAAAGCTCTCCCTTTGGGTCTTGATTTCCGCACCTGAAAAATGCCTGGCTTATACCAGGCCTTCTTCAAATTTGACATTTAGTGATTTGTTACACTATCATGGCTCCTAATATTTGATTGAGGGTCTTGGCATTTTGATCTTCCTTTAAACAAAGGCATTCAAATCAGGAATTCAAGCCTGTAGCCAATGAACTTTCCGCCCCCGTTATAAGAAACAATCCCCAGAATCCCAAAGAAATCAAGGTCCAGGACTCACCCCAGGGGAGAATTCTGCATACGCATAACTTACTTTGCCTTAAAAAAACAAAACCTTGTGACGTCTTTCCCTCCCTCCACCTCACCCCCTTAAAGTCAATGACTTTCAACATCCTTTCCCTTTCCAAGTCTTCGCAGAATTTTAGGCAAATTAAAGCAGGAACATTTGATCTTCTTCCCAGATGTTTTGATCACAGAAGGGCCACATATGTGCACACATTCCTGGATATTTTTAGAGTTTTACAGGATCCAGTGCTCTAACTGCTTTTTCATTCTGTGCTTTGTGGCCACTGCTGGAGACACTCTGCCAAGGCAGCAGAAGCAGAGTCTGGTGGAAGAGGCTGGCACGGGGGAGGCTTCCAAAGCAGCCCCACTCAGTGATGCTCAGGGAGACAGCTGTCTGGAGCCATTCTTGGAGCCTGCAAAGCTTCAGGCCCTGGAGCCTCTCTAGCCACCAACAGGAAACAAACCACCACCATTTAAAAAATGTGGGCTACACACATACTTTCTGGGAGAATTCTGGTTGCCGATTCTTTAAACACACACACAAAGGCCTCAGTAGAGAGGTAGCAAGGCACAGTAGAGAAAATATTGAACAGAAAGTCAGCAGATGTGCCTGCGGCTGGTTACATGATCAGTTACCTTTCTCTACTAGGACTCAGTTTTTGCACGCAAAATGGGTTGCATCATACTTGTAGCACAGGGATCTGAAAACTCTGCCTGCCAACTGGCTGCCTGTTCTTGTGACTAACGTTGTATTGGGACACAGCCCTGCTCATTTGTTTATATATTGCCTGTGGCTGAGCTGCAAGGGCAAAGTTGACTAGTTGCAACAGAAACCATGCAGCCAACAAATCTAAAAAAGTCCTGGCCAATTAAGAAAAAATTTCCTGGCCCGAGATGTGGCAGATGCAGTACCTGATATGCCAAAGGAGCCCTATTCCCAGAGACTGGCCCTCCTTTGTCTTGGGGGAGGGGAGGTAGAAGTCGATGTGGGAAAATCCTAAAACGTGTTTCTCACTGTCTCCCAGAGGTCTCCAATAGGATTGAGCCCACAACAGTACATTGGCACCCCCACGCTCTCAGCTTTCCCTCTCTTCCCTGTTTCCTCTACCAGTGCTTCCTGGAGACTTCCTCCGTGAAGCCTCTTGCACTCAAATTTTTGACTCAGGATCTGCTTCTAGGAGTTCCCAGACTAAGACAGGATGTAACTCTGGTGCACTTTCTTCTTCTCCCGTGGCTGATTCCCCCCTGCACGAAGCTGCCCATTGACTTCTGGGCTTAGGTGAAATGCCAGAACACCTAAGGGATGTGTGTCCCTGAATGGCCACCATGGTGCTGGACAACACGCCCCAGAAGTGGAGGGGACATTGCTCTCCATGAAGTCAATCTTGATCATGGGAGGGAAGATGTCTGACAAGCATCCTCTGCTTTTTCCCTCCTTGGGCTTCTGGGAAGCGTGCTTGCTCTTTGTAAACCTTCCAGGGAATTTCTGGGTGCTGAACAAGCACTTCTGTCAAGAGACCTACTGTGTCTCTTTGGCAATTTTTTTTGTGTAGCGGAAACTTGCACAACAACCTCCAAATCTTCCTGTCTCCCTTCCTGATTTTTTCCTCACCCTGAGAACCCTAGGTTTGCACCTCTCAAATAAAGTCCCAGCATTGTAATTCTTGCATCAGGCTCTTATTTCTGGAGGACCTGGGCTAAGGCATGGCCTTGGTTTAGATATCTCTAAAGACTCTTTCTGCTGTGACATAATAGACTGGTATGAAATTCCATATTTCCAATACCTAAGGATAAAAAAATTTATGTATATCTACTGTACTGGAAATAAAACACCATTTAATTCCTGCAGAGATTAGTTTCTGAGGTACGCCAGGAGTCTTGCTTGTTATAATTCCAATTGGACCGAGGGAGAATGTTATAATAATTATTAATAACGTCTATTATGTTTTATATGCTAGGCCTTGGGTTAAGTACTTTAAAGGCATTTAGTATTTGATCCTCACTCTAACCTTATTGGGTTCTTTTATCCTCATTTTACACAAGAGGAAGATGAAGTTCAGCGAGGATAAGCCACTTATCCTAAATTTCACAGTAAATGGTCAAGCTAGAAAGTGAAACTAGGTCTGATGGATTCCAAAGACCATGTTCATAATTTTCAAAACTCTGTCTTTGAATATATATTTTACCAATGAAAATATATGAATGGTAAATAAGCACAGGAAAAGATGCTCAACATCATCAGTCACTAGGGAAATACAAATTACAACCATATTAAGATACCACTACATACCCACTAAAATGGCTAGAATTAAAAAGATGGACCAAACCTAGTGTTGGTGAAGATACAGAGGAACCAGAACTCTTGTACACGGCTGGTGGGAGTGTGAAATGGTACAATGACTTTGGAAAAAAGTTTGGTAGTTTCTTAAAAAGTTAAACATAAATTGATCATATGACCCAGCCATTCAACTACTAGGCATTTAACCCAAGAAAAATAAAAACATATGTCTACACAAAGATTTGTATGCACATGTTCATGACAACTTTGTTTGTAGTAGCCCAAAACCTGAAACCATCCAAGTGTTCATGGGCAGCAGGTGGAGAAACAAGTTGTGGTACACCCATCTTCTTTTGATGACCCAGTTAACTTCACATCTCCCTCTGTACTTTCTCCAGTTTCCCAAGTATCTTCTGCCATTGAGGCCAGATCTGCCCATCTACACACTATCAGGAGAAACTGGTGGCTTCTACTGTTCATGTTCACCCTGTTGAGGGAACCCGCAGTCTGGTGGGAGAGACAGATACACAAGTCAGCCATCCCAGCATCTGTCCTGTGTGATGTTCTATGGAAGAGGGGCTGTGTGTTACCCCAGGAACAAGGAAGATGCAGGATAACAATGAAAGAAGGCTTCTCAAATATGCCACAGCTGGACTCAGAACAGGGAGCGGGGAGTGAGTATCTCTCAGACAGAAGTGGAAGGAGAGCATTCCAGACAGGGTATGGAATCTCCTTCCTCAAGGGCAAGGACCTTGGAGTATCTGGGATGTTGATGGTCTGGTGTGACCAAAGCTCAGTGAGAGATGCGGCTGAAGGGTAAGCCAGGGCTAGAACATGAAAGGAAGTCTTAGTGCCTATGCCCAAGGGTGTGGGCTCAAATTTGAGGGCACTAAATAGGCACAGAAGGTTCCAAGCTTGGAACTCACAGCTGCAGCTCACTCTGGCGGGTTTATTCATGGGGTCCTGCTCAAACCTTCCCTAGCAAGGTCGCTTTCTGTCTAGATCAGGGTTTCTCAACAGCAACACTATCATTTGAGGCTGGATTATTCTTTGTCGGGAGTGGGGGCTGTCCTGTGCATCAGAGGCTGTTCAGCAACAGCATCCTTGGCCTCTATTCACTAGATTCCAGCAGCGCTTCCCCAGTTTCCACAATCAACAATGTCCTCAAATGTTACCAAATGTCCCCTGGGTGGCAAAACAGCTCCTGATTGAGGACCCCTGATTTGTTTGTCTTTTTTTGTGAATATGTACACAGATGACGCCTCCTGTATTTGTCCTCTTCCCTCTCTCCAAGGCCTGGCAAAGTCCTGCTTCCAGCCTTTCCATGAAGCACACTGGATGCTGCCATTGGTTCCCTGTACTGCCTTATTTCAGCACCTGTGGCTCAGGCTCCCTGCTCGTGGAGCTGGGGCTGGCTGTGGGGAAGCAGCTGCCAACAGCTCTGTCTACCTCTGGATCGGGTCAGTAAGGCACCTCGTCTCCCACAGGGCACACCATGTAGTGTCCGGGAGCCTCCCGGTTGGGTTCCCACCCCAAGGTCAGCTGGGAAGAGAACTGTCCAAGCCTGTTGGCCCTGTACCCTCTGTCCGTCAGTCCCACTGTCTGCTACGCTGTGGCCTGGAGGGAAGCATTAGCTCAGGAAGCCTGCCAGGGAGAGGGCAGCAGACCGGGGACAGAGGGCAGGTGGTGGCAGCTGGAGACCATGTGACTCCTGGAGGCTGTGTGTGTCACAGGGCAGAGCTGGCCACTGGCTCTTCCCTTGGCTCAGCCTGAGAAGCCTTCACATGACATCTCTGTGGGAGCCTTCGTGTTGCGGGCAGAGGAGGAGGTGGGAGGGAAGAGGGAAGTGTTTTTAGGATCCAAGCTAGAAATACAAAATACATTTATGAATCACAAGCTGATCTTCATCACATGACCACAATAGTTTGCCAATGCAGAAATCAGGCTTCGGACACACATATGGAAAAATCTATCCTGTCCCTGCCGTGTCCGGGCTGTGGTAGCCAAGAGAGTAAGAGAGCGGGGCACTGGAATTGGAGCAGGAGGCCAGGATGCCAGCTATGCAGCCGGTCTTCATGTCCCAAAGCGTCACCAAAACCAGAACACAAAATGAGCCCCCATTCCAGCATTTTCTACATGCTATTCATGTGGTAATCTCACAACAGCCCCATTTCCTGGTGGAAAACCAAGGCCCAGAGTGATTCTTCCATGTTCCATTTTCTTCCTTCCTTAGAGTTTCCAGGGTTCTCTCTCTCTCTCTCTCTCTCTCTCTCTATATATATATATATATATATATATATATATGTATGTATTTTTTTTTTTCACTTGCACCATCAGCTCACTTTATCTTTCTGTGCCCCCAAACTGCATATACTGGCAGGTCCTTCCTGCTGAAG
The DNA here is from genome assembly GCF_008728515.1 of Papio anubis. Classification (NCBI taxonomy): domain Eukaryota; kingdom Metazoa; phylum Chordata; class Mammalia; order Primates; family Cercopithecidae; genus Papio; species Papio anubis. The sequence goes on from NC_044988.1 coordinate 68,580,908, forward strand.
GGATGTGGTAGGGGTCCTGAAATTATCCCCCCTCCATAAGAGAGAACTCCAGGCAGGCTGGGGCTCACAGTCCCAAGCCTAAGAGGTTAGAACTGCATGGGACTCTGAGTCAGGCTAGTCTAAACAGCTGCCAGGGTGAGAATGGGCCTGGCAAGGCTCTGAAAGCCCTGGAACCTCCTTCCCCTCAGGAATGAGAGGAAAACCCCGAGGGTTCCACCGGCAGCCCCACCTCACCACCCACAGCGGTCCAAGAGCTTTATTTAGCTGCACTGAAATCTCACAGACCTGGAGCATGACTCTAAGCCGGTGTCCTTGCTGCCTAAGAGGACAAAAGCTCGTGAGTGGGCTTGGCCCCTCTGGGGAGACAGCCACCTGTCTCGTGCTTGCTGATTGTCTCACCTCGAGGGTTTTTACTTTTAAAATAACATTTAATATATTTACTCTCATTACTTAAGCAAGATCTATTCAGTGTAGAATATTTGGGAAATCCAGAAAAGTATCAACAAGGAAATTAAGTTTACCATAATCTTACCAGTCAGAGACAAGCACTGTTAGAGTATTGATAGTTTTCTCCTCGATTCTTGAGTCATGGATATGTGTATAGCTCCAAAAAGCAAAACCAGAATTATGTTTTATATACATTTTAAAAATTATCAAGTTCTAACATACTACAGTAAAAGGCACAGTTCTCAAGTGTGCAGCTCAGTACATTTTCAATTTGTTACACCCTTGAGACCATCACTCAGATCACAATATAGAGCAGCCAGACCCCAGAGAGTCCACCTTGCCCTTCCTCAGTCAATAGCTACGTGCCACCTCCAAGAAGTCGTCAGTCTTGTGACTTCCATTGCTGCAGATTAGATCTGCCTATTCCTGAGCATTGCACACATGGATTCATACACTACATCCTTTTGTGTCTGGCTTCACTCATCCAATCTGTAGCATCTGCCACAAGCCTGGCGTTGAAAAAGCATGCCACATTGGCATGTTAAATGTAAATGTGCATGCTGAGGATTGAATGAATGAGTGAGCGAATGAATGAGAGAATAGGCTTTAGCTGAGGTGTGGTCTCCCAACAGGATTCTGTGTTTTCAGTAAGTATAATACCTGGTGGGCCATGGGGAGAGGGAGAGCAGGCAGGTGGCTGGTGGAATAGTCTGGGTGAGAAGAGGCAGCAACCCGAACTAGAAGGGAGGTGGTAGGGACAGTGAGGAGGGAGCAGGTTGCACATGCCTGTCCTGTCTGCCTGGCACTCGTGAGCCCTGTGAGCAGCAGGACAGATGTATTTTTAGAAATCCCCTCACACAGAGCAGCCACTTGACACCATGTGGCTGCCTCACTGCCACAGAGTCCCAGGGAACGATGCCGAGGCCCCACAGGGGTCAAGCTTCTGGGCTGTGAGCTCACGACCCCCTACCGCCCTGCTGAGCAGGCGAGAATCATGCTCAGGTGATGAACAAGCACAAGACAAGAGGACCCAGATGACCCTGGAGAGTATCCCACTGGAAGATGCAAGCACGTGGCTCATGGAGAAATGGGTGCCATTGCCCTACATCCCCCAAAAGACATTCTTACTCCCTAGGATCAGAGGCATGGCGTGGCTCCAAGCCAGGGGAGCCCTCGTACTGCTTAAAGGCCCCAGGGTTGGAAAGGACCTCTCTTCTGCCCTCACCCCACCCAGTGCTTGAGCTCCCTTTGACATTCTTTTCAACACGAGCTCAGCTTTCTTGCCTCCTTTTCCCTTTACTCCATCATCAGCACCCTAGACTTAGCCACCACTTTCTCTCGCCTACTCTGTCTTGCCACCTTCTTTCTCTGTCTGCTCCTGCCCCCTCTTATCCTCTTATCTGTCTCACCCTGCAGCCAGGGTCGGTGCTCTCCACAGACGTAGCTTGTGACAAAGTGGCTGGACGCTGCCAGAGAAGGAGCAATGTTATTGGAGAGGGATGGAGCCAGAGCAGCAGGAGAGAGCCGCTGGGCTGTGCTGATGGGAGGAGGAGACATGGAAAGGACAGTGCCCCGGGAGCCACCGGCCGCGAGGGTAAGATGTTTAATGGAGGGACAGGGCAGGCAGTGCTTGGATGGCACAGGTAGGCCTGGCACCAGGCAGGATTTTATTGTTTGATGAAGGTTCACTGCCCTTGATTCTTCTCCGTGGGCTTGTACTTAGTGATTGTGGGAGATAAGGAGGATGAAGGGGAGGCGCTTGCTCTTTTTCCTGAATGAGAAAGCTGGGAGCTGGCGATGGCTTTGGGAATATGGGGAATATGGGCAATCAGTTCCCAGAAAGCTATTAGGGTAAAAGATTGTCATGTTATAAACTTCTAAACCACAGATGAACAGGCTTGAACAAACTGTTAGAACACCTAGTGTTGATTATTGAGAGTGTTTCTGCAGTGTGTGACTTGGCATGGTTCGTTCGTGCTGTCCCTGAGAACAGTGACATTTCAGATTAGCAGTATTTTGGGGTTCCACTTGGAAAGAGCCCACCCCTCAGCTGACTGGTGCTGTCCTCCACTGGGTGATTTAATGGTCAGGCATGCTTGGTCAAGGGGAAGCAGCGTCACGGCAAGGCACCTGTACCCATCTGCCAGTTTGGATGAAGGGCCAAATCACAGGGTCAGTAATGCTTCTTGGCCAGAGAACATGAGCTGAGCAGCTGTCCCTGCCTGCTATCCATGAGAGGTCCTCTTACCAACTCAGCCTCAGGGAGGGAGAGAGTCCCCTGTAGTCAGAATGGTATGTGAATGTCGCAGCTAGGGGCAGAGGGAGACCAGGGAACCTGCCCTTAGCCACTCACACAAGATATAAATCCAGGAAGCTGAAAGGGAGCCCTTTTAGGCCAGGATGGAGGATACTCCCAGCATCCCCTGTGGCCAGATGCAGGGGTCCTTGGAGCACTCAGGGACCACCCTAGGAGAAGAGATGGGAGCTGAATGTGTTATAGTTAAATAACTCTTAGATTGCAGAACATCTCCCAGCTTCATTTTTCTGTTTTGTAAAATGAATATAAATGAGATGAAGGATGCAAAATGCCCCATAAACTGAATAGCTTTATATGAATCTAAGTCATTATTTGCCCTGAAATTTTTCTATTTAATATTTTTGTCAACAATTTGGAGGCAGACACTGGATGTAGGCTTATCAGATATGTACAGAAAATAAAGCTGGGAGGGCTAGCTGAAACACAGGTGTGGAGGACTCCAGATTGCAGAATCTGAAAGCTCAGCACTCCCCTGGCTTCCTTCCCCTGGATGCCTTCTCTGTGTGACCCTCAGAAAGCACAGTGCCCCTAACAGAGCTCCATTTTTTCGTGGTGTGGCTGCTCCTTCTCTGTAGTGGGTAGAGAGGCCAGGGATACTCCTAACACCCTACCATGCTCAGGGTTTCTCTGTCTCAGTAGTATTGACATTGTGGACCAGATCATGGTGTTGTGGGGGCTGTCCACATGGTGGTATGGTAGGATGTTTAGCAGCATTCCTGGCCTCTACCCTGTAGATGCCAGTAGCACTGCTGTTCCTCTCTTTGTGACAAACAAGTGTCCCTGGGGTACAAAATTGTCCCTGGTTAAAACCTCTGCTCTAGATTCATCCTTTGCACTTCCCTGCCTGCATGGTAGCTCCTCTGGTCATGTCAAAGTTCTCATAGTTCCTTAAATAAACAAAGCTTTTCCACATCTTTCCCAGAACTTTGCATGCAAGATCCCTTCCCACTGCTGCCCTTTACCACTTCATAAAATCCTGTGTGTCCTTGAAAACTCATCCCAAGCATCCCTTCCTTGCAGATGCCGTCCCAGATGCTCCCAGACAGCTAGTGCACTCACAGCAAAGTTCTCCTGGAGCCCTGAGTGCATGGATTTTATTTTTTTGCTTGGGATAGTCACCCCCACTGGACTATAAGCTTCTTGAAGGTAAATCCTGGATCTTTCTCACCTCTGCTCCCCAGTGCCTGGGAGGCATGGCCTAGCACAGAGTGGGTGCTTAGTGAATCCTCCTTGAGTAACATTGCTTCATGGATCACTACTGGCTGGTAATGGGACATACAATGCTGTAGGCAAAAAGCATATTTTCTGGATCTTAATCACGTGAAGGGTCCAGTACTCCACCCTCAGGTAGCAGAGCACCTTGTCTCTTTTGCAGAGAAAAAATAACTTATTTTAATCTCTAGGATGCTAGAGAGGTTTAGAGAAGTTTCCTCCTGCGAAAACCTTTTTCAGGCTCTGCCCTTGACAAAACACTGAAAGGACAGCAGCAGAGAGCACTTTCTCTTCAAAAGATGCCTGAGGATGGGCGCCAATCCCAGCTAAACTTTCTGCCTGTGTTGGGAGCAAGGGGCTCCACCTAGTCTTTCTTGAATGCAAATGTGATCTGTCCGGTCCAACAGCAAAGCCCCGCCCTCCAATGCCAGGACTCTAGGCTGTGGGACTTTCTCCAGCTCTCCCCTCTGCATTGTCAAAACGGGAGCAGACTGAGCAGAAGGAACGCGTTTGGTGCTGAGACCAGAGCCAGGGCAGTACGCAGCAGATCCAGACAATCTGCTCTGCTCCTCCCAAGGAGAGAGGAAAGGCTTTTATTTCTTGCTGACAACCAAGTCTGCAATGGGAAAATCTCTGGGGGATCAAAGCTAAGCCAAGTGAGAGATGCACACCCCACACTGGTGTGCCTCACCTGGCTTTATACGGCCAGGTTTCTGTGTGTGTATGTGTGTGTGTGTGTGCGTGCTGGGGGTGGTGGTGGTGGTGATGTGCATATGCATTAAAAGAAAAGTCATGAACTGTCAGACATAAAACATCAAGTGCACCCACGCCTTAGACACCTTCAGTGACAGGGACTTCTCACTATCTTAACAACTGCTAGACAGTTCTGTCTAGTGGAAAGCTTTCGGTCACTCTGGTGGTTTACCCTTTGGTCCTAAGTCCAATTCTTTATTCTGTTTAGAATTGGTCCAATCTTTTTTTCCCCAGGAAGGATTGTCAGAGGCAACCACTTTACCAGCCAAATCCCTTCTTCTGGCTAGAGACCCAGTTCTTTCAACTCTTTTCCATGTGGTAGTTTTGATCTCCCTTCCTGATCACCCTTTTCTCATCAGTGCAATAGGTAATACAATACTCTCATTTTTTCTGCAGTTCTCAGAGAGTAAGTTATTTGGGGTGGACATGTTTTCCATGCAGCTGAAGAGCAACAGAATTTTTTAAAAAACATAACGGAAAAATTGTCAGCATGCAGGATACAGGTCCCTTTTAGATTGTGCACATCCCTGCTAATTCTCTCTCTGACGTTTCTCACTACCTCTGACTTCATCTCTCACTACTTCCTCCCATGTGTCTTCCTGCACCTCTTTGTACACCACCTTCCAACGAGATTGGACTCTCGTGCCATCCCTGAAAACACTGGGACCAATGAGAGGAAGCCAGAAGAAGTCACCTGGATACCTGGATGCCTGGCGCCTGGACATGAGAAGCACCTTCTAATGGCCGGGGAGTTCAATGCTGGAAAGGGTGACACCAGCTGGGGGCGAGCTCTCCACTGTGAAGGTGTGTGGACAGAGGCTTCTGGTAGGGGATTTCTTGACAGGCCTGGACTTAACGAATCTGCTAGGTACTTGCTGTCTCTTTCAGCCCTGTGATTTTGTGATTGTGGGCAAAGATTCCATAAGGGCATGTGTGTGTGTGCGTGCGCGCGCATGTGTGTTTGTGTGTAATGGGGACTCTGGGGTATCCTTTTGACAGCTGTGGGAGAGGGAGCAGAAAGTCAGTTCCTTCAGCCGGGCAGCTGTAGGGCTGGCAACTGAGCATGGCTGACTCAGTCCGTGGCTGAGCCGAGCTGCTCAAGAAGAGGGGAGGCACAGTGTGGTGACAGGCAAGAAGAAAGTGGGCCTGGTGCAGTCTCCTATGCTGGGGAACTTGTGGGTCAGGAGGATTTTGAGGGCCCATAGGTCAGTGTCCACTCTGCACCCCCCAACTCAGGGGCACAAGCTGGGTCTCTAATTGGTTTGAGTGTGTGGACAGTTCTGAAAAGCGTAGGGCTGGTGCCTGTGACATTATTCAGGAACTATATTCCAGATTTCTGGACATGAGAGTGGCCACTGGTCTTACCATAAATGTGGGATGTCAGCATTTTCAGAGACTCCTGGAGTCTCAGGTCAGGGGGGACCTCTGCATCATTCTTGTTCAGTCCCTCAGAAGCTGGCACACCATCACAAGCCTTTTCTGGCACACCATCCAGCCTTTTCTGGAACATCTCAGCATTAGATTAAAAGACATAATGGATGGAAATTATCTCCCACTGGCAGGTAGATAAACAGATTCCCTCCCGTTTCTTCCCTGTGAAATGACAGAAAGCTCACTGCCCTCTGAGGCGACTCATTCCATCTTTGGATGGCTTTGAGCTGAAGTCTGTTTAGTTGAGTGTGCTATAGGACATATTCTTATCACTCTCGTGTTATCTGGGGAATCAGATGTTCTTATTACTATTGCTTATGGGAAATACTACTACCTACAGCCACTGTTAGGTGAGCTCTACCTTGTGCCAGCTACCAGGTTAAGTACTTAACATGAATGTCAGGTCTATGGAAACTTCAAATCCCACTGGGCCATAGCTGGATGATCCCCCAGAGGTCAATCTAGTTCTCATGTTCATGGTTAAATCAAGGCTCAGACCCTAAGCCACGAACCTAGTTCTGTCATAGATGAATGAAAATAGAGTCTTCCTACAGGGGGCTGTGGCCACATGGATTTCTGGATACCCCCATTTTCCTGTGGTTTCTGGGAAGCCAGTTCTGCACAAATGTGAAGTTAGTGGCTAGCTCCCTGGGTCACCCAGAGAGCGTACCTAGAATTGCCCCATCCTTCCAGTGACAAGAGACAAGGTAAAAACTTGAAGTCCGAATGCTGCAGGGGTTGGGGGGTGGGGGTGGATCAGCAAAGCTAAAGCCTTGCTCTTGTGTCTCTCCTGGATTCCCTGGGAGGCACTGATGAAGCAAGAGTCTAAGAGGCAGGAAATATGGTTTTGTATTGAGGCACTGCCACTTTCTGTGAGGCCAGGTAAGCTATTGCATCTCTCTTGCCTCAGTCTTCTCATCTAAAAATGGATCTAAGAATTGTAGCCACCACTCAGGGCTGTTGTGAGGACCTGGAGGACCTCAGCTGGTGACAATTAGTGTAATGATTTCCCCTACTCTAGCCAGGATGGACCAGGTGAAGTTTGAACAAAAAGAAAGGTTCTGCAAGGTTCAGGGGAAATGAAAGGACTTCTCTGGTCACCTTAGGCAGCAGAGAGGGACTAATGACAGTCTTACGTCAGATTCCCTAGAAGCAGAACCTGAGACAGGGATTTAGGTACATGTGATTTACTGGGGGAGTGCTTTTCAGGAAAAACCTACAAGGGAGAGAGGAAAGGAAGCAGGATAGGAGCAGGGAGAGAGACAAACACAGGTGTGGTCAAGGGTCAGGCTACCAGATAAAATATAGGCTGCCCAGGTCAATTTGCATTTCAGATGAACAATGAGTAATTTCTCATTATAAGTATGTTGCAAGTCTTGCATGAAGCCTGCTTATACTCAAAACGTATCCTTTGTTTATTTGAAGTGCAAATATATCTGGGTATCTTGTATTTTTATTTGCTAAATCTGGTAACCCAGTCTAAGCTAGTCAATCAGCCCCATTTGCCCAAAACTGATGGGACATGGGAATTTCAGTGTAAAACTGAAATTCAGGCTGCTCATCCTAAACTGTGATTTCAGGGAAAGCCAGCTTTGGGCTGATCCTTGGAGAGGGGATAGAAGTGGACTGACTCTCTGGAGCCTGAAGCATACTGCAGAGATGTCCCTTCCTGAGGGGAGGGGACTACCCTTTTGCATTTCTGTGTCACTTAGTCATTGCCTGTGGTGGTGGTGATTGGGGAGCAGGTATGGGGAGAAAGTTGTAACCTCATGGAGATGCAGCTTCTGTCTTCTGAGAGCCATTCTCTGGAGAAGGGGGGCATCTGTGGGTCATTAGCAGGCAAACAGGTGGCATTCAGCAGCTGGGGGCAGGGGGTGTGCATTGGTCCTTAAAAGGGGAGCTGGTGGGACACCATAGCATCTTCTACACTGTTTGTATCTCTCCAGCCCAGAGGCTCTGCTCCACCCTCAGAAGAGGTGAAAACTAAGCCTGACTCAAATTCCATGGATGAACCGCACGACTCCTCTGATTGTAGGCTGGGTGCCAGGATAACTCCAGCACAGACTGGTCTGAGACCGCTACCACATTCACAGAGAACACTAAGGGCACAGAGGAGGGAGCAGGGGTAAATTATTCCTGACTGGGAGAAAGAGGGCCAGACAAGATTTCACATAGGGAGCAACACCTGAGCCTTGAAAGCAGGTGAAAGTCTGATGAGGGTTGGGGTAGAGAGGTGGAGTGGTGGCTGGTGGCTGATGGGTAGTAGTGGTGAGAAGGGCGTGGCCAAGATGTGAAGGTCAGAGTCATGGAGGTCAAGGTGTGTAGGTTTTCTCATCAACTCCTCCAGTAAGCAGGTACAAAGAGCAGGGGCCTCTTTTCCCTAAACTGGCCCCTAAGCCAGGTGAGCACAAGGCCTTCCCAGGCTGCAGATTCTGGGGCAGGTTTTGCCTGCACTGACAAAGCATTTGGTCTCTGCAAAGTGCCGAATGATTTATTTTCTGACCAAGCTAATGCTTTGAAAAACTGCTGGTGGCCCTCCTGACCCGGGGATGCCCGGGCACCTAGGGAACGTCCCAGCTCCTGGCGGGGAGGCCCCGCCACCCAGGCCTGGCCCAGATCCATGGGAAGACAAGCTTCCTTCTCACCTTTCCAGTGTGTCCTGAAACCAGAAGCCCCATGACACTGGCTCCTCTTTCACCGCTCTGGGATTTCGGCTCTGGCCAAGGCAGGACACCCATGCTGCAGAGAAGCCTGAGAAGCCACTGGGACCAAGGTACAGGGAGGGTCAGCTGGGGAGAGTGATGGGATTCGTCCCAAATCAGTGTCCCCATTTCTGGACTGAGCTCAGCCTAGCGTTGCTAAAGCTCAGCACCCGAGCCCTTCTACTGGCTCTGTAATTTCTTTTCAGCCCCTTGCTGAGGGACACAGGGCTATTGTGCCTTTATTTCAACCACTTACTTGCGGTGTGACCTTGTACATGTCACCTGTCCTTCCTGAGCCCTCTCTCACATCTTCACTAAGGATGAAAACATCAGCACTAGCGACTAGCAGTCTTGTCGTGTTTGCCAGCTTTCACAGCAGCACACTCACATGCATTGTCTCACTGCAACATCTCTGTAAATTGTGAAGTGGGTGAGTGGGCAAGGGACATTATTATCTCTATTTTAGAGATGAATGTGACTTGGCCTCATGTTACAGCTGCTAGACTCCTGGGCTCAGAACCCCTGACACTAGGACACCAAGAAGACAATAATCTCTTATCAGAGTCTCTAGGAAATGTCTGAACCAGAATCTGCAATTTTAAAGGCTTGAATATGGGGACTCAGGGGGCATTTGGTTCCCACATGTTTAATGATACTTTCAGAAACGAGGCTACAGAGGGCAGGACATCCTGTGATGGGCTCTGTATTCTGTTTCCAGCACAGTCTGAGGCGGATTCAAATCTCAGCTCTCCTCTCTCAGAAATGCAGTAACAATATTTCACTCAGAAGCTACAATTCAAATTGACTGCTGGGGAAAAATGCAAGATTTGACAACATGGGGTTTCTCTGGGACCCTTTAGTGCCCACAAGGCCTTTTCTGTTGTCCTTTTTAGATTCTGACATGTGTGTGTTTCAGATGACTCATCATCTGAAGAAGTAGACCAAAGAAGTGCAGATGGCATTCTGAGGTGGGAAAGGTCTCTTCTCATTGGGGTGGGGGGTGAGGAGAGGAGCAGAACTAGGGAAAGAAAATAACAGAAAGAGTGTTAATGATGAAGACCGCTGATTTTTTAGAGAGCTGAAAAGGTAACAACGGGGGAGGTCTGAGATTTGGGGCCAGCACACAGTCTGTAGCCAGACACATAGATTTAAGTCCCAGCACAGCCACTTACCAGCTAAGTGAATTTAGGCCAGTCCCAGATCTCTGCAGGCCTCAACCTCCTCATCTGAAACCTGGTGCAGGCAGGACCACCCCTTCACTCCGTTCTCAGGGTCCAGATGTCCCTGGTGCCCAATAGGGCTTGACTACAGCAGGCACTTAATATGTGCTAACTCCGTGCATCCCCCCTCCTTTTCATAAGTGGATTATGCGTGTAGGAAATATGAAACTTCCTTTCACCCAAACAAAAACTGTGTCATCTAAGACAAATCTGATAAAATTAACTTTTAAGTTGAAAAGGTGTTCTGCATGAATGATGACCCCATTGGCTTATTTTCCTCTGACCTTGCTCACTACCCCTCCCCCAACACACACACACACACACACACACACACACACACACCCCCTTCCCTCCCACCAATAAAACTAGATTGGCATGAGGAGAAAAGGCCAGGCTGTCATGGTCCCAGCATCCTGCTCACAAAAACTTGGAGGCAGAGCAGGCCAATATGGAGCCCTGGGGACTGGGGTCTCTGCTGGTCCCCACAGTAGGTGCCAAGAACAGTTCACAGCCCAGCATGTGGCCGCACTGCCCACTCTGCTCCATGAGGACAGAGCCTCGCCGTCCCCTGAAGGACTCTGGCAATATAGCCTGCCAAAGACCTCAATCTGATTAAAGGAAGGAAGGAAATTGGAGAAAGGAAGAAAGAAACGAAAGAAAAATGATGGAGAGAAGGAGAGAGAGAGAAGGAGAGAGGCCCGGTACAAGTGTGAAATCAGAAGAACAGACTGAGGATGGTGAGATGCATGTGAACAGTGTGACGTGGGCAACCCCCACAAATAGACCTTCTGTTAAAAATAGCCTTTGTCTAAATGTGGAAAGGGTGTAAATATAGTAGCGGTTTCGGCTTACTACGGAGCCGCCCCTGCTCCAAGTAACAGAGGCTTATTATAGGAAGCGTGCGTCAGCAGCGGGAGGGGAGGAGAGGAATAGAGAAGCCCCGGGCCGTGGGTACAGTACCCCCCAGCAGGAGGGGGGTCAGCCAGCCAGTGTCGCCCTGTTGGGGGCAAGCGGCCCGAATGACTCTGAAACGCTCTCACAGAGTTCCTCTGGGCAGAAAACTCTAGCTGAGCTGTGGGAGGAAGGGAGGAAGGAAGGAATCGCTGTGCTGAAAAGGATCTAGGCTTGTCTCGGCGATGCCGCTCACTTTCAAGTGGGATTTCAGCAGGCATTGCGTCCTGTGTGCAGCAGGCTGCTCGCTCCTGGACACTGCAGGAAGTTTTCAAAGGAACCCCCTGGAACGACCAGCCTGCAGGCAAGCCGGTCCCCTCAGCCCTGAGTACAGAGGACAAATGTCTAGAAAATCAGTGGAAAGTGCCAGAAAGGAGTTTGATTCAAGTTTTTTTTTTTTTTTTTTTTTTTTTTTTTAAAGACTGGGTTTTCATGTCTGTGTCTGGTATCACGTGCTAAGTAGGTGCATGGGGTACGGTGGCTGGACTCCTGAGCTGGACAGCTGGGAGATGCTGCAGGCACTGCCTTCCAGTATGATGCATGACCAAGGGAACAAAACTGTTCTGGGAAGCTCACTGCTCTGCTTTCTACAGCTACAGAGATGGCAAAGGGTTGAGTGCCCATGTGGGTGTTAAGACCTGCTCCTGCCGGTGTGTCTCCCCTCCAGGCCTTTGGGGGCCCTCATTATCCCCTGGTCTGTCACCCTTTAACCCAGTGCCCTCTCCTCCCAGCCCAGGACATGTCCATGCATCCTTCGCTGTCCACACATACAGCCCAACACACATACACGCACTCATGCACACCCACATTCAATGTGGGCCCTGTGGCCCTTTCCAGCAATGGCCCTCACACCCCAACCCCCCACCCCCACCCCCGGCATCCCACCCTGGCCCTGCACTCTCATGGAGTCCCTTCATCTGCTCTGCCCCTGCCCTCTGGCTCATCACTAGCCTTGAGCTTGCCTCTTGGATGTAAGGCAAACCTAGCTCCTCCAGGTGGATCTGCACTTCTCCTCAGATATGATTGGGGCTTGTGTGCTTATGCTGCTCCTCAAGCCAGCCTGGGTGACCACCTTGCTGCTCACACCCCTGGATTGAATGCTAATGCCCCTATCATGTTTCACCGACCTGCTCCTCAGGACTGATCTTCAACCTGTCAGCCACTCCCCAGCATCATCCAAACTGCCCTGAAATCCACCTTTCCAAAATGCAGAGCCAGCAGTGTCACTGCCCCACTCAAAATGCTCCCGACAGCTCCCCACCGCCTGTAAGATAAAGTCCAAACCTTAGAAGGCCGGACTTGACCCCCATCTGCTTTTCCAGCTGTGTCTCCTGCTACCCTACCCTATGTGGTGCCTACACAGGCTCTGAAGGTGGGTGATTACCCCCAGGAATCTTCCCTTTCATGCCTCTGCAGGGACCATGCTGTTTCTTTGGGCTACAATACTTCTCTTCCAAGTCTCTGCACATCAGGATTCTACCCACCCTTCAGGGCCCCAGTTCCAGAAGACTGCCCACCTATTCTGGGAAGCCTTCTTGGATCTCTCCTCCCACAGCAACTACCTTTCAGTTTTTTTTTTTCACTCCTTCTGCAAACCCCAAGTCATTTTTGTATATTTGGAAAATGAATCAAGAGGTGCAGTACTGCATATGGGTGTGGTGCCCTCCCCTACCCACCAACAGAGCCTGCATGTCCCTCCATCACCAGAATGCTTGTTCCTCTGTGTTGGAATTGCCTGTTTATCCACTGGTCTCCCCACTGGAGTCTAACTTCTTAGGGAAGGGTCTGGATGACCTTATTCAGGCCATACCCCCGGTGCCTAGCATAGTGACATTCATTACACAAAATGAACTGGGCCTCCAGTGCTCTATACTTCTGCTATGTAGTGAATTTTTGCATTCCTCCCAAATTTATGTTGAAACCCTAATCCCCAGTGTAATAGTTTTTGGAGATGGAGACTTTGGGAAGTAATGAGGTGATGAGGACAGGACCTTCATGGTGGGATTAGTGCCCGTATAAAGACAGACAGAAGAGTGTTCTTCCTCTCTCTGCTCTCTGCCATGTAAAGACACAGCAAGGAGATGTCAAGCGAGGGCCCTCCCCAGAATCCAACCATGCTGGCACACTCAACATGTACTTCCCAGCTTCCAGAACCATGAGAACTAAATTTCTGTGATTTCATCTACCGAGCCTAGGATATTTGTTATAGTGACTAAGACAACTTCCTTACCTTTTCCAGATGTTCCCATCTGTTTTCAAGCCCCTCTGCTATTTTCTGCTGACCCTGCCATTGGCCCTGATACTGGTGCGAGAGCCACTTGGGTACAATCCTGAGATGCTGGGCCTGGAGTTGGAAGAACTACGTGAGAGTTTCAGCTCTGCCTCTTACCTGCCTGCCAGTGGGCAATTCATTTTTCCTCTCCCAACTGTCTCCTCAGCCATGAAAAGGAGTGACAGCAGTCACTGCATGGGGTTGCTGTGAGGACTAAGTGAGAATGTGGAGCTGAAAGCCGCTGACAAACTGTGCAGTGCTCTTCAGATGTCGGGGCCTTTGTTGCAGCCCTCACCTACTCTCCACCTCGCCTGTGCTTTGGAAACCTGCCCAGGCACCAGCTATGTCGACTCCCGCTGCCATTCAGGCCCATAAGGATGTCCTAGAAAATACTTTTGCCACCTCTCTATGTTAACAGCTCGAAATCTCCAGACACTTCTGATTACCAGGATTTTGAGTACATGACGGTTTTCTTCCTCAAAATTCTTAAATAGCAAAAAGGCTTGAATGACAGTCAGGACTGGCAGAAGTTGGACTGTCATTGTGAACCAAGGAAGGAGGCTGCAAAAGGAAATGGGAAGAAAGTGGATATGCTGATAGCCAGGCTGGTGCTCTTCCAGGTAAGTCTACCTGCCCTGGCCCCAAGCGGCCCTGTCCAGGGCTTGGCTGGTCCTGCAGGTTCCCAGGATACAGCAGAGCTAGTGGATGGCCTGGAAAGCAATTATTTGGGCAGATCGTATCTTCTGCCTGGAGAGAATGTGAATACTGTGGAAAGAGCCAGGCCATGAGTTCTGCAGAGCCCAGCTCTAGTTCCTGTTATGTCCCCTTACTAACAGGGTACATTGAGTAAGTCTCCTAACCCATTAGACCCTCAGTTATTCATTGCTGAATAGATATCATTTTGATGAGAATCAAAATCAAATATGATCATTTATGAAAATTGTATGCATAGTGCCTGTGATCAATAAATGGCAATTGAAACTGATTCTAAATCTATTTCCTCAGAGTAGTATTTCATGCTGCTGGGAAGCAAGCAAAGACAAGTGATTTGGAAAACTAAGGTGTTGGAGTAGATATTTTTTCTTTAATACCTCCCAATCAGGACAAAACAATTTCCACCAGGTAGGCTGAAAAACTTGCCATGGGAGCAAGGATTTTGGGGGAAGGCCAAGAAAGTGGATCACTGTTTGATTATACTAGAAGAATAAGAGACTCAAGTTGCTTAGAATCTCCAAAATTTGTCTTTGTAGCCCATTAAATAGAAATTCTTACAGCTAGAATACAATATGTTTTTAGATGACACACACTAATAGAATTACATTTTGGAGAGTGGGGGCTTCTGGCAGAAATACTTTTCACCAGTCACCAATCCATAATCAACCTATACCTCTCCAGCTATATTCCCCTCCCCTATCTGAATCTTTTTTATATATGCACACATATGTGCTTTCATGCAACACATAGTCATATGAGTAGGTGGGATGGGGGTGGGTGGCAGAAAGGACAAGAGCTGCAACTTTGAAGGAAGACATTTCTGGTTCAAACCATGACTCTACCTTGTGTTATCTGAGTGACATGTTGGGGAAAGTATGTTGGGGGAAACAAGGATTGTACCTGCAACACTACCTGCTTATCTACCTCAAAGATAGTTGTAAAGATCAAAGATACTGTGTGCAAAATGCTTATGTAGTGCTAATGGGCTAATGGTATTGTTGCGTAAATTCACAACATGCATGCACGTAGATATAAATGCTCATCTATATATACAAATATACTATTCATATGCATGCACACTGATAAATAAGCATGCATTCCTACACCTGCGTGCATTCAAATGCAGAATGGAACAATGACTGTGCACCTTTGCTACATAATCTAATTAAGATGTAGAAAATAAATTTTTTCCTAGGGGTGGTGTTCTAAGATACCATTGAGCCTGAGTTCCTATAATATTCTGGGTAAGAGGACCATGGATGTGGGGTACAAGGCTTCTGAAGTAGAGGTGTGGGCCTGAGGCCAAGTACCTGATGTGGATGTCCAAGCTAAAAACATCTGGATTGGGTAGGTGTGGTGGCCATAAGAATATGTCTCCTGAAGAGGGAGCTCAGATGATCATGGCCTCTAGCTGCTTGCACTCATATTTATGTAGAGGCCACTCTTCCTGTTGGCTGCTTCCAGACAATCAGCAACTGAGTGTGGTAGGGATACTAAGGCAGAACTGTCTCCAAGAGACAGGGAACTTCTCTGATAGGTGACTTTGGCTTGAGGACTCTCTGATGGCCTTGCTATAGGTAGTCTAGGAGCTTCCACCCAACCTTGCTTCCCTCTCTCCTGCACTTGGGTCAACCTTGCATCAAGGTGTGATGGCTCTCCTAGCCTTTCCTCTCTCCTAGCCTCTACCAGCTCCCTCCCCATTTTTATCTCACAGATGTTTCCACTAGTAAAATCCTCTGTATGGTTTATCCTGTCTTGGTGTATGCACCAAAGGGGAGTACAGAATCCCAAGTCACAGAAAGAGCCCAGATAACCTGCACATCCTCTCTGTGAGGCAGGGCTTCTGAACCTTCTTCCAAGGTGAGGGTGTAGGTCTGACAAGCTCTATGACTTTCCCAAGCTCATAAGATTAGAAAGCAGCAGAGCCTGGTCCAGAACCCAAGCTTCCTGATCCCCAAATCCCTGTTCTCTTCTGCTTGGCACTGTCCACTGAGCACTTTCCCAACAGTTTTCACAAGCTTCCTATCATATCCACAATTTTCCCTGTGAAGAGGCAGTGCAAGCTTACCACTCCCATTTCGAAAATGAGAAGCTGAGAGTCAGACAGGCAAGGTCAATTGCCCAAGGTCATTGGTTAGCAAGCGACAGGGCAGGTATTTCAACCTAATTCTCCTGCCTCCCAACCCAGGTCTGCACCTTTTATCACCCTCCATGCTACTTTACCTCCTGCCAGAAATCTGGGAGTTGTCTGCTCCACCTGCCTGCCACTCCCCACAAATTCCTTTTCCCCCCTCTTCTTGGAAGCACACACCCCAGGGTCGGGGAGTCCTGGCTGTGCCCAGTATGCAGGGGCCTGGGGTCCAGCCCAGGGCTGTGGGAAGAAGCGCTACTTGCCACTGTTAGAAACCCACCGCTGAGCCTCCTTCCTTCTAGCTTGAAAGTGCTCTAGAGTTTCTGTGCTCACAATGCATCTCTTTGGAAGTCTGCCCTCCCAGGGTTGCCATGGTGACTATTTTGGTACTGCATGCTAGAAAAAGCTGAGGCACCTGCTGGTCACACCACCAAAACTTGTCTCTCTGAAAAATCAGCAGATGGCATTTGTCAGAAATTCCTACTTCTTGATTAATTTGGGAAAAAGAAGAGTGTGTGGCAGTGCTGATATCCTTTAACCCGGACCGGGCGTGTTGGTGTTTCAGGGAGGATGTGAAAAGCCATGCACAGACCCCATGAGATTCTTCTGAAATGGTGGGTCATTTAGTTTTCCCAGAGAGGCAAAGAAGTTTGGTGATTTGGAGCCTAGTAAATGAAAACAAGGGAAAGACCATGATGTTGCTTTTGTATTAAGAAGAGTTGAAATTTCAAGGCCAGTTCTGAAGAGACCTATACCCCACTTCTAGTAACTTCCGTGAGTTCTCATATATGCCTCAGATTGGGTCCAGCTTTTAATTAGAGGAACATGTTGAAATCACAAGTTAGATTCATATCCCAGTTCTGCCACCTATTAATTGTGTGAGCTTGGACAGGACCCTCAGTCCATCTACACCTCAGTTTCCTCATCTGTAAATCAGTGATAGTAACATTTACCTCATAAGGTTGTCGTGAGGATTAAATGACATAGCTATTGTTGTTATTATTATTGACTAGAATTAAATCTAGGCATGGAGAAATTAGCAAGTCCATATGTTCGTATAGTTTTACATACAACTTTGCAACTATGCTCCTGAAAGTAAATCAATTAATTTCACTGTCTCCATCTAAGCAGTGATATTACAGTTGGAGCAACATTAAAAAATACAACAAAAACTTCTGGTGCACATTATACAATGTGTTTCTACCTTGCTTGTTCTGCTTCCCTTTTCATAGTTTGCAATACTATTTGTTCCCAGTGCTACTTAGCAAACTTTGACTGAACTGGTCCCCTAAGCGTGCATTGACTACCACCTCTGAATTTTTGGCCAGACACTTAAAAGAGTTTTCTGTAGAAGGAGTTATGTAGTTTACTGCTTTTTTTTCACCTGTTGTTTCTCTGTGAAGAAGGAGCCTCAAGTTCCCCACTGGCAATTATGTTCTGTCACAAGTCCTGGTAAGTCCTGGCTGACAAAATCTGGGTACTCTCCTTTCCTGTGGCCATATCAGACATTGCTAATCAATCAGCATTCTTCTTGCGAATTTTGAAGGACCTGGGAACCTTCCAGAAGTCAGTGCTCAAGGCAGCCACTGCTAATTGATCAGAGGGCGGAAAAGGATATGTATTTGTCATCCTCATTGTAGGGGAAAGAACCCAGGAATGGATTAATTCTAATCCCAGTTCTGCCTTTAACTAGCTGTATGAACTTGAACGAATCATCTCCTTCTCTGGGGCTCAGTTTCTATATTTGGAACAAGTTGAATAATCTTTAATTCTTTCTAGTTCTCAGTCTCCACACTTTACCATGCTCCCTATTCCCTACCACATGTACACACACTCTCCCATCAGGTGGGCTCCCAGCACCCAACGCAGGCTCTGATCTGCTCCTTTCCTGGGACTTATCCAAATGATCAGATTTTATCAAACATCCTGGGATGGCTGAGGGCCAAAGAAAACATTCTCAGATGCTTAGAATTACCAAATCATAGCATTTCTGCTATGACAGTTGCCTTAGAGCACAATGAGCTGAATCCTCCATGTTAAAGATGAGCAAACTAGAACAAGAGAAGTTCAGTGACTTCCTTGAGGTCACACAGCAAGTCAGCAGGTTGATCTGGCCCCTGTTTGAGGACCCATCAAATCTGAGGCCAGGCATTGTCCTGAATCTTGAGAAAGTTCATAAGGATCCTAGCTAAGAGCAAGCTGGGGAAGATGCTGGCCACCCGGGTGCTCTGGAAGCCTGAAGGGTCCTGGGGGGATGGGGGCTGCACACAGCTGGAAGTGGCTGAGGAACACCTGCTGGGGATCCAAGCCTATGCAGTGTGACTTGAGGAGGTCTTGGCTCCTGTCCAAGCCTCTGGTCTCACCTGTATAAAGAGGTGGACTGTATAATCACTGGTACTCAAGCCAGGCTAAGCAGCACAATACTTGGAAAGTTGACAACAACAACAAAATGCAGTCTAGATGCCACAGCCCTAAAGATTTCAATTCCATTGGTCTGAGTAGGCTTCCATATCTGTATTTGTATAAAAAGCCTCATTGGTGGTTTGAATCTATAGCCAGGTACAGTGAGTTGAATGGTTCCTCTCCTCCAAAAAAAAAAAAAAAAAAAAAAAAGAAAGAAGGAAAGAAAAATGTTCCATGTCCTAATCCCCAGAACCTGTGACTATTACCTTATTTGGAAAAAGGATCTTTGCAGATGTGAAGGATCTTGATATGAAGAAGATCATCCCGAATTACCTGGTGGGCTCTAAATCCAATGCCAATGTCCTTATAAATGTAAGGCAGAATGAGATTTAACACTGAGAGAGGAGAAAGAAGCACTATGACCAGAGAAGCAGAGATTGGAGCAATGTGGCCACAAATCAAAGAATGTCTATAGCTCCAAGGAACTGGAAGAGGCGAAGAATGGATTCTGCCCTACAGTGTCCAGAGGGAGGGCAGCACTGCTAACACCTTGATTTTGGACTTCTTGTCTCCAGAAATGTAAAACAATAAATTTCTGTTGTTTTCAGGCACCCAGTCACGTGCCCTGGGCTTTACAAATCAGATATGCCCATGGAAGAGTGTGGTTCAGAAATGGACCAGAAGGAAGGGGGCTGCCCAGAACCCACCTTTGGCCCAAGCAGCCCTAGAGACCTGCAGCTTTGAGGGTGTCAGAGCCTCAGGTTCTGGTGCTGCCCAGAGCTCAGCATTATTTGTGAAAGCCGTAGGGTCTATGCCAAGGAGGGGTCTTCAAAGCTGTGATCTCACTGAGTGGTTTGGGCACTTTTTCTGGCTGGCACATTTAAGCTGGACTATTTGGCTATCCTGGAGATTCCTTTGAAAGGAAAGGAAGTTCTAAACGTAAATGCCACCTCACAGACACTTGTTAATCCTCTCTTCTTCTCCTCCCTCCTGCCTCTCCTCTGCCACGCCTGTCAAAATCCTTAGGACAGTGTATCATTCTAAGCCTTGTGGGACCCTTGAACAGGGATATATTGGATCTAAGTTCCCACAAAATGGCTCTGATTGTTTGAAAATGCTTAGAGTCCCTGCTCCTCTGTGGGAAGGGGTAAGACTCTCCAGGATTACTGAAGGCTGCCAAGGTAGAGTCAGGGAAGGTGCAGATGTTCCTTCAGCTCCTCTCCTCCCACCTGCCCTGTTCTAGAGTTTAAATTTCAGTAAGAATAAGTAGGGGAGGCCGGGCGCGGTGGCTTAAGCCTGTAATCCCAGCACTTTGGGAGGCCGAGACGGGCGGATCACGAGGTCAGGATATGGAGACCATCCTGGCTAACACGGTGAAACCCCGTCTCTACCAAAAAATACAAAAAAAAGCTAGCCGGGCGAGGTGGCAGGTGCCTGTAGTCTCAGCTACTTGGGAGGCTGAGGCAGGAGAATGGCGTAAACCCGGGAGGCGGAACTTGCAGTGAGCTGAGATCCGGCCACTGCACTCCAGCCCGGGCGACAGAGCGAGAATCCGTCTCAAAAAAAAAAAAAAAAAAAAAAAAAAAAAAAAAAAAAAAAGAATAAGTAGGGGAATTTTCACTGGCTTATGTGTGAACTTGAATGTAAAAGTTGACTGCAGGCTGGGCACGGTGGCTCACGCCGGTAATCCCAGCACTTTGGGAGGCCGAGGCAGGCGGATCACTTGAGGTCAGGAGTTTGAGACCAGCCTGGCCAACATGGTGAAACTCTGTCTCTACTAAAAAATGCAAAAATTAGCCAGGCATAATGGCAGGGGCCTGTAGTCTAGCTACTTGGGAGGCTGAGGCAGGGGAATTACTTGAACCCAGAAGGCGGAGTTTGCAGTGAGCCGAGATGGCGCCACTGTGCTCCAGCCTGGGCGACAGAGCGAGACTCCGTCTCAAACAACAACAAACTGACTGCATTTATTTCCAAGCTGACTGCCCTGTTCTTTCCCTAGACACCTCTTTGGGAAGGTTTGTGCTTTGCAGTGAGAGGTACCTGCAAGCTTACTTGTTCTGAAGGACCTTCAGTGCAATGGCAAAGTGGTTATGGATAATCCAAAAACAAATGAACAAAAAGGGTGGGAGATGAAACAAAGAGCAGCATTAGCAAAGGAGAGGTGAAAGACATCTGGAGTTAGTCCTCCTTACCCAAACTCCACAAATGGCCATTGTCTGTACAAGTCATCAGGCCATGAACCCCTGAGCCGTGGGGGTGGGGTAGGGGGTGGCAGTGGTGGTAACAGAGGGAGCAGGGACTCAGACAGACCTGAGTTCAGGGGCCAACTCTGGCTTCTGCATCAGATATAAAATCTGGGCCATTTAGGCAGATTCTCCTTCCTCTCTGAGCCTCGATTTTTAAAATTTCATATATTTTATGTATATCCAGTCTGCCCTGTATTGTTATTATTTGCAGTCGTTGTATTCTAAAAAGCCTCTGGGAACACTGCACTGGCAGATACTTAACCACTGCTCCAAGGGGAAATAACAGGGTTAGATTCCAGTGAGCCTCTGGTTACAGTTCTGTCAATCATAAAACATAATCATGTGTGTGTTTCTGTTTAAAGACATCTTATTTAATATTATTGCTGATTCATTGACATTGAACTCACCTGTTTAAAGACAGCTTATTTAATACTACTGCTGATTCATTGACACTGAACTCATGGCCAACAGCACTGTAACTCATGCCTGAATGAAGCGTTTCTACCACAGTTATTTTCTCTGTAAGGAGCATGATAGCCTCCCTGGGCTTACTTCAGTGCTATGCTGGGCGACCATTTGAAACAGTGAAATACTGAACAAAAAAGCACAAAAATGTGAAAAATGTGGTACCAAGTAGACCACAAAAGGACACTTGTTTATAGTGTGAGAGCTGAAACAAGGAGGCAGAGTGTTGCCTTGTTTGACCTCAGCTGGGAATGTGCACACTGGGCAGCTGCAATTTTTTGCCATTCTGCTCACAGCAAAAGTGCTGCAAGTATTGATTTTGGGGTTAAAAATTAATCTTAATGAGTAGGCAGATTTGCAAATATAGAAATTATGATTAATGTAGACTGTATATAAATATAAATATATATTCAGTTGACTCTTGAACAACACAAGAGTAGCTGGGATTAGAGGCACCCGCCATCATGCCCGGCTAATTTTTGTATTTTTAGTTTAGGCTGGGTTTCACCATGTTGGCCAGGCTGGTATTGAACTCCTGACCTCTGGTAATCTGCCTGACTCGGCCTCCCGAAGTGCTGGGATTACAGTTTATGAACAGATGGGTTCTCTGTGCAAAGGCAGTAGTTCTTACAATGAGTAACCTGAGTTGGGAGTGAGTAATCACAGTATGAACTGTGCAGGAAACTTACACAGATTTTCTTCCACCTCTGTTACCTCTGAGACAGCAAGATCAACCCTCTTTCTCCTCCTCCTCAGCCTATGCAATGTAAAGATGGTGAGGATGAAGACTTTCATAATGATCCACTTCCATTTACTGAATAGTAAATAGCTTTTCTCTTATGATTTCCTTAGTGAAATCTTTTTATTCCATGTTACTTTATTGTAAGAATCAGCATATAATACATACAACATACAAAATATGTGTTAATTGAGTATTTATATTATGGGTAAGGCTTCCAGTCAACAGTGGGCTATTAGCAATTGAGTTTTGGGGGTTCAAAGTCGGGATTTTCGACTGCATGGGGTGTCAGCTCCACAAAGCCCCTCATTGTTCAAGAGTCAACTGTATCGCTACTTACCTCACATGGTTTTTGTCAGGACCAAATGCATAGGGAGAAGACATCTTCTACCAGAAGGCACTGTACAAGTGAATGTAATGGTTATGTAACATACCAGCCTGGTGGATGCCTTCTCAGCTCAAGAGTCACCCCCACCAGAAAGTCTTGCACCAAAGGCCAGAACCTAACTGTAAATACAAACTAGAACCAGATTCTGAGTTGCCTAGGTAGGGAGGAAGGAGAAGAGAGTCAAGAGGAAAACTTGTTTGCCGCATTCAACTTCTCATCATTTAGGAGCCTAGTTGCAAGGGCTCAATTTGTTGCTTGGCAATACCAGGATTTGCATCCAGGATCTCTGATGCAAGAGTTAGCAGCCTTAACCCCTAGAATATATGACTATTAATTTAATCACATAATCATTGAAATAAAAACACATCACTTAAAAGTTCTTGGAGAGAACTCATGCAACCCTGAGAATACATGTATGCACTTCCCCCCATCACTCTACTCGGAGAAACATCGCTTTACTAGAGTCCCTCTAAAGATTACTAAAAGTCGTAAGCTCCTTTCCTGCTCCGTTTTTTTTTTTTTTTTTTTTGAGATGGAGTCTCACTTTGTTGCCCAGGCTGGAGTACAATGGCGTGATCTTGGCTCACTGCAACCTCTGCCTTCTGGGTTCAAGTGATTCTCTCACCTCAGCCTCCTGAGTAGCTGGGATTACAGGCACCTGCCATCATTCCCAGCTAATATTTGTATTTTTAGTTGAGGCTGGGTTTCACCATGTTGGCCAGGCTGGTCTTGAACTCCTGACCTCTGGTAATCGACCTGGCTCGGCCTCCCAAAGTGCTGGGATTACAGGCGTGAGCCACTGCTCCTGGCCTCCCTGCTCCCTTTACACCCTCACCCTAGAAGAAGATAGTGACATAGCATCTGCAAAATGACACAAGATGGCAGCTGCATGGGATGAAGACTTCTTGTTGCAGGATGGTTTGAGTTGGGAATGAGCTGGCTCCGGAAGGATGAGGATGGAGACATGGACCAGGAGTCGGCCAAGCATCAACAGAAAACAGCAGAGGCTCCTGAGGTGGGAATGCTCCTTGCTGGCCTCACCCCAGCCCCATTTCCCCTCCTCTGCCTGTGAGTTTATGAATAGATGGGTTCTCTGTACAAAGGCAGTAGTTCTTACAATAAGTAACCTGAGGAATTCATTTACTCCACAAACATTCAGCAAACATCCACTGTATTCCAGGATTTATACAAATGCCTGGCCATACCAAAATTAGTATTAGAGAACAGTCACATATTACTTACTTTAGAAGAGACAGTTGGACCCAGGGGTTGCAAATGCGTCTTCTGGAGCCTGGCTGGCTGACCACCTGGATTAAAGTCCCTGTGTTCTTTGGGCAAGTTGTTTAACCTTTCTGTGCCTCAGTTTTCTCATATGTAAGATGGAGAAAATCCTAGCACTTACCTATGGAATTGATATGGCATTAAATGAAATGGGTTAATGCACGTAAAGCTTTCTACCAGTACCTGTCATGTAATAAGCACATATTAAATGTTAGCTGTTACTAACTTAAGTGGACCAATCCCATTCATGTGACAGTGAGAGAGAGAGAGAGAGAGAGAGAGAGAGAGAGACTGGGAAAGAGGGAGAGAAGAGATGTATATCCTTTTGAGAGCACATAAGATGGGATTTTGAAGTATCATATTGATTATGTATGGTTTTTACCTGTGAAGTTACTTCAGAAATTAACTCCTACATAGAGCAATCCCACTTAGTGGCAAATATTTATTGTGTCACATACATACCAGGCCACAGTGCTAAGTGCTTTACATGTATTATTTGCTTTAATTCACATAATAATCAGTACCAATATTATTTACATTTTCAGATGAGGAAATTGAAGTATAGAGCAGTAAAGCAACTTGTCCAAAGTTGCAACTGACACATGGCTGGGTGGAAAGGTGAACTCAGGTTTTATTAGTATAAATGCTGTGTCTCACCCAATAAGCTATACTGTCCTTGGGAATTCACAGCTTGGTGGGGCAGCTGGCCATTTTAAACAAATAATTGCAATAATTTGGAAAAGTGCTAGAAGAGGTGACATTGTAATTAAGCTTTTTACAACCTGTCCTCTCCCCTTCACTCTCTTGTTGGTGCCTAGATGGCAGGAACCAGATCTTACCCATCTTGGTTGGCCTTGCACAGGCAAGGTGTTCGGTAAATATTTGCTGGTTTGGTTTGATTCAAGTGAGATAGAGGGACTCTTTCAGATGGTGCTAGGTATCTGAGCTAATGATTTCTCTAGTATGGATTACAAGCCCTAAGGGGATGTTATTATTTCTGAAGTTAGAGCCAGAAATGACAGTCTCTGTTTCAGGATGTAAGAATCCTCAAAATAGGAATGATGTACAACGCAGGCAAATTTGCTAAATGTAGGCTGCTTTGGTTTCTGGGTCATTTACAACTGGCTACTTTGGACTCTTGTATATTCCAAAAAGTTCCTGGCTGTTCTGTCTCTCTTAGTAATAAATTGAAAGCCCAAAATAAGAAGGCAGATTGTATTTTTGCAATGAAAACCCCACGGGCTACATTTCATACATAATAGCTCACTCTTTGCCAATCTGACCTCCTCCTCCAATCCCCAAGCTCATCCCGCCTCTGCTTGGACACACCTAAGAGATCACCACCATTCATCCATCTTTGGGAAGTTCCACACCTCAGGAAGGGTCCTCTGACTAATTGGAAGCTGCTTTGCTAGAGGTTCTTCCACCCATCCTGCCTCCCCAACCCAGGCCTATGCAAGCATCCATCATCTTCCTTTGCCTCAAGACAGCTCTTTAGAGATGAAATAGTCAACTCTGCCCCATATCCATAGTTCCTTTAACCATCAGCTAGACAGTGTTATTTCCACCCCTTTGGCAACCTGGATATAAGTGAGGCCCAGAACACAGTACTCTAGACATGGTTTAACTAGCTCAGTAAACTTGGACATCTGAACATTGTACTTTAAGACAGCATTCTTATTTCTATAGCCACGGCCCACCTTTGATGGATCTTGAATGTACAGTGAGCTGGATCCCATAGTTCTTTCTCTTTCTATCGCTGTCAAAAAAGAGATCACCAGAGCCCCACAACCAATAAGCATGAGTCTCAGGACCCTGAGATCCAGTGGGAAACTGCCACGAATAGGGAGTGGAGAGTTCAAAAGCACAGAGGTGATTCTCTCCTCTTTGCACAAGACCTGGGATTCACATCATGAGGCCATGCCACAGGAGAACACACAGATGTAAGTAGGCCCTGAGAAAGGACACTAGCTCAGGATTAGGAGATGTGAGTTTTGCTATGGATTGAATTGTGTTTCCTTCCACCCACTGCTCTGCCCAAATCCATAAGTTGATGCCTTAACCCTCAGTGTGACAATATTTGGAAATAGGGCCTTAAGGAGGTAATTAAAGTTAAATGAGGTCATAAGTTGGGCCTCTAACACCATATGATTAGTGTCCTTTTAGGAAGAGGCACCAGAGAGCTCACAAGATCTTTCTCTCCCCATCATGCGAGGTCACAGTGAGAAGGTGGCTATCCACAAGCCAGGAAGAGAGCCCTCACCAGAAACCAACTCTGCTGGACCCTGATCTGGGACTTCTGGTCTCTGGAACTGTGAAAAAATAAATGTCGGTGTTTCAATCAGTTTTTGGTATTGTGTTACAGCAGCCCAAGTAGACAAATTCTGGTTTGAAGCACACAGATCCACTTCTTGTGAAATAGAGATGACAACACTACTTTGATCACAGGAGGGGATGTGTGGGGACATACACTGGATGGCCTCCAGTCCCACCTCATTAGGTCATATGGACAAGAAACAGCCATCTGACATCAGAAAGCAATGACAAACTACATACATTTCTACAGAGGTCTCTTTTATATGGACAAAACCTATGTGTCTTCCCACAGTTGCCCACACTTTCATAGCTACACCATTTCTCTCATCTGGAAGTTCTCTTCTTTCCCCTTCTCTCTTCCCAAACTTGTAAACCAGACTCCTTGAAGGGGAGGAGGGCCAGCAAAAGAAAACCAGACTCTTGGTTTCTGATCTGCTTTCTGGCTTTCCCCTTTAGTGTGTTGGCCACATTGACTCCATTCTTCCAAGAGCTCCTTAAAAGTTCTCAAAGGCATCTCAGATGTATGTTCTGGTGGGGAAAGACTGCTATAAAGCAGTGTTTACACAACTGAGCAAGTTAGCTCTTCTACCCCTCCTATCACTGCATGCACACTGTAGGAGCCTGCAAACAAAAGTCTGGTTCAAATCCCACCTCAGCCGCTTGCTACCCAAGTGACCTTGAGCAAGTCATGTTACCTCTCAGAGCCTCAGTGACCTGCATCTGTGCTGGGACGGTGGGGCAGGAGGTGGAAGGATGTTGAATACCAAAATTATCCTGAGTAAGTGTCAAGAGCAAACCTGTTGTTTGGGCAGGACCGATACGATCAGCATCATGCTGGGGCCAAGAGGATGTGCTCCATGACTTAGGCTGGTTTATTTTTTTTGGGGCAGATCTTACTCCTGCCCCAGGCAGGCGGGCAGCGGGAAGCCCTTTACCCAGTTCGCCATTCCTCCCTGCACCTCCAGCCTCCCAAGTAGCACTGGGACTACAGAAATTTTCCACCTCGCCAATAATTTTCATGACTTTAGTAGGAGAGATTGAGGTTAACCAGGATAGTCTCGATCCTATACAAATCCGCCAATCTCAGCCTCTTTTCTAAAGAAGTCTTCAGGGTTGACTGGAAACCGCTGCGGCATACAACTGATTTATTTCATGGAGTTTTTGGATGGACGCAGATAGCGTAATATCTCTAATAGAAAATGCGGCTGATACTTGCAGGCTGGGTTCGCCACTGGGACTGCAAGGGAGAATACCGGTTAAGAAGCCAGAAGTCAGAAGGCTGCCATGGAGAATTAAGAGATTTAGAAGATGCTGCTGGATGGTCAGAGCTGGCCATAAAGGGAAACAGAAGAAAGAAGCATGGCGCATGTCTAGGGAAAGAGAGTCGCTATACAGAATGAGCAGGCGACAAGGCTGGAAAGGGAATGGAGAGCCGGCATTTGTCTGTTAAAGACTGACTTTCTGGTTCCAGAGTTGGAGCTACAAATACAAACAGGTCCTCTAAAAGGACTTTTACACAGATTCACAAGGCCTGAGCAAAACACAGTCCAGAAAGTTTTAACACTGCCTCTCATTTACCCAAGACCAAATAGGAAGAAAGTGGATTCCTAGGCTAGGGGTGTCAGTGTTTCCCAGCCTTCAAGCAGGTTTGGGGCCAATGACTCCATTGGAAAGTGGAGACAGTCTGACTGTACCTAGTCCCTGAGGAAAAGGGGCCCTCTGCATCCTCTCCCAGTCCAGGTGGCCTTATGTCAGCAGGAGTAACAGTAGCAGGACCAGGTGTCATTGCCTCAGGCTGTTCAGGAGCGGTGGTCACTGGCTCTTTTCTTTTATGTGATTAACTGAGCATAGACCTACCTTTTATTGACAGTCATCTATCATTGAGCCCTGGACTCTCTGGGCTATAGTGATCATCAGTTCTTCAAAAATGTATAGCTAAAAGCCTGTCCTATCTTTAATGTCTCACACATAGCGCTGGCTTCTAAACATGAACAACTAAGGACTTCTGCCTTTATATTTAAAGCCTATCTGCTTCAAGCACTTTGGGATAGTGTTATCTTCTTATGGACTTCGGGCACCAAAAAAGGATTTTCCCCAGGACTCATACCAAGATCTATGAGTGCCAGGTTCAAGCAGCTGAAAGGTCTTTCTGTAGGTTCAGGAGGTGTGTGAGATGTGGGTGGGAAATCTAAGGCCCAGAATGAGGAAGACAGTAGTGGCAGAAAGACCACTGGGGAGAGGGTGGAGTATATCGTAACTGCCTGGAGGAAAGTCTAGAGGGACTAGGTTAGGCTGGGGGCAGAGGAGAGGAGAGATTCAAGAAATGCAATCAAGGATAGACCACGACTCTCCAAGTGTGGGGTGGGTTCCAGCCGCTAGGGAAATTCTTAAGGAGGAGGTGGGGCACTTCTTCCACGGTAGTAAGATGAGGGAGTTCCCTCTTGTTGATTCTATTTTCTCTGTAAAATAGGAGAGGTCGTTCACTAGGTGTTAGATGCTGGGGTAGAGGTAGGGAGAAAGGAATGGATGATGTCTGAGAGCCCCAGATGAAATGCCTGGGGTGCGGGGATGGAGGATGATGGCATGAGAGAAGCATGCATTAGGAACTCTTGCAGGAGCAGCTCTCCCTGTTCGCACCCTCCACTTCCCTAAGTCTCCTGAAGGAGAAAAGTGCTAAGTACACATTGCCAACCAGACCACAGGGAAAGAGACCGGGTTGCTCTGGGATCCTCAGAAGGCATAAGTGGTTTAAGTCATCACTGCCCCCTGAAAACTGCAAGGTCCACCGCCGGAGGTTGTTGGAAATGATAGATGTGAAATGCTCAGCCAAGGAGGGGCCATGTGTTCGATGTTAATTCAGTTTCTTTTCTTTCTTCTTCTTCTTTTTTTTTTTTCCTATTTTTTAGGCGTTTCCATCTTTAGAATGTTTGAACTGGAAAAGATCATGTAGTCCATGGCACAATTTTGCCACAGGGAAAAGAGGCACATCCATGATAGAACAATGGGTGCTCCAACAGAATGAGCAGGGTCATATGGGAACACTTGTGAAGGACACTTAATCCCAGCCTGGGGACCCTGGTGACCTCCCCAGGGAGGCTTCAAACTCAGATGGCAGGAGCCTGGTTCCTGCTGTTAGCCAGTTCCCAGGGTTGTCACTGCAGGCTGCTGCAGCCCTCCTGGATGGGGTACACTGCATCAACTTCAGCCATTGCCCATGCAGCCTGCCTCACCCATAGCATGCCTGTGTCCCCTGCCCTCCTCCACCCCCAGGCTCT
This sequence comes from Papio anubis, assembly GCF_008728515.1. NCBI lineage: Eukaryota > Metazoa > Chordata > Mammalia > Primates > Cercopithecidae > Papio > Papio anubis. The sequence continues at coordinate 68,610,171 of NC_044988.1, forward strand.
GGCTCCCCGCTGATCTTCTCCCACACGTAGGCACACACCCACACTGGCTTCCAGCCGTGGCCGCCCCTAAGAATGATCTTACAGGGTGGAAAGCTCTTAGGATACTTTCCTGGGACTAGAATTTCATTGTGGAAAATCTCCCCAGGCTCCAACCGCTGAATCATCCCTTGAGCCTTGTCCAGGAAATCAGTTTCCCAGATTGCACAAACTCACATGCAGAAAAGCTATCAATATGTTCGCATTTGTATCCATGTCGATCTCCCTTCCTTATTCCTTGATATAATGAGTTATCTAATTATGGTGACATCTGTTGAGGAGGAATCTAGCTTCCCTCTCCCTGCCCAGAACCCAGCAACCCAGCACAGGGCTCTTTTGGGGGAGATCATACGCTGCGGGGTTTGTGTAGGAGAGGCAGAACCCCAACAGAAATCAGCCGTGTCTGCCTCGTGGCTTTTGTTATCCCCAGCTACCAGCCACCCGATATCCCAGGCACTTCCTTCAGAGATGGGCAAACCCACAGACTGTGCCAATGTTAGAGCTATAGGCTCCTTGCCCTCAGGACTCTACTCTCAGCCCAGGGTGATTGAAGAGGAGTCGAGAGAGAAGAAGGAAGAACATGTGCTGGTTGCTTTGCCTTTATCTGGTAACTACACATAAAATTTCTTTTAACCCAGAAATAAATGTTCATCGGTTTCCACCACACAACCTGGAAATTAAAGGATCCACAACACCTCCTCTCTCACCTCACCATTCCCCAAAGCCAGACGTTAAGGCTTAACCAACATTTATTCACTCATTCAACAAATAATTGTTTTGCACTTACTAGACGCTAGTGGGTCTTCAGACAAATAAGCCCAATCTTTGGAGAATTTAACATCCAATGACACAAATGATAGTCACACGGGCAGTTGGAGAGGATGCTGAGTGAGACCTAGAAGACAAGGCCATCTGGTCTAGATCTCCCTCTGCCATCGTCTCAGGGCATCTTTAAAAACCAAAGTCGGCAAGGGATGGTGGCTCATGCCTGTAATCCCAGCACTTTGGGAGGCCAAGGGGGGCAGATCACGAGGTCAGGAGATCAAGACCATCCTGGCTAAGGCGGTGAAACTCTGTCTCTACTTAAAATACAAAACATTAGCCAGGCGTGGTGGCACATGCCTGTAGTCCCAGCTACTTGGGAGGCTGAGGCAGGAGAATTGTTTGAACCTGGGAGGCGGGGGCTGCAGTGAGCTGAGATGGTGCTGCTGCACTCCAGCTTGGGTGACACAGTGAGACTCCGTCTCAAAAAAAAAAAAAAAAAAAAAGTCAGAGTCTTCACCCTTTACATTGAGCCCCAAAAAGATTTGCAGTGGCACAGCTCAGTCTGCCAAACCACTTATTCAGCAGTGTCAGTGACTCCCAAGTGAATTTGGATTCATTTTGCTGGTGCTTCTCATTGTCCTTTTTTCCAGGGACTTCTGAACAGGTCTGGTCCCTCTTTGCAAGCTTCCTGTCTTTGGGGCACATGTGGCTGATGTAGATAGAAGTATTTTTGTCCTTGATATGTTAGTACTAATTAAAATGAGGAAACAAAGAATCCACCTCTAACTCAAGCTCTCACTACGTTTGATAAGATCTTTCTCTACATCCTAGTACTAGGAGTCCTTTGGAAGTATTTTTTCAATTAAAAAAATTCTTCCACTCATTTTTCTAGGAAATTCCAAATGATGTAGTCACCAAAAAACAAGACTCTTGAGAATCTAGTGATTCCCAATAATAGAACTTTAGGACCATATAGGACCTTTAAAATAATTTAATCAAACCTCCTTATTTTGCCAATGGAAAAATGAAGGCACAGAGTTGGGTTTTGAAAATACATGCTGGCTGGGCACGGTGGCTCACACCTGTAATCCCAGCACTTTTGGAGGCCAAGGCAGGTGGATCATGAGGTCAGGAGTTCAAGACCAGCCTGGCCAAGATGGTGAAACCCCATCTCTACTAAAAATACAAAAAAATTATATGGGCATGGTGGCGAGCACCTGTAATCCCAGCTACTAGGAAGTCTGAGGCAGAGAATTGCTTGAACCCGGGAGGCAGAGGTTGCAATGAGCCAAGATTGTGCCCCTACACTCCAGCCTGGGCAACAGAGCGAGAATCCATCTACAAAAAAAAAAAAAAAAAAAAAGAAAATACACTCTATAAGATTTACCCTTCCTTCCTTCCTTCCTTCCTTCCTTCCTTCCTTCCTTCCTTCCTTCCTTCCTTCCTTCCTTCCTTCCTTCCCTTTTTTAAGATAGAGTCTTGCTTGGGTGCAGGGGTGCAATTGTGGCTTACTACAGCCTCCACCTCCTGGGCTCAAGAGATCCTCCCACCCCAGTCTCCCGAGTAGCTGGTACCACAGGCACATGCCACCACCCCTGGCTAATTTTTGTATTTTTTGTAGAGACAGAGTTTCACCATGTTGCCTAGGCTGGTCTCAAACTCTGAGCTCAAGTGATCCGTCCACCTTGGTCTCCCAAAGTGCTGGAATTCCAGGCATGGGCCATCATGCCCGGCCTTGTCCCATGTTTCTGACTCAAGTTCTTAGGATCCTGCCATTACCCACATCATTTGTTTTTATTTCTAAAAATCAGAGTATCCTTGAATACAAATAATATCATATTTACAGCACCATAGGTAAATCCCATTCCAAAGATTACATTTATTCATTAATTTGATCATTTATTCATTAACTTCACAAATAGTTATTGAGCACGTACTATGTGAATGCATTTTACTACTCACTGGGGAAAACACAAAATGAATCAGGTATAGTTCTTGCCTTCAAAGCCTCAAATCTATTACAGGAGATAAGATAAGGGCACAAATAACATAAACATAGTAGTAACAGTAAAATTGACAATGATGATAATAGCCATTGCTTATATAGAGCTCACTATATTGTAGGCAGTGTTTTAAACATATCACATATTTTAATATATTAAATCCTTACAGTGACCTTAGGGGAAAGGTATTATTATTATCTTCCATTTTACTAATGAGGAACAGAGGCCCAAGAAGGCTAAGGGACTTGTCCAAGGCCACAGAACTAGCAAGTGGCAGAGCTGTGATTCAATTCCAGGCAGTCCGGTGCTAAGATAAAAAGTAATCATTGTAATTAGAGGGAGACATTTGAAGAGATGTGAGGGCCCCGAGGAGGCAGGTCCCTTTCAGGTGGGAAAATCAGGGAAGATTTCACGGAGAGGGTTGCCCCTGAGTGCGGTTGCCAGATTTAGCAAATAAATGGTGTATCAACTTGGTGACCTTCGGTGACCCAAATGCCACACAATGTGGCTACATGTGCAAAAGGGACATCATTACAAACCGCAGTCCAAGTGGTCTTGTTAGGCTTAAGATTCTTTTACTCCCTCTGAGCACCCACCCATCTCATCTGGAAAGAGAAATATGGTCATGCCACTCTCTACTTAAAACCTTTCATTGGCTCTGCAGTGCCCTCAGGACTCAGCGCTGACTCCACCTAAGATTCACCTCTCCCTCATTCACTCACATCCTTTTGGTCATTTGTTTCATTTCTCAATCTTGTTGCAGATAAACTTCCATCACCATAACAACTGATTCCTTAAAAACCTTCAGTGCTTTCCCATTGCCCAGATGGTACCGGTTTTCCAAACTGGCTTTCTTTTTTGTAAAATTTTTAAAAAGTTTTTCTTTTGTTTATTTATTTATTATTTACTTATTGTGGAAACAGAGTCTCTCTATGTCACCCAGGCTGGGGTGCGGTGGTGCAATCATAGCTCTCTACAGCCTCTAGTTCCTGGGCTCAAGTGATCCTCCTGCCTCAGCCTCCTGAGTAGTTGGGACTACAAGGTGCACACCACCACATCTGACTAACTTTTAAATTTTTTTGTAGAGATGAGGTCTTGCCACATTGCCTAGGCTACTCTCGAACTCCTGGGTTCAAGTGATCTTCCTGGCTCATCTTCCCAAAGAGCTGAAATTACAGGTGTGAGCCACCACCCACGCCTGGCCCCAAACTGGCTTTCGAGGCTGTCCACAGTCCAGACTTGCATATCCAACCTACTGCTCCTTAAGGAAAATACTTCCTCTAACTGGGTTCTTCAGAATTCAGGAGCACATCCCACTCTTGGCCAGTCCCACACCTTGGCTCACCAAGTCCCAGAAAATGACTCATGCTTTTATCTGTCTCCACCTACTCCCTCCAGCCAGCCCAAGCTAACCTGTCTCCTTACAACTTTTTGAGTCTTGCCACTCATTTAATCCCGCCCTGACCTGTGTGCTTCCCCACACCCAGCATTACAATGGGTCCTCGATCCTGTCTCCCGCAGAGCTGCAGCAGGCTCCTTGATTTCCACGGAATGTCTGGAGTGTCATTCCCGGGCCTCTGCAGAGATGATTATTTTATTTCGATGTGTTTTTGTTGGCAGCAGTCTGATGCATCATCACACATCCAACTCAATGTGCGATGTGCATCATACAGTGCTCTTACAAGAGGAGTAAACAGTGAGACGAGCAAGCGGCTGTTATTTGTCTCAAAATGTCTTCATTCTGAGAATTGCAGACTGCAGATAAGAGCTGTCAATCAGCAGTCATGAACATTGTTAAAACTGGCGAAGACTCTTTTCAAACTTCTTCAAAGAAGAAAATCCAAACTCCTTAGCCAAGCCCTTATAATCGAGGTCTCCCAAGAGCTTATTCATTAATCAATTAATTAATTCAATAAATATTTATGGATTGCCTACCACGTGCCAGGCACATTAGTAGGTGCCCCAGAGAGTAGTGAACAAAAAAGACAAAATCTTTACTCTCCTGGAGCTGGCATTTTAGGAAGTGGACAACAAATGATTAAACTAGGGGTTGTCAGATTATGGCCTATAGGTCAAATCCATCTTGCCGTCTACTTTTGTAAATAAAGTTTTATTGGAACACAGCCATGCTCATTTATTTTACTTACTGTCTATAGCTGTTTTTACACCACAATGGTAGAGTTAGTAGTTGTGACGGCAACCGTATGGCCTGCAAAGCCTAAAATATTTACCATCTGGCCCTTTATAAGACAAGTTTGCCAACCTATGGCCTAGAAAAAATAAGCATAAAATATGTCAGGTGACGATTCATGTCATGAAGAAAAATAAACAGGTGTAGAGATAAAAATGATGAAAGGTGTGTCTAGAGATTTGCACGCCAATAACATGACCATGAATAAAAGAGCCAAATGAAAGGAGAGAGCAAATCACAAGAAACAGATAACTGAGGAAAGTGGGTTCTGGGAGAGAAAACAGCAAATGCAAAGACCACACCACAAAACCATGCCACCTGGCATGTTTAAAAACATCAAGAAGGGCTGGGCACAGTGGCTCAGGCCTGTAATCCCAGCACTTTGGGAGGCCAAGGTGGATGGATTGCTTGAGCCTAGGAGTTCTAGACAAGCCTGGGCAATGTGGCAAAACCCTGTCTCTACAAAAATACAAAAAATTAGCTGGGCATGGTGGCACTCACCTGTAGTCCAGCTACTCAGGAGGCTGAGGTTGGAGGATTGCTTGAGCCCAGGAGGTTAAGGTTGCAGTGAGCCATGATTGCACCACTGCATTCCAGCCTAGGTGCCAGAGTGAGAGACCCTGTTTCAAAAAACAAAACAAAACAAACATAAACAAAAACATCAAGAAGGTACATGGGATTGCAGCTGAGTGAGCAAGGGGAGGAGAAACAAAGATGATATAGAAACCTGCCCAAGGGCCAGACCACGGAGGACTCGAAGGTACAGGTACCAACTGACCTTGGTTTTATTGTGAGTGGGGTGTAAAGCCATCACAGGTTTGGAGTAGACAATGGTCTGACTATGTGTTTTGAGGGATCTCTTTGACTGTTGTGTAAGGCAAAGGATTCAGGATAAAGAGTGAAAGCAGCATGGCCAGTGAAGAGGCTACTGCAAAAGTCCAGATAAGAGATACTAGCAACTTGGACAAGGATAATAGCCCTGAGGTGATGAAAGGTGGTCCAATTCAGGGTACATCTGGAAGGCAGAGCCAGTAGGATTCCCTAATGGATTAGGCATGGAGGTGAAAGAGATCTCAAGGTTTGGGGCCTGAGTCAGTTGAAAAGTGAAACTGCCATTTATGAGATGGGAAAGGTAGGAGGAGAGGCAGAGTGGGAGAGCCAGCGAGTGGACATCAGGATTTCTGCTTTGAAGGCTTCAAGTCCGAGTGTTTATTAAGTAGACACAGACAAGGCAGCGTCATCCACTGCTGCTCTCTTTCGCTTACCTCCTTGTGGCTTGCGAGGGCCTGCTTATTAGGCTCCTGTGGACCCTCCAACTTATTTCCCGCTTCTCTCCTTCTCGGCCCTGCCTCCTGCTACACAGGCCTTCAGCCTGTTGAACAGGTCACACACCTTTTTGCCTGCTAGCCCTGCTATCCTCCAGGTTGCAACTAAAATACTATCTTCTGAGAAGAGATCTTACCAGCCCGCCCCCTCCTGTTAATCTCTCAGTCCCCACATCTTACCTATGTAGAGTATTTCTACTTTCAGTTATTTAATTAGTTAGTTGGCTTGTCTTTGGTCTGCCCGTCCGGCCTCTCCATGCCCCGCAAAGCTGAAAGTCATAGCCAATATGCAACCTGTGTCAGTCTCGCTCTTCACAACATCCCCAGGGCCTCGCATAGTCTTTGCCGCACAACTTTTAACTTTTTCTTTTTCAGCTATAAAACCCTTTCCTGATGCTGACATCTCGTGCAGAAGCCCAGTGTGCTTGTTTATTTATTCATTATACAGATAAAACAGGTGTGACTCTGGTTGAATTGGGGCTGAGGGGTCCCGTATTGTGGCCCCTGTCCTGAGAACTGTTACCTGTGTTAAACTGGACACCTCCCCACACTCCAGTTATCAGTGTCAGAATGTCCAAGGCATTGTACTTCCCGGGGCAATTAAATATCAAAAGAAAAAAATCATATCAACCTAAGATTGGCACCGTTTCATTTTGCTAAATAAAGATATAAAAAAAACCTCCTAGCTACTAGCTACTCTATTAGTCACAGTGTGCTACAGGAACAAATAACCCTCCAGATCTCTTAGCTTCGTACAATAGAAGCTTATTTTTCACTCCTACTACATGCCCAGGGAGGTTGGCAGGGTTGTGGTCACTGGGGAATCCAGGCTGACAGAGACTGAGTCTTGACACATGTTTCCATGACCTCTGAGGCAGGAAAATGGATCAAGGCAGACTGTCCACCAACTTTCAGACATTCTGCCTGGAAGTGACATGTTCTTTTTACTTTTCTTTCATTGGTGAAAACAAATCACTTGGCTAGACCTCACTCAAACGGGGCCAGGAAGAGTAATCCTCCCACATGCCTGGAAGGTGAGAGAAGAGGAACAGTTAGGAAAATACCCATGGCTCCCGCAGTTATGTTTGATGATAACAATCGTTTTATAAAAGGAAAGGCATTTTAATGTTCAAAACAATAAAAAAGAAAACTTCAAGTTGAATGAATTATCTTTGTTTAAAACATACTCTTTGTCCTTATTTTTCTCACTTTGACTGTGGATCGGAAAAAAGCTATCGCAGGTTGATTTTGGTCCACAGAGCAGCATTTGTTAATTAATGCTGAACTACAGCCCACCTGAGTGGCCTCACCTCCTCACCCTCATACTGGTCCCTTTACCTGCAAGATCTTCCTCCCCTCAGTCTTCCTATATCCCAATTTCTCCATCTTTCAAGGAGCAGTCTGAAGTCACCCTGCCAGAGCCAATCCCAAAGCAGGGTATGTTCCCTCTGGTATCACTGCCCGTGCCTCTTCAAGTCCCTGAGCCCTTCCTGCCTGATCTGTGCATCGTGTCGAGAAATCTGACTACAGATGAACAGAGATGCTGCGGTCTGTCTTCATCTTCACATGTTCATAGAAAAAGTGAAAAGGAGAAGGGCAAAGGTTCCCCCAATTAGAGTTTCCTTATGCTGAAGGAGAGGAGATACTCAGAAAGAACAGATGGCCCAGGCGCTATTTGGAAATCCTCAGAACTACAATTTTCCCCCAGAGGAATGTGTTGACTGAGAGGCACGGATGACATGAAACTGCGGAGCAAGCCTCGGCACCTGGGAGCCGTGGGGCAGCCCGTGGGGTTTGGGCCGTTTAGACTTCTCAGGTGTTCCTGGGCTCTTATTTTCCAAGGGAGATCTGGAAGACTGCCCTGTTTCTTCTTCCTGGGGGATTTTTTTTTTTCTCATGACACAAACTTTGGCCGCTTCCCTTTCCTTGTAGGAGACCCATTTGAAGTTGGGCAAGGCAGAGGGAGGGGAAAGACCTGTGTACTGTCCTCATGCTAGCATGGCTCTGCAATAATGCAGCTGAAGTTGCTGGGTCAAAGTAGAGCAGAGATGTGAACAAATCCATGATGTAAACCATCAAGGGGCAAAACATGTTGCACATGACAAATATACCCAAATTTTGTCAATTAAAAAACAGATTAGAAAAAAGTAAATTTGAATAAATCCATGATATAAAGAATTTTGTTAAATAGACTCAATTTGAGCAATGCACATTTACCAAAGCTTAAAATGATAATAATAGCCTAAATTGTCCAGCACTGTATAGTTTGTTTGAAATATGCTTTTGTGTGTGCTTTTCCACTTAATCCTCATAGTGAGTGTGAAAGGTGGATTATGATAAAGCTCAGAGAGGTTAGGAGGCTTATCCAAGGTCACACAGCTACCACATCAGTTTAACGCTTTGGGTGGCAAATGTTGGGAAGCAGGCTTAACCAATAAAGATTTATTCTCCAATAATTTATTCTCTAAAAATCAGAATTCTAGGGTAAAGCAGCCATCAAATTTAGTTGACTTCACAGCTCATGGGGATCATTAAGAGCCTGCACTCTTTCCACCTCTCTGCTATCCTCAGGCTGGCTTTATACTCAGGCTCGTGACAAGACAGCTACAGGAGTGCCAGACTTGTCATCCAGACATAATCATGGCAGGAGGAAAAGAGAGACCATCTCCCACTGGGTTTTTCTGGATAGTTAGAAAGCCATTGAGGGACACTACAATGATGTACATAATACATGTATCCCATTTTTATTTTTCAATTAAAAAATAAAAAAATTAATGAAGTGCTAGGTTAAAATTAGTGCAGTGCAATTTACAAAATCAAAAAATTAATGCAGTGCTAAGTTAAAATTATTGCAGTGCTAGGTTAAATGAAAGTAGATAAAACCTTGTTTGATGTGATTTTGATATACCAGCAACACTGCAACAGTAGAACACTGGCAAATTTTTTTCAATTTGTTCTGCGAAAATTAGTCTAGTTAGGCTTCCTACTTCTCCTTGGTGGCTTGTATTTCTTTAAAGAAAATTATCCATTTCATCGGCCAGGCACGGTGGCTTAGGCCTATAATCCCAGCACTTTGGGAGGCCAAGGCGGGTGGATTACCTGAGGTCAGGAGTTGGAGACCAGCCTGGCCAACATATAGTGAAACCCCATCTCTACTAAAAAAACAAACAAACAAACAAAAAACAAAAATTATCTGGGCGTGGTGATGCATGCCTGTAGCTCCAGCTATTTGGGAAGGTGACGCAGGAGAATTGCTTGAACCTGGGAGGTGGATGTTGCTGTGAGCCAAGATTGTACCACTGCCCTGAGCCAAGATTGTACCACTGCCCTCCAACCTAGGCAACAGAGCAAGACTCTATCTCTCAAAAAAAAAAAAAAAAAAAAAAGAAAGAAAGAAAATTATCCATTTCATCCAGGTTTCAAGTTTATTGATAATTTTTAATGTTCTGTTATAGTTAAAAATTAAAATATTTTTACCTGTAAAAAATTGTTCTTACAAAATGGATAAATAAAAGGATTTATTTGCTATGCATAATCAAAGTTTAAATTTTCTTATTAGAGTCAAAATATCATTTTTCATTATTTCATTAAATATGTTCTTACAACTTAAAAAAATAAGATAGACCATTCTTCTTATTCTTCTACCTCTGCCCCAAGTCAGCAGCCAAGTTGCCTTGAATCCAGGCCTCAGAGGCAGAGTTGTCCTAGTAGATTCAGACTAGCACGGCATCTCTTTCTTACGACAAATGACAGTTCAAGTTCTAGAGAAGATTCCTAAAACTGGGAAGTCACAGGGAGGATAGCTGGATCCTGCTCCAATCCTAGCCAGCACCAGTGAGGACTGGGAGGAAGAGGCTGGGACATGAGATGTATTCTTTTCTTTGTTCCTCACTCTATCTCTGTGGGTGGAAAAAATTACGCCTATTCTATAGATAAGAGACCAGAACCTCAGAGAGGTTAAGCAACTTTCTTAGGGGGCACAGCTAGAAGAGTAGGCTGAATAATGATCCCCCCAAAATGTCCACATTCTAATCCCCAAAACTTACTTAAAAAGGGACTTTGCAGGTGTGATTGAGTTAAGGACCCTCAGACGAGGAGGTTTTCTTGGATTGTTTGGGTGGGTCCAGTGTAATCCAAGGATCCTTTCAAGAGAAAGGCAGGAGGGTCAGAGTCAGAGAAAGAGACACAACAGTGGAAGCAGAGGTTGGGGTGATACTGGAGCAGGAGGGACCACCAGCCAAGGAATGCAGGCAGCCTCTAGGAGCTGGAAAAGGCAAGAAAGCACGTTTCCCCCTCAAGCCCCGCCAGGGAACCAGCCCCACTTGCAGCTTGATTTTAATCCTGTAAGACCCATTTTGGACTTTTGAGCTCCAGAGCTGTAAGCTAATACATGTGTGTTATGTTAGGCCAGTTGGTGGTAATTTGTTATAGCAACAACTGGAAACTAACACAAGTTGGCACAGAGTGGAGGGACGCTTTGCGCACAGGCCTGTCTGGCTTCAACCTCATTCCACCATGGGCCAGGAGGCCTGGGTACCCGGCCTGCACCTTCCCCTCAGCAGGCAAATTTCTGGCTCTGTAAAATGACAGGATTGTGATTAGATGATCCTGGCTGATCCCAGCTACAGAAGAACACACTGGGGAGCTCTTGCCCTGGACAGTGGAGGCCCGAACCACAGATGAGAGAGCTGGGCAGCAGAGGACAGGTGGGAGCTGGTTAAGGGGAAATAACAAAGATATGACTGATAAGGGATTTGATGTGGCAGGTGAAGGAGAGGTAGGACTTAGGATGAGGCCTCCATATGGCTTGACAACGATGGGGATGGGAGGGTACCGTTCACCCAGATGGGCCATGCTGGAGGAAGAGCTGGTTTTCCCACGAAGATGAGGTCAGATTTGGGCCTGTTAAATGTGACATTTATGTGGAACTGACCTGCAAGGAGGGGAGGACCATTTGGATCTAGGGATCAGGAGGGTGGCTTGGGGGACAGCTGGGGATCTGGGCATTGTAGGTGAATAGCCACTGAATCTGTGCATTTGGCTGAGATCACCCCAGGAGAGTGCGAAGTGGGAGAAGAGAGGAGAGACAACGCTGAAACCCTACGGGAACTGACATTAAGTGACAACCAAAGGAAGAGAACTCAGTGAAGAGGACAGAAATAGTCTAGCAGCTGGCAAACCAGTGAAGTGTCATGCATGGAAACCCAGGAAATACAGAGTCTCAAGGAGCGAGAAGGGGGGGAAACACCAGCCAGCACTGCAGCATTTGACAGCATCAAAAGCAGACTGGAGCTTGACTAAGACATTCCATTAGGTTTGGGAATTTGGAATCCGTTGGTGACCTTAGGGAGAACCATTTCCCCAGAGAGGCAGGGGAAAAGCCAGATTGCACTGGAGTGAGGAAGGGAAGATGGGTGACAACACATGGCTGGCAGTTTACGGAGAGATGTGTTTATTTCATTGGAAGATATGACACAAACTACGCCAAAGACAGCCAAGAACCTTCCTCAACAACAAGAACGAAGGAAAATAATACAAAATGACAAAAACTACTCAAAAGCTTAACCATAAGACCATGGGGTAGCCTAAATCAGAGGTGGACGACAGCCTCCCAGGAAAGTGGCAATACGAGACAGCATCGGGAATTCAGTGGTTCGGAGATTCAGCGGGACAACCACTGTCACCACCAGGCCGCCCTATCCTAAGGGCAGCCTGTCCTAAGGGCTGCAAGCGCTGGAGAGCAACATTAAGGTGATGTCTTTCATCAGCTTCAGCTGCCAGCTGTGGATTCCAAGCAATCCTCTTACCTTCACTTTGGGCAGAGCTGACTCCTTGATTTTCTCATCTTTCTGCATTAGCTTGGCCTGTGGATAGTGTCCACAGGAAATGAAGACTATAGGCTCAAGGTGGGGTAGCAGACACTACCAGTACCTGGCTGCAGCACTCGCATCTTTGCCATTTCAGTGCACACAGCTGGACTTCCAGTTGCTGGCACCTATGGGTATTTGCAGGTAGGCATTCTCTGGCCATCAGAGCCTTCTTTACTTTTTTGTATTTTTTCTATCATTTATTTATTTATTTATTTTATTTTACTTTAAGTTCTGGGATACATGTGCTGAACGTGCAGGTTTGTTACATAGGTATACATGTGCCATGGTGGTTTGCTGCACCTATCAACCCATCATCTAGGTTTTGAGGCCCGCATGCATTAGGTATTTGTCCTAATGCTCTCCCTTCCCTTTCCTCCCACTCCCTGACAGGCTCCAGTGTGTGATATTCCCCTCCCCATGTCCATGTGTTTTCATTGTTCAGTTCCCACTTATGAGTGAGAACATGCAGTGTTTGGTTTTCTGTTCCTGTGTTAGTTTGCTGAGGATGATGATTTCCAGCTTCGTCCATGTCCCTGCAAAGGACATGAACCCATTCTTTTTTATGGCTGCATAGTATTCCATGGTGTATATGTGCCACATTTTCTTTATCCAGTCTATCATTGATGGGCAATTGGATTGGTTCCAAGTCTTTGCTATTGCAAATAGCAGAGCCTGCTTTATACGTGTGTGTGCAGATGGGCATGCAGGTGAATTAACTCCACTCTCCCCCTCCCTGGAACAACTTGCAACAGACTGAAGGGAATTGGTGCATCCATACCCCAGCCCTGTCACCCCTCAAGTAGGATAACTCTGAGGTGCAGGTTCCACACTGTTTTCCACAATTCCCCAGTGGGATTAAGCTCCACCTGCCTACAGTGGTAACTAGCTTCATGGCATTCTCCATTGGTTTCCTTGCCTTGCCTATCTTGCGTTTGCACTTCCGTTTTGTGGACTTGCCTTCTAAATAAACAACTTGCACTGAAGTCCTCTTCTGGAGGTTTGCTTCTGGGGCAAAACAAAGTCAGAGAGCTTATCTGACTCAGCGTGTGGCAAATCTCCTTGGGTGTCACTGGAGGCTAATTTCTCACAGCTGTGAAATCAGCTGGCTGGTCTTTGTCAGCTACTCATCCCTTCACTATCACCAGCATCCACACCTACTGTGCTCCAGCTCTGGGTTCAGTGCTTCACCAACATTTTCTCATCTAATCTCACTTGTTCAAGAGACCCTGTGTGGTAGGTGGAATAGTGACTCCCCCCACAAAGATGCTCACATCCTGATTCCTGAACCCAGTGGAAATATTACTTTATGTGGCAAAAAAGACCTTGCCGATGTGATTAAGAAACTGAGAAGGGGAGATTATCTTGGATGATCTGGATGGGCCCAAAGTCATCTCCAGGGTCCCTAGAGGAGAGAGGCAGAAGACTCAGATTTGGAGAGAAGAAAATGTGGCCACAGAAGGGGAGGATCAGGGTGATGCGAGGAAGAGGCTATCAACCAACAAATGCAGGTGGCCTCTGGAAGCTGGAAAAGACAAGGAAACAGATTGTCCCTGGAGGCTCCAAAAGGAACGCAGTCCTGCCAGCACCTTAGATTTAGGACTTCTAATCTCCAGAATTGTAAGCTTATAAATCTGTGTTGTTTTAAGCCACAAAGTTTGTGGTAATTTGTTACAACAGCCATAGGGCATTAATATGGCCTGCAGAGAGGTTAAGTATATAGGTTCTGGGGTCAGAGGCCTAAATGCCAAGTCTAGTTCTAACACGTTGTAGCTGTGTGACCTTGAGCAAGTTATTGAACCTCTTTTTACCTACATTTTCTCATCAGTAAAATGCGGATAGTGATGGCATCTGACTCAGAGGGCTGTTGTGAGGTTTAGATGAGTTAGTACAGACTTAGCACCTAGAATAGTATCTAAGATACAAGCACTCAGTATCTGCCTGTTATTATTACTATTAGTATTTATGATAGCCCACAAAGTGTATATTTTCATCTTCATTTTACATGCTCAGAGAACTCACATGAGTTGCCCAAGGCCACGTGGCCAGGAAGACCCAGATATCCCAGATCCAACTGGCTCCATTTGCTGTTCCCTTCGGAAAGATCTCACCTTCTCCAGGATCAACACTTCCAGTGATTACAACTTTCCCTACAGGACCCTGGTCTCCAATCTCCTTCCCCACCCTGCGCTTTCTCTGACCTACCCTGCCCAGCCTCTCTCCTTTCTGCATTTGGCCACCGGCCCAGCTTGAGAGCATCTGGAAAACATTGATTTGCATCAGACATCACAGTTTTCAAGCGACCACCTCATGTTGTCCTTGCAACAACCCTGGTGGGCAGGCTGGGCAGGGAGCATCATTTTAAGCATCATTTCAAGGCTGAAGATATTGAAGCTCAGAGAGGCTGGGGACTTGCCTCAGGTCATTGGGCCCTGGAGTGGCAGAGCTAAGGGAGGAGCTGGAGTTCCTAGCTCCTGACAGTGGTGCGCCTTTCCCTCTGTCTGTCAAATCCTCCTAAAGGCTCCAGCTAATTCCCTGCTGTTCAAGTCCCAGCCAGTGAGAACTGCCATTGATTTAACGCTCATTTAAGGAAATGTGATATAAATCCTGCGTAGGTGGTCAGTAGCATGTACACATTTTGTTTCCCTTAATATTGCTTTAATTGAGTATCATTTGGGTAAGTACTTTGATTAGCAAATGTTTATGCTTCGTGAATTTAACAAAGTTAGACTTTTCCAGTAACTGGAAAATACTGAGTGATGCAATTATTTTGATTTTCGTGATAAACCCAATGGAAACCCAGGGTCCCTTGTCAGGGTTCAGTGTACCACACTGAACCCAGCCGGGGAAGCCTGCGTCACTAGCATTCCCGGTGACAGTGAACAAATTCCTTCCACTCTCTGGGCCCCAGCAACTGCTCTGGGAAATGAGGGAGTTGGACTAGATAATTCCTAAGGGTATTTACAGCTTGAGGTTTTGATGATCCCGAGGCCAAGGTTCCTAGGAGCAGAGAGATTCTCTCCCAGCCTGCGATACTGTGCCTCTGCCCTGAGTCCCAGTGGACAAGGAGGGTTGGCCAGTGTCCAGGGGCCACATTGGGAACAGAGCCCTTTGTGCCCCAGCCTTAGCCTAACTACCTTTGTTTGCTCTCTGCCGTCATGGGGGAGGCTGCTCTTCCCCAGCCCAGAGTGTTGCCAGAAGTGGCTGGGCCTCCTCTCCTTGGCAATGCAGAGATCACATGGGAGCAACAAGTCAGCCCTGTTCAAGAGGGGGAGCTGTGGTCTCAGGACTGCAATCAAGGGCAAACAGCAGCTCCATCACTTCACCTAAATATCTGTTGCCTAAAACCAGTTTGCTTAACAATCAATTTGCCTATTAATCCATCCGTTGCCTCACTTTTTTTTCTTCTTGACATTGTAAAGATGATCTTTTCCTTAATTTAAAAATGGAAGCTTAAAACTTAATTTTATATTTCCAATAAGATTCATTTTGATGTGCATAGGATTGTCTTATATGCTTGGGGGTGTCTTGTAAACTCAAACGTGCTCAGGCCTTAGCATCTTGGGAACACAAGTAAAGTTCCAGTGACAGTAATGTCCAAGTCTTGCCGATCTTCAGCCTCAACCTGGATAACCAGAGGACCTTGGCAGCCCTTCCCCCAGCTGTTTCAACTTGTCCGCAGGGTTGCCTCACCTGTGCTCTGTTACGCATCACTTTCAGCCTTTCCCCCAGGCTTCCCCTCACATTCTCCTTCCACGTAGTTCCTTTGAAGGACACGTGTCCCCCTAAAGTGTGGCTAAAACCACACTCGGTGTCTGGTACAGAAAGGGAGGTGGCTCATCCCAGCTCCAGGGTGGGCTCTGTGCGAGACGAGAGCCTTCCAGTTTTTTATGAACGTGGTCCGTTAACTTTTATTCTGCACCTTCCCTCCAGGATCCATCTCTCAGGTCTGCAGAGGACAGAAACCACGTCCTATCCCACCATTTCTCATCTTTGCATACTCCCTCCAAAACCACCCCTCCCTTCAACCAAAAATGAATTCCTCGTGCCAGCAGAATCCAGCAACTGGATTGAAAAGGCATTGAAAGCCCATTGGTTCCACAAACTCCAATCTTCGAACATCAGTATGATTTGCTGTTGTGCTGAACCCCTATTGACTTCAATAGGGAGGACACCATGTTCGAGAGGCTGAAGAAGAGACAGGGAGCCAGCCAATGAGACACAGTGTTTATTAAAGGGACTTACATACAGGGTGGTCCCCTGCCAATGGTGGCAGGGTGGACAAGAGAACCATTACTGCTTGTAAAAAGCATGTCATTTACACAGCATTTTTCTCTGAGCATCCTCCCGCTAACAACCTCCACCTGACAACTTCATTTAACCCAGAACAAAGGGCTTCAGTCCCCTGTATGGTCTGTGTTCCATGGGATGGGCCGGGGGTTCAGATATTCCTCATAGATAAGAAATTAATCTACAGGTTGGCCACTCCCAGATTCCTTAGCTTGGAGCTTTGAACACATATTCTTCGTGGACCATAAGGCCATTCTCAGGATATGCTTAAGTCATTGCTGTCAGGAGCATCTACCACACATTTGCATACTTTATTTTTAAAAGATTGTATATCTTAATTGATATAAGAAGAGTTGTAAGACAAATCATTACAAAAATAAATATTTCAATCCCCCCACCTCCAAAAGATAGCACAAAGAGAACAGGACATCTAAACAGGTTCAAAAACTTACAAATGGGCTGAATATTAGGCCAACTGCCCATTACAGAAATCCACCAATGGAAGAAATGGCTTTAGGTGAAGTTGTTTTAACAGTGAGATCTGTTAAAGCAGAGAGCCTATCTACAGTGGAATGTGGATCCTTGGCACCTAGCTCAGTACCTGGAGCATTATAGAAACTCAGAAAATGTGTACTGCATCAAAGAATGCATGCATGAATGAGGTAAGCTCAGTGACTTCTATCTCAGCTTTGACGATATCCAAGCAGAATCTGGGCAGAAATCTCTATTTACAGGTAGGGATATTAGCAACTTCTTAGGACATTAACAAAATTCATTTTCATTTGGAAACTAATCCGGGGCCAGGCAGCTTTTGAGAGGATAGGTCAGGAAGGCAACAGAGAGAGAAGGTGCCCAAGGCCTTGTGAGTCACACTCACAAGTCAGACTTTCCCTCTGGGGAAGGCCACAGGGACAAAGGGGTAGGAGCAGGTTAGTGTTAGGTCTGCCCACCTCGATTTCTTTTGCTCATAGCTCAGCTGCAGGAGAAAGGATGGACGGATTTCTAGGTCACCAAAAAAATTATCCAGAAGAACAAAAGGGGGTTGAAGTGACCCTTGTGAGACTAAGGCATACTAAGTTTGTTTAGTCATTAATTCCACAAATATTTACTAAGCACCATTATGTGTTCAGCTCTGGGCAATAATAGACAATAAGATGCAGTTCCCTTCTCAAGGAACTCATAATTTAGACTCATAATTAACAAAAATAAGTTAATAGAAAATCAGAATGTGCTGTGGTAATTAGAAGTACTAGATGCTTTGAGGCTATAAGCACCTAAAGTAGCCCTGCAGGAGGAGAAGGGCCCCACGGTCTGAGCTCAGTTCTGAAGGATGAGGAAGGGGAAGTCTGGGGAATGGGGAAGTGGGTGTGGGTGGCGGGTGGGGGAAGAATGATTCAGGAAGAGGGAACTGCGAATGAATGGATTGGAGGAGAGAAGGAACAGTCTGGAATTCAATTCACAGCTCCTTCAGCTGTGATGGGATCCTGGGAAGTGAGGGCGCCACCACTCGGCCTCACTGCTGGGGATGAAGGGTCCATCTGCCACTTTGGGCTAAAAAGACACAGCTGCCCCAGGAGGCAGGGTAGAACCAGAGAGTGCCCTGGGACATTGGGGTGGCCCTTCTGGAAAGTCACCATCAGAAGCCCTGGAAAGCCACACCGCCTCCTCTCCTGGCAAAGTGTGGTGTCGTCTTAGTCCAGGAAAGTGGGGCAGAGGATTGAGGAAGTTCTAGGGATCTGTTGCAAGAGGAGACAGCATCCAACTCTAAGAGGCAACAGAGGTAAGAGCAAGTTGGTAGGGTTAGCTGGCAGAGACTTGGGGTGATGAGATCCACTGTGAGGAGGGAGCTGTGAAAGATGCCCAGCCTGCTTGGAACATGGGCCCCATAGTAGCCAAAAGACTGGAAAATATGGTGGTAAAACAAGCCAGACAAGTCAGACAGGCTGATTTAATTCCTCCCCATTCCAATGTTAGAACTTCATTACTACCAACCAGGAAGACTGGCTGGCAGGTACCCCAGGGATAAGCCTGGAATCTTCAGATTTTGGGGATGTCATCTTAGAGCTCTCAGTAGCAAAAGGAGGGGAATTCGGGGCACAGAGTCTTTATAGATCTCTTCTGTTTGAATAATACATTAAGAGTCTACAACTTTATGCCTGTCACTGCATAGACACTCACCCCAGACCTGCGAGGTCTGCTGGGTAGGAGTGTGGTATCATCCCTAGCTGATAGATAAAAATGGTAAGGTTCAGAGGGGTCACCCAGCTATGGGAGGAAAAACCAGGACTCAAATGCTATGGCTTGCTTCTCATGATCCTTGCCATCTCCTATGCTTTATCACCTATGCACTGCCATGCTGCAGATTTCAAGGTTTGCAAAAGTTTAGAAACCATTCATTCTAAATGTGATCCCATGGGAAGGTGCTCATCATATATTGCCATGTGAAAAAGGCAGGCTGCAAACTGAATTGCAATACTATTGCGTTTTTGTGAAAGAAAAGTACGCCCATACACACTCTTCACATGACCATTGGACAACTTTTGAATGAACAAACATCAAAATGATGGCTATGGTTGTTTCTGGAAGATGGAATTTCCAGGAAATTTAAAAAAATTATTCCTTACTGGCATTTTCTTTTTTTATTCTTTCTCTTTCTTTCTTTCTCTCTCTCTCTCTCGCTTTCTCTCTCTCTCTCTCTCTTTCTTTTTTAGATGGAGTCTCACTGTGTCGCCAGGCTGAAGTGCTGCGGCGCGATCTTGGCTCACTGCAACCTCCGACTCCCTGGTTCAAGCGATTCTCCTGCCTCCTTGAGTAGCTGGAATTACAGGCATGCATCACCACACCCAACTAATTTTTGTATTTTTTAGTACAGACAGGGTTTCACCATGTTGGCCAGGATGGTCTCGATCTCCTGACCTCGTGATCTGCCTGCCTTGGCCTGCCAAAGTGCTAGGACTACAGGTGTGAGCCACAGCGCCTGGCCCCTTACCTGTATTTTCAATGAATTAATATAAATTACTTTAATCAATAATTATATATTGACATAAATTACTGCTTTATAATTAATATATTAATTGTTATTAATGTGTTATTTCTTTTTCTGTGTATGTTTTATTTTTTATTGACATAGTAGCTGTACAAATTTATGGGGTAGAGGTGATATTTCGATACATGTACACAATGTTTAATGATGAAATCAGGGTAATCAGGATATCTATCACCTCAAACATTTATCTTTTCTTGGGTTGGGAATATTCCAATTCTCGTAGCTATTTAGAAATATGCAATAAATCATTGTTAACTATGGTCTCCCTATTGTACTGTCAAAATTAGAAATTACTCCCTCTAACTGTATTTTTGTAGCCATCAACAAACCTCTTCTCATCCCCTTCTTCCCCTACCCTTCCCAGCCTCTGGTAACCACCATTCTACTCTCTACCTCCTTGAAATCCACTTTATTAGCTCCCACACATGAGTGACAACATAAGATATTTGTCTTTCTGTGCCTGGCTGCTTTCACTTAACATAATGTTCTCCAGCTCCATCCACATTGCTGCAAATGACAGGATTTCATACTTTTTTATGGCTGAATAGTATCTCATTGTATATTTAAACCACATTTTTTTATTCATTCATCCATTGATGGACACTTAGGTTGATTCCATATCTTGGCTATTGTGAATAGTGCTGCAATAAACATGGGCATGCAGATATGACTTCAACATACTGATTTCTTTTCTTTCAGATATATACCCAGCAGTGGGATTGCTATATCATATGGTAGTTCTATTTTTAGTTTTTTGAGGAACCAAATTACTTCTTAATAAGGAGGATAGTGAAGAGCTGGGGAGTGGAGGAGATTTCACAGCTTATAGTGACAGCTTCTGAAGAGAAACACTATCCATGAGGGCCAATGTGTTCTAGAAAAAGAAATCGTATTCAGAAACTGGCCAATAAGCTCATGTCAAAGTGTATCAGAGTGTCTGCACAGGGTCTGTCTGAGAACTCAGCCTTTAAAGGACAGGGAGGGGACATCTACATGGAGACAGACCAGCTGCCCAGGGATAAGGAATGAGACCCTCTGCCTGCACCCTTTCCCCTCTGGCCTTTCTTGTCCTTGGATGAGCCCCTCGCCTCTGGTCTGCCCAGTCTCGTTTCCGGCCATAGATAAAACATAGTCCATTATTTTAATCCCTTACTCATTACTCCCAAGGATTCTTGTTTTTGCAGAATACTGTCCAAGACAACATACTGCCCATCTCTCCAGCCCGTCTCAACTTCACCTGGCACATATACCAGTGCTCTACACATCAAGTGTACCAGACTTCTGGGAGCTTCTGAACATCGCAGACTTTCTCCCAGTCTGGGCCTGTGACTATGTGTGTTTGTCGTCTTTCCTAGAATGTTCAAGGGTGAGCTCAAACATCACCTCTTACAGGAAGTCTTCCCAGTTGGATGAACTCCCAACTCCAGTCTCAGTAGAATTATGTGAATTATGTTTCTCCCTATTTCTGCCATCATTGATCACATACGCCTCCACTGGCCCTTTCATACAGAATTCTTTTGATTCATGTGCAACTCATATCCCCCACTAGGCTATGAGCACTTGAGAGCAGGGAGCATACCTTGAGACAAACTAGAGATGTTCTGCAGAGGAAAAGTTAAGAGCACAGACTTTAAAGCCATATTCATGGGTTGAAACCTTAACTCTGTCTACCACTATCAAATTCTGCAACTCTGGGTAAATTACTTAAATCTTCTTAATCTCAATTTGTCCATCTGTAAAATGGGTTACTGCTAGTACCTACTTTAGAAGGCTGTAAAGGAAAATAGGTTAATGCATATATCTCCCTATCAGAGTATCTGATACTCAATGAATGGCAGGTGGTATTATTATCGTTCATAATAAACAGTAGTAGTAGTAGCAGCAGCAGCAGCAGCAGCAGCAGCAGTCAGCTGAGAATCCCCAGCACAGGGGCTTCCAGGCACTCCATGAATGTTTAGTAAATGGAAGGGTGGAATAATGAGGTCCCTCACTGTCTTCCTCTCTCCCTTCCCGCCCAGAAAGCAGACAGAGGCAGCAACTGGTTTGGGGGCATTACTCCATCTCTCAGGCTCAGCCTCAGGCATTCTTTATGATCTCAAGACCATACTCCTTGAAGTTCAATCTCTAGGACTCACGAAGTTGAAGAGATATACAGACCAGCATTTCATGTCCTCCTTTGATCTCCATGAATGAATGTTTGGTTGGAGAGACAGTGGAGAGCTACCTCTGGGGTAGATCCTTGAGATCCTCCTCTACCCTCTGCACACCTCTTGAGGCTCCTAACAACCCCCCTGCAAATAGCCATGAGGTGGAAGCCAACAGAGAAAGCCTTATCTGACTGGCAAACTCTTGGCCAAATTATTCGTGGTTCAGACTCAAGGGGCAGCAGCTGAAACTCAAAAGGGCGGCTGAAGTCGTGACAAAGTCCAAGAGCCTGGAAAGGCCTGGGGGGTCCTGATTGTCTGTCATGGTGGGGAGCAAAGAGCATAGGCTCTGAATTCAGGATAGACCTGGGTTCAAGTCCTATCTCTGCTATTATCTGGCTATGAAACTTTGAGCAGATCCTTAAGCTTGTCTAGCCTCAGTTTCCCATTTTCTTTGTGAAGACTGATTGAAATGCCAGAAATAATGTCTGATTGACTCATAATAGCTGCTCAATGGCTATCACTTTCTTCTTCTTAGGCCCGATCTCACTCAAGCCCCATAGGGGAAGTGAATGTCTTTCCAACTCCTACCATCCCAGAACCTTTCTAGGGAAGGTAAAGGAGGTTGTATTTGAGCCTGATCTGAAAAAATGAATACAGTTTGGAAGTACAGAGAGAAGAGAAGGACATTTGACACAGAAAGACTTTAATGAACATAGCTCCAGAAGCGAGAATTCATGTTACCTATGGTAGGGGAAAAATGAATCAATTACATTCTGGCCGTATTTGGTCAGGTAGTTTAGATAGAGCTTTGTTTTTCTTTTTTCTTTTCTTTTCCCTTTCCTGTTTGCTTGTTCATTTTTTAACTGTCTGCGAGAGGTTAAAGCAATCTGAATTAAGTTAGTTAAATTGACTTTTATTATTGAATTATAATCATTTGTGCAATTATAAAACCAGGTGTTCCTGATTGAGATCAATTATTCCTTCACCTGATCACTATAGAGCTAATAAGGACTTAGAATTGCTGTTCAAGTATACTTCCAGCCGCGCTGAAGCCTTCTGGAAAGGCATTTATTAAGCCAAAGAGTGGTGGAAAAAAATCCCGGGGAGAACAAGGACAGAGATTAAAATCCTTTAGGAAAAGGCCTAGAAAGGCTGATTTGATCATGAAGTAGCCTTGATGGGTAGCTGGCTGTTGACAAGGGATCTTTGAGGTATTCCTACAGGAACTTTGATCGGGGTGGGGAGGGCACGCGGGTGGAGCAGGGAACGAGGATGACAAAATAAGCATTTCTAGAGAACAGCCAGTCAGAAACCCATTTTCTGCTGTGTTCCTCTACTGAGGTAGAGTTGCCCTTTTCTCCTTGTGAACATTTCAGTTCTGACTCCAAAGAAATGATGTGGAGAAGCCTTGGTATCCTCTTCCCCTGTGTGAGGAGCATGAAGTTCCAGATTCTCAAAGTTCTAGGTTCTTCCCATTTGTCCGAAAAGACCTCTGTGAGGAAGACAGCATAATAGTTATTATTTCCATTTTACAGGTGGGGACCCAGAGACTTGATCAGTAGACTTGTCTATAGTCACATAATTAACAACCAAGATGGGCTTGGACGGAGCCCTTCAGACAGCAAGATCATTTCCTCACACCTTGGTGCCCCATGTCCCATTCTAGAGGCAAGTCAGGGGAGTGGATCATCTCTGCAGTGGTTTACAACTCTTGAATTAACAAAGTAGCTCAAAAACATGCCCTCTGCAGGCCAGGCATGGTGGTTCACGCCTGTAATCCCAGCACTTTGGGAGGTGGACACGGTTGGATCACGAGGTCAGGAGTTCAAGACCAGCCTGGCCAAAATGGTGAGACCATGTGTCTGCTAAAAGAACAAAAATTAGCGGGGCATGGTGGTGGGCGCCTGTAATTTCAGCTACTGTGGAGGCTGAGGCAGAGAATTGCTTAAACCTGGGAGGCGGAGGTTGCAGTGAGCCAAGATCGCACCACGGCCCTCAAGCCTGAGCGACAGAGTGAGATTCTGTCTCCAAAAAAAACAAACAAACAAACAAACAAACAAAACAAAAAGAAACTAAAGAAAACACGCACTATGCTTGGGCCCTCCCCTAGATCAGTTAAGTAAAAGTCCTTGGAGCTGGGTCTGGATACCACAGTATTTTAAAAGGACCCTACGTAATTCTAATGTGAGGCAGGGCTGTGAGCCACTGATTTAATGGGTGGGTGGCTTGTTAGGTAAATGGAGCCAAGATGGCCTTGGAGAATTCAGGAGTTGTGTGACACCCTTTGGATGGCAAATGCCGGGTATTTAATTCAGCTACATTAGCTTGGTTATTTGCAGAGGGATTTATTAGGAGACCAATTTCACCAAGAGGTGTGTAGGGGATAGAGTGGAATCTCAAGGACAAATTTCAAGGAGTTTTCTACTCCAGTAGTAGAAAACCACTTGATCTTGCCTGCCCCATATCCACAGCCCTCATCCCATGTTCTCTCTTTGTAGCCACTTCATTCATTCCTCATGCTATTTCTTCCATAGTACAAGGGACCTGCTCACCAAAGCTCCAGAGATCTCCACTGTTGGAGAAGATCTGAGACTTCTTCTTCATCTCATTCTTGACGAGGTACCTATTCCAGGCCAATCACTTTGGTCACATGTGACTAAGATTATGGCAGCCCCACTCAAACTACAAGGCTAGAGTGAGGGAAGGGATCATTTTACAGAAAGGGGGTGCTGTTCTACCAAGACAAACAATAGAACCCTCATGGGATAGCCATTGGTATAGTTGGATGTTTGTTCCCTGCAAATCTCATGTTGAAATGTAATCCCCATTGTTGGAGGTGGGGCCTGGTGAGGTATTTGCGTGAAGACAGTGGATCCTTCATGAATGTCTTGGTGCTGTCCTCACAATAATGAGTGAGTTCTCACTCTGAGTTCATGCAAGATCTAGTTGTTTAAAAGATTGTGGCACCTTTCCCTCTCTCTCTTGCTCCCACGCTCACCATCTGATATGCCTTATCCTCCTTCACCTTCTGCCATGATTGGAAATTTCCGGAAGCTCTCACCAGAAGCAGATGCTGGTGCCATGCTTCCTGTACAGCCTGCAGAACTATGAGCCCCAATAAACCACTTTTCCTTATAAATTACCCAGTCTCTGGAATTCTTTTATAACAATGCAAGAATGGCCGAATGCAACCACCATCTGTGGCCGCCACCTAGGATATCAGCAGCTGGACCACTCTGCAGAAATGCTTCAGTAGTTGCCCCAACCAAGGAGAGTTAAAGTCCTGCTGGTCTAAAACCTCATACCACCAAGGAATAAAAGTCTACATCTTTGAAAGCAGCACAATTTTGGCCCAATAATTTCATGAATGCTGGGCAGCTGGACCACAGGCAGAGGAGCTAGGTGCTGAGGCAGCTGGACACCATGTCTGTCCTCCAGTCTGCCAAAGACTCACAGGGCCTTGGATTTGGAATGGGACTCTATATTAGTCAAAGATCTTTGAGTTGCAAGTGACAGAAACCTGACTCAAATTGATGTACCTGCATAAGAAAAGGAATCTATTGGCTCACAAGACTGTAAAATTCGAAGTATTTGCTTTCAGGGGTGGCTGCATTCAGAGCCCAGACAATGTCCCACAGGCTCAGTCTTATCCCTTGCCTCTCTCAGTTCTACTTGCTCCTGTGTGGGCTCCGTTCTCAGGTAAGTTCTCTGTTTTCAAAGACAAGATGGTCACCAGCTTCAGATACCCCTGCAGAAAGTCAGCATCTTTTTTTTTCCCCAATGGAATTAACAAAAGTCCAGAGTCTCATGCCATTGAAATAACATGGGTACCAGACCTGAATCTATACCTGTGGCCAGGAGGTGATATTGCATGAACTGAGAGTAGAGGAAGGAAAATTGTAGTGTGGATGGGGAATGGGCAGGATGGTACAACAGATGGCCTTTAAAGATGCCAAAGTCATCTAGTGTGACAGGCCCCAACCCACATGCCAAAATGTGGTATTCTGTGATGCCTTCCCCAACCAATAGCCTGACAATGGTTAGCAGTTTCTTCTGTCCACCTCTGATTTTGTATGCACAAAATACCCAAAAGTCACTCCTGGTGTGAACCTGCTCAGACACTGAGTATGACTCTGTTATCTTGGTACCCTTACAACCTAGCGTGGAATTTTGACAGAAAAAATTCTTAGAGTTGTGTTGAACCACAGGACTTCCAAGAACCACCAAGTTAAGTAGGAAAGGGATCACAGAGGCTGGTAGGATGAGCTCTAAAGCTGGGCCAGATCTCTGGTGTCAAGTTCCAGATCTGCTCCTGAGTCACCGTGCCCCTGAGACAAACGACTTCTCAGATCTTGGCTTTGTCCGCAGGATCTTCCCCAACTACCTGTCAGGATTACTCAGAGGTTTGTATTAAAAGACATGTGAAGCAAGTTATTAAAAGCAAGTTATAATTGTCAAGTAATAGCATTATGTTTCTCACTGGTAGAATAACCAAAAGCTATGTGCAGAAAATACAGCCTTATGAAAAACAGTTTAAAGGTGGAAAAGACATGCAATGATCGGACAGCCATACAGCATGGAAACAAAGTCTGGGGAAGAATGATTTTAATATCAAATGTGTGCTCTGAAGAAAACAGTAGAGAAGGGGATGTAGGAGAGTAGAAGTGTGCTAGAAGTCCATAGAGCAAAACCA
Source organism: Papio anubis (assembly GCF_008728515.1). NCBI lineage: Eukaryota > Metazoa > Chordata > Mammalia > Primates > Cercopithecidae > Papio > Papio anubis. The sequence continues at coordinate 68,636,534 of NC_044988.1, forward strand.
AGGAAGATGGCCTTGTTGGAGAGGAACCCCCAGCACAGTTGACTGCTGAGCTGTTACCTAGAGAAGGCTCTGGGTGTGGTCCTTCCGGGCCTGGTCAGGAAGGGAAGGTCCTGGCCATTCTTATCCCTTTCTAGTCTGCACAACGAGGGCCTAGAAGAGTCTTGCAGACAGATCACAACCAGATCCAATTTTGTCTGCTGACACTACGGCTGCTCCCTTCCCTGACACTGAAGGCCGTCTGGCTTTCCTCACTGTCATCTTGGGCTGTAAGTAACCCTCTTAAATCACCATTGGACAAGGAAAAGCTAGCAGCCTGCTTTGCAGCTCTCATTCTATCCAAGCCATTAGTATGTTTAACAGCTCTGGCCCCATGCTGATTTCTGACATGCAGTAATTAATTCCTTTCCACTCAGAGATGTAGCCATTCACAGGTCTTGATTCAAAAATGTTCCTGTTCTGTTCTGTTTGAAAAATACTTAAAATGTTAAGTAGAAAAACCATTTGGCTTTTTGTGAAGGCCCACTGGTCTGTATCCCACCCTTACATGAAACTAAATTCCAGATGTATTAATAATTTAAATATAAAATATGAAACCATTTAAATACTGTAAGGGGAACATTTAAACGACATTTATATAATGTTAGTATGGGAAAGGTCTTCCCAAGCATGTCATCAAAGGCAGAAACCATAAAAATCAAAGTTTATGAATTTATTCATATCGAAACTGTAAACCTCTGTATGGCCTAGATTAATAAAATATAATTGGATTAAATTAAAAGGAAATGAAAAATTTGGGATTCTATTTACAATGTACAAGGGCTGCTAGCTATGATGATAATCATGATGATGATAATAATATTGGTTAACATTGATTTCTATGTACCAGTGTTACTATATGAAGAATACTAACAATTTAATTCACAAAAGAAAAAAAATCAATTGGTAAATAAACATAGAAGAACATATTCTATTTGACTTATAACTGTAGAAAAGCTAATTAAAACAATAATAAAATGCTACTTATGAAATTAGCCAGTACAATAAAAACATTAGTACCCAAATCTTGGTTGGAGTGTAGGGAAATATTCCTGTTCACACATGGCTGTTGGGAGTCTAAATTAGTACAAACTTTTTGGAGGGGAAATTTATCAAAAGCAGAAGTACGAATTCATTTCCACATTTAGGAATTTATTTTGGAGAAATAATTAAGGATGTACACAAAGATACAGCTGTAAGATGCTATTTTAATAGTAAAGATTGGAATTAATTCAAATGTTTGACAATAGAAGATTTGTAAGGAAGTTGTCATATATCCATATAGAAACATACTGTGCAAACATTAAGAATTATGTTGTAGCTGTATATTTATTAACATGGAAAAGGGTTCATAATCTACTGTTAATAAATAAAGGCAGACTAAAATGTATGCTCAGCATATAAAATCTCATGTTTTACAAAATTTCACAGAAAAAAATACCTAGAGAAAACATACCAAATGTTAACAAGCATTAGCAACACGTTTTTTTCTTGTTGGTAAAATTAGAAGAGATGTCAATTTGCTTTTGTTTACAGGTATTTTCTGTTTTTCCTATAAGCAATGAATATTACCATATAATAGCCATAACAAAAGTGATTACTCATGATTCATGTAAGGAGTAAATGATGTAACAGAAAGTGGTTTAAGAATGCCCCTTGAATGGTAACTGTGATTTCCAAAGAGAGCCCCAGGAAGGAGAAGATGATCAGATATGTTGGAAAGGATGAACCTAAGAAAAAGTGTAACTTGAATAAACTGACTGCATGCAAAGAAATTTGGGCTGGGGATTCTGAAGAGTGAGCATGGACAGAAAATACGGCCATAGGCCCCCCCATATGGAGAGTTTGATAGAGTAGAACAAGGTGAGAACATAAATAGAACCAAGAAAGACAGAGGGTCAAAAGTTGATGGTTTTTTATTTTATTTTTGAATATTATAAAGTTCTGAGAATAAAAGTGAAGAGAGTTTTTGCAAACTCATGCAGATGTCTGCAAATGATCAATTTGAACTACATGTTATAAAACTTCTCCTGGATCCATGGTATGTGATATGTCCCCCAGATTGGCTCCCTGTGTTTCATCTGGAGCTTCTATGGATGATCCCTATCTGTCTGCAAGTTCACATAGCCATGGTAACTGTTAGCTACCCTGGGGCAGCGAGCAATGCAACAGGCTTGAGCAGGATTCTCAAGCCCACACCTGGAGAAGTCAAGCTAGACGTGATCTGAGGGCCCTGGTCAATTGGAGGATGTCTTGTTCTTAGATAAAATATCTTACAGCATTTATACCATAAGGAGACTTGAAGATGACCAGGCTAACTGTTAGCCAGGGCTAGACTCCCCTCTTCAACTAGTCTGATACTCAGTTGTCTAGCCTTTTTCATGTGCGTTCAATGACAGGGAACTCACTACTCCAATGTACTAAACACTTCGTGTCTAGAATTTCTTTTTCAAATCCATTACAATTTTTTAAATAGATTCCTATTCACTGAAGAGAACTTCGAGTTTTTATTTTTTATATTCCCTTTCACACATAGCTATTGTGAATATAATTTATTAATTGAGAGACTGCACCTGATAATTCCAATCTCCAAAGACCCTGTACATCTGTTTCTGTTGTCTGTTGTTTTTGCTGACTTTCTTGCCTGCTTTTCTTCTGTGCTTTGTTATCTCTTGTATTGACCAGAAATTGCATTAGAGAGATTACTTCCAGCAGTAATTTGAGACCTGTAATGAAAGTGAGTTCCTCACAAATGGATTTGGGCTTGCTTCTACGTGGGATCTTGTTAAAGTACAGATTCTGATACAATTGGTCTGGAATGGTGCCCAAGAATTTATGTTGCAGATGAGCTCTCTGGTGATGCTGATGTTGGGGATCTGTGGGTCACACTTTGAGTAGTAAGGGACCAGAAAAAAAACCCAGAAGACTGGAACCAGGCTGCGATTCTATGAGGGCTGTGCCATTTCTGGTTCTCTCTCATCCTGGGAGTGAAGTCTCTGGGATTCTAGCTTGTTGTGGGAAGGGTTTTCTGGGAGTTGCCTCTCTGCTGTGGGCCTAGGCTTTGATTTTATTTCTGTTCCCCTCGTTTCTCAAGGCTGCCAGAAAAAATATTTCTGATTTTGAGAAATCGGCACATGTGTGCTCAGAGCAATAAACTTTCTGTGTTTGCTTACTTTCATTTCTAAGTTTTCATTTTCCCTTTATTTTTGATTTGGTATTTCTAACATTTCTTTTGTCATCTCTTCAATGCTTTTAAGAAGATCTTTTAAAAAAATGTGTATTTTCTGTTGCTTCTGGCAGGAGGATTGATCTAAATAACCTACTTCGCTGTTCCTAGAAAAAAGATCTATGCTAAGCACTTCATACTCATTAACTCATTTAAGATTCTCAAAATAATAATATTCAAAGAACCTTCTAGCATTCTCTCTTTCTTCTAGGTAAGTCTTTGCATACATCTATAATAGTGATTATTTGTTTAGAGACATTTACAGGATTCACTCCTGTCATTGATGCTTGTTCTTCCTTTAAGGCTCCACTCAGCCTCTGTCATTCTAAAGATCTTTCCTTGATGTTCTGCCTTGGCTGGGTTCTCCCCTTTGGCAGCCTTCTTGTGACCCAGAATTTCAGAATGGAGCAGCTAAAAACAACCATAAAGTTTCCCTTCTCGTTTTACAAATGAAGTGTTGAAGCCCAGGGAAGAGAAGCAACCTGCCCAGGGTCACACAAAGAATTATTGCTGCACCTGAGACTAGAACCCAGGTCCTCCTTACCCAGCCTGACAGCATTTCCAGGTCACATGCGAATCCTTCGTTATGTTGAGCCAAGCTTGCTTCTCTGCAACTTTCATGTAGTAATTAATCAAGAAATGGCAAGATGTGTGTCTTCTAAATCTGGGAAAAACACCAAAAGAGCTTGGTACATTTTAATGTAATTTATATCTGCCTAGTTCTGAGGATAAAGGTCTCCATCCCCAAACAGCTGAAGAGGGAGGATGCAGTCAACAGACACTCCTGAAGGAAGTAACAGTTCACAGGGTTTTATTTTAATTGTCCTCTTCAATTTAATTTCTATCTGTGAGACCTCTGAAATCGAAGGAGCCCCCAAATGCCATAGAATACACCCACTGTCCTCCTGGAAGTCTTCCAGTAAAAACAGCTTCTAATTAAATAAATGAGCTCTGCTGTGTTAACTTCACATAGCAGAGTAAGACTTCCAATGACAAGCTTGTTTGACTGTACTGTCAGTTTATTACTTGTTAAATAATCATTGAGTCTTGCTGTTCCTATCCATCTTACAACCTTTCACTAACTGAACATAGAAGAATTGTAAAATGAATAAACAAACAAACAAACAAACAAATCATAATAAGAAAAAATAATGGCAATGCTTAGGGAAACACGTCTGAAACCCATTAAGAAAGGAAGCAAAATGACTAATTCAGAAACTGGGTAGTAACTCATTCAGTTACTAGGTTATAACTCATTCAATATAATTTCTCAAACTCTTAAACTCCTGGCCCCAAACATTTCCCTGACCATGTGTCCTCTTGAGTCCCAACAAACCCCTGCAGATACACACACACACACACACACACACACACACACACTACCCCACCCACTCTTGTCTCCTCAAAGTTTCCCAGGCACACTCCTGTTCCTCTGTCCTCGGAGCACGCTATTTCCTAGAATGCAACACCATATGCTTTTTTTCACCTGTCAAAATCCTTTTCAGCCTTCAGGTCCCAACACCAACTTCCCTGAAGATTTCTCAGGGTGAAGCTGCTACCCCTACCTGTGGGAATTCCCCTTCAGAAAGGCTAGGGAGCTCCATCCTCTCTGGAAGGGACTCTGAGGTTCTTCACCTTGACCAAGAGATTTTGATTCACTAGACTCGAAATCAGCCATGGAGTTTTGTAATATACAAGTAATTGGTCCCCACTGCCTAAAATTCTGATTTAGCAAGTTGGATATAAGACCCAGACTTTGATATTAAGGAAAAAATCCACAGGTGGTTCTGAGCCACAGTTCAGAGCCATAGTTCTGAGTAGCAAGAGATATTCCAGGTCAGCTTGCTGAAGTCGAGCTGTGTTCTTGGTACCTGGTAAGACACATTTCTCTCCACTGGCCATGCCCTTAAGTTCTGAGGGTGAGTGTAACTGAGAGCCTAAAAAATATTTTTGGGAGGCCAGGCACATGGTTCATGCCTGTAATCCCAGAACTTTGGGAAGCTGAGGCAGGAGGATCACTTGAGCTCAGGAGTTTGAGACCAGCCTGGGCAACATAGCAAGACCCAGTCTCTACAAATTAAATTTTTAAAAATTAACTGGGCATGGTGGTGTACACCTGTAGTCCCAGCTACTCAGGAGGCTGAGGCAGGAGGATTGCTGGAGCCCAGGAGTTCAAGGCTGCAGAGAGCCATAATTGCTCCACTGCATTCCAGCCTGGGCAACAGAGAAGGACCTCGTCTCAAAAATAAATAAAAAGAGTTTTAGGAGGAGAATCCTTAAGGTCCCTTCCAAGTCCAACCTTCTGTTATCCTGATGAGATTTTCTGAGATGAAATTCAATGTCACTCCCCCAAAGCAGTGCCACTAACTACAGTGAGAGCAAGGAAAGGTAAAGATGTTTGTTTCAGGTATCAATAGAATTTGTTTAGAAGAGAAAGACTTCAGAATTGGTTAGTATAATCTCAGGTGGGGAAACTGAGGCTCAGAAAACTGGAGGAAGCTTCCTACATTTCTGGTTTTTCTGCTGCAGCCCCACTTGTGTCTTCAAACACCTTGTTCACACTCCCCTGCCACCAGGTCCCCACTGGGGATATTTGGAAATGAAGAGAAGGAGGGCTTGACCTGTGTCCCCAGTTTATATCCAAGAAAAGAAACCATACCCTGGCCATCAAACCAAAATTTAGTTTTAAATGAAATCTAGCCTCATAAAAGACAGCCCCCAACACACACAAAATATCACACAATTTAACAAAACTCTCTATCACAATATTATCTGAATCACTGTAAAGCAGCTGGATTTTTTTTTAAAAAAAGATTAAAATTGAATTCTGAGGCATAATCCAGAGATAAAAGTCAAAAAAGCCAGTATGCAATGATTGAGTATGCACGACCACAACCCTTAATCTCTGCCATCCTCCGCAGTGTAAACAAATCTGCTAATTGTTGATGATATTGCTGAAAACATCACTAATCAAACCTTAAATACCAAATACATTTAAGCAAATAACACTCCAGTTACAGTCATTCTAGCTCATCTTGAAGGAAATCCAAATCGGAGACCAGTTTGAAAATGGCCAGAGCTATACTGTAGCTTCGTATTAATTGACCAACATCCTAGAGGCAGTGCTTTCTCTTAAGTACAGAAGGCCTGAAATACAAAAGGAAATAAGGAAGAAGTCCAGGAGGCAAACGCTAATGCAATTTCAAACTGGAATTACATCAGCAGCTTTAAACAGATGGCAGAATGGGAATAAATGTGTTAGCTCCTTTCTCTTACTTAGGCTTTCATTGTTTATATCATTAAAAATAAGGAGAGTTTAAAATAACATATATCGTCATGTAGCACCTCACAGAGCTATGCAAAACTAGTTTGAAGAAAAGACTGAATTTGGTCATACTCCTGCTTGTTTTGAAAACAACTGGGTGAATTTAATTAAGTAACCAGCTGGCTATTTACAAAAATTGTAAAGGCAACACTGATTATGACTGAGCTGGGTATAGAAAACTGGATAATCCAAATTTAGTTTCAGAACATTCTCCCGTTGATGAGAAGGCTTGGGTGGGTTATAGAATGTCAGCCTCCATCTTTCAGTGAAGTTAATTGATTATCTAGTCCAAGGATGGCAAATAAATGCCACGGATGTCACCACTCTCTGCTCCTAGATGTCAGCAACATCACTAACTCATTAAGGTAAGCTTCTATCTGAGATTTAACCTTAGAATTCTTCTGAGGATACCTCCACGCAGCCTTTTCATGACAGACTGGATATATGGAAACCTGTTTGCCCTCCCTAATCTAGTCCAACTCATTCATTTTTCAGAACAGGGCACTGTCACTTATAAAATATATTGCATTTCACCTTGTTCCTTCTTGAATCACTTGCTTTGCGGGAAGCCAGTGCCATGTTGTGACACTCAAACAGTCCCGAAGAAAAGTCCATGTATCATGGAACTGAGGCTTCTTGCCACCAACCGGCACTGATTTGTCATCCGTGTGGGTGAGCCACTTTGAAAGCAGATCTTCCAGCCCAAGACAAGCCTTCAGATGACAACAGCTCCAGCCGATATCTTGACAGTGACCCCATGAGAGAACTTGAACCAAAGCCACCCAGCTAGACTTCTCTGGAGTTCCTGATCCATAGACACTGGGGAAATCAATGTTTGTTGTTGTTTTAAACTACTAAGTTCTGGAGCAAGTTGTTTCAGAGCATTAGATTCCAGATACAGAAGGAAATGAGGGAATGGCTGTAAAGTGCTATTTCTTTGTCTATCTTAGGTATTATTTTCATATAAAAACCTGTTTTTTAGGTTACTGCATTTCTCCTTTATTTTGTATAAGTCACTAGACATCTCCCCTTGATTTCTCCTACAAGTGAAACGTAGCAGAATCAACCCAGCACGGGTAAGTTGTCACTAACAGAAGATGTGAAATCTCAAGTTCCAGGAATTAAATCTGGAGGGTTTGAACCCACCCTGTTTCCCCACCCCTGTATATAGGATTCAGGATGGTATGCTTCACAGTGACACCCCCGAGACCTCATTGCCTTATATTAGCATCCAGAATGGTCAGCTTCTCTCGTTAACATTTCACCCTGAGCCTTCTGAATCCCCTTGAAGACTTTTGCATACACTAATTGAAGGCTTTACTTTAGAAGAGAAAAGATAATCAGCATTTTTTTTAAACCTGCTTTCATGTTACCAGAAAAGCATTATGGATCATAGCTTACCAGTATTTTACACAATTAATCATATTGAACAAAATGATATGCCTCATATTTCTTGTTTATCTGTGCTTTTCTTCAAAACCAGAGATGGAGATATAATTCTTTGTTAAGGGTGAACTTTTTATAAAATTAATTGCTTTGCCAGAAATTTAGACTTTAAAAAAATTTGTTTTAAGGACTTACAAATTTTTCAAATTCTGTCATCTTTGGGTCAGAATGAGTTTTTTGAAAAATCACATTGGGATCCCAAATATTTGCAGGTTATTTAAATCATAATGCTTTCCATATTTGTCTCTTGTATATGCTTTTATTCAAATACTTTAATGTTGAATTGGTTGGATTTGTTGGGTCTCTTACCTAAATAAATTATCCTATGGCATGAAAACATTTTCTAGGTTATATAATACTTAGGAAATTGTCCTAAGGCTAAGAAGTCAGTCCTGTTACAGTATACAAATATTTTTGTATCCTTATCATGTCTAAAATAGCAAAACCTAATTTTTCTTACTTTTTACCTTAATTTAGTAAAATTAAAACTTTTTTTCATGATTTCTCACATACATATTAATATTGGGATCTGTTTCCTTGCCATCCCTGACTCTCACCAAACACTAGGTCTAAATGAACAATAGACAAGTATAGCAAGTAGCAAATCTTAAATTAAAAATTCTAGAAATAACCATTCACAAGTTTTAAATTGTGTGCCCTCCAGTTCCATCCCACCCAGGGCGCAAATCATCCCTTTGTCTGGCGTATCCATCCTGCATACACTACCCACCCATTATTATGTAGGAAAAAGCACAGTGTATTTAGGGTTTGGTGCTATCTGCTGTTTCAGAGATCCACTGGGGGTCTTGGAACATATCCCCCAAGGATAAGGGGGGTAAGAGGGAACCACTGTATGTCCAAAACATCTAGAGAGATGATGCCAACATGACACATGGTTATCTCTGGGTAGTCAGGAGACTAGCTGGATTTGAGGATGGGGGTCAGATTTTAGCCTCATCGGTAATATTTTTAATGTCTTACAGGTAGATAAACATAAAATTAAAAAGAACTTATAGATCTATAAAAAAATAGGACATGAAAACAATACAAATATAGAAAAAAATATAAAATACCACCTAGAAAAATAAATTCTTAACATTTTTGTCTATTTCTTTCCTGTATTTTGTCTATGCTTGCATATACATTTATTTTAACCTTTTCCCCCAATTTTATACAAAATAGAAATTATTACATATTGTTTTTTCCCTTGGCACAGGTTTTTTCCGTGGATGCTCCTGTAGCTCACCAATCTCCGATTTCCCAGCCACCTCTCACTGTGCCCCAATCCCTGATTTTCCAGCCACCTCTCAGGCCCTCCATGAGAGCCTGGGTAGGGGTGTGAGCTGGGGTGTGGTCCAGAGCTGGGGTAGGGACCATAACATCCATGGATAATCACTTATTGGGATTTGCAGAATTCCTCTAGCCCAGCCAGAGGACCTGGTATTTCTGATAGGGGATTTAAAGTGTTGGAAAACAGAAACCTGGAAAAAACTCCTTTTATAGTATGAGTTTATGACTTGGTTTTCACACACATTTTCATTCTGTGTGAAAGTAGGGGTTCACTCATAATTGACTTCATCCCCCAAAATGGGATGAAACTATGCAAAAAACAAGAACCGACTTATGTGATTGAAAAGGGAACAATGTGACATTGCTAACCCTCTAAGGGGCTGTGACTACTTCCAGTCTGCAGGTCCACAATGTAACTCAATTGGCACACTGCAAAGTGTCTGTTCTGTGGCTTATTTCAATCACCACACATGTTAATGAAGCAACTCCTTTGTGCTAGGCACTGGGAAGGGCACAGGATGGAGACAAAATATTAAAGACCTTGTTATTGTAAATAGTGCTGCAATAAACATATGAGTGCATGTGTCCTTATAGCAGCATGATTTATAGTCCTTTGGGTATATACCCAGTAATGGGATGGCTGGGTCAAACGGGATTTCCAGTTCTAGATCCTTGAGGAATCACCACACTGTCTTCCACAATGGTTGAACTAGTTTACACTCCCACCAACAGTGTAAAAGTGTTCATATTTCTCCACATCCTCTCCAGCACCTGTTGTTTCCTGACTTTTTAATGATCACCATTCTAACTGGTGTGAGATGGTATCTCACTGCGGTTTTGATTTGCATTTCTCTGATGGCCAGTGATGATGAGCATTTTTTCATGTGTCTGTTGGCTGCATAAATGTCTTCTTTTGAGAAGTGTTTGTTAATGTCCTTTGCCCACTTTTTGATGGGGAATTGAATAATGAGAACACTTGGACACAGGAAGGTACATCACACACTGGGGCCTGTTGTGGGGTGGGGGAAGGGGAGAAGGATAGCATTAGGAGACATACATAATGTAAATGATGAGTTAATGGGTGCAGCACACCAACAGGGCACATGTATACATATGTAACAAACCTGCACATTATGCACATGTACCCTAGAACATAAAGTATAATAATAATAATAAAAAGACCTTGTTGCTGGTCTTTGGCTCCTATGGTCCAGAGGGAAGATGTTTACATGAAGAGTCTTGATTCAAGGCAAATTGTGATGTGCACTGTCACTACCAGAACCCTAATCAATCTGTCACACATGAGTGTTATAATGGGAATAACAGGATGAAATTCTGTTATCCTTACATTCATATACATGAAGGGAATGGGAGGCATTTTTCTAATTGGCTTACATGGATTCATTCTTGAACTCAAAAAGAAGTCACAACCCTACTGTGGCTGGAATGTCATCTCTATGTTCATTCATGGGGCTGTCTAGAGAAATATGGCTGAATTTTAACTCCAGTTTAAGAGAGGTTAACATTAAATACTCACAGCCCCTTAATACCTGGGAGGCTGTGTGAGTTTTAATCTTTCTGGACTCCATTTCCTCATCTGTTCTCTTTTGAGAAACAAATGAGTTAATGGATATGAAAGCAGGTTCCACATTTTAAACAGCTATAGAAATGCCAGGCTGTTAAATAGGTTTTCACCAGAGCTGCAGGTTTATCGAATGTTTATATTATCCTTGGAGACCCTTGCTTTTATTTGAAACGCAGTATTTATTTGCTCATTTTTTTGTGAGACTAATCTTTTTATCCAATGTCTTGAGTTTGTTTGCTAGAAAGCTGTCTAGGTGACAATGTTAATATTCAAAAGCCAATCTGAAAACTCTTTCCATCTAAGAAGTGTCAAAAATCACAAATGTGTATCTTTTTAAAAATTGACTTTATCCATTGTTTCACAATCTTGGTGAAAATATTGCCAGTTTTTAGCATATGCCTGCTATGAATATTTCTGCTGCTCTTTCTTCATGGGTCTGAATGTAGTTCTTGATTTATTCCTTTTAAATAACCCGGTAATCCCTGGAGGAATATCACAATCTATAAGTAGCACTATTTACAATAAGATTGATTTTCCTATCTTGCTAATTAGAGTATTAATTTCCATTTACAAGTGGTTAATTCCTAGCATCAATCCTTGTCCTGTCACTGGGTGGGGTCATTATTTTCAGAGAAAGCCCCAGGAACGTCTTTTCTAGTCCAATCTCCAGTTACGTTACCACATAACACAAAAAGAGAGGAGAAAAAGAATAAGATCATTTTCTTGGTGTTAGACTAAGCAGGCATAAAATCACTTAGGTTTATTTAACACACTCTTCACGCACAGAACTGCACCAGTCTGGATTTCATCAGTTTCTCAAAATCATTTTGATTGTCCTCTCTGCCTTATCCTTCTACAACCAAACCAAATCTCATCTCCACACCAGGTATAAAAGCATTACCATCATCATTGCAATATGTATATTCCCATTCCACTCCCCTTGCAATTTTCTTTCCATCACCAGGTGTGAGAAGAAAATCATGCAGTAAAAAAATTTCCCCACATGCTCTGTTTCTCTGCTTTGAACCCTCAGCCATAACTGCCAGCAGGGGCACCTCAAGAGCTTTCAGGAATTCAATCAGTTCCTAGATAAGAGCATAACAAGATATTATCTTTCACACTGCTTTTCTCTATGACTTGGATTTTCCACTTATTGAGTAGTCTAATAATTTCCTTTCTGATGGGACACAGGAGGAACAAAACCATGAGGATGCTTCTAGGGCTGGGGTTCAGGAGTTTAGGAACCCCCACAACACAGGCTGGGCCTTTCCCCTTGTCTCTTATTATTGGCTCCTGGACAATGGAGATCAGAGGATGAGCAAGATGTAAAAAGCAGCAGAGACAAAAGTCAAGGTAAGCAATGTAAACCTGAGCTGGCTAGGGGAGGGCCCAGAATCCAGTGATTAGGCTGCAGTGATGGGCAGTGTTGGCCATAGGACACTGGTCCAGAGCCAATTCTTGGAGCCTATGTGGGTTTCTCATAACATTTCATCTTTGTCCTCAAATTCCAGAGCAGGGACCAGGGACTTCAGAAGTTATCTAGTCTTTTCTTCTCTTCTTGATTGGTAACCCACAGTTTTCAAGGCATAGGAATTCTAGATGTAAATAGGCCTAGAGGATGACCCATCCTATTTGGAGCAGGGGGACTGAGGGCTGAGGAGGGATGTTTTGAAGAATAGAATGGAGCTAATGAAGGACTCAGTGTGTCTGAATGTTTTAAGAGGAGTTTTACAGCTTGATCAGAAAACTTGGGGAAAAATTAAAGGTAAATACACAGAGAGCTACGCAAATTTCTAAAAAGAGGCATTTACCAACTATAAGAAAAAATGTATGAGAAAGGAAATGAAGCCATAGTACACCCTATAGCTCAGCTGTAAGTGTTGTTTACAAGATCATGACATTGTAAACACTAAATAGTGATCTAACCAAATATTTTAATGTGATTACATTAGGAAGATGAGAGAAGAAGGGTGTGAATGGAGAGGTAGTGAGGAAGAGAAGTAAGTCAAATCTTCCTTAACAGGAATCCAATAGATGGTATCTAAAATGGAAGAAAAGAACCATACCTTTTATTTCAAAATTGGAGGGTAAATTCAGAAGAAATCACTATACAATTTAAAGTGCTTTTTACTTGAGGTAGAGAAGGAGCTCTCTGGGGTAGAGACTTTTTTTTTTTTTTTAAATAATAAATCTTGTAGTTCTATGTTAAAGGATGTGGACTTTTTAAAGGGCGTTTGTGCATTTTAAAGGGAGTCACTAGGACTGTCCATAAATATTCAATGTGCTGTTGTACTTAAGTGAGGCCAAGTGCTGTGCTTTGGTCAATGAAATGGGCCTGGAAGTGGGGCTTCAAGAATGAGCGCACAATCCACCACATTTCTTCTATCCTGGTGTTTCTGGATCTTGGAGCTGGATTTTCCCTGCCCTGGGGTCCCTGTGTAAGGACAGCACAGAGCAGAGCCCTGCGGTCACCCTATGACTGACATGGAGTATGGGTAAAATTAGGGCTTTTGTAGTTTTAAGGCATGGCAGACGGATGTTGCTTAAAACACTTATAACTTAGCCTCTCTGACTGCTATAATCACTTCAATAAAAGTAGACCCAAGTGAAAAAGTGAAAAGATGAAAATAGCCAATTCTACCTAAGTCACTGAGTGTGGAGCAAAGGGTGGAGAAATAAGAGTTATAAAAAACAACTGTGAAAAAGACTTCTAGGTATTTCACATATCATATATACACACATGCACATAGTATATATACACATAAACAAAAATTTCAAAATGCATAAATTACGTAGTGTTTTCATAACATATATTATAAATAGATAACATGAATTTTATATATATACACACAAAACATGTAGATTATATAGTGCATAATCTAGTAACATTAAGTTATGTTAGCATAAGATAACATTAAGTTATGTTACTAGATTATGTACTATATAATCAGATTATCTAGATTATCATATTATCTAGATTATGTACTATATAATCTATTATTTTATATATATATAAAATATACATAATTCTGTCTATGTATGTAGGCAGAATAATGGCCCTCAAAGATGTCCACTTCCTAACTTAGAACCTGGGAAATATGGTACCTTACATGGCAAAAGAGACCTTGACAGGTATGATTAAGGTGAAGGACCTTGAGATGGGGGATTATACTGGATTATTCATGTGGGCCTAATCTAATTACATGCATCCTTAAAAACAGAGAACCGTTCCTGCCTGCAGAAAGCCAAAGAGATGGTCGTGTGAGATGGACTCTGTTTCCTGCTGCTGGCTTTGAAGATAGAAGGGGCCACAAGCCAAGGGAAGCAATTGATGGCTAGATCTGAAAAAGTCAAATAAATGGATTTCCCACTACAGTCTCCAGAAAGAAATGTAGCCTTGACAACACCTTAATTTCAACCTCATGAGACTGGTGTTGGACTTCTGACCTAAGGAATTCTAAAATACTAAATTTGCATTTTTAAGCCTCTAAGTTTGTGGTAATTTGTTATGTCAACAATAGAAAATATCCACACACACATATATGCACACACATACACAAATTTTAATAGAAACAAAATTGGGATTTTGAAAAGTTAAACATAAAATTAAATTTTTAAAAATTGTAAACATGTTTACAAATTGAAATGGAATGTTTATAGTAGGCCTTAAAAATAAAAATATGTGGGCTGGGGGTGGTGGCTCACTCCTGGAATCCCAACACTTTGGGAGGCCGATCACAAGGTCAGGAGTTTGAGACCAGCCTGGTCAGCATGGTGATACCCTGTCTCTACTAAAAAAAAAAAAAATGAGCCAGGTGTAGTGGCACGTGCCTGTAGTCCCAGGTACTCAGGAGGCTGAGGCAGGACAATTGCTTGACCCTGGGAGGTGGAGGTTGCGGTGAGCCAAGATCACACCATTGTACTCCAGCGTGGGTGACAGAGCAAGACTCTGTCTCAAAAAATATATATATATATATATAAATGTATATATGAATAACAATCTCTTCCAAAAATGTACTGGTAAAAAACCTAGTGTATAAATTTAAACCCTGTTACTTGCAGGGTAAATTTGAAGAATTCACCTGACAACTCTGGGCCTCAATTTTCTCATCTGTAGCAAGAATAGAATAAAGATTAAGTACATGAGTATGTTGTTGCTATTTGTTTAGGACAAACAAACCTATGTAGTAGGTGATCATGAAAAGGCCCAAGCCAGTAACAATAACAACCTACTCCACTTGCGTGTGAGTCCCAATTCTACAGCTTATTAATTGTTTTAGTCATTTACTATTTATAATTCTCAACTCCTTCATATGTTTATGGAGATAATAAGAACTTTTGCATTTGCTGTGATGGTCAAATGAGATAGTGTTTTAATAAATGTCCATAGAGAAATAATCTTTTTAGAGGCCAATACAGTACTGAAATGGAGGGAGCAAGAGTGGAAACTGGGAGACCAGTTAGAAGGGTAGGGTTATATCAAGGAGAATGGCAATGTTGACTTTGGACAAGGATATTAACTTAGAAAGCCAACATGTTCATTATCTGGACAGATTGATCAAAATACTTGACACCTCTGTGACTAGCGTCATATAGAGTTATATGAAAAGTCATATCATAATTAGAATATCACGTGATGAATGTGGAATCAGGCCAAGGAGGAATGTCAGTCCACTGAGGCTGCTATAACAAAATACCATAGACTGGCTGGTTTCTAAAACACAGAAATTTATTTCTCACAGTTCTGGAGGTTGGGAAGTCCAAGATCGAGTCACTGGGCACTGGCAGATTCAGTCTGGTGAGGACCTTCTTTGTGGTTCATAGTTGGCTGTGTTTTCACTGTGTCCTCATAAGGCGGAAGTGGAGAACTCTGGTCTCTTTAGCCTCTTGTAAGGGCACAAATGCCATTCATGAGCTCTCCACTCATACGACTTAATCATCTCCCAAAGGCTCCACCCCTTAATACCATCACACTGAGGACTGAGTTTTAGTATATAAATTTTGAGAGAATACAAACATTCAGACCACAGCAGGGATTTAGCCAGAAGGATCTAATATTTAGTGATCAAGTGTTGAGAAGATACATTTTTCTTTTTTTTTTCTTTTTTAAAAATTATTCTACTTTAAGCTCTAGGGTACATGTGCATAACGTGCAGGTTTGTTACATATGTATACTTGTGCCATGTTGGCGTGCTGCACCCATCAACTCGTCAGCACCTATCAACTCGTCATTTACATCAGGTATAACTCCCAATGCAATCCCTCCCCCCTCCCCCCTCCCCGTGATAGGCCCCGGTGTATGATGTTCCCCTTCCCGAGTCCAAGTGATCTCATTGTTCAGTTCCCACCTATGAGTGAGAACATGCGGTGTTTGGTTTTCTGTTCTTGCAATAGTTTGCTGAGAATGATGGTTTCCAGCTGCATCCATGTCCCTACAAAGGACACAAACTCATCCTTTTTGATGGCTGCATAGTATTCCATGGTGTATATGTACCACATTTTCTTAATCCAATCTGTCACTGATGGACATTTGGGTTGATTCCAAGTCTTTGCTATTGTGAATAGTGCCGCAATAAACATACGTGTGCATGTGTCTTTATAGCAGCATGATTTATAATCCTTTGGGTATATACCCAGTAATGGGATGGCTGGGTCACATGGTACTTCTAGTTCTAGATCCTTGAGGAATCGCCATACTGTTTTCCATAATGGTTGAACTAGTTTACAGTCCCACCAACAGTGTAAAAGTATTCCTATTTCTCCACATGAGAGGATACATTTTTCAACAATAAGGATGAATTTGCCAAGAAAACAGGGATGTTCGAAGTCTGTTGGACACAATCCCTTGTGTGCATCTTCATATTCAATATACCCTTCCCATTAGGGCTGTTGGCCAAGGTTCTCTTGTCCCTGGAGAGCAATAGATGGCCAATAATAGTGTGAGTCCCTATGATTCTCCTAATCCCACTGGCTCCCATTGCTGCTGCTCGCATGGCTGCTGATTGGCACATTTTTTTGCTTCAGCTAGGTTCATATATTCAATTGTACAATGGTCAAGCCTGGCCCCACAGGGCCGTTAAGTCACTCATTTTCAAAAGTTTTACCATGGCTCATTGAATACAGTAAAAATTACACGAAATCACCCACTCTACCCCTTTCCACTTCCCAGCAGATAAAGAATATTGTGATCCAAATGAGAGAGGAACAACATAATATTCAAATCATAACAAATCAGCATTACCCCCAGAGGGTATCTATAAGGATAAGACCTGTATATAATTTTGCTAAGTGCTTTAATTAATTCAAGAATAACAGCAATTGAAAGTCAGATCCAATTCATGACAGCTATGATGATGCACTGATAACAACACATCCTACCTGAGCATCTCAGGAATTCCAACTTTTTGTTTTCTGTGCAGGGTTGGACATTTGCCATGCTATCCAGTATTGTGTGTAGCAGCTAGACTTCTTATTAGAACACCAAGTTAGAGTTCTTAATAAACCCTGACTCCCTTATTTATAAATATCAGATCATAATATCTTTCAATGACCAACTTATTCATTTTCTGTTTCCCTTAGCTATAAATAAACGTAATAAGTAACATCTCTCAAGTATTTACTTTGTTCCAGAAAGTCTCTGAAGAGCTTTTTGTGCATTAAAAAATGAGCATTCGTGGTATTTCCAGTCATTCATTGGTAAGAAGAAAGTAATTATATTTTTGGTTTAGTTTGTAGCCTGTCAGAAGCCCCCTTAAATACGGCTTTAAGGTAATTTGGTGTGTCTCTGTCCTAAACCATACGTACTGACTTTGAAGTTTGACTCCCAAAAGCCAATTTTATTTTCCTTAGTTTGAAATTTGGGGAACTATTTTTTGTTGTCTCCAAATCCTGACCACAATATGTAAAACATTTTGCCCACTATTAAGTATTGCACATAAGTAAAGATTTTAGACTGGAGCCTGGCACTAACACTCCCATTGCCATTTACAAGTAAGGAAACGGAGGCCCAAACAGAAAATAACAGGAGATATGATGTTTTCAAGGCCACTCAGTGAACAGGCAGAAGAGTCAGAACCAGACCCCCTGTCCCCTCCTTTCAGCACCTTGCAGAGCTCCAAAGTACTGAAATCACGTTCGGCCTTTCCTGGCCCATTTTCCACATACAGTATTATCAGAAAAGCAATTTTCTCCTTCTCCTGATTTTACCTTAGCAAATGACCCAAAAACTCTTAGAAATTTAAAACAACAAACATTTATCTAATAGTTTCTGAGGGTCAGGAATCCAGGAGTGGCTTAGCTAGGTGCTTCTGGCTCTAGGCCTCTCATGGGGCTGAAGATAAGGTGTTGGCCAGGGCTGCATCATCTAAGGCTTGACCTGGCTGCAGAACCTATATCCATGCTCACTCATGTGCCTGATGGCTGGAGGCCTCAGTTTCTCACCACATGGGCCTTTCCATAGGGCTGCTCATGGCATGGCGAAAAAGATCAGAAACAAATGTCAAACTGAAGAGCTTGAACTTTATTCTACATAAAATGGCGAGCCATTGATCATTGATGAGAATAGCTAAAAATCTTTTCCAAACCCTTTTTTAAGGATTCATTGATGTCAGTCTACTGTTTGATTCTCTGGGCTGAGACCATTCTATGTTGACTAAAATACCACAATGAACAGCCAACAGAAACTCAATAAAACAAAATTTGGTAGCATAAATCCTGCAAACACCCTATGGTGACACATAAACACTACTGAAAGAGAAGCAGGGGGTAACATACCAAGTGTCTCACTAGAATGAGAGGAAAAAAAGATTTATTTTTGAATTTTTCCTTTTACAAAATGTAGAATCACAAATCCTTTGTCCTTGAATTAAAAAAGAACTTCGAAACAATCTAGAGCAACGTCAGCTGATGACACCAGATCTGTGCTTCTAGCTTCAAGAACTCCCCTGGGTGTGAGACTGGTTTATCCAGCTCATGGACACGTCAGTATGTTGAACACTGATGCTTCCATTTTAATAGGTCAGAAATTCGATTCATCATTTCCCCCCCTCTTCTTCTTTGGGTGTTTTATTTAATTAAATCATCAGATGCTCAGTCACCCAACCCAGGAACCAGCAGGCCATCCTCTGTAGCATGTGGGAAGCATGTTCCCGCAGTGGACATCACCTACTGATCCTGCATCTAAACCACCTCCATGCTCCTCTCCCGCTCCCGTGCTCTTGAATCCACTGCTCCTCCCACATGCTGGCCTCATCATCTCTCCCCTGCCTCTTCTGCCTTCAGTGCTTTACGAATATATTGCCTAGCATGGAATATTCTTCTGTCTTGCCTGACTGGAAAACTCTTTGCTCTTTCAAGACCCGGTTCAAATATCACTTCCTCTCTGTGTTATTAACCTACCTTTGATCTGCACTCCCCACAAATTATTGTCAACATCTAACACCATGGCTGTGTATGTATCCTCTCTTCCACAAAACAATGTACTCTTTTTGTTTTATAGTTTGGGAAACTCTGGCCCCCAAAGACTAAGACTAAGTGACATACTGAAGTTCAAGTTCACTCAGTTTGTCAACAGCAGAACCAGGACTACAAAATAACCTATGAACAGAGCTCATCCCCATGGCCCCCCCCATGATAAAATGTCCCCTGCATTTTTAGCCATAGCAAGTATTTGCTGGGCTGAGGCAGAGTGAGGCTGTATCCCCCAAGGATGTGTCCTGTGTTGAGGGTAGCAGGGCCTGCCTGCAAATATGCAGGTCAGCAGGCCAGGAGCGTTCACACTGAGGGGCTGGGCAGGAGTGTTCAGGCCTTGCTCACAGGATGACTCATGGAGAGGAAGTGCCACTCAGATTTGTGAGTCACCTACTTGGGCTCCACAGAGGCCTTGTCACGCAGGAGCCTGTCAGCTTTCATCTCCATCTCTCCAACCCCTAGGGCCAGAAGTCAAACTTGGTTTCTGCTTACTTGTTTGATTTTTCGTGGCTCCTCCAGCTCCAGAACCTTTAGCAAGCAGCTTCCTTTGAAAGTTTAAGACAGAAATCTCTAAGCTGGGCCTGTGCTTCTCCTGACAAGTGTGTAATCGATGGGAAATCTCTCACTGGAGGCTATCCTATCTGGAGTCTTGATAAAAGGCACTTTCAGAGAGGTGAAAGGCTCTTAGAGGCCTTTTACAATGAACTAAGCTGGCCTAAAATTGTCACCTTTATCCTCCCAGGTGACCATTCACTATCATCAACTCTTTGGCAGAGAAAAATGTGAGGGAACAGACACAAAGAAAATCACTCCCATAATACACACAGGGTAGCATCCTCTTAGGGGCAGGCAGAAAAGCAGTGACTTGGGAGAAAATTGTGAAGGGTGGTTGGATGCTAGGAGCTGAAGTGGGCTGCATCTTTGAGCTTTGGTTCTACCCTTCCAAGTCTCCTGTCCTCCTTGAAGTTCTCTGCCTTTGATTTCTGTGGCTACCAGCACATTTGTCCCTGTTTCTCTTGAACATAATTGAAATGGGCCAATACTTTCTAAAAGGCTTTACTAACACACTGAAGAAATGAACACAGAAAAACACCAATGGCATTGAGAACAATCCAGTATACTTACAACCACATCTCGGGCCTAAGAATCCCAGAGCAAGCATAGGAGACCTTCACCAAGCTTTCCCCAAAGCCCCTATTCAGTTCCACCCTCTGTCTTGCTTCTTCTCCAACATCCCTGCCCTTCCCTCAGCCATAAGGCTTCTGGGTAGCATTTTGTTTTCTGGAACTTGGAAGGTAGTATGAAGGATCCCCTTGTTCAAACCAAATCAGAGGAGGGAAGACCAGTGAAGAGATAATTGAATGCCAAATTAAAGCAGTGCAGGTGGAGCGAGGCAGCAGCATAAAGACACAGAAACATTTAGGAGTTGGAATAGATAGAATCTGGGGACCTGTTAGACCTGGAGTGGAAAGGCTGAGTCTTTTTTTTCTTGTTTTATAAGTTATCTGTCAAACTCAAGCTGGGATTCCCAATACCATTTGGATGTTGGAAATAGTATTGCTAACAAACAAATTAACACCAGAAAGAAGAGAAGCACAGAGAGATACAAGAGATAGAGAAATTTTGTTATTAATAAAGATATATGTAACAGGATGTCACTTTTTGAAAAACCTAATTTGTTGTTATAACTTACATAGCATAAAATGCCTACATTTTAAGTGTACAAATTGTGAGTTTTGACAAATGTATATACCTGTATAATTATCACCTCAATCCAGAAATAAAACATTTCCATCACCTCACCTCAAAATATTCAAAATATACTGCGCAGTCAATAACCCCACCCCCATCCCCAGGCAGCCATCGATCTGCTTTCTGTCACTATGGATTAATTTTGTGTGTTCTAGAACGTCACAGAAGTAGAACCATACAGCATATAATCTGTTGTGTCTGGCATCTTTCACTCAGCATTGTTTTTGAGATTCATTCCCATGTAACAGCAGTTCATTTCGTTTTGCTGCTAATATTCCACTGTTTGGCTATATCACTGTTTGTTTATCCACTCACCTACTGATGGATGTTTGGACTACTTCTAGTTTTTAGCTATTACAAATAAAACTGCTATGAATGTTTGCATATACTTCTTTGGGTGTATTTCCACATATTTCCATTCCCTTGGGGAAAAATTTGAGTGGAATTGTTAGGTCACATGTTAGATGTACATTTAACTTTATAAGAAAGTGGCAGCTCATTTTTTAACCAATAGAACACTTTTTATCATAATTTGCCACAATTCAAGGATGAGGAAAAAATAAATTTAGCTCAATCCTACCTGAATTAAATTAATGGGTCCTGAATTAACAATGTTAAGTAATTATAAAATGTTAGTCTAAAAAAGATTTGTATTTTAAATTTATATAAAAAGTGTTTTTAAAAAAGTATGATGTACACCAAGGGGGAAAAATTTTGTGACCTTGGTATATTTTCTCCAGAAATGACCAGCACAGCCTTGTTATTTTATCAATGGGATTCAATTATATAATGCACAACTGTGAAGGGCTCCACACACGTGCATGAGGTATTATCATTTTACTCTAATGGAAGCTGTTAGGGGACTTGCAGCATTGTGTTGCTTATAAAATCATGTGGACCCAATGTATACTGGGATATCATCCTTCTGAGTTCACTCAGCCAGAAAGTTGAGACATGTATGTTGCCGGGTAAGCCGGCAACTTGGAAAATTATGGCTCCACTGTTCTTAAGGGTTCCCCTGTGGTTGGGAGCCTTAACATTGCCCCCAAGGGGCCTAACATCTCCAGGAGCAGCAGCCTAATCATTGGCTCAGTAATTTCTTTAGAAGCTGATTGACAGCAGGTGCCAATCTAGATAATCACCAGAGAGCTCCAATTAAAAACTCTACCCATTGATCCCACCGCCAGGACTTGGGACTTTAATACAAATCCACAAGTAAAAAAAAATTACACCCTAAGAAAAAAAAGAGCAGCATTATTGTGGGATGCACCACATTATATGGCGAGGTTATACATTATTTATAATTCAGAGATGCATTTTCAATTTATCCTCCTAAATGCTGCATTGTTAGTCTAATAAGGTTGGTATTCAGATCTTTTCTTTTTCAATTCTTCACTTTGGAAAGGGACATTAGTCTGGAAGAAAATATAAATGAAGAAGTATTTTTAGCACTGACAAAAATAGGAACTATTTGTAAGTAATTTGTTCTATTGTAATTGGCAGGGACTTCATTAACTACCTAAGGAGGAAGTGCCCAATGTTTTTACTAGTCTTCCAGATAAGACCAAGTTTAAAACACACAGTCTCTATTGGGATTATGTGAAGATGTTAAAATTTCACCAGAAAGGTGACAAGGTATCTTGATAATTGAGACAATCCTGGAAGTCAGCTGGTCTGTCCAACAGCTATGAACGAATAGTGGCTAATCAAACACAGCAGGTCTGCACAGACACCAGCAAATGCCAAACAGCTTCTTGTATGCACGGAATTCAGTCTTAATTAGTCACAGAGAAGGAATAGGCACATTTAAACTAATCCAAGGAATCATTATTGCTTGAGTTGCTTACACACAAACATGAAAACTACTGCCCTCAAAACAATCATTTCCTGCCTGCAAAGGGAGGGTGTACAAGACAGTCCACTGACCTTTATAAAAAGGACTGTCCAGAGGAGGATTCTCTCCAACATGTCTTCTTTTTATTATATCCTGGGCCTATTTCTCAGTAGCTGTATCTCACCTGGTAAATAACATATGCATGGTGCATGTTAGTGTTAACTCAAGAGTGGCTACTGACAAGAAACATAAATGGACTTTTAAATTGTTTGGATAGTTTAATGGATGAAGAGCTATAGGTTCCAGTGGCAGAAGGTGAGATAGACCTGACTATTAAGGCAGGCTTTCCACAGCTGTCTGGTAACAGGTGTGTCAACTGGGGACTGCAGCTAAGACCCTGAATGGAGAGAGCAAAAGGCACTTGGTGCTCCACTTTGGATGTTCGGGCTCCACTTTGGATGTTCAGCAACACAGACTTACTGAGAGTGCTAATTCCAGAATCACCTGCCCGATCCACCACCCATACCCAAACTCCATAGGAAGAAAAGACCTGAAGCTTGAGAGAGTATCAGCCTTGTGGCAGTGCTGCATTTGTGGAGAGAGGCTATTCCCTTCCTGTAAGGTTAAGGGGGTTCTTCCTGCTCTTAGACTCTCTTGAGGTTGTGTATTTTCCTTCTCTAAGTATTCACAAAGAAAGGAGGTGCCTGCAAGGAGAAGAGCCGGCATTTCATTTCTTTATCACTGCTCAGGCTGTGTAACTTGAATGAGAAAGAGAGACAGTCTCCCCAGCCTCCTCATATGTGTAGGTCCCTGACTACCCTCATGTAGAGAACAATGAGGCATTCATATCAGAGGAACATGGTGAGAAGTCCACTAGCTGGGGTTCAGTTGAAACGTTCTATCAAACTTTTCAAGAGACCTCTAATGGCCAAAGGAGTTTCCTGGACACAAGTCCCTTATCAACTGGACATGTTGAAGCCACCACTGTCCCTATCAAAACTGTAGAAGACGAATTTGGCTTGCCGTCAGCCATCCCGGAGGCTACAACCTTACCCAGTTAAATAAAGAGACATCTTCTCTTTCCTTTCCCCTCCTCCCTCGTCCAAACCAAAAGCCTCAGCACCCAGAGGATGGAAGGGAAGGTGGTGTCTGAAACCACATCCAGCCTCCCTTCATCCCCTCCCAAACATATAGGATCAAGGCGCTTGCTGCTATGAGGGCCCATTCCTTCTCTGTCCCTGGATGCAAGTCTAGGCAAGTCCATTAATCTTTCTAGGAATTCACAGATAACAAAAATCTCGATGCTTCCAATCACGAAGACATTCTCCTTTCAGTAAATAAAATGGGCAATTGAAATGCAACTGTTGAAACTTTACTGCATTCAAAGTTAAAGCTCTCTGTTTCTCTTCCTCACCCACCATCTCTGGCCTGCCTCAAACTTGGACACCCACAGTGGGTCAGCTTCTTCCCTATTATTTCCCCACCTTGGTCTTCTATTTCTTACCCCCGCACTGGGCTGTCTCTTGCCCACTTAGGGCTGGAAATAAGATGCAGCAAACTGGAGAGGGAGTGCAGAGAGAAGAAACAGGAAATGTGCTCCTTGGCTAGCACAGGCACAGTCAGGCGCTGGTGCCCTTTGAGCAGAGCAGAGTCCCAGTGCTGATTCTGTCCCCAAAGGGTGCTTTCATGATGTCCCTGAGACATTCTCCTTTGCAGCCTCTGACTGCATCCCGCCTAATGTGAGTGAAGCTTCCCCTCAACCGCTGTGTATCCGGAGGATGTTCCTATTGCCCTTCTGGGAAATCCTCTTTGAGGGAATCCAAGATGACTCCAAGCTGACTCCCTCCCATGTGACCATGTCTGGATCTGGTCCCTGAGATACTCTCATCCACCCAGCACCCCACTACTCATGGAGGTGTGGCTTGCTCCCAACAGTTTCCATTTATTGCCATAGATTCTTTCAAGCAGGCTCTTGCCTATGTGTTTTGTTATTTTTTTTCTTTTTTTAGGCCTGGGCCTGGAATTAAATTCTGTGCTCCAGAACTTCAAGGATCACAGATCAAATTGCCTGAATGGTTCTCTTAAGGCTCCCTCTCTCAGTAGGGGAAAAAACCCAACCCCTCTCCTTGTGAATGTACGGGGAAAAAACTACATTACATAACCAATTTTCTCCAAAGAGGTTCTCTCTTTGCCCCTCCAGCTTCAACCTTCTTATGCCTTCAGGCTGGGTGATGGGCTAGAATCAGCAAACTGTTGTTGTTTTTTAAAAAAATAACACCTCTTTTTGAGACCTACACAATCTGTTCCAACAGTTTGCTTAAGGATGTAGAGATATTTGAGACTATTACTTTGTTCTTAGCCAGCCATTGTGACCTCAAACAAAACAGAGACAGAAAGAGCCTTGTTTTAACATCCTGTTATCAATTGCTAGGATGTGAACACATTCCCTCATCTCGCCTTACTTTAGTAAAGTCTACTACACTTGGTATTAATAAGTAGAATGAAGAGGTGAAGATGAGATGTGTTTGAGAATAATACATCAATGAGGGAAGGAATTAGAGCTAGAGATAGCCCTGAAACATAATCCATCCAGAATTCACAGATATCTTAGGAGGAGGAGAGGACGTTGAACTTCCTATAGAATATGGTCAAAGTGTCAGGCCATGTGTGGTGGCTCATACCTGTAATCCCAGGACTTTGGGAGGCCAAGGTGGGAGGATCACTTGAGGACAGGAGTTTGAGACCAGTCTGGGCAACATAACATGACTCTGCCTCTACCAACAATAAAAATAGCCAGGAGTGGTGGCATGTGCCTGTAGTCCTAGCTACTTGAGAGACTGAGGCAGGAAGATCCTTTAAACCTAGGAATTTGAGGCTGCAGTGAACTGTGATCACACCACTGCACTTCAGCCTGGATAACAGAGAAAGAAAAGAAGGAAGGAAGGAAGGAAGGAAGGAAGGAAAGAAAGGAAGAAAGGAAAGGACTCAAGCCAACATTATTCTATTCTGAATTCTCTGTCAGTCATTTTATGTATCTTCTTTTCTTCTGGGCCTATTACTGGAGATTTATTAGTTTCTTTTGGATATATTATATTTTTCTGACTTTTTATAATCCTTGTGTCCTTACATTGCTGCTTGTGCATTTGAGAAGATGGTCACCTCTTTTAGCCTTTGCAGGTGTTCTTTGATGGTGACAGACTTTTACTATTTAGGGCTGGGGATTCTAGCCTGGGATCCTGGATGGGCTATCTGGTTTCAACTCCAGATGGATAGACCTTGTTGTCAGGCTTTCTAGTTGGGCTGGATCACTTCCTGTGTTCTAAGGTCAAATGGCATTACTGGCTGTGCTCTGTAGTTTGGTGAGACCACTGGCTAGACTCTGTCATTAAGAGGGGCTTCTGGCTAGGCTCTGTGGTTGTTTCTGACTGGAGAGCATTCCACGTTGTCTCCTCTGGTTGTGTAGTACAGCTTTGGAAATCTGTACCATATTTCCTGTGGTGTGATGTTGTTGACTAGTTTCTCTGGTATGTCATTTAATTGGCTGGAATGCGGAGCAACCATCAAGATCCCTCTGCTGGTCGCTGTGAGCCCCACCTCCATTTTTTGTCTCCAACTGGTCTAGCCCTGCCAGCATTCTCAATATTCTAGGACAAGACAGGAGTGAACCTCCCACAAAGGGTCCTAGAATGATGGGGAAGCCCAATGACTGCTTCTCATTCATCCCTCCCACTGCAGAAACCATGGACCCAGGGGAACTCTGCATGTGGCATGGTGCCAGTCTGGGGGAGGGGCAGTGTAGTCAAAACAGAATCAGTCCTCTGTTTGGTTGCAGCTTTTCTCAATTCTGTGGTCTAAGGGGGTGTTTCAGCCTCACTCCCAAGTTCTGGGATCTTCACAATGATATTCTTGCCTATGGATAATTGCTAGTTGAATTTCTGGGACAGGGAGAGAAGCTAGGGAACTCCCGTTCCATCTTCTTACTGATGTCTCTTTTTAAGTCTTAAAGAATAGAATAACTTCACTGACATCTGGGAATATTACTCTTATTACTTGTTGAAATGTTGGAAATGTGCCAGGAATTTTGGTGGCAGGCTCCTGTGGAGCTTTGGGAAATCCTTATTATAAAGTAGCAATCTACTGAGACGCTCTGAAACTTGGGAAACTCTGAATATTCTTGAGTTACTTGATTTTTTACTATATTTCTCCCAGGTCCCCATTTTCCATTTCATTTACTATCCTCTGCCCCGGTTTATTCACTTTTGCTCACTGGAATGTCCACCACAATCCTAGTGATATTTTAAGATAAAAATTTTTGTAAACGTATGTTAATATTCCAAAATATTCACATGACCTTTGGGAGGAATAAAACAAAGAGAACTTGAGATTGTGAGAGAAATAATTTGAAACTTGAAAATGGGCAAATAAGGTTAGTTAGAGTGTTCTTTCAATGCTGATTGGGGCCTAACTTTCTATTAACTAGGTTATTTTACAACTCTGTAGGGCCAGTGACCAGCTTATAGATTTTTGTCTGTAGAGATAAAAACGATTTTTGTCTGGTAGAACAGATAATCCCAGTGAGTTATGGTCTATGGCCCTGTTAGACACTGATAGGCTTGATATCTAACCTAGCAATCTTATTCTAATATTGCCCATAAATATAATACTCTGCTTCTAAAAATTTCTTTGGGATGGTTTTAACATCTTAGTGGTTCCCTCATTAATTAATCAGTTGAACTTTGACATGTAACCAAAACAGCATGGTACTGGTACAAAACAAGACCCATAAACCAATGGAACAGAACAGAGAACCCAGAAATAAGACTATATCCCTACAACTACCTGAACTTTGACAGACCTGACAAAAACAAACAATGGAGAAAGGATTCCCTATTCAACAAACAGTGTTGGGATAACTGGCTAGCCATATGCAGAAGATTGAAACTGGACCCCTTCCTTACACCACATACAAAAATTAACCAAAAATGGATTAAAGACTTAAATGTAAAACCCAAAACAATAAAAACCCTGCAAGGAAACCTAGGCATTACCATTTAGAACACAGGCACAGTCAAAGATTTCATGACAATGATGCCAAAAGCAATTGCAAGCAAAAACTGACAAATGGAATCTATTTAAACTAAAGAGCTTCTGCACAGCAAAAGAAATTATCAACAGAGTAAACAGACAACCTACAGAATGGGAGAAAATTTTTGCAAACTATGCATTTGACAAAGGTCTAATATCCAGCATCTGTAAGGAACTTAAACAAATGTACAAGAAAAAACCAACTCCATTAAAAAGTGGGCAACAGACATGAACAGACACTTTTCAAAGGAAGACATATATGCGACCAAGGATCATATGAAATAAAGTTCAGCATCACTGATCATTAGAGAAATGCAAATCAAAACCACAGTAAGATACCATCTCACACCAGTCAGAATGGCTATTACTAAAAAGTCAAAAAATAACAGATGCTGGTGATGTTGTGGAGAAAACGGAACACTTATACTCTATTGGTGGAGGTGCAAATTAGCTCAACCATTGTGGAAGACAGTGCAGTGATTCCACAAAGACTTAAAGACAGAAATACTATTCAACCCAGCAATCCCATTACTGCGTATATACCCAAAGGAATACAAATCATTGTGTTATGAAGATACAAGCATGTGTATATCTATTGTAGCATTATTCACAAATTCACAAGACATGGAATCAGCCCAAATGCCTATCAATGTTAGACTGGATAAAGAAAATATTGTACTTATACATCATGAAATAATATGTAGCCATTAAAAAGAACTAGATCATATACTTTGCAGGGACATAGATGGAGCTGGGGGCCATTAGCCTTAGCAAACTAATGCAGGAATTGAAAACCAAATACCATGTGTTCTCACTTATAAGTGGGAGCTAAATGACAGTGCACATGGACACATAGAGGGGAACAACATACACTGGGACCTACCAGAAGATGGAAGGCGGGAGGAGAGAGAGGGTCAGGAAAAATAACTAAAGGGCACTAGGCATTACTGGGTGATGAAATAATCTGTACAACAAACCTCCTGTGACACAAGTTTACCTATGTAACAAACCTGCACATGTATCCCCAAATTTAAAATAAAAGTTAAAAAATCTTTGACATATGTTCATTTCATATTTAAGAGAAAGCAGTAATTTTATATTTTTGAAAATCATTCTCTCATAAGATGAAAGTACAATACTCCCTACTACTTGATGATAACACTGCTTTACATGTCTACAGAAATTTGTCGTAAGCAACTCCTGTTCTGCAATGAGAATCTCCTTGAAAATGATTACTCTGGCTGTCTTGTGTACCACTGTATTCCTTCCGTCTGGCCTCATTTACTGACCTTCACGTACTGACCTCCTAGTACATGATAGGAGGTCAATTAACATTTTTGTGAATCTTATTTAACATTCACATGCTCCTGTAAGGTAGCTAGAGAGATCTTCTTTCTTCATTTTCACAGATGAAATGTATTTGGATAGCTTGTCCAACGTCACACAGTTAGTGAGTTAAGAGAGCTGTGATTCAACCAAGGCTTCTTATTTCTAGGGCAGTGCATCTTCTAGCACACCGCAATTGTCTCTTGTTTTGTAAACATGCACTTAATACCACCAGTCACATTCAAAATACTTCATCACTAAAGTCTTCCTTAAGTGATTGCTTATTGTTAGGATGCTTGTAAAAAAATTTAATATAATTTAATATATAAAATTCACGATTTACATTTATGAACATGAAGCTATCTAAAATCACTCCAATAATATCTAGAGAAATAAGTAAATAAATTTGAAGGAGATGATTTATTATTGAAACACTGGACTCACTTTTGCCCTAATATAGCAGTGTATCTTGATTAAAGAAAAATCCAAATTATGGGGATTTCGTTTTCCAAACAAGTCACAATTAACACTGGAAGATCAAAAGCTGGCTCCAGTCTGCAGCTAGAATTTTCTTTAGTCCATATATATATATATATATATATATTTGGATACCAATTGAATCTTTCTCACCCCATGCTCCCACACACACACACACACAAAAAGAGAGAAATCAGACAAACAAATCACAGAAATTGTTGGCCCTTTTGAAGTATGCCACAACCTCATTTCTTTCCATTCTTACTGCCAGCACCCTATTACAAACTATTATCCTCTCTTCTCTGAATTGTCTCAACAACCTCCTAGCTGATCTCCATGCACCTGTTCTTATGCTCCTCTCACGTCAACACTGCAAGCAAAGTGATTTTTTAAAAAACATGATCTGATCTTGTTTCACTCTTGCTTAAACCCTCTCTGTGGCCTCTCATGCTCTTAGATAAACCCAATTCTTTAACATGGGCCAGAGGCTTCGCAGGATTTGGCCCTGCTTAACTCTGCTTCCAGTCACTTTTGTCCTTGCTCACACTAACCCTTTCCCATCTCAGAACCTTTGCGCATTCTAATTCCTCTGCCTGGAAAGTTCTACCTTTATCCTCGACCTAGCTAACTCCTGCTCTCCATCAGGTCTCAGCTGTCATGTCACTTCCTCAGAGAAGACCCCCATGCTCTTCCAGGTCCTACAACACCCTTGTAATTGCTTTGTCAACATCCATCTTCCCACCAGACTATACGTTGCTTGAGGCCAGACTTGAAGTCTATCTGGTCTGCAGCCCTATGTTCAATGCCTAGCCCAGTGCCTGACGCACACTGTGTTTTACCAGCTCAAAGACGCATATTTTTTCCTATTTTTACAAATTTGAAATCAGGATGCTTTCAATCATTCATATATTATGTTTCATTTGGCAGCATTTTTCTTTCCTAGTGTGGGTGAAATAATTGTGTATCTTACAATCAGAAGTATCTTACATTTAAAGAAATATGATGGTTGCCAAATGAATGACTACCTGTAACGAAAACGCCAGTAGTTACTTGTGTGTGTGTGTGTGTGTGTGTGTGTGTGTGTGCTTGATCACAGAAATTCTACTACTTATGAATGGCTGGGATCTGAAAGGCAATTTGCAAGCAGCAAAGCAAGAGAGCCAGCTGCTGGTTTCCTCCAATGGTAGTGGGTGGCATCGATTCGTCTTTACTCCAGTACTAGCTAGACGTTATGCATGTTGGACGTTCACAAGAAGAGGAGTGTTGTATCTGGGACAACTCATGCAAGCTCCTGCCTGCTGCTCTGGTGTCTGCTGATTCAACTTCTGTCAACACAATTCCATGTCCCAACCATTGCTGTCAGCACCTCCCCTGCCAAAGCTGATGTCACCTCAGCCGCCCCAGCTCCCCCATCACTGTCCTCCTTACACTCCACATAGCTGTTTCTCCCGGCCAGCTGAACAGAGCCGCCCTTGGTGTTCAGAAGACATCTTTCTCTATCATATATTCAGATGCCTATGTTAGGAATGCAGCCAAAGCCCTGAGAGAGAAGCAGGGAGCTACAGAGTGCTTGATCACTCATCACATTCCCGCCTTGACCATTGGTCCAGAGCCCTGAGGCTACCGGAATGGGTGAATCACTTCTTCTTGGAATCCCAGCATAACTCTGGAGCAATCCTAACAGAGAAGCAGCTATATATAGGGCCCAATACCTTCCAGTTTTGTCTTTTACATAAAACATTAGCCTGTTTTTCCCCCTTCTTAGGAATCAGCTTTTCCTCTGATGGAGGTTGTTTCACTCTGACCTTATCCTGAGAAAACTCCCTCCTTATCTGTGGGCATGTCTTGACTCTAGCAGAAGTAGACATAAGTAGAGCAGGTTTGTTCATTGACTGTGGCTTTTGATAAGTTGCACCCATGATAGACGAGGCTGCTATTTCTGGGTGTCCTCCCCCATCATTACCCATGCCCGGGGCTTTACAAAATAGCTGGGTTGAATCACACTGACAGAATCTTTTAGTCACTTTCAATTCTGCCAAGGAAATATAGGCATGAGCTTTCAGATTCTAAATTAACTTTGATTCCTACCAGATCCCAGTCCCTTTTAGGTCACAAAGCATCTGAAAACTCAGTTGAACACTTTCATTTAAAAAAAGGAAAAAGAGAACAGATAAGGGAGAAACAATTGAAGCCAATAAAGGATTAAGATCTATGTCAAATAAAGGTTTTATCCAAAATGTAAGAAAAATGAAGATCCCAATAAATTATTGAGATCTGTCCAAATTTTCCAACCCTGAATGGAAGCCAAGACAGAAATATCCAGTTAAAGGGGTCACTGAACTGGGGTTGGCTGAGGACTTTCCCCTCAAGGGCAGCTCATACTGGCATTAGGAAGCTGGGCTGGACCAGAAGCCACATGTGGATTTGAATCCAATGAGCCAAAGAAGAACATCTGATGAAGCCACCACAACTGAGGGACCAGGAGCAGGTGTCAAAAGCTGAAATATGGG
The DNA here is from genome assembly GCF_008728515.1 of Papio anubis. NCBI lineage: Eukaryota > Metazoa > Chordata > Mammalia > Primates > Cercopithecidae > Papio > Papio anubis. The sequence goes on from NC_044988.1 coordinate 68,668,895, forward strand.
CATAAGGGGTGGAGGGAAAATATTGCAATGCATAGAAACATTAGGTTCCCCTAAAAAAACAAGTGAAATTATCACATGAAAAAAATTTAAATGGGGCACATAACATCACTTGTCAATACTAGAGAAGGGTCTCAATCACATGTTATGAATTTTTTTTTTTTTTTAAATAGAGTTTTGCTCTTGTCGCCCAAGCTGGAGTGCAATGGTGAAATCTCTACTCACTGCAACGCCCACCTCCACGGTTCAAGCGATTCTGCTGCCTCAGCCTCTTGAGTAGCTGGGATTACAGGTGCCTGCCACCATGCCCAGCTAATTTTTGTATTTCAGTAGAGACGAGGTTTCGCCATGTTGGCCAGGCTGGTCTCGAACTCCTGACTTCAGGTGATCCACCCACCTTGGCCTCCCAAAGTGCTGGGATTACAGGTGTGAACCACTGCACCCTGGCCACATTATGAATATTGAGTAATTTCTAATCTTCAAATAGAATAATTGGGCACCTGATTGAAGAAAGTCTCCAAGGCAAAGGACAGCCCCAATTTGTGAAGGGTGCAGGCTGGAGGCCAGACATGGCCACCAGAGAACAGGGACCACTTCACTTTGAAAATGCACCTGGTGCCACAGAAAAATCTTTGGGAATCAGCTGTATTGGAAGCCCAGGAGAAACCTGCTGCACTCAGCAGAAAACCCAAGACGGCAGAGTTTCAATCTGAGCAGTGGTCTCTCTTAAATGGCTCTGCTCTTTTCTGACATGGCCGGCTTTCCCTGATGTGGGAGACAGAAATACAAGAAGGCTGTCAGTCACAGACACTCTGCCTTCATGGATTGAAGGCTAAGGCAGACAGATTTGGGTGCAGGTTTTGTTAACATAAACTTCACCTTGTACAAGATCCCTTCTATCCATAGGCTGCTGCATCCTTGAATGAGGACTACAATCAACCAGTCCTCCAGTTGAAGACTTAAAGATTCTAGGTTCATCCAAGTGAGACCTAAGGAGAATTCACTCACATTAATTTTGGGCAAATATAAGACCACATATTCAGATATAAACACACACATACAAACACACACACACACATTCCACAGAAGGGCTATAAAACATCTCCTACAACTTAGAGGATAAATGTAACACTCAGAGATAGAAACAGTTTGTTCCTAAAACACACATTTTTCTCCAGCCATAGAAGTACATTTTGGAGAGCATCTGCCTTATATCCTTGATGAAATAAGAGCAAATCTTCTATGAAACAAGAAATGAAAGATGAGATGGTAAGACAATTGTTAATATATAATAAGGTAGTTAATGAAAGGATATATGTAAAGATAATGCCACAGAATAATTTGATAATTGGCAGAAGCAGTAAAGGACAGCACTAATTTTGCAGAAAATTAGATCTGTAATGTGGAGGATAAGCCTGAGGCAATCTCAGAATGCATAGCAAAAAGACACAGATTAAAGTGATAAAACAGACATAAGTGGAGGCCAGAAAACAAAGAAATCAACACATGAGTTGGCTGCATACTAGCTCTGAAACTGTTTCTTCAACAGTAAAATGGGGTGATTAGGAATACTAATCTATGGGGTGCTCTAAGGGTTGATTAAGAAAATAAGTAAATTAGAAAGTCCCTAGCATTTAGAAAGTATCAAGTAAATGATAGTTGTTATTACTATTACTACTACCATTATTCCTATTATTATTAAATAAATGAGCACAGGGTCATATCAAGAAAAAATCAATACCATTGACTGTGGTCATTTTCCTGAGACTATCAATTAGATTTTGTCAGCAAGTAGATTTTTTTTAAGAAGGCCTCATAGCTGCTATAGTTCCTGGATTTTTTTTAAAAGAATGTCTGCCTTTATTTTCGTACATAAGTTATAATTTAATGAATACAAAATGTTTAGGTAAAACTTCCTATAAGAATTTTGCATACAGTGTCCCATTGTCTTCTGAGATTAAATGTTACAAGGCAGAAATCAGAGACAAGCTTGAGGTTCTTAAACACAGAATTCTTTATATGGAATAAAAATTGCAGATACTACATTGTTTGTCCTTGAAGCTTAGGAACTCAACATATATCTAAGGGTTATTTGGTTCTTCTTTTTTTTTTTTCCTTTCTGGATTGAGTTCTCTTAACCTGCAGGTTTAGCTTTTGCTTTTTTATAGGAAAGTTTTCTTCTATGATATCCTTCAATGCATTTATGTCTTATGTGTTTGTTCTTTTCCAGAAACATTGCTATGCTTATGTTGGCTGGCCTTTATCTTCCATGACCATCATTTTTCTTTCTAGCAATTTATAAACGTCTTTACAGCTTCTTTAATTTACTCAAGCCTCTCCTTGAGCTCTTGAATCTCATTGTTGCAACTTCTAAAGTGACTTCTTTTTCTATAGTGGTTTTATTGTAGTTTTCAGTTTCTTTCCTGAACATTGCCAGCTCACTTTTTCTCCTTTGGCCATTTTAGAATCTCTTCCTTGAGTCTTTATCTCTCTGTTCTTTTTTCAAAGGGGCCATGTTCTTTTTAACTTCTTAAAGGGTGGAACAAGTATTTTTATTTTTATTTTTTAGAGAGACAGAGCCTCTCTCTGTCATGCAGGCTGGGGTGCAGTGGCACAATCATAGCTCACTGCAACCTCAAACTCCTGGGCTTAAGCCATCCTCCCACTGCAGCCTCCTAAATAGCTGGGGCTACAGGTGTACACCACCATGCCTGGCTAATTTTTTATATATTTTTGTAGAGATGAGGTCTTGCATGTTGCTCAGTCTTGTCTCACACTTCTGGCCTCAAGTAATCTTTCCACCTCATTCTTCCAAAGTGCTGGGATTACAAGTGTGAGCCACCATATCTAGCCTTAATAAATATTTAGCTGGAATTTTCTTCTCTACTCTGCAGTAATTTTTCTTCATAGCTTGGAATAATTCCATGTCAGCTATACATTCCTCATCTGGTTTTCACTTTTTAACTTCCTTCATTCTTTTTCTTTTCATATTCTCTATGCATAGGTACCATAGTGGGTCTTCTAAATTTACCCCTCCCTTGACAATGGGGTCATTCTACCAGAGGCTGCTATTTGCTCAAGAGTGGTCTGCATGGCTGGGGCAAAGGAATGATCTAAAATGCTGGCAATGTCTGTCCTGGGTGATTCTTTCTGAATATATTCAGAGATAGTCTTTTTTCTAATTTTCATTGTTTACCCATTTCAGATAAGCAGATCACCCACACAGGAGGTAGGTCTGTCTCACAGAAAATCCTAACTCACAACTGAGACCCATCTCATTTACTTTTAGAGAAATCTGGACCATGCCTGAAATCTGGAGGGTTATGTATCATATCTCAGCATTCTTCTTCAAATTGATTCCAAATTCACTAATTTGGCAGATATTCTCCCTAGTCTGATTGATACTTGTAGCTCTAGCTATATTTCTTCTAGATGCATTTTTCTTTTCTGCTTTATGTTCCTTGGATTATTTTAATAGGTTACACACTGGAGACTGTAGTAAACAGGCTTTTTACCAGAAGTTCAATGTAGTCTTTTAAAAGTAAAAATCTATTACCCCTTCATTCTGCTGCCTCCATCATCTGCTTTCCACCCACATCTCCCCTTTTTCTCCTTCACTCTTCTGCTTCATGTGACACTTGTTCTGTTGCTCTCCCTCTGAAAGCTGTGCCCTTGTGCTTCTTGTTCCCTCTCCCTGGAAGGCTCTCTCCTTCACGCCATTTCCTGGCCAATTCCATTTCTACTTCAAGCTCAGTTTAAGCATCACTTATCAAGGATGCTTTTTCTGAACACTCTAAGCAAATATCCATACGTGTTCCCCCACTTACTATGTCAAATCTCCCTTCAACATCTGTTAGAAAGTCCCATAAGAACATCTTGATTTCTCTTATGTTGTAATCATGTGGTTTGGACAACAAATACTGAATTCAAATTTTAAATTGTAATAGTCAAAGGAAGTTTCTCTATTCTACACTGGACATGTTCGCAGCAAAGTACAAACGCATTGTGAATTCATTTGAAGTGTTGCATGTTGTGTCTGTTACAGATATTCACACTAGAACAAGCATAATTTAATGAGGGTGTTTAATAATAATGGGTGTTCCAAAAACCTGTATCATAAAGTTCACCAGGGCCTAGGCTACTGCCTGGCACATAGAAGATGCTCAATAAATATTTGTTAAACAAGTGAATGATTGCTATATCCTTGAGATTTATGTCTCTACCCAATACATAGTCCAATCTACATCCAAATAAAAGGTAACTAGGAGGTAGGAAGCACTACTGGGGTGGAAGAGAGAATAGTTCCTCAAGATAAATCAGGGTGTTGACTCATATTGTTTTGTCAGCTTACCTCACTTTGTTTTCTTGCTTCTTATTCATAGGTAACCATTTTGTAAACCTAGATGCAAAATGGAAAGCCTGCAGATTCCATGCTAACGAGCTGTGTGAGACATTCTCAGCATCTCTCCAGGCTGTCAAAGGGCTTAGATCAAGCATTCTTACACGTTGCCTAAGCTCTTCTCAGACATATTTGCTCCAGGCTTTTAACAACTGCCAGGAAATGAGCAGTTGTGAGTTCCAAACCTAACAGGTATGTGGAGTGGTCAGCATGTCCCCTTCTGATCACCCAGGAGAGGAGACATTGTGTTGGGGTCAACTGTGTCTGATGCCCCTCCCCTCTGACCAGTGACCAGCAGGAGTTTGTGTAAGCTTTGGGCTCCTGCTAAACCGGGCAATTTCTGCCCAAGGCACTCAGCCTGGGGACTTCTGCCAAGCAGCACTCAGCTTCCCAGATGCACTTAGCTCCCAGTGCCCAGTATTTTTTGAAATGTCACGTGGGATTCCAAGGGCAGGCATAGATGGCGCCAGTAGCCTGTGCTGCCTGCATTACATGGGTTGGCACTAGATTGATTCTAATGTCTGTGCGCTGTTCAAAATGTGGTTCACTGTGATGCTGAATTTGTTTTACCTTTAGAAAGCTCAGAAATTTAATTAGCTTTTTTGTTTTCTTTTTAGCCCTTAATAGTATTGAAAGTCAACAGTTTTAATAGCTCTCAGGTTGTAGCTGGGTCTTAGTTTTTGCATATAGTGCCTTTTTCCAACTATTACTTTTTAAATGTAGTAAGAGTTCTTTTTTGCTTTAATCTGCCTTAGAGTGATATTGCTGTGTTGTCTTTTAAATTGTATTAACTATTATTTGGGTGGCTTTAGGGGTTTTCCAAGTGTTAAGATTTCATTCCATTACCTAGAATCATAGACTTTCAGAGCTAGGAAGGCTCCTGACATATTTTCTAAATCTCTTCTTTTAGAAGTGAAGCAACTGAGGTAAATGTGTTGAGAGACTTGCTCAGTTTCTTTCAACTAGTGGTGAAGTTGGGATTAGGAAAATCAGGTTCTCTGGTGCTCATTTCAAAGATATTTCCACTATAGCTGCTTATCTTTTAAAGATATTTTCACAGACTGTGCCTAAGAGTCACCACCACCACCTTTATAAAATACATCTGCCAACTTGCATGGAAAAGAAAAATGCAGTGAATAATAGGAACAGTCAATATAATTTTGTCACTTCCTCACCCAAGTACCAAGAAATGCCAATAGCCATGTCAAAAAGTCAATCAGTGGTTAACCAGTACTAAGTGTTTCTATGTGTTGGGTACAGCAACTGCCAAAATGTAGATGCCCTCATTTCTTATGATAGGGTCACAGGAGATATCAGGAAGTATAACATTTTAGTAAGCTTATTGATAATATTGATTATCTAGATTTCAGCAGTGGATATTGAGGGAGTTTCTTGGCATCCAGACATTTTCAAACGACACACGATAGGTTAAATAGCAGAAAAAGCTGGGTGCAGTGGCTCACACCTGTAATCTGAGCACTTTGGGAAACCCAATTCAGGATCACTTGAGCCTAGGAGTTTGAGACCAGCCTGGACAACATGGAAGATGGGAGAGACTGTCTCTACAGATTTTTTTTCAAAAGTTGGCTAGGCATGGTGGTGTGCACCTGTAGCCCCAGTTACTTGGGAGGCTGAGGCAGGAGGATTGCTTGAACCCAGGAGATAGAGGCTGCAGTGAGCTATGATCATACCACTGCACTCCAGCCTGAGCAACAGAGTAAGACCCTGTCTCAAAACAAAACAAAACAAAACAAAACAAAACAAAAAAAACAGAAAAAACGTGATGTTCTCTTTTCAATTAGTAATACTGATACAATGAATTTAGTAAGCCTTTATATTTTTGGTTATAATAATAACAATAATAGTTTTCATGGCATCTTATGGTTTGCAAAGCTCTTTCGTATTTACAATCTCATTTAATTGTCATGATCAGTATTTTAGATAAGTATCTCCCTTTTCGAAAGATGACATTGAGACTCTAAATCTCATAGCTTATCTGGGAGAAATTAGATTTTAATCCAGCTTCTTTCTATTCAAAAATCTCATGATCTTTCCATCGTCATTTCTTTCTTCCTCGTCCTTCAACACACATTCATGGAACACTATTGATGTGCCACAGACTGGTAAGGAGTGATTCCATCAAATGCACAAAACTGGTTCAACAGAGGAAAATTATTAGCCTAATCTATCACATTAATAGACAAAGCAGCAAAAATTGGGTTTTGTGGCTGTATTGGAGCTGTGGAAACAGCTTTCTTTGGATGAGCTTGTCCTGGTTCACATTTTGCAAATGAGGGAAACCTGTTCCAGAGATGGGAAACAGCTCAAACTTCCAGTGAGATGGAGACAGCTGGAACCTGAGTAGCTCAGATATATCTAGCAGACCACAGCGCTTCTCAGAAGACACAGAAAGCCGTGGCTTGGTCTTTTTATACTTCTGTCTTTTTAGATTTCTGAAGACTCAGAATGGGTATACACACACACAAACACACACACACACACAGAAAAACACATATGTAAACAATGTAATATTAGTCTCAATGGAGAAACCATAGAAGGGCATGTCCCCTCTAAAAAAAACAGGATATTGTAGTTTTTAACAGAAATTAGAGATACTCTATAATTAGAGATGCTCATGGAAAGAAATTCCTATAGAAAAGGAAAAGAGAAGAATATCACCTTCTAAAAATCTAAGGGAATCAATCCCAAATTTAGGTAAACACTTGCAGATGTCAAGTTGATACATAATAAATGATTCCTGTGAACCTGAGATAAATTGCCAGAAAATATCACAAAATAGCAACATGCAACATCAAACAATGCATTAATTCAACAAATGTTTATGAAGAGGCTACTACATGCCAAACCATGTTCTCAGCATGGGGTTAGAGCCAAGAACAAAGTACACAAATCTCTGTCCTCAGGAAGCTTTCTTTCTAAGGGAGGGAGACAGGCAAAGCGTAAGTAAATTGTGTCACATCTTTGAAGCTCAGTGCTGTAGGAACAACAATGAACAGGGTAAAGGGAATAAGGACTGCAAGCGATAAGCATGGGATTATACTTTTAAATAAGACTGTCCAGGCCATTGAGAAGGTCGCATCTGAGTCAAGGCCTAAAGGTCAGTGAATTCGCCTTATGGATATTTGAGAAAAAAGTGTTCAAAAGACAGAGGAATTGGCTAGCGCAAAGGCTGTCGGGTGGGAGCTTCCCTGCGGGGTTAGAGAAACATCAAGGCAGGGAGAGTCCAGTGGCTGCTGTGTAGATGTTGGGGTGGAGGCGAAGGAATATCATACACAGTCTTGGAGACCCTTGTATGATAGGAAGGACTTGGGCTTTACTCTGAGTGCTTAAAGAACTCAGGCTTTATTCTGAGGGAAATACAGAGTCACACAGGTATTTAGCAGAGGAGTGTCACAATAGGACTTGGACTCTAAGCAGATCATTCTAGTGGCTGTGTTGAAGCATATCTCCACTGCCACCCTCCCCTCCCCTCCTACTCTGGCTCCTACCTCCACCATCACTGATTTCAATTATTGTGGATAATAGAAGCTTGGGCCAAGGTCAGGGCAGTGGAGGTGATAAGAAGAGGACAAGTTCTGGATGTATTTTGAGGGAAGAGGCAACAAGATTTCCTGGGGTGGCATGTGAGAAGAAAAGGAGAATGCTCAAGATATGGGCCTTGACCAACTGGACAGATTTAATAAATAACATAATACAAGACACATGGGAACTACTGGAAGAAGATGCTAAAAGCTTATGATACACTACTACAATGAGGACTTTATCGGTCTTGTTCCCTTCTGTATCCCTAGAGCCTAGAACAATGCCTGGCACACAACAGGCACTCAATAAATACTTGTTGAATAAACTCATGAACAAATGAATAGTAATTATTAAAATCTCCTCTCTGAGCTAAGTTTAAATTGGCAGTTCTCAAACTCTAGCATGCAGTGAAATCACCTCATTAAAAAACAGACTGTGGGACTCCATCCCCAGAGTGTCTGATTCGGTAGGTCTGGGATGGGACCCAAGAATTTGCATTTGTAAAAAATTTCTGGGCTATGCAGATGCCACTGCTTTGGGGACCACACTTTGAGAACCACTGGTTTGAACTATGTGGCAATGTGGTCTGACAGTGGGTACCTCCCCACCAAGCCTGAGGCAAGCTCAACTCTTGTTTCTCTGCAGGCTTTCACACCCCAGCCCTTGTACCAGCTTTCATTGGACAAATGGCTTCAACCCTTCCTGACCACTCAATGTTCTTTCTCATTCTTGCTCCTTTGAACTTTTCCTTTTGGTTTTCAATATAGCCATGTAGTTTTACATTTATAAGTAACATTTCTCCCTCTCTCTCTCTTTCACACACACACACGAATTAGTGTTAATAAGCAAAATACTATACCTCATTAAGGCTCTAATTTGCATTTCTTCCAAATAAATATTAACTCTTTATTCTTACCCTGTCTGATAGTTTGCCTGTCCATTTTGGTTATGCAAAAACAATTTTAATTTTTATGTGGTAAAATCTGCCAGTCTTTGTTCTTTGTGATTCCTGCAATCATTTGTAACCTTCCTTGCTTTCCCCTAAACACCAGAAATTTTATGTTTTTTGCTTATATGTTTGTGTTTGACTGAATTCTTTTACATTTGGCCATTTACTACATCTGGAATAATTCATCTCTGATATGAAATGGAGTCTAAATGAATTTTCCCCCAAATGGCAATCTATTGCCTAGCACAAGCTGTGGCACACAGTGCGCTCTCACTGAATGTTTCCACAATTACAGAACACATATCTGTACTTTTTAACAAATAATCATCCTCTTCTTCCATTGAACTCTGCTTTAGTTAGGGATTTGGATAAGCACAGTGTTCACCATCTTACTAACCACCACCACTGCCTGCCTATATACACTCTACAGGACAAGCAAATTTCTCCTGGAAATATTCAGTCCTTCTCAAGTAGTAAATCAGCAGTCACAGTCCATCAGAAAATAATTAAGCATTAACTAGAGGCCAAAATCCAGATGCCCCTCTAGATCTCTGACAATAAACAGAGATATGAGAATTGGAAAGGAAGAGGTAAGACAACCCCTATATGCAGATGGTCTGATTCTATATGTAGAAAACCCAAGGGAATTTAGGAAAAAACCTACCACAGATAATAATGTAGTTTAGTAGCACATTATAAAAGGCGATACATTCTTTCCTCTTCATAGTCTTTTTTCAGAATATCAGACCCAAAAAATGAGGAGACTACACTCTATTGAGGGGTATCAACCTTGTTACAACCAAGAAATCCTTTGTTGATTTTATAGGGGGATTTGGATGCCATTTTTAGAAAGCAAATGTCTACCAAATAAACAGCATTTATTTTTAAAAAATTCAACATATGGAAATCAATAGCTTTTCCTGAATCTAAACATGAATAAACTGCATCTCAATCCAAAGGAAGGCATATTTTACAGAATAACTGGTCCATACTCTTCAAAAATGTCAAAGTCAAGAAAGGCAAAGAAAGGCCAAGGAACTGTTCCAGAATAAAGAAAGTAAAGAGACATGACAACCGAATACATTGCATGATCCTGAAATAGATCCTGTGCTAGGGAAGAGGAGGCAAAAAGGATAAAGAACATTATTGGTTCAACGGATTATAGTTAAATATCAGTTGTAGGTTAAATAGTAGTAGTATGATGTTAAATTTTAATAACTTGAAAACCATATTGTGATTATAAAAGAAATGTTCTTGTGCTTAGGAAATACACATTAAAGTATTTAGGGGTAAAAGAACACAATATCTCTAACTTTCAAATGGTTTGAGGGAAATATATATATAGAGAGAGAGAGAGAAAAAAAAAATGATAAAAACAAGTGGGTCAAAATGTAAACAATGAGTGAACCTGGGTAAAGGGCATATATGTACATGCCTTGCACTATTTTTTGGATTTTCTACATGTCTGGAATTATATAAAAATAAAAGGTTTTATAGAAAAGTTGTAATCTCATGTTTACAAACATAAACCAGTTAGAAAATAAAATGGAAGATAAGGCCTATTTACACCAACACCTAACATAAATCTAACAAATGTCTAAAACCTTACGAGAAAAGTGAGAACATTCTCCAAAGACACACACAAAAAATTTTATAAACAAAATAATGTTCTTGGTTAGATAGCCTCAAATTCAGAAAGATGTCAATTCTCCATAAGTTAAATTACAAATTTATTGTGATCTTAATAAAAATATATGTTTTTCTTCTGGAACTTGATAAGTTGATTATATGGTTCATTTCAAAAGCAAGTAAGCAAAAGTAATTAGGAAATCTCTGGAAAAGAAGCACAAGTGGAGAATGGGGCTAGCCCTAGCAGATATTAAAACATATTTTAAAGGTTCTATCATTAAATGTGTAGTGACATACAAATAAAGCAATAGAACTGAATAGAAACTCCAGAAATCAAACCAGTTTCATAAGAAAATTTAATGTATGATGAAACAAATCAGTAGTGCAAAAATGATTTGGAATAAATGGATAGCCAGATGGAAAAAGATAAAATTTGAACCATCCCTCATATCATGCACTGGGATAATTTCTAATTGGATCAGAGATTTAAATGTGAAGAGAGGGAGGGAGGGAGGGAGGAAGGAAGGGACGGAAGGAAGGAAGGAAGGGAGGGAGGGAGGGAGGAAGAAAGGGAGGGAGGGAGGAAGGGAGGGAGGGAGGAAGGAAAGGAGGGAGAGAGAAGGAAAGGGAGAAAGGAAGGAAGGAGGGAAAAAAGAAACCATATTGGTATTAAAGTATGGGTCAGTCCTTCCATAACCTAGGAGTGGGGAAAGGTTTTACACTATGACTCAAAATTCAAAAGCCATAAGAAAGAGATTGATAGATATGACTATACAAAAATTAAAAATCATTAAATTTTGCAAAGCAGAACACACCAAAAAATAGTGAAAGGCAAATGACAAGCTGAAGAAAAAGAAACATTAACAACTTGTATCACAGACAACAGGGCAATCCTAATATATAAAGAACTTCTAAAAACAGAGACTAAAAAGAGCAACAACCTATAGAAAAATGAGCAAGAGCTATGTACAGACTGGCATAGAAAAAGAAATGCAAATAGCTCTTGATCATATGAAAAGATGCTCAATATAACTTACAATAAGGGAAACACAAATGAATAGGACACTGAGATAGCATTCCAAAAGTTTGACGACTGACAAGATTAGTGAAACAGGCACTGTCATGCATTGCTGGTGGGAATATAAAATGACATAATATAATCACTACAAAAGGGAATTTGGCAATATCTATCAAAATCATATATGCATTTACCCTTTGACCCAGCTATCCCACTTCTAGGAATCTATCCCAAAGACATAGTGGCAAAAATACCAGAAAAGATATGCACAGGGCTACTCACGCAGTATAATTTTCTATATCCTTTTGTGCAATAATTGACTGAATAAACTATGATGCCTTTACATAGTTGAGACCTAAAAAGGGATGAATATGTATGTGTCTCTGTGTGTGTGTGTGTGTTTCCTAAAATATACATACACTTGGCCGGGCGCGGTGGCTCATGCCTGTAATCCCAGCACTTCGAGAGGCCGAGGCGGGCGGATCATGAGGTCAGGAGATCTAGACCATCCTGGCTAACACGGTGAAACCCCGTCTCTATTGAAAATACAAAAAATTAGGTGGGCGTGGTGGCGGGAGCCTGTAGTACCCAGCTGCTGGGGAGGCTGAGGCAGGAGAATGGTGTGAATCCGGGATGCGGAGCTTTCAGTGAGCTGAGATTGTGCCACTGCACTCCAGCCTGGGTGACAGGGCGAGACTCTGTCCCAAAAAAAAAAAAAAAAATATATATATATATATATATATATATACACACACACACAGATATACATACACTACGTCTTAGCTATATTCTACTTCTAGAATTTTATCCCATACAAATGATTGAAAATAAATAAAAGTTTGACTGCTTGGATGTTTTGTCATATGGAACAATTAGAAACAACCTACATGTCCCATGGCAGGAGGTTGGTTAAGTCAAGTGTTTGTAGTGAATACAAAATAATTGGAGAGCTCCCTTCTCCAAGAAGTCTTCCCTGATGCCCCACGTTTACACAGCTCACTGTGAGTGCCTGTCTATGGCACTCATCGCCTCATGCCTTGCTTTTGAATGATTTGTTTAGGGATGCGTTCTTCCCTAGACTAAAGGTAATGCCGTTCACTACATCACTGAGCAGTTTGGGAATACCATGTGTTCTGATTCTGGCCAAGGAGCTGTGTGGGAGAGGTTTTTAGAAGGGCTTTTTGGAAAAGTTTTCTTATCCCAGGAGAAGACCACAGGAAAGACAATGCCTTTCTCTTCAAGGCATCTCCATGCTTGAACAGGATGCTTGGAACTGCTGCAGCCAATTGCGTTTGGCCTGAGGTTGAATTTAACACCAGGAATGGCAGAGCAGAGAAATGGGGGTCCTTGCTGACACCCCTGAGCGGTTGATTCAATCATCCCTGTAGCCCACCTATCCTCTGGAATCCCTGGAACATGAGAGAATGCAAAAATACATTTCCTTTCTGTAGAAGTTAGTTTGGGTTTCTGATCATGGTGGTTGAAAGCCTCCTAAATGAGTCACTAGAAAATGGTAAGTGGTCCAAGTTGGCTAGAGCAGAAAGTACCTGAAAGCAGCTGAAAGGAGAGGTGGCTGGGAAGGTAGGCTGAGAGCAGACCTCACAAGCCCCTGCATGCCAGGCCAAAGAATCTGTAAATAATGGGGAGCCACTGACAGTTTTGGTAAGTAATGGGGAGCAGACTCTCGGAACAGATGGGATAAATATTGGTGCAAATGCGTGGTGTAGCTAGCAAAGGACCCAATTAGATTCAGACTTCTCTCTGCTGAGAGAAAAACTGCATCTTTCGAGCAGCATCTTAACCAGACTGGGAACAGTATGGAAAGGACGTGGGCGTGAGTGACGATCAGGTTCCCGGGCATTGGTCTCAATGGTCACACTCATACACAAATGCTGCCCTTGGCTGCAGCCTCACCAGCGTCATGTGTGAAACCAAACAGTTGGTTTCTCCGCTTTCCTTGGCAATGGCAAAGCCCCAGTTGGAGCCCCGTGTTTGTGCTAAACTCCAGGCGGCACAGTTCTGATTTATAACTTTTTAAATTATTATAAATGTGATTTCTTTTCATTGTAGAAAAATTGGAAAATACATATAACAAAAAGAAAAATAAAATAGTTTTTAATCTAGCCCCCAAACATTTTGTTGAATCCATTCCAGACTTGGTCTCTCTCTCTGGATATACATTGAGTAGACAAAAACGATATCGTAACCTATAGTCTTTTTTTTCACTGAACAATGTATTGTGAGTGACTTCTTATATCAATTAACATTTTCCACATTATCCTTAATGACTCTATGAATTTCATTCTAATAAAATATCATGATTTACTCAACCACTGTCCATGGTTGAATATTGATACTATTTCTAGTGTTCGCTATTATACACATAAATGATGTTGCAATCAGTTGCCTTATACATACACATAGTTTGCATGCTTTGTCCAGTTATCATTTTAGAATAGAACTCCAGAAGTAAAATTGCCAAAGGCAAAATAACATAAAAAATAAAGTTAAAAATATTCAAATTCTCTTTTTAATGAATTATGTGGTTCTCCAATGTACATTTTTCCAAGCTTAGATAGATAAATGTCTAGATAATTCAATATATATACAAATATATACATATCTAGATAATTTATATTTATAACTTAAATATAAGTATATATTTAGAATATATATAGAATATATATATATGATATGTTCTTCATAAGAACAATAGAACTGTTGTGCTCATCTGAAAATTCAGAAGACGTGTATGTCATCTTGCCCTCCTACCACACACATCTTCCTCCTAAAATTGAATGGGACTAGGTTTTCAAAGAAGAGCTACCGAGCCAACTGCTATCAACAAGATCACCCAGGCATAAAGAGAATCAAGTCATGTTCAAGATGTGAGAGGATTTAGAGGGTCTTCCCTGACTTGGGGATTGGGTAGCTTTTTTAGAAGGTCCAGAAACATCCTTATGAACCAAGCCATGGACTGGATGTGGGGCCTGCCTTGTCTCCTCTCCTACCCTGGGGCCCTGGAGAGGTGGTCTGCTGGCAGGGAAGAAGCTTTCAAGCTTGTAGAGTCTCCTCTGATCCTCCACTATCATGAACTCTACCTATGTGCAGTCTCACCCTAGGACACAACAGAGACCTAGCTTCCCCAGCCTCTTCCACCAGATGATTCACATCCCAGAGGCTCTCCTTATTGCTTCCTCTGGATCATGAGTGCATCAGGACCAAGGCCTTCAAGAATGATGCAGACAACAGCAGCCGATATCCATTCAGCATGTTCAGAAGGCGCCCTGAGACTCCATCATCTCAGCTGATCCTCCCAACTGCCCAGTGAGGTAGGTACAATAGGCATCCTCCTCCCCAATTTGTAGGTGAAGAGACTGAAGCTCAAAGAGGTGAACTGATTCACTCAAAGTTGTAGAGCTGTTTGCCACTGATATGGTTTGGATCTGTGTCCCACCAAATCTCATGTCAAATTGTAATCCTTCATGTTGGAGGTGGAGCCTGGTGGGAGGTGATTGGATCATGGGTATGGATTTCTCATAAACAGTTTAGCACCATACCCTTGGTGTTGTTCTCATGATAGCAAGATCTGGTTGTTTATAAGTGTGCAGTACCTTCCCACCTCACTCTCTGTTGCTCCTACTCCTGCCATGAGACTCTGCTCCCCTTTCACCTTCTGCCGTGATTGGAAGCTTCCTGAGGCCTCCCCAGAAGTACAAGTTGCTGTGTTTCCTGTACAGCCTGCAGAACCATGACCCAATTAAATCTCTTTTATTTATAAATTGCCAAGTCTCAACTATTTCTCTGTAGCTATGTGAAAACGAACTAATATAGCCACAGAGCCAGGACCTGCCCTTAAGACTCAGGTTAGGAGAGGATCCAGTTACCACTCTGAGTTTCTTTTTGCCAGAGCCATGCTATTTGCAATCCAACTAGATGTTCTGTCCTATATTCTCATATCATTTCTTTTTTTCTTGTCATAGACCCAGGGCTCTCAAGTGGGTTTGCACACTCATATTTGTGGCCATGGGTGAGAGGAAAATTATCTTTTCAATCGGCCTTTCTCTAATCCTTCTTCTATCTGCTTCTCTGGGATGTAAAGGTCTATATCAGTCATGAGCTCCATTCCTCCACCACCAACAGTTTCTGTGATACTCAAGAGATAAATAATAATATTGCTACCAGTTAATGCTTCCTGAATGCTTCCTGTAGATGAGGCATTATTCTAAGCATCAGTATCTCAATACTCATTATGACCTGATGAGCAGTGCTGGGTAAATCGGAGTCCTTGCCCTGGGCCTCACACTGCAAATTTTAGGGGAAAGTCTACCTATAGGAGGTAGGTACTATTAAAAATCCCCATGTAGGGATTTGAGCCACATAGGCTATAAGGAACCCCAGGGTCACATGGCAAGCAAGAAGTGGATCCAGAATTTGGATGCTTAAGCACCATACTCACTTCCTCCTACCCCTTCTCAATTGCCATGACTTCCTGGAACACTGCAAAAATACAGAGAAAGACACTGACCTCATGATGCTTGCCAGCATTAGGGAGCAGGCAAAGGGACATCTCAGGCCCTATCCGAAAAGAGTATGTTAAAGGCTAGAACCTCCTTTGCATAGCAGGACCTTCACAGTTTATTCCCGACCTCCAATCAACAAGACAATCCATTTCATCTGATAATCAGCAAGAGCGTTAGCTGGAGAAACCAGAGTAAGTGACCAAAAGACCTTTGCTCTATTGGAGCTGTTCCTCCTTGGAAATCTCACTCAGTGATCTCAACTGGGAACTCTGCAACAAAGACCACGTGTCTGCAAGAACCAGAGCAGCTCCTGATGGACCCGGGTGCCTCCACTGTCTTGAAGCCAAAGACATTTGGTCTAAGACATGTCCTCCCCCTTGTCTAGCTTCAATGAATTGGGCAAATACCATTTTTAAAAATAAAATATTAAATATCAAATAAGAGAAGATAAAGTCAAAGGCTGGCTATCCCAGAAACCCTCATCCATAGATTAAAAAGACCAGGAATAAAGTTAGCAAAAAGGGGAAACAATAGGTAATTAAAATTATTGCCAAATGCAGTTGACTTCAAACACCTTGTAGTTCACTTCAATTCCATTGTGAGTTGCTCTTTAAAACCTTTTGGGTGACAAACCTTAAAAGTGACACCTCCACCCTTTTGCTTGTTGCTATGGTACACAAAGTACACACACAGCATCTGAGACATGTCTGTGTCACTGACTTTCTCCATGATGTTTTCCAGCCTCTCCATTAGTTCATCATGCAACCTATGAAATGGGCATAGTATAGTGTGACTATAATTTGGAGTTTCAGTTCCAGAATAACAATGGACAAACAACATTCAAAGAGGCCAAGACGGAGTGGCAGACTGAAGCCAAAGCTGTTTTCTGGAGTCAGGGTGAACAATGCCATGAGCTGAGTCAAGCAAAAACTAGAGTCAATAGCAAGGCAGTGCCAGGGCAGGGACTTGCAGGGCAAACCAAACCATCCCACCACGTTGTGATTCCCCAGCATGAGGTCCCTTTTGGAGCTAAGCACATGCCTTCCTGATCCTTCTGTGGGCTGTCTTAAAGGCACCACTCACCACCTGCTAAGGGATTGAGTCAATGAACCACCTGTGGGCCAAACCATGGCATTGAAGTCACTCTGCACAAAGGTAAGACCTAGAAATCAAATTACTGGGTACCTAATATAGTCATTCTGTTCAGCCACATCCATTTGCTCATTTAAAAATACTTGTTGAGCATTGGCCATATTCAAGTCCTGTGCTAGGCTCCGAGGATTCAGGGGTAAATAAGGCATACCTCATTCAGAGGTAAATGTCCCCTCAGGGAGGGAACATTTCAGTGGGATTGAGACACATGGACTCAGACCACATCAACAGACTGTGTTAGTTACAGCGATAAGGGCCTGAAAAATTATTCTGGAAGACTTCTGAGTATCACACGCAAGACTTCGTGGAAGAAGTGGCTTTCAGTGACAAAAAATACAGTCACTTTTGCACCAACCCAATAATTCCAAACATGCACAAGTGAGCCAGATGAAGATAAAGTGGCATGGGAGTGTTCTGGTAGAGGGGGCAGCTTGTCCAAAAGTGAGAGTTTCCTAGACTACGCCAAGAACTGCTTGGAATTCAGAGAGGCCAGAGCAACGGAGGGGGAGGTGGGAGGTGGTAAGGGGGCAGGCAATGAGAGCTGAAGCTCAAGAGGCAGCCAAGTCCATGCTCAGGGCAGTGGATCTCATCTAGAAGATAACAAGAGCCACCGAAATGTTTTAGGCAGAAAGATGGCCAGACTCACCTTTTACAAAGATCACCATGGCAAATGGCTTGGAGGGGGCAAGGCTAGGGGCAGGGAGACCTCACCTCTGAAAATTAATAAACCAATTTCAAAATAAACAAGATTTTCTTTTTCTGCTTCTCATCTGGCTGTTATTTATTCATTAACATTTACTGAGTATCCACTCAGTGTCAGGCCCTGGAGTAGGGACTAGAGGTAGAAAGAATAGGACATTGGCCTTGCTATGGCATGCCTGACCACCTTGCACAGCTCTGTGCACGTGATGGGTGTGTTCAAGGGTGCTTGTCATTGGAACTTAAGCACACAGTACTCGCTATGAAAGGCACCACAAAACCTCCCACTTAAGCTTTGGTTTTGATGAGAAGGCAGCACTCCCATTCCCCTTAATCCAATTAAAAGAGCTCTCCCTAGCTGTGAATGCCAGTCTGGCCATGCAAAAACCTCCTGGCCATAGAGCATGTCCCATTCCTCAGCCCGGCCTGGGCTGGTGGGCCGGTACTCCTCCCCTGAGCTGTTTCCATGGGCTGCTGGCCATACTCTGAAAAATGCACAGGTTGCCAAACTGTCAGCAAAAGCTTTAATGAATGGTTCTAATTACATTCAAGTAGCAGAGCCCACTGCCATTTTAATCAAATCTGGGCCTGGCAAGCTCTTTGGCAGGAATACAAGAGAAAGCCTCATGAAAATCCTGCCAAAACACTAATCACCTTTTATCCGAAATTTGCTTGATGGAGGCCTGGATGTAAAATGCTTAGGGGGAAGGAAAAAAAAACACACACACACACACACAAAACAAAAACACACACACACCAATAACATTGTTTGGATATTTTAAGGAGCTTATTTTAGGGCTTGCCATAAATTATTCCACGTGGGGAGGAGAGAAAATTCCAAATCAGGAGTTGCCGGGTGACTTCCCTTCAGGAACACAGTCCTCACGGAGAGGGCGAACCCCTGCAGGCTGAGACCCAGGCACCGTCATCCAGGTCCTGGCTCACACTCCACACTACCAGACATATCCACAAGGCCTTGTCTGAGACCTTCCCCACATCCAGCTTTGGGTTACAAAAGGCATCCAGCCCTGCTCTGTGTCTTCGCATCATCTCAGACCTATACGCTGACCCAAACTGGAATTCGTCCTACCTAAACCTGGGTGGTAATTAATCTGTGTGTTTTTTTTTTTTTCTAAAAGATGGCTTTCATAGTAACCACTGTGATTCTCAAAAAGGAAAGGGCTTTCTCTACAAAATCATTCAGAGCAAGTGTACAGGCAATACAGGAAACGAAAACCCAGACAACTAGCAACTATATTCTAGCCAGGGCAGAATAAATACACAGAAAGGAAAGGTTTGATGGCAAACCAGGTTCCTCTCCCCTGGGGCAGAACAAGAGGAGAAGGATTCAAATTGCAGCAAGAGGGAATTCATTTACAGATAAAAAAGAACTTCCTGACAATGAGGAACGACAGTGAATAGGGAACAGAGATAAGGGGTAAAATCTCCTTCACGTATTGACTCTAATCTCGGATACACTGTATCCCATCTCCAAAAGCTAGTTGCCCTCAGGTAACAAAACGAAGGTCCCTACCGTCTAATTTTATTACCTTAAACACCTCAGCCACACTTCACCCAGTAGTTACCCCAAGCTAGTGTCTGGATTTTTTAACCTTAGATTGTATTTTCCACATATTTTTAACGTGAAAAATAAAAAAATAGTGAGATCTTTTTCCCCATAGTGAGATCTCTGAGAGCCCTGGGATACAAGGGATTCTGGGGTCCTTGTAAATGTTTGACACATGCATTTGGAAGTTCTGTTTTTAAGTCCAGTCCCTGCCGTTGACCTGAGACCTAGTTATAGGACCTGAGGTTTTCAGTTTTTGTCACTTATAAAATGAAGATTAAAATACTTGCTCTGCCTATACCATAGAGTACTTCTAAGGATTCACTAAGATCGTGTATATAAAAGTGTCCTGCAAACATGAAGACACTTTACAAATATTTGCTGTTTGTGAAATTATAGTACAAATGTAGCCATGGAAGAGCCTGAAGATCTGAAGTTGAGTCTTGAATGCCACTCATTCACTGGCTACATGAACTTGACCTTTGTTTCCTCATCTGTAAAATATGTATAGCATTGCCTCATAGACTTGTTGAGAGAAGTAGGTGAGATAACAAATGTGAAAGCACTATGAAAAATAAAAGAGAAATATGATTACACCAGAACATGCACACTATGGGTCCCAAATTACACTTGTTGGATCCTGGAGATATGCCAGGAATTAAAAATGTATTCAAAGCCTGCAGCTTAATTTAGGGAGAAAGAGCACCTCAATGGACATGAGGCTCAACAGAATGAGTTCCCATGTAAGCAATAGTTTCTCTGACTCCATTCAGGTGATGGAATCCAGCTCAGGCTACCACATCGCTGGAAGACCAGGTTGGGTGTCCAGGTCTCCAGGATCATCCCTTCCAGAAGATAAAAGCATATTTAAAACCATAGAATGTAATTCCTCCAGGGCTTAGGTAACAAAGGCATTTTGTAAGTAAACTATAATGGATTGACTTTTTTTTTTTTTTAACTCTTTAGCTGTGAAATAATTGAAGGTCATAGAATAAGCCTCCCTTTTCTATGTGAAGAATTTGGACTTAAAAAATGTCCAAAAGATAGAAGCGTGGGGGACACATAACCAAAGATGAATACAAAAATGTGGTGGGGGCACTTAGAACAGTGTTGACAAATAGGCCAGAGTGCAGAGGGGTATATAGAGTTCTCCAATAAGGACCCATAAGGAAGGACAGGAAAGTGGATGGGGGTAGAAACTTGCAAGAACAGAGTTAAGAAAGCTAAGGACTAAAATAAGCTCAGAAAAAAAAAAAAAAAAAAAAAAGCAGAAAGAAGAAGAGGAGGGGAAAGAATGGAGAAAGAAGAGAAGGAAGAGGAGGAAGATGGGGCAGAGGACAGGAAGGAGAAGAAGAATAAAAAGAAGAGGGAGAAAAAAAGATTCCAACAAGCTGGACAGCAGTATTCCCGACGTGAGATCCTTGAACGTGAATTCTGTGAAATCTTATTAAGGGCTGTAACAAGGAAAAGAACAACTCTGGTCAAATAAGTTTCAGAATTGTTGGATTATACAATCAATAAAGTTTCTTTATTGTGGAACGTTTCAGAGACTTTAATATGCTAATGTGTACTGAACATCTTTAAGAACAACAAGATAAGTTTGTATATTTCTCAGATTTATTTGACCGCAGGAGTTTTTTTTGTTTTGTTTTTATAAGGTATCTTGCAGAAACAGTACTTCACAGAACCGTTGGGCTTAAAGAACACTGGTGGCCAGTCACAGTGGCTCACACCTGTAATTCCAGCACTTTGGGAGGCCGAGGTGGGCAGATCACTTGAGATCAGGAGTTTGAGACCAGGCTGGCCAACGTGATAAAACCCCGTCTCTACTGAAAATACAGAAATGAGCTGGGTGTGGTGGCAGGTACCTGTAATCCCAGCCACTGGGGAGGCTGAGGCAGGAGAACCGCTTGAACCTGGGAGGCAGAAGTTGCAGTGAGCTGAGGTCACACCACTGCACTCCAGCTTGGGCAACAAGAGCCAGACTCTGTCTCAAAACAAACAAACAAACAAACGAACAAAAACAACAACAACAAAACACTGGTTTAAAGAGAATATGGTTCCAGACTAAAGGAGCCTCTGAAACATTAGAAATTCTGGCCTTTCCATTAATTCATTTATTTATTCATTCAACAAACATTTATCAGCATTTACTATATAGTAGGCCCTATCTCATGCTCTGGGAATACAGTATTGAACAAGACAGATGAGGCCTTTGCTCCCACGGGAGTTTTATTTTGTGGGGAAAAATGTGAATATGTGAACAAATATATGAAGAAGATTATGGTGGGCTGAAAAATAACCCCCCCAAAATGTCCATGTTTTACTTCCTAGAATATATGAATGTTATCTTATACAGCAAAGGGGATTTTGCAGGTGTGATTGAATTAAGCATCAGGAGATGGGGAGATTATCCAAGGTTATCCGGCTGGGCCCTAAATAAAAATCACAACGGCCCTTATAAGAAGAGCATGCCTGTAATCCCAGCAATTTGGGAGGCTGAGGCAGATCGCTTGAGCCCAGAAGTTCAAGACCAGCCTGGACAACACGGAGAAACTCAATCTGTACAAAAAAAATACAAAAATTAGCTGGGCCACTGCACTCCAGCCTGGGTAACAGAGTGAGACCCTGTTTAAAAAAAAAAAATTAGGACACACAGGATGATCAGGTAGAGAAGGCAGTGTGATGATGGAAGCAGAGGGGGAAAACATGATCTGATGTGGGGCCACAAAACCAAGGAATGTGGGCAGCCCCTAGAAGGCAGGGAAAGGCAGCCATGGGATTCTCCCACAGAGCCCCAGATGGAACCAGCCCCACTAACACCTTGATTTTAGCTCCATGAGATTCCTTTCAGACTGCGGATCTCCAGAACTGTAAAATGATAAATTTATGTTGCTTTTAAAGTCACTAGGTTCATGGCAATTTGTTACAGCAGCAACAGGAAACTAATACTAAGATCCATATTAGCTGATGAGAAGACCTTTGGAGAAAATAAAAGGGGATGTGATGGTGACTGATCGGGCGGGGACAGGCTTCCAACCTGTGGTCACGGAAGGTCACTCTAAAGAGGCGTTAGTTGACAGTGACACTCAAGACAGCGCTCCCCAGCCTCTCTGTTACCTCGTTCCCTCCAGCAGGGAAAGGGGGCTCATTGGCAGTTGACTCTTTGATACTGTTGGTACAAAGAACAGGGACTCAGCTTCCTTCGAAGGATGAACAGTTTATTAAAATGATACACGTGAAAACAAAGAAACTAAGATTATCATCCAGGGCCGAGTCCCAAGGAAATGGAAGGAAAGCAGCTGCCCAACCAGACTCCCAGAAAGATGAGGTGCTACCTTGTAGGCACAGAGTTTTTCAGAAATAGAAAGTTACCCAGGATCCACAGCAGGCCTGACATTAACAGCACTGGAAATGGGGCATCTCAGCCTAAGCCTTCCCATTAAGCCAACTCCTATCTCTGCCTCCGCTTCTCCTCAGGTGTGTTTCTGTCTTTGCTCCAAATGCCAAGGAATCACTACAT
This sequence comes from Papio anubis, assembly GCF_008728515.1. Classification (NCBI taxonomy): domain Eukaryota; kingdom Metazoa; phylum Chordata; class Mammalia; order Primates; family Cercopithecidae; genus Papio; species Papio anubis. Next base: position 68,691,894 of record NC_044988.1, read on the forward strand.
TAAACTTTTGCATTAAACTCCGCAAGAGAAAAAAAATCCAATTGGTCCAAATCTTCACCATCATATCTCATTTGTCTTTGACCATCCTAGAGATTGGTTTCCTGTGAGTCAAGTGCCCACTCTGATCCAATCAGCTATGGCCAGAGTAGCCAGGTTGCTTGGTCACAAATGCATAAGGAACTGGTTAGGACCACAGCAGAGGGAGGTGGGGGACAGACTGTTTCTTCCTGAAAAGGCTGTGAGTGGAACTCAGCACAAGCACTTATCTCAACAAGTCCAAATTCCTAAAGAGGAAAACCACTTATATCTTACCTCAACAATGTTAAACACACACACACACACACACACACACACACACACACACACACACACGATGCAAAATAACAGTACCAAAACTTACATATACCTTCCTGTCTTTTGAGTTGTTAAAGCATCAACTTTAACCAAGATGATTTAAAAAAGATTTATTCATCCTGCTATCTGACCCCAGAGGTATTTTAGAAGCCACTTGCATCCTGAGCTCTTGGAAAGGTGGAAAGGTAACCTGACTGTGTAGAAGGTAGATGTGAGGGCAGCTGGTCCAGATGAACTTTGACACATATTTCTTGCTAAAATGCATGATTCTATGACAGTTCAGGCCAATTTCCATGGGTTAGGGCAGGAACAGAGAGCCACAAGGAACCAGAGGTCAAGAAAAAGCAAGAAAGGCCAGTTTCTCTTCCTTCACCAAAGCCCAGAGATAAACCTAGGTGGGGGTTTAGTGGGGGTAAGAGAAAGCAGACAGGTGCTTCCATCCCCTCCCCTCAGCAGAACCCACAGAAAGAGCCAAGCTGCGACTGTGGGGATAGCAGTGAAGCTTCTATGGGGTCCTGAACACCATGAAGGATGAGATGGCAGAAGGACTCCATCATTTTGGGGACCTCAAGCATGAAGGCCCTTTTATAGTTTATCTCCTTGAATCCTTACTCTAGACCAAAGTGGCAAGAAAATATTTATTAACCCATTTCACTGATGAGGAAATAGAGGGTTACAGAGGTAAGTACTAATGATGTCCAGGGATCCCTGACTTCTCTATAAAGCATCACCTCCGCCTGGGCAACTCACAATGCAATGAGATACTGATCCCAACCCCCTAGTCCCCGCCACACATACCCATCTGCCAGCTCCCTTCTTCTCCTATCGTACACACAGCTTTCTGTGAGCAGACCTTCTGGATCTGATAACCACTATTGTACTGCAAAGAACTAGAGAAAACAGTACCCCCAGAAGACTGACAAAATCTGGCCTGGGACATATGATCACCAGGCACAGCTTGGGGAGGAGGAGAAAGAGGAAGCCCAGGTTTCGCTACTTACAAGCAGAGAGCCCTTATCAATGCCACTTCACCTCCTAACCTCCCTCCAGCCCTTAAATGCAAAATCATCCCCATCTGCCTGCCATCTTAGAGAGCTAAGGTAAGCATTAGTACAAAGACTGCTTTTGAAAGTGCTTAGCAAACGATAAAGCATTCTTTGAAGATTATTTTAGGCAGTAGGAAGGCTATGTGGCCATCTCCCGGAAGCTGAATTCTCGCCTCCACTCCCTCACTGTCCCAGGTGACTCCCTGCTCTCTCACCTCCAATTCTAGCTACCATCAGCAGCACCAGAAGGTAGGAGCTTTTTCGGACCATCGTTATATCCCCATCAGCTCATTGAATCTTAATCGAGTGACTGTACAGTATTTTACTGTCTATGCATATTTTCATTGTAAACCATTTTGTTTATTCCTCATAACAATCCAATGTTTATAATAACCCTTTCAAGTGAGCTCTATGGGCCAAGCACTGCTGTCAGCACCTTTATGTGCATCATCTCACCTAATCATCACAACAGTTCTATGAGGCAGGTGTACTATAATTATCTCCTTATTCCAGATGGGGATACTGAAGCACAGAGAGGTCAGAGAAAGTCCTCAAGTTCACACAGTAAGTGTCAGTGTTGGGATACACTCCCAGGATGATTGGCTTCAGAAACCATCTCTTTATTTTGAGGTAACCCGGTTCTCAGCAGTTTCCTCATAGTGTCAATTTCATTTTATTTTACACATGCTATCTTATTTAACCATCCCAACACCCCTGTGAGGCAGGAAGTTCCATTAAACTGAAAAGGAGCAGTAAACTGATTTTGTGTGAATCTTCACACTAGCAGAGCAGGACTCATACCCGGGTCTTCTCACTCTTAAGTCTGGTGCTCTTCCAGAAACACGCACCTCTCTGAGAAGAAAGGTAAACACAGGCTCTTCCCAAGAAGCTCTGGAGATGACTGAGATAACAAAGGGCAAAGGGTTTGATTTTCTTTGGAAGACAGTTCTTGAGAAACTTAACATTTGATTATTGTTCCTGCATTTTCAGCGAGCGGCAGCATTGAGGGGGTGATGCAAATATCAATCAGCCGACGAGCACATCAGTCATCTTCTGAGTAAGTGCACACATCAAATTAGCATTTCAGAAGCAAGGCAGAGACTAAGATTTCTAATAAGTCTCTCTCCAAAATATACACCAACGTTCAGAGATTTGTTTTAGATATTTCTAACATTCAACATTCCTAGGATTTTCACACAAGGAAGTTAGCAATCTTCAAACTCTCCCAGGTAGTCAGCATCTCTGTTTAGAAATTGTAACAATAATAATTCTGAAGAAAGTAGTAAATTTTACTTCCTTCTTTTTCAATTTCACATACCCCACAGTGGTCATATGTGGGATGATGTTGATTTCTAAAGAAATATTTAAAGGTTTCACCAGTGGAATTTTTGCAAGGATGGAAACTTACTAAAGGTAACTGCTTAGTCAAATCAATAACATCATTCACCATAGATATCTAAAAAAGCAAGATGTGATGTTTTTCCTTGAATGGCTTGGGATGACCTAGGGACACCAAAAGACATGTAATAATTATAGAAACCATTTTGGAATACACTTCTCAGCTCTGATTTTGGGTAAGACGATCTCTTCAAACTATAAGCCTCAGTTACTTTATCTATAAAATGGGAACACAGCAACACAAACAGGATCATAGTGAGCATTATTTGGACAATTTAATAACCAGAGACTGTTCTAAAGCTGAGAAATAGCAGATAACAAGATAAACAAGGCTCCTAATCTTATGAAGCTTATATCGTAGATGTACTCAATACATTGTTTATAATAATAAAATATAATTACTGTTGTTATTTTTTGTTAATTTGGCCCTTTCTTTTTCCATACCAATTTGTTCTTAGAAAAGAACTTATTATTTCAATAGAAATCATTTCCTTTTTCATGCTTTTTTTCATTTTTTTTTAGTGTTGCTAAAAGTCATAGTTTATGAATTGCCTTATAGATTAAAAAATTATTTTACTATGCAGGCTAAGCCTGGCAATTTGCCAAGAGGTCAAATAATCCTAGAGAGATATACAATCTTCTGAGAACAATCCCTGAAGAAAACACCTTCATTATTGAGCACACAGGGAACGTCTTGAGTGAGAAAGGATCCGGAAAGCAGCCTAGGGAGGGATATGGGGCCCTCTGAGAAGGAGTACCATGGCTGTGGCCTCCAGAGAGAGTTGGATGGACATGCTTAGGAGGCAGAAAGCCCAGAAGTGCCCTTAGGCACATGTGGCTGAGAAGCCCCCCAGTAGCACAGAGTACACGTAAGTTGTGTTGGCCATCTCCAGAATGTCTGCCCTGAAAGGGACCTCTCAAAGGGGTGGAATCGGACACTCTCATGTGCAGCCTTGCAGAGTCCCTCCCATCTCACCAGCTCTTCTTTGGGGCCCAACAAGGTTTCTCTGCTTCTGAGACATCTGAACAGTTTCATTTGGAGGCTTCTGCGTGGTTCCAGGGTCTTCTGCAGTAAGTTTGCATGTCACATCAGGCCTATCTTTATTGGTGGAGGCAAAGCTTTGAAACAGAGGACATGTGGATAAAAATGGGATTCCCAATTCAACTCTGTATTTATTTACTAACAAAGATACTCCTAGTTAATCATTTTGAAACATGGGTAAACATTCTTATATTACATAAAGTTTTAAAAAATGGGGCAAACATTCCTAGAACCTCAAAATAATAAAATATTGGAGATGGAGGGGGACATTAGCATCAACTAACTCAACATCCTTTTTTTTGGAGCTGAGGTAAAGGGAGTTCGGAGAAGGAAAATGGTTCTTCTCAAGTTCCATTATTAATATCTGAGAAATCTGGGACCAGGAACCAGGCCTTCTGACTCTCATTCTAGTGCTCCTTCCACCTCTTGATCAATTTACAACCTGGAGCAGGAAATTTGACTATCCTTCTAATCTCCTCCCAACTTGTGCAGCTACAAAAATAGATGCAATCTGGAAGCCCAGCCATGCCAAATATTGTGGCAGACTTCCCAGCCTCTCTCTCCTCCTCCCCCAGCTGATGGGAAGTTGAAGCTCCATAACACTCTTGCTAGAAATGTGACAATTATTTCTCTTTTATTCTTCCTTATATCTAAATCCCACTGCACAACCAAGTTCAAAGCCACTCAGGATCCTCTATCCAGAAAGGAAAATTCAGATCGCTTATTAGATAAACAGAATCCTCTATTTTAGAGTCTGTACAATAAAAAATATATGAGACAATTGTGAATATTTATATTTAAATAAAAGATCCAGGCCAATTAAGAAGAAAAACATGGAGGCTTCAAGAGAAACCTATGTGGCTGCATGGGGTCTTTCTATTGGGATGAGAAGTTAATAAAGAGAGAAACAAAAAAGGAAAGGTTGAGCATATTAAAAGATTGATTTCAAATGGTTGCTGGACGCTGTGAGAGAAGCATTGTAGAAATATAAAAGACAAGGGTATTCAAACATAGCAAGAAGTTGAATTCAAGAAGCTGTTTTTCTTCATGCTGATACTTGGCAGAATACTGAAAAGAGTATATGGAGACATACGTACAAGGATGCTCATTGCAGCATTATTTGTAATAGAAAAAATGGAAATAATCTTAATCTCCTTCCATAGGGACTGGTTAGAATAAATTATGGTGCATCTATACTATGGAATAGCATGCAGCTCTTTAAAAACACAAGGTTGAACTGTATGTTCAGATACAGAATGATGTTCAACATACATTAAGATACAAAGAGATAAAAAGGAAGTCACAATACTATGTAACATAATCTGATTATATATAACAGAAAATGGACATATTTATACATACATTGAAAATTTCTAGAAGAAGATGCAAGAAAATTAATTGCTGGGAAATGCTAATAAAATGAGAGAAAGAGAATGAGACACTTTGATCTGCTGCCTTTCATCCTTCAGATGTGAAGGTTTTACCATGAGGGATATATTATTTCTAATATTTTCAAAACACAAAAATCATCCAGCACTGATGTTTCCCATATATTTTAATGTATTAATAAATTGTACACAACATTAAAAAGTATTAATGAATGCAGAAAAAAATACCCAAGAGGTTTTCACCAAACACACTTTCTTCCTCCCTGAAGACTTCATTCTCTGGATAAAATGTATCTTCCCCATCCTTGCCATCATCCTTTGTAACTATGAAGGCTGACACCATGTAGAATTCCTCAATCACATGCTTCCTTGACCCTGTGATTCACAGACCTCAGACTTATTCTACATCTGCTACTAGCCTTTTGGCTACAGTAGGACCTCATTATGATGCCTAGAGTTTGAACTTGGAACTTCCTTTCTCTGGTCATAGCTCAGAAAGCTAGGAGCACAAAGAATTGGCCCAGATGTCCCACAAGTTCAACCAAATCATCTTCATCCCCCTTTTTGGCTAAAGACAGATCAGGGAATTCCCTCAGCCACTGCTGGTGAAATGCAGCAAGAAGTTTGTCCACGTCTCTGCAACATATTTGTAGAACCACTTAGAGAAGAGTGGGCTGGACGACTTCGTGGAGCATAGCCATATATTTAACAAACATGTCCATAAAGCATAAGGTACTAATGATGGCAACTGGAGAGAGGATCTAAAGGTCTGCAAAAGGGTCCAGCGTTGGGCCTTATCACACTGATTGTCTTCTCCCTCCCACTTTATTAAAACATTCCAATCTCTGAACTTGAAAAGATACAGATTGGACCATTTTTTTTCTATGATAAAAACTTGCCCTGTCTACATACTGTATGGCTCCATTTATATGACATTCTGGAAAAGGCAAACTAGAGAGATAGAAAGTAAGTGTTAGAGTGGGAGTAGGGATTGGCTACAATGGGGAAGCACGAGGGAATTTTTTGGAAGGTGAAACTATCCTGTGTCATGATTCCAGAGATGGATACCTGACTCTATGCATTTGTCAAAACCCATAGAACTATACGCTATAAAAATGTGAATTTTGCTGTATGTAAATTTAAAACTAAATAGAAAAAAGTGCTTTGTCATATTGAGACCTTATTATTTATTATAATAATAATAAATGGATATAAAAATGAATGCTAGGTCCTCACTTCAACAGCTTACAATTGCAAAGGCAAAATTCCCCTAGTTTCTTCAGAGTTGGAGTTAAGATATCTGGCTGCACATACCCATCATATCCTCAGGTGGCCCCTGCCTGCCTCCCCAATTTTGTCTCCAGTCATTACTTTTTCTTCCCACTCCACATTCTCGGTCCTAAATATACCAAGTTGTTTCCTGCCCCTGTGCCTTTGCACACAGGTCTCTTAACTAGTAATACCTTTGCCTCACCATTTCCCTGCACTAACCATGAAAACTCTTCAACCTTCAAAACCCAGCTCAGCCAACAGCTTCTTAGAAAAGCTTCCCTGACTCCTCGTTGCGCCATCTTTCACTTGGCTCCTGGAGTTAAATTGAGCTCCTGGAGGATAGACGCTAGGTCTTCTTGTTCACCTCTGGGTCCTCAGAACCCAGCACTCGGTTGGATACAAAATGCCACACTCAAATAAGTATTTGTAGACTTTAAACAATTTTAGGTCACTAATTTTTTTTTTTTTTTTTCTGATTAGGCAAGCTAAATCACTAGTTGTGTTTGAAGAAGGGGCATTTCTCAAACAAAATTCTTAACACTGTAATCGGTTTTTCCTTTTCTAGCATTTTGTTAGTACTTGGGGACAATTTCACATATTACGAGGGTGCAGTCAGCAGTAATCCATTTTATAGCATGTTTTGCAAGATATAGTCTCATATCTTACTTTAGTCAATTTTCTTCTGGTTTTCAGGCACTGGTGTAAATAAGTTTGCAATGCTTTTGTGCAGTGTGCGTGATTCCTAATTCTTCCCTGCAGTCCCTTATACTTAAGATAAGAGGACTAAAGTGCGTTTGACTTCAGCTGGGGCTTATTGTGATGCATCCAAAAAGCAAATGGAGAAATATCAGCAGACCACACAGACTCCTTGGAAAGGACTGTGATGCATTGCTGTAAGAATCTCAGACTATTGCTTATGGTAAAACCCCTGTGCCTTACTCAAATACTAAGGGATCTGAAAAGATTGGAGGAAAGGATTTCCCATCCTGAATTCTCTATTCACCAAAGCTGATCTCATTCCCTGACTCCAGTGATGAGACAGGTTCAAAGCCATCTGGCTGTTTCAGGCTGGTATATTGACAATGGCTAGGATGGATCCTTGCCTTCAAGGAGACTGCAGTAGGCTCAGTCTTCAGGGAGAGCTGCCATCTTTGTTGTCACACTTGCTCAAATCAAGGCAGATCTGGCTGGAGCTGGGGATATGACCAGTCCATTACAGGTCTGGATAAGGTGCGACTAATGGCGACCAAGGGCTTCAGAACATGGCCCTGGGGTCTTGGCAACAACAGTCACGAGTACAGCACCTTAGAAGAGTGGCATAGGGAACATATGCTGTTATCCTGCTAATCCTCAGTTTCCCCATCTGTCAAAGAGAGAGGATTAAAACTAATGATTTCTAAGGCTCCCTTCGCAACTGCAGCTTGGGTAAAACAGAACGGTCAGAAACAAGGCCAGGCAGGAGCAGAGAGCAAGGCAGCTCAAAGTTCATGCTGAGCTAGAGAAGAACAAAAAGTAAGCGCAACCTTATGGGGATTCCTGGATGGCTCCTGAGGTTTCCTGCTCCAATAAGACATTGGGGAAGCTGTCCATGAGACCATTTAACAAGCTATATGCTTAGAGAATATTTGAAAAGAAGGGGCTGCTAAGTAGCCTTCAGAGGCCAATGGAGTAGTACATGGACAATCTATTAGGATCCAGTATCCCAGGCAGGAGTCCCAGGGGCAGGACTGACATTTCTCAGTCCAGCTGGCCCCCACACTGGCCCCAGCCTTGGCATAGCCCCTCTGACTTCTTTCAAACCCCCTCTCTTTATTCGCTCCGAACTCCAATGTATATTTCATTAGAAAGCAACATGGCATGGCAGGAATACAGCGACTTTAGAGTCTGAAACCCTGAATGTGAGTCTTAGCAGCCTCGACTGTTATGCACCACGTAATCTTGAGTAAATTATTTTTGCCACCTCTACCTCAGTGTTCTTCATCTGTAAAATGGAAATTATAACACCCATCTCCAGAGATGTTTTCATGATTCAAATTAGGTCACTAAATTGCCATGCTCTGTAAACTGAAACACTAGACAAACCTAAGCCATTAGCCACGTCAAATTATTTTGGGAAGTCATTGGGGTCTAAATGATGCATAAACAAAACCAGAGCTGGAGAGAAAGCCTCGCTTGGCCCTGTGCAGACTCACTGTCTCCTTTCTGTCATCTGGCGATCCCCCAACCCTCCCCTCCAGCCTTCCGGGCTTGGCAGTGGGGCCAGCCAGCCACTAACAGGACGGCTCACTGCTCGAACCAGACAGTCCCCAGGGCTGGAGGCTTGTGGCTGTGAGCCTATCAGCTGGCATGTTGACAGACACAGGATCTGGCCAATACATGTCTAATTGGGATGGTACCAATTCTCAAACACGGCAGTTCTGTGTAGCGAATCCAAAGGGGTTGGAGGCAATACTAAAAGCTAGAGGTCTGGGAGGCCACAAACCTTGGCACTTCAAGGCCATGGAATGTTATGGAAGGGTAGAGGATCTGGAAAAAACAACACACTAGCATTTTATACGCAGGAGGCAGTGTGTGGCAGGGAAAAGTATATGAACTCAGGGGCCTCACACACCTGAATACCAAGCCCAGCTCTGCTATTTACTTTCTATGTATTCTTTAGCAGGTCACTTAACATCTCTGAGCCTTGGTTTTCTCATTGTACCATGAGTATTGCAACAGTAATGTAATTCTAACAACTAACATCTGCTGGAGGCGTATTATGTACCAGTCACTGTTTCATGTCCTCTGCTAGTGTAATCCGTGTAATCAACTTCTCAGGATTCTTCTGAAACTACTTGGTGAAGTATCTGGTAGGCTAACAGGCACTCAGTGAGAATGAGCTTCCTCCCTGTATGTACCCTTTATCTTTATGTCCCCCAAACCCAGCTGCCCTAGTGCAGCTGATATTTTATCCTTTGTGAATCCCAGCTTCACTACTTACCAGCTCTGTAGTCTTGGGCAAGTTACCTAACCACTCTGAGCCTCACTATTTTTCTTGGGTAAAATAATAAATAATGACCTCTGAGAGTTGTTGCAGGAACAAAATGATAAAGACAAAGCACTTAGTGCAATGGCTACCAGGTAGTAAATTCTCCATATTAGTTGCTTTACTGATTATGTATAAACCCTCATATTTGTGTCACATTTTTTCACTTTGTGAAGCACTTTCACAGTGTTAACTCATTAGATTTATACTCTATAAGGAAGATATGGCAAGAATTATTAATTTTTTGACAAATGGAGGCTCAGAATTGTGGAGTGGCTTACTCAAGGTCATGTCATGAATTAGAGGTAGAGATGAAACCTAAACCCAACTCTTCCTCCTTCAAGCCTAGTGCTCTTTCCCTTCTAAGAAGCTGCAGAGTCACTGGTAATGGCCAGAGTCAACTCCTCAAAGCTGCCACATTGGCCTAGAACAAAACTGGTGAGTCCATTGGTTTTGTTAACGGTGGGTGAAAGCCAGAGACCTGGGGTGAATCCAGAGTCTCTGTGGCTATTCTATGAATAGAGGGAAAGGCTCAGGCAACTACAGGTCCTTGAGGATAATTTATGGCATTTAGGAACATTTATGAGTCAGGGAGAAGTAGGGAGAGGCTCTGAATGGAAACAGTTCCCACTGAGTTTGAAAGTCCTCAGACTTCACAGGGTCCCACAGAAATGGAATATAAAATTGCATGGATAAATATTATGGTATTTTTCTGGGTAGAAAGGCTATAGGTTTTGCCTGATTCTCTGAAGCATTTCTGACCCACAAAAGGGAAAGAGCAGTTTCTGTAAGAATGCCACATTGACTTCTGCACTCGAAGTCACCCTCTTACAAGTCCTGTTCTACAGAAGTGGCTTCTAGAGAGGATGACCGTGACCAAAGGAAATAGACACCATGTTCCGTCTTCCTTGCCTGATGTCACATTTATTTCCTTCTTTTCTTCTATTTGTCAACTTTTCTTTAATAAATAAAGAGTATCTTCACAGTCACTCAAAACAGCAAAGTTTTTTTTAAAAACCTTTAAGTCCATTATTTAACTCAAGAAACAAAAGTTTATGTAACATAAGCAGGGTTTCCCACTTTGTCTCAGCAAATGCAATTTAGATGTGCTGTTTCTAATGAAAGCAAAAACAGAACAAATAATTAAATTAAAAACAACAGCATCAATTTAGTGATTTACCAATTAGCAATTCACTCCAACATGTATTGAATAAATGCTGAGCTCACAGAACACCATGCATAGTGTTCTTAGTTTAATTGGCCTCTCTGCAGCATTGAACATGCTAGCCACTGTCTTCTGCTACGCCACCACTTTACCTTGGTCTTGGTGACACACACTTCCCTGGCTCTCTGCCTCTTATACAGTTCCCTCTTCTTTCCTCCCCCTAGATATTGGCTCCATCCATAGGCTTGTTTTCAGGCTATCTCTCTGATGACTTCATTTGCTTCCCTGACTTCAGTATCTATCTGATGATCTACGCTGATGATCCCCAAATTTGTATCTTTAGCTCAGACATCTTAAAAGAATTCCAGGTTTACAAAGCCAACCTCCTACAGGACACCTCCATTTGAATGTCCCACCAGTATTCAAACTCAACATGTCAGAAGCTAAACTTATTATTCCCAGGGTCAACCCTTGACTTTGACCAGGATGACTCAGAGTCAGTTATAATCTTCCTCTTGTGCCTCCTATTAGTAAATGCAAGCCAAAGCCATGGATGTTTGACTTATTTCCCACTGCCACATCCAGTGATCCTAAGCCTGTTGCTTCTTCTCCAGTACCTTCAATAACCATCAAATACCTTGGTTACTCTACTAATTTCACTTATCTGGACAATAGCAACAGTCTTGCAACAGATCTCTTTGCTCTATTCTTGAGTGCTTCAATCTGTTCTTCATGCAGCAGTCAGAGTGATTTTCCCAAGATGCAAACTAGATTATGTCACTCTCATATCTAAAACTCTTCAATGGTTACCAAGGCCTTTAGGATAAGGTTCAAATACCTGGGGGTGTCTTATCAGTTCCTCTGTCTCTGACCCCTGCCCATTTTTCCAGGCATCTTCCTGCCATCTGTATTAGTTAGGATTGAGGTTCCAGCTGCTATAACAAAGACACAGATATAAGAGTGGCTTTTGAACAGGGTAGATGGCTTTTCCTCTCTTATACAGAAAACCAAGTGTAAATAGTCAGGTCTGACATAGGAATCCCAATTCCTTCTCTCCTGTTGCTCCATTATCCTCAATGTGCCGCTTCCAAATAAGGTGGTCTAAGGTGATTGTTCCTACCTTCACTTTCCATTCCAGCCAATAGTAAAGGGCCAAAGGGACAATGAAAGGATCCAGATGAGTTTTAAAAAAACCATATTACATACACCCACACCCTGTTTGCTGTAATTAAGTTATTTGTCCACCCTTGGCTTCAAGGGTGGCTATGAAATGTTGCATTTTGCTGAGTGACTGTGTGCTAACTCACGCTTGTTTCAACCTAGGAATTCTTAACTGTGTTGAGAACCCTTTCTGCTCCTAGAGGATGTTGTGCTTCCCCTCCCAAAATGCTTACACTAGATTTGAATTGCTTGATTACTTATCTGTTTTCTCATCCAGACTATGAGATTCTTTAGAGCTGGAACTGCATCGTGCTCATCTTTGTTTCCTGAGTGCCTAGCATAGTGCCTCATGCACAATAGGTTATCAATACATGTTTGTGGGTTGAATTAATTTTTAAAATTTTAGTAAGAATAGGACCTCAAATTGTACACACAGTATGAACTTAGCTATGAAAAAAACACAAAAAGCAAACAAACGAATATAAAAAGAGTTCCAAGTAGAAGAATATCAAAATGTTAATAGAGGTTGCTTATAGGCCATGAGATTATGGGTGGTTTCTCTCTGATTCTAGCACTATTATTTTAATTTGGGGGAAAATAATATTAAAAAGAAGGAAGGAAATTTTGTTGGTTTTAATTTATATCAAGCTCTTTAAATGTTTCACTAAGGAATTCACAATTATGTTGTCTTTGAGACATTGCTCTTTCAAAACACCACAGAGCCAACTTGGAATGATTTATTTCAAAGTGAACATTTAGAGGAAGAGGTCACCAACTCCAGACTGGCCATTTCATAGGTGAGAAAACTAGGTCCAGAGAGAAGAAGGGGCCTCCATAAATATGGTCGTTTTTATTGTGATAAGAACACTTAGCATGAGATCTACCCTCTTAACAAAATTGTGCCGGGCGCGGTGGCTCATGCCTGTAATTCCAGCACTTTGGGAGGCCGAGGCGGGCGGATCACAAGGTCAGGAGATCGAGACCACGGTGAAACCCCGTCTCTACTAAAAATACAAAAAATTAGCCGGGCGCGGTTGTGGGTGCCTGTAGTCCCAGCTACTCGGGAGGCTGAGGCAGGAGAATGGCGTGAACCCGGGAGGCGGAGCTTGCAGTGAGCCGAGATCGCGCCACTGCACTCCAGCCTGGGCGACAGAGCGAGACTCCGTCTCAAAAAAAACAAAAAAAAAAAACAAAAAAACAAAATTGTATGTGCATGGTAGAGGGTTGCTAATTACAGGCACAATGTTGTACGGAAGATCTATAGAACTTGACAGTCTTGTAAAACTTTATATTTGTTGAATAGCAATTCCCCAGTTTCTCTTTCTCCTCAGCCCCTGGCAACCACCATTATATTGTTTCTATGAGTTTGACTATTTTAGAAACCTCATATAAGTGGAATCACGTGGTGTTTGTCCTTCTGTGACCACCTAACTTCACTTAGCATAACGTCCTTCAGGTGTATCTATGCTGTCGTATATGGCAGGATTTTCTCCTTCTTTAAGGCTAATACTCCTCTGTCTCTTTCTCTCTCTCTCTCTCTTATATAAATGATAAAATGTTAATATCCAAAATATATAAAAAGCTCCTACAACTCAATAGCAAAACAACCAATCAAAATCACACACACACACAGCGCACACATGTGGGTATCACATTTTCTTTATTCATCTGTCAATGAACACTTGTTTCCATATCTTTGCTATTGGCAATAGCACTACAATGAACATGACAGCATTAATATTTATTTGAGATGCTGATTTCAGTTCTTTTGGATATATACTCAGAAGTGGGATTGCTGGATCTTATTGTAATTCTATTTTTAATTCTTTAAGGAAACTTCATACAGTTTTCCATAGCAGCTGCACCATTTTATATTCCCACTAACACTGTACAAGGGCTCTAAATGCTCCACGTCCTTTGTTATCCTTTTTTTTTTTTGACAATAGACATCCTGATAGGTATGAAATGGTATCTCATTGTGATTTTGGTTTGCATTTCCTAATGAATAGTGATATTGAACATTTTTCATAAACTTATTGGCCACTTGTATGTCTTCTTTGGAGAAATATCTTTTAAGTCTTTTTGCCATTTGGGGTTTGTGTGTGTGTGTGTGTGTGTGTGTGGTTTTGATTGGCTGTTTTGCTATTGAGTTTTAGGAGCTTTTTATATTTTTGGATATTAACCTTTTATCACTTATATAATTTGCAAATATTTTTTCCCATTCTGTAGGTTGCCTTTTCACTCTGTTGGTTGTTTATTTTGCTGTGCAAAAGTTTTTTAGTTTGATGTAATCTCACTCATTTATTTTTGCTTATGTGGTTTATGCTTTTGGTGTAATATCCAAGAAATCATTGCCTAGACCAATGTTACACAGTTTTTTCTCTATATTTTCTTCTAGGAGTTTTAAAGATTCAGGTCTCATGTTTAAATTTTTGTTGATTAACTATTTTAGGTTAATTTTTGTGTACAGTGTAAGATAAGGGTCCAGTTTCATTCTTTTGCATGTGAAGATCCAATTTTCCCAACACCATTAGTTAAAGAGACTATCTTTTCTCTATTGTGTATTATTGGCACCCAAAGATCAGTTGACTGTGTATGCTGTGGGTTTATTTCTGGGCTCTCTATTCTGCTCATTGTTCTACATGCCTGTTTTTATATCAATATTATACTGTTTTAATTAGTGTAGCTTTGTAATATGTTTTGAAATCAAGAAGTGTGATGCCTTCAGCTTTGTTTATCTCTCTCAAGATAGCTTTGGCTATTTAGAGTATTTTGTAGTTCAATACGCATGTTAGGAATACTTTTTCTATTTTTGTTTAAAAATGGGATTTTAATAAGGGTTGCGTTGAATCTGTAGATCACTTTGAATAATTTGGACACTTAAAAATATTAAGTCTTCTAAACCATGAGCACAGGATGATTTCCTATTTATTTGTGTCTTTAAAATCTTTGATCAATGTTTTATAGTTTTCGGTGTACAAATCTTTGACCTCCTTGGTTGAGTTTATTCCTAAGTTTTGTTTTTCTTTTGATGCTATTGTGAATAAAATTTTGTTTTCTTAATTTCCTTTTTGGATAGTTTGTTGTTTGTGTGTAGAAACATAACTGATTTTTGTATGTCGCCATTGTGTTCTATGACTTCACTGAGTTTGTTTATTAGTTTGTTTATTAGTTACTGATTGGCTGTGCCTCTGGATGTATCAGGCTTGGTTTTATTCTTTAGAGAATGCCTTTGATTGATACTTTTTAATTTCAATTGTTCTCTTTTTCAGTCACGATGAACCGCCAGTTCAGAAACAATGCGTCCTGCTGTGTGCATGGCTCAATTTGGTGCCTTGGCCAGCATATTGGAAATAAATGATGAAATCAGTCCTAGTAGCCCATTGCAGATGCCGCCACATTGCAGCATCCTAAGACAAGGGCATTTGTCTGCAGCTTTTCCAGGAAGAGGCCCCTGGCAAAGCTCATCAAAAGAAGGCAAGGCTGCCAAATGTTTTGCTCTTTCTTGACATGATTATGGAGGCCATTTTGTGATGATTTTTAAAATAAATCTGAGTTTATTCCTTTTTTCACTAGGCTCTTAACCCCTTGGTTACACAGTCATGAAGAGGGCACAGAGGTGCAAGTCATGTTTTAAAAGACTTTGAGATCAAACAAATACAAGGAGAATTGTTCCATCTTGATTATGCACACCTCTCCCTTGTCCCCACTGCTCTGGGTATTAGACTCCTCAGCATAGTCTGAATAGAACATGAGCAAGCCTAGCTCAGCATCTTTACAGACATCTTCTGACCTTTGGATTCTCTCTTCTAACCTCCATGCCCAATGGTTCTACCTCCTCCAGAAAGCCTTCCTGATCGTCCTGGCTTTCTCTGGTCTCAGGTGCCTCAGAACTGATAGTTCATGGCCTATGTACATATGCCACTTTTTTATATGTCCCATATCTAACCTTAGGTGTTGGTTTATTTTTTCATGTAAGCCCACTACATTTCCCCAATCTGTGGACTTTCTGAAGTCACAGACCGTGTCTGACTCATCTCCATGTCCTCAGAGATTTGCTCTCAGTAAGCACTCTGCAAATTTTTGTTGAATCTGTAAGATCATCCAACAATTTAGGGCAGCTTTACTTTAGAATTTGAGCCAACATTCTTTCCCAATTAACCCAGAGCTCCCACCTTTCACCCATAGATCTTTTGGATCAAGTCTCTCTTCTAGGCCTTCAGCACAAGGGAAAGCAGAAAAAGTATAGGACTAGTAGGTAAGAGTCCTGGGTTCAATCTAATATCTGTCTATTACTCATTGAATGAGTCATTGTATGTCTCCCAAAAATAGTTTTTTCAACTGCACAACGGTTGTTGTTGCACTACACAAGTCGTTTTAAGGATTCAGTGAAGTAGTGTACTCCTGAAATCTTGGAGACAGGTAGAACCCAAAAAGGCAACTTTATGCTTCTTTTTCCTATTCCACTTGTAGGCACCACAATTTTTTTGTTTCTTTCCATCCATATCTGACCCATTCACATTACTACTTACAAAACTCACCTCAGCACATGATGTTCTTGCCTATAGCAAACAGCGGCCTCCAGAAGTGTAAATTTTATAGCTGTCAATGGAGTCATTCAAGAATACCAGGGTCAGGTCTAAGTCTGACATCTACAGCGAGGGTTCAGAAACAGTGATAAAAGCCAAACAGCCCCTCTATTACTGAAGAGAGTCAATATTCCTGGAGAGATTCATGTTTGCAGTAGGAACATCTATATGGTAACAACAAAAAGGTGTATACAGATGGAATTGGTGCAAATTGTACTGTATTTACTCTGTAAAGATCCAGTGTTTGTCTCTCTTTGTTGACAAGGCTTGTAGCACACAAGCATTCTATATCTCTTCTCTATGGCTAAGGCCACTTGGGGGAATTCAGAGTACTTCTACAGTGTGTGTGTGTGTGTGTGTGTGTGTCTGTGTGTGTGTGTGTGTGTGTGTGCACATGTTATATAAATACAGCATGGATTCTTCATCTTTCCACTATTTGATATGCAGAATTTATGTAATGTGGGTATTCATATTAACTCTTTATTCTAGATATAGGGGATCTCATAAATGAGTCAAAGAAAAATATCCTTGGTGCCAGAATGCTGGGAGGGTCAAACCCATGTGAGGCTTTTCTGGAGCTCTTATACAATGCAAAATGCCCACAGTCCAGAAGACAAGGTTATTAGGTGAGGACTTAGAAGACAAAAACGCATGTGGATTGGAGGCAAATATTACAGTGACAGGTTACTCCTCCCAGCTTTCCTATAAATACCACTTCTCATGGGATGTGAGTTGCTATGGTGATGGAGGTAGGGTGATCACTGAACCTAGAGGGTAATAGGAAATGTTACTATAGGCTATAGCTTCTCTACTCTCCTGCCATGCCTCCTTCACCTCATCCCTTCTCAGCCACACAGCCTCTCAAGCTTTCTACCTTCTACCTTAAAGCCACTGCAACCTCTTCTCTGCACATTTCTACCTAGTAGTCACTTCCAGTTGCTCCTTTTTTGATTGGTCCCTTTCAGGGTGAGAGCATCTTAGGATCACCTCCAGATTTCAGATTTGACTTCTCTCCCCTTGAAAATCCTGTACTGCAGGCCTAAGGCAAAGGAGGCACCCAGGTTTCTGGGATACTAACCCTGCTAGGACTTCTGAGCATTTGGATCTCTAATTTCCAAAAGAGAAAGCTGGACACCTTACAAACATATCCTCTTCTGTAAAATTCTCTCATTGGATTAGAGCTCAGTCTGATACTTTAGAAGAATATACTTTCTTTGTCACTAAATGAGGAGCTCAATGGTCCCTAGCTAGCTGTTGAGTTCCACATGAATTCACCTGCGTGAGACAGAGGTTGGGACTGAGGCTGCAGGCTCAGCAAAGAAGGACAGTGTGATGTGGCTGCTTAGTAAGTCTGCAGCATCTTGGTCGGCCTTGCTAAAAGGGAAGAGCTCTAATGAGTGGGAGGGCCTGGGTAGCCCCATTCCACCTTGTGCCGGTCAGCCCATCCGTTGGATCATCACACCCACAATTACAAGTCTCTGCTTTATGGAAGACAGATAGCCTGAGTCCACAACGGAAAGAGAAACAGGGCGGATGAAGGGTCAGACGTGTAACCAATGTGAAGAAACTGGGAATTTGTGGCTTGTAGGAGAAAAGCCATTCGAGGTTCCATAAGAGCTGCCTCCATTTATCTGAAAGGTGGTCATTTGGAAATTAGATCAATTACATTCTATGTGAAAACTAAAACCAATGGCTAGAGATAATAGGAAGTTAATTTTGGCTCAAAATTAAGTGCACCTTCTCTAAAAAATAGAACTGGCTCCTCTCAGTGGATGGGGCTGCTTCGTGAAGCAAAGACCCCCCTACACACATACACCAGTAGGAACATTCAAGCAGAGGTCCGATGACAAACCGTTAAGAGGTTGGCCTAAGAGATTCCAACTGCCGGGGCCCAAACCTGATGACTTCTGAAAGCCTTCTCAATTTCTGAATTTTGATACCAAAAGAGAGTCCAGAACCTAATTCCAAAGAGCATCCTCTCCCCTGCCTCCCTTTCCATCACTAGCACACTAATTTTCCGTCCTTCGGTGCCGGTGGGAAGCAAGACTCCATGAGCGCTGGTAAGTGAGACAAGGCTCTGCCCAGCCCTCTCAGCATGCTTGGCAATTAGCTGGACTCCAGCCTTCCAGGACTTACAAGCTCTCAGCAGGTTGTGCTACTCCACCAGTGCTTATTTAGAACCCAGGGAAGGAGGCAGCCACAGGTAGCAGGAGCTTAATTCTGAACCCATGCTAACCAAACATTAACATTTGCATTTAAAAACAAGAGAATGAAAAAGAGCGATAAAAACTCTACTCAATTAAAGCTGTTTGCAAATGCAAATATGCCTGACACCAGAGAGAAAGGGACTCCTGAGCAGCCACCCCTCTCTGCTGACATTTGTGACCAGACAGAAAAGGGGAGTGTATACATGTTCCGGGAGAAGAAAATGGGATGGGTTGTGGGGTGGAGGATGAGGAGGGACAGAAAGATAATTTTGTTCTATACCATGAAACCTATAATTTCCCTCTGACATGAAAATTAGCTCTGTAGCTAATTAGCTTTCTAATATCATTTGCTGCCACAGAAGGGATAAAAGTTTATGAATTTATGAAGCTACCTGGAAAAGAAAAAAGAACAGCAAGTTTGCAAGAGGGGATTATCTGATTGAAATCGCTGGGGCCATTTCAGGGGATCGGGTCTGTGGCTGCCTTTGTGCCCTACCTGGTGCTGTGTCTATACACCCTCTCCGCTGTGGCACCTCCTGGCTTCCCTAAGGAGCCTCCTGTCTTTGCAAAGTCCTACTGGAAAGTGTCTCCTCATACTGTGCTGGCCTGTGTCCTCTGCAGCTCCTGCGGCTGGTCCTCATTGTGTCTCTTGAGTGGCAGAGCTCACTTTCCCTCCCCCTGCCTAGAACAAGCCTTCTGTGGCTTGAAGGCATATACGGATGAGGCTGTGAGTCTGCTTGGCAGCTGGCCTGCTTACCCTATCAAACATCTTCCCCTCTCTGGGTGGCTCCAGCCTCTTTTGCCTTCCTAGCAAGTTCACTGTGATTCACTTTGGTCAAGAGCCTTCCAGAAGCTTCGGGAACTCAGCCTGGCCATGGGTGGTTTCTCTTATTTTTATTTTCTTTAAAATATGATCATAGCTTATGTTAGCTTATGTTTACAGATCGCATATTATGTGCCAAACATGTCATGCGCTTTATTCCATTTAACCATCATAGGAACTCCAGGAGTTATGTTAGATTATCATTCCCACTTAACAGATGAGAAAACTGAGGCTCAGAGAGGTTGCAGACATGGTAAGTTATATAGCCAGGATTTTGAACCCAGGTCTGTCATTTGTTATCAAAACCACTACCTCACCCATGCAGGGCCCTTTGCAGCTCATTAATGATTACTTTCACTGATTTTGTGCTTTGCCCAATCCTCAGGATACAGGCGAGGAATGTGAGCTCCACAGTGGTTGAGTGACCTGCCCCTTGTCCACAACTGGCCATCAGTGGGTCTGGGGTTGGAACACAGACTCTGTTCCATGTTTTCTGTGCCTCAGCACATTAACATACACCTGCTAAATATTTTGCCCTAAAATTGTTTTCCTTGGATTAAAAAAGTCTCAAGATAATTATGACTTCCATTAAATATAACCAAAAAGTGTAACACATGAGATTAACACAGAGCAGATTTTGAATTCTTGTCTGTAATTAAACCTATTTTTAAGGACACTTCCCGTGGGCTCCTAAACATAATGTAATTGTACTTCACGGCTTCCTCCATGCAGGTAGATATCAGCTCGTGGCCACATGTAACTACAGCTTTGGGTCCAGACCATCACCATCCAGGCCCTGAGTCTTCAAAGAAGCCCAAGAGGCCACAAAGCCCTGCCCAGCTCACTGTCCACACAAAGTATTCTCCTGCCCTCTCTCCTGCTCCCCACTCACCAGTACCTGCCAGCTTTAAGGGTGGATTTGCGCAGTGACTAAAACTCCCACATTGAGCCCTAAGTTCTCAGATCTGTTATCTCTTGGGCTGGGGTCCACTGTGGTTCCTCTTTGGCTTCTCCAACCAAGACTGGACCCCCTACCACATTCTCCCTATAATCTGACCCTGACATTTCCCAGCTTTCCTGATGCCCACAGTTTGCAATACCTCAACCCCAAATAAACACTTTAAAAATAAAGAAAAATGTCAGAGCAAGACGCCGTCTAAAAAATAAATAAAATAGAAATAAAATAAAATAAAATAAAAATAAAGAATAATGTCATCCATTTTTCTAGTAAAGTCCACAATACATCAAATCCCCATTGAGTAAAACTGGCCCTTTGGTAGAAGTCATCAATTAAGCTGAATTTTAAAAAATATCTGTATCATTATCATTCTCTTTCTAAATACTGTTAGGAATTACTGGTCCTTAAATGATTTCATTCACTAATTGTAATAAATTTATTTTGGGATGTCTCAGAAAACAAATTTGAAGATGAACAAAGCAATGCTTCTTAATACTGAAATTGCTAAACTTCTCATAGAATATAAAAAGAAAATTACTTTTAAAACATACTCTTCCAGGTTATGGAGCTTAGGGGACTGATTGCAACTCTTACGTGGCTACTTTTACTAAAAGTTTGTGGTATCCAATAATGGTACTCTTAAAGAGTAATTAACATCTTCAGAATAGGATTCATGAATATTACTCACCACAGCTTATGGAATCCAAACAAAAGCACAGCCAAGAGCCCAAGGCATGGTTGATATGCAGGAAATAGCCAGACCGGGCTGTTTGGTCAGCAGCCTCAACGCTCCAACTGGAGACTGGAATGGGACTCAAAGGGGCCTGGGAGTACGCTTCCCAAAACATGCCAAAGATGGTCATCTGGCTCATGAAATCTGGAAATTCAATTTCTTCGTTCCCAATAGTTCCCTTAAAAAAGTCAGTTTAATAAGTATTAAGAGTGCATCCAGTTTTGATGCTTTCCTGTGTACTTAAAAATATTACATACCGGCCTTCTGTTTTCATATAATCTCCATTACATAGTTGGGCTTTGCCCACATTTTGGCAATGATGTCTGTCTTTCAAAATTTGCTTTCCTCATAAATAAAGAAGTGAGTCCCTGTTCTCTAGGCAGCCTCTCCTTTTACCTCCTAGCTGGGCTCAACCCTGCCATTCCCTTCCTTAGTCCTCTGAAACTGGGTGCCACCTGAAGTAGATTTACTGCCCTGTTCTTTTGGTGAGTTCTCCGTGTATCTCTCATCCGCCTCCTCATTTCTTCTGTGGACTTCGCATTCAGATGACACCTCTGAGGCTGTTCTGGCAGCCTATCCTCAGAAAGACCTCCTTGGGCCCAGCTGCTTCCGGAGATATGATAGAAAGTGGAATTGGGTGGGAAGGATGGTTTTAGAAAACTTGAATGCAAATGATATGCAAATGATGCCGCTAACAAGCTGTGTGACCCGAGGAAAATCACACAGCATCTCTGAATCTTTAATTTGGTGTTCTGTAAAAGGGAGATTCTCACCCCAACTCCCCTCTGTTGGAGCAAGATGGTCGTGAAATGACAAAAGCAAAGGAGCTCTGTAAACCACAAAGAGCTGTCCAGAGGTGAACAGATGTTATTTATTCTCCTAGCAACATCACTGCTTTCATCTGGGCAGCTGTTAGCAGTGGCATTATTCTTCCCCCGCCAGGTCCCAGCGTTCCCATCTCTTCTCTCATCCTACTCCAGGAGGGCCCATCCCAGTGACCCCAGTTTCAGTTTCACAGAAGGTGCAGCTGGGTCCTTGTTCTCTGCAGCTGAAGCACTCAGTTTGCCAGAAGCCTGC
The DNA here is from genome assembly GCF_008728515.1 of Papio anubis. Lineage (NCBI taxonomy): Eukaryota > Metazoa > Chordata > Mammalia > Primates > Cercopithecidae > Papio > Papio anubis. The sequence continues at coordinate 68,714,132 of NC_044988.1, forward strand.
CCCTCAGATAACTTCTTGAAATGCCGTTAAAGCATGCCCAACTTCCTCTCAGTTCCTGAAGCAAAACACAAGCAGCTGGCAAGTGGTTAACCCAAGCCACCCTCACCACAGCACCATCACACATATTTGGGGACAACAAAATGATGCTAACAGGGCTTAAGCTTTGAGGTGTGATGGGCCCAGGTTTGAATCCTGCCCTCAACCATTACCAGCAGTGTGATCTTAGGCAAGTCTCTTAACTTCTGTGAGCCTCAGTTTTCTCATCTATAAAATGAAATAATAATACGTCACGGGGCACTCGGTAGGTGATGATCATTATGATGATGATAATAATATGACAGAAACGCGGGGAGCTTGTTAGACAGCGTTTAGTTTACTGCTGCTTTTATTGGGACTGTTAATACTTCCTAATAACTCATTAGGCAAGTTCAAGATTTCCTGGGACCAGTGTACCATTTGAAGGTCTGGGGAGAGAAACCCTGCACAGTCCCCCTAGATGACCTGCTTTTTTCCTAGGGTCTCATCCAAGATAAATCCCATTTCTCATACCATGCTCCATATCTCCAGAAAATTGAATTAATACAAATAAAACTCTTGGAATAATTCCAAACTGAGACACTCACTGTTCCCCAAATAAGCCCCTCATAGTCTTGCCTCTGGGTGCATGTTCACACAATCCCCTCCACCAGGACAGCCTGTCCCCCTTGCAGTGCCAATAGGCATATGCCAATCTTTCATACCCATCTTTCCTGTCTCATCAGCTCAGCCTTGCCTAGTACTCAGAGTTCTTGGCAAACATGTCTTCTCTCTCTCTCTGCCCTGATGCCTCCAGGAGGCCAGAGGCCCTGCTACCATCTCCCGGGGAGAAATCAGAGTGGGGCTTAAGGGGAGGAGGGGCTGTGGGAGGTGGTACCAAAAACTGATGCAGGAAGAAGAGAACCAGGAAGCAGAAAGATGAATGACTGAAGCCAGGGAAAATTTGCATCAGAGGGTCACTCTGTGTTAGGACAGGATTTTCATGAAGGGAAAATTCAGTTTAGTGTAAGAAATCAAACAAGAGAAGCGCTATGGGGAGTCTTTACCCAGAATAGATGCAAAATATCTTCACAGGGCTTCCCATGTGCAATGTTCTACAAGGCCATTATTAAAATTCATAAATGAGGAGAAGCTAGTTGATAACCCAGAATAACATTAGTGTTCGATCAGTGCAGAAACAATAATCAATAAGGCCAACAGGAGAGGCTCAGAGAACAGCAGAGACATTCACACTGCTGCGGGCCTCTCCTCCTCCGGGTGATTTCTGTGGGTTTCATGTTTCTTTATCCCTGCAGTATCCCGTGTATCATGATTGTACTCTTACAGGTTCCTTGGGGACAGAGCTGAGTCTGTTTCCTGCTTGTCTTCTTGATGTCTCACACAGGGCCAGCCACAGAGACCGTCTCCATAACCGGGTGCTAGACCATGCCTCCTGCTCATGTTCCCTCACACCTGAGTGAGCCTTTCTGCATTGAAGGCCTAGTCTGCAGTCTCTGGGCTTTGACTCTGAAGCCAGTCTCTTTTCATGGCAGCTCAACCATCATGCTGGCTGAGAGGTCTCAGTGAATATCTGTTGACAGAGATCTCGCACACCCCTGGTCTCTTAACTTACCTGTCAAACTCTGGCAGGAATGCCTCCTCAACCCCACCTGTCCTCCAACTCTGAATCCTATCCTGGCCCAAGGTAGAGGGAAGAACAAGATCTTGGTGTAGGCATCAACCAACATAGCAACTCACTCAATTCTGACTTCATATCCAGGAGATTTTTCACTATCTAGTCCATGTTATAAAAATGGATTTAAGGCTGGGTGAGGTGGCTCATGCCTGTAATGCCAGCACTTTGGGAGGCCAAGGCAGGCAAATTACGAGGTCAGGAGTTCGAGACTAGCCTGGTCAACATGGTAAAACCCCATCTCTACTAAAAATACAAAAAATTAGCCAAGCGTGGTGGCGCATGCCTGTAATCCCAGCTACTCAGGAGGCTGAGGCAGGAGAATCGTTTGAACCCAGGAGGCAGAGGTTGCAGTCAGCCGAGATCACGCCATTGCACTCCAGCCTCGGCAATAGAGTGAGACTCCATCTCAAAAAAAAAAAAAAAAAAAAAAATGGATTTAGAGGACAATCACCTTAATAAATCACCTGTTTTTATTTCTGCTTGTTCCAGTACAAACATAACTTTTGTATAGCACAAAACCTTAGAATTACAATTTGCATTCTGATTTTTTTTTTTTTGCTTCATAATATAATTATTTTTTCCCCCTATGCTGTTTTTTAGTCCTTGATAGTTACATAATATTTGCATTGGGTCAATGTAGCACAATTTACTTAACCAGCTCACTAGTTTTTGGTGATTTCCAAATTGGTGCTAAAATTACATTGCAATGATGATCTTGGTGGATATTATTTTTCTGAAGTTAGAATTATTTTCTAAGGATAGATTTTCAGAAAAGGAATCAATGAATTAAAGAATATGAGTGTTCTTAAAACTCCTAATATATAGTGCCAAATTAAAGTTAGTGGGGGTATTTTTAACTAATTTATGTTGCCATGAGCAATATATAAGTATTTCAGTTTCATCACAATGTCACCTATATTGGGTGTCATGATTATTTAACATTTTTGCTAATTTAGAATGTATAAGTGATATCTCATTTTGAAAAAAATTTGCCCTTCTTTAATCACTGGTGAGGCTGGCAGATTTCTCTTATGTTTCTCTTATGCTCACATCTCCTCTTGGAGATCTTGACAGTGCTAGAATTTCTGCTCTGGTGGTGAAGACACCCAGTGTTTTGGTTCTTGCATTTATAACCTGTGCTCCTTCACTCTGGCTTTTTCCCCTAGTTGCTCATCTCTTTGACACAACTTGATCTCACATTTGTCAACCATTTTACCAAAGTCTAAAAACTTGGGTAGGGATTTATAATCATGGATTAAGAGAATGTCAGATGCAGTTAATAACAAGTTTAGGTTCCAGAGCAAACTCTGGTATTTTCTTGTTTGTTCATTTTTTAAACTATGCGACATTAACTTCACTTTTTCTCTCTGGGGCCTCTCTTTTCTCACTTGCAGAAAAGAGTAATACCACTTACCCACTTACCCACTTACCCTATAGTGTTGTCTGAGCACTTTGAGCCTTATAAAACAAGGGTCAGCCAAATTTTTCTGTAAAGGGCAGATAGGAAATATTTTAGGTTAGCAGGTCATCTGGTCCTTGTCACACTACTATATTCTGCCACTGAAACATGAAAGTAGTGTAAACAATAGTAAAAATAAACTAGCATGGCTATTGTTCAATAAAGTTTTCTTTATAGATACCAAAATTAATTTATTTTACCTATAAATGCATAATTTATACTTTATACTGACATTTTAAAAATATAATATATAACATTGCATATTATGACATAATAAGGACATGTATAATTATGTGTAGTATATTTTATACTTATATGTAAATTATATAATTACATCTGATTATATTTTTTAAATTTTGTATAATTTCCATTATATACAATGTGTTACAGAATACTGTTGTTTTGATTTTCTTCTGACTATTTAAAATTGCAAAACCCATTTTTTGCTCATAGGCTGGACAAAAACAGGGAGCAGGCTGGATTTGACCCATGAACTCTAGCTCGGCCAGCCACTTCTCTCAAGTCCTAACCAGCTTGAGATCTCATGGGATAGTCAAAACAAATCAATACTCAGGACAGGCAATAGTACTGCCCCTGATTTTTAGTAGAGAAAACAAGGGACAAAGAAAGTTAAATGACTTGTCCAAGATCGCACAGCCAGTATAAGGAAGGGCTGGAATTGGGATCAGATCTGGCTAACTCCAAATCCCAAGCAATGTGGTTGTGGCCAGCTTCCTCCCCAGTCATTGGTCCCAGTCCTGGGCCAACTCCCTTGTGTCAGTATCTATTCCCAGATCCCTGAGTTTCCTGACCCATGGTTGAGGGCCTCCTTCCTCAACCTGTTCCACACTGACCCCAACCAAGGCCAGAGACTAACATGGCCCCACATCAGAAAAAAACAAACCCAGTCTTTCTACTTTCTACAAAAAGCCTCTTTATCCTCCAACCACAAAGTCACGTATTTGTAGAATCAAGCACCAAATTTCCACATTCATGGAGATGTTTAGTAGTATATAGACAAGACTCAAATCTGTCTGCCACAAACACTCTGCAAACATTCACTTGACCAGTCAGCTCTGATTATCAGTCTTGTCCCTATGACATGTGACCACAATCACATTTTTCTGTTTTGTTTCCTTTTGATGAGTCCCATACTCTTCGAGGACAAGACCAGCATCAGTAGAAAAATCACTACCTTGCAAACAGGAAATCCTACGACAACAAGAGCCCACGTCGTCTGGTGGAACAAGAAAAGGCTTTTGCAAATGGTAACCAGAGTTCAAGAGGTGGTTCTGCCACTAATGACCTGACTTCCCTGAGGTTTAGTTTCTCAGCTGAAAATGAACACAATTAGCTTTAAATGAGAAGATATTTGTAAGTATCTTTTGTAAACTGTAGACCTATATACAAATACTAGGTAATGATGCTGTGATAAGGCTTGTACAATTTCAAACTAACACTTTAACTTGAATTACGACTTTGTCAGCTCTATTCAAGATGTAATCCTTGTCAGCTTCTACAGAAATTCAAAGGCAATGTTTCCAGGAGATTTTTTTTTTTTTTTTTTTTTTTTTTTTACCCCAAGGCTTACTTTCTTTCCTGCATGAATGGGAACTGAATTCATTATGAATTCCTCTGGCACGAGCACAAATCCAGGGTGTATGCAGTTTGAAGTGACAAATGATAGGATGCTGTTTCAGGGGCTTGTGTGGGGGCGGGCAGCACCAGCAGAGGAGTGAACTCCATTGTCCCAGGCAGTGGCACCGGTAGCCTCTGTGTGGCACCAAGGCCGCCACCTACAAAGAGCACATCACAAAGCCTCCCCCAGTATCAGCACTCATGCTGATAGGGCTCTGAAATCCCAGGGATGTCAGATACACACCCTACCCAGCCTTTATAGGAACTCAGTCACCTATACAAGAATCCTTGCCTTGGGTTCTGATCACAGCCTATTCAGAGCTAAAAGAGATCCTGCATTACCTGGTCTAATCTATTTCATTTCACTTATGGGGAAACTGAGGCTCATATAGTAAAAGTGACTTGCTCAAGTTATAGAAGCCTTAGCATTAGAAGACTTTGGTATAAGTTTTTGTTCTGCAACCAACTAGCTATGTAAACTTGGTCAGATTATCCTCATTGAAAGACGACTAACTCTATCATCAATAAAAACTAGCATTTTGATAGGACTTGAGGGTTCATCAACTGTATTCACAATCTAATACTTACCATAAACATTAAGACAGGGCAGGCATTGTAGGAATCTGCATTTTCTCTAAGAAGAAAGAGAAGCTCAAAGAAGCAAAGTGATTTTCAGGTTTTCACAGCTAATAAAGGGAAACTTACACCTACCTTCTGGCTCCAAATATTGTGTTTTCTCCATCAATGAATACTGTTTAATTTCCTCAGTAATAAAACATTTAAAACTTGTCTTGTAAGGCCTGAAGGACATATGTAAAAGTACACTTGATCACTGGTTCCCAACATTTTGAAAATAGGGAAGTGTATTGGTTATCTATTTATGGAGAATAAACCACCCCCAAACTTAGCAGCTTATAACAGCAAACATTTATACTCTCATACAGGTTCAGAGTCAGGGACATGGAAACAGCTTACCTGTGAGATTCTAACTCAAAATCACTCACAAAAATGCAGTCAGGCCATCAGGGCTGCAGTCATCTCAAGACTTGCCTGGGGCTGGAATCCTCTTCTAGACCTCTCTTGTGGTTGGCAGCAGGCCTCAGTTCTTCACTGGATGTTGGACTTTGGAGCGAGACCCCCAATCCTCTCCATAGGCTGTCTGAGTGTCTTTTTGATGTGGCAGCTGGCTTTCTTTAGATTAAGGGATCAAAGAAAGAGATACAGAGAGAGAAAGAAAGAGAGAGAGACAGAGAGTGAGAGAGAGAGAGAGAGAGGGAGAGAGAGAGAGAGAGAGAGAGAGAGAGAGACTACCCAAGATGGAAGCCACAGTCTTTTTATAACCTAATATCAAGGGTGATATACCATCACTTCTGCAGTATTCTATTCATCAGAAACATGTCACTAAGACTAAGTCCAGCACACACGGAAAGGGGAGAGCATTACACAATGATATGAATGTCAGGAAATGAGGATCATGGGGGCCATCCTGGAGGCTGGCTACCATAAGACCCCTTCATCATTCTAAAATCTTTGCTGACTCCCACAAGATCAAGATCATTTTTTTTTTTTCTAATGGAGTCTCGCTCCTGTCATGCAGGCTGGAGTACAGTGGCATGATCTTGGCTCACTGCAACCTCTGCCCCCCAGGTTTAAGCAATTCTCCTTCCTCAGCCTCTCGAGTGGCTGTGATTACAGACGCCTGCCACCATGTCTGGCTAATTTTTGCATTTTTAGTAGAGATGGGGTTTCACCATGTTGACCAGGCTGGTATCAAACTCCTGACCTCAGGTGATCCACCCACCTCAGCCTCCTAAAGTGCTGGGATTATAGGCGTGAGCCACCACACCCAGCCAAGATCATAATTTTTATATCATCTGTTTGACTGAAAAACAAAGTAGATTAATCTATATGAAATTGCCCAGGTTTACCTGTTTGTGACCCACAAAAATGGCAATTTCATATGATTCAAGCTAATTTATCATCTCTTGAAGCTCTCAGGTATTCATGAACACTTTTTGATGATGCTGTACTTCATTAATTGCAATAGCATGTGTGTTCTTAGGGAAAAATGTTAATATTTATAGTTGGAGGTATGTTATTTATTCAGTCTTCAGACAGCAACTGGTGAGAAATGGGTTTATGGCTTCTCCTCACCTCTCTAGAATTAACTGCATAGGCCCCTAGGGGTCCACAACCCAAAGACTTAATCATTGCACAAGCTGGATGTAAGATACAACTAACTCTAGTAGATGCCAAATGTCCTTTCTATGACAACATACTGCCTTCCAGTAGGTGTCTTTATCAGACAAGTAACAGCCCGTTCTGTTAAAATGAACAATTCTAATGAGTCAGTTCTGATTTGCTAATAGCTGCCCCAGATCAATCAGAGGCTTTTTGTTATAATTCTCAGAACCGAAGCAATAAACTGGAAGGAATTGTATCATTTATCACATGGTGTGGTGCCTCATGCCTGCAATCCCAGCAATTTGGGATGCCGAGATGGGCAGATTGCTTGAGCTCAGGAGTTTGAGACTGGCCTGGGCAACATGGCGAAACCCCATCCCTACCAAAAAAATACAAAAATTAGCCAAAAGTGGTGGTGTGCACCAGTAGTCCTAGCTACTTGGGAGGCAAAGGTGGGAGGATCACTTGGCCGGAGAGGTTGAGTCTGCAGAGAGCCATTATTGTGCCACTGCACTCCAGCCTGGGTGACAGAGTGAGACATTGTCTCAAAAAAGGAAAAAAAAAAAAAAAAAAAAAAAAAAAGCTAATTTATCATTTTAGTCTCCTAACTTTTGAGAGACAGTGCTTGGGCCATCAGTCTGCTGCATCCTCACTGATTTTCAGTTAATGCTCTTACTATGAATACTAGTCCATAAAAAGTAGCTGATATCAATGGTTCAGTTCAAGGAACTGCTGTCCTACACAGTTACTGAGAAACTGCTATGGGCAGAAACTACTCCAGCTTCTGGGGATTCAGTGGTGAATGAGACAGGATCTTTGCTGTCATATATTTTACATTCTTACAATTCCCACACCTAGCTTTCTAGAAATATAGATCCTTGGGATCCACTCCAGATTTATTCACTTTTAAAGCCCTGCAGATGACTGATAATAGCTAAGTTTATGTCCAGCATTTGAGAAACAGTGGTCCATATTTCAGTTCTCAACTTCTTCATCTCTCGTTTACTCCATACCCCACAGCAATGCTTTCTGCCCTCACTGCTTCACAGAGATTGGTCTTGTTAACATCAATGAACTCCTGATAACTGACTCCATGGATTCCTTCCAACTTCATTTTACTTTCTCCTTCGTGGCATGTCCTGCTTCTTGAAATTCTCCTCCCTCGGTTTTTGAAAGCATTCCCTTTGAGTCCTCCTCCTGCCTTCACTCTGGTTACTCCCTCTCAGTGTCCTACTGCTGACCCTCTTCCTTTCCCACTTGATAAACAATGGGGTTGCTCAGCACACCAGTCTCAGTCATTGCTTCTCACTCTCCAAGGAACCCCTGAGCAAATTCCCCTGTACTCCTGCTTTAACTAGTCTATGTCGATGACTTGAAACCCTGTCTAGGAGACCTCACTCCCCAACACCAGTAGCACTCATTAGCACATAACACTCCACAGACCCAAGGATGCAGCCCAACTTGAAAGAAACAGAAACCCATGCTCCCTTCCCAGAGAATGAACTACATCTTTGTTTTAGAGAGGTCACCAGGTGAGAGTGGACTTCTGCAAAGATGAGTGCTAAACAATATTTTTATGTTTTAAATTCTGAGCCTGAGGGGGAACAGGGGATAAAAGCTATTGATTGAGGGACAAAAAGAACAAGGAAGAGAATTGGGTGGCATGAATGTGACATTGTTTGCATATGTATTTGTGTGTGTATATGTATATTATTTTTGGGTATATGTATATTATATATAGTATATATAAAATATATGTGTGGCTACATAGGAGACAATAATTGTACCTACCTCACATGGTTATTATGAACTAATGTAAATAAAATACTGAACAATGTACCTGGTGCATAGTAAGTATGCATTCTTGTTAGCTTCGTTCCACTGTCTCCAAAATTTTACCTGCTTAAGCAAATACAAGAAATTTCTGTTTGAGTCAGATCCAGTTGCTAAGCTTAACTTTAGGCTAGAGAGTGGATAACTGCACTCCTGAAATTGCATGCATAATTTTATATAAATATGCATATGTTTGTTTTTCTAAAGATGGAATCCTTTATTTTCATGAAATTCTCAGAGTTTTTGTCTCTAAAAATGTCCAGAATGCTTAGATATCATCTGCTGGTCAACATTTCAACTATCATTACTAATCTTTCTCATTCGTAAACACACTATTTCCCATCAAGACCTAGACCAGTCACTCAAAGATACTCCTTTCTAAGAAAATTAGTGGAGTCCTCCTGCATGCATGCGTTCATTCATTTGTGTAATAGGCAATTATTTGCGATGACTCTATACCTGACATTGTGCTAAGCCCAGGGCACAGTGAAACACGAACTCTGTAAAATATCCAAAACATAACTACTCAACCTGTGATGGTTTAAAGTCACTATAACATTTGAAAAAGGGGTGTCCCAACAGCTTTGGAGCAACAGCTTTAAAATGTGCTACTATCAATAGAAACAATTTTTTTTTCCTTAAGAAAGGAGAGAAGGGAGATCATTCAATAAGGAATAAAAATATAGCAATGTTTTATCTTTAACTGGACAGAAGCTAAGGAGAGACAATCTCCCAGATTTTACCACCTTCATCCTTGCCTCTTTCTTTTTAGTTTTTTTTTGGACAAAAATCTTCCCTTTATATTCTAGACTTTCTCTTTTAGTTCATTATGAATTGTAGACTCTTGAAGTCTTAGAAATTGGTGGGCCCTTAATCCATAGATACAGCATATCAATTAGGTCTAATCTTGAAAATATCCAAGAATGAGGGTCTCACTAACATAGAGAGTCATTCTATATTATAGTGTGTTTAATTGGTAGTAATTTTTTTCTTTGTTTTGGGCTGAAATTTTCTCTCATTTTCAACCCAAAGTCCTAATTTCATCTTTTGGGACTATCCATGTCTTCTACATCAATATTTTTCATTAATAGGCCATTAAATCAATTTTAGAATTACATCTAGCATGATATTGAATGAAATTAGAAGAGGCCAAGATAGGATAGAAGAGGAAAGAATTGAATCAAATCTAATTGAATTGAATATTCAGAGTAGAAAATATCAGCATTTAGAGCTTGTAATAGTAACTGGTATTATAATTTCGGTTATTTATATAAATATGTTCTAGAGTGTATTATAAAAATATCTTTCTTACTTTTGGTTTTCATTGGAAAATTTGGAAAACACCAATTCCTTCAGATCTTTGATGACTGTCGTGGAACTCCATGGGTTCTGTTCTCCAGATTCAGTATCCCTGTGCTCATGAAAATGCCTCATTTCATTTGACTTTGTTTCCAGTCCCTTCCCTACCCTGGTCTCTCTTCTTGGACTGTGCTATCTTGAACTTTCCTCTTTAAGTGGAATCACAGCATCCCCCAGCCAGGACAGGACTGGGAGAAAGGGGGACAATACCACAACTGGGGGCAAGGAGATAGGCAGCAGTTTTCCTTGCCTCCTTGTTTGCTAAGTTTTCCAATGTGTTCAGCAGTGGCATTCCAAGACCCTATTGCCAGAAAGCTTTCAGGAAAGTATTTGTGGGAAACTTAGATCAAAAAAATACATATTGAACAGCTACTCTACCAGGTCCCTGGCTAGTGCCAAGAGACAGAGAGATAAAACCCACCTTGTGCAGTCCAGGCCTACTCATACTCATTGTCTCATTGAATCTGTGAGCTATGTAGAATCATTTTCATATCGTTTTATAGTAAGAGAACCAAGGCTCAGAGAGGCACATAAGAAACTTTTGTTATATAGAATTTGTCATAAAACTTGCAATAAATGGTTATTAGACCACTCATAATGTGATGTGGGTGACAATGGCAGTAGCTCTTAACTCCATTAGCACTTGATTGTTTTCAAGACACCCCCTATCCCTTATAACAACCATTTAGTGATTGTGTAGAACAGATAATAGCATTCTCATCTTCCAGGTGAGAACATGGGCCAAGGAAGATTAAGCTACTGGTCCAAGGTCACATATCTAGAGATCTAGAGGATACTGTAGCTAGGATTTGAACTTGGGTTCCAACTCTAAATTCAATGCCATTCTCATGCCCCCAGCCTCCTATCCCCCAATGCCTAATGCTGACAGTTTTCCCCAGAACTACTAAAACAAACAGCTTTTTCTCTTCCCTGGTCCATAAATTAACAAAGAGGTCCTGGGGTGTTAATGTTCATTCCAATTAGCCTATTATGGCCAAGATGGCATTAGCCCTTGTGACTCTAGGATAAAATGGATTTTTCCCACAAATGGCCAACAAGTTTGGGCCAAGTTGTAAACATTATTTCTATCCATCTTGGACCACAGCAGAGTCTGTGGTCAGTGTGCCAGGGAATATATGAGAAAATCAGGCGGCCTTAATCTCTGCAGCATGTGGAAGGAAATAAAGACTACCTTCACTGATGGTTGACTTGATATGTCTGAAGGGGATTAAGTCTGGCTGTGACAGAAATGCCTGGGGAGCCACAGTGAAGAGAACTCGATGAGGTATGGCCTTCCAAGTTTAAACTTCTAATCTCAAAGGACCAGAGTGACTTTGTAAGGAATTCAAGAAGAACGCAATTCACTCAACATATAATAGGATCCTGAAATCCGAAGAATGTTTTCCTGAGGCCAGAAAAATGAAAGAAGTGTAGTGATGCCCGCTGTGGGAGGACTGGAGTCCCAGGCAGGCTGTGCAGTGCTCCTATGATAACTCAGCACCAAAAAGGTGTTACAGGATTGATGACATTTGCAGGTATTGACACCTATCCAAATTCATCCTCTAAACGGAGAGCTTAATGGATAGAAAGCAAACGGCTAAACATATCTAAGCATTCACCCACACTAGCAGACTGGCAAAGTCAAGCCCAGAAATAAATGGAGTTTAATCTCTGGAGTTTAACCTTCATACTGTCACTAGATTTTTTAGGTGCTTCTCTCCCACCTCCCCAAATGTTTTGCTTCCTCTGGAGCTTTGTCTTTTGATAATAAGCTCTGCTTGCATTTGCAAAATATACAAAGTGAACTTCCAGATGGACCTCTCAAAGTGCAATCTAAACATGAAGGAAACAAGAAATCCAAAAGTCAAAGGCGAGTGGGAGGTTTTCTTCTCCCCCAAATCTCTGGGGAGTCCAATTCATTCAACATGCTCACATTCTGGTTTCATTTCCATTTTCTATAATAAGAGATGAAGATGTAATATGTCAATGTTGATGTATCAGAGAGATGATGAATTCCAGGCTAAAACACGGCGACATCTGCTTGGAAACGAGATGGAAGAAATTAAGATGCTTACCATGATTATTTTCTTCCAGAGCAAATTTATAGTATCTTTGGTCTCAAGGGCAGAAATTCCAGACAGATTAGCTTTTCATCTCCTAGGTAACTCTCTGAACTGCATAGCTATAGAAATTCATTGCTTTAACACTGGGTGTCCTTATTAGGGAAATATCTTAAATTCTATGCCAACAAAGAAACTCATTGACTACTAAGCAATAGTCATGAAAATATTTATGACATGGATTACAAACAGGTGCTCCAAGTAGAACAAAAGCTGGGATTATTCACTGCTTGGACTAACTGAAAAAACATTTTCACATCTAGCATAGCACATTTTATGCTTTTAGTAAATATTATTTTTCTGATTATGTGTCCTCATATTCTAGAAATGGCAACTTTGCTTACATACCAGAGGTACTTGGCAAGTATGAATAGAGTTATGTAAATAATAGGTGCTAGAGCATTGCCTGTACTATACCCATTTATAAAATATTCAACAAAATCGTATTCAGTCCCTATTACATGCCTGTATTTGGATCTGCAGATGCAAAGATAAGTACAACATGACTCCTGCCTAGTTCAAAATTTGCTTAATTTGTTCCTATAAACTTTTTAAAGGAAGTTGTGTGAGCATTCTCATATTCATTTCACAGATGATGAAGCTGAGTCTGGACAAGATCACACACCAGGAAGTACCGGAGTTAAGAGTGACACTCCAACGTCATTCTTCAGGCCCAGGGCTCTGTCCACTCCTTCATAGGCTGCTATGATTGAGAGGAGAGCCTGAGGGTATTTGGGTGACCCAAGGGCAATGACTTACAGTGTCTAAGGGACATCAGAGCTGGACTTTTACCCAGTCCTAACATCTCATTTCTTGTCATTTTCATTTTTCATTCAAGTGTTTAGCACCAAGTAGACACAGTCGTGGTCTCAATCAGAACTAAATGATACCTTGCAGGAATTTCTGAAATGCTCATTGAAAAACTATTCTCTTCCCATTGTTTTGAAATAATCTGATAGAGAAAGGGCCTTTTTTGGAATGTCTTCTCTCGGAACTTTAGCAACAGGAATTGTAAAATGTTCCCAAAATATTGCTCAGCATGAAAACCTCTTTCAATGCAAATAAACCATTGATTAAAAAGAGAATTTGTTAAGAGGGACAGGAATTGGGGTGATACTCACAAAAAGCTTCCAGAAAAGCCTTGGATTGCAAAGGAATGCCTGGGAGGCCACACAGGTCATGTGCAGTCAACAGGGGACAACGAGGACATTTTACAGCCATCTTAGATACTATAGATTTGATTTTTTTATTGGCAGAATCAATGTGACTATTCCATAATAAGCAGGATAAAATGAAAACAAAACAACAAAATGGATATTTTAGGGGTTACAAAACTTCTAGATTTGAGGATTCCCTTACCTGTTAGTTCTGTGACCTTAGGCAAGTCATTGAACGTCTCTGAACTTCCATTTCCTCATCTCCAAACTGAAGATAGCAGTCACTATCTCATAGGATAAATATGACGATGGATTTGAAAGCACATACTAAATTGTAAGACATTCTATGAACCCAGGTTTTTCTTTCTTATTTACACAAAAAGATTCAAGTCCAAATGCAGTGTTGAGCAGCTCTCTATGCTCAAATATTATCCATCACTAGTCTAACTTTTAGCTGCCCCCAGCCTCGGTCACAGTCACCCTGCCTCTTTTCTAAAACTGAGCATCCAAGGAGCACCTCCTGTGGGTGCTCTTTACAGCTTCAGTTCTGTGATCACAGACAGGGAGTGCTTGCTGCCTCCTTTGGGAAAGCAAGGCCTCTGATTCGTCTTCCCAGCACTCTGACCCTCAAAAGGACCTCAGTGACTGCACTCAGATGTCTGAAAGCCATCTGGGGATGGACTCAGCATTTCTAACTCCTCCAGTCTATTCCTTCAGCAGCTCTTCTCATCCCAATAAATAGCAACTTCATTCATCAAGGTTCTCAGGTCAAAAAGTGGGACTCATCTTTGACTCTTATGTTCCATAGCCCCCACATCTATATCCAATCTATCCCACAAGGACAATCACTTTCATTTTCAAAATATATCCTGAATACAGCCACTTCTTATCTCCACCAATACCACCTTCCCCCAACCCACAAACAGCCCCTGTCTGGAACACGGCAAAAGGGTTTTCACCAGTCTTCCTTTTTCTACCTTCACCACCTAATTGTCTATTCTTCCTATGGCAACCAGAGTGATCGTTTAAAGACATAAATCAGATCACTCACAAAGACCCCTCATGATTTCCTGTCTCATTCCAAATAAACTCCAAAGACATTATCATGATCTGTGAGACCCCTGCAGACCTGGCTTACCCTGATCCCTTAACTTCATTTTCTTCTGTCCCCTTGTTTGACCCCACTTCAGCCCCTTGTGTTCTCTAATCTAACAACCACCCTCTTGGTTCAGGAAATTGGTGCTTGTCATTCCACTTGCACAGGACAGTTTTATCCCAGACATTCAATGCTTTTCTTCATTACTTAATCCAAGATTCTGCTCAAACATTACTTTGCCAGAAAGGCCTTTTCTGATCTCCTCAGCTGCTTGTTTTTTTTATTTTCATAACACTATATTATATTAAATTTTTGTATTATATATTATATTATATTGCATTAATTATATTCTTGTTTATTGTCTGTCTCCCCATGAGAATGTAAGCCCCATGAGGGCAGGTATTTAGTTTATTTTATTTATCTCCTTATTCCCAGCATTTAGATTAATGTCTGGTACATTTTAGATGCTTTAAGAGGCTCTGTGAAGTATCCTTGAGCCCACAAGGAGACCCAAGCTGTCTTTCAGTCAGATTATTGGTATAATCAAGGGTTTAGAGATGTATTGTGTAT
The DNA here is from genome assembly GCF_008728515.1 of Papio anubis. Lineage (NCBI taxonomy): Eukaryota > Metazoa > Chordata > Mammalia > Primates > Cercopithecidae > Papio > Papio anubis. Next base: position 68,729,259 of record NC_044988.1, read on the forward strand.
CAACCAAAAGGTGGTTGGCCTGAGAGGTGGGCTACGAAGAATGAATAAAGAGTACAACGTTCCCAGCAGAATCTGGCACAGCCTTGGGGCCTGACAGAAACCTCCTCAGAGCCAGAGGGCCTCTGAAATCAAGCCTAGTTCTCTTGGATCTGATTTCACCAAGATATTCCCTGATCTAATACCATCTCTCAGTTGACATAAGCCCAAGAAGGAAGGACTTGCCCTAAGCCAATGCAGGAGAAGCCTCCACTTCCATTTCTTGTATTGCTGGCATAGTTTACATCCATCATTTATTGAGGGCCTACTCCTTGCCAGGGTTTGGGCTAAACATTGTGCATGCTTCATATCATTTATATTATTTAAGAAATACAATATTATTTCTATTTTATAGGTAAGAGAACTGAAGCTCACAGATGTTAAGTATTTGCCCAAAGTTATACAGATGGAAAATGGAAAAATTGAGATTTGAATTATACTCTAAACAATGCTACTTCCTAATGTGTTTCAGCTGAGTAGATTGCTCCTGCACTATTCCCCCAGAGATAGGTGACTGGGGCTTCTGAGCTAGTTCTTGCAGTATAAACAGATACTGAATAATTTCTGTAAACTGATAAGCAGGGGCATTGAGCTTGGACCACATTGACTGGTGTAGGGACCACTGGTGGCCACAGCCTCTGACACCCAGGAGGCTGTGAGAGATGTGACCTCCTCTCAGGGCCTGGGAGGGTGCTCAGCTGTGGTTTGTCTCCCAAAAGAAGACTCCGGCCAGTTGGACCAGGCTGAGCTGGAATCATGGGACTCACCCACCCACAGAAAAGGTGAACTTTAGCTTGATTAACGATTGTGAAACTCTTTAAGTTTCAGTTCCTAGGGACTGCCTTTTGCTGTAAGCCAATTCTCTTGAAATCTCTAAGCTATGAAACCTGGTCACCAGGAAAGTATTTGTAAATATCCTCCAAGCAGGACTGTCCTCTGGGCTGGGGACAATGTCCTGGCCCCAAAGTCATACCAGGTCCTCGCTCTGAAGTTGGCAGAGGAGATGGGCAAGTGTTTATTCCATACATCTAAAGAGATTGTTCCCAAGCAGGTACCACTGAGCCTGATAAAGGCACTTAGCACTTCTCTTGGGAGAGGCTGGGTACTATCCCTTTTGCAGCTCCCAAATCCCAGTGCACTCTGAAGTAAAAAGTTTCTTTACCAAGGATGCTAGAAGCTAAAATTCCTACTAATCAAGACATTCAGACTTCATAGAAATATCCGTTCTTGTGATCCCCAAAACTCTTTCACTACTCTTTTCACAGGCATCACCAATAACCAAAGTTATTCTTCTCTCAGAGCATGCTGAGAGAGAAAGCTCTTTTACTGAAGATTGTTTCTTTGACATTCACGCTCCAACAAGGATAGTCTCTTCTGGGTCTAATTTGACTTCTTTATGTGCCAAGAGGAAACTTTCTCTCTGAAGGGCAGGCACACAGATATCTGAAGAGGTCTTTAGGAGGCACTTTATAATTTCCTTGAATTTCCTAGAATGTTTGGAGAATAATGTGTATTGATTAACTGTCTCTTTCAAAATGCTTAAAGTTCTCCTACCCTTTGATTTTTTAAGGGGAATTAACAGTGAATAAGAAAAAAAAAAAGTAGAAGAGGAAGAATATACCAACTCACTCACTCATGTTTTCTAACTAAAAGGAGTGTGGCCTAAAGACCATTATATGTAACAGGGTCCATGCAAGGACATTGAAAGCTAAGCAGCTCTTTCTGATAAATTTGAAATTGGGGCTGGGTGCAGTGGCTCACGCCTGTAATCCCAGCACTTTGGGAAGCCGAGGCGGATGGATCACCTGAGGTCGGGAGTTTGAGATCAGCCTCACCAACATGGTGAAACCTCGTCTCTACTAAAAATACAAAATCAGCCAGGTGTGGTGGTGCATGCCTGTAATCCCAGCTACTCGGGAGGCTGAGGCAGGAGAATTGCTTGAATCCGGGAGGCGGAGGTTGCAGTGAGCTGAAGTCGTGCCACTGCACTCCTTCCTGGGCAACAAGAGCGAGACTCCATCTCAAAATAAATAAATGAATATAAAAATAAAATAAATTTGAAATCGGGGACATGGAAATAAGAGAGGTGGCAGTGACTCCTTGAGACTGTGTCATAAGCTGACTCTGACACTAAGAAAGGCAGCATGACTAGACAGTGACCCCAGGAGTCTAGGGCTGAGATCGGGAACACATGATGCTGAGCTGCCCAGCAGGAAGGGAAGTAGAGCTCTAATGATACCACAGCTGTGTCATTTAACACACAAAGATGTGACACTCCTAGGCCAATTCTAGTAGATAATTCTGCTTCCAACAAATAACCTGGCACAAAAATAATAACAAAAAAGTTAAACCTATGCTCAATGACATTATAGCAACATTAGCACATCCATTTTTTTTTTTTTTAAACTACAGGGTCCTATATTCAGGGCTTCTCAACCTTTTTCCTTGGAGCCCCAGGCCTTACCTGGTCATCCCAGGACACTGACATTTTGGATACTGAGGACCCATCGATATGCCATGGCTGGGAAGCTTTGCTAGTGGAAAGAACACTGGGTTTAGAAACAGAAAACCTGAGCTTCATTTCTCATCACTGTTACCAGCTGTGTAACTTTGCACAAATCACTTAATTTTTTTGGGTCCTGTTGCTGCATCTATAAAATACAAATTCTAAAAAATTCAAAGGACTAATCTTATGAAGAAGGCAGTATCATCCCCCATGCTACAGGTGAGAAAACTGTGGTCATGCAATTAATAAGGAAAAAAAAAAAAAAAAAAAGACAATGTAAGAGTCCACAGATTACGCTGCTAGTGTCTCTACACCATGATTTCTTGAGATAGTCTCAAGTGAGGAGGAAAAGGAGTACTCCAGAGCTTCTCAGAGCTGTGAGAAGCCCAGGCAGGGGTGTGAGTAGAGAGGGAAGAGAATGGCACTGGAGTACTGCTTAGCTATTTAACTCACTCACTCTCACATCCCTCAGATTCACCCTAATAGCATCTAAGGGGACAGAAAGGCAGGTTCCTAAACCCCCGAGGGCTTCTGCAAGTGGGCATGCCTCTTGAGCAGAACCGAAGGCCTGGCGTCCATTCAATGGCGCCTTTGCTTTTTCATTAAATGCCTTTGACATTCGATGCACTATGGGTTAATTAATTAATTAATGCACAGTGCATCAAAAGTTTCACATTAAACTTCCTCCATTCAGCTCAGTTTTGAGGCCAAGGAGGCAAAAAATAACAGCTCCTGAAACCATTTTCTCTTTTTTTCAAGGTGCTTTTTGAGGAAGTTCACTTTACAACAAAGGAAGTAAAACAGAACCTTTGTTATGATCTTCTTTCCAGCTTTCCTGTAACCTTTGGGTCCACCCTCAGTGCCAGCCCTGCCCCAACCCCCACTCCTCTGACAGGTCTCTGTGACTGCCTCGCCTCCTCTGGGAAGCCTTCCCTGACTACCACCACAATGTCAGTGAGTTTCTCCACTCCTTCCATCCAAAGCACTGCAGCTTCCCCTCTGCAACACATCACATGCTTGTGCATGTTCAATTAAACTTTGGCTCTGCACTTATTGACTAAGTGCCTGCCTTCCCATGAGATGCTGAGCTGCACGAAGGCAGTGGCTGTATCTGCTTGGTTCACTGCTGAGCTCACAGAGCCTAGGTCAGTGCCTGGCATATGTGTTGGTCAAATCCCCCTGTTTGTTAGTTTCTCCTTCCTCTCCCCAACATCTGAGTCATCTACACCAAGAACTGTTCACAGAACACCCACAGTGTGTGGCATTGCATTGGGTGACACAGAGCCCAGGAACACGTCTTCAATTCTAGAGTGAGCCGGTGCTAAGCCCAGAGGCAGCCACAGTGGCATGCTGGAAAAAAACAGCACACTTGTGATGAGGAAACTGCAGCAGGGCATTCTGCTTTGAATCTCAGTTTCCCCATCTGTAAAATAGGAATACCAACACTTATCATGCCTACCTCATGGAGCTATTCTGAAGATCACATAGAGAGATGAAAGAAATTTATAAACTGCGAAACCCTGTATCACAAATGACGACTTTCATTGTTGTTTTTTGTTGTGGTAAAACGTACATAACATAAAATGTACCACTGTAACCTCTTTTTTTCTTCTTTTTTTCTGAGATGGAGTCTCTCTCTGTCCCCCAGCCTGGAGTGCAGTGGTGTGATCTCAGCTCACTGCAATCTCCACTTCCCGGGTTCAAGCGATTCTCCTGTCTCAGCCTCCTGACTAGCTAGAATTACAGGCGTGCGCCACCACGCCCGGCTAGTTTTTGTATTTTTAGTAGAGATGGAGTTTCACCATGTTGGCCAGGCTGGTCTCGAACTCCTGACCTCATGATTCACCCACCTCGGCCTCCAAAGTGTTGGGATTATAGGCGTGAGCCACCACGCCTGGTCTGTAACCATTTTTAATTGTACAGTTTTGTGGCTTTAGTACATTCCCATTGTTGTGTAACCATCACCACCATCGCAACTGAATGTACAATTTTTATAAGCAGGATAAAAGGCAGGCAATTTTTCTTAAGCCCTCTTTTCTTAAGCAGTCCTTAGCCCTCCCTCTTCTCCAAGCCCCTTCACAGGCCTGTGGTCTTACAGCTCTCATGGCCTAATGCCTTGTTTCATGCATGCAGAAACTGAGAGCTAGATGTGAAAAGACCTACTTAAAATCCCACAGAACTGGGACTAGAACCTGGGTATCTGGTGCTCTTTCCTCCAATCCACCTCCCACAGCAAAAGAGTAATGCCTCTACAAACCAAGGGCTGCCCAGGATTGCCAGAACACAAAAGCTAGGAAGAGACAAAAAGGAATTCTTCCCTAGAGACAGAAAAGAATTCTTCCCTAGAGCCTCTGGAGGGAGTGTGGGTCTGCAAACCCCTTGATTTTAGATTTCAACCCTCCAGAACTGTGAAAATATACATTTCTGTCATCTTAAGACACCCTAATTTGTTACAGCAGTCCTAGAAAACAAATAGAGGAAGTATTACAATTCCCATAAGATAGTTATAATCGAAAAGTGTCCTGGCATCTTTAATCTTTTTAACAACAACATGAGGAGGGTGTGAAATCCTGTGATCAGTCCCTTTTTATGGCGAGGCAACCGAGGCCAGAGATATAAGGCAAAATGTCGAGATCACAAGAGAGTAAGCATGGGGCTGAGATTCAGATCTGTATCCATCCTAAGCCAGTTCCAGATAGATGCTGCCAAGGACCATAACAACCCCCTTCCAGTGTGTACCCTTCACTTCCTGGAGACACACGGGGTGGAGTCGGGTTTCTTTGCTGTCAAGAAAGCATCAGAGCAGGGCAGAGCTCACAAAACCACAAGCCCTTAGGCACATCTAGACCTCAGCCAGGCCTACTCCTGGGTTTTAAGTCAACCCTTCTCAGATCCAACTTCCTAACTGACTCGTGGAGACTCAAAGATAATCCAGAAAACTTACAGATTTTTGGTAACTTGGATAAATGGTCTTGATCCATTAAGACAAAATTGGACTACATTTGAAAAGGTGGAGTGCAGTCATCTTGTTATTGGCTTTGAATGTGAAAACACTTCAATTTAAGTGATTTCTCCTAGTCATTAATTCTCCTAAAAAGAAATTTACCTAAAAGTCATCTCCTTTAAAGTGTTTTAAAAATTAGATGAAATTAAAATAAGAATGTTAAAATGAAATTAAGCAATTGTCTTTAAGATTTTAGCTAATTGGCCGGGCGTGGTGGTTCATGCCTGTAATCCCAGCACTTTGGGAGGTCAAGGCGGGTGGATCATGGGGCCAGGAGATTGAGACCCTCCTGGCTAATACAGTGAAACCCCATCTCTACTAAAAATACAAAAAATTAGCCAGGCGTGGTGGCACGAGCCTGTATTCCCAGCTACTTGGGAGGCTGAGGCAGGAAAATCACTTGAAACCAGGAGGCGGAAGTTGCAGTGAGCCGAGATCGTGCCACTGCACTCCAACCTGGGTGACAGAGTGAGACTCCATTCCCCCTTCCCCCCTAAAAAAGAAAAGATTTTACCTAATTGACCTAGAGCCTTGAATGTCAAGCTCAAGAGTTCTGACTATTTTAGAAGCTATAGGACATCATCAAAAGGCTGTGGGTCAGGAGTGATGTGCTCTTTAGAAGGGCTAACCTGACAGCCATGAGAAAGATGGATTAGAGAAGAGACTGGAAGAACATTCAAGGCGGCTGGGGGAAAATCGCAAGGAGAGAGCTGAGACCAGCGCTGGGGCAGGTGGAGTTGAGTGAACAGGCAAAGATGCATTGTAGATGGACAGTGGCATTTGCTCCTGGCTGGCTGTGGGGAATCAAGAAGGAAGAAGGCTTGGATTTTAACAGTCAGAAGAAAGTGGAAGGAAGAGAAGGGCAGAGGTCAGCAGGACAGTGGCCACACTGGGGTTGATGTGACCATGGGAATCACGACCACTTATATGAATACTAGTCTGCTCAGTTTTGGACTTGGTTTTAGTGTCAGAAATATAAACTTGCGTCTTGTTTAAGTTGCTGATATTTTGGTTTTCTCTCCCTTGCACTCAAACATAATGAATACCATTACTGGGGCTCTCCATCTTCCTCACAACTACAATTTCCTTTGTTTGTTTTTTGTAGAGATGGGGTCTCATACTGCCACCCAGGCAGCCTCACAGCTCACTGTAGCCTTGAATTCCTGGACCCCAGCAATCTTCTTGCCACAGACTCCCAAGTAGCTAGGACTATAGGTTCACATGACCATACCTAGCTAATTTATTTGTTTATTTTTTAAGATGAGATCTCTCTATGTTGCCTAGGTTGGCCCTGAACTCCTGGCCTCAAGGAATCCTCCTGTCTTGGCCTCCTGAGTAGTTGAAGTTATTGAGGTTACAGCTGGGAGCTACCACAACCAGCTTACAATCATCTTTGAAGAAATAACTACTTCATCTCCCAGAATATTCCACAGTTCTGAAAGACACCTCTTCTCTGGTTCCCATATTCAATCTGTCTCCAACACTTACAGTTTCTCCCTTAAAGATAAGTCTAGTGCCTTTGATGATGCTCTTGCCTGGGCGACCACTCACTCATTGTGGCATCTCTCCTCTATTCCCATCAACACAAACACTTCTTGGAGCCTGGTGTGCACTCCCCTGCTGGAGAACCCTGCAACCTGCCCCAATGATTCTCAATGCCCCACCTGACTTCCAAGATTATCCCATACCTGCTTGGACTGATCTGATAGTTTTCCCCACCTTTTTCCAACATAAATTTGAGTTCTAATCAGGCCAGTATTTGTTCCAAAATAGCATGCCCATTCCCAGCTCCATAATTCACTCCATGTATTCTCTCCATATGGAATACCGTCTCACCCTCCACTTGGCTACCGTGCATTTTCAGCCATCTCTATCTTTCAAGGACTTGAGCCACCAGATAGCAGCAGATATGAGTTGAGCCAAGACAAAAATCCAGCAAGGCTGTAAGCAAGCTCCCAGCTAGACTGTAAGCAACTTGAAAACAGAGATCCTGTCGAATGACTCCTCAGCATCAACCCACTCCCAAGTTCTAAGAAGGGTGATCAATACTGACTCTTAAGAGATTCTTCAAATGAGAGTAGAAAAATGATGTAAAATCATTGAAAAATTCACAAATAACTAAAACTATGTGATAAAATAGATCCCCACACATAAATACAAATGGATTTAAAAATTAAATTAGAAAACCACACTCATTAGGATAGCTACCACACACACACACACACACACACACACACACACACACACACAGAAAGAGAGAGAGAGAGAGAATAACAAGCATTGGTGAAAATGTGGAGAAAGTGGAATCCTTGTGCACTGTTAATGTGAATGCAAAATTGTGCAGCCAGTATGAAACAGTATAGGAGTTCCTCAAAATACTAAACATAGAATTACTGTATGATCCAGAAATTCCACTTCTGTGTATATGCACAAAAGAATTGAAAGCAGGATCTCAACAAGGTATTTGTACACCTATGTTCATAGCAACGTCATTTGCTATAGCCAAGAGTTGAGAGCAACCCAGTCATCTATTGATGGGTGAATGGGTAAAGAAAACATTGTATATACATACAATGGAATATTATTCAGCCTTAAAAAGTGTTACAGTTTGAATGTTTGTCCCCTCCGAAACTCATGTTGAGATTTAATCACCATCATACACCATATTAAGAGGTGGGACCTGTAAGATGTAGTTGGACCATGAGGTCCCACTGCCATAGGTGGGACTGGTGCTGTTATAAAAGGACAAAGTCAGCTCACTCTTGCCCTCTCTTGTCTTTCAGACTTTTGGAATGGGATGACACAGCAAGAAGACCCTAGCCAAATGCTGGCCTCTCAGTCTTGGGCTTCCTGGTCTCCAGAACTATAATATGATAAATTTGCATTCATTATCATTACCTCACCTCTGGTATTCTATTATAGTTGCAAACACAAAGATAAAAAGGAAGGAAATTCTGACACATGCTACAACATGGATAAATCTGAGGACATTATACTAAATGAAGTCAACCAGTCACAAAAAGATAAATACCATACAATTCCGCTTATGAAGTACCTAGAATAAGCAAATTCATAAGGTCAAAATAAAAAAGTGGTTGTCAGGGACTGAAGAAGGGAGGGGGCAGAGGGAGCTGCTTAATGGGTACCAGAGCTTCAGATTTGCAAAATGAAAATAATTCTGGAGATTAGTTATACAACAATGTGAGTGTACTTAATATTATTGAACTGTACACTCGAAATGATTACGGTAGTAAATTTTATGTTATGTGTATTTTACCACAATTCTAAATAAAAAAAATTCCATAAAGTTAGACTCTAAAAGGATTTGGTTTTCAACTCTGGCAGCACATTTCCATCACCTGGGGAATTTTGAAAACAAAACATTGATTCTCCCTCCCCCTCCCCGAGAAATATTTATCTAATTGGTTTGAATGATTCTAATACATGGCCAGGAGAATCACTGGAGTAGGAATTAGAAAAAGTGTCAGTAATTCACATATATTTTATTTTATTTTTATAATTTCAACTTTTATTTTAGATTCAGTGTTACATGTGTAGGTTTGTTGCATAAGAATATTGTGTGATGCTGAGGTTTGGGGTATGATTGCTTTCATCACCCAGATAGTGAGCATAGTGCCTAGTAGTTTTTCAACCCTCATCTCCCTTCTTCCCTCCCCCATTTAGTAGTCTCTGGTGTCTATTCTTGCCACCTTTTTGTCCATGAGTACCCATTGTTTAGTTCCTACTTATAAGCGAGAACATGCATTATTTGGCTTTCTGTTCCTGCATTAATTTGCTTAGGATAATGACCTTCATATTAATATGGAGAATACGATTTGTTCTTTTTTATGGCTATGTAGTAATTCATGGTGTATATGTACCACATTTTCTTTATCCAATCCACTGTTGATGGGCATCTAGGTTGATTCCATGTCTTTGCTATTCACATATATTTTAAGGACAAAGAACCTTAGAAGAAATGTATGAGAGCTAGAGAAAGAGCTCAAACTTTAGTTTAATGTACCTGAGGTTGATTCCTATCCTACCCTCTTTATCTTTGTGACACTGGGCAACTTATGTCCCAACACCTGTCACGGTACTCGGTGTCCAGCCTGATGCCTAGCATACAGTAAACTATCAATAGGTAATAAATGAATGAATAAATAGCATGTCTTTGTAGGAATGTAGTTAATACATGGTCACTTTATTTTGATATTTATCTACTAGAAACAATAAAGGTAGAGTCCCAAAATAGTGCTGGTATAGAGTAGGCATACAAAAAATGATAGATACATCATTCCACAAACAATGTGGAAAGACCTTTAGAGATCATCTAATTCAACCTTCTCATTTAGCAGGTGAGAATACTGGGGACCAATTAGGAGAACAACTTTTTGCCCAGCATCCATTTTATCATATGTGATAGCCTTCCACATTCTTAACTTTGGGTATCTGAAATGTTTTAGTGTAAATACTTACAGTGAGACTTCTAAAAATTGATGCTGCTGTTCACTTATAACAGGAATTAGGATATATTCAAATAATCCTGCAAGTGCCTCGCTCATTCATGTCAGATGGCAGAATGTAGCTCTTTATAACACTCTGTGGGACATCAAATCTGAGATGATGACCTTGAGACTCCACAGGTCTGAGCTACTCTAGGTATTGATGACAATTTCCGGGGGTTCCCTGGAGAGTAAATCACTCCTTGCTAATTGTCAAGAGTTTTCCCTAAAATGAAGCTCCAGAAAAGTTTCCAAACTTTAAGACCTCAGTGACCTACCAACAGCCCTGTGGCTTTCAGTTATGTACTGACAGCCCGTATGAAGTGTGGCCAGAAGTAGGGGTACAGACCACCTGTGAGGGCTGGGCAGGCCACCTGCAATCTCAGAGTCACTTTCCCAGATTCTCACTCATATGTATGTCCAGAAGCATTGTCATTCTAGGGACCATTTAGCAATTTATTCATTCCAGTGTTTGACATCTTACTGAGCATATACTCTGTGCAGGCTTTGTGCGTGGCTCCATACCTAAAAAGTCAAGGAAGATATTCCTCTGAACATCAAGGAGCTTAGAATCTACTGGAAGATACACAAGCAGCAGATGATGTAGTACTGTGTGATCATTTAATGATTCAATTAAAAACTTTTGAGAGACCCATGTATTCTAGGCATAGATCCACATACAGAAAGGTTGTACAGAATAATAGTCAAACCATAAACTCAGTGCCCATGCTGCCTGAATTTACACCCTAGCTCCACTGCTCACTACCCATGTGACCTTGGACAACTGACTTAACCTCTGTGTGCTACAGTTTTCTCATTTGTAAAATGGAGATAATAATGCCACTACCCTCCCTCGGTGATTGTGATGACTCAGTGAGTTCATATGTGTAAAGCCTAGAATAGTCTCCTGGCATATAGCAAGTCCAGAGTAGGTTTCTGCAGAATTCTAAGTGTCATGTAGGCAAGGACTTTTGCGGCTAAGTATTTGTCCAATGGCTAAATGAATTTCTGTGGGAGATTTGCCAGCAACATGGCAGGCTAAGCTGGAATTAACTGATTATTCTCTATGCTTCCAACACATATATGTTAGACGATATAGAAATGAACACTTACAAAATACGTATCTGGGCTCCAAAGAAAGATAAATCTCCAGATACTTCAAAATCAAAGGAAGAAATCACAGGCAGAGGTTTAAGTGGAAGCTGACACATTAGAAGTCTCAGGAAATGCTGATTATTGTAATAGTGGTGGTGGTGATGGTGGTAGTGAGGATCATGGTAACGCTTCATGATGGGGATGATGATGATGAAGATAATGGCTGGATGAAGATAAGTCTCAAGAAGAATTACAGGGCACCTTCAGATAAGAACAGTGTTCCCAGAAAAATTGTTTAAGAAGTCATTCTTTTATCTGTTTTGCCTGTGGCACTCCCATAATTACCAGATAGATCTTGGCCTCCCTGAAGTTGGAACTACCTATCTTATCACTCCATCTCAGCTGTTCAGGTTCGTGTAATGATCATTGCAATCAGTAAACTGAACCAGGTTTGGGAATTGCTGAGGCACTATCTTCTTGTTCTGGAGCACTTATACACAAAATCAGAGACTCAGAATCTAATGTGTAGAAGAAACATACTATGTCAACAAGTCAGACTCCCACCCAATGGTTCATGTAACTGCTCACCATAACCACAAAGGTTGCTCAGCCTACCAAGTCTTTCTAAGGAAAGCATCCACTTTCACAGGTCTGGTAGAAGAGGTTAATGTTCTCTCTCCTTACAGCCTGCAGTAACCTATTGTAGCTTTAGGTTCTTGGGATACCAATCTATAAGGGATGATAAAACATCACTGGAATAAACAGGAATATGGTGCCAGCCTACTCAGGTTTCCACATGACTTCTTTAAATAACTAGCAAAATATGAATTGGAACTGCTGAAACCATACAGACAGCACATTGGAGTAAAAATTTTAAAAATATTCTTAGCTGGCACTAGCCAATACAAGGTGAGTGTTAGTTCTTTCCATGTGCAAAGTGTACAGTACAACTACTGGATGAGCCACCAACTCTGGGGTCAGTTAGCTAATATTCTAAAACTGAATAGTCTACTCCATTTGCAGAATCCATAAATAATTTTTAAAAATACAATAATGCATAGTGTAGTGTTGCTCATTAGGAATGAGTGATCCATTTAATATCTGTATCTTAAACCCTTTATTATACTTCCCTCAAAGCTATCTGATTCTGAAAATAAAAATTTCTAGGTGATTCCAAATAAGTTAAAGGGTTACACTGCATTGAGTAGACATAATAAATCTTTAATTTTTTTACAATAAAGAAAGAGGCACGTCATTTTTATAACTATAAAATTAGTGTCTCACAGAACCTATTAAATAAATATTAAATAAATATTTAAAGATTCTCCTTTTCAAAAGCACCACGTGTCTCCGTTTAGCCCTGGTTCTGTTATTGTAAACAGGCTCCTGTCCCCTGCCTCTGGTCCCCCAAACACTTATACTCATACTTGGCTACCTTCTGAAAGCCAACTTTGCTCCTAGACAATCAGGAATTTCTGAAGGAAAGGTGGTTATTGGGAGATTTCAGTTCCCCTCCGCACTGTCAGGGGCAGCATAGTATGCTGATTAGGAACCCAAGGTCAAGTTTTCTGGGTTCATTTTCTGGCCCTGAAATAACCATGTGACCATTCGATAATCATGTCACTCTAGGTAAGTTTCCCAACTTTTCTGTGTCTGCTACCTCATCTATAAACAAAGGTAATAGTAATAGTGCCTTACTCGTAGTGCAGTTTTGAGGGACAATGAGTGAACACCTGGAAAGCTTGAAGGACAATGCTTGGCATATAGAAGCACCCAGTAGGTATGAGCCATTATTATTCTTGCCACTGTATTTTCTTCAATTCTGAGTGCGTCTTTCCTTCTGTCCACTGTTTCTCAGGTTCATGCCCCCTCCCACCCAGATTTCTGTCATGATTTGGGGCTGGGGCTATGGAATACAGTAGTAGACATTAGGGAAGATTTCACGAAGGTGATGACATTCAAGCTGAACCACAAAAGATGTCTTGCTCCTTATTTGAGTGCTTTTCAGAAAATTAGGAAATTAAGAAATTGCATAATCCCCTTGAAATTCTTTACAGGATAATTAGAGCCCCCTCAGCTTCCTTCTGTATATTATCACACTGATATATTTAGCGCTCTCTTTCCCTTCCTTTTATGTTACATCTTCCCAACCTTGGTGTTATGCCTTTTATCCTTCAGAGATTTTCCCCTAACTTTATCTTTTCTGAACTTTCTGAGCCCAAAGGCATGCCATGTGCCAGCTGCAGTAGCACCAGGGCTTAGCAGAACAGGGTAACACATCCAAATTTTCCTTGAGCTCTCTATTCCTAAAAATATAATTAGCTCTACAGAAACCACACACAAGACTTTATTCAGCCGAAAATAAAATGAAGTGGTTTATTGGACCCAAACTGCTTTATTTTTGTGCAATTTCTGTCAGTTTCACACATTAATTGTAATTATACTAAGAGAAGAATTATGGGATAACTGTCAAGTGCACAGACTCTAAAATTGACAGGGCTGCAGTAGGTGATGCATATTATTCACTGCACAGAAGCAATCAGCTGAGGGGTGAGTGGGGCCTCAAATCTACTCAGAAGAGGCACATTTTTCTATTTCCTACAATGATGCCATATGGGCTATAGTGCTTACATACAGGGGGATTGAGTAAATAAGTAAGTATATTAAGGATAGTGGGACCCCGATTTCTCATTTTCAGAGAAAGGAGTTCTAAATATGAAAAGGGTTCCTGGATTACAATTGGATATATCAGTGTGAACGCTTGGCTTTTAATATCGATAGATGTAGATTGACATGAATGTGTCAGTGTGTACATGGATATATTTTCTAGTTCTTTCCACGAAGAGGACCTAGAATCTGTGATGCCCATAACCATGATCATACCTAATACTTAGGTCTTGGTTTCTAAAACACGATTCTCCACTAACAGGAACCAGAGTCCACTGGAAACATGGAGGATTCTAGGGCCGAGAAAATGAAAGTAAAAGACGAGCCAGGAGCATCATGAAGATCCAAAAATTAAGAAAGTGCTCAAAAATCTTGGGGACATATCAAATCTTGGGAACATAAAGCCAGCTTGAGAGAGCTTCCTATTTTCAACTGCCACTGGTCTTCCAAGCACCTGTACTTATGTTGGGCCAAATCAGAGAAAATTTGTACATCAAAATAAGTAAAGAAAGTCATAGATTATAACCCATTGAATCAAATTAGAATCCATGAATACATACTGAAACAAATGAATTAAAACATAAATTGGAGAGAAGGCAATTTTTCTACCTTAAAGTAGAATACAAACTAATAAATGCAGACTGAATGATGAAATTAGAAAATCATCATTTGGTAATATCTTGGTAATAATCGATTTGGGGCCAGGCATGGTGGCTCACACCTGTAATCCCAGCACTTTGGGAGGCTAAGGTGGGCAGATCACCTGAGATCGGGAGTTTGAGACCAGACTGACCAACATGGAGAAACCCCATCTCTACTAAAAGTACAAAATTAGCCGGGCGTGGTGGCACATGCCTGTAATCCCAGCTACTCGGGAGGCTGAAGCAGGAGAATCCCTTGAACCCGGGAGGTGGAAGTTGCGGTGAGCCAGGATCACGCCACCACACTCCAGCCTGGGCAACAAGAGTGAAACTCCATCTCAAAATAATAATAATAATAATAATAATAATAATCGATTTGGGCAAAATCATCAACAGATGCTAAATTTAATGGATTAAAATTTGATAGGAAACAGGATACTTACATTGTCTCAAAATATTGTCCTATAAAACACATATTAATTAGTAAATATAAAATACTTATTTCTTGATAAGTACAAAATGGTTATTAGTTAATCTTAGAGTGGATAAACTTAGCAAGCATCATCTTAACCAAGTGAAAAAACTTGACATCGTCAATAATGGGACAAATCAACACAATGTGACTCCTGATATGATGCAGTGAGAATAAATAATCATTTATGTGATTTTCCTGACAAATATGTATAGCTTGAATTCAACCATTAGGAAACATGAGATTAGTCCAAATTGAGAGACATTTTATAAAGTAATGGGGCTATACTCTTCAGAAACATCAATGTCATGAAAGATAAGGAAAGAGTAAAGAACTGCTTCAGAATAAAATGACTCAATAACTAAATGCAACCCATGATCCTGGGTAGTATCCTGGATCCGTAAAAGATATTCATAAGACAGTTGGCAGATTTCTAATGGAGTCTATGGATTTTGATGGTTGTACTGTGGGTATGTAGGACAATGTCCTTGTTTCTAGAAATACACTTTGAAATATTAGGAGTACTCAGGCATCTTGTCTGCAATTTACTCTCAAATGGTTCAAAATAATATGTACAAGTAGAGAGAGGCAAATGTGACAAAATGCTAAAGACTGGGAAATCTAGGTGAAAGCGTACAGGATTTCTTGTGATATTGTTAAAAATTTCCATACATATTAAATTCTTTCAATTAAAAAGTGTTTTTATTTCTAATTAGTGAAGACAAATCTTTTTGCTCTGCAGTATTTTTAGACCAAAAGGATCACAAGAGAATTCATCACTAGCAAACCTGCACTAAAAGAATTACTAAAGGAAATTCCTCACACAAAAAGAAAAATAATTCCTCCAAAACATTGAAATGCAAGAAGAATAAAGAACAATGGAAAGAATAATTAACATGTTCCAAAACCCTAGCATTGTCAGTGAAGTGATAAAAGTACTCATTTACATTATACTATAAGTCAAGTTTGCATGTTCTAATTGTTAGGCTAGCTATTAAAGACATAGTAAAAAATATGTAACTAAAAAATGATAAAGAGGAAAATGTTATGATAATAATAATAATAATAGAACCTCATTAAACCAAAAAGAGAAAGCAAGAAGAATGAAAAACAGAACAGGTAGGACAAATACAAAATGAATTTTCAAATAGTTGTATAAACTAATATACTTATTTCTATGAATACTAAATGCTATTAAAATACAAAGATTGTCAAACTGAATAAAAATATAAAACCTAGGCAAGCTACATATGAGTCATTTCTTAGAGACACAGAAATATTGAAAGTAAAAAGATAGTCAAGATATATCATATAAACATTAACTAAAATAAAATTGATATAGGTTTACAAATATCAGTAAAGTAACTTTTAAGATAAAAATTATTGCCTGAAATAGAGACACCTTTGATAATAATACAAGGTTTCACTCACCAAAAAGATATAATGATCTCTAAATTTGTATGCATCTGATAACACAGTTTCAAAATACATAAGGTAAAATTTTATAGAACTAAAAGAAATAGTTGAATGCACATCAGTGTGAAAAACTTTAACATACTTCTCATAATAATGAGTAGAATAAGCGTGAGGGAAATCAGTAAGAACAAAGAATACCTAAGCAATGCAATAAACAAAACTAATCTAATTGATATTTATAGAACACTGCAAAGAAGGAATAAATGTCCTTTTCAGTGCATAAGGAGCAGTTATTAAATTGACATATACTAGACCGCAAAGCAAACCTTAACAAATTTCAAAGGCCTGAAATCTTTTAAAATATGTTTCCTGACCACAGTGGAATTAAGCTATATCAGTTACAAAAAGATGACTCTAAAATTCCCATAAGTTTGGAAATTAAATAATATCATTCTGAAAAACCTCTAGGTCAAAGAAGTAATGATAATAGAAATTATGACATATTTTAAATTGAATGGTAATGATTCTACAGCTTATGAAACCATGGGAGAAGTTAAAAATGTGCTGAGAGAAAAATAGATTTAAAAGCTTATATTAGAAAGTAATATAAGCTAAAAATCAATTACCTAAATATCTACTGCAAGAACTTAGGGACAAAAGCAAAATAAAGTCCAAAAAGGTAGAAGAAAGAGTATAATAAAGAAGAAAAATTAATGAAATAGAAAAAAAATCTACAATAGAGAGTCAGTCAAACCAAATGTTGGTTCCTTGAAAAAATGGGTAAAATTAATAAACTCCTGTCAAGACTCATGAATAAAAAAGAGAGATGGACAAATTTGAAGTATCAGGATGAAAAAGAAAGCATCATTACAGAACCTACAGAAATTGAAAAAAAGAAGAAGATATTATGAAAAATGTTGTGAAAATAAATCTGAAACTTAGATGAAATAGATGTCTAGAGCACAACTTTCTGAAACAGACACTAAAAGAGATCTGAAATGTGGACATTCTTATTTCTATAAAATAAGCTAAATCTACTATCAAAATCCATCCCACATAAAAAACTCTAGGCCCTGATGGCTTTGCAGGTGAATTATCTTAAACATTTAAGAAAGAAATAATGGTAATATTATGCACTCTCTTCCTGAGTATAAAAAAAGAGATAATGTTTTCTAAATCACTTTGGTGAGGCCAGCATAACCTTGATACTTTCTTACTCTGAAAGTTTGTGAAACAACTGTAAGATATAATAGTTAATAATTTATTGAGAACTCTACAGTATGTCAGGAACCACTCAATGCCACCCCAGGAAGCATCTCCCATCTTCTTCGTTACCCTCA
Organism: Papio anubis; assembly: GCF_008728515.1. Taxonomy (NCBI): domain Eukaryota; kingdom Metazoa; phylum Chordata; class Mammalia; order Primates; family Cercopithecidae; genus Papio; species Papio anubis. The sequence continues at coordinate 68,746,941 of NC_044988.1, forward strand.
TTTTTAGAAAGTTTTTATTAATATTGATTAAAATATTTTTTGGTAGCTTCCATCCATCAGCCCTATTTCTACCCTAAATGGGGCATGGGGGAGGGAAGTAATGTGCAAAGGAGTCCACAGATATATTTGCTCCATCTTGAACCCTTACACCATCATCAACTCTTCAAGGGTGTCAGCTTAGGATAAGGAAAGATTCAGAGTGTCTGTTTGATGTAGTCTCTGGACCCAGGACAACCTACAAGCAAATAACAAGTGTTAAGTAAATATTTGAAGGGAAAAGAGGGAACTCATCAGCCTGCTTCATGCTATAGGTACTTAACTCTCACATGGTCATTTTTTCTCCAATCCCTGCAGTTGCCTTCATGCTTTCCCAGCTCTGCTCATCCTACTCATTGTCTGCCTTAGAAGGATGTCTGTAAAACACAGATCTGAATATGTCTTACTTTTGCTGAAAAAGGTCTATATTCCATGGTATTGTTCCAACCCAAGCCTGCCTTCACCCAGGAGGGGCACAGATACCCTCTAAAAGAGATGGACCTCCTGGCCACTTTCCCCAACTCCTCCCAGTGGCTGTCCCCAAGGGAAGCTCTGGGCCTGCCCCACTACCTGACCCTTTGAATGGTGGGGTTCCTCATGCTAGAGCCCTGAACTTGGCCATGCTCTCATATCCTGGATGCACTCTATGACCCTCTTCCTCTACAACGCACATCTGGGGACCGTGTCTCACCCCGTCCTAACTCCTGAAAATTCACTACAGGCTCAAGCTGTGAATGTTCCACTCACTCAGGAAAAGAATTTGGATAAGAATAGCAAGTTAGGCTCATCATAATCTGTCATAAATCAGCCTCCTGCCACAGTCCTCAAAAAACCTGCACTTTAGCCACTGGAGAATGCTTGCCACTCCCTCAACAGGTCAAGTTCTTTAACATATGCTCTTCCTTCTGCATTAAATGCCTCATCTCCTCCTCTCAACAAACAACCTCCTCTCATCGCCTTGTCTGCCTGTGAAATTCCTACTCATCCATCAAGGCCTGCCTCAGACTGTGTCTTCTCTGTCCCTGAGCTCCATCAGGATTAAGTAGATTTTGGTGGTTGTGCTTCTTTTCACACCAATCCCATTTTACTCTGACAGCAATATATGTCTGCCTCTGCCTGCAGATCAGGAGCTCCAGGAAGATGGGAATGTTGCCCTGTTTAGGATGATATCCCTAAAGACGAGCTTTATTAAATATTTTTGGAATGAACCAAAGCAAGAACTGTGCCATCATTGAATGAATAAATGTGGTGGACATTAACAAATTGTCCTTTAATAAATGAATTAATGAAGATACTGTTTTTTGAGGTAGCTTTCATTTGTTACACACTTGAACATCAATACTCACTATCTCTGCCATTGTCAACATGAAGTTGTATATTGATTGATTGGTTCATTTATTCATTCATTTACTGAATCCCTAATATTGCAACACAATGGGCTAGATGCTGGGGATATGGAAGTAAATAAAACAGATCCTGCCTTCATAGAGCTCAGATTCTCCTGGATCCAATTGTAAAACAATGGAGAGGTGCATTAATAGACATATGTTTATGTTTCATTCTTTTCAAAGAAATACTATTCTTTTGTTTTAAAAGTTAATATGCTTGTGATAAATGTTATTCAGTGGCTGGTAACACTATAGAAATTTGGAAATGGTTCAGTCACTGGCCATTTCATTCTCTGGATGATTTTAGTTAACACCAAGATCATCAAGCAAGATTTTGCGTAATTCTTATTTGAAGCTAAAAACGTGAATGAATTTTCACCTGAAAGAAATGAAGAATCTTTTTCCAAAAACAGAGATAATTATTAGCAATTTCTGGAGGTGAACTAGCAAAGGATTCATTCTTACATCGTTCTCGTCTGTCTGATGGAGATGGAAGGTTTATATAGGCTTCACTAGTCCCCATGGCAACAGCCTTTCTCCTGGGTTACCATAGGAATTGTGAAGGCCTTTATAAACCTCCATTAGCAGAGCTTAGGCCGGCAGCAGTCAGAAACGTCTGCTGGAGAAGACACTGCAAAGTGTCAGTGAGGGCATTTGAGAATTAATTTTACCCTAGAGTAGCTGCACAGGTCTGTTTAGCACTCACCTCTACAGTTTTGAACATTCGATAACACTGGAATCAGTCTGATGCCTTGAACACTTCATATGAAGGGTTTTTCAAAATCTAGCCACAAACAGATATGATCAGATTTCAAAAAATTTTGAGAAACTAGGAGGAATCTATTCTGACAAAGCCTCACATAGGATAGAGGTAAATTTGTGTTATTTTTTCAGGATAGTAGATTGAAGCCACATTAATAATTAATACAGTGATGGATGGTGTTTACAGTTGCTGCTATGGTATGAATGTGTCCCGCCAAAATTCATATGTTGAAATTTAATCATCAATGTGATAATATTAAGAACTGGGCTCCTTAGGAGGTGATTAAGTCACCAGGACAGAGCCCCTGTAAATGGGATTAGTGACCTTAAGAAAGATGTGAGGGAGCTGTTCACCCATTCTACCTCTTCCACCATGTGAGGACATAGCCTTTCCCACTTCCACCATGTGAGGGCACAGCAAGAGGCATCATCTGTGAAGCCCAGAGCAAGCCTTCACCAGATACCGAATTGACTGGTGCCTCAGTTTGGACTTCCCAGCCTCCAGAACTGTGAGAAATAAATTTCTATTATTTGTAAATTACAGTCTAAAGTATTTTGTTATGGTAGCACAACAGGACTAAGACAGTTGCACAACAATGAGAATTTTTTAATAGCACTGAACTGTACAACTAAAATTAGTTAAGATAGTACATTCTGTGTTATGTTTTTGTACCACAATTTAAAAATTTTTTAAATTAATGTAGTTATAATTGTGATATAACTATTATTGAGCATCTGCTGCATCCCAGGCACTGTGCTAGTGCTTCAGATGTTCTGTGTCATATCATTCCACAAGTCTATGAACAATTATCTCTACCTTGAAGATTATTTTTATCTCTACATTGAAGATGAGGAAACTGAGGCTTACACAAATAAAGTAACTTGCTCAAGGGTATGCCATTAGGTAAGTGGTAGAGACCGCAGTCAAGCAAGTCCTGGAATCTTGGCCCTTAACCTACAACTTCAGCATTAATGCCACATTGTGTAACAGATGATTGATACATTAAAGACACATTCTGTTGAATTGATACAAGAAAGCCCTAGTTGAATTCTGTTTAAATGCTTGCTGCTTTCTTTTTTTAAGAGCTAAGGGATTATCTTTTAGAGTCCAATTGCAGGAGGACATTCATTTTTGCTCTAACCTTTGAAAATATTTTTTACATTATTTATCTTCGGAAATCATAAATACATTTCCATCAAAAAAGTTGGGCTGTGTACAGATTAATTACTCTTGACACTTTATTTAGCAATCTATATCCAAAATCAATCACTAAAATTTACAGGAGAGTTTTTTTTTTTTTTTTTTTTTGTTTTTTTTTTTTGAGATGGAGTCTCGCTCTGTCACCCAGGCTGGAGTGCAGTGGCCGGATCTCAGCTCACTGCAAGCTCCACCTCCCGGGTTTACGCCATTCTCCTGCCTCAGCCTCCCGAGTAGCTGGGACTACAGGCGCCCGCCACCGCGCCTGACTAGTTTTTTTTTTTTGTATTTTTTAGTAGAGACGGGGTTTCACCGTGTTCGCCAGGATGGTCTCGATCTCCTGACCTCGTGATCCGCCCGTCTCGGCCTCCCAAAGTGCTGGAATTACAGGCTTGAGCCACCGCGCCCGGCCCTACAGGAGAGTTTTATATAGAGAGAATTGTTTAGAAAAATAAGTTTAAGAATCACAGATAATTTTTAGATACTGGAAAGCCCTTTCTCATCAGGGCAAAGAAAATTATCATTCCAGAAAATATAAAATGCCTGTGGTAGTAATTTCCTCTTTGGTTTTTGGTCAAGCTGTATGAAAGAAATAAGAAGAAAAAGAGAATTTAGGGAGAAGAAATTCTAAAAACCCAGGGAATTTCTTTAGTAGCAGGAAGGAAGGCAGGCAACAGTAGGAATTGGTTCTTTAGAAGTAAGTCTTTGGGGCATGTCCTCAGAGAAGAGACATGTCCTCTTTCCAGGTTTCTTCCACATGCCGGTCACAACTGTGAAGGACACTAACTTGGATACTTCCACCAAGAGCCAAAAATCTGGGTCCCAGCTCCTGAAGTTTTCAATGCTAAAGTAAGCAAATGAAAGAAGGAATTAATCTTTTTCTCTTTGAAGACAAATGGAAAAGAGGATACTAATTAGTAAGCAATGAAAAATATACCAAATTGCATCTGCTTTTCCTTATTATTTTGCTTTTGAAGTGCATTTTTCTTAATATCTGCTGGTATTTCTGTTTAGCTACTCTGATCATTTTTCTTTCTTTCTTTCTTTCTTTTTTTTTGGTCTTATCATTTTTTAAAAAAAACTGAGGGGACTTGAGGGGCTAATGCATGCAGAGTTTCTGTTTTGTGACATAAAGTTCTGGAGCTCTATTGCACAACAATGTGAATATACCTTATGCTACATAATGTAGCTATTGAACTGTACACTTAAAAATGGTTAAGATGGGAAATTTTATATTATGTTCTTTTTACCACAATTTTTAAAGTGAAATTGATGGCATCCTAGTCTCATCAAATACTACCTAGGAAAGATCCTAAGTGAAACCTCAAATTATGTATTTGTATAACTACACTTTGTCTTGTCCTCCAAGCCTAACCCCTTATCTCTAGCTAGTCCATCCCATACTCCAGTAGGAGATATCCAGAAAGAAAGAGTTTCAGCCACTTTTGTCCCCTTCACAGACAAAACTCAGGACCCTCTTGCCTTGCTCTCATGTTGACCTCACTCCCAATCTGCTTCTATATTCAGTCACTCCCTCTTACTTTGGACTGTGCCATCATCATGGCCACGACTTCTTTGATCTAGAGTTTTAACTCTCCTCTTGAGGCCCCATGTTGAATTTGCCCTCAGGTTACATCTACTTTTGATCATGCTGAGCTTCCTCTGGGCCCAAGTCTCTGAATTCTACCCCAACGCGAGGGCCCATGTTTGCTCACTTTAAAAGCAGAATGCATTGGATATGAAGTTGAAAGACATTATCAGCACACTGGACAAAAGAATTATGAAACAACAAGGTAAATGTTCTCAAGAATAAATGTAACACCCTGCTCCTTGATTTCCTAAATAAATTGTTTCAATCTGGGGTTCAAGTAGCTGTGTCCTGACAGCAAGTAATGTAATATAGACTGTAGGCTTTTACTGACCAATGTTGACAAGTCCAATATTAATTAATAGTTTAACAAGGCCTTTAAGATGACTAACACGATGTTTCTCTTTTACATGAGAAAGTCAGTAAACTTTTTCTGTAAAGGTCCAAACTGTAAATACTTTTAAATTTACAGGCCATACAATCTCTGTCACAATACTCAATTCTGCCACTGTCTATTGAAAGAAGCCAGAGATAATGTGTAAAAGAACGGGTGTGGCTGTGCTCATGCAGGCAGATTTGGCTCATGGGCTATAGTGTGCCAAATCCTGGCTACATCAGTCAAAATACAGAAAAATGAAAGAGATTATTATTCTCATTACACCCTGTAGACAACAAGCCATAAGCCGATTCTTGAGTTCATTTCTGGGCTCCAAAACTTTAATTGGTCTGAGACAAGAATAGAGACCTCCCTATTGGTCATTAATACATTAACCTGGAACAGTTTTTCAGTCAGTTAAGACTCTTCCTAGAACTACTGACATTTCATTTGAGCTTCTTTATCTAGTCCCCATGGAGAACATGGCCATCCCTGTGGGAACCTTGCTGGAATCAGTCCACCCAAGTCTGCTACAGCCCTCTGCTAATCAAAAGAGAGGAGGTGAGTATGTGGCATGTTGGTCCTTAGTGAACTCATGCAGTTCCTAAGGATCAGATTCTTTAAAATGCTTACCAGGTGATCTTTCAGTAGACTGTCCTAGCTTCTTAGCTACAAGAAGGCAAATCCACAGGCAGAAGGCACAAACTGGTAGGTTGTTGGCCCTATCTCTCTACAGATCTGTTTAATTCAGCCTGCACAATATATATTTCTTAATTTAAATAATTATCCACATTTGAAAGTAATAAAATTTAACGTTAAAAAGTTGAAATTCTAGCAATTCTGGACATTTCTACAACCAGCTGGAGCTCAGTGACAGCTGCCTTTTTTTAAAGAGAGCTTAACCTTTCAAGCTCATAGGGCCTCCACTAGCTTTACCTGACTCTTTTTAAGTTGGTCTCTATAAACATTTAAATTTACTATCTCTCTACACAATCCACCTTCTTCCCTTTTAGAAAATCATGACTGCGCTTAGCTGAGTCCAGTCTTCTGACACATGTTCAATTTCACACCTCTTCCAAGATAACCAAAAGTGGCAGAGAATCTCATTTTTAAGATCTTGGCAGTTCCTGGCCCAGGAGGCATGAAACTTGGTGCTCACTCACAGTCTCTTCACCAGTTGGTCTTCAATGATCTTTCCTATGCTCTTGATTGTTCTACCCTTTTCATTCATAAGGTCTTTCTCCTCGGCAGAGTGAATGGAAGGCCAAGAGTTTTGGAATGGCTTTGAAAGCATTTACCCAAGGCATTTACTTTTGCATTTTTTATGCTTCAGTTTGCTCCAAACAAAAAAATGTGTGTCTTCTGATGATGTCCTGAGCATTGTCCACGAGTCACAGTTTATCCTGAGCTTTTGTTTTTCTAACGTCACCCTTGCACACATATTTATCATCCTTTATTAATTCATTACTTGATTTATGGCCATGTTCTTTGAAGATCTGAGCTCACATAGAGCTCCCTGTGAAGCCATAGGATTTTATTTAGATATTGCCTCTGTTGCTTCTATATCAGGATTGTAGGCAATTTCATAAACTAAATGCCCAACCCCGGGACCTTCCCAACCCTTCTGAGACATCTACCACTTTAGAATTTTGAACTAGCTGTATCTTTTCTCTAATTACTTTTCTTTTCCTCTGACTAACACAAGCTCTGTCTCGCAAAGTTTTTCTCCTCTTTGATCATAAATATGTACAGGAGAGGGTACTTTACCTACCCACTGAGAGAAAAATCTGTAGGGCAAGTGAAGTTGGGTGGAATCTGACACCCTCTAGTTTCTAGCTTTACCCTTTTGAATTATATGGGAGTTGAGGCACCTTCTTGGGGGGAAAAAATCTCAGATGTATGTAACATGTTAGAGTAACTGGCAAGGCAGGGGCACCCAATCAAAAGTAAATTGCAAAAGGATTTGCAGATCTCTTGGAGATAATTTCCTCCAAAAGAAGAGGGGTTTTGCATGATGAGTCAGGCTCAGTACCACGGGGAGTTGGTTCTGGGGAAAAAGGTTCTCTGGAGGAAAAGATTCCAAGACAGATGGGGAGATTTTATTTGAACCCATTCTGCCTCCCCAACCCCTCTCCCCATTCAGGCAGACATGCATGCCCTAGAGAGAAAAAAGTAGAGGATCAACTAAAAGAACTTTCCCACTAAATGGCTGTGGGCTCCTCTAAGAAACTGAAACATGGGAGAAGGAAGGACCACCCAGCCAGAACAGCAGTGGATATCAAGGGATGATATAAAAGCAATCTGAAGACAGTCAAGATTCAAGGAGCTATATACCTTGCTTCCTTTCCAGACCCAAAATCTGAGTCAAGAGTTGATTTCTTCCATCTGGCCAGAGGATCTCCAGGATACTCTCATGTATGTCAATAATAACTTCTTTTCTTTTATAATTTTGTCTTTCTCAAGATTTAACTCACAGTTCAATGCATTTCCATTCAAATATGTGTCTTGTGATATGTGGCACTACTCTATCTCTTCTGAAAGCCTGCTCCTTTCTAACAAGGTGAACACCTCCATTGCCATATTTAGGTATAAGGATCCTTCCATCAAGTGTCTGAGACTCCTAAAGCTATATCTCCCTTCTCATATTAAAATATCAAAATATTCTATTTCTCATGTACTAGTAAGTCTTTCCAACCTCTTGCTACATTCTCACCTTTTATTTCCTGAACTTTTCCTCCTCAGTCTTATGCTTTTGGATAGGTAACAACCAGTTCTACAATTTAATCCAAATAGTCCTTGAGAGCACCATGATCTTCCAGTCCTTATGTGATAATAGTTACTAATAATGATGACAACAGATACCATTTACTGTGTAGCAACTATGTGCTTTTTACATATGTTGTCTCTTATCTTTGCAAGGGATATTTTCATCTCCACATTACAGAGGAAAAACTAAAACTCAGGAGATTAAATAACTTAGTCAAATTTCCAAAGCTATTAAAGTGGATGGGCTGATCTAACAGAGTCCATATGACATCCTCAAAAGAGGTGACTGAAGACAAATTAATGGAGAGACCATCTTAAGGTGTGAGCAGAGATATAAGAAACTCACAAGGAATGGTAAAGCAACTCATGGTTAAAAATAGCAAAAGACTTTTACCATCCTAGGGCATTACGAGGCAAGAAGGGTGAGTGGTTACTGGAATCTGGAGAAAGAGAGTCATAGGAGAGGGCCAGCTGTCAGGAACAGCCATGGCCAAACTGCAGCCCAGCAGAGAAGGAGCTGGGAAAATGAATACCCTGATCTTACTTCCCACCCTCTGATTACTTTCCAGTACCTCCTGTTGGCTAAAGCCAACAGGAGGCAAGAGACCAAAGTCTCCTAGCTTCCCAGTCTCCCAGTGCAAACAGCAAGGTGGAAAAGGATGGGAAATACATCTGGAGGTCTTTTCTTTCTAAAACGCCATGACACATTTACCTTAAGCTAAGAGCTCTTCATTTTGGAGATCTAACACCCTGATCTCCAAATCCAAATTCCATTCTCAGTCATGTTTCTTAGATTGTCATTCAGTTCCCAGATAAACCTATTTCTTTCAAGCTATTTTTCCAAATAATGACCTGAAGAAGCAGGGAAGAAAGCCACACTGATGCCCATAAGTTCTACAGTGTCCTGATCAGCTCAGAAGAGTGCTTGATGACAATATTTGCCCACACAAATGATTCATTAAGAGTGGAATAGCTCAGCAGACTCTGCCACAGCCCATATACATTTGCTTCAGGAAGTCAGTCCTCCTCCTGATAAGATGACTGGCCAAATCCACAGTTCCTTTAAATCCTTTACACCTTGATTTTCTCTTTGGCCTTTATTCTCTTACCCATACCCTATCTACCTCTATTTTAAGCAGGAATACCAAGAAGCATTCTTCAGTCTCTTTCGTATTCTTCTGAATCATGGAAATCTGTTAAGACCTTCAGTGACTACTGATTACTGGTTAACTGCGCAACCAACATACCCCCATCTATGAAGGATATCTTCCATGACTCTCTCAAAGATGAATATTTTTTTCTCAAAAATAGTAATTGTATTGGTCAGTTCTCAAGATAATAAGTGGGTCATTTTTTTCAGGCAGTTAGTTTTATTGCATTACAAAGTCATGTGAAATAAAACACAATTATGTATGTAGAAAAACCTAAGAAATCTATAACAAAGTTTCTAGAAACAGTGAATTTAGCAAGGTCACAGGTTACAAGGTCAATATTTAATATCAATTATAATTTTATATACTAGCAATGAAAAATTACAAAGGCCAGGTGCAGTGGCTCACGCCTGTAATCCCAACACTTTGGGAGGCTGAGGCGGGCAGATCATGAGGTCAGGAGATTCACACCATCCTGGCTTACATGGTGAAACCCCATCTCTACTAAAAATACAAAAAATTTAGCTGGGCGTGGTGGCAGGCACCTGTAGTCCCAGCTACTCGAGAGGCTGAGGCAGGAGAATGGCCTGAGCCTGGGAGGCGGAGCTTGCAGTGAGCTGAGATAGAGCCACTGCACTCCAGCCTGGGCAACAGTGCAAGACTCCAACTCAAAAAAAAAAAAAAAAAAGGAAAAATTAGAAATAAAGTCAAAGAAATAATATGGATTTTAATAACATTTAAAAATAAACACAAGAATATATTTGACACATATATGTAAGATTGATACACTGAAAACTATAAAATGTTGCTGTGATAAGTTCAGAACACCTGAATAAATTAACAGATACATGTATGTTTATGAACTGCAAGTCTCAGCATTAAGATATTAATTCTCTCCAAAATGATTTCAGATTCAGTGTTATACCTATAAAACCCCAGTAACCTTTTTTTTTGTGTAGAAGTTGACACACTGACTCTAAAATGTATGTGGAATTGTAAATGACACAGAATATTCAAAACAATTTTGAAAAAGAAGCACAAAGTTGGAGAACTTACCTTACCTGACTTCAAGATTCATTGACCAATATGGCGAAACCCCATCTCTGCTAAAAATAAAAAAATTTGTGGGTGTCTGTAATCCTAACTACGCAGGAGGCCGAGGCAGGAGAATCACTTGAACCCGGGAGACAGAGGTTGCAGCAAGCTGAGATAGCGCCATTGCACTCCAGCCTGGGTGACAGAGCAAGACTCCATCTCAAACACACATACACACAACTTTAGCAATCAAGACAATGCAGAACTGGTGTACGACAGATAAATGGATCAATGGGATGTAGAGCTCACACATGTGTGGTCAACCAATTTTCAAAAAAGGGGCCAGGATCATTCAATAAGAAAAAGACAGTCTTCAACCAATTGGGCAGGAATGACTGGATATCTGTATGCACAAAAAATGAACTTCAACCCTTAACTCAGGTCATCCATAAAAATTAACTTGAAGTAAATCATAGGACAAAACATAAAAACTAAAACCATAAACTTCTAGAAGAAAACATAGGAGAAGATCTTTGAGACCTTGAAGATTTTTATTCAGGACGCAAAAAGCATGGAACATAAAACAAAAACTGACAAGCTGGACTTCTTTTAAGTAGCAGTAATGGTCCTGAGGCTACTGTCTAGGGCCAGTTTAGGTCAGCTTGTTATGTAGATGAGTCACTTTTCCTCTTCTTACGTTTGTTCTTATGCTAACAAACATGTTGAATTATCCCTCAGCTGAAGCTCTTGAGTTCCACCATAGTTTGAGGAAAGTGCTCCAGTCAAATCTGTTCAATTTCTCTGCACAGGACTGTGTCTCAATCCCAGCTAAGAATAAAATGTGAATTTGTGGTTCTCTTACTGTTTCTTTGTAATACATAAAAAGAAGAGATTGAGCCAACTCAGAACTTATTCTTTTCTGGGTCTCAGGCCATAATAATATCCAACATTGTCAACACCTTATGATTAAGCTTGCGCAGGCTTCCTGCACTGATTCCGTGCTTTGCCTCATTCCGTGGCTCTAAGAAGCAGTGTCCTCTAAGCATTAAATTAGAATCCTTAAACCTAGTTAATTGGCCTCCTCCCTGGAGAAAGAAAACTCTTCCCAAGAGAACACTTCTACCCTAATCTGCCCTACCACCCTTAGAATACAGTTTACCTTGATCACCATGGATATTTTTCCGATTATTGAACCTCAAGTCCCACCAAAGGACCCACGTGGCTCAACTAAAGACATGGACATTGATAAAGATGTGTCTCTCCTGAAATGACTCCAAGATATCTTAACCACTTGAAAAACGCTTATGCTGCCCAAATCCCTGTCCTTAGGGTCAGGACAATGAAATGGGCCACAAAAACCTAAGAATAAAAGTAATTGAGGCTGAAAACGCTTCAAAGGAAGAGCATACATCAGTGGTGTCATACACAATGAATCTATTGACCTATTTCTGGTCTCATCTTTTGCTAGCCCTTGATTTGTGGACTTGAGTCTTTATTCTTCTGCATGAATCCAGCAATGTCTTAATTTCTGAAATATCATGCTGAAACCTCCCCTTAGCACCTTAGGGTTCTAGTAATGTCTCTAGCATCAGATATTAGATTGGTGCAAAAATAATTGCTGTTTTTGCCATTACTTTTAATGTAATTGTGGCAAAAACCGCAATTACTTTTGCACCAACCTAATATATTCCTTTGGATGTAGTCCCAGCTGACTTGCTTTATCTAAAAGAAATTGATTGCTATTACATTCTTTTTAAAAAGCACAGAACTAAGGAAAGCTTTTGAAGTTTTTCTGCAGCTCTGTCATAAATTCTTCAGTTCATTTCTTTTCTGAACCTTGGAGACACAAAGATGGCCCTTGACCACAAAAAAATTACCCTTTGGTTAGAGAGAAACTGGGGCAAGTCTCATAATTTTTTGAGCTAAGACCTGTTTACAGGGCTGGTATGAGAATCAAATGGGAAAATGCAAACTCCACGCACAATGAATTCATGTATATTCTACACACAAGGAACAGTACATCAAATGTGTGTTCCACGAGAGGCTGTATTAATGAGATCCTCAGTCTGAAAACAACCAAAGTACAAAAAAAAAAAAAAAAAAAAAAAAAAAAAAACTAATTAGCAGAAGCCTTACTTGAATTCTAGATTTATACCAAAAACATAATTACTTAAGCAGTGTGCTATCTTGATCTCCTTTATTTACCATTAAGGATAGCACCTGAGCTACTTTTTAAAATGTGTTTGTTTGCTGTTTTCACTTTAACAAAATGGCCCCTTAAACCCAACCTCTCAGCCACTCTTCTAGCCAAACAGTACAGTCACTCTATACATAATAGGCCTCAGAGATGGCACTGAAATGGGACTTCCACTTGTCCCCAGAGTCTTCTTGGGCTCTACCATTAGCCATTCTGCAGAGAAAGGGTTTCAAAGTACCCTGTCTTCAACATAAAATTTAAGTCTTGTAGTTGCAAAGTTGCAGATTTAACTCATGCTTAGCTTTTCACCCTCCTCTTCTTCATGGTCACCCCTACCCAGCCTCCCTTGTCTCATTTGTGTATATGTCAACTTGCCTCACTAGATTGTAATTTCATTTGAAAACAAAAACTATATTTCTCTTTCATCTTAAGGAGGTTTCTGGCATTGTCTAGTTCAATGTTTTGCACACAATAAATCCTAATACACAGTTTAAAAGAAATTGATCAACATACTAAAGCCTCCTCAAAAATATAGATCTCTGAGAACTGGATATGACCAGAAAACAGCAGGACCCCTTGTCTGGAGTTTGGATGAATGGGAAGGGTGAACTGGACAACAGAGGCCGGGGCTGCAGAAGGCACCATTGCCAAAACTTGGAAAATTGCTGATGTAGGCCCAATCTTTTCCAGAGGCACCACTGGGAACTTGGGGATTATAGACCATTTAAACTCCACCTTGATGTCTATCAGGACAACAGAAAGGGAGTTTACAGAAGAAAAGCAGCGTACAATGCAGATAAGGTGGATGTGACACTAGGTCTCAGCATGGCTTTCCCTGGGGAGGCTTGGCCTCTGCAGCCAGGGTGAGTTCTTTGATAAGGAGAATGAAGGAGCAGACTGTTCAACACAGTTGTACGAGAATTAGATTTGTTCATGTTTTCAGCCAGTTTGGGTGGGAAGTAGAACACAGGAACTCTAGGAAAACAGGAGTTTGCACGGGCTCTTGGTTGAATTCAAACATCTTTCTAGCAGGAAACAAATGTGATTAACTTGGGTAGCACAGCAGTGAACTGAGAATTCTTAAAGAGTCACTTAATAGAAGAAACGCATTCCAGCCAGGTTTGCTATAAAGAATGTTTCTGTGGGTGAATCCTACATGCCTACTGATTGCATTTTTAAACAAATAAAGCAGAGTGTTCTGAAATAGGAACCAATAATCTGAAGAAGTATACCAAAATATTGATCATAGTCAGAGCACTAGAGAGTTATTATACCCAAATGCCTTTCAGATATTTCTATCTCTGTACCCTCTGAAATACCTAGATGCAACGTTAAATTATAGACCCTCTTAAACTCACTTCCCTGACTATGCTTCCCATTGCTAAAATAAAGATCACCATCATGCTCCCAGTCACAAAGGTGTGAAATGCAGGAACTATCTTTAACTCCTTCTTGCCAGTTGTATCTCAACAATATCCCTCTTCTTCAACCCAGTTAACACTGCTGCAGGTGAGACTTCATCAGGTCTTATGAACCAAAACACTAGCTTCCTATCTGGTTTTTCTACCTCCTGATATTTCCCTGAAAGCTCGCTCCATACACTGCTTCCAGATCAATCTTCAAAAACCACATCTGCAATTGTGTCATGCTCCCACTCAAAAATCTTTGAAGGCTTCCCATTGTCTAAACAAAACCTTAACATTGTAACCTAGAAGTCAAGAGCTGCATAATCTGGTTCCAACATAACTTTACAGTCTTCCTTTATTCCCCTGCACTTTCATTTCTCTTCAAATGAATTCAACTTCTTGATTTATTGATTCAATAAATCAATATCTATGATTTATTGAATACAGGCCAAGCATGCAGGTGCACTAGCTCACTAGCTTTCTCTCTTTCTATGTTTTTTATATATAGCAATATATGTAACATATATAGAAACATAGATACATACATATCTCACACACACACACACACACACACATATATAAAACACATCTCCATGAGATATATCTTGTGATTGATCCCCATATGACAAGTGAGGAAACTGAGGCCCAGAAAGATTAAATAACCTGCCACAGCTTACCCATTCAGTAGATGACAGAGCCAGGTCTTCATCTCCAAAGCCCAGGCCTTGCATCTCCACCCTAAATAATTTTCCCTGTTCTGGAAGCTCCTTCACTACCCCCTCCACCATGAAGAGCAAATGATTATGTTACTCTTGCCTTAGTGCTTTTAGTTCCTTGAGGCTCTTTGTTGCACAATCTGGAATGAGGAATTTTCTAACTCCAATTTTCTATAAGATTTAAATCATCAGAAGTGATCACTTCTGGTGATCATGTAATTATTTACTTCTAATTTCCATTTATCTGAATCAGGAATTATCCTTATAGAATGGAACTGTTTTTCCTACTCTCTTGACAAGTAATAGAGGAAGAATTGGATAAGTGACATGTATCCACTTAAGGAAAATCAGGATGATTTGTGAAATCTCATCTGAATCTCTTCTCCACAGCCTGATTTTCACATGGAATTGAGAAATGTATAAAATGTGCTTGCTGAAGGAGTTGAGTAGAAGGAGCAATCTGGAGGCACAGGAAAAATGATGTGATGCTATGGATTTTTTTAAGATTCTCTGAAGGTGCATGTCCTGATGACATTAAAGCTAAAATCGTGTTCTTGTCATAGCTATTAAATGATATTAGCTGATTATTTTCACAGGTTTAATTCTAGTGCCTCTATGAGTATTGACTAGGCTTCTGAACAAAGAGATCATCCTCTTGCTATACTTTGCAAACTACCATACTATCTCAGTTTGTTCATGCTGCTATAACAAAATGCCTGAGACCAGGTAATGCATCAATAATAGAAATATATTTCCTCAATCCAGTCTTTCACTGATGGACATTTGGGTTGGTTCCAAGTCTTTGTTATTGTAAATAGTGCCACAATAAACATACATGTGCATGTGTCTTTATAGCAGCATGATTTATAATCCTTTGGGTATATACCCAGTAATGGGATGGCTGGGTCAAATGGGATTTCTAGTTCTAGATCCTTGAGGAATCGTCATGCTGTCTTCCACAATGGTTGAACTAGTTTACAGTCCCACCAACAGTGTAAAAGTGTTCCTATTTCTCCACCTTCTCTCCAGCACCTGTTATTTCCTGACTTTTTAATGATCGCCATTCTAACTGGTGTGAGATGGTATCTCATTGTGGTTTTGATTTGCATTTCTCTGATGGCCAGTGATGATGAGCATTTTTTCATGTGTCTGTTGGCTGTATAAATGTCTTCTTTTGAGAAGTGTCTGTATACACCATGGAATACTATGCGACCATAAAAAAGGATGAGTTCATGTCCCTTGTAGGGACACGGATGCAGCTGGAAACCATCATTCTCAGCAAACTATTGCAAGAATAGAAAACCAAACACCGCATGTTCTCACTCATAGGTGGAAATTGAACAATGAGAACACTTGGACACAGGAAGGGGAACATCACACACCAGGGCCTGTTGTGGGGTCGGGGGAGTCAGGAGGGATAGCATTAGGAGATATACCTAATGTAAATGATGAGTTAATGGGTGCAGCACACCAACATGGCACATGTATACATATGAAACAAACCTGCACGTTGTGCACATGTACCCTAGAACATAAAGTATCATAAAAAAAAGAAATATATTTCCTCAGAGTTCTGGAGCTGGGAAGCCCAAGATCAAGGCACTGGCAGATTTGGTGTTTGATGAGGCCCATTCCTCATAGATGGTGACGTATAGATATCCTCACATGGGGAGGGGTTGAAGAATAAAAACAGGCAGCTCTCCAAAGCCTCTTTTATAAGGGCATTAATCACATTCATGAGGGCAGAGCTCTCACAACTTAGTCATTTCCTAAAAGGCCCCATATCTTAATACTATTGCATTAGGGATTAAGTTTCAACATTAATTTTGGAAGGAAACAAACATTCAAATCATAGCATTCTGCCCCTGCCTCCTTCAAAAAATTCATGTCCTTCTCACAGATAAAACACATTCATTCCAACCAAATAGCCCCAAAAGTCTTAACTTATTTCAGCATCAACTTTAAAGTTGAAGTCCAAACTCTTCTAAATCTGATATGGGTGCAACTCAAGACACAATTCATCCCGAGGCAAATTCACCCTCCAGCTGTGAGCCTGTGAAATCAACCAAGTTATGTGCTTCTGAAATACATGGTGGAATGGCATAGAATAGACATTCCCATTGCAAAAAGGAAAAACAGCGAAGAAGAAATGGGTAGCAAGTCCCAGGAAAGTCCAAAACCCAACAAGACAAACGACATTAAAATTTTAAGGCTGGAGAATAATTTTCTTTGACTTCATATTCCATCTTCCAAACACACTGGGGCAGGGGTTGGGCTCTGGAAGCTCCAAGCAACCTGCCCCTGTAGCTTTGCTGGGAGCAGTCCCTGCTACACCTCTCCCCGTCTGGAATTGCATGCTGGCAGCTCTAAGTCTGGAGTGGCAGGGGTAGCCTTACCCCATGGCTCCAGTAGACATTGCCTCAGTGGAGACTCTGTGGTGGCCCTGTCCCCACAGCTCCTACATTCCATGTGCCTGCAGAGTTTGCACCATATGGACAACACCAAGGTTTACGGCCTGTGTCCTTCTTGGGGTGGGGTGGGGATAAGATGGCACATCACACTGTATCACTGCAAACATATCTGGGCTGGCTGAGGACCCCTGTGCTGGAATGCATGGAAAGAAACATGAAGCATCCTTGGACAGTGAGCCCTTAGGTCCGTGGGCATCCTCAGTCCTTCCCTTGAAACTGACCTCAAATCCCTGGCACTCTGGACCTATGATAAGAATACCAGCCTTAAAGATTTCTAAAATATCTTCAGGGTCATTCTTCTATTATTTTGATGAACAGCATCTGACTTCCTTCTAGCCATATTAATATTCTTAACAAAAGGGTCTCTTGGCTGCACTCTTGATATTCTATCCTGAAAGCACTTTTTCTTTTCTTTTTCTTTCTTCTTTAAAAAATTTTAAACGCCACTTTAATTATGTCAATTTCCTACTCCAAAACCTTCAGTGACTCCCTATTGCCTTTTTGTAAAGCAAGGTTTAAGGAAAATGGTATACTTATCTGTTACTGAATCTTATTTATTGATTAATAGTATTTCTCTTCTTTTTTAATTTCTAATTTTTGTGGTTACATAGTTGGTGTATACATTTATGTGGCACATGAGATATTTTGATACAGGTATACAATGAATAATAATCATATCAGGGTAAGTGGGGCACCCATCACCTCAAGCGTAACCTTTGTGTTACAAACAATCCAATAATACTCTTTAAGTTACTTTAAAATACAACTATTATTGACTATAGCCATCCTGTTGTGCCATCAAACACTATAACTTATTTATTCTTTCTATTTTGTTTTTGGACTCATTGACCAGCCCCACTTGCCCCCCACTCCTCCACTACCCTTCCCAGCCTCTGGTAACCATTATTATACTATCTCCATGAGTTCAACTGTTTTAATTTTTAGCTCCCACAAATAAGTCAGAACATACAAAGTTTGTCTTTCCGTGCCTGACTCATTTCACGTAACATAATGACCTCCAGTTCCATCCATGTTGTTGCAAATGACAGGATCTCATTCTTTTTTATGGCTGAATAGTACTCCATTGTGAATATGTACCATATTTTCTTCATCCATTCATCTGCTGATAGACACTTAGGATGCTTCCAAATCTTGGTTATTGTGAATAGTCCTGCAATAAACATAGTAGTGCAGATATCACTTTGATATTTACTAATTCTCTTTTTTTGGAGGGTATATATCTAGCAGTGGGGTTGCTGGATTGTATGGTAGTTTTATTTTTAGTTTTTTGAGGAACCTCCAAACTGTTCTCTAGAGTGGTTGTACTAATTTGCATTCCTACCAACAGTGTATGTGGGTTCCCTTTTCTCCACATTCTTAGCATCATTTGTTATTACCTGTCTTTTGGATAAAAGCCATTTCAACTGGGGTAAGATGATATCTCATTGTAGTTCAGATTTGCATTTCTCTGATGATCAATGGTGTTGAGCACCTTTTTGTATATCTGTTTGCCATTTGTATGTTTTTGTTTGAGAAGTGTCTATTCAGATCTTTTGCCCATTTTCAATCAGACTATTATATTTTTTTCCTATAGAGTTGTTTGAGCTCTTTATATACTCTGATTATTAATCCCTTGTCAGATGGGTAATTTGCAAATGTTTTCTCCCATTCTACGGGTTGTCTCTTCACTTTGTTGATGGTTTCCTTTGCTGTGCAGAAGCTTTTTAACTTGAGGTAATCCCATTTGTCCATTTTTGCTTTGGTTGCCTGTGCTTGTGGGGTATTACTCAAGAAGTCTTTACCCAGACCACTTTCCTGGAGAGTCTCCCCAAAGTTTTCTGTTAGTGGTTTCATAGTTTGAGGACTTAGATTTAAGTTTTTAATCCATTTTGATTTGATTTTTTATATAGCAAGAGATATTCTAGTTTCATTCTTCTGCATATGGATATACAGTTTTTCCAGCAACATTTATTAGACTGTCCTTTCCTCAATGCATTTTCTTAGCACCTTTGTTGGAAATGAGTTCACTGTAGATGACTTGATTTATTTTTTGGTTCTCTATTCTGTTCCATTAGTCTATGTGTCTATTTGTATGCCAGTAGCATGACATTTTGGTTACTATAGCTCTGTAATATAATTTGAAGTCAGGCAACATGATTCCTCCAATTCTGTTCTTTTTACTCAGGATAGCTTTGTCCATTCTGGGTCTTTTGTGGCCATATAAATTTTAGGATTGTTTTTTCCATGTCTATGAAGGATGTCATTGATATTTTGATAGGAATTACTTTGAATCTATAGATTGCTTTAGGTATTTTGGATATTTTAACAATATTAACCTGTCTAATCTATGAACATGGAATATTTTTCCATTTTATTATGTCCTCTTCGATTTCTCTCAATATATTTTATAGTTTTCATTGTAGAAATCCTTTCCTTCTTTGATTAATTGCTAAGTATTTTATTTTATTTGTAGCTATTGTAACTGGGTTTAATTTCTTGATTTCTTTTTCAGATTGCCCACTGTTGGCATATAGAAATGCTACTGATTTTTGTACATTGATTTTTTATTCTGCAACTTTATTGAATTTGTTTATCATTTCTAATAGCAGTTTGGTGTAGTCATTAGTTTTTTCCAAATACAAGATCATATCATCTGCAAACAAGAATAATCTGACTTCTTCCTTTCTGGTTTGGATGCCCTTTATTTCTTTCTCTTGTTTGATTGCTCTAGCAAGGACTTACAGTACTCCATTGAATAACTGGTGAAAGTGGGTATCTTTGTCTTGTCCCAGATCTTAGAGGAAAGGCTTTCAATTTTTCCCCATTCAGTATAATTCTAGCTGTGGGTCTGTCACATATGGCTTTTTTTTTTTTTTTTTTCATTCAAACTTTTTTCTTTTTTTTTTTTTTTTAATTTATTTATTATTATTATACTGTAAGTTGTAGAGATTTACATGTGCACCAACGTGCAGGTTTTATTTACATATGTATACTTGTGCCTTGTAGGTGTGCTGCACCCATCAATAAAGTCATTTACATCAGGTATAACTCCCAATGCAATCCCTCCCCTCCCCCTCCCCATGATAGGCCCCGGTGTGTGATGTTCCCCTTCCCGAGTCCAAGTGATCTCATTGTTCAGTTCCCACCTATGAGTGAGAACATGCGGTGTTTGGTTTTCTGTTCTTGTGATAGTTATTATGGTAAGGTATGTTCCTTCTATTCCCCATTTTTTTAGGGTTTTTATCATGAAGGGATGTTAAAATTTATCAAATGCTTTCTCAGCATCAATTGAAATTATCACATGGGTTTTGTCCTTCATTCTGTTGATAAGATGTATCACATTGATTGACTTGCATTTGTTGAATCATCCTTACATCCCTGGGATAAATCCCATTTGGTTATGATGAATGATCTTTCTAATGAATTGTTGAATTTTGTTTGCTAGTATTTTGTTGAGGATTTTTTGCATCAGTGTTCATCCAGGGATATTGGCCTGTAGTTTTCTTTTCTTTTTTTAATGTGTCTTCATCTAGCTTTAGTATCAGTGTAATATCAGCCTTGTAGAATACATTTGGAAGTATTTCCTCCTCCTCTATTTTTCAGAATAGTTTGAATGAATCAGTATTAGTTCTTCTGTAAATGTTTGGTAAAATTCAACAGTGAAATTATCAGGTCCTGGGCTTTCTTTGCTGGGAGACATTTTATTACAGCTTTGCTCTCATTACTTGTTATTGGTCTATTCAGGTTTTAGATTTCTTCATAGTTCAATCTTGGTAGGAATTTATCCATTTCTTCTAGGTTTTCCAATTTACTGGCGTATAGTTGCTCACAGCAGCCTCTAATAATCCTCTGAATTTCTGTGGTATTGGTGTAATGTCTTCTTTTTCATCTCTGCATCTCTGATCTTACTGATTTTGGTCTTCTCTTTTTTTTTCTTAGTCTGGCTAAAGGTTTGATGATTTTGGTTATCTTTTCAAGAAACAACTTTTCATTTTGTCAATCTTTTATATTGTTTTATTCATTTTAATTTTATTTATTTTTGTTCCTATTTTTATTATTTCATTTCTTTGACTAATTTTGGGATTGGTTTGCTCTTGCTTTTCTAGTTCTTTAAGACATATCATTGGGTTGTTTATTTGAAGTTTTCTGTTTTTTTTGATGTAGACATTTATACCTATAAGCGTCCCTCTTAGTAATGCTTTCACTGTATCCCATAGGTTTTAGTATGTTGTGTTAATTTTTAAAATTTCTTAATTACTTAATTAATTTATTCATTTACCAACTTGTCATTCAGAAGCATGTTGTTTCATTTCTATGTGTTTATGTAGTTTCTAAAATTCTTCTTTTTATTAATTTCTAGTTTTATTCCATTGTGATCAGAGAAGATACTTGATATTACTTCAAATTTTAAAAAATATTTTAAGACTTGTTTTGTGGCATAATATATGGTCTATACTTGAGAAAGATTCATGTGCTGAGTAAAAAGTATGTGTATTTAGTAGCCATTGGATGAAATATTCTGTAAATATCTACTAGGTCCATTTGGTCTATGGTGCATATTAAGTTCGATGTTTCTTTGTTGATTTTCTCTCTGGATGATCTGTCCAGTACTGAAAGTGGGGTGTTGAAGCATCTAGCTATTATTGCATTCAGGGTCTATCTACTTATCTCTAATAATATTTGCTTTATCTAGCGGAGTGATCCAGTTTTGGGTGCATATATATATTTACAATTGTTCTATCTTCTTGCTAAATTTACCTGTTTATCATTGTATAATGACCTTCTTTGTTTCTCTTTATAGTTTTTGTCTTGAAATTTATTTTGTCTGATACAGTAAAGTTACTCCTGGTCATTTTTTTGTTTCTTTTGGCATGGAATATATTTTTCCATCCCTTTATTTTCAGTCTATGTGTGTCTTTATAGGTGAAGCATATTTCTTGTAGGCAACAGATCATTCGGTCTTGTTTTTTATTCGTTAAGCCACTGTATGTCTTTTAATTGGAGACTTTAGTCCATTTACATTCAATATTATTATTAATAAGTAAGGCCTTACTCCTGCCATTTTTTGACTTGTTTTCTGGTTGTTTTGTGGTCTTCTCTTCCTTCCTTCCTGTATTGCTTTTAGTGAAGGTGATTTTCTCTGGTGGTATGTTTTAATTTCCTGCTTTTTAGTTTTCATGTATCCATTTTATGTCTCTTCATGTGGCTTGCAAATGATTTCTTATAACCCATTATTTTAAACCGATGACAAGTTAACACTGATTGCATAAACAAACAAACAAAGAGAAAACTCTACACTTTAACTTCCTTCCCCCACTTTTTAACTTTTTGTTGCTTCTATTTATATTTTGTTGTACTGGCTATGTCTTGAAAAGTTGTTGTAGTTATTATTTTGATCCAGTTCATCTTTTCATCTTTCTACCTAGGATATGAATAGCTTGCAAACCACAATTAGTGTTTTAACATTCTCTGCTTTTCTTTGTACTTACTATTACCAGTGAGTTTTGTACCTTCAGATGATTTCTTATTCATCATTAACATCTTTTCCTTTCAGGTTGAAGAACTCCTTTTAGCATTTCGTGTAGGACAGGTGTGGTGTTGATGAAAACCCTTGGATTTGGTTTGTCTGGAAAAGTATTTCTCTCTCATGTTTGAAGGATATTTTCACCAGATACACTACTCTAGCATAAGATGTTTTTTCTTTGCACTTTAAATACATCATGCCATTCTCTCCAGGCCTGTTAGGTTTCCACTGAAAAGTCTGCAGCCAAGTATATTGGAGTTCCATTGTATGTTATTTGTTTCTTCTTTCTTGCTGCTTTTAGGATCCTCTCTTTATCCTTGACCTTTGGGAGTCTAATTATTAAATGACTTGAGGTACTCTTCTTTAGGTTAAATCTGCTTAGTATTCTATAATCTAATAGAACTTCAATATTGATATTTTTCTTCTCTTGGGAAGTTATCTGTTATTATCCCTTTGAATAAACTTTCTACCCCAATCTCTCTCTCTGCCTTCTCTTTAAGGTCAACAACTCTTAGATTTTGAGACTTTTGAGACTATATTCTAGATCTTGTAAGCATGCTTCATTCTTTTTTATTCTTTTTCTTTTGTGTCCTCTGACTGTATGTTTTCAAATAGCCTGTCTTCAAGCTTACTGATTCTTTCTTCTGCAGAATAAATTCTGCTATTAGGAAACTCTGATGCATTCTTCAGTTTATCAATTGCATTTTTCAACTCCAGAATTTCTGCCAGATTCTCTTTATTTCGATCTCTTTGTTAAATTTATCTGATAGTATTTTAAATTCTTTCTCTGTGTTATCATAAATTTCTTTGAGTTTCCTCAAAACAGTTATTTGTCTGAAAGGTCATATATCTCTGTCTCTCTGAGACTGGTCCCTGGTGTCTTATTCAGTTCATTTTGTGAGGTCATGTTTTCTGAATATTCTTAATGCTTGTGGATGTTTATTGGTGTTTTGCACTGAAGAATTAGTTGTCCTCACATGGTGAAAGAGTGGAAGAGCAAAAGACTAGACAGCTCTCATTCATCTCATTCATGAAGGTGGAACCCTCATGACTTCATCACTTCCCAAAGTCCCCATCTTGTAATAGTATTATATTAGAGGAACATAAATTTTGGAGGGACACAAACATTCAAACTATAGCACACACTGATACAAAAATGCTTATGTAGATTTTTTAATAAATAAGAAGTTTTGTTAAAATTTGTAGAGGATTCATGAGAGATGTTTTTATCTATATCTTTCTGCATATTCTATATAATAAAATATTTTCATAGTACTTTATAATTTATAAGGAATATTTATATGTTTTCTCATTTGATCTTGAGATTTTTTCTTGAAAAACAAAAGATTAATTATAGATAGGAAGCATGGCTCAGACAGGTAAGGTGACTTATGTATGTCATAGAACAATGCATGGAAGAAAAAGGATTTGAACTCTACTATAATTCCAAGTCCAAAGCACCTTCTAGATATCTGGCACTAGGAAGGGCAAGAGGAATAGAAAGTTGAATGAGATATCAAGAAGCATACAATGTGGTGGGAAGATAAACAGAGAAGACAGTGTAAAGTAATTTGACAGAGGAATATACAGGATGTTATGGAAGCTCTGAGGAAAGGCTCAAATATCAGCTAAGGAACATGAGGAGGGCTTATAAACTGAGTCTTAAAGAATGACTGCGATTGGGCCACATAAAAGATAATTGGTGAAAAATGAGAAAAATGGTGATGAATTCCAGGCAGGGGAAGAACATGAGCAAATATCTGTAGTCAGTCCTGTCTGGTTGGGGTGGTGGGTAATGTGAACTACATGCAGTTCCTTGTTGCCAAAGCAGAAAGAGAGGGAGGACTGACAGATGAGGCCAAAGACATCTATAGATATTAGATCATAGAAGCCCTTATATGTGAAGAGTCTAGACATTTTTCTATAGATACCACTCAATTATTTAAATCCTTTAAGAATGAGCTTGGCGTGGTTAGATTGATATTTTATAAGATTGTACTGACTATCCTATAAGGATAGACTGCAAGTAAACAGGAATGAAAGCAGGGAGACTTGTGTGAAGGTCATTACAACAATCCAGGAGAGGGAGAGATGAGTCTTGACTTAATTTGGAATGACTGGCCGTTGATATGATATGGCTGACAAGGGAAAAACAGAAGTTGAGAATAAGGCATCCTCCAAGTTTTAACCTGGTGCTTAGGCAAGAATAAATTACCAAATTCAGGAGAATGAGTTAGTTAGTCTGGGGCCATGTTGTGTTTGAGGGGTGAGCTGGAGTGGTTTAGAAGGCAAATACCCAACTCTAAAACTCCCAATTCTAAAACTTAGAAAGAGGTGTGGATGAAAGAGAGATTCTCTCAAGTTAGTGACTTATAGATGTTAATAGAAGTCATGGAGGTGGAACAGCTCGCTTAAGGAGAACATGAAACTGTTGGCAACTTTGGAGACTTCCAATCTGTAAGAGGAAAAGAAGCCTGGAAAGGACCAGAGATAGAATTGTGAGATATTATGAGAATCAGAAGAATTAGTGTCCCAGGTGCCGAGGAAATCCAGAGTTTCAAGAAGGGAAAGAAATTAACAATGTCAAAGAGATTCAGTAAGATACAAACTGAAAAACACTTATTGAAATTGGCACTTCAGAAGCTGTTATCGATTTTAGTGATATCTGTTTTAATGAAATGATTGGGACAAGAAGCTAAACTGCAGCCAATTGAGGAGTGTATGGGAGGTGAAAAAGTGGAGGCAGTGAGTGTAGGCAACTCTTCTGAAATATATGGATAGGATGTTACCTTGTTAGAGATGAACATGGCATAAAGGCAGTTATGTATTTTGAAAGTTTTTTTTTAGGATGGGAAAAATTACTATTTTTATGCCATGGGGGAGAAGGTTTTATGTAAGAAAAAGGAGGTGATGACTGCGAGAATAAGTGTGGGTGTGGGAGAAGAAAGTGGCATCAAGGAAACACATCCTCTGAGACTGAGAAAAGAAGAGGCAATAAATGTTAGGCTGCTGAAAGTTGAGAAATATGATACCAGAGGCATAATCTTCTCAGTGGGGTAAGAGACACAATCTTCTGCTAGTAATGTGGGGTGTGGGGAGTTGAATGTGGAACTAAAGGAGAGTGATAGAGGTCCAGAGTTGCTAAGAAGAAAAGAATGCTCAATCATGGGGTCTAAAGAGGGAAAGGAATAAAGGCTGAGAAAATGCCAAATGCCTAGAGGAAGCACGTGCATGAGAAAACCAGAAGGTAGAGGGAAGTTGAAGACTTCAGAGGTATCTTGGTGTACTTTGTGCTGCTACAACACAATACCCCAGATTAGATAATTTCATAATGAACAGAAATGTATTGGCTTACCATTCTGGAGGCTGGAAAGCAAGGGGCCACGTCTGATAAGGGCCTTCTTGCTGCATCATCCCATGAAAGTAGAGCAAAGAGAGGGCAAGAGAGAGGGAGAGAAGGGGGCTGAGCTTGTCCTTTTATGATGAACTCACTCATGTGACAATAAACCCACTTCTACACTGATGCAGAATGCATTAATCAATTCATGAGGGCAGAGCACTTATGGCCTAATCATTTCTCATTAGGCCCCACCTTTTAACACTGTGGCATTGGGGATTAAGTTTCCAGCACACGCTTTTTTGGGGGTATGGGGGTGCATTCAAACCAGAGTAGAGGACAACTCTTAGGAAATGGCCCTTGAGTATATGACTTAAATTGAGGCAAGATGATTGTCTCCAGAAATAAGAAGTTTCAGAATTATGACAGTAGGATATTGGATGTTTCAATTCTTGCCATCAAAATTTCCTACGATGATGGCAGGACTTACAGAGAAAGATTACAAATCAGCTGCCAGAGTCTTCAAAAAATGAATAACAGTAACTGGGATGCAAGTCAATGGCAGTGATATAGAAGATATTGTGGGTTATACAAACAAATATAATCAAACTCAAAATAAATAGCAATTTTCACAAGGTGAAAGTGTAATGCCTAGAAACATTCAAAAGGATCTGGGTTAATGTCAAACTCTTTCCAGCCCCATGGTGCATGGAAAGACAGAATGAGTAGCCTCCACTCAGGAAGTTCACATGGGCATCCAGATCTCAGTGAAAGAAGGAGGTGAATACAGAGTTATTCACCAGGGAGCAAGGACTCAGGGACACAATGGAAAGAGGCAGAGAAGTCAGTACTGGCCAGGCGCGGTGGCTCACGCCTGTAATCCCAACACTTTGGGAGGCCAAGGCAAGTGGATCATTTGAGGTCAGGAGTCCAAGACCAGCCTGGCCAACATGGTGAAACCCCGTCTCTACCAAAAATAAAAAAATTAGCCAGGTGTGGTGGCACGAGCCTGTAATCCCAGCTACTAAGGAGGCTGAGGCAGGAGAATCGCTTGAGCCTGGGAGACGGAGGTTGTTGTGAGCAGAGATCATGCCACTGCACTCCAGTCTGGGAGACAGAGTGAGACCCTGTCTCCAAAAAAAAAAAAAAAAAAGAAAAGAAAAGAAAAAAAATTAAATTAAATTAAATTTAAAAAAAATAAGTAAATACTGAGAAGAACATAAGGATACTTCATGTCTCAAAAAAATTAAAAAATTCTCTGAGTGTAGTGGCATACATATGTGGACCTAGCTACTTGGGAGTCTGAGGTGGGAGGATCACTTGAGGCCATGAAGTTGAGGCTTCAGTGAGCCATGATCACACCACTACACTCCACCCTGGATGACAAAGCGAGACCCTCTCTCAAAAAAAAAAAGAAATGAGAATGGGAGACTAAGAGAAATCAGATGCGACCTTTCATTTTGTAGAGATGGGGGCCTGGTTAAAAGACACCCTGCACCCACATCCCACTCCATTACATAGTCTGACTGTGGCCCATGTGCTTGTGATGCCAGAATGGGCCCAGGTCTTAGTGTCCAGCTGGTCTCAAAGAGACTATGAGGGTTGCTGGAGGTCTACAAACAGCTCTCCAGAGCCTCTCCCTTGCCTCCTGATATTCAAAAGAAGTATTCTTAGCTCAACCCACATCAATTTTTTATCCAAGATGAATCTTCCAATTAAAAAAAATCAATTCTCAAGCCTTTAAAATATGCTAAATTAAAATGTGCAAAACAACTATTATCTTCTTCCTTTAAAGAGAAACAGAGAAGTCTTTACATCTGCTTTTTCCTATTTTTTAGCAGAAAAAAATGGAGCAAATGATGTGGTTGTAGCCAAGGTTGTCTATAAAGTGTGAAAGCATTTCCTTTCCTTTTCCAGCAGCCAGGACTAACACTAGGAGGCAGAGAAAATCAGCATTAAAGTTTTACTTAAATTATAAAATGGGGCGAAGACCTTGCCCAAAGATGATATCTCATGTCTCCTGTGACAGACAATGAATGGCTCAAGACAAAGGTCATTCTCTTTATTATTTAGTTTCCAAGAAGTTGATAGGCTGTTCCATTGTGGTGTGTGATGGTGCTGAAAGCATGCTCACCCGGGAGTTCAGAGAATCTGCTGGATCTGCTCTTCACTCTGCCACCTACTTGCTGTGACTTTAAGTTTGATCTTCTGTTTCTCTGTTTAAAAAAAAAAAAAAAGAACTTAGGCCATGAAATTGCTATGAGGATTAAATGAGATAATGATGGAAAAAAAATCGCTTTGTAAAATGAAAAACACTAGATACACGTTACTCATCACTAGAGTATCCTGGAACAGATGATTCTACATCTGCTACCCAGTTACAGGCAATAGGAACAAGGATAATGGCAGAAAAGTGAAGTTGGGTAGGCAGAATGTAGTGGGGCAGGCAGGGTCCTTAATGTTTTTCAAATCACACTGCTGGGAGTGATGTCAGTGAGATGGCAGAATAGGAGGCTCCTGGCTTTCCTTTCTCTCTTGTATGCACCAAATAAACGACTGCACGCAGTTAAATTTTCTCTGAGAGAGAGCCAGAAACTGGTTGAGAGACTCCTACTCACAAGGTAACTAAGAAAATATCTGCATCAAAATGGATAGGAAACACTGAGGCACACTTAGGTACAAACCCCACCTCAGATACCACATCTTACAATTGGGAAGGAATCCCCAATTCCCAGGTTCTTACTAAGGATTGAAGTATTTGGAACACATAAATGCTACCCCAACTTTACAGCCCTAACCCAAGGGACTGGCTTTTTAAATACCTAGCTCTGAGAATTGACAGGGCTCTGGATTTGTGAGTCTCCGTGGATCATAGAGAACAAAGAGATGATTTTAATGGACATGTGAGCACTTCCAGTAGCTATATTCCCTGGGCTCAGTGCAGAGAATAGACTAAAATGCCCAGTTCTTAGTTTCTCCCTGAAAGGAGTTGGCACACTTTTCCAGTTGCTGCCTGAGGGTTGGACCTCTAACTAGTCTGCATCTGAGAGCTGATGGGGCAGATAAACAATAGACCTCTGGGATCTTGAATGGGAGTGTCGGCACTTCCTGCATCTTCTTCTCTGGCTCATTTCAGAGATAAATCCAGGTCTGCATATTCCCCCTGTAAGAAGTTTGTGCATGCATCAAGTGCACCAACTTTTACAGCTCCCATCTCAGGAAATGCCTTTTTAATCACTGAGCTCTGGGAGTTGGTGGGACTCTGCATTCCTGAACCTTCCTAGACTGCAAAGAACAAAGAGGTGGTTTTTCAGTGGGCACACATGCAGTGGCTATACCCCTAGTATCAGAGGGTGTGGTTTGAATGACAGCACAGGCACTCGTCACAGATTCTCTCCCCAGCTTAATGCAGTGAGTGGGAGATGAACTCCAGCTCTCAGTTTCTTCCTGAGTATAGAAAGAACTGGAATATATATCTAACATTTAACTTCTCCAACTGCATCTCAAAGTACTGGCTTTTATCTCTTCTGCCTTGGGAAACTGATAGGATTTGGCACACCCAAATCTTCTGGGGGCCACTAAGAATGAAGAAAGGGGTTTGGATAAGCATGAAGGTTTGAGAGGCACCTAGAATCTCTGACTGAACTGATTGATGAGGTCCATCTTCTATGTGAGGCTAGTCTGACAAAACTGGGAGACGAAACTGTCTTTCATGTACAAAAACTAACAGAGAGTCAAGGAAAATGAATAAACAGGAAAATACTTCCAAATAAATGGACAAGAAACCAGACCCTAATGAATGGAGATATATGATTTACCCAACAGAAAATTTAAAAGAACGATAATAAAGATGCTCAGCAAAGTCAGTAGAGCAATGCATGACCAAACTGAGAATTTTAACAAAGTTATAGAAACCGCTAAAAAGTGTCAAACAAATCAGAGCTAAAGAATGCAATAATTAAACTGAAAAATTCAATAGAAGAGTTCAACAGCAGACTAGAGTCAGCAGGAAAAAGAAACAGTAAACTCAAAGACAAGTAATTGGAAGTTATCCAATCTGAGGAACCAAATAATAATAATAATGATTTAAAGATTGAAGATAACTTAAGAAATCTGTGGGACACAGTCACTGAAACAATATACTCATTATCAGAGTCTCAAAAGGAAGAGAGAGAGACAGGAACAAAGACCCTATTCAAAGACATAATGGCTGAAGATTTTTCAAGTCTGGGGAAGGAAATAGAAATCCAGATCCAGAAAGCACAAAGTTAAGACAAAAAGAGAATATACTTTTGAAATTAGACTTCTTTTAAACTCCAGATCCCCCATGTAATATTGGGCAGGAGCTTAAACGGTTAAGTCTCATTTTGTCTTTAACTGTCAGCAATTTGATTATAATGTATCTCCTTATGGGGTTCTTTGGATTCATCTTATTTGATGCTCTTTGTCCTTTCTAGATCTGGATTTCTATTTCCTTCCCCAGACGTGGGAAATCTTGCAAAGTAAAATAAGTCAGGCACCAAAAGACAAATACTACATGATTTCACGGCTATGTGGACTCTAAAGAAGTTGATCTCATGGAAATAGGAGTAGCATGGTGGTCCCAGAGGAGTGGGTGGAGTGGGTGGGTGAGGACTGGGAACTAGTATCAGAGAGATGTTGGTCAAAGAATATAAAAGTTTCAGTTAGACAGGAGAAAAAGCTCAAGAGATCTATCATAAAGCATGGTGACTCTAGTTAATAATATATTATATTCTTTTTTTTTCTTTGATGTAGGGTCTCGCTCTGTCACCCAGGTTGGAGTGCAGTGGCATAATCTTAGCTCACTGCAACCTCTGCCTCCCGGATTCAAGAGATTCTCTTGCCTCAGCCTTCCAAGTAGCTGGGATTACAGGCACCCACCACTACTCCAGCTAATTTTTGTATTTTTAGTAGAGACAACGTTTCACCATGTTGGCCAGGCTGGTCTCAAGAACTCCTGACCTCAGGTGATCCACCCTCCTCGGCCTCCCAAATTGCTCAGATTACAGGTGTGATCTACTGCACCTGGCCAATAATATATTATATTTTTGAGAAATTAAAAAAAGCAATGAAAGGGACAATATAAATAAATCAATGTGTAATGTTAATGTTTCATCCAAAATTTTCTTAAATTCTGTGTGTTCATGAGTCCTGGTGTCCTAACTTATCTTTTATCCAAGGTAGATTTGGTATTAAGTGCCCATTATTTCGAGTTCTTAAGATGAAAAGACAGTCAATTATCCTAGAATTGCATCTGTCCTTCTATAAACAACTAATTACCAATGCCAGAAACTTCAACCAAATTCTAAACTTTTACCCCAAAGACTCAATTAAAACAATTTAATAGCTCCTATTTCAGTAGTTCATACAACATTTACATTACCATATAGAATTGGTTCCATATGCTCCAGTTTTCACAATACATTAGTCACTATTATTTTCTACACTTTTACAAGTAATTTCCAAATTTTGGTCCTAAATTAAAGTACTTTGTATGTACAAAAAATTAACATAAATAATGGCAATTTATAACTCTACACATTTTTTAGATATCTAAATTATTTCCTAGGCTAAATCATGCCATGCCTGATTTATTGTTCTGTGTTAATTGCATGAAAGCCATAGAGAAGAGATGTAGAAAGATGTACTTGTAGTTAATTTTGTAGATGGGATGTGAGATGTTTTATAGGTATGAGACAGAGTTTTGACAAGATAGCAATCAGTTTTTATTTGGTATTCTTCCTTGGATTTGGTGTGAACACAGTCAAAAATTTATTTTGCATGAATTCTTCTCTCAATCCCAAATAAGTAAAATAAATTTAACTGCTGCAGATTTTTGGGGGGGACAGGGTCATTCTAGACTAGCAATTAGCATCTTCATTCACCCAGGAAAAATAATACTATTTGAAGACTATTTTGTCACATTCTACATCATTCCACCATCACTTACGCAAAGCAATTTTGGTCCCTCCAGAAAATGAAATGAAACTTTATTCCATGTCTGCCTTTTGGAAGAATTCAACTGATCTTCTACAACCGTCACTTAGTAATCTATAAGTTGCTCACAAAAGAAGCTGCTGTCTCATCTTGCAATCATGTGATTTCCACTGTTCCATGATAGCTCAGAATATGACTTGTTTCTGCAGGTCTTTTCATGCTTTTCTTTTATCAATGTATTTACTTTTTGAAACATTTCTGGGTCAAAACTGTGATTATGCCGAGGACCAATGAGGAATCAGGCCCCTCACAGGGCCCTACCCTCAAGTCTTTGTGCAAGGTTGCTTCATCTGGTGCCCCAAAAGTCAGAGACACTGATACTGATAACTCACTGATATTTTCTCTCATCTAATAAATTATCCTTTGCTTAATATTGTCAGTTTAACAATGCCCCCACACCTTTTAAATCTTTTGCTAAAGGAAATATGGTGATAGGGACAGAAAGTTCCATAGATACTTCTTCACCCCATGTTTCTTCTTTCCTGGATCACATCTCTCCCTCTCTCTCTCTCTCTCTCTCTCTCCCTCTCCTCATACACTTCCCACAAGTGCAAAACTCCTGAGGCAGGAGCAATTTGGATTTGGATTGGATATGGCTGCAGCACAATGAGCTGGGAAGAATGGAAGAGCATGCGTTTCATACATTAGCTACAGGCATAATGTTATATGCCTGTAAAATAAGGTTGATACTGTGCATCGACCTTACAAGTTAGAAATGTGTCAATCCCAACTCTTTCCTCTCTCTCATCCCAAGACTCACTGGGACCCAAGTCCTGTTGATCCTTCTGAAGCCTCTCAGATCAGTCACTTCCTTTTCACCCCTAAGGCCACTCTTCTTGGTCTCTCTCACCTAGATCCTGGATTCACTCTCCTGCCTGCCTCTGCTTTCTTCCCACTTTAATCTCGTCTTCAAAAAGCTGCCTGAATGATCTCTTGAAGATACAACTCAGATACAGCTCAAAAATCATCAATGGTTCCCTGTTGCTATTGGATGAAGTCCGAATTCCTTAGCCTCTCTTTGGAACCCTAAGTAATCTGGTTCCCCGTCTACTTTTTGAGCCAATGTTTTCACTCTGAGTCTAGGCCCTGTTGTGAGAGGGCCATTCTTTTGAAGTTGGAGTGTCAATCTTCTCCTAAAATGCAAGTGAAATGTGAATTGAAGCCACAATCTACCATTAATCTTTTAGCATGCATCAGGAAAGCAGATGTTTCTAGAGTCAGCTGTAGACAGAAAATTGGACCAGAAAGGAATCAAAGTAAAGAGGTAGAAGGGAAGAGTCAGGCTCAGAGCTAGGAGTAAGGATCAAGTTTATGTCTGAACCTGAACTGAGTAGCTCTTGGGGGCAAGGAAAGTACATGAAGAATGGGAGTAAAGGAAAGCTGTAGAGTCATTGACAGGAAGTGGATGGGTAATTTATAAATAATTCATAATTCATAGAAGGCCAGAGCCAGAAATGACTTTAGAGGTCATCAAGTCCCACACCTTATGACATCGAGAAAGGTAACTAATTCAAAGAGGTGAAGCGCCTAGTCATACTAGTTCATCAAGCCTGCAGGAGATCCAGCTAGCCCTCAGGCCCCCATACTCCCAAGCCATGCTCTCTCAAATTACTTCCAACTAATCCATCCTCCCACCCTCCCCAGGGTGGATGACTTCAAGGAATCAGGCCCAGAAACGGGGAGCTGGATGTTTCTTTAGAATCTAGCAAAAAGAAAAGAGTAAGAGGGGTTTTTTTCCAGTCCTCAGAAATTGTACTTTCCCTGGCATTCAATGGAGGCATCCAAGTCCAAAGTGACTGGGTCAGAGACAGAGGCTCCTTATCTTGGGCTATGTTGGTTTGACACATAGAGAGGCTGACAGGAAGACAACCAAGTCCATTTACTTGACTGCCACGATAAGTGAATTGGAACAGCTATGCAGCCTGGCCAAGGAATCATTTGGAAAGATATCATTAGGGTGGCCAAGAGAAGAAAATCAATGCCTGGCAGCTAACCTAGTGGCCTTTTAGAGTTAAAAATAGCCATAGCATCATAATATTTCTAAAGAGGTTTCACATCCATTATATCAAATTCTCCATCCAACATGTCTGTGAGGTAAGTATTATTTTCACTATTTAAAGATGAGGAAATGAGATGCTGAGGGCACATCCAAGGTCACAAGAGCTCATAAGTAGAAGAGTTGGAACTGGGGCATAGGTCTGGTGATTTCAGATCCACATGACTAAAGTTATTCAGCCTTACACAGGAATGAAATTCTGACACATGCTACAACTTCAATGGACCTTTTAGATATTATGCTAAGTGAAATAAGTCAGACACCAAAGGACAAAATACTGTATGATTTCACTTGTATGAGATACCTAAATTAGTCAAATTCATACAGACAGAAAGTGGGACAGTGGTTACCAGGGACTGGGGGAAGAAGGAATAGGGGAGTTATTGCTTAATAGCAATAAAACAGAGTTTCAGTATGAGATGATGAAAAAGTTCTGGAAACGGATGGTGGTGACAGTTGTACAAAAATGTGAATGTACTTAATGCTACTGAACTGTATGTACACTAATAAATGGTTAAAATGGTGAATTTTATGTTATGCGTATCTTACCACAGTAAAAAATAAAATTTTAAAAAAGTAAATTTACATGAATGCAGTGATACATGTTTTCTAACAATTCCATTTGTAACTCATAGTTTTTAGAGTGTTAAAAAAAAAAAAATAAGGTCTTAGTTTACAGAAGAGGAAACTGAGGGCCAGAGAGGGTCAGGGATGAATGTGGGTCAGTTAGAAAATTAGGAAGAGTAAGACCCAGCAAGTGTATTCCCAGGCACTGTTAGTGCTTTCTAGCCTTAATCCCTCTTCTCTTTACAAAACCTCCATGGCTAGCTACCCTATACTAAACACTTACCATATACCAGGCCATGGGCTTTTGTGGGAATCTTCTTTCATTGATCTAATCTTTAGCTGATGGAGTGCCCCAGGACTCAATATTGGATCTCTTGTTTGCCAAATCCACTCCTTAAAGTGATTTAGGTCAGTTCCATAGCTTTCTCCCTAAATTACATCTCCACTTCTGATCTCTCCTCTGAACTCAACATCTCCTCAATTAGAAATACTAAAGCATCTCAAATTTAATATATCTCAAACTAAACTCTTGATTTATCTCCCCCAAACTTGCCCATCATCCAGTATTCTCTGTCTCAGTAAATAACAACTGTATTTCTGTTACTTGGAGTCAGCTTTGACACCTCTCTTTCCATCACAACCATTCTATCAAATCCATTTGAAAATCATCCTATGAGCTCTACTTGAAAAATATAGCCTGAGTCTGATCATTTCTCACCGTCTCCCCTGAAGCCAGCCTAGTACAAATTAACATCGCCTCTTGGCCAGACTATGGTAATAGCCTCCTGTAGTGGATGCTGTGATGCACTAATCAGATTTCCCTTCAGGACCACACTATTCATTCCACTAGCTGCTGGGAGTTTTGGCTGCTGAAAGCTCACAGTTGCATCCGTATTAGGGAATGGCCCTTGGAAAGGAACTGCGTCATCTAAGGCTATGCTTCCCATAGATATCCACATGGGGCAAGACCTCATTTAATTCAGCTTTCTCTGTTCAAATGTCATTGCATTATGAAGGTTATCCTTGACCACCGCTATGAAAAATCATAATCTCTTATTCCATAGCTCCCTTACCTTGCTTTAATATTTTCTTCATAGTATTTATCAGCCTCTGACTCATATTCATCCATTTACTTATTTTTCTGAAATTTAAGTGCTCTCTTTGCTCTTTTGAGAGACAGACAGAGAGAGAGAGAGAGAGAGTATGTGTGTGTCCAACTGCTTAGCCCCAGCACCTAGAACAGAGGCTGGTGGCACATGGTGGACACTTGTGTCAGTTTCCTGATGCTGCTATAATAATCACTACAAACTTACTGGGTTAAACAACATAAATTGATGATCATACAGCCCTGGAGGTCAAAAATTCAAAATGAGTCTCAGTGGGCTAGAATCAAGGTGCAGGTCGGGCTTCATTTTTTTTCTAGAAGTTGCAGGGGGAAAAAGTTTCCTTGCCTTTTGCAGCTTCTAGAGGCAGCCTGCATTCTTTGGTTCACGGCCTTGTTTCTCCCCTTTGTCATGTAACCTAACATCACTACAGATTCTGAGGATTAGGACATAGACATCTCTGGGAAATGTATTATTCTGCCAACAACAACATTCAATGAGTATTTGATAAATAAATGAGTGAATTATTATTTAATTTCACTCATCAAGTAATCCCTTAGAATCAATGTAATTATTCTTTCATTTTATGAGCGAAATGAAACTTGAAAGGTTAAGTCACTAGCCCAAGTTAACCTAGCTAATAAATAGCAGAGCAAAACTCAAACAGATAGGCCAATTCAAGACAGTTTCTGACTGTCCCCACTTGTTTCATTTTTCTGTGTTCTCAGCTTACAAATCTGCCTCCTTGACTAGACTCAGAGCTCCTAGAGGAGAGAGACCATGGCTTTGCATGTTTACAACCCCAAAGCCCAGCCCAAGGCATGGCAAGTAGCAATAATAATAATAGTAGTAGTAGGAATTTGTTGAGTACTTAACATGTGCCAAGTGCAGATATAAACACTTTACCTGCACCCAGAAAATGTATTGAGTAAATGTTGAGTGGAAAAAACCAGCTTTTCCCACTAAATCCCAACAGCTACATTTTTAGCCCTATCTAATACTCAAGTTCTATACTATAAATGTGCAGATTAAGTCATATTAAATTGGAGAGGCTCTAAAACATCATCAAGAGTGGGTTTATTTCTGTCTCCTGGTCTGAATCCAGAATCCCAAGTCATTATCAATCAGTCTGTCTAATGAGTGAACATTCACTGTGAATAGACTTATCCATTCTAGAGTAAGAGTTTGATTTGACAAACTAAAAAATAGTGACTAAGATATCCAGAGGTCTTCACAGTTTCCTAAGCACTCTCACAAATACACTTGATTCTCAAAACAACATTGTACTTAGGGGAGGGATGTATTATTACTCCCATTTTATGATAGAAAAAGCTTGGCTCAGAAAACCTAAATAGTTTACCCAAGGTCACCAAGCTAGTGAGAACCACATTCCAGGTTTCCCGACTTCTATATCCACATTTTTCTACTATGTAGTGCTGCCAAGTAGAACGTCTTATGGCTTTTAGAGAGGGGAATGTCCATGCAGACTGGCAAGGCTCAGCTTCCATGTGGATCCGTGGGGACCGTGCCAGTTCCCCGAGCCTGGTTTGCCTACTCGTTCGGATCACGCAGCTCTCTTGATTGTGAGGTTTACAATTTCTCAGTCTGCAAAATGAAAGAAAACCCTAAGAATTAAAATCACTCTGTAAAGTCTAAAAAAGGAGAGGGGATAATTGCCACTGGAATGGATGTTTATTTGTCCTGAAAAAAAAAAAATATTTTCACTGAATAAAATTTCCACATAACATAGAATTCAGGGGAAGAAGTTGGCAGGTGTAGGAGATTTCTATTCTGCTTTTTATCTACTTTTCTAAGCATCCTTTCTATTTCCATGCTTTGAAAAGAATGGATGAGAACTCGGGCTCTGGGATAAAGAGAGAAAGAAGAATCCTCGAGTTACGGAGCCTGGCTAACCTCTTTTCTGTGACGATCTGTGTGCTCTTTTGTGCAATAATGAAGAGATGGAAAGAAAAGAATTGTCCCCACATTATCCACCACTAGGCCAGCCAAAAGGACCTCTGACTAGGGGAGCAAAGTCACCCAACGCAGGCTAATTTCCCTCATGCCGTCCCTGCCAGATGGTGCTCTCAGAACATGACTGTCCCCTCTGTGATTGTCCATGATTTGAGGGTCAGGAGCCACCATAGGAAAAGTATCTAATTCCACTTTCACACACTTGTGGTGTCAGCAATCCAAATACAGAAATCTATTTTGGCCACATTTTAACTACTCCACTTAAAGGCATCAGCACAGGAAAAGAAGCCCACTTGTTGGTATCAATGAAAAAATCTCCTAAGTCACTTCTCAGCTATGCTCATCCTGGATTCTTCACCTCATCAAACATCCTACAAGGTCTGGTGTTCCAAGAGGTCAATCTATACTGCAACTCTAGCCAGAGAGAATGTTTGAAAGCATAGATTTCTTCCCTTCTAGTCTGTTTCCTAAATTACCATCAAAGCAATTTTCCCAAAACATACATTTATTCATTCTATGCATATATAATCAGTTACTATTAGGTGCTGGGTACTTTTCTAGGTACTTTTCTTGATTGCTGTGGCAAGTGCCACAGTAATCAAGGCAGGAAATACCTGCGTTTATCTAGAGGGAGGAGAAGATGTTAAACAAACTAACATATTTTATATCTGATAAGTAATTGTAACAGAAAGAAACCAAAAGAGGGTAGTAGTGGTTGTGGGGCAGAAAGTGACTTGAGTGGGGTGATACCTTAGATGGTAAGCGTCATTTGAACCCAGGCCTCAGGGACAAGAAGGAAATTGGCTGTGCCAAGAACTAAGCATTCTAGACAAAGGAAAGAGGAGATTCAGAAGATAGAAATAAACTTGGCAGTTGGAAGAACATAAAGAAGTCCCAGGAGGCTGAAAGATGGTGAGCAGAGGGAGAGTGGTAGGAGTTGGGGCTGGAGATTGAAGCAAAAGCTGGAGTGGCTGTGGT
Source organism: Papio anubis (assembly GCF_008728515.1). Classification (NCBI taxonomy): domain Eukaryota; kingdom Metazoa; phylum Chordata; class Mammalia; order Primates; family Cercopithecidae; genus Papio; species Papio anubis. The sequence goes on from NC_044988.1 coordinate 68,785,588, forward strand.
AGAACAGGAAATAAATAGGTAGACTCCAGACGTATTTGGGAGGTAGAGCTGGCAGCATGTTCTGAATGAGTTGGCATGGGGAGTGCTACAGTTTCGATGTCTGTCCCCTCCGAATCTCACATTGAAACATAATCCCCAGTGTGGCTGTGTTGGTGGGGTGCCTAGTGGGAGGTGTTCGGGTCATGGAGGCAGATCCCTCCTGAACAGATGAATGCTCTCCCTTTGCCGGAGGGAGTGAGTTCTCACTGTATTAGTTCCCAGGAGAGCTGCTTGTTACAAAGAGCCTGGCGCCTCCCGCTCTCCCTTGCTTCCTCTCTCACCATGTGATCTCTCACACCGGCTCCTCTTCCCCTTCTGCCAGGAGTGGAAGCAGCCTGCGGCCCTCGCCAGATGCAGATGCCCAATCTTGAACTTTTCCAGACATCATGAGCCAAATAAACCATTTTTCTTTGTAAATTACCCAGCCCTGGGTATTTCTTTATAGCAACACAACATGGATTAAGACAGAGTTAGGAAAAAAACAATCAAGGATGACTCCGGGTTTTGACTTCTGCAACTGAGTGGCGGGTAGTACCATTTTGAGTGGGAGCAGCGAAGGGAACTATGTTGGGAGAAAAGCAAGTGTTTTGCTTCGAATATGTTCCACATAAAGTATCCATTAGACACTCAAGGGAAAATGTCAAGCAGGTGACTGGATACACAACTCCAGAGGTAAACAGAAGTTTTGAGCTAAGGATACTTATTTATAAGTCATTAGTTTATATACCCATTACTTGAAGCCCTGGACCACTTAAGGGAAAGGGCAAAAGGGGAAGAGAAGAGCCGTGGGGTACTCCAGGATCCAGATGGTTAGAGTGGAGGAGGAACTAGCAAAGGATAACAGGAAAGAGTTGCTGGTGAGGTGGGAGGAAAATAAGGGCAGTGCCACCTAATGAACCAGGTGAAGAAAGCAATCAAGGAGGGAGATATTAACTGTGCCAAACGTTGCTAAAGAGTTGAGTTTAAAAGGGGGAAGAGGGCTGGGCACGGTGGCTCAAGCCTGTGGGAGGCCAAGGCAGGCAGATCACCTGAGATCAGGAGTTTGAGACCAGCCTGGCCAATATGGTGAACACCCCCCGCCCCCCGCCCCGTCTCTACTAGAAATACAAAAAATTAACCAGGTGTGGTTGTGGGCACCTATCATCCCAGCTACTTGGGAGACTGAGGCAGAAGAATTGCTTGAACCCAGGAGGCAGAGGTTGCAGTGAGCTGAGATCACACCACTGCACTCCAGCCTGGGCCAACAGAGTGAGACTCTGTCTCAAGCAAAAAGGAGTGGGGAGTGGGGGGAAGAGGAGTGACCAGTGAGTTTGGTAAATGGAACCGCTGGTGATGTTGACAGGAGCAGTGTCAGTAGAATGGTGGGTTGGAAAAGGGAATAAGATTCCCATCATAACCGCTTTCCCATTTAAAATTCATCAATGGTTCTCCATATATAAAAAGATAAAAACCACATTCCTTACTATAAAAGTGACTTTCCACTATCTAACACTATTAAGGAAATCAGTAATTTTCAGGGATCTTACTTGCAAAACAAAACAAAACAAAAAACAGAATTCACTTTAATTTATGAAAGCAGAACTGGGCTTATGAAAAGATACTAGGAATCTCACAAGATCTCCCTAAGGGAGGGTCCAAGAGCCATGCTTGGATGTTACCATGACCAGAAACAACACAAACAGGAGCCATACTGCCAGGAGAAACCTCATCCATTCCATGGGACAGTTCCAGCTTAATTGGACCTAGAAATCCCACACGGTTGCCCCAGAAGAAGCAGATGCCTCCACCACCATCTCTGTCAGAAGACCAATCTGTCCACACAGTCGGCATCTCCCTTTGCTCATTCTATCTTCCTGTTGGTAGATCCTTGGCCACATGAGGAACCCTTACTGCGAAAGAGTCTGGAATCTACATTATCTATCTCACCTCCCAACAGCTCTTTCCCCTTTTTTTGGTAACTATCTTGATTTGTGTTAGCCTAGCAGTCCACTGGTTTTGGAGGAAGCTGACTCTAGTCTCAACCCATGGATAGTACTTGCAATGTGGCCCAAAGCAATGAGCATACTCCCCACTTCTAGCCACAGAGATAGATTTAGGGACAAGCATACAACCTAGTTCTGGTTAGTAAAATAAGAGACATTTACGTGAGAAATTTCTGTGAAAGAAACTACCTTAATCTTCCAAGAGAGCTCCCGGAAGCCATCTTCACTCTCTGTTCCTGGACTGAAGCCTTGTCCCCCAAGAAAGAACATAGCCCCGGGAGGGATTAGTTACAACCAGCTTTGGGCTGGAGGGCCACCACCCTAAAATGTTGCTGACCCTGCTGAAGGCAGGGGAGAAAGACTGAATGAAGACTTCAAGGACATTGCTAGGCCACTGAAATAAACCGATTCTGAAATCTTTCCCTACCTCTAGCCTTTCCAGTTTCCTAACCTACTAAATGCTCTTCATGTTTAAGCAACTTTGAACTCATTTTGGTTAACAGCAATGAAACACTGTAACTGAGTCAAGCCCCAATCTACCTATCTGGGCTCATTTTTTTTAGCATCATTCATACGATGTCATTCACTTTAAATCTCCAAGCATTCTGTTAAGACTGTTCCTGCTGCCTGAATGCCTCTCCTTGCTTTCCTCCCTTGCTGTCTGCCTACTTCCTACTCAACCTTAAGATCCAGCTACAATGTCACCTCCTCCCTGAAGGACTCCCATATTCCCCTGCCCTTGCTCTATCATAGCATACATTGATGTCTAACCTGCATTACAGTAAATCTTTAAAGTATGTGCCCCCTACATTAGATCATAAGCCCTTTGAGAGTCAGGACTGTCCCTCTATCCTAGATGCCTTTCACAGAGTATATGGCAGTGTTTTTGCAGTCATCAAGAGTTTGCTAATTCTTCAGTGATTCCCAGACATGTGTGGACAGTAGTGATTTCCTCTGGTGCGGTATTGCAAATTCACATGGTGAGACAGGCTTGTACAGATTTTCTAGTCAATCCCCAAAGAACAAAGTCATCTTTGATGACAGCTACTCTTAAAATCACCGAGTCCTTACAGTTCATCTAATCTACCATTTCGTTTTACAAAGAAAAGAAAGCAAAGACCAGAGAAGGTGAAGCTGTGGAAAGTTAAGAGTGAAGCTCAGTCTTGAGACCCACATTTCCTACTTCAGTGTCCATTCTACAGCGGTAAGTTGCCTCTTTCTTATCGGCCCTGAGAGTTAAGGGTAAGCAGGACTGACCATCACTGAGCATCACCCTGGGCATCTTTGGCGCGTGTGGCCCACTCCTTTCCACTCCCATCTTTTAAGAGTCCTCCTGCCTTTTGCCTCCCTCACAGTCAACTGGAGAAGCTACTGATGGAAACTATTTATAAATACATAGAGGACAATTGTCTCTCTCATCTTACCTTTGTCAGAGAGCGAGAGACCTTACTCCTCTCAAAGGAATTTCTGAGTTTGTATGAAAGGGAGGAGGGATTCAGAAAAGGTAGGAGGATTTTCTCATGGCCTCTAAACCTTCAGACTCCTCCTCTAGAACATTTAATCCCTTTCAGAGCAGCCACTGTCTGGATTTAGGAACAGTGGGTCAAGGCTGACCCACTGAGTGAATTCCTCAGCTGCCCTTGGCCCCCTCCCTCAGACTCTGGCTCTCTCCTGCTCAGCACTATGCGCTCTTCTGACTGGCTTTGCATTCCAAACTCTGGCCGGCCGTTGCCTTCCGGCAAATGATTACTGCTACAGGGTCCTAGAGCAGGGAACATGGGATGGCACCCCCCGGAGTCAGGGAAGGCTTTACGCACAGGTGATTTTTTTTCACTCATGCTTTAAGGATAAATAACTTTGCCAAGTGAAGGAAATGTGAGAATGATGGGCAGGTCGGGAGAGAGCGAAGGACATCAAAGAGAACCTATACAAAGGCATACTTGTCAAAGGATTTGATGCGTCTTGGAATGATATAGCGGGTTGACTGGTGCCAGCCTCCTCCCCAGTGATATATCCATGTACCAACATCTGAAATATGTGAATGTGACTTTACTTTGGAAAAGGATCTTTGCTGATGTAATTAAGTTAAGGAACTTGAAATGAGCTCATCCAGGACAATGCCGGTGGCCTTACATCCAATGACAGGTATCCCTACAAGAGAAAGAAAGAGGAAGACTTGAGACAAAAGAGAAAGGACTGACACACAAAAGGAAAGGCCCCATGAAGAAGGAAGCAGAGATTAGAGCGATGCTGCAATGCTGCCATGCCAAGGAATGCCTGGAGCTGCTGGAAGCTGGAAGAGCCAAGGAAGGATTCTTTCCCAGAGCCTCCATAGAGAACATAGCCCCTTGACCCTGATTTCAAATTCTGGCATCCAAAACCGAAAGGGAAAAAACCTCTGTTTAAGCCACTGAAAGTTTGTGGTAATTTGTTACAGCAGCCTCAGGAAATTCGTGCACATGGCCAGAGGCACATTGTGGCAGGATTTCAGGACGCATTGCTGGGTACACCAGCAACCCCTCTATTCCCCCTTTCTATCAGGTGTAGATCAGAGCCATGCTGTCCTTCCTTTACAAGCAAAGCCAGGCTTAGCAAAACCCAGGCATAATCATGAGGTTCCTCAAAGGCGCATAGTCAAAATATGCTAATGGGAGGAAAAGCCCTATCCTCAGTAGGACTTGAGATGAGATTGACTCATTTTAAAAACAGACCAGAGCCAGCGCAATGGCTCACAGCTACAATCCCAGCAACTCACAAGGGTGAGATGGGAGGATTCCTTGAGGCCAAGGGTTCAAGACCAGCCTGGACAACATAGCAAGGCCCCATCTCTTAAAAAAAAATTACCCAGGCATGGTGGCACCTACCTGTAGTCCCAGTTACCCAGGAGGCTGAAATGGGAGGATCACTTGAGCCCAGAAGTTCGAAGCTACAGACAGCTGTGATCACACCATGGCACTCCAGCCTGGGCAACAGAGCCAGATCTCGACTCTTTAAAAAAAAAAAAAAAAAGACAAAAAACTCACTGCTTGCCTTGGTGAGGGGTCCTCACCTCTTAGGTAAACATATAAAGAAATCATCCCAGCTCTCTCTGGAGGGAATCTGACTGGTACTGCAGATTCACCCAGAGGACGAGAGCCAACCCTCACCTCTCAGTCTCTGGGCCCTGCGATGCCTGAAGCACTAAAGCTGGTAACTTGAGTTTGCAAGAGCTGAGAGACAGCAAGGGCAGAACTGCCTCTTGGACAAAGGTCTGAAATGAGGAGCCCACAGTGAAGAGGAAATAGTTTGGGGCAACTGGACTCAGTAAGGAAAAGAACCACCAGCAGAAAGGCAAACACCTTCTTCAGGTGCCTAATACTTTCCTTAGGTCTAAGACTTTTTCTTGTGTGGCATAAAAGAACAATGAGTATGTGTTCCAGGTTTTGGATCTTGCTGCTGTACGACCCTTCCTAGATCTGGAAAAAAACCTCCCAGAACAGCACCATTGTCCACCTGATGAGTCTGGTGACAGCTGATGGGACGACATGGGGGAGGGAAACACCCACAGGGAAAGAACTGGCCTTAGGAGCCTCTATTCTCTAGGACTGGATAGGTGCTGCCTCCTGTGGGTGTTCCTATGCAAGAGAAGTCACCTTGGGCAATGACAGCAAGAAGACCCCACTGGAACCAAGCTAGGAGTAAAATCAAGGCACTGAGTGTTTTCAGCCAGGAAGGGCATGATTAGATTTGCTTTTTATAGAGATCACTCTAAGAGCAGTGTGGAAAATGGAGTGGCTGGGAAGAAACTGGTAACAGAAGGATCACGTTCCAGAATGTTTAAATAACAGTCCAAGAGAAAGATGAAGACCAGACGAAGGCGGAGGCAGTGTGGGCAGAGCACCGACTGGAGAGGGGGTTCTAACTTGGGACACTGAGCAGAGAGCTGTTCTGTTAAACCAAGATCTGGACAGAAGACAAGTGGCAGAATTCTCTGTCCCATCCCTGTTCCCAGCAACCTGGGATGCTGGGGCACCAGGGCTTCTTACAGCTGAAGAAAATCCTGGACATTTCCATGTTTGAGGCTTTTAGAATTTTAAATAAGAAGAAAAAAAAATCAAAAACAGGGCCAAATAAACAGTGGTATCTCTTAAATATTTGCTTTTTTTAAATTATGGCTTTTAAATCACATGCATAATGCACTGTATGTCTGTTTACTCTTCAAAGACAACCATAGAAGCCCCTCCACCCCCACTTTTTAAAGCATCAATTCATCAATTATACCATCAGGGCTCTAGTCCCATAAAGAGACACAATTTTCAGTCGTGTGATGAGAGTCTTCGCCCAGGCTTGGCAGTGCCTCCCTGAGACAGTGTGCATAACCCCAATTGGAGATGAAGTTAAAAATAGACATTGGAGGCTGGCCGTGAATACGAGGCCTGGGCATGTGGTCCTCTGTGATAGACACTGAGGCTAGCTGTGCATGCTCTGAGAGTCGAACCCTGAAAAAGTGCCCAAAGAAATAGTTAGTCTCAAGGGGCTGGCTGGGAAGAGCTAGAAGCCAGAGAGACCAGGCTGAGAGTAAAAGCTGGAGGCAAAGGGGAAGAGCCATGAAGTATTCCCAAGCCCACCAACTGTCAGCCACATGGGTAGGGAGACGCTCTGGGAGTTTAAGAAGATAGCCTGGAACAGACTCACTCCCAGGCCCTTTAGCCAATTGGGCAAGAAGAAAAGCACATTTTATAGGAACCCAGGGCTTCCAATCAGGTGGGAATTTGTCTCCTTCCCACAGCATTAGTTTGAGCCTTGAGTCTGCTATTGTGGCCCTTCCTGATTAGGGTTCTAACCTATATTTTCTTATTCTTTTATTCTTCTGTCTTTAACCCTAGCACATATCCTATGGGCAATATTGAATAGTGAGAAAAGCACTGGCTTTGAGATCACACAGACCTAGCTTCAAATTCTTTGGCACAGTAGTACACTATTCTGAGCTTCAATTTCTCTACTTGTAAAATAGGAGTGATAGTACTAACCTCATAGGATTTATTGTGAAGATTAACAGATAATGGTTGTGAAGGTGCCTTGTGATCTCAAAGCACCACATGCACTGCCCCACAAAGTCAGATCATCCTTATTGCAATTGGTGTGGGGAAAACCTTCTGGCCGAGGCACCAGAACCTAGGGGTTGTGACCACAGAATTATGACTTGCAACCTAAGGTTTCACACAGCAACAGCCCTTGGGACTATCCATTTCTTATGACTCAGTGTTGTGGGACGTCTTTTACCCCAATTTCTCTTTTTCTACTGCCCATAACCACCTGTCTCATTCCAACTGGCTCTTGCATGACCTAATTTGGATCTGTTCTTTACACAGGCTTTGTCCTAAGCTCAGGCCTTCCATAGCCTTTCACAACCATACCAGTCCAACGCGGGCTTTGGCTTGGCAAAAGCCCCTGGTCTCTACTGGTTGGTGAAGCAGAGTGAGGAGGAGAAACGTGATTACACTGACCCTCCAATAATATGGCTCCCCCAGCCCCATGTGCAAGGCTTCCTTTTCGTTCCTCATTATTCTTCAAAGCCCAGCTAAGCATAACCTGCTCCAGGGAGTCTTCGTGATGCCTCAGATGCTCTGAATTCTGGGTCTCATCTGCCTCTTCCAATAGCCGTGAGCACTTTGGGCTTTATTTACATTATAGTGATGTGAATGCATATAGATATTTCTACAACTCCCATGAGCACTTTGATTTACCTGTGTATTCCTTACAGTGCCGGACACAGAGTGGATGCTCAAAAATATTTATTGAGTCTATAACAAATCCCTTCATTAAGGCTTTCTATTTACCAAAGGTACTTCACCCTGCCGCCTCCAACAATTTCAGTGCTTTACAGTAGAGGTCAGAAAGTTATGGCCCATCACCTGTTTTTGTAAATAAAGCTTGACTTGAACACAGCCATGCACATTCATTTATTCAGCATGCATCTCTGATTTTGTATACTACAACGGCAGAGTTGAACAGTCATGATGGAGATCTTACATTATAGGTTGCAAAGCCAGAAATATTTACTCTCTGGCTCTTTGCAAAAATTTTGGTCAACTCAATGTTATAGCAAGGAAGTATAGGTTTCTTTATCTGCAATGCAGGGATAATAACAAACAGCACAGAGCTGTTGGGAAGATCATAAATGATAACAGATGTAAAGTTTTTCTGTACATGGCATACACTCTTCTTGCCACATGAGGTCAAGTTGAGGCTTGAAATCTCAAGTGATGATGGGGTAAGTGTGAAGATGGCCTATCTCACCGAAGCTGCTACCTGGTAAGCATACAGTGTTGCAAAACACATAACTCAAATATCTGCCAATAATGAACCAAACTCCAGCCTGCCCTCCAGAATAGACTGTCCCCATATGGCATTAATCAGATGGGGCTATGGTTGCTGGAGAGAATAAAATAAGCCCCTGAATGTTTCTGTTCCTTGTTTATGATAAATGCTTTTAGAAGTCACTTAATTAGTGCCATTGGCAGATTTGCATAACTGCTGGTTATGGCAGATAAGAATGATTTTTTACTTGATTTGACAGAGCTAACATGCAAACCCCAAAATATTTTCAATGAGCCTCCTAGCTAGTTATCAACATTAATCTTATACTTCCTAAGGTGGGCCTCCTACTCTCAAGGAAGTGACATGTTTTAAGACTTGGGGGAAGTGTGGGTGATGGGATAAGCAGGCTTGGGCACAGCCCTGGGTTTATATGGAAGAAGGAAACATTTCATTGCACTGAGCTGGAAGAGGTATTCATCAAGAGAAGAGAGATGGGCTGGAATTTGAAGGCCGTGTTACTTCTGGCTGTGGTCTGCCCATGGCTGGGATGGTGGGAGGTGAGCTGTTCAGGAGCCATCTCACACCAAGTCTCTTCATTGTGAACATAATGTGCAGCTGTGTTCGTCCAGCTGAGAGGTTTCATCCATCTTAATGATATATAAAGCCTTCCCCCAGAAATGGGGAAGTTGTGCTCCAAGCTCCTGAGCAAGTGAACATGGGCCTGACCCCAGGATCCCATACCTTCTCAGATACCCTCTCCACCACCTCTTGCCGCAGGTGCACCTCACGTTACTGAGCATCAGACCCCTACACGGCCACCATCAAACTGGACCTGGAAAGGAGGCAGAGAGGGTCATTAATACTCTGATTGTGCAGAGTACAAATCTGAGGCCCAGAAAACTGCATATGGCCCCCACCCGTGATATACACAGATGGGAACCCTGATCCCAGCCCTGCAGTCTTCACCATGCTGCCCCTAGCAGAGATGGCCCCCTGGCTCCCTGTTGCTGACTGCAGAACTCTGGGCTGGCCCTTCTGATCCTACTGCCAGCCATGTGTCTAGAGCTCTGCTCAGACAAGACTCTCCATCTAAGATTTCCCACCAGCTGCCCGCAAAGCCTAATCCACGTTTCACTGTCACCCAAGGCTTTCCAGGTCTGGGACTAGGGTGAAGGGAGTGAGCCATCAGGGTACAAAACTCAAGGAGGTGCTCACACTCAGGGTTGTGCAAATGCCATTGCTTTCTTGTGAAGACTGAATAAAATACTGTATATAAAGTGCTTAGGTGCTATAAAAGTATCTGTTATTGGTTTTAATAATAGTTGCACTAGTAGTAGCAGTATTGAGAGGAGCTCTGTTTTTTCTTCTACGTGGAGATTAAATTAACTTTTTCGGCGAATAAACTAAGAGATTTGTAGTTATATGAATGTGAGCTATTGTTCCAGAAGAACTTGCATGCCTTTAGGGGCTCAAATATTCCTAATGAGGACTGTTAGTTTTGTCCCATTTCATGGCCCAAGTGACCCTGTGATGCCGCCCTGCCTTTCTTACATGCGAAGAAGTTTGGATTCCACACTGGCACTAACAGGAGTCACTGACGGATTTTAAGCTGGAAGTGATACAGCAAATCTGTGCTTATGAAGATCCCTCTGGCAATGTGATCTCGAACCAGGCAGGGCCAGAACCAAAAGCAAGGAGGCCAGTTGGAGGCAGGTGAACTGTCCTGGCAGGAAACAATGAGGCCTGAATTAGGGTAGTGGTAGTAGGGATGAGAAAGGGCCAGGCAAGAGAGTATGGATGAGGAAGTAAAATCTGTTCTTCACTCCTGGAAAAACAACTGTGAATCAGTGATACCATCTTTATCCCCAAAGGCAAACAGATCCTTCATTAGTGCTAGCAATTGAGAGCTGTGTGAGGTTTGGTACCCACTAGCTGCTAAACATGCATATAAAAGGAAGCACACCATATGCTATGATGAGTTAATGCCAATTGGCCCCACTCAGATATATACTGCTTTAATTTTAACACTTCATTTGAACAAAAGTCTACTTCTAATGAAGCTAAGGATTCCCGAAGAGTTTCTTCCTGCTGGCCAATTTGACTTGATTTCTTTCCTTGATGATGAAATGCCTCTTTCGATAGGTATGACCAGGATTCAGATATCAATGAAATAAGACAAGCAACGTCATGGACATATGAAATTAGATGCCTTGGAAGATACTGAGTTCCTTGTCACTGAAGGCATGCAAGAAAAAGCTAGACAGCCACTTGATGGAGTTGTTGCAGTGAATATTCAAACATCAGAAGGTGAGTGGGATAGGGATGTTGGTCTTGATGACCTTTAAGAGCTTCCAAAACCATGAAATTCTAAGAGGTTGAATCAGAAGGGTAGTTCTCGGTTGATCAGGGAAACCCCATAATTACAGCAGATCAGAATGAGGATCTAAGATTCTTCAAGCAAATCCAGAAGTTATAACCACCTCAGGGAAAAAAATCTGGATAACCCATCAGCCAAGATGGCTCAAGGACATGAGAATAGAGATCATCAGAAGAAAAGCTCTGGCCGGGTGCAGTGGCTCAAGCCTGTAATCCCAGCACTTTGGGAGGCCGAAGTGGACGGATCCTGTGAGCACATGAGTTCAAGACCAACCTGGGCAACATGGAAAAACTCTGTCTCTACAAAAAATTAGCCAGGTGTGGTGGAATGCACCTGTAGTCCCAGTTACTAGGGTGGCCAATGGGGAGGATCACTTGAGCCCAGGAGGCTCAAGTTTGCAGTGAGCTGAGATCATGCCACTGCACTCCAGCCTGGGTGACAGAGCAAAACCTTGTCTCAAAAGAAAAGAAGAAGAGCTTTGCTTTCAACATCATCTTGATGACCCTCGCACAAATGAGAAACTTTTTAGGGATAAGAACTAGGAAAACACTTATTTTCTCTTCTATACAACTGACATGTGTCTCTTTTCACTCTGGCCATCAGAAAGCTCAGAACTTAACTTGCACACGGAAAAAACAATCCTACAGATGCTTGGGTTCTGTTTGTCATCAGTGCCTCCCCCTCTCCCACCTGGTCACCCTTCTGGCCTCTTATTTTAATGTATACATTTTCTAGTCCTAATTTTGTTTTTAATACATTTTCTGGTCCTAATTTTGTTTTTAATCTATAGTTTACCTAATATGTATGTTTCCTATAAGCTACCTGAACTGATCTGGGAAATGAGGAGGAAAGAAACAAGAAAATAAATGATAAACCACCATCAAGGAAATGAATTATTGGCTTTCAGTGGTAAACTGTGAGGAAATTATCAGGGGCGCATTAGACTAAGGGCCATAGACTCGAGTAGTCAGCACTCCTCTGCCGTGATGGCACTCCTCTCCACCCGTGGACTCAGTCTCCTCTTCCACAAAATAATGTCTGGAGCCCCAGCCTAGATCAAGCTTTGGCCCTCAAGATTTCCTTGCCTTTGGTTGTTCTGCTCAAGTTCCCAAGTACATCTCCAGATACTGCCCCTCTACCAAGTTCAGGCCTCTCCTGGACTTTAAGTTCTCCTACCTATAGATGACATCCTTGATTTTATATAAATATATATTTAAACAACATGCTTCTATATATTTATTGTGTTTCTTGTACTGTTCTGAATACTTCCTTGTAGTAATTCATGTAAACCTCATAATAATCTTAAGAGAGAGATACTATTATTATGCCCATTTTACAGATTAGAAAACTGAGGCCTTTAGAGGTTAAGTAAATCACTAGTAAGTGACAGAGCCAGATTCAAAATCTAGGCAACCAGGCTCTAGTTTGTGCTCTTAACTATATGTTCCCTCAAATCCAACCAAGACTTTGACTCAGCTCCCAGACCTTACTTGGATTATTCACTCTCCTGTATTATTGCCTTCCTGCCATCCAATTAAATAAAGATTTTCCTGAGTGCTACTTGGGGTCAAACTCTGTGCTGGGACAGGAACCAGGCATGAATCCACATTATCCCACCCAATATATTACGAGCTGTCTATTTGGGTACAGGAGTCAAACATGTACCCCATTCACTAGAATCCAACGGGAAATTAAATACATGCTGTGTGAAAGTTCAAGCAATGGTCTATGCCAATGAGACTTGCCTTGACAGAGATGGAAATGCAAAGGGGTGGGAAGAGCATTGCAGGTAGGTGGAAAGATCTGAGCCAAGCCCAGAGGTATGACAGTGCATGGCATATTCAGGAAGGATATGAAGTTTTGAAAATGGTGACATGGCTACATAGCATCACAGGGTATGACTCCTGGCTTTCTCTTTGAACTGGTCTTATATCAACCTTTCCATTCAACCGTTAATAAATACATAGTTGTTGCGTGCCCGTTAGGAGTCAGGCACTGTTTTGAGTGCTAGGGATACAGCAGTCAACAAGCTACCCTCATTCATGGCCCTTCCAAGGTAATGGAAGGCTACTTGTAGTTCATTAAATAAAATAAAAATATGTCAGGTGGTGTTAAGTGCAATGAAGGACAACATACAGAGTAATGGGATAGAGACTGGGGGAAGGTTGCTTTTGTAGGTAGAGCTATCAGAGAAGGCTCTTTGATAAGGTAAGCTTTTAGCACATATCTGAATGGAATGGCGGGTGAGCTATGAAGATATCTGGTATGAAGCTGTCATAGGCAGAGAGAGGAAAGTATAGATGCCTGGAAAATGAACGCTGTTTCTCGCTTTTGAGGAATAGCAAATGAGGCTGGTGAAAAGGTGGTGAGGAAATGAGATCCAAGCTGCTGTAGGGCTCTGGGCCATGTGGGGTCCTGTTCACTGGAGTAAGAACTTTGGAGTGTGCTCTCAGTGCAGTAGGAAGCTGCTGGAACACTGTTGGTGATCCAAGCATTACAGCCACGTGAGCGTTTCTAAATCTCCTGGGAAACTGAAGTTCTGTCCTACTACAGGGCTTTTACCCATGCTGTGCCTCTGCCAGGCGTGTCTTTCCCCTACTCTTTACTGGGCCATTGCCTACTCCCCTTAGGGAAGTGTCTTTACTTCCCTTTTATAGCACTTACCAAAAGGAACATGACACAATCATATGCGTAACTTTCATTTCTCACTGTTTCTTCCACTAGATAGTGAGCTCCATGAGGTGAGACAGTGTGGCTGTCCCCTTTATGCCTGTATCTTCAGTATCCAATACAGGGTCTGATTTTTAAGAGGTGCTCAAAAAATATGTATTGAATGAACATGAAAATAAATGAAAGATAAAGATGAAAAGTCAAGTTGGAGCCTCTAACCCTGGGGTAGAGAAGCAACTCTGGCCTGCAGACCATAGAATGGCCACATGGAAAGCATATTAAGGGTGCAGTTCAGGGTATGATTCTGCCCAGCCCCTAATAACCATGGGCAAGAGAAATGGAAAGAAATTGAGACTGGAGGCAGAAAGAATAGAAAGCAATATTTAAAGCTGTTTGATAGACTTCCTTTCCTGTGTAAAATTTTCATATTAGGGAGAAATGCATGTGTTATAGAGGATTTCATGAATTTAGGGATTTACCAAGGTCTGAGTAATGCTGCAAAGTATGGTGATAACAGTCAACGATTGCTAGTAGTATGATCAAACAACAACAACAAGTGCCAAGTAGCAGAGATTATGCCATACAAGAGTCTGGAGATCTGAGTTTGTTCATCCATTTATTAATTTATTCAATCATTATTCATGCAACAAAATTGATTACTGACCGCATGGTGGGGGCCAGGCCCTATGACAGGCACTGGATTTAGGTTCTGTTTGTTACTTACTAAGTATGCAAACTTGGGCAACGCATTTACCATCGCTGTATAAGGAGGAAAAGAATCCTCATGTATAAGGGAGTGGTCTTCCCCATTAAAGGAAAAGACAAAACCCTCCATACTTTGTTCAGATATCTGGGTTTCCAGATGGAGAGGTGTGATAGAGTAAAAGGCCTAAATTCTGTCTCCTTGAGTTTCCTTTTCCTCATAGAGTTCTCACTTGGATTCCTCTGGCACACCCGAAGAGTCTGGAATGGTTTCTATCATCTGCTTCATGGCCTAGCAAAATCTCTACTTGTCCCCTAGGGCCCACATTAAATGTCAGAGCTCTTGAAACCTCCATTGACTCCCTACTACCTTAGCAAAATAAATCCCTCCCATCTGCCCCACTTTGAACATTCAGCTCATCAAGTTGTTGTGCAGCTGACTTCTCTGTGTGACTGGAAGGTGGGTTCTTCTGAGAAGCATGTTTTCTTCCCTCTGTCTCCCCAGTCTTTGGCTGAGTGTCTGGCCCAGAATATATTCTCTGTAGTTAAATGGATAAAAAGTCACCAGGCCAGCAGAATAGCTGACAAGTGACACTGTGGTGGAAGGAAGTCTGAACAGACTTACTGTGACTCAGAAAAAGACACCTCTCAACTAAGCTAGCTAAGAATATCAGTAACTACTCACTGAGGGACACTGAGAGACCAGGGGGTTTTGGGGGTGGGAGGTAGGGGTTTGAGTCAATGGAACTTGCTTGTAGAAGACAGAAGGGTGGTCAATTATTTATTTTCTTTAATAAAATTATATTACACCCCATATCTTTGTAAGTTAGAGGTAGGTGATGGCTTACTGAACTGTCTATGCAGAGATGTGCCCAGGTCTTCAGATGGAAGTTTGAGCCTCAAATGACACACCCTTGAGGACTTTTGTGCCTTGGGCATCTCTAGCTCAGGGATGCTAATACTTTTTCTAATAGAATGTTAATAATTAAGGAACAAAGACATCCATCCTAAGTAGTGTGGTTGTTCCAGATATATCAAACTTATGTATCTTGCTATATTGCTTTTGCTTTTGTTTGTTTGTTTGTTTTTAAATAAGCCTTTGTTTGGTGAGTATGTGCTGTGTTGGTGCAGGCATTGTGCTAAACGTTTTGCATGTATTGTATAATTTAAAACAAAGGTAGCAAAATGGGGGGAGCTGTTTTTATATTCCCCCTTGGAATACCTCTTGGGAAGAAAACAAATATGATTGCAAGCAATATTTTGATAGAGAATTTGAAGTGAGAGATGAGACTCCAAAAATCATAGTGAAGTAACGTCAGATGACTACTAAAAAAAATTTTCTGATAGACAAGTGGATGCCCATTTAATGGCAGGGCTTCTGAACTGCTGAGCAGCAACATGACCATGGGCTGTGCAATGGTGTGAAAGTTTGGAGCAGAACTGAATTGTTCATAAATAATAGAAGAGAGGCTGAGGACAGTGTTCAGAAGGGATATTGGGGATTGTGAAAGTCCCACTGAAGGACTTGTGACAAAACCTTCTCCATCTCCCCTAGGAAATCACCAGAAAACTCTTTCTTATTCCCTAATGCTCTTGGGAACATGAAGATTTGTTGGCAAGATAGAAAGAAAATCTGAGGTCAGCAAAGTCAGCAGACATAGGAGACAACCATAAATCTGGTGACATTTAATTCACAACCCAAGGAGGCAAAAGATATTACCTTAATTTTACAGGTAAGGAAATCAAGGTTTGGATAAGTCTGTTGTCCAACACACACAGCTGGAATGGCTGGGCAGCCATTCAGACAGGTTTGCTTGTTTCCAAAGCCTATAATTTTAACCCTAGAAGGTATTTCCCTCTATGATTCTATGACTGCTTTCTACTTATCAAAAGCTAGGTAAGTTTGATGATGTCTTTGCCTAATTTTATTTTAAGCCACATTAACAACAGAAAACATCATTGTACATAGCGTGGAAAGAGAGGAATACTTCTAGCCATGGGGTATAAATAGCTAACTGATCTCCTGTCTTCAAAACGGGACAGAAGTGAAACTTCAGCAGGCGGAGTGACTGCACGTGAGGGAAGAGAGCAGCCTCTTTGCACACATGGGCACACACTGCCGAAAATGAGATTTGAGTTGTTGCTGCCATAATCTCCACAAACGCCCACCATGGAATGACATCACTGCCAAAGCCCAATTAGTTCAGAGAAGACCCTGGCACTGGATGATATTGCTTCAAGATGGCATGAAATTCCAAATATAAATTGGGTCCGCACTGGGCGATGATTCAAGAAATCGTATTGGCCAGTTCACAGGACTAGAAATCCTTTAGACAGGCTTTGGAAATTGTATCACTCCAGATACAGACAGAGGTAGAGTTACAACCCAGACCTCTCAATAAACATCTAGAAAAAGAAATGCAGGAGTCCTCTGACAATGATGTGGTTATCATATCACGGATTACACTTACAGAAGATGGAGAAAAAGTTTATCAAGATGCATCGTCTTCTTAAGCTGCCTTATCTTTTCAGGAAAACAACTGTCAAACATTTAAAATAGTAAGAACTCCCCACATTTGAATTGCTCTTTACAGTTTGCTTGCATGTACTTAATTGGATCTTACCTCCACGACAGCCCACTAGGATCAATACAATTGTTGTTGCTATTCTATAGATAAAAGCCTAATGTTTAAGAGAGGTACATTTTGAAGGTTACTTGAGGGCAGAGATTTTGTATCCCTTTTCTTTGTGTCTTCAGCTTGTTTCCTAGGGCCTGACCTGTCACAGGATGCTACAAATGCCAACTGAATTGGATGGAATGGAACTGAGTGACCTGCCCAAGCCCAAAAGTCACAGCAACAGAACTCACAGCCCTGTGTTCATTCCTACCTGATGTGCTGTCACAACATCGGTCTAATGCTTACCATGTGCCTGTTTTGTGCCTGGGCATGTAAAAAACACTGGAAGTCCAGGTGGGCTGCATGTAATCATGAAGATCCGTGGAAGAAGTAGGTGGAAGAGAGAGCCAGAGAGACCACAGTGTGAGGAGGACTTGGCTCATCATTGCTAGTTTTGAAATTGGAGGAAGGAGCCATGAATCAAAGAATGCAGGCAGCCTCCAGAAAGTTAGAAAAGGCGAGGAAATGGATTTGTCCTACTGCCTTCGGAAAGAACACCACCCTGCAGGCACTTAGACTGTAACCCAGTGGAACCCATTTTGGACTTCTGACCTGCACAACTGTAAGATATTATTGTATTGCTTAAGTCAGTGGTCCCCAACCTTTTTGGCACCAGGGACCGGTTTCATGGAAGACGATTTTTCCACAGACCAGGGTGTAGGGGATGGTTTGGGGATAATTCAAGCACATTACATTTATTGTGCACTCTATTTCTATTATTACATTGTAATATATAATGAAATAATTACACAACTCATTATAATGTAGAATCAGTGGGAACCCTGAGCTTGTTTTCCTGCAACTAGACAGTCCCATCTGAGGGTGATGGGAGACAGCGACATATCATCAGACATTAGATTCTTATAAGGAGGACGCAACCTAGATCCCTCGCATGTGCAGTTCACAATAGGGTTTGCGCTCCCATGAGAATCTAATACCACTGCTGATCTGACAGGAGGTGGAGCTCAGACTGTAATGCTCACCAGCCCACTGCTCACCTCCTGCTGTGGGGCCTGGGGGTTGGGGATTCCTGGTGTAAACCACTCAATTTGTGGTAATCTGTTACAGCAGCAATAGGAGTAGCGAAGTATAAGGTAGCAAAGGACTACTCTGATTCAAGAAGCATGATTCCTGCATGGATCAAAAACTGATGGTTTTCGTATCCTTCATTTTGTGTTTTACTTCCAAACATTTGCACTAAGAAAACAATCAGAATTCTCATGAAGGTTTATATAAGAATTTTCATTTACAACATTAAAAAGTTAAATAACAAGGGATTAATACCCAGCCACACAACCCAGTACTATGTAGCCATTAAAAAATACTTTCTTTGAAAAATATTTAATAGCATGGGAAAAGCTAATGATCAAGTTTAAAAAACAGGTTACAAAATAATACATAATTCCAATTTTATAAATGTTGAAATAAATATATCAGAATGTTAATGATGAAATAAAAATTTAAGGTAATTTCTTAAAAAGGTAATGATGGTTACCTTTGTAGGGAAACATTATGGGAGTTTCTTTGTTTCCTTACACGTTTCTGTATCTTTCAGAAATGAGCATGAATTACTTTTATAATCAGAAAAAGAAACAATTATGTTAAAAATAAAGCAAGCCCCTGAGGTAACAAGAGCCACAAAATTCAACAAGCCTTTGACTGAATAATCTCATTCATGAAAATATATCCTAAGGAAATAAAAGGCAAAAAAATCTTGTAAGTGAAAAGGTTTTTGCAGCAATGTTACTTACAATCATTTAAAATGGGAAGCAGCCTGACTATCCAGTAGTTTAATTATGATCAAACAAATTATAATATGTTTGCTTGATAGAATACTGTGCAGTCATAAAAATAATTAATACAAAGACTATCTAGAAATACAAAAACTACAGAACAGTACAAAGTGAAAAACTGAAGCACAAAACATAAAATATCTACAACTGTGATTATTCCACTTACATGTGGATAAAGATAGAAAGAGGAGATAAAAATTATAAATAGGTGCTATGTCAAAGAATAGGGATTCTGAGAGTAATTTGTATAAAGTTACTTCAACAGTAGATAGAACAATTTCATACAAATAGACACCAGCATATAAGTCAAGAAAACTGAGGATGGAAGACTGGTTGAGAGCACTGGAATTATAATGACGACAGAAGTAGAAGCAGTATCTGTGAGAAAGGGCACTGGGGACCACCCACACAGGGGCATATATTTTTATTTTTATTTATCAGCTGAGCAAATATTTCTTAAGCTCCTTTCCTCACATATGAGTAAAACTGAAATGAAAAACAAGAAAATGACAAACACAAAGCTTAGCGTTTGGGTTACTTTTGGGGAGCAAGGAGAAGGATTTCATTGACAAGGGAAACACAGAGACTTACATAAGGATTGAAAACTTCTTAGTTTTTAAATTGGGTGGTGGGTACGTGAATATTCTTTTTTATTATTATGCTGATGCACTACAGGTACTTACAACCATGCTTGGCACACATTGGCTCACCAAAAAAGTTATCTGTAGAATGAATGAAGCTTTTCAGTGGCTCCTTAAATAAAGCTCAATCCTTTACTATGGCATACAAAACCCTTCAAGAATTGGCTTCTACCGAACCTATCAATTAACACCAATGACTTATCACCTAATCTATGGCAATTTCTGTTCATTATTCACTAAACACACAGGACTCTTAGGTGCCTCTGAGTCTTTGTGTATGCTATTTCTTCTGCCTAGAATGTTTTTCTTCACCAGGAAAACCCTACTCTCAAGGCCAAGTTCACCATAGCTGCTTTGTGAAACCTTGTTGATCTCCCTAATTGCTTTCTCTTCTGCATTCCCATGGTACTTGTCTTATGTGCTGCATCAGAACCAGTAGTGTGTAAATCTATGATAACTCTTACATTGGTGCTATTGCTCACACAGTCCTCTCAGTTCTATTATCCTTGCAGTAACTCTGTGAATTAGACTTCTTTAGTCCTTTCAACAGATGCAGAGGCTGTGTCCACAGGTCAGGTCAGATGACTCGCTGCATCCAAGTTGACAAGTAACAGCATAGAACTTCAATATTGGCCTTCAGATTAATATGGCCTTTGAAGGGATGGGGCTGCCAGAGCAAGAATGGACAGACAGAGGCTGAGAGGCTAAAACTGAGGTCTCCAGTGATACCGTGAGCATATGCAAGATGAGAAAGGGCATTTTCATGAGAATTAGGGTAGGCCATGAAGGTAAAAATCAGTATGGTTAAGGCATTTAAGTTATACTTGTAAAGTAGAAAGTAGAATGGGATAAAAGAATGAGCACCAAAAAAAGTAAATGAATTCAAGAGAATAAATCCTACCTCTTACCAAGAAGGTTCAATATAGGAGAATAGTTTCTATGGTCTCTAAAGTAAGAAACATATCCTATTTTTCTTTCATTTTGAGTACCTAGAATACAGCCTGGCAACAGAAAGAGACTCAACATGTTGAATTAATTAATGAATGAAAGGATGTGTTATTAAGAAACACAATTAGTTTTTAGCTTTCTTGCAACTGTATCACTTTAGCCACTTAGCCCTATTAGTTCAGGGGGACTGAACATTCATTTCTTTTGTATTTAATAATTTAGATCCTAAAATACTTTTGGGTTTGCTCAAAGCGAAAACAAAATATTAATTTGTTTGAACCAGTTAACGTGTATTTAGGTAGTAAAATAGATTTAGAATGTGTTAGACAAGAGAAATCTGCTCTATCTTTTATAATATTCTCAACATTTAAGACATACACAATTCCTTATTTGAAATACAAAAAAAAAAAAAAAGAAAAATCTTCATGCCAAAAAGGTGCAGATCCAAAAACCTATAAAACATGAAGCTTTGACTTGCTATGAAGAGGTGGTTCTAATGAAGCTAAGACTAATGGAGCAAAAAAGACACTATTGGAAAACTCAAAGGCCCTTGAAACCATCCCATAGAACCCCAATGGCTGCCCACTTTTTAAGTCAATCCTATTATAGAAAGCATGTTTTTGGAAAATTGGTCATTAGGCAAATAGGCATTCAGTGAATTTGTTTCTTCAAATTAGTTCTTAGAGAATTAACCTTGGGCCATGGAACTATATTGAGACTAGGCACTGTGTGTGGTTTCACAGCCTGGCCTGTTGAGGCCATCAGTAGTTCTTGACTGACCGTGGTCCCGGGATATATATCAGGCAAAGTCCAGGTCTACGTTCAGATACACTGATAAAAAGGCAGTGTTTGCAATAAGAATTGACTTAAAGGATGTGCCAAGAGGTGCCTATCATGGAAAGGACTAAGGGTCTTGCCCCATTTACTTCTCTCTATGCCTCCTCGTATGTTTTCTCTTAGCCAGGGAAGGGTGTGGACAGCAATTCCCATTAAAGAACCAGGGCTGGATCTCCCATATGACAGTTCATATATGCATTCACTCTGATGGACTTCACCATCCCGTGACCCAAATCTCATTCATTCATTCAAAAAAATATTTATCACGTGTCTATACTCTGTTATAGGAGCTTGGAGATGCATTGGTGAACAAGACAGGCAAGGTATGAGTTCTTACTAAGCTTACATGCTAGAGGGAGAAAACAATAAGAAGGAAATACTTATTGCCTGGAGAGGATGAAGCCCATGAAAGTCTTTGCTTCTGTAGTCCACAAGGTGTTTAGTCTTTATTCCATCATCTGGTGACATTAAACAAACACCTGCCACTAAACTAGACCAAACAGCAGACCTATTCAAACTCTCAGCAGTCCCTGGAAGAATTTGATTACTGGAGGTGGACCAGGGAGAATATCTCTATTTGGTCCAATTTCCAAATAGAAATTCGCAGTGTTTGATGAATAATGAATGTGAATAATTAATGCATCTGAGAAAGAAAAATTTCTTACCTGTCAGTTACTTATCTTGGAGATTACACATCCATCACTACTCCCCCGAGGGGCTAGACTCATCTCCATAGAAACTGGGGGCAACCTGAATGTTAATTATGCCTCAATGCCAGATTTCCTGCTCAGAATGTGACTCACCAGAAGACCTTCTAGGACTTTGTTCTGAAAAGTAGAGAATTTAATTTATCTGACATATTTTTTAAAGCCCCAAATAATGAAGTATCTTAATAAGCATAAGAAACTATCAAAAGTCTGGCTCTGTGTGTGCGCACATGTAGGAAAGTTACTGTGGTCTGAATGTTTGTGTTTCCCTCCAAATTCATATGTTGAAACCTAATTCACAATGCAATAGTATTAAGAGCTGGGGCTTTTGGGAAGTCATTAGGCCATGAGGATGGAGTCCTCATGAATGGGATAGGTGCTCTTAGAAAAGACGTTTGAGGGAGATTGTTCATGCCTTCCACCATGTGAGGATGCAACTAGAAGGCACTATCTGAGCCCTCACCACTACCAAATCTGCTGACACCTTGATTTTGGACTTCCTAACCTCTAGAACTGTGAGCAATAAATTTCTGTTACTTACAAATTACTCAGTCTAAAGTATTTTGTTACAGTGCTCAAGCAGACTAAGACAAAAGGATTACACAGAAGCACATGCATCTTCTGGGAAAGAGATTGATGAGAAGAAATACAGCCTTGATTTATTGGTAACGTAAGTGCCAGCACCTAGAGAAATGACTAACATGTTGTAGATGCTGACTGCATATTATTGTTATTTTTGAATGTTATGTGGAATGTTATTGAATGAACTACTAATTCTGTGCTGTGAGAATATAACAATTCTCATTTTTATGGTGACATTGTTCAAATGTCCCTTTTATATACATTCTACACAATATCCTTTTTATATGCATGATTTTATTTTTATGTACATTATTTTATTTCATTTTATATACATCAAAAATGAGATATCATATTATTTGAAATAATAACATAATAATGAAATAGTAACAACCTAAAATACAGCGACAGGCCCGCAATACCTTGTTCATAATCTTTTTCTAAAACTCTGAAAACCAAAAGTTCTGGGAAAACTCATGTAATGACAAAGCCTCTTCATAATCTTTATCCCATTTACTTGAATATGATACATTTTGCTGCAGAAATAGTAATGTGTTTCCTTTTGGAGGGCTTTCCAGGTCTTGCTTGCTTTGTTTCAATTTATGCATCATATGCAACATATTACCTTTCTAAAATCTAAAAAAATTCTGAATTCCAAAACCCATCTATCTGCAAGGGTTTTGGTTAGACTCACACTGTCATCCCAATTTTGTAATTGGGGTCCTTTGTTTCAGAAAAACTAAACAATTTACTCAAGATCATGGAGGTTTTTGGTTCATGGATTGAACCAAAGTTCTCTGATGCAAAATCTTTTATTTTTTTTCTACTACACCAACACTTCCATTAATCTGAAATTGAGCATTGAGATAATTGTCTGTCTTATGAACATAAAAGAGCTAAAGTTGGTCAGAGACTGTGCAGATTTAGTCATTGCAGCGGAAGCTGAGGAAGAACGAATAGCACAGGGCCTGGGGATGGGGATGGGGTAGGGAGGTCTCATGTGGAGAAACCTCTGCTACCTGAAGGAAATGATTTCCAAAACTTCATCTCATTCTCCAGTGCTAAAGTGTGGTACATGAAGTAGGAACTGACCACTGATCATTCCATAGACGTCTTGTGAATAAATTAGATGTAGATGTGACCTAAGATAGTACTGTAATGCCACATCTATTTTTTTCTAATCATAGGTTTTTTATTTGAGGTTGAGTGTTACCAGATCTCTTTGGTGGAGAGAGAGTAAGAACACTAAATTATAAGGTTGGCACTTGTATCAGTCAAGAAAATCTAGGTTATGCTGCAGTAACAAATAACTCACAAGGCTCTGTGGCTTAAAACAGTAAAGATTTATTTCTTTTTTATGTAACATGCCCATCATGAGAAATTAGGGGAGGCTCCACTCATTGCAGTCACTCTGGGACTTGGGATGACAGTGCAGCCACAATCTCACACATGGTTTGCTACACAACAGAAGGAAAGAGAAGCAATAGCTTGCTCTGGCTCATTAAGGATCTGCCTAAGAGTGATACACTGTCACTTCCACTCAATACAGCTCATTGGTCAAAATGAGTAATTGAGCCACACCTAACAGCAAGTGGGCAGGAAGTCCAAAATTCATGAATACTGAGATTTTCAATAAATTGACCTGTCCAATAAATATTTTCTTGAGTGTCTGCTAGTGCCCAGCCCTGTTCTATGCACTAGAGATTTAAAATTGTGTTAAATGCTATGAAGAGAAAGAAAGCAGGATAAGGGGAATTGAGTGACAGGGCTGACGAGGGAGAGGAGAAAACAAGGCCAGGGAAGGAATCTCCAAAGCAGACACCCAAAAGAAAACAGAAGGAAGAGGCTGGGTAAGGGAGATTCTGTCTTTAAGGCAGAAACACGACATCACGAACCCAAATCTCAGGAAAATCCAGAATGATTCTCAAAATAGGGACAGAGAGGTGAAACATCAACCAGTAAGTATTGGTGGGGCTGAAACAGCCCAGCTCCTTCTCTTCCAGCCTTGTAAGACACGTCCCACTTCCTTCTTTTTCTGACTAAAACAACACATGTGACAGAACACTTCCTTTTTCCCCATGGTTAAGCAGCATGCAAAAGAGCTTTACTTCAGGAGAGAATGGTAATCGGCAATTGTTTGGTAAACAAATGATCCCTCATTTATGCAAAATCTGTATTTCAGGTGTCTTAGGTGTTTTACATACTTTATTTCATTGAGTAGGGTTGTTGTAAGAAGGATAAATTATATAGGATTATTATTACCATTTTACAGGTGACAATCTATATAGAGGGGTAACTAACTTTCTGGGGTGGGGATGAAACAGATATTTCATAAAAAAGGTAGACTCTGGCTCCCAAGCTTGTGCTCTTGATTACTATGAAACATAGCAAACTGTAGACTTTCTGAAAGAAAAATTTGAGAAAATCTATATGTTCACCTGAATTGTTTCATAATTTAAAGATAGAATTGCCCCTATCACAGGAAGAAGGAACATTATCTAGACCTCTTTGCTAGATTATTCCTCTTCTGGAATAATAATAATTATTACTGTAATTAATAATTATTATTTAGTGTTATTCCTCTTCTGGAATAATAATAATCAGATTGAATTTATTTGCTTCCTGTCTCTCACCACTAGAAAGTAAGCTCCATGAGTGTCCACTTTTTTCTCACTTTTATTCTCATGCCTTCCACCATAGAAAAGCACTTTACATACAATTAGTAATTATAAATGAATAGTTAGAATGGATGGATGAGTGAGTGAATGAATGAATAGGAGAATTCAGGAAAAGTTCTCTTACTTGAGCAGGAGATCTTAATGTGGGGTACATTAATGGACTTGGGGGTATCTTTTAATGCCTTGAAATTACATGCAGTTTTGTGGGGAGAAGAATGTATTTGTGCGTGTCATCAGATTTTCAAACAAGGCAATAATCCACAAAAGTTAAAACCACTCTGTGTGGCATATTCATACAATGGGATATTATTCAGCTCTAAAAAGAAATAAAGTTCTATACATGCTACAACATGGATGAAGGTTGGAAACATTATGCTAAGGGAAAGAAGCCAGACACGAAAGGCCTACATTCTGTATGATTCCATTTATATGAAATGCTCAGAAAAGGAAAATCCATAGACACACAAAGTCGATTGGTGGTTTGCCAGAGCCTGGAGCGGGAGGAGAGGGTAGAATGAGGAGCAATTGCTTAATAGGTATGGGATTTTGTTTGGGGTGATGAAAATATTCTGGAACTAGATAGTGGTAATGGTTGCATAACACTGTGACTATACTAATGGCCCTGCATTTTACATCTTAAAATGGTAAGTTTAGCGTGAATTTTACCACAATGGTAATAATAATAAGAAAAAAATTACTTTATGAATAAAGGAAAGAAGCAGAGTCAAATTATTTCATACATCTAACAGGATGGATGGTGGAATATGAGTCTGAGAAGTTGTCAGTTACAATCTAATATTCTAATAATATTTGGAATGAGAATATTTATAACACTAGGGGTAACAACTTTCATTTGTTTCAGGTTTTGCAGTTTTGAACAACTTTCCAAATGCATTATTTAATTTAGCTGTTAGAAAAAACTTGTGAGATAGTCAGGGTAGATACAATTTCATGATTATCTCTACTTTAAAAATTAGAATGATGAGGTTCAGAGAAGTTAAGTCATTTTCCCAAAGTCACATAGCTACCAAATGGTAAAATGAGACTGTAAACCTAGGTCTGCCTGCGCTTTTGACAATTTGGCTCTTCCAGCTCTTCTCAACCTTTCACATCTTTCCAGAAATCACAAGTGTTCCTGTGGTCAGCCTCCCAACCCAGGTGAGAAAAAATGTCACGTGTCTTCTCTTATGTCTAGAATGACATCATCTCAATGTGGTCATACTGGGTACCTTGCTGTGATCAGAACTTCCAATTAGAAATTACAGACATCTATGGTCAATGAAAATACTAGGAAAAGCCGCATTTTTCTAATGTCAATTATTACTTAAGCAGTGTTTTTCCTAGTATTAAGTATTACTTAATAAATGTAAATTTTTGAGAATGAGAATGTTTCCAAATGTGGGATCAATGGTAAAAAAAAAAAAAAAAAAAAAAAAGTCTTTAAAGCTAGTGAACAACACTAAGATCTTGTCTAAGTTCCTCATCTTACCAATGAGAAAAATTGGCACAAAGAGGTTAGTGGCTTATCTGAGATGACACAGAGAGTTAGTTTCAGAAGTAAGAATGAAACTCAAGGCTTTTAAATGCTCAATAAAAGCCCAAGGTAGCCAGCCTTCCAACGGAGTACCTCAGAAGAGATCATTTAGTTTGTGTATTTAGCCATCCAAGAATAAGCCCACATTTATTGTGAACACAGAAAGAATTAGGGATTCAGTGGTAATAAGTGACTTAAATGTTTAAAATTGGCCTCAAATGAATCCGTTTTCTACCTTTTGTTGTTTCCACTGTGCTGAAGCACAATGACGTAGTGACTTTATAATTTTAGCCAGGAGTGGCCAATTATCCAGAACTTGCCAGTCCTATTTTGTAAACACAGTTGGTAGCTGAGTGAATAATGCAGGGCTGTAGTGTCATTTTCATGCACAGAGACACAGCCTTAGAGATCTTCCAGGCTGGGTTTCCCCAACCACAGTCAACTGACAGCCAGGGAGGAATGTTTACTGCCCTGGGCAGGTGGGCAACTCCACCTTCCTCCTCAGAGAGACCCTTTTGCTTGGCTCCCCTCCCCTCTGAAGTAGGGTGGAGGTGTGCAATCAATATTTCTAAGAAACAGCATTAGCCATCTTGGGGGAGAAATGCGGGAGAATACTCAAAAGAAGACCTGTTAGAACAAAATTAATTTAACAAAGCTCCTTAGTGTCTGCTTTGAGCTGGAAGGAAGATGTTCAAAATCATGTAAATTAAACCTTCACTGCCCCCATGAAGAAACTCAGGCCAGAGAATGGATGCGACTTGCCCAGAGTCACAAAGTCAGGATATAGTAGTCAAGGCCAGCCTGAGATCCTCTAAATTCCAGGCCAGTGCCTTCTCATACCTCTTCACATTCTCAGTCATTCTCTTTTAGATAAAATAACCATGATTCATAACACATCAATGCCACATTAGGCATTGAATATACTACATATTCTGCATGATTCCTTGGTTATATTTTGACTCATATGTGCAAGGTTATGGGTTTTTGTCCTATGCACCCATATCTCTTAAGGACAAGTACAGGGCCTGTCTTGTAGAAAGAGTGTGTGATCTGTTTAATGGCAACATGGATGATATGGATGAGACCGTGTTGGGTTATCCTGTGACACACCATCTTTTCCTTGGAGTGTCAAGCCTTCTCTTCATGTCCACTTTACAGTCCTTTTTTCTACCTGTTGAAATTTTTCAAGCCCCAATCAAAAGCTGCCTTCTATTATCTCTAGTGGAGAGGAAACTGCCAAGACTCTGACATCAGACAGCCTTGGAGCTGGGTGCTACCTTGACTACTGGTAATGCATGACGCAGGCAAGTTACTTAAACTCTTTGAGGTTCCAAATAACCCATTGTAAAACAGTTAATAATACTGACCTCATTCAATTTTTCTGTTGAAAAAAAAAATGGGTAAAATTCCCAGCATAGCATGTGCCACATAGTAGCTTCTGTTTTTAAAGAAGTTTTTAATTAACAAGTAAAAAATACATATATTTATGGTGTACAACATGTTTTGATATATGTATACACTGTGGAATGGCTAAATTAAACTAATCAACGTACATATTGCCTCACCTACTTTTACGGTGAGAATACTCAAAATCTACTCTGTTAGCAATGTTCCAGTATACAATATAGTCACCATGATGCACAACAGATCTCTTACACTTATTCCTCCTGTCTAACTGAAATTCTGTGCCCTTTGACCAACATCTCCTCAATCTCTCTAATCCCAGTCTCTGGTAACCACCATTTTACTCTTGGTTTCTATTTAGTTCAACGTTCATAGATTCCACATATAAGTGAGATCATATTGTATTTGTCTTCCTGTGCCTGGCTTATTTCACTCAACATAATGTCCTCCAGGTTCATTTCATTTTGTTACAAATGACAGCATTTCCTTCTTTTTAAAGGCTGAATAGTATTCTACTGTGCATATACAGCACATTTTCTTTATCCATTCATCTGTTGATGGACACTTAGGTTGACTCCATGGCTTGGCTATTGTAAAGAGTGCTGCAGTGAACATGGAAGTGCAGATATCTCTTCAACATACTGATTTCGTAGACTTTATATATAAATTAACAAAGTTAATTCCCTTCACCCGGGAGACGTCTTCCTCCTCAGGGTCCTATGGCTCTTTGCTTACTCTTCATGTGTTTATTACGCATCATTTCATAGATTATCAACGACCTTAGAACAATTCTATCTTCCCACTAGAATATAAACTTTCTTGAGGGCATTACTAGGTCAGACAAATCTTTGCCTTTGCCCCACCATGATTTCCTACAGCATCTAAAACAATGCCTAGCACAAATCTGACACACAAAATTTATTTTTGTAAAATTGGATTGTGGTGTCTGTGTGTGTTGGTGATGGGGCTGAGGGCATACTATTAAATACCTTTTAGAGTATTTGTCTGCAAATAACAGCCCTCTTCTGTTGTCTTATGTATTTCTGTATGTTATGTCTTCTATTTTTCCTCTAGGATTAGGTCAGTGACACCCTTTCATTGTATGTGAGCATCTGAAGAGCTGACAGTCCCTCCGAGAGGGACCAAACTGTGTTTCTGTGCTGTCTCATCATGCTCCCACCAAGAGGAAGTGGTATTTCAGGGACAGCAGATGACAGGGTGATGTCACCCTTCTCCGTCAGTGCTCATTTCGTTTCTTCAATTTCAACGAAGACATGATAGAAAAGGTTGTTCCCTTATCACAGGGTGGCCTCTCTGTCTTATTTATTAGTGAAAATAAGGAAGGTTCCCCTTCACCCTGCCCTTCATTATAGAGCTTCCCATTTCAGTCCTTACCTTTTGGCCTGACTTTCTGGAAGAAGTAAAGTCCAGTAACTGAAACTCAAATATTAAATTCATAGATCCTTCCTTCCATCATCCATCCATATCATAATCTAAAGGAATAAAGGAACTGTAAAATTTTTTTAACAGAGTCAGGGTATCGAAGCTTATGCATTCCCAAGAAAACAATTAAGGTTAACAAATATCTGTAAAGTATTATTACCAGGCAACATTTATGGAGATTTTATTATGATCAAGTCACTGTGCTTTACGTTTTGAGTATCTTGTTCACTCCTCATCAAGCCCTATGTGGAGGGTAGTAATCTGCCCAAGATCCTGTGACTAGTAAGGAGCAGGGCTGAGGTTTAGACCTGTGTTTGTCTGTCTCAAGAGGCTGCATTCATAATAATTACCTACTGCCTCACCCATCTGCACCTGTTGCAGTAACAGAATGCTCTCAACAATTATGTTACTGCTACTGGGGCAGAGTAACACACTCAAAGTCACTGAGTCATGAGTTAGTGATCTGGAAGTAAATAATTCATATCCCCCTCCCTCAAGAAGAAGCTAACAATTTTTTTAAAGTACATGCATATACAAATATATATATATATATATATATATATATATATGTACACACGTGTACATATGCATTCTATATATAGAGAATGTGTGTATATATATAATTATAATTATAATATAGAGTAACTTGATGCTATATTTATGCTACAAACAAATGGCTATAGAAGCTCCCAAGAGGCAGAAATAAGTTTTAAGTTGAAATCTGGGTAACAGAAAGAACTGAATATATAATCTGCTCCAGAAGTTATTCTAGGTGCTTTCACGTGGATGATCTCATATCATTTTACTTAACTACAAAATACCTCTATGTGATAAGTGGGTAATATTACCCCCATTTTACAGATGTGGAAAGCAGGTCTCATAAGCAGTTCTCATATAATAAGAGCAAACACCTATTTAGCATGTACTATATATTAGGCACTGTTGTAAACATTCTACATGAATTGATTCATTTAATCTGCATAACAGTTCACTATACAGATGCAAAGACCATTTTTAAGATGAGGAACCTGAGGCCCAGAGTGCTTAAGTCATTTACCCAGGGTTTTATCACCAATCGGAGGTGACATCAGGTGGAGGGACTCTTGGGTCCTTGCTCTCAACCATTATGTTATTGCTGCTGAGGCAGAGTAACATGCTTGAAGTTACCAGCTGAAAGGCGCAGAGCCAGGGTTTGGTCCCTGTCTGTCTGTCTGTAATAAAGACAATATTCTTTCTAAAAATTTATTATAAAATATTTTATACCGCAAAAAGACACTGGAAATGTAGGTTGGAGTAAAGTGCTCTAAATGCCATAGTAATGAGTGAGAACTCAGTCTATGTCAAGGGACACCCTCAAAAGCATTTTGAGCAGGAAATCAAAATGCAATATGTTTAAGTCTGCACTGAGGAGAAAAAAGCTAACTAGAATGTACAGAACAAATCAGATGGAGCGAGGCAGAAAATAACGAAACCTATTAGGAGGATGCTGCAATAGTCCCAGGAGGCATGAGGAAGGTCTGAGTAAGAAAAGGGTCACAGTAAACTGATAATGGAGGGTGAGGGGTATTTAAGACAATTTTTAGAGATGGCATTAGCAGGACTTATCCAACGTGCAGGAGAGGGACAAGCCCAAGAAAACCCCAAAGTTTCTAACTTGAGTGATTAAGGCAAAGACGATGCTCTTAAATGATTTGGGTAACACCGCAGGAGAGGAAATTTTAGTCATGTTGAGTTTCTGGCACATGTAAACCTCTTAGTGAAGAAAACCAGGAGATAGACATTACAAGAATTAAGAATTATTTAATATCCTAGTAAGAATCTAGTAAGAATTTAGTAGGAATTATTTAGTGTTCCAGTTTCTGGCTTCCTAAGAAACCTTCGGGGTTGAAGAAATGAATCTGATCTTTGGAAGCTGTTTTAGCTAATGAAGCAGCCGTTACAACCTGTGTTCTGCAACAACACATACAAAAGATGTCATTAACAGGCACAGCGTCTCCTTAGCCACACCAAGATGTCTTAGAATCTTCAAGTTAAAGGAAACAGGTGGTAAATTGTGCACACTTCCCCGAGTACCAGCTATAATTCCAAAATAAAATCTTTTCTTAAGAATTTCTGGCCGGGTGCAGTGGCTCATGCCTGTAATCCCAGCACTCTGGGAGGCTGAGGGAGGTGGATCACCTGAGGTCAGGAGTTCAAGACCAGCCTGGCCAACATGGTGAAACCCCATCTCTACTAAAAATACAAAAAAATTTAGCCAGGCATGGTAGTGCATGCCTGTAATCCCAGCTACTCAGGAGGCTGAGGCAGGAGAATCGCTTGAACCTGGGAGGTGGAGGTTGCAGTGAGTAGAGATCGCGCCATTGCACTCCAGCCTGGGCAACAAGAGTGAAACTCCATCTCGAAAAAAAAAAAAAGTTTCTACTGATGGGAAAATGTTTAGGATGTAGTCAGGTTAAGTGAAAAAAGCAGAGGAGAAAAAATTAATGTTTTCTAAAAAAGTTAACATATACGTACATGAATACACAGTCATGCATTGCATAAAAATGTTTTGGTCAACAATGGATCGCATATATGACAGTAGTCCCACAAGATTATAATAGAGCTTAAAAATTTCTATCCCCCAGTCATGTCTCAATTATCCTGACCCTGTGTAGATCTAAGCTAATGTGAGTACTTGTGTCTTCGTTTTTAACAAAAGAGTATAAAAAGTAAAAACCAAAAAATATTTTAAATAAAAAAGCTTACAGAATAAGGATACAAAGAAAGGAAATTTTTGTACAACTGTACATGTGTTTGTGTTTTAAGCTGTTATTTCAAAAGAGTCACAAGTTTAAGCAAATTACAAAGCTTATAAAGTAAAAAATTACACTAAGCTAAGGTTAATTTATTATTGAAGAAAGACTATTTAAAAAAATAAATTTAGTGTAAGTGTACTTAGCCTAAATGTACAGTGTTTATAAAGTCTACACTAGTGTATGGTGATGTCCTAGGCCTTCACGTTCACTCACCATTCATGCAAGCTCCATTCATGGTAAGTGCCCTGTAGAAGTGTACCATTTTTTATCTTTTATACAGTATTTTTACCATACATTTTCTATGTTTAGAATACAAATACTTACTATGGCGCTGCAGTTGCCTACAGTATTCCGTTCAGTAACATGCTATCCAGGTTTGTAGCCTAGGAGCAATGGTAGGTATGTAATAGGCTACACCATCTTGTGTAAGTATACTCTATGATGGTCACACAATGACAGAATTGCCCAAGGACACATTTCTCAGAACATGTCCCTATTGTTAAGCCATGCATGACTGCATATACATAAATATACAATATATACTATATGTATACATATATTCATGTATACATATATATTACACATAGAATAAACACTAGAGGAAATGTACCACAATATTAACATAGGTCTTTCACTAATTGATTATTTATTGAGCACCTACAATATACCAGGCGTTGTGTAATTCATTAGATATGGTGAGAAAAAATGGACCTAGTTGCTGCCCTCATAGAGTTTATGGTTTAGGGACTAAGCCTAAGATAAGAATTTAAAGACATTATACTTGAGAAACAGCCTAAGTCCAGAATCCTTTTAGTCTTTTATAGTTGGCTGAGTCCTTGCTTTCAGTCATTATGTTACTGTTCTGTAGGGATAAAGTAATGTGCCCAAAATTACCACCTAGAAAGGAGCAGAGCCAGGATTTGGATCATGTCTGTTCCATACCCAATTGACACCAATTATTTTAGTGACTCACCATTATCAAGTGTTTCTAAGACATTCAACTTAGTTTTCATAGAAATGATTCTCTTTTGCACTTGTATTTCGTTTATTTGGATAGTATATAGTTAAATTCTACAGTTAACGACAACAAGTATAATTGGCATTTCCATCTTTGTGAATGAACACAAGTGAGTCTTGGTGAGCAGGGACTCACCAGGGTGGGCACAGATCCCCAAACCCACTGGCTGCCAGCATTCAGTGTGCCATGGGCATTGGTTGGCATAACTTAAATAAGTAAGAGTATATGTCAATCTAATAAGTCAAGTAAACAGAAACTGATTAAAGGAACATATACTGTGCCATATTTCTGGTCACACAACTTGAGACTGCCATAACATTAGGCAGTGAAATCATATTGAGTTCCCTATCAGCTGAAACATTATTTCATCATTATTATATCTACCTCTAAGTCACAATTTAGTACTTGTTTTGGGCTGAACTATCTGCCTCCCAAAATGTATATGTTGAAGTGCTTAACCCCTAGCACCTCAGAATATGACTGTATTTGGAGATATGGCCTTTAAAGAGGTAATTAAGATAAAATAGGGTCACAAGAGTTGGCCCTGATCCAATATGACTGGTGTTTTTGTAAGAAGAAGAGATTACAGCACACACACATGTAGACTGAGGGGTGACCTTGTGAGGACACAGCAAGAAGTTATTATTTGCAAAGCCAAGTGAAGAGGCTTAGAAGAAACCAGACCTACTGACACCTGGATCTTGGACTTCTAGCCTCTAAAACTGTGAGAAAATACACTTCTATTGTTTAAGCTATCTGATCTTTGTTATTTTCTATGGCAGCCCTAGCAAACTAACACATTATCTCAATGACTACCCCATGTTCAGCACTCAAATATTGATTAAATGAATGAATGATTAAGAAACATATCTTTCCCTCATCTTCAATTTTTGTAGTTAACTTTTTGGGATCCCTACTACAGAAACTAAAATAATAATAATAATAATAGCAATAATAATAATAAGAAGAAGTATATGTGCTCTAGTTATCCACCAGTTCTGAAATTTGAAGATAAGAGAGTGTATCTTCTTTTTCATCCATTCCTAACTCTTGATTCTAGAACTAGGTAAGGGAGTTCTTGTAAGTTCCAATTTAGGAACATGTTCACATGATCAGAGCTAAAATCCCAGTGCTATTAGAACATCAACTGCTTCTTGAAAGCCTTAAATTTCCTTGTGCTGGGCAACCAAGTCTCTTGGGGCTTTGCTGAGGCCCCTCGTGCAAACAGACAAGGCTGGGACGTGAAACGGCCAAGAAAATTGTCAGGCAGCCAAGAAAACCTCCAAAGCCTTTGATATATGGCATATGAGGTCATGGGAACCAAGGCTGAACTTTCTCCCTCCCTTCCCCCTAAGGACACGAATTAAGGTACCCAAAGAACCTGACACAGCACCTGGATATGCTCTTAGCAACATGAGCATAAAACTAGGAATGGTAAATTACCTGGATTGCTAGTGATTGCACAGAGTGGCAGAGCCCACCTGACCTTCCAGAGTTCCTGGCCCAGCCTTCTTGTTTTGAAAGGAAGGAAATTGAGGCCAAGAAAGGGGAAAGGTCTATCCCTGCTCTTGTCATCATCATTCATTAAGCCTTTGCAGTACAAACCAAAGACAAAGTTAAATGCTTCAATCTTCTATATTGTTACTTTTTAAAGAGAATTTCCTCCCCCGCGTCCCTAATGAGCAGCCACTAGTCTTTGTCCAAACACTTCTAGGAAAAAGGAACTCTGTTTCTTGGGGCAGCTAAGTCATCTTTGAACAAATTTAATTGCAGGGTTTTTTTTTTTTTTTTTAATTGAATCCAAATCTGCCTCCCCGCATCTTCCACCACTCAGTTCTTAACTATTGTGGAATAAATCCAACTCCTCTTCTCCATAATGGCCTTCATATATTTTAAGATGAAGAGGACTTTTAACAGTATCTCACAGGTCATGGTTTCAGCTCTGTATTCATCCTTGTCATTAACGTCAACTGTTTTAAACCTCAGAGAGTGGGTCAATGACACGTCAACAAACAGAAATATAATATTCTAACAAATAAACTTTGGTCCTTTGATTTGGAATGAAATCATCTGTGAATCACCCCTAAATGGTGGGACAGGTGGAATGGGGTTGCTTACTGATAAAGAGAATCCTTCATTCCTTCGCTGAGTAACTCCTAGGCCTATTGCAGAAAGCCCTGAGCAAGCCTTCCCTGGCTTCCTACCTGCATACTGGCCATTGCTCTGCCTGCCTCTTGCCATCTCAGCCCTGCCACTTTTGTCCTCAATTCTCCAGTAGGTCTTGGACTGAATGGTTGTAATGACAATCCATGAGGCTTTAAGCATCTGCCAAACTCCTTCCAAGGAAAACAACCCCAACCTTTCTCTTGCTATTCTCCTCCCATACACTTGAAGTGAAACCAATACTTCTAACCTATTCCTGCTTTCTCTTGCTATTCCCCTCCCAATACACTTGAAGTGAAACCAATACTTCTACCCTCACACAGTTGATTGGAATGAAAACCAGTTATTGCTAAGGATCTTCCATGAGCTGGACTCATAAAGACCAACTACCCAACAGACAGCTCTTTACTGAGGGAAACTGGCAAGCTGACCCAACCAAATCTTTGTTGGAAAACAAAATAAGCCACATAAACAGATAAGTGGGGTCATCAGACCTTAGCAGTTCTCTTGAACTGCTTCTTATGACTGGACAGGAAATGTGTATTGAAGAAATGGAAGCTGGGTGACTGAGTGCTTGATGAAGGGACATTCCAATATTTCTTATAATAAACCTGCATGTCTAATATGGAAACTCAAGAGTGGAAGGTTTTTAAGTTTTTGTCCCTACTCCCCATCTCCCACCAAAAGTTGAAGGGCAAGATGTTTACATAATTCTTCCTCCATATTTAGGATATTCATAACAGGGATTTGATTCTGGTAAATGAAATCTATGTAGGTTGGAATGTTTCATGTGGGCTCTAGATATAGGGAGGACATAAAAGGATTTAAAATTATTTGAGGTTCAGGCAAGTCTGAATGATTGCAGATATCTTAAAAAACAAATAACTTGGCCGGGTGCGGTGGCTCAAGCCGGTAATCCCAGCACTTTGGGAGGCCGAGACGGGCGGATCATGAGGAGATTGAGACCATCCTGGCCTACACAGTGAAACCCCGTCTCTACTAAAAAATACAAAAAACTAGCTGGGCGAGGTGGCGGGCGCCTGTAGTCCCAGCTACTCGGGAGGCTGAGGCAGGAGAATGGCATAAACCCGGGAGGCAGAGCTTGCAGTGAGCTGAGATCCGGCCACTGCACTCCAGCCTGGGCGACAGAGCAAGACTCCGTCTCAAAAAAAACAAACAAACAAACAAACAAAAAAAAATCAAATAACTTGTTGAGAACTTCTTCAAGAAAGAAGATACTGCCCCCAGAAAAGTACAGAAGCAGAGCTTCCCCTTTGGATTCTTTTGTTGTGTTCATTTTGAGATGTGACAGGGAGGAGGGATGGGCTTAAGAGTGGAAAGAATAAGCCCTAACTCCAGAATCTTTTCCTTTTCCAGAAATAAATACCTTGCTTACCATCTCTACAGATATGATTTACGTGACATGTGTTCCAATAAGATTGGGTTTAGGTAAAAGAAGTTATGCAGCAAGTTAATTCGACAACTGTTCAAGGCACTGGAGATGTAGTGATAACTAGGACATGGTTCTTGCCTTCATAGAGTTTATAATCAAATGATCTTTGCAGCTCCTTAAATTGATTTTGCAAAGAGAAGTCTCTATAAAATGTAGCGAGGGAGTAAAATAATCAGTCATACACTGAACATGTACATGCACCAAGCCCTGGGTACCCACTATCAGGAGGGAGTGGTGTAAACAAGACACATAAAATGTGGACTCTGAGCTGCAAATCTCACTGGAAAAATAAGATACAGATGGGAATTTTAGTTACAAATCTCATTGGAAAACAAGATACACATGGGAAACTGTTGGCCAACAGAACAATCTGACTCTTAAAATAAAGAGATTGAATGGTACAGATGTTAATAACTAGAAAATCCACAGTAAAATGTTAAGTATAAAGTCCTGGCAACAAATTTTGAAGTCGTTTAAGGAAAGATGGATATGGAGTAGAGCTATCAGCAAAGGTTTTATCGAGAAAGTGGTACTGGAGTTAGGTCTCTAAAGACAAGTGAGGGATGGGTGACATTCTGGGCAGGAGTAAAGTCATGGAGGCAAAAAAAGAACCTGACAGTCACTTGTAGGGATAACGGAGGAGAACCAATTAAATAACCACAAATTGTGAATGTTATAAAACAAAGCCAAACAATTCAGATCACACCTAACAAACAAAATTATAATAGAAATACCATGTCTGCTCCCCAAACACATGCACATTCTAACACATTCTTGGAAAGAGTGCTGTAACGTTGATTTATATCTGACAGTCCAAGTAAAAAATGAAAGAGCTGCCAAATCTGCCTATATAAATCCTAGTGATTTCACATGTTTTCATCCTATGAACTGAAGGCAGAAAAAGAGATTTAAGCCTTTGAGACAGCAGACAATAAAATGGTACCCTAGTGAAGCTTCTCAGAGGAGCCACTAGAATCATATTTATCATGTCTAAGACTGACATTAATTCTAATGTGCAGACACTCTTCAGCATTCAGATGCACAATATTAAATAACTCTTAACGAGTGAATTTATTGAGTTATGTGGAGGTACATTGAGCTGTACAGAGGGACCTTGTAACTGCAGTATTACACAGAATCAGACACTGCACTGAAGCCATGTTCAACTTTTTTTGTCAGCAGTCAGATGATTGACAAGACCTTCCTTCAAAATCTTCCTGGACAAAAGTGTTTCTTTTTGCCTTGTGCTCTCAAACCCTTGGGCTGCAAATGCCTTGAGCAACTGATCAGAATCAAAACTATTACCTAAATAAGGGATGTTTGGGCCATGCCTATTGGTAACCCTGGCTGGCCCATGTAAAGGAGGAGTGATCCTCTGTCTTGGTGAGATTACAAATCCACATCTCTAAATGTCAGATGAAAACATCGTTACTGCTACTTGCCTTTATGAAGAACATCTACTGCCTCCTAGCCCTTACCTGAGAGCTCCAATTATTAGCTAACAAGCCACTGCTCTGATCAAACTCCCAGCCAGGCTAAGAATCCCAGGCACATGGACCTCTGGGGCAGAGCCAGAAATCTGCATTTTTAACAAGCGTCCCTAGGTGTTGTTCTAATACAGTAGTTCCCTCATCTGGTTGATCACTAAAAGCATCCAGGGAGCAGTTTCAAAGTGCAGGTTCTCAGAACACAGTCCAGACCTTCTGAATGAAATATCCAACAGTTTGGAAAATGTGATGGAAGTCATGGATCATTATGCTGTTCAGAATTGTTTATATAATCATGAAAGTGAAAAACAAAATAATCATGAAAGTGATAGATTCCAGTTGGTGTTGGTGTCACTTCTCACTAATTGTTTGCTTCCTTTTATAAGAAAAAGAGAGATAGGTAACCCATTATGTTTCCATTCTTGCCTTGAACACCAGGAAACCAAAAGCTAATAGTAACTCTTCCTGGCTTAGATTTCTAAGTATACTTGTTTCTCTTTCTATTATTGGGTCCTCTCATTAAGCATTTTAAAAAAATGTAACCTCTGATTAAGTCACTAGAAGTAGCCAGAGCACAAATTCCAAATTAGTGCAATGTGAATAATTCAAATTCAAGCTCTACCTTAAACCTCAGAAGATCACCTTCTCTATTCAACTTACAAATGTGGCTGAATCTTGCATTTCACAGCTCCACACCAATGATGGGGCTCCCATCAACCTGCCTCATTGGACAAATGACATAGGATGAAGAACCCAGAAAGGATGCTAAACTTGACAGAGTAGAAGAATTGGGGCCTTGTTCAGCTAACCCAGAAATGAAGTGTTTCCCTCTCAATTCAATTATCTGTTAAGGAGAGACATAGTGGTATATCTCTCTGGTATAGTGAAAACAGGCCTGGACCTTCAGCCAGAGAACTAGGGTTTGAACCCTAACTCTCTATGGCATTAGATAAGTCATTACCTCCTGAGGTCTAGTTTTCTCATTTTTGAAATGAGGGTGACAACCTTAACCTTGTCTTTCTTTTGCAGTTACTGTGAAAGTGCTTTGTAGAATGAAACATTTTCTAAAATGCAAATCATTTAACAACTAATGGAAATAGCTCAGAAAAACTAAATAAAATACATTCAAATGTGATAACCAATCCATCATGTAAGTTGGCTTTCCTGTTCCTAGGGAAAAGAGGTAGATTTTTTTTACTGAGTCTAGAGTATTATATTTTGTTCCCTAAATAGGGGAAATCTTACAGGAAAACAGTGGGCAGGGTGGGGTCCCCAGCTGGGAAGAAGATAGTGTTTAGGTTTACCTTGATTTTGTACTGATCAGACAGTACTTGAAGCATTGTATTCGATTCTTGACAGCTCACTGCAGGAGGGCTTTCAGACCTCTAGTGTGCCCAAAAGAAGCCAAGTAGAGTCATAGGGGCCTGGAAACCATGTCACATTAAAAGTAGTTAAAGGAACTTTGCACACATAGACTAGAGCAGACTCAAGGGACATAGCCCTGTCTTCCGATGCAGATAATGACATAGGATTGTCATGTAAAAGGGGGAAAGGTTTCCTTCAATGTGCATTTCCCAGTATGTGAACCAACATTGCTGGAGACAAGATGTCAATTCAGGGGTACAGGAATTTCAGAAAGGAGGACATTAACAAGCGAAACGGTGAGCTGCTAGAATATCAGTTGTCAGATTTTTCGAAATGGATCCTTGCCCTTGGTGAGACGTTGCAATAGATAATCTTAGAAATGTTCTGACCAAAAGATGCTCCAAGCCAGTCCCTTCACCACTGACAGGCAAAAAGTTTCTCATCCTTGGAGACAAACTAAAATCTTTCTGCTAAAGAACCTAAACTTCACTACAGGTAGAAGTTGGTAGTTATCACTGAGAAAGCTTTGATTTGGAGACTCTAAGCTCATCATATGCCAACATCGTTGCTCTTCAACATCTTCTAAGTTTAATACTTCACCTTGATTACTAGGCTTCTCAGATCCACGCTTGATCCAGCACCATCCCCCAACACCGCTTCCCTTGGCACCAAGCCAGAAATCCACTGCTGCCATTTGTATTTTCATTTAGTAAATAAAGATCAGAAATGACTGCTGCTTTAATAGATTGAAAACTCGGGTCTGCAAATAAATATCTTGGGAGAATTAGAGAAGATTTGGAGAACAACAGTCAATCTCAATATAATTAAAAATAAGCTCTCACCTGCTACTAATTTCCTTCTTGTTTCTTTGCTAACAGAAATCTTTGTTTGAACAAAGAGGTAAAAGGCACAGTTAGAAGCTGTTTACATAGTGCAAATGAGAGTGCTAATTGTAGGAAGCCTGCATGTTAATGAGAAAGAGGTTATTTATCAGTGTGAAATTCTGAGTGCAATAAATTGCAGGTGATATTTCAGGAAACATTCATTTTCTAATGATTTCTTTTCATCTCCAACAGTGGCCCTAAATCAAAGTGCAGCGTGTTGTAATGAAATGAGAATTGGTCTGGGAGATCTGGTTGTGGTTCACAGCTAGCTGTGTACCCTTGGATAAACTGCTTTGCCTCTCTGAATTTTGGGCTCAACATCTATGGAAATTAGACATGTCTAAGTTTTCTTGCAGCCCTGGCCATCACAGTATAACAAGTACCAGCAGGCTACCTAGTTCTACTGAGAAGTAAATTTCTCTTTCTTGGGATAGACATTTGCTGTTCTGAAACCTTCTTATAAAAACACATTCTTGGAAGGGGGCTGGCTTCCTAGTTCCCAGGTTTTCCCCTGCCCTCACTGCTATGCTTCTGTGTAGTTCATTTTGAGGAAATTATTGAAGATCCCTGGATGCAGGCCTCCACAGCAGCATCAGAACATCACATGCCTCCAGCTGCCCTCTCAGTCCCTTTCACCAAGCTCTGAAGAACCTCCAGGCCCCCTGACCTCCTGGTGACTCATACATTCCACAGATATTCTCTGAGCACCCATGCTGTGCACAGCACCAAGCTAAGCACTGGAAATACAGAATTCTGCAAGGCAGATGTAGGTCATGCCCTCATAGAACTGACTATCTAATGTGGGAAGTCAGATGTCAAACAAATAATTACCCACATAACAGTGTGCTAAGTGCTGTGTAGCAAAAGTGTGGGATGCTGTGACAGGGGGACCACCCTGTCCTGGAGGGTTAGGAGACACTGTCCTGAGTGATGTTTGCATCAACACCTAGAGGGGAAGTAAGCTGGTACACAAAGACCCAGCAGTAAGAAGGAGCCCAGCACATCCCAGGACTAGAAAGAAGGTGAGTGTGACCAGAGGACCTTGAATAAACAGAGAATGAACAAATGGAAGCTGAAGAAATAGGTACAGCCAATTTATGTAGAACTCTAGAGGTCTCCTTAAGACTTTTGGACTCTACCCCAAGGCAATCAGAAACTATTAATAGACTTTAAATGGGGCAGAGATATAATCAGACAGAGGACTTTGATCAACCTTTCTCAGTTGTGTCTAAATTCAGGTTTCCAAGGGACTTGGCAGCACTCTGAAACCCTCTTTCATTCCCTACCTGGGTTGTATATGTATATAAGCCAAGCCCCAAGAGCAAAGGGTATCCTAGTGTATCCCAGGAAAATAAATCCACAAATAACACTTTGGTCACAATCCTGCAAGAGTCACTCTCAGAAGAAAGTCCAGCTTCTTCCATCAAGAAGCAGTTCTCTGGGATGGAGAGACTTTAGGGGGCCCTCCACCCTCCCTCCTGACTTCTCGCTCAGGTGTACAAGGTAGGATCCTTCCACAGGTAAACAGAAAGGATTTCACTCCAAAGGGAAATACCAGGACGGAAGTGATCAGCTAGAAACCCCAAAGACTACACCACAAAATGGGGCAGAAGCACAGGAAAGGGTGTAGGAAGAAAAGATGT
Organism: Papio anubis; assembly: GCF_008728515.1. Taxonomy (NCBI): domain Eukaryota; kingdom Metazoa; phylum Chordata; class Mammalia; order Primates; family Cercopithecidae; genus Papio; species Papio anubis. Next base: position 68,827,708 of record NC_044988.1, read on the forward strand.
CTGCAAGCTCCAGGCAAGGCCAAATGGAGCTCTCAACTTCCACTCCAGAAGCCTCTGCGTTAACTGTTGCCAGGCACTTGTGGGGACAAATGCAGACCCCACAGCCCCAGATCACTGGGCCCTCATAAGTTGTGCAGTGCGGAGGGTCAGCACATAGGCCCTAGAGTCAGACCAACTGGCTTCAAATCCTGACACCACCTCTTTCTAGCTGTGTGGACTCAGACAGATTGCCTCATCTAGTTGAGCCTCTGTTTTCTGGCATGTAAAATGAGCCTCATTATCCTACCTACCTTGTAGGGTTGTTGGGAAGAGTGACTGAGTTAAATTGTGAAAACTACTTAGAAACAATGCCCTCCTGGGACATAGTAAGACCCAGGTAATTATTAACTATTATAACTTAGAGTCCTTAAGAGTGGGCCTGGAAACTTGCATATTTAACAGGTTCCTTAAGTGATTCTCAGGACCTCTCATTAACGCTTTATCTTCTTTCTGGGGATAGCTATATGCTAGCCCCTGGGCTATGCCTTTTATGTGTTTTCGTGCATTTAGGCACATGAGATGCTGGTAATATTTCCTTATAGAAAGGACACAGAGGCGTAGAGTGGTTGAGTACCTTGCCCAGGGTCAGATTCTGAAATTTTAGATACTCTTTAGATAGTGTTTTCCACCAGAATAGAGACTCAAAGGGCAGCCTCAGAGGACCTGGGCAGAGAGTGGCTGTGAGCAGCATGGACACCTACTGCCCAGTGGGAATAGGATGGGTTTGAGGAAGGACTGAAGCTGAGGGGAGATCTGATACCCAGAAGATACTGTGCTTCTGCCCAGTGATTCACAGAGCCCAGGGGAAGAGCTCAGCCCCGCCATCATGCAGCTGGAAGCTGCCTCCTTTGCTCCTTGCCTGCTGCAGTCCTCCAGCAGCCTGTATACCCTTCTCACGGCATGGAGCCCTCTGTACGGGGTGGTTGTTGATGAGTGTGCCAACCCCTTGAGGCCCCAACCACATGAATGAAGTCTAGCTGTGTCTGCAGAGCCAAGCACGGTGCCTAAATTGCAGAAGGCAGGGATAAATGAAAGAACCATCACGGGCAGAGCAAGCCCCCAAATCAAAAGCACTTCATCCTTCAAGTGGTCAAAAAGATAAGGCTGGCAGTCAGAAGCCTTGCACTTCAGTCCCATCTCTGCTGTGTTCTGGCTGTGCAGATCTCAGCACATTACCTGACATCTCAGTGTCTGCTTCACCATCTGTAAAATGCCTACTGTAATCATTCAAATGAGAAAAATGGATCTGAAAGGTGCCTGCACGTGATGAACTAATGTACAAAGATACGATCTCTACTCTACGTGAATAGAGACATGATAGTGACATGACATTAGATTGGGGTAAAGTTTAAGTGCCTAAAAGGTGCTATCTTCCTGGTCATTCCAGACAGACCTGCCCTCCTCTCTTTGTGCCTCACTCACTCTCCACAGCCTTCATTGTAGCACCTGCGACCCTTTAGTGCATTTGTTAGTTGTCACCTGTTCCCCACGCCGCCTGATAGTACAGCCTCTGAAGAAACAGCCCTTTGGGTTCACTCTCCTCCAGGGGCAGCAATGGAATCTACCCAACCAGGCCAAGGCATGACCCCGCTGGGCAGCCTACTCCTTCGGGACTGACCCAGCGATTGTTTCAACCACAGGGTCTTTGGTAAAAGGAATTGAAGATTCTTGCTTCTGATCAACAAGCCTCCCCTGCCATGTAGGCAAGGCTGTCAGTATATGAGGAGCAAATTGCTACACAGTGGAGTCTCAGCCCCAGACGACAAAAGCCAGGCCTCCTGTCATAGCCAAGCCTGACTCTGGAGGGTCTGTGACAGAGATCTGATGAAGGTTTGTTAAACGAGTGAATGGACGATTCCTCTGAAAAGAGAGTGTTTCATTTCAGAAATTCTAGGAGTAAAATTTCACACAAATTACAATTATCCCATGGACACAAGGATGCCAGGCACAGGGTTACTCATTGCGGAGATGAATGTTCCCTATTCCTCACGAGTCCCAACAACAACTCTGTGGGGGCAAAAACAGCCTTGGTCTGACATATACTCCATTGCTCCCTGTCTGCCGCCCTGTGCTGCTCACCCAACTCCCTATCCCTTTTGTCTTCACAATTCACCCTTCAACTCTGACCTGAACTCAAAGGTCAATTATCCTAGAAAGACTTTTTGAACAATGGCCCCGGGAAGGAGGATGCTCATATTCTTCCTAAGACACTACCGCTGCCTATCAACTCATGGCAAAGGTACTGGTCTATAGTGGAGAGAGAAAGAGAGACACAGGGAGAGAGAGAGGTGCAATGTTTATCCCCAGGGTAATGTTTACCAAAGGAGGGAAGGTGAAATCCCTGTTGGACTCATTATAATTACTAGTAAGCCGTCAGGTTAGGTTAACAGGAATAATAGCAAAGAAAGAGTAGTATCCGGCCGGGCGGGGTGGCTCACACCTGTAATCTCAGCACTTTGGGAGGCTGAGGCGGATGGATCACGAGGTCAGGAGATCAAGACCATCCTGGTTAACACGGTGAAATCTCGTCTCCACTTAAAAAAAAAAAAAAATTAGCTGGGTGTGGTGGCCGGTGCCTGTAGTCCCAGCTATTCTGGAGGCTGAGGCAGGAGAATGGCGTGAACCCAAGAGGCGGAGCTTGCAGTGAGCCAAGATCGTGCCACTACACTCCAGCCTGGGCGACACAGCGAGACTCCGTCTCCAAAAGGAAAAGAAAAAGAAAGAGTAGAATCCAGGCAGGATTAAAAACCAGCTTTTCTGAAGACAAAGAAATGAACGAACAGGAAATTTTCTGCAGCAACACAAAGGAAAATTTCTGGTGGGGTGGTGGGGGCCGAGGAGGAGAGCAGATGTACAGAAGTCAGCCAGGCCATTGTGCAACCAGAAGGGAAGATTTCTGTTGTGGTCCTGTTTTCCTTCCTACTGGAGGTGGGGAGCAATAGTACATGATGTAAAGGGTCTCCCCCAACCCACCCGGAAGTCACAGTGAAAAATGCATCTGAGAATGAAACAAATAAGAAAATTATTCCAAAGAGGAATGACTTCAAACCAATGTCAGTAGTCTCAAAAGTGGGGAAGAAAGGAATGAAACTCTCCCACCAATTCTCAGAATAATGGGAAATTCAGTTTTTAAAAAACGCAACAATCTATTTTTCTTGTAATGAATTCAGTGAGACCCAGGCAATAGAAAATAGGAAGAATTGGCCTGGTGCGGTGGTTCATGCCTATAATCCCAGCACTTTGGGAGGCTGAGGTGGGCGGATCACTTGAGGTCAGTTCAAGACCAGCCTAGCCAAGATGATGAAACCCCGTCTCTACTAAAAATACAAAAATTAGCTGGGCTTGGTGGTGCATGCCTGTAGTCCCAGCTACTTGGGAGGCTGACGCAGGAGAATGGCGTGAACCCGGGAGGCAGAGGTTGCAGTGAGCCGAGATCACACCACTACACTCCACTGTAGCCTGGGTGACAGAGTGAGAAGAAAGAAAGAAAGAAAGAAAGAAAGAAAGAAAGAAAGAAAGAAAAGAAAGAAAGAAAGAAGAAAGAAAGAAAAAAGGAAGGAAGGAAGGAAGGAAGGAAGGAAGGAAGGAAGGAAGGAAGGAAGGAAGGAGAGAGAAAGAGAGAAAGAGAAAGAAAAGAGGAAGAATCTTGTTACCATTCCCCTTCACATGCATACACCTCCCAGGAAGACAGACGACCTTCTATACCATAATCGATGCAGCCAAGTAGGGGGTGCTCTCTTCCAAAAATGGGAACCCCCCAAGACTCAAACTCTCAGTCTGAGCATTTTAGGATGGAAAGATCAAGGGCACTCAGGCTGGCCAGGCTTGGATGGGAATCATTGTCAAGTCATGCAACCAGAGGCAAATTACCAAGCCTTTCTGAGTCTCCATTTTTTCATCTGTGAAATGGGCAGATAGGGCTGTTAGGGGATTTGAAAGATAATGACTAATGTAAAACACTGGGCACAATGGCTATAAAATAGTAGGGCCTCATAAAAATGTTCCAAACCTTCCACCGTTTCTATAGATTTACTCATGAAGAAAGAATTCAGAAGAAATCTAGAGGATTTCTTAGTTTCTAAGTAAAGGAAATGAAAAAACATGTGAAGTCATCTTGTCTTCTAATTAAAAGTTATGAGTATTAAAAACGTATTTTTTGACTCACCAAAAGAAGGGTAGAATCCCTCCTAGGTCCCCCCTACAGCACCTTCATAACATCCCTCAATCACAGCACTCAGGCTACTGGATGAAATACTATCATTGTCTGCTTACTTGTCTCTATCACCTACTGAATTATCAAGTTCAGAATATGATCAGGGACAGTGTGTATCTACTTCATAGATACTTGCCCAGTCCTTTATACAGTGTCCGAGTAGTTGTTTAATTAATTAATCAACAGTAATTTGATTAATTATTATTCATCATTATTTAGGAGACTCATGTAGTATAAAAATATCTTACAATAAAAATCTGGATTAAAACCAAAAGTGACATCCATAATAAGATTGAAGAATAGAACCCAGAAATAAAAGATGGGTTTAGGGGGTATGAAATTCCTTGACTTCAGGAAGGGAAGGAAAGATAATGTTTTACTGTCTTCTATTTGGTTTTTTTTTGTTTGTTTTATTTTGTTTTGCTTTGTTTACCAAATACATACACCTTAAAACAAATCAACACAAAAATATACATAAGTGACAGAACATAGAATAAGTGTATATAAACGTAAAGCAAAATATCAATATTATTTCCAGATAATACCGATTACCAGGCAAATGCACAAGTTCATCGTTTATATTGGCAAAAGGTGTAATTTACAATGAAAATATCATTTTAATGAACATTTATATGTCAATATTGCATTAACACATGTAAAGCAAAAATTGTCAGAAATACAAAGAGAAAAATAACAGAAATGTGATCATATTCAAAAATGCTAACAAATCTGTCTTTGACAGATAAAAAAGTAAGCAAAGATGTAAAGATGCTGATTAATAATTGATTTAATGAACAAATTTATGAAATGCATTTGATATTAACAAACAGAAAATATAATTTCTTTCTCCATGTTTATTGTAGGATTATCCACAGTAGCCAAGATATAGAAACAACCTAAGTGTCCAACAATGAACAAATGAATAAAGAAACTGTAGTATATGGTTAAGCATCCCTAATTCAAAATCTGAAATAAAAAATGCTCCAAAATTCAAAACCTTTTGAGCACTGACCTGACACCATAAGTGGAAAATTCCACACCTGACCTCATGTGATGGATCACATATATTAGTTTAAATATTGTATAAAATTACTTTTAGTCTAATGATAGAGTTTGGATATTTGTCCCTGCCCAAATCTCATGCTGAATTGTAATCCCCAGTGCTGGAGGTGGGACCTAGCAGGAGGTGTTTGGATCATGGGAGCAGATTCCTCACAGCCTGGTGCTGTCTTCATGATAGTGAGTTCTCGCAAGATTTGGTCATTTAAAAGTGCGTGGCACGTTCTCTCTCTCTCTCTCACTCACTCTCTCTCTCTATCTCATTCTCTCTCTCACTCTCTCTCTGTCATTCCTGCTTTTGCCATGTGAAGTGCCTGCTCCTGCTTCACCTTTCACTGTAATTGGAAGCTTCTCGAGGCCTCCCCAGAAGCAGATGTCATTACACAGCTTGCAGAACCATGAGCCAATTAAACCTCTTTTCTTACACGTTACTCAGTCTCAGGTATTTCTTTATAGCAATGCAAGAATGGACTAATACACCTAGGTATATACAGTGTATATGAAACATAAATGAATGTGTATTTAGACTTGAGTCCCATACTCAAGATATCTTGTTCATGTATAGGCAAATGTTCCAAAATCTGAAAAAAATCTGAAATCCAAAACATTTCTTGTCCCAAGCATTTCAGATGAGGGATATTCAACCTGTATATATACAATTGAATATTATTCAGGCATAAAAAAATAATGAGATCTTGCCATTTGCCATAAGATAGATGAGTCTGGAAGATATTATGCTAAGTGAAATAAGCCAGACACAGAAAGAAAAATAATTTGCAAGATCTCAGTTATATGTGGAATCTTAAAAAAAAAATCAAATATACAGAGATAGAAGACAAAACAGTGGTTACAATGGGTGGGGTGGTAGGAGGAAATGGAAAGATGTAGGTCAGAGGATACAAAGTAGCAGATACATAGGATGAACAAGTCTAGAGATCTAATATGCAACATGAAGACTATAGGTAACAAAATTGTACTGTATTTCAGATTCATGCCAAAAGAGTATTACTATTTTAGCTGCTCTTGCCACGAAAACGTATAACAATGAGTAGCTATGTGAGATGATTGATAAATATGTTCATTTGCTTCACTGTACTAACCTTTTTACTATCTATACATATTCCATAACATCTTGTTGTATACATTAAATATATAAAATTTATTTAAAAAATTTTTTTAAAGAAGCTGGATACAGTGGCATGCACCTGTAGTCCCAGCTACTCAGGAAGCTGAGGCAGGAGGATTGCTTGAGGCCAGGAGTTGGAGAGCACAGTAAGCTAGGATCACACCTCTGAGTAGCCACTGCATTCCAGCCTGGGAAACATAGTGAGGCCCCATCAAAAAAGAAAGGAAGGAAGGAAGGAAGGAAGGAAGGAAGGAAGGAAGGAAGGAAGGAAGGAGAAGAAAGAAAGAAAGAAAGAAAGAAAGAAAGAAAAGAAAGAAAGAAAGAAAGAAAGAAAGAAAGAAAGAAAGAAAGAAAGAAAGAAAGAAGAAAGAGAAGAAAGAAGAAAGAAAGAGAAAGAAAGATATAAAGGTGATTAATTTATTAACATTGAATTAATGTACAAACTTATAAAATTGTACAATTTAATATGAACAATCAGAAAATATACTTCTTTTCCAAGACCTATAAGCTATTTACAATAATTTATTATAGAGTAGGATACAGAGAAAAATTCAAAGTCCTAAAACCAAAGTTTCACAAGCTATATCCCTGAATGTAATGTAACAAAATTATAAATTAATAACCAAAGTTAGAAAGAAAAGTCCAACCACTTAGAAATTTTTAAAAATTACTCTAAAAAACAATTGTTACAGAGCTCTAAATTATAATTGCAAATAATTTTAAATAAAAAATTTTAATGTCTACATTAAAATACATAAAAAATACCCAAACTATTTTCAGAAAAGTGTATAGTCATAAATATTTCAATATTAAATAAGAAAGATATCAATGAATGAATCTGTTATCTAAAATCTAGAAAAAGGCCTGGCACAGTGGCTCACGCCTGTAATCCCAGCACTTTGGGAGGCCGAGTTCGGTGGATCACCTTAGGTCAGGAGTCTGAGACCAGCCTGGCCAACATGGTGAAACCCATCTCTACCAAACATACAAAAATTAGCTGGGCATAGTGGTGCATGCCTGTAATCACAGCTACTCGGGAGGCAGAGGTAAGAGAATCACTTGAATCCAGGAATTGGAGGTTGCAGTTAGCCAAGATCGCACCACTGCACTCCAGCCTGGGTGACAAGAATGAAACTCCATTTCAAAAATAAATAAATAAATAAATAAAAATAAAATCTAGAAAAAGAATAGAATAAACTTTAATAAATAAATAAATAAATATAAAATAGTATGGTAAAGATAAAGGAATAAAAAGATTAAATGTCCAAGTTTCTAATGTGTAAGTAAGTAAGGGGGGAATTCTGGGAAGATGGAAACAACAGTGGTAAGATGGTTTTTAGGTACTCCCGAATTGCCACATAAAAACAGAGTAACTAGATGGCAAAACCAAAATCTATAAAACACATTTACAACAAAACTAGGTGACAAGTTATCTCCAGGAGCCCCTAAATACAATTGAGTGGCACAAATCAGCAAAAGTCAAGACTGTGTATCACTGGCCCCCATGCAAGAGGGAGCAGAAGGATGCATACATTTTAAAAAGCCTGTGGAACAAAAGTATTTATGAACATGGATTTAAAAAATTCTAAAGAACATACTTATAAACAAAATACAATATTATAGGAATAATTATATCAAAAAGATACCTGCACTCATATGTTTATCACAGCACTATTCACAATAGCAAAGATATGGAGTCACCCTAAATGTCCCTTAACAGATGATTGGATAAAGAAAATGTGAGATGGATAGATAGAACATGGAATACTATTCAGTCATAAAAAAGAATGAAATAATGTCTTTTGTAGCAACGTGAAGGTAGCTAGAGGCCAATATCATAAGTGAAACAACTTAGACACAGAAAAACAAGTACTGCATATTCTCACCTACAAGCTGGAGCTAAATGACATGAACATATGGACACAGAATAAGGAATAAAAGACTCTGGAGACTCAGAAGGGTAGGGGATGAAAGGGGAGTGGATGATGAGAATTTACTTAAGGTGTACAATGTATATTATTCCAGTGATGGATACACTAAAAGCCCTGACTTCACCACTATGCAATATATCCATGTAACAAAATTATACTGGTATTCTATACATTTATGTAAATAAAAAAAAGAAAGAACAATAATCTATGCCCAAGTAAGATTTAACCTAGGAAATCTAGTAAGGTAATTTATTCTACCAACAGGCCAAGAGAGAAAAAAATACCCATAAGATCAGCTTAATAGATGATGATAAGTAATTAATAAAATTACATATTTATTCCTGATTTTAAAGATTTCTTGTAAATTAAAAAAATTATTCAACTTTAAAATATTATTTATCTTTCTAATATATACAATTTCAGATATTATGATGAAATACTAGAAATATTCTCAGTAAATAAAAAAGTAAGATAAATCTTCCCAGTATTGCCACTATTATTCAAAATTATTCTGGAACTGCTTCCCCATGTAATAAGTAAAGAAAAGGAAAAAAAGAGTTATAAATATTGGAAGGAAAAAATATTATTTCCTAATGTTGACATTATCTTCCTAAAAAACCTTAAAAATTAAAAATAAAAATAGAGACAATTATCTCCTCCAAAGTGTTTTTCTAATTAAATAGACAAAAGAAAACAAAATGTGCTTATAAGTGGTGTAATTACATTTAAAAACAAAAAATGTGCTCCATAAATAACCTCTATCCCTTCCTTCTCTAACATACATAGATTAAGTTTTGTCTTAGCTCTAGGTCATATTTTAATTAAAGGGAGATTGATCTTTTGACTCTGACTCTGTTTTAAAAAGTAAAAGTTTTCCTTTTTTTCGCATTATAAATAAACTACCTGTTTATCGTATAAATTTTAGAAAAATACAGATGAGATTCACAGGTTCTAAAGATTGGGGGGAAAAAGAAAATACAGGTGAGAAGAATTGAGAAGCAAGTAAAGATCACTATCCAACCACAGAAAACTACTATTAATATTCTAAAATATATAAACCACTTATCTGGTTTATTTATCTTTTGTGTGTGTGCGTGAGACAGAGTCTCACTCTTGTCACCCAGGCTGGAGTGCAATGGCACGATCTCGGCTCAGTACAAACTCCACCTGCTGGGTTCAAGTGATTCTCCTGCCTCAGCCTCCCAAGTAGCTGGGATTCAGACATGCCACCACACCCAGCTAATTTTTTGTGTTTTTAGTAGAGTTTCACCATGTTGGCCAGGCTGGTCTTGAACTCCTGACCTCAGGGGATCCACCCGCCTCGGCCTCCCAAAGTGCTAGGATTACAGGCATGAGCCACTACGCCCGGCCTTATTTATCGATGTTATATAATTATTCTCTTGCCTAAACTTCCTTACCACATAAAAGTTAAAACTCAGTTTTCTTATTGCAGTAGGTTGAATAATAGTTCCCAAAGATATCAAGGCCCTAATCCCTGGACACTGTGAATGTTAGTTTATATGGCAAAAGGGACTTTGCAGATGTGATTAAGTTAAGGGTGTTATAATGGAAAGACTATCTTGGCTTATCCAGATGGGCTCTAAGTATGATCAAAGATGTCCCTCTAAGATGATGACACAGAGAAGATGACACAGAAGACGGCAATATAACAATGTGTCAACCGAAGCAAGATGTGACCCAACCAAAGCTGAAATTATGTTTTTGGCTTTGGAAAAGTCAAAAGCCAAGGAATACAATCTGCCACTAGGAGCTGGAGAAGGCAAGGAAATAGATTCTCCCCAAGACCCTTCAGAGGGAGCAGAGCCCTGCTGACACCTTGGTGTTGGTCCAGTGCAACTGATTTTCAGACTTCTGACCTCCAGAGCTATAAGAGAATGCGTGTATGTGGTTTTAAGTCACCAAGCTTGCAGTAACTTGTTACAGCAGCAATAGAAAACCAATACACTCATGAAATCATTTTTGATTAATAAACAACTCAGGAGCAATACTGTACAATTAGATATTGGTCTTGTACATTAAAAAAAGCAAACTGCAAAACATCCCCCTACCCTACCGCCACAAAAGGTGTGTTCCCCTACGTAGTGTGATGGATCCCCCACCAGGTTACTTAAGGGTGTATCTCTGCTGCCTAAACCCTGAAGACTGGGCAGTGAGCCAAGACCATGGTGCCCAGCCGAGGAGCACGTGACCCTGAGAACCCAAACATCCTAGAGAGTGTCTTAGAACCTACCAAGGGAAACAGTCTCATCACTCAAACACAGTAGGCAAAGTTACATCTAGATGGGAGGAATACATTTTAGTGTTCTATAGCACTGTGGGGTGAATATGGCTAAAATAATTTAGTGTACCTTTTCAAAAAGCTTGGAGAGGATTTTGAATGTTCATAACACAAAGAAATGAGAAATGTTCAAGGTGATTAATATGCTAATTATCTTATCCTCCTTTGATCATTACACATTGTATACATGTATCAAAATATTACTGTCTCATAAGTATGTATAGTTATTATGTGTCAACTAAAACAAGGAAAAAAAGATGGACTTTATGTCATGATAAGTAAAGTGACATTAAGAGTTTCTAGTTACATTAAATCAATGCATTCATTCACTCAGTCAACAAATATTTACTTAGTGCCTAATATGTGCCAGGCACTGCAAACACCACAGAGAACAAGAACAAAAATGTCAAGGTCCCATCTTCATGCAGGTTGTAGCTCAGTGGGAGACATGGCGTTACAAATAATCACATGATTATATCAGCACAAATTGTGTTAAGAGGAGTGAAAAAAGGAAGAGATGACCTGAGATTGTACTGAGGACTCACTTTAGATTAGAGGTGAAGTTGGGGGTGTCTAGGAAAGTTGCTCTTGAGAAGCAATATTCACTTCTATGCATGTCATCTAACCCAGGCAACTATGTGAGGGACTAAAAGGACACACAGGTGTGACTGCAGAAATACAGTCAGCACGCCTGAAACACACACAAAGAATATGAAAAGGTGGGAGATGGAAAATATACCCTTTCCGAAAAGTGGAGGAAATGTGGATGCTGGAAACTACAGACCAAAAACAAAAAGCTATGAGCATGAGAAAACAAAGTGGCTTTACCAGTCAGTTCACAAAGAACAAATCTTAGGAAGGAAGCTCATGCTGGCACCTACCCCTGCCTTCTGCCGAAGTCCACCAGCTCACTCTGAGTCTCTTAAGTAGAGATAAGGGATTTGTCTCCTAATATTTGCTGATGAGTTTGGTATGTTTAGATACTCAAAAACAATTCCGCATAAAAAAATTATTGCACCTTCCATTTGTTGCCTGTGTCTTCTCTCTGGCTAAAGGATTTTCAAATCTATGCTTATGGAAGGAACAGTGTAATTGCTCTCTAAGGACCCTGTTTCCACCAGAAACATTCTGCCATGTTGCAGCCATGACTTACATCCTCGCTTACCTCCTGGAAAGGTAGAAAGGAAAAAAAAAAAAAACATATGGTGGTATAATTCCTGTTGGCCTGAGTTAGAACTGCATAATGATCTTTCAACCTATAGGTTCTTTCACTTCCTTACAGCTTTTGCCGTCTCTGTTATATATAGCAGCAGTCCGCAACCTTTTTGGCACCAGGGACCGGTTTTGTGGAAGACAATTTTTCCATGGATGGTGGGGGACAGGAGATGGTGTCAGGATGAGACTGTTCCACCTCAGATCATCAGGCATTAGTTAGATTCTCATAAGGAATGTTCAACCTAGATCCCCCACATGCAAAGTTCACAACAGGGTTAGGGCTGCTATGAAAATCTAATGCTGATCTGGTGGGAGGCGCAGCTCAGGCAAGAATGCTCCAACACTGGCCACTCACATCCTCCTGTGCAGCCCGGCTCCTAACAGGCCATGGACTGGTACTGATCTGCAGCCCGGGGGTCGGGGACCCCTGATATATATAATGGTTAATTTTACATGTCAGTGTGACTGGGCCACGGGATGCCCAGTCAAATAATGGTTAAACATTATTTGCAGGTGTGTCTGTGAGGGTGTTTCTGAATAAGATTAGCACTTGAATCAGGACCCTGAGCAAAGCATATTGCCCTCCCCAATGTGGGTGGGCTTCCCCCACTCCACTGATGACCTGAATAGAACAAAATGGCAGAGGAAGGGAGAATTCACTGTCTGTCTCTGCCTGACTGCTTAAGTGGGGACATGGTCTTCTCCTGCTCTAGACTAGAACTGTCACCCTCAGCTCCTCTTGTTCTTAGGCCTTCGGATTAAGACTAAAACTACACCACCACCTTTCCTGGGTCTCTAGCTTGCCAATTTATCTTGCAGATTTTGAGACTTGCCAGTCTCCATGATTACATGAACAAATTCCTTATAATAAATCTCTCTCTCTCCTTCTCTCTCTCTGCACATATATATATACACACACACACACTCTCACACACACATAATTTAAAAATATATATTTAAAATTATGTAATATATATTACATATGTTATATATTACACATATATAATATAAAATATATTTGAAATTAGCATCTATAAAATCTCCTATTGGTTCAGTTTCTCTGGTAAATCCTAACTAATCCCACTTACTATATATTCATATATATATTATATATACCATATTATTATATATTAAAAAATTTTCTTAACCAGCACAGCTCAATAGAAATATAATGCAAGCCATATATAATTTTAAGTCTTCTAGTAATCACATGTTTAAAAAAGTGGAATTAATTTTAATAGTATTTTTATTTAACTCAAAATATCCAAAATATCATTTAAACATTAATTAATATAAAAAACTATTAATGAAATATGTTGCAATCTTTTTTTACTTCTAAGTTGCCAAAATCTAGTGTGTTTATCACACTAACAGCACATCTCAGTTGGGATAAGCTGCATCTCAAATGCTCCGTAGCCACCTGTGGCTAGAGGCTACCATACTGGACAGCACAGTTCTAAACTATAACTTACTTTTCTATTCTAGAAAACAACAGATGTCAGGTGTAACAGAACATTTCAAGAAAAATATAAAATGGAATCTTCATAGGAAGACTCGGTTCATAGAAAAGGTCAGGTTCATAGGAAAAGGTGGACCCTCCCACCAGGGCAAAGAAAGTTCCCTGCTACCTGGTGTGGCTTCAGGCAGTGCCACCACGCTGGACAACAACAGGAGACACCACTGATGTGGCGGAGCCATGCAACCGTGGCAGTCCTGACTTCAGGGATTAGGATTAAGACAGGTTGCCCTGAGCAAAAAGTGACCCCTATACACAGTGCCTTGCTGCAGATAAAACTCCACATTACTCACCTTTTTTAGGATAATACCTTGTAAGAAGCAGTCAAAAGTAACTTTCAACCATACTGTTTATATGTTAAACCATCATAAGCTAATAACGCATTTGTTTAAATTTTCTTCATTAGATAGTACAGAGTGGAACAGCATTGTGTGGCAATATAGAGTTTCACATATTTTTCTGTCATTATCTTACTTAATCCTAATATAACTACATATCATTGCACTGGAGAAAGGGACAAAAAATCAGTAGGTTTTAATGAGTGCACCAAATGATTTGCCATCACTTAGTACTAATTAAATTACTGAGATATGAACTCTCATTAATATAGACCATACACACACACACACACACACACACACACTGAAGTTTCTAAGTTAGAGGGAGGAAAACATTTGTTAGCTCATTAGCGCGTGTTAACATAGAAGAGTCATTAATAGTTATTCCTTCCTGCCAGTGCTCAAACAACAGCTTTGGTAACCAAAGAGAAAGTTAAAAATCGGTAAAATCTCTCTTTTTTTTTTTTTTTTTTTTTTTTTGCGACAGAGTCTTGTTCTGTGGCCAGGCTGGAGTGCAGTGACGCGATCTCAGCTCACTGCAACCTCTGCCTCCTGGGTTCAAGCGATTCTCCTGCTTCAGCCTCCCGAGTAGCTGGGATTACAGGTGCATGCCGCCATGTCCAGCTAATTTTTTTTTTGTATTTTTAGTAAGATGGGGTTTCACCATGTTGGCCAGGCTGGTCTCGATTTCCTGACCTTGTGATACACCCGCCTCGGCCTCCCAAAAGTGCTGGGATTACAAGCGTGAGCCACCGCACCTGGCCAAAATCTTATTTTTAATAATATTAAGTTTAAAATTCTCCTTTAGGAAAAGTGGCCAACATTGTTTACACTCATATTTAGTTTCATCAAAACTGTGGTTCTGAAGTATTTGCTCTCACAGAGCAGGTAAGAGTGGAAATCACTGCCTGGCTGCTATATTAGTGAGCTAAAAAATACCTGTTTTCTCTCTGTCACCAGTTCTTCATCACCTATTATTGGAGTGCTTAGACATTTTGACAAGGGTGTTATTTCAGCATGCACCCTTACAAAAGGGAAGAAGAATATTTCAAAAAATATGATGAAAACATCCAAGGTCATTCTGCTCCTCATCTTGCTGAACTGAATTTATTTTCTTTTGGTATTTTGCTGTGCACACAAAAAAATTTTCAATGAACCAGAGATTTAAAAGATCCCCTCTCCCCAAAAGACAAAAATCTTTAAAATCATACATTTCCCCCCGTGGCTCGATTTGTTTTAATGAAAACAGAATCAAATATTAAAAATTTAGTGTGAGAGCATTAGCTACATAACTGCTCTTGAATCGAAATCATATATGGCAAATGTAGCACCCACATTTAAGAAGCAAGTCTAGTCAGTACAGTATAATCACCATTTTTTAAAAGAGTTTTCACTACATGATTACATTGTCTCAATAATATCTGTACTTTTCCTTTGGGGATCAGTGTATCTGGCTGCATTTGCACTATGCACACACACACACACACATACACAATTCTTAAGATATGCCTTTTGAAAGTTTTTGCTGACTCACGCCTGAGCAAGGAGGCAGTGAAGGATTGTCCAATGAGAGCAGCCTATGAGAACAGATAGATATGGAGGGTTTGAGACTAGCAACCTTAGGAAAACTGTGCCCAAAGGAGGAATGATTCTGTTACAGGGATACAAAACAGATGAGTCAAGCACCCCAAAAGTTAAATTTCAGTGGGTTGCCATAATAGCGTAAATGGAAAGCCAAAGGGATACGCAGGTCTCAAAACAGAATGAAATGAGACTAGATCTAAAACCAGGTGAGTTAACAGCCAATATGGGAACTCAACTGGTGAGCACAGCCAGTCTGTCCTTCAGACATAGCTTAACACCTGCTGGGCTGAGGGCATGTCTTTTAGTGCAGCATTTCTCAAACTTTACTGGTCAGAGATTCCCCTGGGGATCTCGTTAAAGGGTAGAATCTGATTCTTCTAACTTGGTAGGTTGGATGTCAGGTGGAGATTCTGCATTTCTGATGACCTCCCAGGTGATGCGGATGCTGCCCGTCTAAGGGCTACATTTTGAGTAGCAAGGAATTACAGGGCAGAATCTTGTCATAAATCAAGGATGACGACAGTGGAAATGCATTTTGTTACTCTTATCTTTGCTCCACATAACCCTAATAGCTTTTAAAACAATTCTTTCAATCAACACTCTTTAAGAATCATACATAGTAAAGAATCTGCTAAGCCTGTACTTGGACAAGTACAAAGATATCTGTTAGGCAAGAAACATTCTGTGTCTTCAAGGAGGTCATGGTCTACCAGAAAAGGTAGAAGGAGCCCTCTGCACTCCCTCATGTTTCAGGAGTAACCTGGAGTACAGTGATATAAAGATGGCCAAAGACAGTGCCCACATGAATCTTGAAAATGGCATCTGAAATTTAACTCTTTCAAGTGGCATGGCTCCAAGTCTCTGCTTAAGAGCAACTCCAAGTACAAAGCAACACAAGAAGAAAAAAATTTCAGGAGCAATAGTAGGCAGGCAGTTGAGTTAAAACCTCCAAACTCAACACCAACATCATCAAACTGAAGTTCATAGAACTGAAAACTTGAAAACTTTTACCGCCAATGTTAACAAACCAATTATGCTAAGATTGCTCTTCAACTTAAAAGAGTTTAGGAAAGCATATGGGGGTTATAGTCCCCCCTCCTTTGTCAAGAAATCACCAAATATTAATAGCCATTTTATTTCAGCATTTACTGTTACCCAGGAACAATAAGTGCTCCAAAAGTATTATTTAATTCTCATAAGAAACCCATGTAGCAGGTATTGCTGTTAACCCCATTTTATAGAAAAGGGACAAAGTTTCAGATAGATTAAGTAACCCACCATAAGTCATACAACTAGTAAGAAATAAGCCAGGATTCCAAACAAAGGCTGGTTGGGATTTTTCATAATAAAAATATGTTTTTAATTAAAAGACTATTTAATTCTAAAGTCAAATCAAAATTTAAAACGATCATAACCATATCTACTCAAGCTACTTCATGGTGTGTTATGAAGCTCCACTGAAATAAGAGATTTGAAAGTGCTTGAAAAATATCTGCAGCTAAAACAAGAAATAAACACAGAAAGCCAGAACGAGAGAGAGAAGCTAGCAAACAAAGGTGCTCTGTAACTATAGAGGATGATTTTAGTTGTTCATATGATTTATCATTACAAGGTTCCAAGACTACAGAGCCAAGTCAAGGCCGTAAACATAAATCAGTGCATCTTCCAGCATCAGGAGATAAAAGACCTCTTTGAACTCTAAACTTCAACTTCTCTTGGCCTTGATATCACCTAGTGCTGATTCATATAAATAAAGCCTAAATGTGATGAAGACTGTGTCCCTGTTCCTTAAGAAAATACCAGTGGCGTTCTCTCCTCATCTCTCTCTCTCTCTCTCTGTCTCTCTCTCTCTGACACACACACACACACACACACACACACACACACACTTAGATTTAAGCCTAAACTTCCTCTTCGTATACAGGCAAAAAACAGATCCAGAGAATAGTAATAGGCCCAAAGCCTAACTAGACAATACAAGAATTAACATTTTAACCATCTGTTTGGTTCCATACTGACTCTTCTTTTAAAAAGGAACTGGAAGTAGAATGGGCTATACTGTCATTCATGGAAAAACATCGTTTTTATTCATTTATCTTTTAATGCATGTTCATCGGAGCTAGACACTGTGTAAGTGCAGAAAAACAAAGGTGAATGAGATATCATCTTTCCCCTCATAAAGCTAGAGTTCAAGAATTTATCTGTGCTGGGCACAATCTTAGCTTTTTTGCAAATGCAAAGATAAGTCAGATCAATTCCTATCCTCAAGGAGATATTACCTAATGAGGAAGGTAAACGTATAAACAATTAAACTTACATTTACATAGAGATGTGGGATCCTGAAGAATGGATAAAGGTGACTATAATGAACAACAATGCATTGTATATTTTAAAACAGCTAGAAAGAGGACTTGAAATGTTCCCAAGACATAGAAATGATACTCAAAGTGATGGACACCACAAATACCCTGACTTGATCATGACACCAGTCTATGCATGCAACAAAATATCACATGTACCCCATAAATATTGACAAATGTTATGTATAGATAAAAATAGACAAAATTTTGATAGGAAAGGACAAGATCAAAAGGAGAAATTGTAGAGTTCTAACAAGTTGAGAATTTATATTGTAAGCAAAGGAAAATCACTGAAAGTTATTGAACACAGGAATGGAATCATGAACATAAGACTTAGGAATGGTGGGTTGGAAAATGGTGAGAAGAGAGAGGGAAACCAGCTAGGGAGGCTGTAAATACAGTGTTTAGATGTGCAGTCCTGGCATATAGGACCTCATTGAAAGTAGTGGAGGAGCATGACCAAGACCTGGAAACATTTGGTTGGGAGGCAAGTGTGAGAAGGACTCAAAGAAACCCAGGATTTGGGCTTGTTGTTGGGGGAAAACAGCAATTTCACCAACATAATAGGTTTCAGGAAAAAGACAGTGGGCTTGGTAGAAAATGTGTAAACAATCACATGGCTGTAATGAGATTCCTGAAAACAGAGAGCCAATAATTAATAGAAATGTTATGAACCTAGCCCAGAGTTGAGTGTCCTACCAGCAAAATATATTTGCTTGGATAGGTGATTTTTCAAGTTATATTCTGGGACGTTTCAGGAGCTGGAGCCTTAAGCATTTTACTATAACTGGGTTGCTCTTCAGGTGTTGTTGATAATTTTTACTATTCATTTTATTCAATGTTTAAGAGAGCACCCCATGCAACCATGCAACTGTCTCTTCAAAGCAGAATAAAGCTTCACATTCATTTTGGGGAGCCTCCTAGGACTCTTTGGGCCACAATATCTGATTTGTGGGAATCCCTGCTCTAGATTGGACTGCTTTTCTGGAAACAGCAAATTCAGAAGCGAATTCCCCTAATCCTCTCACCCCTGCTCCATCTACCTAAAGACTAACAAAATAAATCCCAAGCCTTTCTAGTAAGGGTCTCAGACCTTGATTAATGAGGCTTCCATAACTTGAATTTTATTGATCCAGAATCCCTCCATCATGATTTGAGCTCATTCCCCCTTTACAAGGTTTCAATAAGATATCTGATGCCAATCCATCCCTTAATGAGGAATCAACCCTAAAGTCTCTACCCCTCAAGTCATGCTATGCTCCAGGGAGGGTCTGATCTGCTCTCTTTATCCATGTCTTCATCAGTGGCCAACATTTCAGAGCACTTCCTGTGTGTCAGAGTCTGTGCCAGAGATTGGGTAGATTCAAGGGGAATCAGACACAGTTCCTATTCCAGCACTTTACATTCTAATATGGAAACCATGCAGTAAAATAACTATGGGAACAGAAAGAAAGTGCTCAGAGGTGTAACAGAGAAGTATATATAAAGTGCTAAAGAATTTAAAAAGGAAAAGGTTACTTTCATATGGGGGTAAAGGAAGTTCATGAGAGATTTTGTGGACAAAATGGCACTTCGGCTAGGCATGGACAGATAAGAAGGTGAATGTGTGGATTTGGAGAGGAGCAAAAATGGCCAACTCCTTGGGCCAAAAGACAGAGAAGACCAGACTAGAGTGTCTGAGGGAGTATATGAGGGAAAAATAGAGCCAGTGAAAGGTAGCGTATTCATGAGATCTGCATATTCACAGGAGAGACACAGAAAGCGAGAGAGAGAGAGAAGAAACAGTTTCTAGTCATACTCAGCATAGATTCTGCCCTAGCCCACAAGCATTTTTCTGTCTATCAACAGTCAACCGGACCTGGATTCAGGAGGAAGATACTTATAGGTTTTAATCTTCGACCTAGAAGAGGAAGTTGCTACCAAATAAAGGGTGGAGGGCCAGTTACCATAAGGGAGCAAGAGGGGAAAAGGTTTGCTCATATATTAAGAGCAACACCATGGCAGAGTCCTTATGGTTTTATTTATGTAGCTACATTAAGAGAGTGTTTAGATGAAACATTATCTTCTAGAATGAAGTCTTTCTTAGATCTTATACTAGGTAGCCACACATAGGGGGAATGTCAGTACAGTCAATCAGACAGGAAAAACAAGCAACCCTCCTTAAAAAGCAAATATCAAAAAATAGTCATTTCCCCCCACTCTTGCTAAACTTAGTGTGCCTGTAAGTTTCACCCAATAGCATTCTCAAAAAGAGAAAAAACACAGAACAATGAAATTAGGGAAGAGTCTGGCAACCAGATTAAAGACTCACAGGGGATAAAAAGTCCCCAAAATAAATGTGTTGGGAAACCCATTTTGCTAATCATGCCAAGAGCTGAGCCCCACTTGAAGTATTGGAGATGGGTGAACTCTCCTTATGTCATTTTCAAGAGAATACACCTAACAAATACAAGCTTCCCTGGGAGAATCACAACTGTGCAATGGCATTTTTTGTTTGGTTGGTTAAGATGCCTTTTTTGTATGTTCTTTATTTGCAGAAGGAGCTTCTTTTTGGCAAGATACTGGATCCTTTCTTCACCTCTTGCAACTCTGTAAGCACAAAAGGGAAAGAAAACACTTATTTGGAGTCAGAATTAAGAATAAACAGCTAATATCTTGAACTTGGGTAAATTTGGTGAATATCTAAAATGCAGCATAACTTAATAAGAAATACGGATTAAGAGGTCTCACAAAAATAAGTCACCTTCAGTAAAATAGACTTGGCTGCTAAAAAAACAGAGTTATATATCCACTCAGCAACCAGACCATTTCTGACAAAATGGTTCTACCTGGGAAATATTGGTGATCCCTGTTGAAATCAACACAGCTAAATAGGAGTGGTCCAAGTTACCCTTCCCTAGAGGCTGCAAGGCAGGTGTGAGCCCGTAGGACTTTTCTCTGGCCTCTGTCCCACTAATTCAGCTTCTCTAATGAAGAAGGGTAGACAAGAAAACAGATAATTTGTTTGGAGGAAAGCATTGAATAAGGCTATGCAAGACCATACAAGTTTACATGCATTGACATCTACCCTTCTGCAAGGAAATGGAGATGGAAAATAGGCCCCTTTTATCATATGAACTGGTTGAAGTGAAAAAAAAAAAAAGAAAGAAACCAAATAAAGCTGACCAGCAAAGGACAACAACTTGTATTTTCATTTGAAAGTACTAGAAAAGAAAGGTGTAATCACCAAGAACAAATATAAGTTCCATAGAGATTCAGAAGACATGTTTAAAATGTTAGCACATACATACATACCTTATACGCGCGCGCGCACACACACACACACACACACACACATACACATACACTCATGACAACTTGCCATTTTGAATGCCTGGGATGACATGTCCACCCTGACTTTTTCCCTAGTAAATGGACCTCTGTAACCAGAAAAACCATGTAATTAGGTGGAGAAGAGGGAGTCTCAGAAAAAATGAAAAAGCCTGCCTTGCTTCCTTAAACCTTTTATTCATTGACAATTGTTATTCCCTCTTACTTTCTGCACCTAGTGTGACTCCAGCAAACCTTGCATTGGCAGTGGCTTGTGGCCACCTTTTCTGCTGTGTGAAGCCAATCTACAGCTGCATGTACTCCTTGCTTTTCATTTCGAACAACAAAAGGAACCATTGTATTTCAAGTCATTTGGAATGACAACCCTTCAGTTCTGAAGAAACTATAAAACTCACTGACATAAAGAAATTTGCTGGCTCTTCCTGAACTGGGAAGTATAGATCCACAAATTACTTCATCAACAAAGCACAGCACCATCCTGGTACCCTTTTTCAACTACACTATGGATACCAGTCCTGTGTTTGTGGTACTACAAGAAGGGAAGATGGAGTCTTCAAGAAGGTCTACGCTTCTGTTGAGACCTTGCTGAGACTTTATCTTTACTTCATATACCGTTTCTCAACCTTCTGATTGAAAGTACTACATCTTCCTTGGTTTATTGATTTTATAAATATTTTTGATCTTGCAAAGCTCAAAGAACAAAAGTCAACCTAACAGGTCCAATGGAGAATAAAATGGTCAAATATTTTAATACAAAAACTGCAACTTAATCCTTTAATAGCCAGGAAGGAGTCAGAAGATGGCAATCATACTTTTGAATGGAGTTCCCTCCATGGAACACAAACATGCATAAGTTCACTAACAAGAAGACAGAAGAAATCTCATAGACTTTTCTGATACAGAAGAATGCCACAGATGTAAAGTATCCTCACTCAGTATTATATCTGGCCAAGTGTCTTGTAATATATTTATGTACCAGAAGGAGAAATATAGATTGGATGATTATGTAGTTGCCCAATAAGTCTTCTTTAAAGTACCAAGGTCAATAAGAAGGAGATCTCCATTGATGTAAAAGATTGTTTAGCTTCAACTCCTAATGGCTCTCTCAGGCCTTACAAACATAGTATTAACATGGAATACTACATGGAAAGACAGGGACAGAATCATTATGTCTTATCTTTCAAGGTTACTATGGTAGATATACATTTTCTGTGCTTTGTTCACCTAGCCTGTTCCCCTGGGAATTTCTGAGTACTTTCCCACTGTCTTCTTCAAGGTCCTACCTACTGGAGTCCACGTTGTTTTTACAATTAGCATATCGACTCTCCCTTTCAACCTTCAGTTAAAATCCCTCTTGGCTAGGCCGGGCACGGTGGCTCACACCTATAATCCCAGCACTTTGGGAGGCCGAGGTGGGTGGATCACTTGAGGTCACGAGTTTGAGACCAGCCTGGCCAAGTATGGTGAAACCCCATCTCTACTAAAAGTACAAAAGTTAGCCTGGTGTGGTTGTGTGTGCCTATGGTTCCAGCTACTCAGGAGGCTGAGGCAGGAGAATCGCTTGAACCCGGGAGACGGAGGCTGCAGTGAGCTGAGATCGCACCACTACGTGTGTGTGTGTGTGTATACATATAAATATACACATTTCCTCCTGGTCTTTATGAGACATTCTCAGTAACATTAATTTGAATCACTTTTGTAAGTTAAAAAGGTAAAGGCCACACATTAGCAATTTTACAGTTCTACAAAAAACCACATCCAAATGTCTTCTGCTAGGAATTCACTAGAAATCATCACAATCTGAGGGAAATAATTAGTTTCTAGAAGTTTATGAAGGCAATAAAGAAAAGCATTTGAAGTAGATATTACTAATAATGTTAGCTATGAAAAAAAACATTAATTGGACAAAGTTCAATGAGCTTCAAGCACATTTTTCTCCTTCACTTCACAGTTCTACCCCTTAAGATGAAGATATTCTTTCTGTTTCACACTGTTGAGGTCACTACTTTCATCAAACAACAATGTACTGTGCTGTACACTAATGTGGATGATTTTCTCTGTCCTTCCTTCTTTAAGGCTTCCTATCAACAGGGTAAAACAAAGAAATACTCTCTTTCTTAGAACTGAAAACATATAAAAGTAAAATTAATGATTGCATTTAAAATTGTTAATAAAAATGTTACACGGAACACATCAAATAATATAAGTGACACTATGCATAAAATATTGCATATTTGCAAGCGAAAGTAACTTCACAATTTGGAAAGACTATTTTATTTATCTAGTTCCATTTTCTTAAAAATGCTCTTTTTCTCAAAGTATTTCTGTAATTTAGAAATATATATATCTTAGGTCTAGATTCAAGGTATTATAAATATTCTCTCACAAATCTAAATTATAATCCCTAACAATCCACAAAGACTTCCAAAACACTTGATTATAGTTTATAAAATTATAGAATGTGTCTTGCCATTAAAAATATCAAGTACAATTTGCCCTTAATTTCTTCAAAAAAGAAAGAATTGTGACCAGATGGAATAGAATATAAATATCCAAAATGCTAACCTATTTATAATATATGACCAGTAAGAAAGATGGGAAAGGGGAACTGAGAACATGTTGCCAAAAAGAAAAGTGACTAAAGGGAGATTTTGATAATTTTTACTAAGTTTCTGAATTGGATGGTTTTCATTAGGTTTCTAAACATTGAAAAGAAATTATGAAAGCACAATTTAATGAATCTGTAGAAAACCTAAGAGTGAAAAGACGAGAGGGAGGTAAGTGAATATCCACTTTCTTCTTAGAGTACTCTATTTTCATAGTTTCATGCTTTAAAACAGTGAAATATTTTACATAAACATTAGAAGCAAGAGACTTAAAAATCCTGAACACAGAAACCAATGAGAATTTCTCTAAGCTTGATTTCTGTTTCTACTGTTTTTTCTCATCTTCATATCTAAGACTCTATGACATGGCCAGGTGCAGTGGCTCACACCTGTAATCGCAGCACTTTGGGAGGCCAAGGCGGGTGGATCAGGAGGTCAAGAGATTGAGACCATCCTGGCCAACACGGCGAAACCCCGTCTCTACTAAAAATACAAAAATTAGCCAAGTGTGGTGGCAGGCACCTGTAGTCCCAGCTACTCAGGAGGCTCAGGCAGGAGAATCACTTGAACCCAGAAGGCGGAGGTTGCAGTGAGCCGAGATTGCACCACTGCACTCCAGCTTGGCAACAAAGTGAGACTCCATCTCAAAAAAAAAAAAAGAAAAAAAAAAGAACCTATGACCCTATGACGTAAGGAGACCAGTTCATTGAAAAAATGAAGGTGAAAACAGTTGAGATTATTACATCTTTAGCCTCCAATCACATATTTGTTTTAGGCAGGTATTTTTCATCTTGCCTAGTTCTGTGAAATGCTCCATAAAAGTCCCCAGTGCTCACCGTGTCTATCATAAATGTCCCTAATTCCCACCATGCTCTCAGACATAATGGAAGAACTCCTTTTTTGAATTTGTGACTCATACAGTTGTAACTTCACTTGCAGCATCAGTTTCAGTTTAAGTTCCCTTTATTGTCTCCTCTGAGGATATGGAAACTTAGAAGCTATACAGTGATTTCAGGCAAAAGAAATATGTATTGAATGGAATGATCAGTATTAGCTATGGGTAGAAATGGAAATTACCATATAAACTATTTATCTGCATGGTTGAATTTGTTTGCACTTAACAAGTCAACTATGGGCAAGACACACTGCAGAATGATTTTGAGAATTAAAAACAGGCATTTATCTACTTGTCTGTTTTATTCTTGCCTCATTTCACAATGTAAGCACAAAGAAATGCTTATAGTAAAATTGAAAAATGTAAGTTGAAAGTAAAACGATAGGACAAAGTAAAATGTAAATTAGAATGAGAAGTACAGGCCAGGAAGAAAATAAGCACAAATAGGCAACTCCAATGCCCTCTTACAGTTATGGACTACAGAGTTCAATCTGATCTTCCAGAATGCCACAGCAAAAGGAAAGCACTTTGTTATTATTCATGATGCTGAAATGCTGTTACCTGTCCGGGGAAGGAAAACTTTATTACTTACCTCTAATATAAATATCTCAAAATGGGATTGGGTAATATGGTATAATTCCCTTAACCATGGTAGTGGTTATTTTCCGTTTGTTTCTCCACCCTGACTTTACTCTCTGTCTTTCTCTCCGTTTTGTGCCATAAGAGGCGTATCCTGCAGACCAGCTTTCCCAGGCTCCCTTGCTGGTTGGCTTCAGGTTGCGTTTGGCTGGAGACTGAAGGTCAGGACAAGAGGCAGGCTGGAGAATTCCTTCCTTGCTTCATCTCTGCTTTGGGCCCCACTTCTGTTAGAGGCTACATTCCTTCAGGACCACAGCTATGTGGGGTGGCACTTCCCACGACTCCAATAGCCCTTCAGCTCTAAATTGTAATCCCTTACCACTTCACTAAACTCTAACTGCCTCTACATTTTTTGTTGATTCTCATAACTCTGTTCACACCTGCCATCATTAAAAACTCTTTTTTTGAATAAATGGTGTGAATTTGTTTTCTTTCCAGGACCCTGATTGATACACATGAGTTCCCACAGCAAAGTATATTTTAAAAGCCTACTTCTCAAAAGAAAGGAAAGAACATAACAATAGCCTTCACACGTATCTCAATGAAAATACCTCCAGAAGAGCCAAGAAAATATTTTCCAAGTATACAAAAACTGGCCATCTAGGGCAGCACTATTCAATAGAACTTTCTGAGATAATGGATATCTGTGTTGCCCAATATACTAGCCATAAACAATGTGTGGCTATTAAGCTC
Organism: Papio anubis; assembly: GCF_008728515.1. Classification (NCBI taxonomy): domain Eukaryota; kingdom Metazoa; phylum Chordata; class Mammalia; order Primates; family Cercopithecidae; genus Papio; species Papio anubis. The sequence goes on from NC_044988.1 coordinate 68,853,551, forward strand.
CTGAAACATGAAAGTGGGATTAAGAAATTAAATTTTTAATTTTATTTAATTATGATTAATTTACATTTACATTTAAGTAGCCACATGTGGCTAGTGCCTACCCTACTGCACAATGCAGGTCTATATTAATCCAAGGACAAAATCTAGAGACTATCTGAATATATAGTACAAAAATTTTAAGTGTAACAACTCAGATACAGAAATACAGACACTGCATGTTCTCTCTTATAAGTGGGAGCTAAACATTGTGTACACATGAACATAGAGTGTGAAATGAGACTAAGAGACTAGGAAGGGTCGGGAGGTCAGAGACGGAGTTGGATGATGAGAAATTACTTAATGGGTACAATATACATTATTCAGGTGATGGATACTTTGAAAGTCCTGACTTTATTATGCATTCTATCCGGATAACAAAATCACACTTGTACCCCATAAATTTATAAAAATAAAAACAAGTGAAAGAGTGGACAGTCTACTAGAGGGTTAAGGAAAGGCACTACCCGAAATAGTACAGGGAAAATTAAGGTAAGTACAATACAAAGGATTCAAATCCAAAAGAGGGAAAGTGCATGCCAAATCACAGGAATCAAGAAAATCTTTGCCGAGGATTTTTATTTTGAGGTGAATCTGGAAGATCAAATAGATTTTGTATTAGTTTTCTATTTCTATTAACAAATTGCCATCCACTTAGTGGCTTAAAAGCGCATGCATTTATTATTTAAAAGCACACATATTTATTATTTATTTTCTTAAAATTCTATATGTTCGAAGTTCAACATGAGCCTCAATGGGCTAAAATCAAGGTGCCAGTAGGACTGTATTTCTTTCTGAAGGCTCTAGGGGAATATCCATTTCCTCACCTTTTCCAGTTTCTAGAGGCCACCCACATTCCTTGGCTTATGATCCCCTTCCTCCAACTGTATTTATTTTTTAATTGTACTTTAAGTTCTAGGGTACATGTGCACAATGTGCAGGTTACATATGTATACACGTGCCATGTTGGTGTGCCCTCTAATTTTAATGTCAGCAGCCTTCCACCTGTTTGTGCCTTTCTTCTCCAGACACATGTCCCTCTGATCACATCCAGCAAAGGTTCTCTGCTTTTAAAAACCCATGTGATTGGCCCACCAGATAATTTTAAAAAATCTTTCCATCTCAAGATCTCTAACCTAAGCATACCTGCAAAGTTCCTTTTGCCATGTAAGGTAACATGTGAAGGCTTCAGGGATTAGGATGTAGACATCTTTGGGGATCATTATTCTGCCCACCAAAGAGTTTCAACAGCAAGGGGTAGGAAATGAAAAGGAAGGGATTATAGCAGGAGGTGCAGGCCAAGAGTAAGGCAAACTAGAAACTGTTAACTATTATTAGCTCACCTGATTAGCCAGTGCCTTCCACTCCCTCCATAAGACATACTATGATGCGTGCTGGATACTCAGGGCTGGTAGGCTACTCTAGGATACCTGTTCACACTCACTTCTGCCAGATGAACTGTATGCTTACCAAGAGCCAGCTGTGTTTCTTGCTAAACCTATTTAGGCTAATTTTATTTCTTACTGTAATGCATAATTTAATTAAATAGTCTAAAAACCGGTAGGACTAAGAAAAAAGGAATTAATGTTTTCATGCAAATTAAATTGAATGGTTTAGAAGGACTCATTAAATGTAAGGTGCAAAAAATTTTTGCTGACAATTTAGATGTGGACAAGACAACTAAAGTGATTTTGGAGAAAATAGAAATCTAAAAGGCTCTATAATCAGATTGTCTCTCAAATATGTTTCATGTATACTATGCATTATGGGTTAAGTTTATGCAAGAAGTGTTATAAGAACTTCAATCAGACGATCCATGTTTTAAAAGTCACCCTTATCCTTTCTGCATGTGAATGTGCAGTGATATGTTTTCAGTTAAGGAATGTTTAAGGTGTATATATGTATCATTTCTATACATTTTAATACTTTCCTTCTTTCAATGACTTTTTTCAATAACTTGATCAACAAACATGTCACAAAACAGGGCTTCTGTTGTATTTAAAAATCAGAGAAAATGCGATCATAGAAGTGGGAGAGTGGAAGAATACATGTCAATATACATTAAGTCGACATGGAGAAGGACCTCAAGTGTCACAGTGAGGAAGTTGAATATTGCAATAGGCAATAAGGAAACAGTAAAGGTTGCTGTTTTTGTTATTTGATAGGAAAGGTTTTAAGCATATCAACTGGCATGCTTAGCAATTAAAGTATTAAACAGCATGTTTTACAAAATAATATGGCAGATAGCAGGCTTACTGCTTGTATTTTCCATAGCCCAAGTCATTTCTCCCCACAGCAGAGGCTGCTGGGCTCCTCTCCACAAGCTCTGCCTTATCCCTTTGGCTCTAGGCCTGCACTGTGGAATATGGTAGCCACTGGCCACATGTGGCTATTGAGCACTTAATGTGGCTAGTCCAAATTGAGATGTGCTGTAAGTGTAAAACTCAGATTTAAAAGACAGTCAGAGAAAAAGAATGTAAAATACCTCATCAATAAGATTTTATTAATTATGTGTTGAAATGATAATGTTTGGTATATACTGGATTAAATAAAATATATTAAAAATAATTTCACTTGTTCCAAACTTCTTTAAATTTAGTTACTAGAAAATCTAAAACTATATATGCAGCAGACATCTGTGGCTCACATTATACTTTTCATCTGGATAGCAGTGCTCCAGTCTAGATCAATCCTAACATGAGACCGGAGGGTTAAACCACCCCATGTACGAACCCTATCCTTTGGGACTCACATTTCTCTGACTGGCTGTCTGATCTTAAACAGGACATTTGTCACATTTTTCTTTCATCATCTTGGGACATGGTCTGATTTTCTTGATTTTTGCCCTATAATGTTTAAGGCTCAACTTGCTAGCTGCACTGATTTGCCTTCCCTTGCAGATTCCAGCCTTCCCCAAACTATGCTTTCATGATATTGACTGTCTTCTTCATCTAGAGAAAGAGACTGCCAAGAGGATGAAGACCAAGAATAGGATATCAAATTTGGTGATTATGGAATCATCACTGACCTTCAAGAGAATGATGACATCAACTGATTGAGTGGACAGCTGAACGATATCAACTGAGTGAACAACGATGTCAACGATATCAACTGAGTGGACAGCTGTCAGAATTGAAACAACAATGATCTCATGGAGAAAGACCAGAGGAACACAACAGCACCTAATCAAATGGTAGAGTAATGACAAGGAGAGCCCATGCACATCCCTGAGCCAGTCTTCATCCACTGTTTTAACTAAAACTTCAAGGATGAAGGGCCTCCTCCCTGTCATTTATTATTCCAAAGTGTAGTGTTACCAAGTATACACTTAAAAAAAGTAGCACACAACTGAACAGTTAAGGATGACAGTGAGTTTAAAAAGAAAAAAAGAAATAATGTTGCAGCATTGGGACTGTATACAGAAGAGAAAAAGATGTCCTTGCAAATTGCCTCGCCCCCATACAAAGTATGCCCTGATTTATTGCCTATCTAAGGAACTGGCCAGATTTTTTTCTAAAACCCTGGAGGGCAATCTTTGTGTTCATGTTGCCTATGGACATGGCCTGGGAGACAAGCATTCTAAATCTATTTTAGAGGCAGCTCTAATTCTCTTGTGCTGCTGGGTAATCTCAACAGAAAAAGTGTTAGTACATATAGGCCTACGCATATCTGAGTTTATGTCCATAACTATCTTATGTGTGCACATGTATTTATGTGTGTAGGCATATTAATATATATCATTCAATAAATACTTAAAAATATTGCACAAAAAAAAATCAAAATGGACAATTCACTATCAAAGTAATGCCAATAAGGTCAAGTAGACGAATGTATTTTGTTTTTCTTTTTTGTTATTTAAGTTCCTACATTGAACTGTATAATTTCTAGTGGTGGGTATTACCTCATATATTCTCATCCCAAGGTACATCACTACGTCTTGCCAAAAAAAAAATATTTTCTTCTGTTCTTCAGCCTTGCAAAGTAGTCAAGGGTTTTGCTGTTATCATGTGGAACAATTTGAACCTTTAGCATTCCTGGTTCTCAAAGCAACCTTCCTAGTGACCACATTCAAGGCAGGATGGCATGGTAAGAAAGGGTCCTAACAATGAGTCAAATAATGTTATTTTAAGCCAGGACTCTACTAATTGTAAATTTAGGCAAGACCTGTCACACCCCTGAGCCTATTTCCTTATCTGTAAAATAGAGTTAATAACCCTTGACCTGTTTTTCTCACAAGAGTTTAGAAAGGGCATCTGAGAATGGGCTTTATAAACTTTGAAGTACTAAGTAGAGGAATGAATAGCTGTTATTATGGCTAAAATTGTTAAGCATTCTTCTTAAGCATGTCTCATGATTAAGAAGCAGCTCCAGTGATGAGTTCTTTGGTACAGTGAGGCAAGGAAGGAAAAATATAAGATTCCAACACCCACCTGTACCATGACGTACTTCATTCATGAAATTCATGATGGAAATTTAAAATATTTTCTTAGATTTCCCATTAGAAATATATTGGCTTCAAAGGAGGTAAAACTCAAGATGTAACAGAAATTTTTATTCTAATTTGTTCTGAAATATGAGTTTTCAATCATCATGATTCCTTAAATTAGAATGTATCTGCAAAAATAGATACATGCAAGCAGTTTTTTCCTAAATTTTTTTCATGTAAGAGTACGCAGCCTGCTATGTAATGTCACACATTAAAATAACATTGGCATAGAGTGGGGGTAAAATCCTTTCTCTGGAAATAAGCATATGCTATTAAAATTATATATCATTTGTAGCCAACTACTAGAAAAGACTCCACACTGAAGTGTTTCAGTTCAGGATTAATTTGGAGTATTGTGACATTGTGCTAAAAGCATAGGGCTAGGAGGCAAAAGACTTGAGTTCTACTTCCAGATATTTTACTAACTAAACTGGGGACTTGAATAAGGCATTTACTTCCATGAGCCTTAATTTTCTCATGTGTAAAATAGATTAACACCACATGCCTACTTGCTTATTTCATTAGGTCCTCATGAGGCTTGAAGTTTTAATAAAAAATCTCTGAAAAAGAGCTGTGTCAACTATAATATGAGATACAGAAATAACGAATTAAGAAAATGTTCTTAAATGAGCTTTACATGCAAGTTCATAATACAGCTATTTTCCACAGTTTCTTTACCGTATGTGTAACCCATGGAGACATGTTGGTAATTCTGTTTTTCATACAACTATCTTAATGATAAGATAATAATAACCTTGACCTTAATAATAAGCCAGATAAAGGAGAATCAAATATGCTTTTCATCTTATTCCTCACCATGGTTTTTGAAGAGAGCTCAGCTTCCCCAAATCATACAAACTTTGGGTGCTCTTACAAAGCTATATTTAGAGAAAGTCACCAATATTGCTCATTTACAAAGGTAGAAAGAAAATCTAAATTAAAAAGTATTGATGTTTCATCCTCTAACTATAAAATTAGTAGATAGTAATAAAAAGAATATGAACAAAAATTTTCAACGTTAAAAATTCCTCAAACACAATCAACTTACAGGGCTATAATTAAGAATACAAGAGCAGACAATATAGAAAATGGCCTTGAAAACTCAATGTGTTTGTTAAATGCAGCAAAAATAACCCTTAGAAGCAAAGTCATAACGTCATGCATTTCATCATAAAAAATTAGAGAAAAAAATAGCTGATTTTTTTTTTTTTTTTCCTGTGAGATGGAGCCTCACTCTGTCTCCCAGGCTGGAGTGCAGTGGCACGATTTCGGCTCACTGCAAGCTCTGCCTCCTAGGTTCATGCCATTCTCCTGCCTCAGTCTCCTGAGTAGCTGGGACTACAGACACCCGCCACCACGCCCACCTAATTTTTTGTATATATATATATTAGCAGAGACAGGGTTTCACCATGTTAGCCAGGATGGTCTCGATCTCCTGACCTTGTGACACACCTGCCTCGGTCTCCCAAAGTGCTGGGACTACAGGCACACCACACCCAGCCAAAAATAGCTGAATATTTTAAGGGATTAAAAAAAAAAAAGCCTGTCTTAGTTTCTTTTGTGCTGCTATAACAGAGTATTTGAGACTGGGCAATTTATAAAAAACAGAAATGCATACGCTTACAGTTCCGGAGTCTGGGAAGTTCAATATCAAAGTGTTGGCATTTGGCAAGGGCCTTATCTTCATGCTGCATCGTCACATGGCAGAAGGGAAAAGAGAAGGAAGAGAGGAAGACAGAGAGGCATTGGAACCACAAAGGACTCCAAATAGCCAAAACAATCTTGAGGTACAAGAACAAAGCTAGAAGCATCACACTTTTTGATTCAAAATATATTCCAAAGCTACGTAAGCAAAACAATATAGCAGTGACATAAAGTTAAAGACATAGGCCAATGGAACCCAATAAAGAGCCCAGAAATAATTCCATGAATCTATGGCCAATTGACCTTTGACAAAGAAGCCAAGAAAACACAATGAAAAGATAGTCTTTCAACAAATGATCCTGGAAAAACTGGATATCCACATGTGAAAAAAATGAGGTTGGACCTTTGTGTTGCATGATCCACGAAAATCAACTCAAAATGGATTAAAGATTTAAATGTAAGAACTGAAATGGCAAAACTTTTAGAAAAAACAGGGAAAAGCTTCATCACATTGGTCTTGGTATAACACCAAAAGCACTGGGAACATAAGCCAAAATAGAAAAGTGAAACTGGCCAAGTGCGGTGGCTCATGCCTGTAATCCCAGCATTTTGGGAGGCTGAGGCAGGCGGATCACAAGGTCAGGAGATAGAGACGATCCTGGCTAACACAGTGAAACCCCGTCTCTCCTAAAAATACAAAAATAAATTAGCCGGACACGGTGGCGGGAGCCTGTAGTCCCAGCTGCTCAGGAGGCTGAGGCAGGAGAATGGCGTGAACCTGGGAGGCGGAGCTTGCAGTGAGCCGAGATCACACCACTGCACTCCAGCCTGGGCGACAGAGAGAGACTTCGTCTCAAAAAAAGAAAAAAAAAAAAAAAGAAAAAAAAGAAAAGTGAAACTATATCAAACTAAAACTCTTCTCCACAGCAAAGAAAACAATCAACAGAGCAAAAAGACAAGCTACAGGATGGAAGAAAATATTTGCAAATCATATATCTGATAAGAAACTCATGCAACTCAGTAACAAAAAAAAACAAAACAAAACAAAACAGATAACTCAATTTGAAAATGGCCAAAGGAGTTGAATAGACATTTCTCCAAAGAACACATAAATGGCCAACAGACATATGAAAACATGCTCAATATCACTTAATCATCTGGAAAATGCAAATCAAAACCACAGTGAGAGATTACTTCATAGACATTAGGATGGCTATTGTCAAAAAACAAAAGATACCAAGTGTTAGCAAGGATAAAATTGTGCAGCTATTATAGCAAACACTTTGGAGTTTCCTCAAAACATTAAAAATATAATAGAACTGCCATTTGATCTAGTAATCCTACTTTCCAATATTTATCCAAAAAAACTGAAATCATGATGTTGAGAAGATATTTGTATTCTCATGTTCATTGCAGTATTGTTCACAATAGTCAAGAAGTGAAAACAAACTAAATGTCTATTGACAGATGAATGAACAAAGAAAATGTAGTATATGCACACAATGGAATATTGTTCAGCCTTATAAAAGAAGAAAATCCTGCCATAAGCAACATCATGGATGAACCTTAAGGATATTATGTTAAGTGAAATAAGCTAGTCACAGAAGGACGAATACTGCATGATGACACTTATTAATATATGCAGTATCTAAATTAGTCAAACTCATAGAAGTAGAAAGTAGAATAGTGATTGCCAGGAGCTGAGGGAGGGGGCAAATGGGAAGTTCCTGTTAAATGGGAATAAGTTTTCAGTTACACAAGATGAATAATTTCTAGAGGCAGGTACAAATATATTAATATCTAGGGATCTGTTGTACAACATTGTGCCCATAGCTAACAATATTGTTCCATACACTTAAAATTTAAGAGGGTAAGTCTCATGTTAAGTATTCTTGCCACAATAATATACATATAATTTGTTATATACTATTTTTATATGATATTACATATACTTATGGAATGTGTGTGGACATAGATATAGATACAGATATAGTCCCATAAGAACAAGAACTTTGGTCACCATTATTCATATCTCCAGGATGTAGAAGAGTGCCTGGTACATGAGAGACAATTTGGAAACATTTTTACAGAAGTTAATTCGTTTCTATGAGAAAAAAGACAACCTCAACAAAAATAAGAAAAGGAAAAAATTAAATTAAATCAGGATATCAGAAAATGGAATAGGAATATAATTTGAAAATAAAACCAAGATCTAAGTTGCTAAAAACAGATAAACACCAAAAATTTAATCAAGTAAAATACAAATAAATAAAATAAAGGTGAAAAAAATACATAATCAAAATAGAAACTAAAGTGAGTGAATACACAGTTGTATGAAAATGAATTTCATGTGATGAATAATTTCTTTTTATAAAATATTATAAAAACTGAAAAACAAATTAGAAAATCAAAGACAGCCGAGGGATTATATACATTTATAGATAAGTTATCTAAAATGATCAGGGAATAATATCAATATTATATAAACCACTTTGAACATTTTAAAAAATGATAAAACAATAAGTAAAATATTATCTAGGATCTAAATAACCTGATAACCACACTATTTTAAAAGCTACTGGCCAATTTTATTTATTAATATACATGCCAAAACGTTAAACAAAATGCAAGCAATTCAGATATTTACAAAAAAAACACACACACCATGGACAAATGGAATTTGTCACAGGAATTTAAGGAATATTCAACATAAGAAAAATTGTCAAAACAATATATCACATTAATAGTACAAATAAAAACAATATTTCAATAGGCACCTAAAGGTTTTCCAAGAAAACACCAGAACTTATTTAACAGTTTTCAACAGAAAATATAAAAATGGAAAGACATTTCATTTAACTTCACAAAAATGTTATTAAATCCTTACAATGTGGAAGAATACTCAATACAAATGAGTTATCTACTTAAAATCCTGAACTAACATTCTAAGTAATTGAGAAAACACTAGAGGTGTCCCATTAAGAACAGAAACAAAATTTAAATGCCCGTTTTCACTGTTTACTAATTAATACTGCATTTCAGACTTACAAATGCAATGACATCTGAATAATTTTAGATATCAGGGAGGAAAAATAAAATGTTAATTTCAGGCAATATTATTGTATACCTAGAAAAATATTTTAAATCACCTATAAAATTATCAAAGCTATTAAAAGAGTTCAACAAAGTAATCAGTGATAAGATACTTATATAAATCCGTAGTATTTCTATATTCCATTTCTATATCATTAAATGTAGCCAGAAATTAAAATAAAAACAATTTATACCAAGAAGAAAAATGTAAAATAGAGATGTTTTAAAGGAATGTAAAATTTATGTTAAACTGTGAATAAAAATTCTGGAAAGGAAAGAATAAATATGATAAAGATAAAAATCCTTCACAGGTTAATCTATAAATTAAAGCAATTCAAAAGTGAATCTTAACTATTCCTTATATAACTTGAAAAAAATTATTTTTAAATTCATTTGCAGTGGAACTTCTTTTTTAAATTGAATCAAATTAGCAATCCCTGATGCAGTTACTTCCAAAAGCCCAACAAAATTATCAAGAAAGAGGAGAAGCCCAAAATTAAAAACAACTCACAAGACTGAGACATGTAGACAAGCTGGTTGCCAGAATCCAAACGGAATTTTCGCTATCTACAAGTCCTATGGAGCTGAATTGAGAGATACAACTGGTGGCTTCCTTCTGCTTAACAACAATAATAAATTTTTTAGAAGCCCAAACAATTAAAATAAAATATAAGGACACTTGTCTCTCATTCACAATATTATCCCTGGCTCAGAAAACCAACCAGATTGTTGAGTAGCCATCCTTTTGTTATTATGATATTCCTTTTTTATGACTTTTCTTTCAACCTTCTCTTCTATCTACAGTCATTCAGAGAAGGCACTTCTAGGAAAATATTGTTACAAAGGGGGAGGGTGTTTTACTATAATAAAAAAGCAAACTAGGCCGAGTGCGGTGGCTCACACCTGTAATCCCAGCACTTTGGGAAGCCAAGGCAGGCAGATCATTTGAGGTCAGGAGTTCAAGACCAGCCTGGCCAACATGGAGAAGCCCCATCTCTACTAAAAATACAAAAATCGGCTGGGCGCGGTGGCATGCGCCTGTTGTCCCAACTACCAGGGAGGCTGAGGCGGGAGAATCGCTTGAACTCGGGACGCGGAGGTTGCAGTGAGCCAAGATCGCACCACTGCACTCCAGCCTGGGTGACAAAGCAAGACTCTATCTCAAATTTAAAAAAAAACCACAAAAACCCATAAGTGGCTGGAATGGAAATTCTCCTTCAGAAAAGGATGGTAGGCAAGTGGAAAAAAAAGAAAAATCCCTGGTACAGCAAATTCATTTGGAGGAATAGAGTCTGTCATTTACTCCATTGGTTCAGAGTACCAGAAAACCAGAAAAAGGGAACAGAAGATAGCACCTCTGGTGAGCAGAATCATAAAGTATGGATGCTGGAAAAACACTAGAATTGGGCTCAGAATTGAATGCTACCAATTGTAGATCTAAGAAGGGATTTGTTATAGAAGACAGAAGAGGGAGAAGCCATGCATTTCAATTTTGTAAGTTCTCTTATAGATAACTCTCTTATTTGAAAATGAGTAAATAAAACATACACACAAACATACACAACACAAGCCCTATAAAAAGAATGCAGAAGAAGTGAGGAAGTTTGTTATTCTAAAAATTAAAAGAAGCAACAATTTTCTGTAGATAATCTTCACAAGAGACAGAAGCCATTGTTAGAAAATTTTGTGTGATATTTTTGTTCAGGTGCAAAAATTAGATTTCCACACAAGATGATCAGAGAGCCATAAAAAAGAGGGGGAAAAAGGAGACATGACAAAATAATGGGGGATAAATTTAGATCTTATCAAAACAATTATGAAATTGCCATATCCCCTTCCCACAAATGTTGCCTGGCCCAGTTGGTTTTATGGGTGCATTTTGCCAAAATTTCAAGGAATAGATAATTTCTAACTTACACAGGTTGTTTCAAAAATATAGAAAATGAGATAAAGCTGTCCTAAATCATTTTCTAAAACTAATATAAATCTAATTTTCACAACTGGATAAGATCAGAACAAAAAATTAAACTGTTGGTCCCGCTTCCTCTAAAAATACAGATGCAAAATTCTAAATGAAATATTAACTGAATTCAAAATATATAGTTAAAAATTATATCATGATCATATGGATTTTTCCACAGGAATTCAAATAAAATTTGTCATTGTAATTCACCATACCAAGTAACTCAATTAGAAAAATCATATGAATCTATCAATGAATTTTTTTAAAGCATTTGGAAGAGACTGACCTCAAGAATGACTAAGTAAAGATGTCTGAAAATTTGCTCCTTCAAAAAGGCAATAACAACAACAACAACAAAACACAGAAAAAAATGTGAAAAATCAAACTTTTTAGAACTTTGGAGAGTAACCAAAGACTTACAACAATCCAAGGATCATTTATTCAAGAAAAATGGCTGGGCTGGGTGCAGTGGCTCACACCTCTAATCCCATCACTTTGAGAGGCTGAGGTAGGAGGACCATTTGAAGCCAGGAGTACGAGACAAGCCTGGGCAACATAGACAGTCACCGTTTCTACCTAAAATTAAAAAGTTCACCAGGCATGGTGGTCCTCACCTGTGGTCCCAGCTACTCAAGAGGCTGAGTATGGAAAATTGTTTGAGCCTGGGAGGTCAAGGCTGCAGTAAGCTATGATTGTGCCACTGTACTCCAGCCTCCTAGACAGAGCAAGATCCTGTCTTGAAAAGAAGAAAGAAAAGAAAAATGGCTGAATATCAATATGAACAGTATGCTTTGTGCTGTTTCCCTTGCCCTGTTTACATCTTCCTCTCCCATGGTAGTCTTGAAAACCAATAGCCTGGCAATCATGGTAACTGAAAATCAGTATCCTAGCAACACTGGAGGGTGCCAACAGGTTTGGAGCTGCCCAAAAGCCCAACTCCAGGGAATTGTTATTTGATGTGTCTAGCACTTTGCTTGGTAAACTTCATTTGCTGAACTCATATTTATCTGACATGATTCAGAATTTGGTAAGTGAGAACAATCTTTTCCTGAAGCATTTAGTATTCATCATTTAACATTGCAGCTGCCTGTAGTATTGAGAAGAGTTGGAGCAAACAAAAAGCGGAGCAAACAAAAAGCTGACCAAACAACATAAAAGTAAAATCTGAGGAATGAAATGTCCATAAAGGCTTTGAAAAGCTCCAACTGGATGCTTGAAAATCCAGAAAGCTACAGGCATGTACAGAGCAATGCCCAGGAAAGACCTAAAAATGACCTGACCTATCACCTCCAGACCTGAACATGAGGTTCTGTATAAGCAGGAAGTAAAGACCAAGGTGGAGCTGTAAATTGCCTGGCTGAATGTTAAAGGGATGCACAGCACACAGAGTCCCTCAGCAAAGGCTGGAAAAATTACTGACAAGCTATTTAAGTACTGTCCAAATAATAGCTAATTATTAAGCTATCTAAGCAGAGACTTCAGTAGCCACACACAAGACAGAATAAAGACTTTACAGAACTAGTTTAGGAAAGCCAATAAACAACCAAACAGCAACAATAACAACAGAGAGCAACAACAAACTTGGGAGTGGGATTTGATTCCCAGAGTTAAATTATTTTAAATCCATGAACTGTTCTCAAGAAAAAATTATGAGACATTCAAAGAAAGTATGGCCTACACAAAGAGAGAATAAAAGAGCAGTTAATAGAAACTATCCTGAGGAAGCTCAGGGGCTGAACTTTCTAGATGAAGACTTTACATTGTTTGTTGTAAATCTGTTTAAAGAATTTAAAGCCATGTCTAAAGAACTAAAGGAAAGTATGAGAAAATGTCTCCCCAAAGACAGAATATCAATAAAGAAATATGATGAATTATTTTTAAAAACAAATAGATGTGGCATATGGGGTATATGAGTAATCTCCAAGTCTTCAACTCAATTTTTCTGTGAACCTAAAACCACTCTAGAAAGTTAATTTCATTAAAAAAATAGAAATTTTGGCATTGGAAAATAAAATAACTTACAAAAATTTCATTAAAGGGTCTTAACAATACATTTGAGTTAGCAGAACAAATAATCAGTGAATTTGAAGTTTCATCAACTGAGATTATCTAATCTAAGAAAATGAAAGAAAAAAGAACGAAGAAAAATAAGTAAATCTTCGGAGACATGTGGAACACCATCAAGCATAGCAACACACACAAAATTAGTCTTAGAAAAAGAAAGAAAAAAAGAAGTAGAAAGAATATTTGGAGAAATAATGGTCAAAAACAACAATCTAAACATCCAAGAAACTCAGCAAACTCCAAATATGATCCACTCAAAGATATCCACACCAAGACATAGCATAATCAAATTGTCAAAAGTCAAAGACAAAGAGAGCATCTTTAAAACAGCAAGAGGGAAGATATTTACCACATTCAAGATATCCTCAATAAAATTAACAATTGATTTACCTTCAAAAACTAAGGAGAACAGAAGGCAATGAAATGACATATTTAAAGTGCTGAAAGAAAGACTGTAAACTGATTGCTGGTCCAAGATGGCTAACTAGATGCAGCCAGGAGGAACATCTTCCACTGCAGGACTGTGACATCAGGAAGACTGATGTACTCCTAACAGATCTTCAGACAGAAGGCATTGAGAGAGAATGGAGAAAGGACACAGATACTAGGCTAAAGCGAGAGGAAGCTGGGAACCCTGCATAAGGTTAACATGCCCTGGAACTCATTCCTGTCCCTCCACAACTGCAGACAGCGTGAGTTGAACAGGCAAGGACCAACACTCTCTCACCATAGGCCTCTGGAATCCTGGCAGGAGGGGACCTCTTGTCCATTGCAGACACTTGAGTTGGCAAGAAGAACTTCTTAGAGAAGTGGCAAAGGCAGAACTCCAGCCTGTACAGAGCTCAGAGGGTTTGGTGCAGGAGTCTGTAGTGGAACACAGCAAGGGACACTCATCCCCCTAGGCTTGACTTTCTCCCATAGGAGACTTTAGCCCTAGGCGAGCTGTTGGACCTAAACTCTGCAGGGCACTCTTGCCAATGAGATGGACCAATCCAACTGGTGAATCCCCCAGTCTGCTGGCTTCTCCTGGGGTCCCAGCCCAGCCATGCCTCTTGCAGTACAGCCTCCAGGTACCTCCTGGGGGCCCACATCATAGTTCCTGCACTGGAAGACTGGGTCTGACGGGCAGAGACCTCCAACAGAGCAGCCCTGCATGTACACATTACCAGCCCACCCATGCCCTCCTCCCACTGTAGCCTCCTCCTTGCCTCTTGACCTGCACGCACTCACCCACAGCCACTCCCCACATCGCTTTGCTGGCACCTACGTACACAGGCAGACCTTGCCTTACCTTCCGCACCAGCCCCACCAGACAACATGTACACATGCACCCTGCCCCATGCCATTGCTGCCAGCATGAGTGCACCTCATCTTGTGCCCCACCCCCATACCACCATGGTTGTCGGGGTGTTGGCAGGCATGGAGCCCACCAGCCCCGCCTCCACCAGCACCCCTGGCCATTGGCACTGGCTGCCAGCATGAAACAAGGCAAAGAAAACAATGGATCAGCTCCCACCCTGAGCAGCCACCAGCACCCATGGGAATGTGCACAGAAGGCACATACAGTCTTGAACCCACCAGCACCCTGTCCCGGAGCTATCACCACCACCAGTGCAAACACGCACACAGTCACTGGTGGGGTCCCTCTCCCGCTCAATCCAGACTGCCACTGCCACTGCTACAAATGCCTATGTAGAAGTGTAGAAGCTGGCACCCTGACACCTACTAGCACCCTGCCACAGCTGACAAGCATGCACCCTGCTGCACCACTGCTAGCACATGTGAAGGAGGATGAATCCTGCTTCTGCTGCCCTACAAAGCACTTGGCTGGCACCACCTATGGGAGTGTTGTGAGCAGCAGACTAGGAGTACCTCTGCTTCCCCAGTGCAGTAGTTCCTAACCTCAAGCAGCTACAGAACAAAGCCAGGGTCAGATACAAGTCCCCAAGAGTTACAGCATGCAGTCTAGAAGTCTTGAGCTCAACCTTGGCCCCCTAAAATCTTTCAGAAACAAAGCCAGTCAATTGAACCCATCTTATACCACAATCAAACCCCAAGGTTATCAAATAGGATACAAGAAAGAAAGAAAAAAAAAAAAACCACTCCATCCAAAGGACAGCAACTTCAAAGATTGAAGGAATATCAACCCATAAGGGTGAGAAAGAACCAGGCAGGAACTCTGACAACTCAAAAAGTCAGAGTATCTTCTTTCCTCAAAATGACTGCACTACATCTCCAGCAAGGACTCTGAACTGGGTTGAGATGACTGAAATGACAAAAATAGAATTCAAAATATGGATAGGGATGAAAATCACTGAGATGCAGGAATATGTTGAAGCTTAATCCAAGGAAGTTAAGAATCACAATAAAACAACACAGGAGCTGACATACAAAACAGCCAGTATAGAAAAGAAGATAACTGACTTTATAGAGCTGAAAACACACTACAAGAATTTCATAATGTAACCACAGTATTAACAGCAGACTAGACCAAGTTGAGGAAAGAATCTCAGAGCTTTAAGACAGGCTTTCTGAAATAAGACAGTCAGGCAAGAATAGAAAAAAAAGAATGAAAAGGAATAAACAAAACCTCTGAGACATATGGGGTCATATTGGTGTCCCTGAAAGAGCTGGAGAGAGTGTAAGCAACCTGGAAAACATACTCCAGGATATCACCCAGGAGAACTTCCCCAACTTAGCTAGAGAGGCCAACATTCAAATTCAAGAAATCCAGAGAACCCCAGTAAAATACTCCACAAAAATATCATTCCCAAGACACATCAGATTCTCCAAGGTTAAAATGAAGACAAAATGTTAAAGGCAGCTAGAGATAAAGGTCAGGTCACCTACAAAAGGAAGCCCATCAGACTAACAGCAGACTTCTCAGCAGAAACCCTACAAGCCAGAAGGGATTGGGAGCCAATATTCAACATTCTTAAAGAAAAGAAATTCCAAGCCAGAATTTCATATCTGGCCAAACTAAGCTTCAGAAATGAAGGAGAAATAAGACCCTTTTCAGACAAGCAAATGCTGAGGAATTTCATTACCATGAGATCTGCCTTACGAGAGCTTTTGAAGGAAGTGCTAAACATGGAAAGGAAAGATTGTTACCAGCCACTACAAAAACACACTTAAGTACGTAGACTAGTGACACTATAAAGGAACCACACAAACAAGTCTGCATAATAACTAGCTAACATCATGATGGCAGGATCAAATCCACACATATCAATACTAACCTTGAGTGTAAAGAGGCTAAATGCCCCAGTTAAAAGGCACATAGTAACAAGCTGGATAAGGAACCAAGGCCCATTGGTATGTGTCTTTGAGAAACCCATCTCACATGCAATGACACCCATAGGCTCAAAACAAATAGACAGAGAAAAATCTACCAAGCAAATGGAAAACAGAAAAAGGAGGGTTTGCAATTCTTCTTTTGCAGACAAAACAGAATTCAAACCAACAAAGATCAGAAAAGACAAAGAAGGATATTACATAATGGTAAAGGGTTCAATTCAACGAGAAGCCTTAACTATCTCAATATACATGCACCCAACCCAGGAGCATTCAGATTCATAAAGCAAGTCCTTAGAGACCTTCTAAGAGACCTAGACTCCCACACAATGATAGTGGGAGACCACTGCTCCACTGACAGTATTAGACAGATCACTAAGACAGAAAATTAACAAAGACATTCAGGACCTGAACTCAACATTGGACCAAATGAATCTGATAGATCTTTACAGAACTCCCCACCCCAAAACAGCAGAATATACATTTTTCTCATCTGCATATGGCACATACTCTAAAATTGACCACACGCTGGGACATAAAACACTCCTCAGCAAATGCAAAAGAACTAAAATTATACCACTCTCTCAGACCACAGTGCAATAAAAATAGAAATCAAGACTAAAAAAGTCACTCAAAACCGTACAATTACATGGAAATTAAACAATGGGCTCTGGAATGACTTTGGGGTAAATAAATGAAATTAAGACAGAAATCAAAAAGTTATTTGAAACGAATGAAAACAAAGATACAATATATCATTTCTGGGACACAGCTAAGGTAGTGGTAAGAGGGAAATTTATAGCACTAAATGCTCATGCCGAAAAGTTAGAAAGATGTCAAATCAACAACCTAACATCACAACTAAAAGAGCTAGAGAAGCAACAGCAGACCAACCCCAAAGCTAACAGAGGCAAGAAATAACCAAAATCAGAGCTGAAGTGAAAGAGGCTGAGACACAAAAAATCATTCACAAGATCAATGAATCCAGGAGCTGGTTTTTTGAAACAAATGATAAGATAGGTAGACCACTCCCTAGAATATATTAGAGAAGAGAGAAGATACAGATAATAAACACAATTAGAAATGACAAAGGGAATATTACCAGTGACCCCACAGAAATACAAATAACCATCAGAGACTCCTATGAACACCTCTATGCACACAAACTACAAAACACAGAAGAGATGGATAAATTCCTAGACACAAACACCATCCCAAAATTGAGCCAGAAATAAATTAAATCCCTGAACAGACCAATAATGAGCTCCAAAACTGAACTGCCAAGGCAATCCTAAGCAAAAAGAACAAAGCTGAAGGCATCATGTTATCTGACTTCAAACTATACTGCATGGCTATAATAACCAACACAGCGTGGTACTGGTACAAAAACAGACACATAGACCAATAGAACAGAATAGAGAGCCCAGAAATAAGGTCATACACCTACAGTCTCTGATCCTCAACAAAACTGACAAAAACAAGCAATAAGGAAAGAACTACCCATTCAATATATGGTGCTGGGATAACTGGCTAGACATACGCAGAAGACTAAAACCAGATCCCTTCCATAAACCATGTACAAAAATCAACTCAAAATAGATTAAAGAATTAAATGTAAAACTGAAAACTATAAAAACCCTGGAGAACGGGCAAAGATTTAATGACAAAGATGCTAAAAGCAATCATAAGGAAAGCAAAAATTGACAAATGGGATATAATTAAACTAAAGAGCTTCTGCACAGCAAAAAGAAACTATCAACCAAGTAAACAGACAACCTACTCAATGGGAGAAAATATTTGCAAACTATGCACCTGGCAGAGATCTAATATCCAGCATCTATAAGAATCTCAAGCAAATTTACGAGAAAAAAAAAAAAATCCCATTAAAAAGTGAGCAAAGGACATGAACAGACACTTTTCAAAAAGGAGACATAAATGTGGCCAACGAGCATATGAAAAAATGCTAAAAATCAAAACCACAATGAGATACCATCTCACACCAGTAAGAATGACTATTACTAAAAAGTCAAAGAATAACAGATGTTGTTGAGGTTGTGGAGAAAAGGGCACTCTTATACATTGTTGGTAGAAGTGAAAGTTCAACCATTGTTGAAAGCAGTACGGTGATTTCTCAAGGAGCTAAAAACAGAACTACCATTCAACCCAGCAATCCCATTACTGATTATACACCCAAAAAATTATAAATCATCCTACCATAAATACATATGCACATGTATGTTCTTTACAGCACTATTCACAACAGCAAAGACATAGAATCCACCTAAATGCCCATCAGTTGTAGACTGGATAAAGAAAATGTGGTACATATACACCATGGAATACTACAGCTGTAAAAAAGAACAAAAACATGTCCCTTGCAGGAACATGGATAGAGCTGGAGGCCATTATCCTTAGCAAACTGCAGGAACAGAAAACCAAATACCACATATTCTCATTTATAAGTGGGAGCTAAATTTTGAGAACACACGAATACAAAGATGGGAACAACAGACACTGGGGCCTACTAGAGGGTGCAGGGCAGAAGAAGGGAAAGGAGAAGAGGAAAATATCTATTGGGTACTAGGCATTGTACCTGGGTGATGAAACAATCTGTACAACAAAACCCTGTAACATGAGTGCACCTATGTTACAAACCTGTACATGTAACCCTGCACATAGGTTCAAAACTGCACACAGTTCACTAAAATAAATTTTAAAAAATAAACAAGTAAAATGAATTATCCTTTTACCCCATTAATTACAATTATTTTCTAGACTCTAATTGATTTTGACTTTGTTTCTGTTAAGTATTCTGAAAAAAATAACACATTTGAACTAACATTCTTATCCTAAATGACTCATAGGTTTAATTTTATACTTATGAAGGTCCTAATTATTAAGAAAAAATACTGTAACTTGATAATTCTATATGCAGCAAAACTATCTTTCAAAAGTGAAGGAGACATTAAGACATTCCCAGACAAACAAAAACAAAGAACTTGTCACTAGCAGAATTACCCTACAACAAATACTAAAGGGATTCCGTCCTTCAGACTAAATAGGACACTAGACTGTACCTGCAAGAAGAAATAAGAGCACAGGTAAGTATAAAAGATAGTATAAATGCATTTCATTTGTAACTCGTTTCTTCTAATTTAAAAGAAAATTACATAAAGTAGTAATTTAAAAACTCTGTTGACTGGCTTATGAGGTATAAAGATGTAATTTGTATGATGATAATAGTACAAAGGAGGGAGGAGAGAAAAAAGCTATATAACAAAAAATTATTGTATGCAATTGAAATTAAATTGATATTAATCAAAAGTAGATTGTTATAAATTAAAATGTTCTTCTCCATGTTTATTGCAGTGCTATTCACAATAACCAAGCTATAGAACAAAATAAAATGTCCATCAATGAATAAACAGATAAGGAAAATGTGGTGTATATACACAATGGAACATAATTCAGTCATAAAAAGAATAAAATCGTGTCATTTGTGAAACATGGATGGAATTCGAGGCCATTATGTTAGTGGAATAAGCCAGGCACAGAAAGACAAATATTGCATGTTCTCACTAATATGTGGAAGCTAAAAAAGTTGATCTTGTAGAGATAGAGAGTAGAATTATAGTTACCAGAGGCTGAGAAGTGTAGAGGCGAGGGATGAAGAGAGGTTGGTTAATGGGTGCAAACATACACTTAGATAGACAAAATAAGTTATATATGTATAGTAAAGTGACTACAGTTAACAACAATTTATTATATATTTCAAAATAGCTAGAAGGGGAAATTTTAAATGTCCCCAGCACAAAGAAATGGTAAAGGTTGAGGTGATGGATATCCTAAATACCTTGATTTAATCATTACATATTGTATGCATGTATCAGAATACCACTGTGCCCCATAAATACATATGGTTATCATGCATTAATCAAAAATTTTTAAATAAAAAAGTTAATTATAATTCTCAGACGACTAAGAAAATAACTCAAAAATATATAGCAAAAGACACGACAAGGGAATTAAAATAGTATACTAGAAAATACCTATTTAACACAAAAGAAGGAAGTAATAGAATAACAGAGAAACAAAAAGACAAGTTATATGGAAAACAAATAACAAAATACCAGATGTAACTCCTACTTTATGAGCAATTACGTTAATAGTAAATGGATTAAATAGTCCAATTAAAAGGCAGAGATTGTTAAAATGGTTTAACAAAAGAAGCCAACTATATGCTCTCCATAAGAGATACAGAATAGATTCAAAGACACAGATAGATTAAAAGGAAAAGGATAGAAAATGATATGCCATACAAACAGTAACCAAAATGGAGCTGAAGTGACTATTCTAATCCCAGAAAAAAAGGATTTAAGTACAAAATAATTAATAGAGACAAGATAAAACGTTTTTAAATGAGAAAAGGGTCAATTCATCAGGTAAATATAGTAATTATAAACAGAGATGTACCGAACAACGAAATACATGAAGCAATAACTGAGAAAATTGAAGGAAGAAATAGGTAATTCAACATTATTCGTTGAAGGATTAAGTATTTCACTTTCAATAATGGATACAACATCTAGACATAAGAACGAAAAGGAAAGAGAGTATAATGGTAAATTTTACCTTATGTGTATTTTGCCAAAATTATAAAAATTGGAGGAAAAAAGCCTTGAACAACACTATTAAACAACTAGACCTAACAGATATCAACAGAATACTCCACCCAACAATAGCAGAATACACATTCTTCTCAAGTCCATATGGAACATTCTCCAGAACAGGCCATATTTAAGGCCACAAAAAAGTCTCAATAAACTTAAAATTATTGAAATAATATGAAGTATGTTCTCTTACCACAACAGAATGAAATAGATAAACTATTAGAACAAAAAATAGTACTCAGCAAGGTTGTCAGAAACAGGACCATCCTATGAAAATAATAGCATTCCAGCACCAAATAGAAAATTTACTTTAAAATAATACATAGTTAGCAACAACAACAACAACAAAATCTAAAAGGCCTTCTTACACCCAGTTACCTCTGATCAGTGCCCCACAGGCCTCATAGACTACAAGGGCCTCATGGGTCTTGACCGCCTCCTCAATGCTGACCTCCTTTTTCATCCCAACCCCAAAGGTTCTACCAGCTGTGGCTGCCTTCTCAGCCACAACTACTTTCTTGACCCCAAACTTGAACCCCCCAAATTTCTGTTTATCTGAAAGGAAAGGAAGAGGAGGGAAAGAAAAGGAAGGGAAGATGGAAATTTCTTTGTTAATGTAGTATGGAGATAAGAGCTCATTTAAAAAAAGAGAGAGAGACTGATTTATGCATTGCTGAATTAAAATTTCTGCTGAATTTATACCTTTATTATGTTTTCTTACAAAAGTTACTTTAAAAAGAGTAGGAGAAATTATAAGGAAAATGTATAAGACTTGAAGGACTCCTGGTACCAACTTCTACAATAGCTGAGACTCTTTTGTCAGAAGCTCAGAAAGCAACTTCCAGCATCTTAGGCATGCAAGAAAATGTAATTAATTGGTTAAGCATCATAGATTCAATGAACCAAGTAACACACAGGCCACCAGGGAGAATTAGAACCAAACAGTTCCAAACATCGCATTGGCAGGGCATTCATTGCAAATGTGCTGACTGAGTTCCAACAGCATTCCATCCTTGGAAGACTTCTCTCAAGATTCAGAACTCCATAAGGAGTCTGATTGGCCTATGTTGATTTCTGTGTTCATCCCTTGACCAGAAAAGCAGAGAAACAATGCTTTTGAGCTTCACTATTTAATAGATATGGGGCAACTTCTCAAAGGAAAAGGGATATAACTTTACAAGAAAGGGAAAGATGTACTGGGTAGACAGAAGCAACAAATACCTATCACATTTTCTATGACAGTAATTATGCTCACTCAAGGCAGAAGCCAACCCTCCCAGTGGTGAATTGCACATACCATCTATGAAAAGATCACAACCCAGAAGGCATACGCAACTGCCATGGATCTAATGAACAGGTCATCAGAAGACCTCCCAATACTCTTGAAAGTACTGAGAACTGATTCCCTATTCTCTCACCTATGACCAGCCGGAGAGAACCATATTTTCTGGACTTCCAAATGAATCCTATTCAAAATACTATTCACTATGAGGCTAAAATTATTATTCCTCAACCTACTACTTACAGTAGCCCTCTTCTAAGCTGTTATCTCCCTGCCTGTTGTTTGGCTTAGGAAATTCCTGCAGGATCTGCCTTGACTTTGAACCTTTTTTATCTCACCATATTTCTTTTATTCTCACTACATTAGTTAAAACAATATTCCCCTTTCCTGCCCAGACACATCAGACAGATACCACCAATAAGACCCTCCCTGCTTACTGGCAAGAGCATATCAAAAACAGCTAGACAGTTTCCCTAAAAGGAGACCATTAAAAAATAAATTCAGAACCTAAAGCAAACTTCTGGGTGTAATTCATTTGACCTAGACTTCTTCAGTGAACATGCCAAGACCTTGTATGTAATGAAGCAGTACTGGTAGATTAAAAGCCACTCATGCCACTCTACTGTTTAAAGCCCTTTGCCAGAAATAGAACAAAACTCAGACTCTTTAGACTGGCATCAAAGTTGTTCACACTTGGACTCTAAACTCCCTCTCCAGCCTCATCAACCTACATCTCATGCATACTCCAGTACACTACACTACACTATTTATTACTGCCCAATATTGCATGCATTTCACACCTCTATATCTTCCTACCTCTTGTTCCTTTGGTGTAGCCTGTCCTTCATATACTACTTCCACCTGGAAATAATCTTCCCATCATTTAAGATCTACTTTGTGTTATCTTCATCAGTCTTTCCCAGCAGATTGCTTTCTCCTTCTTCCTTGTCAACCATGTTAATTTGTACATTCTTCTTGTTATTGCACTTATACTGTTTACAGACCTGCCTTTGTCATCAAATTAGGAATCCCTTGAGGTCAGATAATGAATTAAATCCACCCTTGAACTTCCAGCATCAGGCACAATTGTTAGTACATAGTAAGCACTCACTATATGTTTGAACAGCAAGGAACTTAATAAATCCAACTTGAGATAAGTTACCACCCATCAAGTTTAGGGGGATTCTAAATACCCTAATAAACCATGAAGGCACTCAACATTCTCAGAAATGAACATGAATGAAAAAAATAGAATTTTTCAGTCTTTTGTTTGACAAAATGTTGCTTACATAGACATTATCTCTAAACAATAAACTCCATACTCTAACCACGCTCAGAGATATCTGCACAACCTGACACCTCTCCCAAAGAAAAAACAGAATGTTTGAAACCATTTCTCTACTCTCAGAGAATATACCCCATGCATGTCTTCTCTAATTCCTATATATTACAACGTCAATTAATCATAGATCCACAGAGCTGAATTATAAGAGACCTTTTGTACTCATCATTTTATAGACAGAATAACCAGGCCTAAACAGGTGAAATCACTTCCCCAAGGCCATAAAGCAAATCAGCAGCAGCCACACTAACCTAAGTCTGTTGCTTCCTAATCATCTTACCAAATATTCCTACAGAGATAAAAATTAATTCTCCCACCCACACATAAGTCTTGCAACCACCGGTTCACTTACAAATTATTCCAGGATAATTGTTAATAATTATTACTAAACATGAACAGATTTGGATACTAAATTGTAAAATAACAGATAAACCTGCACCCACAAGTATTGCCACTAGTACAAAACTCCATGACACAGTTGACCAGTGTCCAACTTAATCAATAGGATCCTTTAGTTTGTTTGTGTCATATATGTGTGCACATGTGTGTATATGATTTTCCCCCCGATTTCTATAAGCATTATACCAAAAAAAGGAAGTTGAAAATGTGAAGGCTTCTATTGTTGCACAGACATGTGACTCTTGTCTAAATGGCATTAAAATTGTTCAGACATTGAAATGAAAGCAAATGTGCCTGTACCTATCACATTACGTAGGAAAACCAATGTAGGCTGAGTTGCATGTCACCAAATGCCCCACATGTGACAAACAGAGAAAGTGACATAATCCAAGTATTCAGCAAAAGCAGCCCACAGTAACAAATGCATCATTTCTGAAGAGGAAGAGAGAGCAGATGGCTCAGCAAGCAATTGTGGAACAGCCAGCTTCCCCCTCCGCACCTCCAAAACCAAATTGCCTCCCAGTATCTGATCCTAGGCACTGGAGAAACTCAGAGGCAAAATGCTCAAGCACCACAGTAGCAGCAGCCAGGGCAGGAGTTCAGGTCATGGTGCCCTGAGCTTGGACCCAGATGGCCTGAGTTCACAGCAAGATTCTGCTTGTCGCTTTCTATGTTACCTTAAACAAGCTACTTAATTTTTTAAATTTTATTTCCTCATCTGTGCTATATAAGATCAGTAAGCCTCCATAATGTTCTAGGACATATTGACATGAAAGTGCTTCATGAACTACAAAGTACTCAACAAATGTTAAACTTCATTAATTACAATGTACTGATTGGTTAGAACTAATGCAAGCCAATCTGAAACCTAATAGCATGTATCATACACAGTGTATGGAGAGCCCTAGCCCTAGTTGATCATGGCTTCACAGATCCTTTTTAAGAGTGGTCAGTGAATTGTGGTTCTCTCTGCTAAAAAGTCATCATGACTATTCTTCTATCTTAATGGTGGGATAAATCTATTCCATTCATTCCTCATTCAACAAATATGTATTAAGCATCTACTGTAAGCCATGCACTAGCTACGTGACAAAAGATATAGTAGCTGAGGCTCTTTGGATGCTAATTTTTCTTAAAGATAATTATCTCTTTTTCTTTTATTGTTATTGCTTAAAGGACAAACACCATGGAAAACAAAATAAATATTTAACTACATCAAGAAAGACTAGAGTCAGATATTTCTGGATTATTTGTTGCATCAGCCGAAGAAATAATAATGACTTATATTGCTAGTACTTTAAAAAAAGCTACCATAGATGTTAACTGACTTAATTATCATACTAGCTGTATGAAATAGGAATGATTTCCCACGCTTATGAAGCCTAAATGCAAATCTGAGTCTAATACACTCTCCACTATACCATATTGTCTCTCACTTTAACACCAAGGGTTATCAAAGTGGGAAAAGAAAAGTATCTTCTGGCAAGATAAATCATAATTATTTTCCATACTCTAGTATATATTGTTGAGACAGAGAGATTCCAGGACCACACTGCCCTCAAACAGCTAAAACAGCTGTTTAGATAAAAATAGCTAAAACAAGCATTAGAAAAGCCATAAAAGTGGGGCTGAGTAATTTCAATAATCCCTTTTGCTACTGTTTTAATCCCACACAATACATTCATTTTATTTGTTTATTCACTGACATTCTGCTAACTGCAGGAGAAACTCCCAAAAGCGAAGACTAGACTGAAGTAGTAGAACACTACTAATTGGCGGATCAATAAAGTATTCCATTCTGTTTGCGTAAATAGACATTTTGATGGCAATTCTTTGCTTTGATGGCAACCAAAATAGATTAACTGGATCTTTAATAGATGTACATTATAAGGGGCACAGACAATATGCCCTGAAGATGATCAATCTCATATTCTGGCAGATGGTAGAAATGGGGGAAGGGGAAAAGGAAGGGAAAAAAACATTCCTGGAGCAGCTGTTGCATGTGGGTACCACATTGGGCACTTTACATATTTTAACTCTTTGCAGTTTCATCCTAACCCTACGTACAATTTTACAGATGAGGAAACAGAGGCTCAGAAAAGTTAAGACCAGTCTCATCTCTTCACTTAGCCCTACAGTATTTTCAAAATACTCTGATGCAGAAAGGCCAGAGCACACGTGTGTTATAGAGGAGCACCTTGGCTCCTGATGCTCCTCAGAGAGGCCAGGACTTGTGTGTCATGATTCAGGGATTGGACTTACTCCAAGGTCACAGATGGTACACTTGAGATCCCCTAGCCTATGTACAAAGTAGTCCCCAAGAGAGGAAAGTGTAAAGATGAAGCCTTAGAAACACAAAATTAGGACATATAGAGGGAGAAAGAGAAATATGAGATGTGAAAGAACAACAAAAGTGCAAATTCATGGCAGTCAAGGATGTCTTAAGAAGAGTAGGTGGTCAAAAGCTATGATAGTCAGTAGAATAAAGGCTAAAAATTGACCTCAGGTTTTAGGATAAAGTCTCTATTATCCTGCAAGACCAGAATATCGGTAAAATTGGTGGAATTAACTCTTTTTAATGATTATAAAACATGACAATTCATTTTATGATGGAAAATGGGGAAGCACATAAAAATACCCTTGAGCAATGTGGGGATTAGGGGTGCTGACATCCCCATACAGTCAAAAAGCCACATATAACTTTGGACTCCCCCAAAATTTAACTAGGTTAACTACGTTGACCAGAGCCTTACTGATAACATAAAAAGTTAATTAACATATATTTTTCATTTTGTGTGTACTATATACTGAATTATCATAATAAAGTAAGCTAGAGAGAACACATTATGAAGAAAATCATAAGGAAAAGAATATATGTACTAATATGTACTATTCATTAAGTGGAAGAGGATATTCATAAAGGTCTTCATCCTCATCATCTTCTTGTTAAGTAGTTTGAAAAGGAGGAGGAAGAAGAGAGGTCAGTCTTGCTGTTTCATGGGTGGCAGAAGTGGGAAAAAATGCGCATATAAGTGGACCCACGTGATTCAGAACTGTGTTGTTCAAGAGTTAATTGTTTAAAGGTGGGGGGAGGTAAAATCACCATGATTCCACCCTGACATGATTGACTTTTTAAAACATTTTTAACATTTCAGCATATTTTCTCCTAAAGTTCTTCTGGGAACTTTTTACACAGTTAAAATCATACTGACTGTGTAATTTTGTATGCTGTTTTTTAGTTTAACATTGTCTAGAACATTTGCCCAAGTCTTTAAAAACTCCTATCACTAATCTTGAATGCCACTGAACCATAGACATTGAGGGTAAGCTCAATGCTTTATTATTTTTGTATATTTCCATAGAAATCAGCACAGTCATTTTCAGAACAGAGATATTCAAAAAAATTGTTGAATGGAATTGCAGCACCAGTGTACTCTCATCTTCCCTTAATTTACCAGTCATCTGATGCCCCTTGCCTAAGGTTCATTTTATGGTACATTGCGTCGGCTCTCAGGATGTTTTATATAATCTGTTTCAGGCTCTCCCTAACTAGACAGCGTGTGTCATGAGAGAAAGAAATTCATACCTTGAATTCCTCTTCTATCTTTTGCTTTCTATCTTCATCAACAGTGCCTACCATAATGTTCCTTCCACAGAAGATAATTTAATCTCATTACATTAAAGATACATCTATAAAAATTCAAAGCGCAGAATATGTTTTATTTATACTGGTGATGCTTCTAGCACCAATAAAGCCTTTATATGTTTTCCCAAAGCATAGTCCCTAGACTCACCTCCTCTGTTTTCTTTCTTTCCCTTCCCTTTACAGTAGACTGAAACTGTATATACATATGTATAAATCAGAAACTACAACCTTCATGATCTTTTTTTGGAGGACAACTTTGTTGAAGAGAGATTACAGAGGGGCAAGAATGGAAACAGGAAGACCAATTAGGAGGCTATTGCAAAAATCCAGAATCTATTACTTCCAAGAACAGAAATTCATGTGTAGAAGTCATAGGTAGTAGACATATGGAATGGGCCGCCTCAGGAGGCAGTGAGCTTTCTGCGACTGGAGGTGCACAAATAGAGAACCACTTGGCAAGGACATGGACAAGGTTGGCCTTATAACCTAAAAGTCATTTCCAACATTAAGACTCCATGATCGTTGCCTAGAGTACATCATGCCCTCAACAGCTTAATAACCCCACAAACTCTTTATTTTTATTATACAAGCACGGTAAAATCGCCATAGAAGATCAGAAGTTGGAGATATTAGGTAAGCAAAAAGAAAAGAAATAAAAATACAGTCCCAACATCCAGATATAGTTATGATTAGGACCTAAGTACGTGTGTACGTTTGTGTGTGTGTGTGTGTGTGTGTCCCCTTCTATTACATTATCTTGTCAGATGTATCATTAGACACATGATAGAAAGCATGGGTCTTTTCCCAACTAAACAAAATTTCCATCTTTATGGTATTTTATAATCTTCTTTTAAAATTCAATATATAATGAATATATTCCCCTGTCAATTTATATTTCTTGCTAGAGTCAGAAACTTCCTATAACAGCCTTGAAGTAATGAGTTATATAAATAAAATAGAAACTGGCAGGATACTCACAGTCTTAGGAGATTTAGATAATGAGATAATATCGTTACTCCACAAATGCCACCCACTAGTTCTAAGTGGGATATTTGAACTGTCTCCCATTATAATATTTCACAGTCCTCTCCCAGTTTCAGCAGTCTTCCCTCCATCATCATAACAAGCTACATCCCATGTCAAGTGACAGGAACATAATCAAAAGAGAGTGAAGAAACATCTGTTATCCTAATTGAGCCTCAGAGGTCTCATCTTACCTTTCCCTTGTAATGCCTGGGCATCTTATGATATTATAACCATCATTCATCCCATAAGAGCTTAGAAGTTTCCAAGTGTCTCAGGTTTATTCATCATCTTAGCGCCAAGGAGAACATCTCAGTAGGTCCTTAGATGTAGCATCTGTAGATTCATTTAACAACAAATACTTATTGAGTATCTACTATGTGCCAGGCACCATACTCAACAATTGGGATAAAGTAGTAAGCAAAAGATGAAAAATATCTGTCTTCATGAAGCCTTCATTCTTGTTGTAGGACACAGACAATAAAAACTAAGTTGGTTATATGGTGATAGATGCTGTGGCAGGAATGAAAGTAAGAAAAGAGTATAAGTAAAGACATGAAGGAGGAAAGGGGATTTTAATTTTAAATAGCATGGTGAGGAATGTCCTAAATAAAAAGGATGACTTTAGAGCAAAGACCTGAAGTAGGGAAGGAGGGAGTTTCATGTGTATTAAGGGAAGAGCATCCCAGGCAGTAACCCCAAGGCAGGAAAGTACTTGGGCATGTTCCGGACACAGTATGGAGTGACATGCTGATCCAGTATGGAGGCCAATGTGGGTGGAACAGAGTAAAGAAAAGGGTAATAGAAGATGAGGTCATAAAGGTAGCTGGAAGCAAGATCACATAGGACATTGCATATCATTGAAAGTCTTAAATTTTTCTCTGAGGGAGGTGGAAACTATTGGTGAGTATTCAACATGAGAGTGACATCATATGACGGGTTTTTGAAGGACCCCTTTGTTGAGAGTAGATCATAGAGGGCAAAAGTAGAAGCATGAAGACCAACTAGGAGGCTGGAAAAATCCAGGAAATGGTGGCTTGGAGCCATGTAGAGGGTAAGAGGCAGCCAGATTCTACATAGATTTTGAAAAAGCAGCCTCAGGATATGGTGACAGTTTTGATATGTGTTGTAAGAAAGAGAAGAGTTAAGGATGTTACCAAAATGTTTGGCCCTGGAAACTGAAAGAATAGAGTTATCATGTACTGAAAGGGGAGCACTGTGAAAAGAGTAGGTTTGCAGTGGAGGAAATTAGGAATTCAGCTTTGGACATTAGAGTTGATTAGCCATCAAAGGGGAGCTGTTGAATAAATAGATAGATCTGTTTAGTCTGAGTCTTGGGGAGTTTAGGTTAGAAAGTTGAGAGTTATCAGCAAATAGATCAGGAGTGTCCAATCTTTTAGCTTCCCTGGGTCACATTAGAAGAAGAAAAATTGTCTCGGGCCACATATAAAATACACTAACACTAATGATAGCTAATTGAGCTAACAAAAAAATCACCAAAAAAAATTCATAATGTTTGTGTTTCATTTTTTTATTTAATTTTTTTTTAGACGGAGTCTCGCTCTGTTGCCCAGGCTGGAGTTTAATGGTGTGATCTTGGCTCACTGCAACCTCCGCCTCCTGCGTTCAAGCGATTCTCCCGCCTCAGCCTCCTTAGTAGCTGGGACTACAGGTGCGCGCCACCACACCCAGCTAACTTTTGTATTTTCAGTCGAGATGGGGTTTTGCCATGTTGGCTAGGATGGTCTCAATCTCTTGACCTCGTGATCAGCCTGCCTTAGTCTCCGAAAGTGCTGAGATTACAGGTGTGAGCCACTGCGCCCGGCCAAAAATCTCATAATGTTTTTAGACAGTCTATTAATTTGTGTTGGGCCACATTCAAAGATGTCCTGGGCCACATGTAGCCCATGGGCTATGGGTTGGACAAGCTTGATATAGATGGTATTGACAGCTGTAGACTAGAAGAGATAACTCAGATAGTAAGTGTAGATTTAAAAAAAAAACAAATAGGTCCAAGAACTGAACTTGGAAGCCTGCCAATATTTAGATGTCAGAGCCCATGTGGAAAAAACAGAAAGCATGAAAAAACATCAAACAAATACTAACATGCATAAAATCTTTATGCAAACTTCAGGAAAGGTGGAAGTCAAAAGTTCTAAGAAAAAGGAAAGTAAACATCAGCAGTTTGGTGATCTTAGGATGTGAAAGATGATACAAGACCATAACAGTGTCTGATTCTGGAGAATGAAAGGTCAGAAGTATTAACCAGAGCAGATTTGATCCTTGCCATGTAACAGTGACTTCAGAACACCACCATTAATTCCAGCTAAAGCCACTTCCAACAATATTTAACTATAATTTAGATTTAATCATCACATTATATCCCATTATATGAGTATTAAATAATTTATTTAAATAACTTCCTAATTCTGGACATTTACGTTTCTAAATCTCTTGGCTATTTTAAATATTTTTAATGAACATTCTTCTAACCACTTCTTTGCAGATATTATTATTTCTTTTAAATACATTTTGTTAAGTATAATTACTAGAATAAAGGTGGTACACTTTTTAAAAAAGCTTCTAATATGTATTTCTGGATTGGCCTTCATAAAGATAGTACCAATTTACATTCCTATTAATGGGGTATAAGTGTCTTTCCACACTGTCTCCAACACTGGATTATTTTCTTCATTTGTAATTGTTAGAAAATCACATCTCTTTCTTTCTCTTTGAATTTCTTAATTATTGAATTAGATTTTATTTTTCATATGATTATTGGTCTTTATATTTCTTCTTTAATAACTTGCCCATTTTGATTTATGAGATTTTTTTATAAATTAATGATTTTATCATTTTGACTATCATATACGTTGCAATTTTTTTTCCTCATTTTACCTTTTGCTTTTTTATTTTGTTAACATCACTTTGGGTAGGATAGAGATTGCTAATTTTTATTTAGTTGAGTGTAGCCAATTTTTCCTTTATGATTTCTATTTTTATTTTTGACATCATGGTTAAGAAGACTTTCTCACATCCAGCATTGTATAAATATTCACCCAAATTTTCTGCCATACCATTATGATGGCACTGTTTTTCATTTTAATCATTACCTCTCAGAAATTTTATTTATTTTTATTTTTTTTATTTTATTTATTTTTTTTGAGACAGAGTCTTGCTCTGTCACCCAGGCTAGAGTGCAGTGGTGCAATCTAGGCTCACTGCAAGCTCTGCCTCCCGGGTTCACACCATTCTCCTGCCTTAGCCTTCCGAGTAGCTGGGATTACAGGTGCCCACCATCACACTCGGCTAATTTTTTGTATTTTTTTTTTTTTTTTTTTTTTTAGTAGAGACAGGGTTTCACTGTGTTAGCCAGGGTGGTCTCAATCTCCTGACCTCGTGATCTGCCCGCCTTGGCCTCCCAAAGTGTTGGGATTACAGGCTTAAGCCACCGCACCCAGCCAGAAATTTATTTTAGGTAGGGTAGAAGTTCATTAGACTTCTAAAAGTATCTGAAACATGTCTCAATCAATTTAAAGGTTTATTTTGCCAAGGTTAAGGGCCATGGCCTGTCACAAAGCTTCAGGAGGTCTTGAGAACATGTGCCCAAGTTGCTTGAGTTATAGCTTGGTTTACACATTTTAGCAAGACAGAAGTTACAGGCAAAGACATAAATCAATATATGTAAGGTATACATTGGTTTGGCTCAGAAAGGCAGGACATCTCCAAGTGGGGGAGAGGGATAGGAGGGGATGGGGCAGGGGTTCCAGCTCATAGGTGGATTCAGAGATTTCCTGACTGGTGATTCATTGAAAGAGTTAAGCCCTGCCTGAAGAGTTGAATTTAGCATAAAGAAATGCTTGAGTTTAGATAACAGGGTTGTGGAAGCCCAGGCTCTTGTTATGTAGATGAAGACTCCAGGTAGCAGGTTTCAGAGAGTATAAATGGTGAATGTCTCTTAACAGACCTTAAAAGGTGTCAGACTCTCCAGAAAAAAAACTTAATAAGGAAAGGAGATTTTCTACAGAATGCAAATTTCTCCCACAAGAGACAGTTTACAGGGCTGTTTCAGAATATGTCAAATAAACATATTTGAGGGTAAAATACTTTGATATCTTTCAGGGCCTGTTATCTTTCATATGATGCTACACCAGAGTAATGTTAGAATTTGGTATTGTGTCTGGAATTGGTGGGTTCTGGGTCTCACTGACTTCAAGAATGAAGCTGCGGACCCTCACGGTAAGTGTTACAGTTCTTAAAGATGGTGTGTCTGGAGTTTGTTCCTTCTGATGTTCGGACATGTTCGGAGTTTCTTCCTTCTGGTGGGTTCGTGATCTCACTGGCTTCAGAAGCGAAGCTGCAGACCTTCATGGTGAGCGTTACAGCCCTTAAGGTGGTGCATCTGGAGTTGTTTGTTCCTCCTGTCCGGAGTTGTTCATTCCTCCTGGTGGGGTCATGGTCTCGCTGGCCTCAGGAGTGAAGCTGCAGACCTTCACAGTGAGTGTTACAGCTGACAAAGGCAGTGTGGACCCAAGGAATAAGCAGCAGCAAGATTTATTGCAAAGAGCGAAAAAACAAAACTTACAGAGTGTGGAAGGGGACCCCAGTGAGTTGCAGCTGCTGGCTCAGCCCCACCCACAACCTGCTGATTGGTCCATTTTACAGAGAGCTGATTGGTCTGTTTTGACATGGTGCTGATTGGTGCGTTTACAATCCCTGAGCTAGACACAGAGTGCTGATTGGTGCATTTACAATCCTCTAGCTAGACATAAAAGTTCTCCAAGTCTCCACTAGATTAGCTAGACACAGAGCACTGATTGGTGCTTTTACAATCCTCTAGCTCCACATATAAGTTCTCCTGAGTCCCTGCCCTACGTGGGGAGGCAGCTGAGGCCTGGCGAGAATTCAAGCTCTGTGCGGGCAGCCCGGCAGTGCTGGGGAACCAGGTGCATCCTCCACAGCTGCTGGCCAAGGTGCTAAGCTCCTCACTGCCCAGCGGCTGGCCACTCCGAGTGCGGGGCCTGCTGAGCTGGCGCCAGCACCTCTAGGGAGGGCTCATGCTGGCCCTTGAGAGCCCCGAGCGCGGCCCCAGTTCCTGCCTGCGCCTCTCCTTCCACACCTTCCCACAAACAGAGGGTGCTGGCTCCGGCCTCAGCCAGCCCAGAGAGGGGCTCCCAGGGTGCAGTGGCAGGCTGAAGGGCTCCTCAAGTGTGGCCAGAGTGGACGCCAAGGCCGAGGAGGCGCTGAGAGCGAGCGAGGGCCACCAGCGCATTGTCACCTTTCAGTATCTTATTGCAACTAAGAGTCTGTTTTTGTCAGTCTTAACATCTCTGTTTTAATGTTAACACTGCCTAGTTATGTCTAAACTCCAAAAGAAGGAAAGTATAATGAGGCACGTCTGACCCTTACATCCTGTCATGGCCTGAATTAGCTTTTCAGGTTTCTTTGGGGGCCCCTTGGCCAAGAGGAGGACCTCTTGGCCAATTGGTTGGGGGGCCTAGAACTTTGCTTTTGGTTTACAGATTGATGCAAGAACCAGAAAATAGCCACAATTTATTAATATACTCAGGGCATTCCACTCCCAATAAGAAGGATGAATTACTTGCTCTCTGGATGGGGAATATTTATATCTAAATTCTGATTGTTTGGTGCTGCCTTTTACCCAATTTGGCATCTTGGATCCTACACTGCTGTCAGTGTTAAACATAAAATTTGGTTCCTCTTCCTTCTGCCGCAGATATTATATGCATCTGGTGGAAGATGTTCTTGTCAAAAGACAACTTGGACTCCTTCACCACCACAGTACCTTTCTGATTCATATAAGCTCAAGATTGTCAATGCTATTGACACCACAGACTCAACACAAACTTACTTAGCACTTACGACATAAAAATCTGAGTTGTATAATCAAGCAGAAAAAGTTAAGTAAGAGACACTTCCATGAACACTGATCAAAAATCTTCAATGAAATATAGCAAGCTAAATTCAGCAGTTAAAAAGATTACACGCCATGACAAGTGGGATTTATTCCTGGAATGTAAGGTTATTTCGATATATGAAAACCAATCAATGTAATATATTACAATAACAGAATGAAGGGGGAAAAACATGTGATTATCTCAATTGATGCAGAAAAAAGTGATCTCACAAAATTCAACACCCTTTCATGATAAAAACACTTGACAAAATAAAAATAGAAAGAAATTGCCTTAACATAATAAAGGCCATATATGAAAAGCCCATAGCTAATATCATACTCAGTGGTGAAGGGCTGAAAGCTCTTCCTTTAAGATCAGGAATAAGACAAAGATGCCCACTTTTACCACTTCTATTCAACATGGTATTAGAAGTTCTAGCCAAAGCAATTAGGTAAGAAAAAGAAATTAAAGGCATAGAAATTAGAAAGAAAGAAGCAAAATTATCTCTGTTTATGGAAGGATACGATTTTATATACAGAAAACCCTGAAGACTACACCAAAAAAAAAAAAAAAATCTGTTACAACTAGTAAATAAATTAAGCAACGTGGTAAGATACAAAGTGAAAACACAAAAATCAGTTGCATTTTTATACTGACAATGAACAATCTCAAAAGGAAATTACAAAAACAACCCCATTTACAATAGCATCAACATGTATAAAATCCTTATAAATTAACTTAAGCAAGGAAGGAAAGACTTGTACAGTGAAAACTACAAAACATTGGTGAAAGAAATTCAAGAAGACATAAATAAATAAAAACATCTCATACTCATGGTTTGGAAGACTTAATACAATTAAGATGGTAATTTTAAGTCATGTATTTTAACACAATTTACAAGATTAGGGGAAAAAGAGATACAATTTCTACACAATAACAATCTGAGCAATTTACATGCATTCCTTATTGATAAACTCAGTGATGTCCACAAAAAGTCAGCATTTGGTCTGAAATCAAAATACCTGGGTTCAAATTTTGGCTTACCGGTTGGACTTATACAAGGTTCTAACTTTCCCTAAGCCTCAGTGTAAGTTTAATTATCCATTAAGTTAGAGTAATAATTCCTACTTTCAAAGTTGGTTTACAGATTAAATGAAATAATATGCCAGATGACCTAGACAGATAGCACATAATATAGATGCTCAAGTTTTGTTGAAGAAAAAATTGGAATAATTTCATACCTGAGTAGATCACTTATAAATCAAAGCAATATAATACTTATTATTGGGTATTACTATGTGGGGAGTTATGAGAAGAAACAACTTCAGTCTAATTGAAAAATAGGCTCAGAAGAGCAACAGTATGTATGTATTTAATTTGCATACAGTTGACCCTTAAGCAACAAAGGGGTTAGAGGATCTTTGTACAGTCTAAAATCCCATATAACTTTTGACTCCTCAATAACTTAACTACTAACAGCTTTCTGTTGACCAAAACCTTACTAGTACCATAAGCAGTTCATTAAATCATGTTTTGTTTGTTACATGTATTACATGCTGTATTCTGACAATAAAGTAACCTAGAAAAGAGAAAATGCAATTAGGAAAATCATAAGGAAGAGAAAAAACATTTACAATACTGTACTGTATTTATCCATACCGTAAGTTTATGTCATCTGTTTATAAGATGAATCATCTGTCTGAAATGGTGAGCAACTGCAGTTGCAGACCTCAATCTAGAGTACATAACAAACTATTCCACTTTTTTCTTATAATCCATGACTTTTCTCTGCTTCCTGAAAGCACTTCCAGCATCACTAGTGGCTCTTAGTATGGGTCCCACAGTGTTATTTCAGGTTCTCAGTATTGCTCTAAACATGGTGAAAAATACATGAGAACCGCGAGAGATCACTTTTTGCTGCAATTCACAATTTACTGAAGAGAGAATCTGCCCTCACAGAGATGATTATTGTCACAAAGTGCTTTAAGTGGATATTCATAACATCTGAGCTCACCACAGTAGTAACAGGAGGCATCTACAAAATTATTACAGTAGTACAGTATGTGCTGCAGTGAATTTTATGCAGTTATGATTTTATACTGCATCTTCACATTTGTTTACATTTCTCTGGACTGTGAATGGTAACATGTACAGTCTGTATGCCTAAGTTTTGATAAATCTTAACTTCTTATTATAGACTTGTGTGTATTTTATGGTAGTAAATGATAAAATAGACTAGTACTACATATATTTTATGCATCATGACATACCTAATTTTTCTTAACTTTCTTGATATTTCTAAGCTATGCTGTTTGTAACTTTTTTCAAATTGTCACAAATCTCAAAAAAATTTTCCAATCCACTTATTGAAAAAAATTCATATATAAGTGGATTAGTGTAGTTAAAACTCATGTTGCTCAAGGGTCAACTGTAAATATCTTTATTATTTTATATATATTATTTAAAATACATTTATTTTATATATGCATATGCATGTGCATATAATAAATAAGATATATACACATGAGGTCATCCTAAGGTCTTGAGTGTTATCCCTTTATAGACAAAGGAATCAAAAAAGAATCTCAAGGAAGTCTCAATCTATTAAAAAAGGTGCACATACATAAAGGAGCCTTTAAAGGAATCCTCAAGAATTCAAATAGTTCATTTATGATGGTATACAAGATTAAGAGCATTCACTGGACTAATAAAAATAGTAAAATGCAACTGTAAATTGTTAGAAATTAATGCATAAGTATAATTTAAGACAGTATCAATCAGAATTATATTATGATTAAGTTGATGGCATAGCTTTCAAGTATAGGAAAGATATGTAGACTTTTACAGGATATAATAAAGGTACACAGACTTTACAAGTATAGAAAAGATATGCTAAGGGCTCAGTCTATGTCTGAGGGCAAAAACCGTGCAAGGACACACCAGAGGCAATAAACCATCCTTAGCTACCTCTGCATGCCTTACCCAGAAGCCACCTGGGTGCATGCTAAACAGAGCTGCCAAGGAAAGGAGGGGGAGGGGACAAACTTACGTGGCCGTTTTGCAATGGAATTCACTTATTGAAACCAGAGAGATGACTGACCAAAGTTTCCATAGGTCTCTCAGCTGAGGAATTTGCACTGAGATTAGGAATATGATTTGCCAAATTCATTTCTTAGCCCTAAAGGAACCAGATCCTTTTAATCAGTTGGCCCATCTGTCCTGGAGATTTCTTGGAGAGAAACAGTAGACTTTTATTTATCAAGGAATTGCATGCTTATTGGTAGGACAAGCTTCTAGGGAACCCCTGGCCCCAGCTAGTGTCACAAGCCTCTGAGCTGTCCCTGAGGGAGATAAAATAAAAGCTATCCTGTGAAGACCACAGCGCTTTTAGCAGAATCTGTGTGGGCAGCCTTCATCTGATTCTTTTCTTTCTTCTAATATTTAGACACTTCATTGGTTCCTACTCTGGCTTTAGACCTTGGACTTGAACTTTCAGAGTCTTCTCCTCAACTCTACCCCTGATTAAATAGCTCAAGGCCCCTCCTGTTCTTTCCAATCCCTGAACTTCCTTATCTTTGGTGACCCAATCCCCATTCCAGACTAGGTTCAATCACCTTTCTGTTATCAGTCTAGCACACCTCAGAATTTTCCCTCATTCAAGCCCCAAGAGTACCAAGAAAGAAAACCCAGCCAACTAAGTGCCCTCGCACTAGGAATTGGGAGATGTAGTTGGGGACCATCTGTCCTGCTTGCTCACCCTCTAGAGACCCTTTCCAAAATCCTATCCACCGACCACTAAAGACTTCCTTTATTCTGGTGGCGGAGAAGTGAGTAAGTGATTTTCCCCACTCCCATGACCCTGTCTCCACCTCAGTGACCTGGGTCAAGAACAAGAAGAGAGAGTAGTGCCTGAATAATTACCTCACCTGAGACTCACAATCACCCTGTCAAATACATATATATGTACAATCACATCATATACACTTAAGAGCTGATATGGTTTGGCCATGTCCCCACCCAAATCTCATCTTGAATTGTAGTTTCCATAATCCCCATGTGTCATGGGAGAGACCCAGAGGGAGGTAATTGAATCATAGGGGCGGTTACCTCCATGCTGTTCTTGTGATAGTGAGTGAGTTTTCAAGAGATCTGATGGTTTTATAAGGGGCTTTTCTCCCTTTTGCTCAACACTTCTCCTTGCTGCCACCACAATTGTAAGTTTCTTGAGGCCTCCCCAGCCTTGCAAAACTATGAGTTAATTAAACCTCTTTCTTTTTAAATTACCCAGTCTTGGGTATTTCTTCATAGCAGTGTGAGAACGGACTAATACAAGAGCTAAGAAAAGCTTCCACTCTTCCAAAAAGAACACTGCTTATTGAAATAAATGAAAAAAGGATGGTTGTTTTAAATCAGTATGACTAATGTTAAAAAAAAAAAAAAACAGCTGGTAAGGAATACTAGGTAATCACATACACACAAGCTACCAACTAGGAACATTACAGTGTTATGCCTACCATAATTTACTTCTCCCTCCCCATGTAGTCACTCAGAGTAGCAGCTGTGAACTTGGGCTTTGCATATTGGAGACCATTAGGAAAAGCAGCATGATTCATCATCTTCTGTTTGTGTTACTTTAACTTAGTCATTTGGAGGCAGATCTTCTGAGACACTAACAATAGTCTGAGACTAAATTGATTTTTTTCTTTAAATAACTTGCGGATTTTTTAACTCTTGAAATTTCTGCCATTTCAGGTAAAGATGCATAAAATCTTTCAGTGAGAAGGGAACTTGGAGGTCACCTAGAACAATCTCTCATCCTCATCAAACTATCTTCTACAGCATTGCTGGAAGCTATGCAGACTCACTTTGAGTTCTTCAAGCAATGAGAAGTTCACCACTCAAAAGAAAGACCATTTTGATTTTTCAGATAGCTCTAATTACTGTTTTTCTTTTAAATATTCCTATGTAATCAATCAGTAGTTTGTTAAAAATTTTCTTTTAGCTTTATCCAGGAGTGTAATAGTCTGTTCTCACATTGCTATAAGGAACAACCCAGGACTGGGTAATTTATAATGAAAAGAGGTTTAATTGGCCCACGGTTCCACAGGCTGTGCAGGAAGCATGGCTGGGGAGGCCTCAGGAAACTCACAATCATGACAGAAAGCAAAGACGAAGGAGGCACATCTTACATGGCCAGAGCAGGAGGAATAGAGAGATAGAGAAGGTACTACATACTTTTAAACAACCAGATCTCATGATTACTCACTTGCTATCATGAGAACAGCACCAAAGGGGAAATTTTCCCCCTTGATCCAATCACTTCCAACCTGACCCCATTTCCAACAGTGTGAATTAAAATTTGACATGAGATTTGAGCAAGAATAAAGACCCAAACCATATTATTCCACACCAACCCCTCCCAAATCTCATGTCATTCTCATATTTCCAAATACAATCATGTCTTTCCAACAGTACACCAAAGTCTTAACTCATGCCAGCATTAGCTAAAAAGTCTAAAGTCCATTGTCTCGTCTGAGACAAGGCTAGTCCCTTTCACCTATAAGCCTGTAAAATAAAAAACAAGTTAGTTACTTCCAAGATAATATGGGGCTATAGGCATTAGGTAAACAATCCATTTCCAAAAGCAAAAAATCCACCAAAAGCAAGGGACTACAGGTGCCAAGCAAATCCAAAACCCAGCAGGGCAGTCATTAAATCTTAAAGCTCTAAAATAATCTCCTTTGACTCCATGTCTCACATCCAGGCCACACTAATGCAAAGGGTGGGCTCCCAAGGCCTTGAGCAGCTTCTCCACTGTAGCTCTGCAGGGCCCATCCCACACAGCTGCTCTCAAAGCCTAGCATTGAGTGTCTGTGAGTTTTCCAGGTGCATAGTGTAAGCTGTCAGTGAATCTACCATTTTTGGGTCTGGAGGATGGTGGCTCTCTTCTCACAGCTCCACTGGGTAGTGCCCCAGTGGGCACTCTGTTTGGGGGCTTCAGCCCCACATTTCCCCTCTGCACTTCCCTAGTAGAGGTTCTCAATGAGGGCCCCAATTTCAAAGCAGGCTTCTCCTTGGACATCCAGGCTTTACATCTTCTGAAACCTAGGTGGAGGCTCCCAAGTCTCAACTCTTGCACTCTGCACACCTGCAGGCTTAACACAACATGGAAGCCACCAGGGCTTAGAGCTTGCTCACTCTGGAGCAGTGACCTGAGATGTATCTGGGGCCCTTTTAGCTATGGCTGGAGCTGGAGTGGCTGGGACACAGGGAGCAGTGTCCCAAGGTTGTATAGGGCACCGGAGCCCTGGGGACCCAGTTCACAAAACCATTCTTCCCACCTAGGCCTCCAGGCCAATGATGGGAAAGGCCATGAATGTCTTTGAAATGCCTTGGAGGCATTTGCCTCGTTATCTTGGCTATTAATATTTGGCTTCTCTTTACTTATGCAAATTTCTGCAGCAGGATTGAGTTTTTCCACAGAAAATGGGTTTTTGTTTTCTACCACATGGCCAGGCTGCAAATTTTCCAAATTTTTACACTCTGCTTTCCTTTTAAATGTAAATTCCAGTTTCAGATAATCTCTTTGCTTATGCAAATGAGCATACGCTGTTAGAAGCAGCCAGGTCACACTTTCAACACCTTGCTGCTTAGCAATTTCTTCTACTAGATACTCTAAATCATCTCTCTCAAGTCCAAACTTCCACAGATCTCTAGGGCAGGGCACAATGCCTCCAACGTCTTTGCTAATGCATAAGAAAAGTGACCTTTGCTCCAATTCCCAGTAATTTCCTCATCTCCATTTGAGACCTCATCAGCCTGGCCATCTCTGTCCATATCGCTATCAGCATTTTGGTCAAAACCATTCAACAAGTCTCTAGAAAGTTTCAAACTTTCCCTCATCTTCCTGTCTTCTTGAGTCCTCCAAACTGTTCCAACCTCTGTCCATTACTCACTTCCAAAGTCACTTCCACATTTTTAAGTATTTTTATAGCAATGCCCCACTTTCCAGCACCAATTTTCTGTATTAGTCCATTCTTGCATTGCCATAAAGAACTACCTGAGACTGGGTAATTGATTTAAAAAAAAAAAAAAGAGGTTTAATTGGCTTACGATTCTGCAGGCTGTAAAGGAAGCATGGCTGGGCAGGCTTGAGGAAACTTACAATCATGACAGAAGGCAAAGAGGAAGGAGACATGTCTTACATGGCCAGAGCAACAGGAAGAGAGAGGGTGGAAGGTGCTGCACACTTTTAAACACCAGATCTCGTGATTACTCACTCACTATCATGAGAACAGCACCAAAGGGGAAATTTGCTGCCTTGATCCAATCACTTCCCACCAGACCACACCTCCAACATTGGGGATTAAAATTTGACATGAGATTTTGTCAGGGACAAAGACCCAACCATATAAGGGAGGAAATTATTTTCCTGATCACATAATATCTCTTCAACTAAGGCAGATTTTATGTTTGTTTTATCTTCTCATTTCTAGGATAAGAATCTATAGCTTCTCTAAATTTTCCTTTAGACTCCTCAGCATCCCAGACACTCTCCTTTGAATGAATAGCTCTCTTGGAAAATGGCAGGAAATTTTAACAGAAGGATCCTGATGTGACCTGGCCTGGGCCAGGTCTCTGTAGAGCCTCTGTGAGCACAATGCTTCCACACATGCAACTCTGGCTTTCTTAGAAGCCATGCCACATTATTGTCTCATCTGAGTTTGCAGGTGTGGAAGCTCCTGGTGTCCTTCTCAAATAGTGTGCCTTACTTTCAGGGTGTCCCTGGTTCTGTCACTCAAGGATTCACTTTTTAACTCAAATTCACTATTTTATATATTTATAGCTACTAAATTTTATCTTGTAAGCTTTAACCCAATATGCCAGATATCAAGACCACTTAACTATTATTTACTATCTCTTCCAAATTTTCATCATTCCAAAATGTGAGGAGTGTTTTCAAAGACTTTATCTTTGATGATAATTCTTACTACTGAAGGAAAAAGCAAAGCAGTAGAGACATCAACCTTGTAATGAATGATCTTTGGAGAGGTTTTATAAGCCGGCTGCTGAACTAGAGCCTAATGGTAAAAACACTTCCCAACTATCAGAGAGTTACATATCTTGATGACATTCGCAAGACCCCTAAACCACAATTGCCCATAGAAGTTTTTTTACCCAATAAAATACTTTGGCCTACATAAAGGTACTTCATAAGAAGCAGCCCTCAAAACTCACCATTGCATTTCATGTAAGGATTTATTGAGCAGATGGTTTACTACATGACATATGTCCTCTTTGCAAGGACCCAACAGAAGCTTCAGTGCTCTCAGTACTGTTTCTCTTTCCTATAGACACTTGTATTTATGATGTTTCCTCTTTACTTTGACTGTTAGGAAGCCCACAGCAACATTTGTAAACTACCTCTAGGAAGTGTACAAAGTATGGAATAACAGAATATCATGGCA
Source organism: Papio anubis (assembly GCF_008728515.1). Lineage (NCBI taxonomy): Eukaryota > Metazoa > Chordata > Mammalia > Primates > Cercopithecidae > Papio > Papio anubis. The sequence continues at coordinate 68,896,879 of NC_044988.1, forward strand.
CACATTTTATGAAGCAACAACACACTCAGTTCCCTCTTATTTCCTTTAATGTTGTTTTTCCTTTACCCTAATTTTCTCACTCTTTTGCGTCATCTTATTAAACTTTATGTATTGTTAAAGCCATCAAAAATCTTTTTAGAATAAAGATAAAAATAGAAGATAGATAAACAATCCAGGCTACATCTTTCTAAGGATTTTATCAACAACAATATCATGAGAATTTTGCTAGAAGGTTTGCTGCATCAAAATACATACACTATGTTTATAGCTTTAACATGATCCACAGGACTTATGATTATTTATTTATTTAACTTTTTTTTTTCTTTTTGAAACAGGGTCTCACCCTGTCACCCAAGCTGGAGTGCAGTGGTGCAATCACAGCTTGCTGTAGCCTCAACCTCCCAGGGTCAAGCAATCCTCCTGCCTCAGCCTCCTGAGTAGCTGGGACTATAGGACTACAGGCACTCACCACCATATCTGGTTAATTATTTTTATTTTTTGTAGAGATGGGGTCCTACTATGTTCCCCAGCCTCAATTATTTAAAAGAACAAGGAAAATAAGGAAATGTCCTTGTCCTAGTAGAACCATACCAGTTCCTGACAATTACTACTTTTCTAATTGTTTACAAATCATAAGTATAGTTGCCATTTTTAGAATTTTTCCAGGGATTAATATCAAGCTAGAAATTCAGGAATTAATATAAAGCTATCCACTCTGTTTGTGGAGGGCGGTATACATATTTTGTTTTTTCTTTCGAAATCGGGGATATTTGCTCATTCCAAGTATTCTGGAATTCCTCCTATCCTTCATGTCTTATTTAAAGATCACTGATAATAGCTTTGAATGATTAACTGTCAGTTCTCTCAGTATTCTGGAGCAATTAAGAAATGCAGTGAACTTTATATTTAAGCCCAAGAAAAATTAGGCATCCTTCTTTTGAGAATAAGGTTTAAAGTATGTTACAAGCTGTTCAAGTGGTTAAACCAGAATAATTAGCATTTTGTGCAAATAATTTTATCCCAAATATAAGCCTCTAGAGAGAGAAGTAAGAGAGTTCAGGAAATTAAAATTTATTGTGCACAAACTGTGTATGGGTACCACACTAGGTGGTTTACACACCTAATTTCACATTTGTAATAATCCTATAAGGATAAAAAAAATAACCATTGGGTACTAGGCTTAGTACCTGGGTGACAAAATAATCTGTACAACAAACCCCCGTGGAACAAGTTTTACCTGTAACAAACCTGCACATGTATTCCTGAACCTAAATAAAAGTTAAAAACAAACAAACAAAAAAAAAACAAAAAATAACTTACAATCTAAGTGATTGTGTTATCTTACAGATGAAAAAAAGTTAAGTTTCCGGGAGGTTAAATAGCTGCCTTAGATCACAAAGATAAACTATACAGCTGGGTCTTGAACCTATAGCTCATGCTTTTTCCCCCATATCAGACACATGAAGTAACATAAAATGGTTAGCCATTTATACCTTTATCTGATTGGAAAATGACAGTCATGAGGTTTATGCCTGTCTTGGTAATCTTATTCCTTCAACACAAAAGTCAACTTGGAGCTAAGAAAACCTACATGAAAGAAGAGTTTTGAGTCCCTAAGAAAAATAAATTGCAAAGAAAATACACTTTACCAGAGTACTAAGAGATAGTAAGGCTGCCATACCAAAGGTCGAAGGGAAAATTCTCATAGTAAGAATGAGATATGGCTGGGTGCAGTGGCTCACATCTGTAGTCCCAGCACTTTGGGAGGCCAAGGCAGGTGGCTTTCTTGAGCTCAGGAGTTCAAGACCAGCCTGGGCAACATGGCAAAACCTCATCTCTACCCCTCACTCCCCCAAAAAGAAAAGAAACAAAAAGTTAGCTAGGCGTAGTGGTGCGCACCTGTGGTACCAGCTACTGAGGAGGCTGAGGTGGGAGAATCACTTGTGCCTGGGAGGCAGAGGTTGCAGTGAGCCAAGATGGTGCCATTGCACTCCAACCTCGGTGACAGAGTGAGACCCTGTCTCAGAAAAACTTAAAAAAGGAGAATGAGATATATCATTATGAAAAAATAAGACAATATCCTTAGAGCAAAGTGAAGAAAAGAAAAAACAAAAGTTAGATCAGGCAGTGACAGAACATTATCAGGCAATGGAAGATTATAATTACAGTTTAGTTAAGAAAAAGATATCTATATTTAGTTACTTACATTTCTTTAAATTTGCTTTAATTGCAGTTGAAGCCATAGTAGTAGCATGTATAGAAGAGACTGATCCAGGGGGTTGGGGTAGGCTCCTGTTATCTCTCCTTTGATGATAATCTGCTGACTGTAGTGCTTAATTCCAAGTGAGAAGTTGGAGCCACTGAATGTACACATTATACTGCCCCAGCATCTAGGAACAAAGGAAAAAAAAGTCTTCTAAATTTGAGATTATTAAATAATTAGTATATAATAGAACATATAATCTTTTGAAGAAGTAATTCATAAGAAAGAGTTTATAAATATGTTGCCGATTTTAAATAAAATAATGTGTTTCTCAGGAGTGTAAATTTGTTCAACCACTGTGGAAGACAGTGTGGCAATTCCTCAGAGTCCTAAAGACAGAAATACCATTTGACCTGGCAATACCATGATTGGGTATATACCCAAAGGAATGTAAATCATTCTATTATAAAGACACATGCACGCATATGTTTATGGCAGCACTATTCACAATAGCAAAGACATGGAATCAACCTAAATGCCCAACGATGGACTGAATAAAGAAAATGTGGTATGTATACACCAAGGAATACTATGCAGCCATTAAAAAGGATGAGATCATGTCCTTTGCAGGGACATGGATGGAGCTGGAGGCCATTATCCTTAGCAAACTAACACAGGAACAGAAAACCGAATACCACGTGTTCTCACTTATAAGTGGGAGCTAAATGATGAGAACACATGGACACATAGAGGGAAACAACCCACACTGGGGCCTATTGGAGGGTGGAAAGTGGGAGGAGGCAGAGGGAGAGGATCAGGAAAAATAACTTATGAGTACTAGGCTTAATACCTGGGTGATGAAATAATCTGTCCAACAAACTCCCACGACACACGTTTACCTATGTAACAAACCTGTACATGTACCCCTGAACTCAAAAGTCAAAACAAAAAAAAAGTGTGGTTCTCAAATTTCCATCAGATGCCAGAGTATTTCCCAAATTCATTCAAGGTGACTAGCATACACTTCTAGGGAGACATAACTACAATGCAATACAGGTAAAGATCCAATTGTATTGTTACTTACCTGGCACAAGGTTACTTCTGATAACTGATAAAAGAATGAATTCAATAGCAAACATTTATCATTTTTTATCCAACAGTATACAAGAAAGAGGGTGTTGCTGTTATATATGATAAACATTGATTCCTTACATAGAAGCATACCTAACACCAAAAAGGGCAACCATACAGATAATTCTCCATAACAGAAAGAGACCTGAAAAGCATACAACATTTTGTTCTATTTTTGCCTCTTACTTTCTATTCCAGCTACTCATAATCATGTCTGCACTCAATCAGATCTAAACCTGTTGAGATTTCAGGAGCTCCAGCCTATGGAATCCTACCATGTGCCTTTTAGTCCCTAACCCTAGAACCTAGTACCTGTCATCTCCATTTATCTGGTAGCAGCTGCCACTAGAAAAGCAATAGTCCTCCTATTTTTAGTATCTACAACATACTAGCAGACACTGAGCTGATCTCATTTCATAATTCATCTCAAACCTCATCACAATCCTACAAGTTCTAATAATACCCCAATTTAAAGTTTAGGAAGCAAGGTCAGAAAGCCAGTAAGTGGCCAAACCAGAATTGAAAACCAGGCACATCCAACTCTAAAACTTTGCCTTTCCAATAAGTCACATTGCCCCTCTAATCACGAACAGAGTGTCCTCTTCCTCCTCAGTACCCACTCCTTCTTTCCCTGATCTTTTCTGAGTTAAGCACCTTACACCATAACATTATGTCTTGAGTCAATTAGGAGACTTTTACTGTCACTCTGCAGTTCCAAGTAGCAGTAAACCTATCTCAAACTGGCTTCAACACTGAAGCAGCTTTATTTGGTTCAAGTAACTAGAAAGTTAAGAGGTAGGAAAGCATTAAGCATGCTTTGCTCAGGGCTCCAGCCCCATTTCTCTGCTGTTCTGCTGCCTATGCTTGACTCCTTAAGTTGCCTTCAGAAGATAGTTAAAGGGAAAAAAAGTCCCACTTCAGAGAACCATCTGACAAAACTACTAGGGTTCCCTCTGATGACCACTCTAAGCAAGTCACAATGGCCAACACCAGTAATATGCTATGGCTGCCTTAGGACTATGTTCTCCATCTCTGGAATAGTTCCTGAACAAAACATTCTAGCAAGAGGAGTAAGATTACCTGGTTGGACTAGAACAGTGGTTCTGCGTATTATCATCACCTGGTGATCTGTACGTACACTAACAACTCCCAGGCCACATCCCAGATCATTTCATCTCTAGAGCTGGCATCCTGGTGTTTATAATTTTGTTAAACTCCACAAGTAACTGGAATGTGCATCAGAGTTAGAAACAACTGGCTTACACTTATCAGATCACATTCCTGGAGTTGAGAGCGGGATCAATCCCACTCACTCTGCATGCACTCCTCCGGGGTGAAGTGGAATGGGTGGGATGGATGCAGGAGGGGTCAATGCCTCTGCAGCATTTACCATGCCTTGTTTTAAAATGGCCTCTTCCCCACTACACCATAAACTTCCTGAAAATATAAAGTGTGTCAGGTCTACTCACTATTGCGCCTAGCAAGTACCTGGATGTAATAGTAAATATCCATTGAAACTTTTTAATGAATGAATGATTTGCAGACTCTATAAGGCTGGCTTTGCAAGCAAGTCCCATTCCCCTTTAAATGAGACAGACATCTTCTTCAGATTAACCTCTCAGTGTCCACTATCACTCTTGGCTCAAAACTCTCAGGGATTCTCCCCTGCCTGCTTCATAACCTCCAGCTTCTTCACCCTGTGTTAAAAGTCAGCCACAGTTTATCCTTTATCTGCTTCTCCAGTGCCATCCCTGAGGATTACCTGCACTCAGAATACCTCATCTTTACTGAATTCTTTTCAAACGCATTCTACCTACAAGAAGCTGCTTTTTTCCCCACCATCAAGAATGGCTATAAAATAACCTTATTTTCATTCAAAAATTGAACTAACGCTCTATGCAAAGTGTCTTGGATCATATGAAGGATAATAATAACACCATAATAACAACCGACACTTTTTCAGCTCCTGTAAAAGCAAGCAACTTCTCTCTTGTCCTATAATATGGCACTTTATGTGTTACATATTAACAGGTTGCAGCATAACATACTAACTGCAATGACCTTAGGAAATGGTTATGTTTGTTACCCTTAGTTTCCCAGATGGAAAAACTGAGGCACAAGGAGACTATGTGACTTATCCAAAGCCACACAGCTAGTAAGTTGCAAGCCCAGGATTTAAGCTTGTTATATGACTTCAGAATCCAGGCACTTAACCATTACAACCTTGACAGGCAGAAAAAGAGCAAATAAGCTGTGACAATAGGCTGGGCTATGACAGTGGCAGTGGGAATGAGGAGTAAAGGTCATCCATGTATTTACAGAGGGGTATCATAAAGGAAAGGCAAACAGTGAAACCTCAACAATATCATAGCTTATAGCTGTATAATGAAAATGAACCCAAACTGCCATATTACAGGATGAGAGAGAAACCTTGGCAGAGTATAGGTTCTCATAAAAAATGGGCTCTTAAACGAGATATTTTTATGATCTGAAGATTAATAACATGTAAGGGGCTGATCATGAAAGGGTTTGAATGTGAGGGTGGCCAGGGGTCAGAGCCAGGCAAGAATCTGAGGACTGTGGTCCCCCATCCATTGTCTAATGCCTGAGTAAGGCTGAGGCTCAAAAAATAAAAAAGTCAAAAACAGAATCATGATCTCAGAGACCCAGCCCATGTGGCATGCGTCCTCTTGAGAGAGGCCCCTGGTTTTCAGAAGTCTAGAAATGTGTGTAGAGAAATAAGGCAAAACACAGCAGGTGATGCCAGCTGGAACCTTCTCTGTTTTATTCATGCCTCGTTGGCAGACGGCTGGTTCCCAGGAGGTGGCTGAATCTCACAAGGTTCAGATGTTAGAGGAAACAAATAACTAATTGTGCTGAACCTCAGCTTGGATTCATTCTGGGGTGTGGACAAGCGTTTGTGTCTCCAGAGACTGCAGTGAAGTGGAAAGCATCTATTAGCCAGCTTGGTGATCTGAACTGAACAGAATAATTGAACTGTTGCCAAATCTGTGGGTGACTAGATGTCCTGTGTAAGCCAGGACAATCCTGAGAAATCATGGTCATTGTCAACCGTGGCCTACACTTGAAAGGTATGGCATGTCCCCATTTTCCCTTGGAAACACATTATGCATCTCTCTAAACTTGTTTAAGTTTGGTTACATTTCTTACAGGAACTAAGTATATTTTCATCTTTTATATTTTTCTACCTAGATAACTAACAAGTCTATTCCCTGCTCTGTCAAAGACTTCCCTTTTATATGTTTTAAAACTATTTGATGCATCAAGGCTTGCCCTTCTATTCTAGTTCAATTCAGAGGTCAGAATTAGAACAACTTCTGAGTGCTCCCCTATCTGCAAGATCTTAATGCTCAGAGTTGGACAGGTGAAGGGAAAATAATTAAAAGGCTGCTCCTTCCCTTCAAGTAGCTCTCAAATCTTTGGGGATACAAACACAGCTTTATATCATAGAAATCTATGACCACAGTGTAATGAAAATGACATAAGATCTCAAGTGATGAATAGATTGCAGGGAGGTTTCCTAGAGGAGGCAACTCTCAGCTTGGCCTTGAGGAGTAAGACTTCAACAAGAAAAGAAAATGGTCACTTGAATCCTCTGTGATTCCCTTAGAAATAAGGTGTGATATGAATAAAAAGTAAAATAAATACTCAAGTTGTAATATTTTCAGGGAATCTGTATGAAGACATCCAGAAGGTAGTTAGCAGTTCCGGACTGTGAGTACAGACATGGAAGCCACATGCCTATGACGACGAGCAAAGTCATGGGGTAGATAGAATACACCTGGAGAAATGGAAGAGAAGCCTGAGTAAGGAATCTTAGGGAACACCTGAGTGTAAGGCAGAGACATAAGTGGAGACATTAACATGAGCTAAAAGCAGTTGTCAGAGAGAACAGTAAACTGTCAGCATGCCAACAATATATCAGGTAGGATCAAGACTGAGGAGAGGCCACAGGATTTGACATTTAAAAGCCATTCTCAGCCTTCCTAAGAGTAGTTTCAATGAAACAGTAAGTGTGGATGCCTGACTGGATCCAAAGTGTGGGATCCCACATTGGATCAAGAAATGAAAGGGATATGGGGGATGATGTTGGGAGCTCCTCTTTATCAGCAAGTGAGATGAACGGAAGATAGCATCTTAAATGGAGATTTGGTGAAGAAAAGGATTTTCCTTTTAACAACAGGCAGGCACTATGGAAATTAGTTAAATCAAGTGATTTCTCACCCTTTGGGGGTTTATAGTCCTAGCAAGATTCACAAGAAGTAAGAAGCCTCAAAATGACTAAGTTTGGAAAACTGTGGACACAGTTGAAAACAGAGGCAAAATTTCTGTGAAGCTGATGAAGCTGAAGTTTCAAGACCCTTCCATTGCATGAAATCCTCCAGAAGTTCAACTTAATTTTCAACTTAATTTTGTATTTATGATTTTTTATTGTTTTTCTTAAGGAGGACTCCAAATTTATAAACACTTTGAAACCAAGAAAACGTGGATTGCCACTGACCAAGAATAAATAAAATTGTCACTCTCTTTAAATGTCATGAGCAGACTCAAAATAATTAATTCCTTACCATTGTAGATGGTCGAGCCAAGGTTGGAATCATGTAAGAGAATGACATAGAAGAAACTGAGTACCTGAGCGATGAAATAATCTGTGCATCAAACCCCCGTGACACAAGTTTACCTATATAACAAACCTGTACGTGTACCCCTGAACCTAAAAGTTTGTTTGTTTGTTTGTTTGTTTTGAGATGGAGTCTCACTCTGTTGCCCAGGCTGGAGTGCAGTGGCACGATCGCGGCTCACTGCAACCTCCACCTCCCAGGTTCAATCAATTCTCCTGTCTCAGCCTCCTGAGTAGCTGGAACTACAGGCACACACCACCATGCCTGGCTAATTTTTGTATTTTTAGTAGAGACGGGGTTTTGCCATATTGGTCAGACTGGTCTCGATCTTCGTGACCCTTAGTGATCCGCCTGCTGCAGCCTCCCAAAGTGCTAGGATTACAGGCATGAACCACCACGTCCAGCCCCTAAAAGTTTTAAAAATAAATAATGCAAAAGACTGATCCGTATGTGCTAGAACAGAAAAAAAAAAAAAAAGAAAAGAAGGGAATGAGTCTAATCTGCAACAGAATGAAGTCAATGGCCCATAAGCTCTCTCTCAACACAGTGGCTCCAACTTTGTAAAGTTTCACCCCTTTTAAAAGGAACAATTCTCAAGGATTTTTTACTCATATTTTTAAATACAGTAGTTCTTAACCATTAAGATAAATACATACATACATGCATACATACATACATACATACATAGTAGAGATCTAGTTACACATGATCTTGACATGTAACTATGGGAAAAATGTAGATTTTTAAAAAGTTGCAAGTTCTAAGTCTGATTCTACTACCAATCCATTTTGTGTTCAGCTTTGTTCTACCTTGTAAGGAATATGATTCTTATTCTGTTTAGAGAAACAAACAAATAACTGTCTGCCTGCCTCCAGCAGCTTTAATTTTCTTTAACTTTTAATATAAAATTAACTTTGTATCCATTATAGTATTTCTAAGGTTTTGGTATAATTGCTCTATTAGCTTGGTCAAGTTAGTTGGAAAGTTAACTACCATTTATTGTACAACAGTTTACACACAGGAATTAACCATTCATTAAAAGTTATTAAAATATTACCTATAAATCCATCTAGCCAAGGGCATTTCTGGGAGCTAGTTATCTGACAATTTTTGTAATTTTTTTTAGTGTTACTAGATATTTTAAATTTTCTCATTTTAGGTAATTTTGGTAATAGAGTTTTTCCTTAAGAATCATTCCTTTTTATGCAGATTTTTTTTAAACTTGACATAATATTATTCAATAATTATTTTAATAATCTGTATATCTAATTTTTTCTTTTCCTTGAATACGCTTGCCAAAAGTTCATGCCTTTATTGTTTCTAAACAGATAGCTCTTTAATTTATTAAGCAATTCTACAACTTTTCCATTTTATAATTTATTAGTGCTATTGTCAAATCTTATTTGTTCTGAAATTTGAATGTATCTTTCAATAAATGCTGAAGAAATTTGTCAGTGGACATGTAAAGATGTGAACTGAGTCATAGTTGTAGTTGACACATACATGTGATAGTAGCTATGCATGGAAGATGTGTTCATTCAATTGACACCTCAGATGATTTATTTGCATTGATAGCCCAACATGGGGTTAAATTTTAGCTTTAAAATAATTTCTTCAATTTCATTTTTTAAAATGACCTAAAATATCATACCATGTGGCTGCATTGAAATGAAATTTTTTGTTTATGCAGATGATTTTCCATCTCGTACAAGGCAATACAATTAAAGATGGTCAAAGTTGACAGATTTCTCACATAGATAATAGAGCTTCCAAAGCTAGGAATGGGGGTATGACCAATTCTGGCTGACTTTCTAGAGATGCTAATTGTAATCCAGCTATATGTACTTCAATTAAGGAAAAAAATTATTAGTTCAACCCAGTAGAAAAAGCAACTAAACCTCTTTAAATATGCTTTCAAATTAAACTGTCAATTCTAAAGATGAATAGTAGTTATGGCCAGAAGAACAGGAATGAAGAACAGTGTGTCACGACGATGTAACACAAAATTGATGATTCCAAAAAGACATGCAGAAAGGTTTTCAGACTTTGAATGCGAAGAGACGGAAACTAAAAATTTGATTGCAATATTCAAAAAGAAGAAAGTAGTATGTAATTGCATTGATAAGTATATAACACAGTATATTTACTTGCAGATGACATGGTGGTATATAGAAAGTTCTAAGGAATTTACCAAAAAAAAAAAAAACCTACTAGAGATTGATTGCATTTCCATACATTCACGATTGGGAAATTGTATTTTATAAAAACAAGACACATAGTAAACATGCAAAATCAATTATATTTTTACATACTAGCAATTGGGAAAAATAAAACAATAAATTTATAGGATCAAAAACATGTAATGTTAACAAAATAGGTGTAAGACTTCTCGCTACACAGTATACTGAAAAATATATCAAAGAGAAATGTTGAAATTGTTAAATATATGAAAAAATAAATCATGATCATGCTTTAGAAGACTCAATTTTAAAATGTCAGTTATCTCCAAATTGATACATAGGTTTAATGCACTTCCAATCAAAACCCCATAGGTTTTTTTCCCCAGGAAATTAATAAGGTGATTCTAAAATTTATATGGAATTACAATACACCTAGAATAGCCAAAAAAACTTGAAAAGGGAGAACCAAGACAGAAAAATTATAATAACTAATATCAAGACTCACTATAAAGCTACAGTAATCAACACTGTTTGTGGTGTTGGTATAAGAATAGGAAAAAAGATCAATTAAACAGGAAAGACAATTCATAAATAGATGTATATATGTGTGGTCAGTTGATTTTAAACAAAGGTGCCAAAGTAAATAACTGGGTAAAAGAAAACCTTTCCAACACGTGGTAAAAAAAATAAATAAATAACTAGATGACTGCAATGAACAAATTGAACTTTAATCCCTATCTCACACCAAATATAAAAATTATTATGAAATAGATAATACATCTAGAAGTGAAAAGCAAAATAAAGCTTCTAGAATAAAATATACAATATGTTTGCAACTTTGGCATGGGCAAATATACAGTATGCAAAAAGCACTAACCATATAATATTACTCAGTTGAACTTTATCAAAACAAAAATTTCTGCTTATCAGAAGACACTATTAAATAAAAATGTAAGCTGTAGACTGGGAGAAAATATTTACAGCACACACACACGTATATATGTGTGTTACAAATATTGTGTCTTGTAAATATTTATAACATACATATATAAATATATAAATATATTATACATTAAAATATATAAATATATAAATATATATTTTATAAACATGTTATAATTATATGTTATATTTTATAAATATTTATATATTATATAATATACATATTTATGTTATATATATTTACAACATGTATTTTTTATATATTATATATTTTAGAATATGTTTTATATATATTTATATGTGTGTGTTGTAAATATTGTTCATGTGTTATAATATTATAGACATATTCAGAATGTATTCTATTTCACATGTATTTTAATAGTATAGATATATCCAAAATGTATTATGTTTCATATATACTGTAGTATTGTAGATACAGACAGAATGTGTAAAGAACATTTATAAATCAGTAATAAAATAAATACAGGCATACCTTATTGTATTGTACTTTGTCTTATTATGTTTTGTAGATATTGCATTTTTTACAAATTGAAGATTTGTGGCAACCCTGCATGGAGCACATCTATCAGCACCATATTTCCAACAGCATGTGCTCATCTCTGTCACATTTTGAGAATTCTCACAGTATTTCAAATTTTTTCATTCTTATTATATTTATTATGATGATATGTGACCATTGATTTTTGGTTTTACTATTGTAATTGTTTTAGAGCACTATGAGCCACACCCATATAAGACAGTGAACTTAATCAGTAAAGGTTTTGTGTACTTTCACTGCTCCACCAACCAGTGCTCCACCAACCCCATCTTGTTCCCTTCTTGTTCCCCAAAACAGCAGTATTGAAATTAGGCCAAATAAAAACCCTACATTGGTCTCTAAGTGTTGAAGTAAAAGAAAGAGTCACAGATCTCTCACTTTAAATCAAAAACTAGAAATCATTAAACTTAATGAGTAAAGGATGCCAAAAGTCAAAACAGGCCAAAAGCTAGGCTTCTTGATCCAAACAGTTAGCCAAGTTGTGAAAGCAAAGGAAAAGTTACTGAAGTACATTAAAAGTGCTATTCCAGTGAACACTCAAATGATAGGAAAGCAAAACAGTCTTATTGCCGATATGGAGAAAGTGTTGGTGGTCTGGATAGAAGATTAAACCAGCCACAACATTAAGCCAAAGCCTAATCCAGGGCAAGGCCCTAATTCTCTTCAATTCTATGAAGGCTGAGAAAGGGAAAGTAGTGGCAGAAGAAAAGTTTGAAGCTATTAGAGATTTGTTCATAAGGTTTAAGGAAAGAAGCCATCTCTATAATGCAGAAGTGCAAGGTGAAGCAGCAAGTGCTGATATTGAAGCTGCAGCAAGTTATCTGGAAGATTCAGTCAAGATAATTGACGAAATGGGCTACACTAAATAACAGATTTTCATTGTAGACAAAACATCCTCCTATTGGAAGCAGATGACATCTAGGACTTCCATAGCTAGAGAAGAGAAGTCAATGCCTGGCTCCAAAGCCTCAAAGGACAGCCTGACTCTATTGTTAGGGGCCAGTGCAACTGCTGAATTTAAGCTGTAGCCAATGCTCATTTACCATTCTGAAAGTCCTAGGTCTCTTAAGACTTGTACTAAATCTGCTCTGCCTGTGCTCTATATATGGAACAACAGAGCCTGGATGACAACACATCTGTTTACAGTATGATTTACTGAATATTTTAAGCCCACTGTTGAGACCTACTGCTTAGGAAAAAAAAATTATTCTTTCAAAATATTACTGCTCATTGGCAATGCACCTGTTCACTTAAGAGCTCTGATAATTAATGTTTTCTTCATGCCTTCTAACACAACATCCATTCTGCAGCCCATAGATCGAGCAGTAATTTTGGCTTACAAGTCTTATTAATTAAGAAATACATTCTATAAGGCTATAGTGGCCATAGATAGTTATTCCTCTAGTGGAGCTGGGCAACATAAATTGAAAACTTTCTGGAAAGGATCACCAATTTAGGTGTCATTAAGAATATTTGTCATTCATGAGAGAAGGTCCAAATATTATTAAGAATATTTGTCATTCATGAGAGAATGTCAAATATGCATAAGAATGTGGAAGAAGTTGATTCCAACCTTTATGGATGACCTGGAGGGCTTCAAAACTTCAGTGGAGGAAGTCACTGCAGATGTGGTGGAAGTAGCAAGACAATTAGAATTAGAAGTGGAGCCCAAAGATGTGACTGAATTGCAGCAATCTTATTATAAAACTAACAAATAAGGAGTTGCATCTTATGGATGAACATACAAAGTGGTTTCTTGAGATTAAAGCTACTCCTAATAAAGATACTGTGAACACTGTTGAAATGACAATAAAGGATTTAGAATGTTACATAAACTTAGTTGATAAAGCAGCAGCAGATTTTGGGAGGATTAACTTCAGTTTTGAAAGAAGTTTTACTGCGGGTAAAATACTATCAAATAGTACACATCCTACAGAGAAATCTTGTAAAAGGAAGAGTCAATCAATGCAGCCAACTTTATTGTCTTATTTTAAGAAATTGTCGCAGCCACCTAGGCTTCAGCAGTCACCACCCTGATCAGTCAGCAACGATTAACATCAAGGCAAGATCCTCCATCAATAAAAAAATTATGACTCAGTGAAGGCTCAGATGATTGTTAGCATTTTTAACAATAAAGTATTTTTAATTAATGTATGTACATTTTTAGATATAATGCTTTGGCACATTTAATAGGCCACAGTATCAATGCAACTTTTACATGCATTGAAAAATCCAAAAAGAGTGTGCATCTCACTTTATTGTGGGATCTAGAACCAAACTCACAATGTCTCTGGCTTGCGCCTGTAAATAAAAATTGGAATTTAAAAGTATATGAATAGTCAATAAGCACATGGAAAGGTGTTCAACATCATTAGTCATCAAGAAAAATGTAAGTTATAACCATGATGGAATACCATATCACATTTACTAGGATTAATTTTTTTTAAGTAAATAGCAAATGTTTGCAAAGATGTGGTGCCGCTAAAATTCTCATTCACTCAGGGTGCAATTTAACAACAACTTTTGAAGACTTTGTCCATTCTTTATAAAGTTAAATATATACCACAGGTATATACATTGTCAAAGTATATACCTGTCAAAGTATATACCAAAGTTTATCAAATTATACTTAATATCTGAATATTGTATTGCATGTATAGCCTACCTCAATACAAAAATTTTTTCAAGTAATACTTAGCTAAATCTTTATAACTGAAAAGGCCTGAGTTTAGAAAATTTGGAAAAATTATTCTAACCAGTCTTCTATCTAAAGTTATATTTTTAATTTCTTGTTTGCCACAGGAATTATTTAGGAGAGTATCTTGTTTACATGTAATTGTGAATTATTAGTTTTAGTGTATAGTGGTCAAGAATGTAATTTGCATAATTTCTGCTCTTGATCTCTATAAATATTTTTCTTCCAAAGCTAATAAATTTCCATAAAGATCCGATTATCAGTTTAAAATAAGGAAGCCTGAAATATCCAAATAGAGATAATAGATATAGAAAATGGAAAGATATGAGTAGAAATGAAATTAGAAAATATTGGTTTTCATATTTTTAATGTAATCTGTCAACAATTAACTTTTCTTTATATTTCAAATAAATTTTCTACTACATATCTCAAAGGAATATTATTTGGTCTGCTTAAATATATTTTCATTTGGAACTGTACCCTTATTAAAATAAAATATTTTTAAGTTCCTTGTATTGCATTGCTTTAAGTATATTTCCTACAAACAGAACTTAGTTGAATTTCACAGGGTTTTAAAAAATAATCTGAGAATTCAGATCTTTTAATATGTAATTTATGTCCTTTTTTTACAGCTAAGACTGGCATAGGAGATCTTTATTCTTTCCTCTTGTTTTCTGTTTTCAAACTTTCTTAGTGTTTCCTTTGTTTTGTAGCTTGTTTTTAGATGGACTAGTTCTTTTTTTAATTGTAGCTATTTATATTTTTATTTTCAAAGAAGATTTCCTCTAGATAAAAGATTCTGTGACTGAAAAACACTTGACTAGCACATATTTGGACATATCCCTATTTTAATTGGTTTCAGACTAAGGCCAATCTTTTTCTAGCATAAGTTCTCCATTTCTTCAAGCAATTGTTTTCGAGGAGGGCATATATCTCTGAGTACTTGTGTATTTAAAATTTTTTTGTTATTTCACAAGTTACAGATGACTAGGCTGGGTATAAAAGCAGTAAGTTATAACTTTGGTTCTCAAAACTCTATACAATACTCCATTTTCTTCTAAATTTAAGCTTTCACAGTAAAAGCCAGAGAATAGCCAGATTTTTGTTATATTTTTAGGTAGTCTGTTTCTTCTGCTTAGATGCTTATGAAAGTTTTTCTTATCATTATGAATTAAAATTGTTGCCAGGATACATCATTGTATGTGCCTTTGTTCATTGATTTGTCTGGAACACAATGATTTTTTTCAATCTGGGTCTTCCGCTCATGATTTTTTTTTCCTGTTACATCTTTAATTATTGCTTTTATTCATTTAAATATTTTTTCAGGAATGCCAATTATCCATATATTTACTCTTGGCTCTTTGATATTCATATTTTTTGTATTCTATGGAGAAAGCCAGACAGTTCCCTAAAGTCCTTCAGTTTATGGATCCTCCACTAAATCCTTTCAGAGAAAAAAGTGTTCTCCCTCTGTGACTTCTAAATACTCTGTTCCCCTGTGGTAAAGTATTTTTCAAAGACTTCATGTGGCTTTCCCCCCTTCTTATGTAACTTGAACGATGTGAAATTTATTCTGATTCAGTGTTTATCAGGGCAGGAGCGTTGAAGTACCTTTCGCTCTACTTTATTATCCGATGTGCACAGCATCTGGTCCAAGCCCCAGTGGTCTACATCAGTGGTCCCCAGACTTTTTGGCACCAGGGACCAGTTTTATGGACGACAGTTTTTGCATGGATGGGGCGGGGTATGGGGGTCAGTGGCAGGATGGCTTCAGGATGAAACTGTTCCACCTCAGATCATCAGGCTTTAGATTCTCATAAGAAGCACGCAACCTAGATCCCTTGCATGCACAGTTCACAATAGGGTTTGTGCTCCTATGAGAATCTAATGCTACCACTTATCTGGCAGGAGGCAGAGCTCAGGTGGTAATGCTCACTTGCCAGCTGCTCACCTCTTGCTGTGCGGCCCAATTCATAACAGGTCACAGATGGACACCGGTCCATGGCCCAGGGGGTTGAGGACCCCTGGTCTACATGACTTCATCTAATGTACCTCTCTACCACTGAGGTTCCATCAGGCTCCACAAACAGTCTGATTTGCAGTGTACATAAGAATCTACAATTCCAAGCATGCTGTTACCAGCGTTTATTGTTTTGTTGTTGTGGTGGTGGTGGTGGTGTAGTAGCAGTGTTTTGGTTGCCAACCCAACCTATAAGAGCTTTACCTGCAAGAAATTTTCTTCTGAAATGCAATAGGCTTCCACCTGCCTTCCCACTGGTGACCAAAACTGACGTACCACCCAAGTTGTTTCCTGGGCATTTTAATTTCTCTGGATGTAGAATGATATCACAACATTCTCAGATTCACAAATCAATCCACATGGGTAAAAGCCCACCTGCCCACATTTTTATTGGTGCCAATCCTGAGTCTCTGAGTCTGATAATGGACAGACAACACAGAGGACTCCACATACCCTCCCTCCTCATTTCAAAGGGTTTCTATGTCATGTAAAGTTGTCTGTTATGCCATAGAAAGAGACCCAGGTAGGTTTGTCTCAATTTTTCCTTTTATAATTAGTATAGATTCTTCCCCAGTGTTGAAATTATGCTGGTCATTGCTTTTATTATTGTATTTCAATTATTATCTTTTTTCTTTATCTTCATAAGCATTTTATTAGGAAAACTGAGAAACACTTCACCAGGGGCTGCTAGGCAGGCTCCATTTTTAGCTGGAACTCCTATAGCTTCTTAATGAATAATTAAAACATGTCTGGGGAGGATATGCAACAACTAAATCAATGCTAGAGATTATTTGCTAAAGAAGTATAATCTGGCCACCTAAATGTGAAAAGAGAGAAAATATTTTTCAAGAGAGAAATAAAATGCCTAACAACTGACTAAGGTCCCTAATAGAAATGATGACAAAGGATGGTATTCCTAAAATAAAAGGCTTACGCAGAGAGCTCAAGTTGCTCTCCACCCAAGCAGAATTAAGAGTACCATTCTGCAGATTTGGGATTAATGTCACCAGATCGAGTCCTAGCTATAAAGCAGGCAATAACGTTTTGTAAAAAAGAACACCATGTGGCGGCCTTGCTAATCTTCTGGATGAGAATCAGTTGGAAGTTGGCAACACATATTAACATGCCTTGGACTAAAAGGAGTTCTTAACATGACACTGCAGTTTTTAGGGCTACTCAAAATTAATATGAGAGACATGGTCAAATATAGTGTGGAACATGGGTGACTATCAAATGGTTGAATACTAAGTACTTAAGTCAAATGAAATCTTCAAAATTTGGAATAGTTCAAATAAAAGCCCAGAGGTAACTGAAGATCACAGTTGATGTCTATTTGGATGGAGAATAGGAAAAATACTGCTAGAGGAGGGTCCATTTAAGGCTGAATTTGGCCATTATTTTTGAAAAGGATTTAGGTCTAAGTTCTTTAGTTCGAGAATGTAGAGAAATGGGTAGATAGCTCATTCTGGAAGCTGAAACTGCTTCTACCAAGAATAAAATGTTCTCCCATGAGAAATATGAGCTCTCCATGTTTAGAGCCCTAAATAAAGGAGGTCCAGTCACCTTTCTGAGGTCAATGTTAATATCCTCAGCCTTCCAAGAGAGTTTAACAACTCCAAGTTCTTCTCCAGCCAAATGAGCAAAAACTTAACAAGAAAGAGCTTGCCTTCAACATGGCTAAAACTACAGCCTGATTTAACCTATTTTCCCAAATAAGATGTATCATAAAGCAGGATAGGGATACTAAAAGGGGATGGGAACTAAGTGACTAAGACTGGGATAGGATCAAGAGGGTAAGACTGGGATAGGATCAAGAGGTGGGCAAAATGTTTTTAATAGCAAAACCTCAGTACTCTGGCAGCACATAACAGGGGCGCATCTTGTCTGAACTAGCCGGCTTTGCCCTTTCAATAGGAGGGGCTCTGCTAATCCTTGGATAAAATTATTTTAGAACTAAAGGAGAATTTAGAGATTATCTAGTCTAGCCCCCTTGCTTGAGGACACTTGGGCCCTGAGAGATTAAAAGGCTTGCTGGGCTCACGTGGTAAATTAGTTGCAGAAGTGAAATTACAACTCAAAATCTCCTGTTGCTCATTTTGATGTTCTTCTTGCTCCTTTTATGAAAATTCTAAGGGAGGCAGCACGACACAGCCAAAACAGAACTATTTCAACCTTAATTTTTGAGTTCTAGTCTTCTCCGTCCTAGTTTGAGTGATAGAATCTTAGAAGCCAGGACTTCATTTAGTTCCATCTGCTACCCTAAGCAAGAATCCCCAAAATAATAGTAGCAATGAACAACTGTGTGGGCAGCTAGGCTCTTGTAAACCCCTCTCAGGGATGGACCTCTCGCTGCCTCAGAGAGAGCTGATATGACTCGGCAGCAGCTTTTCTTGATGACCTGAAATCTGCTTCCCTGAAATTTTTATTTTGACCTCCAAGAAGGCACCTTCTTCTCTTCCACGTGATAGTACTGCACATTTAATTCAACAAATATTCACGCAAAGCCTGTACTTGCTAGGTTGCATTCTGTATTTTGGAACTATAAACCTGACATTGCAGAATACATAATCTAGTCAGGAAGATGATCCTTAATTGCTATTAAATATGATAATACATGCATATAATTGCCAGGCACATGTAAATACTCAATAAATACTAGACATTATTCTCATTAACTATTATATAGCTATTTCATCATTTCGTGTCCAACCTAAATCTCCACTTTGCTTAAGCATGTAACATAGAATGTGACCTCTAGATCAGGGGTTGGCAAACTTTTTCTTTAAAGGGCCAGACGGTACATACTTTAGCTTTTGTAAGTCATATGGTTTCTACCACAACTACTCAATCCTGTATTTCTAGCATGAAAGAAGCCATAGAGAATATGTAAAAGATGGCTGTGGCTGTGTTCCAATAAAACTTTATTTATCAAAACAGGCAACTGGTTGCATTTGACCCACAGGCCATAGTGTGCCAACCTCTGCTTTAGATGTTTCACTGTCTCCACCACCCTCATTCAGTTTGACAATGGCTTTCTAAAGTGGAAAGATACATACCTTTAGGG
This sequence comes from Papio anubis, assembly GCF_008728515.1. Lineage (NCBI taxonomy): Eukaryota > Metazoa > Chordata > Mammalia > Primates > Cercopithecidae > Papio > Papio anubis. The sequence goes on from NC_044988.1 coordinate 68,916,316, forward strand.
TCTGCCCTAAAGATGGCAGGATCAGTATAAAATACAATAGTGTTATGAATACCATGAGTAGGATACTATAAGCCAATTGCTATAGCTCATGATGGTTATCTTTTAAAGTAACAAGAGTATTTACATTAATTTACTTTTAGTTTAAATGTGCATTCAAGGATATGATCCCATTTTATTTTATTTGCTGCATCCCATTGTTGGCTTATATTAATTTTGAGGTCATCTAGAAATCCTGATTCCTGAGAGTAAAGATGAAGTATCTTATTAAATCAAAGTTAGCATTCTAAAAAATGAGAAACCTCCAACCCCCTTTCCTCAAATCAGCTTTCAAAATTCTGAAAGGCAGACTTAAATCTACTACCCGCACCAACCCCCTGCCATCCCCCTAACCAGGGCAAGAGATTAAAGGATTCCACCCTAGGAAAACAGGCTTTACAAAAAGATACTGGCATTTACAAATCCCCAGCTAAAAAGCTGAGCTCTTTTTGGGGTGGACAGTGAAGTTTATCCTACCAGTTGTCAAGCCCTGCCTGTAAATACACAGCTTTCAATTAGCTTTTTTAGTGCCTCATTTTTAAACATGAACAGATAGCCAGGGATCACCAGGCATTTCAGCAAAACCTCCAATTTTTTAATAGAGACCAATATAAACATGAAAAAAAGAAGCAGCAGCCCAAATAACTAGAAACAATATGAGGATTTTTAAAAAATCTTCCTATTACCAAAAAGCTATAACTAATATTTTCTGAGAAAAGTTTTTATACCTATTAGATTAATTAAACAATTAGTAGGATGCTATGGAGGAAAGTGATATTCAGATATTCAGAGAATATGAAAAACATTAGTATTTAAAAATATGACAATCAAAAAAGTAAATATAAAACCGGGAAGATAAAGTTGGGAAAGTCATCTAGAAAATAGAATAAAAAGAAAAAGTGAGAGTATCAGTACAGAAGATCTAACATTTAGTTAATAATAGGAATTCCAAAATGAAAGAATAGAGAAAACAGAAGAGAGGACATTATCAAAGAAATAAAGCAGGGGAATTTTCTAGAACTGAAGGAAATTAGACTCTGGATTGAAATGGCCCATAATTGCTCAGCACAACACACACAGCACCTTCAGCAGCCATAGCGCAAGTGGTTGGTTGAAGTATGGAGTTACTCATACAACCAATATTTATTGACTGGGGCCAGGCACTGGTGGTTCAACAACACATAGGAAAGACACAATCCCTGACTTTGAGAAAGCTAGAGGCTAATGGTGGGTCAACCTGCTTCATGTATCCCCCAGAGACTCTCTTCACTAAAAGACACATTTTACCCCAGACTAAGAAGTGTTTGGCTCTTAGTAAATCACAAGCCTGATCCAGACGATTGTTCTGCACCATCATAACTGACAGCCTCACTCTTCATCCTGGGAGGCTGGCAGAAACCTAACTTTCCTCCTCAAGGAGGGTCTTCCTTGCCCCAATTCTCTGAAACAGGTTATATGTAAATACTTATGCCTTCTTTCTGCAGTCCACCATGATAACCGACCTTCCCCCAGAGTTGGCATAATAGTAGAAATCACGTTGACCACAACAACAAACACGTGACGTATGGCCTTCTCGAATATCTTTTTTTACTGAGACATAAAAAAGCAAATGAGGATAAATAAATATGTAAAATTCAGCTTAGCACTTTGCTGGCCTTTTTCATACATTATCTTTACATTTTTGTAAAGTACACATTCGTGACCATTTATATACAAAGTTCAAAAGGGTTTCAGTAACCTCCCCAGGGACTCACAGCTAGGTCACTAGATGGTGCAGCTGGAGTCACATCCAAGGCCTCCAATCCAAACCCCAAGTTCTTCCTTCCCTTGTACAGACTCAAATGTACAATCAGTGTTCCTCTTAAACTTCCCTCACAAAAAACTTGTGTAAATCCACATCTATCTTAAAATTACCACCTAAATTAATCACTAGTAATCATGCATCACAAATTAATCTCTGAATTGATGCAATAGAAAACTTGATATTACCAGGAAGCATATACGAGGTACCAACATCCTGATCCAAGGGAGACAACAAATTAACAGAAAACTCAAGGGGGTCAGACATGCACCACGGTTCTCATAGAGGACTCGTGGATTGTGAGTTCTCATAGCATCTCAAGTTTGGTCAATTATACAGCCTCCCTGGACTTACTGGTCTTTATCTATAAAATGAAAGCTCTAAACTTATTCAACTGAGAGCGTGCTGGCTTCCCTTCCAACTATAACATTTCTTCCAAAACTGCAGGACTTTAACTACGTTTTATTAAGTAATCAGTACATATGAAAATTTGTTTAAACTCACCAGTAACCAAAAAGATAAATCAAGAAGTATGTCTGCCTATCAAATTAGCAAATATTTTTAACTTTTAACATGTATTTCATTTCCAAATAATGTTTACTGGGGAAGAATTAAAAATAAAGATGCAGAGAAGGAAAATCACCCCTATTCCTAACAGTCAAAAATAATTACCACTAATATTTTAATGCACATCTTTCCAAAACAACTTTATGTTTTTCTTTCAATTTCATAACCAATTTAGTCCCAAAAACATACTGTGAATATCTTTCCATTTCAATATAGAGCCATATCATCCTTTTATGTGGTTGTATCATAATTTATTTAACCAATTGCCTGGCATTAGATGTCGTTTGTTGCTATTTTTCTGTTATAAACAGTGCAGAGGTAAACATCTGTGTACATACAGCTTGCCTGATTATTTCTTCAGGCTGAATTCCTAGAAGTGAAATTGTTGGCCAGCCTATATTTAAGGCTTGTATTGACTTTTGCCAAACTGTCTCCAGAAGTACATCTCACTCTTTTACCAGCCTCATCTGGACCCGCTGTTTCCCATAGCTTCCACTAATACTTGGTGTAATCATCTTAACTTTTGACAAATTGATAGGTATATCTGTTTAACTTGGAGTTCTTTGTTTATAAATGAGTTAAAACCTTTCGTATATGCTTACCAAACACTTTTACTTTTTGTATGTGTGATTGTTTTATTCTTTACCCATTTTTTCTATTGGGATATTCATGGCACATAAAGAAGAGTAGAAGGAAAGTCTTGTGTAGTCTGAGAAAAAGAGGCCTCTGGTCAGACGTGATTATAAACTATAGACACTTAAAGAGCTGCTCTTGATATAGGAGCCCATGTAGGAAACAAAGTACGAACTGCCATTTATTATGTGTTAAAACACGAAAACTGGAATTTCTACAAACCAAATAGCCTGAGCCAGATATCAAGATAGTCTGGATATCATTTGAAGACAGTCTCTCATCCATCTCTCTTGTAGGTATCTGGATAGACATGGAATTGTATCCACCCTACTCCAACTCACAGCAGGGGACGAGGGTCTGGGTTTATTTATACCCCATATCTTCCCAGCTAAGTCCAGAAAATGAAGGATGAGTGGAAGTGAATTCTAGTCTTAAATGTTTACCACATTCAAGGGATGTTAGCCACAGCAGAATTGTACTCATCATACTTCTTATTACAAATAGTACCACAGAACTCCCAGAGATATTGCAGGACAAATGAACCTTAGCCACAAATTTTTTGTCAGTGTTTTTTCAGAGGCCTTGGGCCCTGGTTTTAAGTAGAAGTATACCCCTTCAGGCTGTAATTCAATTCTACTCCCCAAGTAGTAGCTGTCCTTTGATGAGTTCACTTAGCCCAGTAATATTTCAGCCATGTTCAAAGCTACATTTATAAGAACAGAATCTAATCTTTTAAATCTGTCCAATACCCTATAGCCCATCATAGCCATATTCAGCCAACAAGTTTCACAATCTCAGAGTTTCAAAGCCAATGAAAGTCTCAAGAGTAGATTGTTGACCATAAAGGAAGTAGGGGCACAAAACTAGACCAGGTCTGTTCACACTTTAGGAAACATTTCAGAAATTACCTAACATCGGCTGGGCATGGTGGCTCATGCCTATAGTCCCAGCGTCTCAGGAGGCTGAGGCAGGAGGATTGCTTGAGCTCAAGAGTTCAAGGCTGAAGTGGGCCATGATCACACCCCTGCACTCCAGGCTGGGCGACAAAGAGAGAGCCCCATCTCTACAGAAAAGTTAATGAATAAATTGAAAGAAGAAATCATCCAGCAACTATGGGTGAGTGGTCAAGAAGCTTAGGACCGCTGTTTCATAGACAGAACATCACTCTAGTTGCCCATCATTGGTCATTCAAGTAGGAAAGGACATCTCACCTGCCTAGATTCTTCCTCATATATGGGCACAGACTGTGCCAAGGCCCCAGCAGGTCTGATAGACAGATGTGAGTAGTAGTCATGCTACCTTCATGCTAGTATCTGTACACAGGAATAAAGCTTGGACACACACCCATGCTAGCTTATTTAAGAAGAATCTGACAAAGCCCTCCAGTAGCTAGGCACCTAAGACACTATCATCCAAGTAATAGCAGCTAATAGTGATCCTCTCTCATCTTTCTACTCCAGTCTCCCCAGCCAGAAATAGCAAATCCATCCATGCCAAAATGAGGTACACTCATTGCAGCACTCCTAAAGCATAAAAAATTTTCCCATACAGGAAATTTCTTTGGCCTGCAGGTAAACATGACATTTCTCCACATTCTCATTTTAAAAAACACTAACACCTTTGACTACTTCATATTTTTAGATGCCATAAATAAAATCATAGCCAAAATTAAAATGCAAACAACCAACTAGAAAAAGTATTTACAGCAAATATGAAAGAGAAACAGTTCATATATTTGTTGTTTGAGAAACTAATTGGTTAGAAAAAAAGCACAAAGTCATAAAAGACAATGAATCAAAGAGAAAATACAACTATTATAAAATATACACACACAGAGAGGCCATCAAAAATTTTATTTCAAAGAATGTACATTTCTCTTATTATTTGGTTTCCTAACAAAATGTTTTTAATGATTTTTAAATTAGGCCTAGACCACTACCTCTTTTACCACCAGTCCTTCCCCAGCCCTAGGTGTGAGTTCACATGAGCCCCTCAGAGCCCATAGGTCCCAATGTGATAGACCAGGTATATCAGCTTCATTTCTTCTCTGAATGCCCCCTGTCTCTTTCTCTGGTATTTTTTCATAAGGAACACAGGAAAGGGAAAACAAATCTGGAAATCAGGTACCTCATACCTGAAAATATATATTTGCTTTTTCATAAAGAAAAGCAATTCTAACTGTAGAGCATAAAGCAAATGTGTGAAATTGGGATGATGTGAACTGGTTTGCTAAGGATACAATTGAACTTGAATTATGAATTCACAAAATGTAAGCAACAATCATTGAAGAGTGTAGAAAATATACTACTGACCTAGCACCCTGGCTTTCACACTTTCACAGCTTTTCAGAACACAAGAATCATTCACTAAATACTGACAAGAATTCTTAGAATAGAACAGAGAGAAGAGACAGATTTGTCCCTGCCCTTTGATGGGTGTCTTAGCAGGTCAGTGGATTCTCTGACTAGTTGGTTTAATTAAACCCCAAGCAGCTGAGATCTGACCCCTAGAAATAAGGAAAGAACTCCACAGACCAGAATGTATCCTAAGAAGAAACTTCAACTCTAGATAGAATAATCAGGTTAGAAAGAAGTGTTCATTCTAGGCAGGAATCATAGAATTTTTGATAGGAGAAGACCTAACATCTAAAGTGCCTATGTAATGCATGAATGGATGAACATGCAGTTCTCCTGGGAGTACATCACCTTACAATTGTTGAATAGAACTTTCTTCCATGTCATATACTAACTTGAAATCTTCTTCCCTGTTTAACTTTAGACCTAGGTGGTGTTGCACACATCACTTGGAAATCTGTCCTGGTTGCTTCCATCTAATATTGGACCAGGTAATGTTGCTAATCTGAGTGTGACAGTATAAAGAAGGAATGGAATCCTGTGAGTGTCCTTTTAATGTGTCCCCGCCCATCCTTTCTTCCTCCCCTCTGGCTCAGAGGAAGAGGGTCTCCCCTCTATCAAAAGTTCCTCTTTCCATGTGCACTCTATCCCAGTGGTTCTCATACTTTAAGATGTATCAGAATTGCCTGGAGAGCTTAATAAAACACAAATTAGGAGTTACCATTCCAAAATTGCTGATTCACTAGGTCTTGGATGTGGCTTAAAAATTTGTGTTTCTAAGCTCCCAGGTGATGCTGATGCTGCTAGTCCAGGAGCCACACTCTAAGAACCACCACTCTATATTAGAGGTCAAAAACCTTCTATCGAGGGCCAGACAGTAAACAGTTCAGACTTTGAAGGCCATATATTCTCAGTTGCAACTACTCAACTCTGCCATTGTCGTGTGAAAACAGATAGACACAATACATACATGAGTAGATATTCACTGTGTTCCAATAAAACTTTAGTCACAAAAAAATAGGCCACGGACCAGCATGTGGGCTGTCATTTACCAAACTCTGCACCAGACCCTTGCTGTTCAGAGTTCTACTCTCATCCCTTCCCTTTATGCCCAAGTTTCTTGAACAAGTCAATGCTCATTGTCTCCTCTTCTATACTTCTCATTCTTTCTGCAACCCCCATAATCTGGCTTGTGCACCTTCTATTCCACTGAAATTGCTCTCAGCAGTCACCAGTACTACCATATGAGAGTTTTCAGTCCTTTTCTTACCTACACTTTTCTCTTGCAATGGCTATGTTGACCACTCTCATCTTTTTCAGTTTCCTCTGTTGGCTTATTTGACATGACTTTCTCATATCTCCCAGCATACTTTTCTTTCTGCTGCTGTGGAGTTTTCCATTTCTCTGACCAGGACCAGCTTCACAGAAGTGAAACCAGTGCAGTGGCACAAGATCCAGTGCTCAGAAGGGCACCTGCCTGGCATTTAATGTTTTGTAGTCACTATCTTGAAATTCCTAATTTTATCTTTGAATTTCTGTTTTATAAGTGAAGTCCAATGGGACAATGAAAACATGTGCTGGGCTTGGAGGCTCAGCTCATGTTCCTCCTGTCTCCTACCATTTCCCAGAGGTGGGTTCTCAGTACCTACTGGTATTCCCCCTTTGCATCCCTGGTCCTGCCTGGTCTTCCCCTCTCCCCTTCCACCTCATGAGTGCTGCCACCCTCTGCCCCTGTAAAGGGCCTGCGTAGTGTTCAAGGAGTTGAGTGCACATTTTATTCCTGCATAACACTGGCAACATTCTGGCACATGTGGCTGGTAATAAGATGGGGCTGCGTGTTGGCACATAAACCTCTTAGCTATCCCCATGCAGGTACTGAGCATGTTGTGACACAGAGGTTTAAAGATCCTTAGGGATCATCCATATGCCATAAGTTAGGGCAGCAGATCATGGATAGAGGAGATGCCCAGCTTGATTTCCTCAAACTTTACTGTTGGCCAGGGTATGGGCATGACAGAAGGGAAGAAGTAGCAGCCTTCAGGCCCAAGCAAACACGCAGGGCTCCCAGGTACTTAGGAGGGTCTGCACTTGTCCCACAAGCATTTCTTTGGCCAGTCCCATTGTTGGAGGAATAGGAGGAGATCTTTCCTTTTTCCACCAAACTTCCTGAGTCTGGCTTGAATTTGTCTCTTCTGTATAGCTCGAGGCACCCTCCAGCGATGAGCCATGAAATATAAATATTCTGATATTTGCATTAAAACTTGGCATTGCTAAAGGAAGCCAGTCACAAAGACCACATATTGTATGATTCAATTTACATTACATGTCCAGAATAGACAAAACTACAGAGACAGAAAGTAGATTAATGGTTGCCTAGGACTGGGGAAGAGGATAATTGAGATTGCTAATAGGTGTAGGGGTGTTTTTTCTGAGATGATGAAAATGTTCTAAAATTATATTGTGGTGATGGTTGCACAACACTGTGAACATACTAAAAACCACTGAACCAAGCATTTTAAATGGATGAACTTATTGTATGTAAATTTATGTCAATAAAGCTGTTAAAAATTGGCATTGCACAATATAAAGATGAATGATAAAATTCAGCTAATAATTTAAAGTTTCAGTTTTTCCTTATTTGGAATGATATTAAGTAGCAAGCAAAACCACCATGATGGCAAGAGAGAGATCATGGAATAAATGAAAATACTTTGCAATTCACGTTTAACAGTGCTTTTTTCCCCTGCACTTTGAACAATGGTTTCATATTTTATTTATATTAGCTCTGCCTCTGATCTCTTAAATACTGGTATTTTCCATGGTTTTGCCTGAGTCTTTTTTTTTTTTTCCCCACAATTTCTCCAGGCAGACTTATCCAAGCTACAACATGTTCCCTCATGACTCCCAAATTTTATCTCCAGCCCAGACCACCTCACATACAAATATCCAAAGGTATATATCCAGTGAATAGCTCAAAAGATACTTCAAACTCAATGTATGTGAACTTGTACTCATAAGCTGCTCCTTCTCTACATTTTTCATTTTGTTGAAGGCCATTACCATCCACTAAATTGCTAAAATCAGAAACACTGGAGTCCTCCTGTTATTTCTTCTTGCCTCCTTTCATCCAACTACTCTGTAAATCCTATAAATTCTAAAACGCAAGCGTCTTCCAATCTAGGCCTTCTTCGTTTTTATGTGAAATTATTATTATTTAAATAATTTCAACTTTTATTTTAGATTCAGGGTGCATATGTGCAGTTTGTTACCTTGGGGAGATTGCATGATGCTAAGGTTTGGGATATGTTTAATCCTGTTACCCAGGTACTGAGCAGAGTACCCAATAGTTATTCAATACTCGCCCCTACCTCCCATATTGCCTGCTCTAAGTAGTCCCCAGTGTCTATCATGTCTACTTTTGCCAACTTTATGTCCATGGGTACCCATTGTTTATCTCTAACTTACAAGTGAGATTTTAAAAAGGCTTTATACATCTAAGGGACTTGGTTTTCTGTTTCTGTGTTAATTTGTTTAGGATAATGGCGTCTGCCTACATCCATGTTGCTACAAAGAACATGATTTCATTCTTTTTATGGCTGCATAGTATTCCATGGTGTATATGTACTATATTTTCTTTATCTAATCCATGATTGATGGGCACTTAGATTGATTCCATGTCTTTGCTATTATGAATAGTGCTATGATGAACATATGAATGCATGTGCCTTTTTGGTAGAACAATTTATTTTGTTTTGGATATATACCCAGTAATGGGATTGCTGGGTCAAATGGTAGTTCTGTGTTAAGTTCTTTGAGAAATCTCCAAACTGATTTTCATGGTAGTTGAACTAATTTACATTCCCTCCAACAGTATATAAGCATTTCCTTTTCTGTGCAACCTCACCAGCATCTGTTCTTATTTTTCGACTTTTTAATAATAGCCACTCTAACTGGTGTGAGATGGTATTGCGCTGTGGTTTCGATTAGTATTTCTCTGATGATTAGTGATGTTGAGCATTTTTTCATGTTCCTTGGTCACTTGTATGTCTTCTTTTGAAAAGTGTCTGTTTATGTCTTTTGCCCATTTTTTAACTTCCTTGATTAGATGTATTCTAGTTGAGAGGGGTGGTGTTGGGGAGCTTTTTGTTTGGTTTTGGTTTTGTATAGGCCCTCTTCTTAATCTCCTCTGCCTCTGGCCTTGTTCATACCCCCATCAAATCTTACCTTGACTATTAAAATGGTTTTGTTATCAGTCTGTCTTTAACCTTAACCACCTGCAATTCATGGCTCACTTTTTCTAAAATGTAAATCTGACCACGTCACTTCCCAGCTCAAAACAATTAGATGTGTCACCATAGCCTACAAGATAAAACAGAAATGTCTCATCATGTTATACAAGTCCCTTAGATGTATAAAGCCTTTTTAAAATTTCATGATAGTATTTTGATAATAGAGAAACACTGAAAACAACATAAATGCACAATGAAAACATGGTCAAGTAACTTGTTTTATATCAATTTGATGAGTGGATTCTCTTAAAATGTTAAAATATTAATTGTAAAAATAAATGTCAGTTTATTTATGTGATATTTTATTATATTATATTGTGCAGTCATTTAAAATCAGGTTGAAAAATAGTTTACAAAAACTTTTATTTCCATTTTTATGACGGGCTAAATGCCAAAAGTGACCATCTCTGTTAAGATAAAAAACAACTACCATCTCTGTTAAGATAAAAAACAACTAAAACTAAAATACTAAAACCGAAAGGTAAAAATGTTTATACATTTTAAATTAATGCTATGGCAAGAATATAAAAGATACTGAAGCCAAACTTTAGAAAAGACAGCACTGCAGCTGGCTGTCTCCATTAGAATACTTGCCAAATCAGCTCAATTTGAGTTTAAGTTTTCAAAATTTTCTGGAGATTGTCCCAGTGTGATAAATCAATGGGCAACTCCTCCCATAAAGTTGAGATCTCAAAGGGCTATGCCCCTGCAGTAAGAATTAACCAGAAACAAACTGACTCCACCTTCAAAGAACTGGTAGTGACAGCCAGCCTTTATGTGGGTTTATACCCACAATTTACATTATTTGATAAGTTTGTGTTTGTTTTTGAGAGAGAGTCTCAGTCTGTAGCCCAGACTGGAGTGCAGTGGCATGATCTCAGCTCACTGCAACCTCCACCTCCTAGGTTCTCCTGCTTCAGCCTCCCAAGTAGCTGAGACTACAGGAGTGTGCCACCACGTCCCGCTAATTTTTGTATATTTAGTAGAGACAGGGTTTCACTATGTTGGCCAATCGGTCTTGAACTCCTGGCCTCAAGTGATTCACCTGCCTCAGCCTCCTGAAGTGCTGGGATTATAGGCGTGAGCCACCATGCCCGGCCGACTCAGCAGTTGTTGTTGTTGTTGTTGTTTGTTTGTTTGTTTGTTTTTCAAAATGAAGTCTCACTCTGTCACCCAGGCTGGAGTGCAGCGGGACAATCTCGGCTCACCTGCAACCTCTGCCTCCCGAGTTCAAGCGATTCTCCTGCCTCAGCCTCCTGAGTAGCTGGGATTACAGGTGTGTGCCACTGCACCCGGCTAATTTTTTGTACTTTTTAATAGAGACGGGGTTTCACCATGTTGGCCAGGCTGGTCTTGAACCCCTGACCTCAGGTAATCCGCCCACTTCAGCCTCCCAAAGTGCTGGAATTACAGGCGTGAGCCACTGTGCCCGGCCGACTCAGCATTTTTTTTTAAAGTTAAGAACCCAGAAATCGACCCACACATATATGGCAACTTGGTTTATGACACAGCTAGCATTGCAAATCAGTGGGGAAAGAATAAATATTTAACAAATTGTCCTTGGTTAATTGGTTATCCTTATTGTTAGGGTTTGAATATTTGTCCCCTCCTAGACTCATGTTACAATTTAATTGCCATTGTAACAGTATTAAGAGATAGGACCTTTAATAGGTGATTAGGCCCTGACTGCTCTGCCCTCATGAATGGATTCATGGCATTATCATGGGAGTGGGTTCCTTATAAAAGGGCAAGCTCGGCTCCCTTTTGCCTCTCTCTCTCTCTCTCTCTCTCTCTCTTTCACCCTCACGCTCTCTTTGCCTTTTGGCCATGGGATGACAGAGCAAGAAAGTCTTTGCCAGATCCTTGACTTCCCATCCTCCAGAACTGTGAGCCAATAATTTTCTATTTATTATAAAATAGCCAATCTGTGGTATTTTGTTACAGCAGTGCAAAATGAACGAATATACTTATTGAAAAGAAAAAAAAGAGACAGAGAGGCTAGGCATGGTGGCTCATGCCTATAATCCCAGCACTTTGGGAGGCTGAGGCAGGAGGATTCCCTAAGCCCAGGAGTTCAAGACCAACCTGGGCAACATAGCAAGATCCCATCTCTCAAAAAAAAAAAAAAAAAAAAAAAAAAACCAGAAAAATTAGCTGGGCATGGTGCCACATGCCTATAGTCCCTGCTACTTAGAAGGCTGAGGTGGGAGGATGGCTTGAGCCCAGGAGTTCAAGGCTGCAGTGAGCTATAGATCATGAAAGAGTGAGACCCTGTCTTAAAAAAAGAGAGAGATAAAGAAAGAAAATGTACTTTTACAACACAGTGTACACAAAATCAATTCTATCAGGGTTAAAAACATAACAATGGAAGAGAGAACTATAACATTAAAGAAGACAGTGTAGAAGAACATCCTTAACACCTTGAGGAGAGAAATTTTTCTTAACAAGACTCAAAGGGCATAATTATTCAAAGAAAAGTTTGATAAAGTTGACTATATCAAAATTAAAATTATCTATTTACTACTAGGCACTATAAAGGTAGTGGAAAACAGAATGGGAGAAGATATTTGAACCCATGTAACTCAGAAAATTGATATCCAGAATATATTTAAAAATCTCCCACAAACCAATAAGAAAAGAAAATCCAAGAGAACTATGAGCAAAGGATTTGAACAAGCACATCACAGAAAATAACCCATATGAAAAGATGTTCTGCCTCATTACTAGTTGGAAAAATTTATATTAAAACCAAATAAGAAAGATTCTCAAACCCACCAGATTAGCAAAAAGTATATCTGATAATATCAAGTGAGCACTGGCAAGGATATGATGCAACCAGCATTCTTACATATTGCTAGTAGAAGTATAATTTGGTACAACCACTTTGGAAAACAATTTGGCATTACCTATATATTTGAAGAGATACACATCAATGACCCGACAGAATTACTCATACATTATAAAGAAACTCTTAGACATTTGTAATAGAAATTGTGTTATTAAAATATTCTTTACATTACTATTTACAGTAGGAAAAAAACTGGAATTTGCCCAAATGTTTATCATGGACAATAAGTTGTGGTGCATTCATATAATGAAATACTTGACAACCATGTAAATGAATACAATATAACACAATGACATAGAAAACACATAGGAGTTTAATATTGGGTGAAAAAACAATTTACAGATAAATGTGTTCATATTTTTTAGTCCATTTAAATATAGATTAAAATATCCACTAAATTGTATGCTGTTTAGGAATACAAACGAATATGGTAAAATTATAAAGAGAACTAAGAAACAATAAACACAAGATTTAGGAGGGTGATCACATGACCTCTGGAGGGGTAATGAAGAGGATGAGGTGGGAAAAAAGAACACAGAGGCCTCCAAAGATAATAGCAATGTTCTTTAACTTACATTGAATGATAGGCATATGGGTGTTGATTTATGGTGATTTCGTGTAACTTTTATAAATTTTTGTATATATATTCAACATTTAATACACAGTTTTTTAAAAAGAACATCTGCTAACACGTAAAGATACATGATATTCTGTTAAAATGATCATTATAAATAATACAACATAGTGGCATGGAAACATGCTTTTGATATGTTATGTTATTTAAAAATTAGAAAAGAAAATTATGTATCAAAAATATGATTACAACACATAAATTATAGTTATAAATGGACATGAAGCAAGGGAAAATAAAGACATGATTTTTAGTTTTTCTTCTTTATTTCTGTCTCCATTAATGTGATCATAATTCTGTGCCAATAATAAAGCGATATATTTAAAACAGAAAATTGATGCTCTAAACAGGTCTCCTACTAAAGCTATTTACACTATGGGCCAAATAACCAAGGTACCACCATTCACCTGGCGGCAATTTATCTCCACTGCAAAGTAGCCAAGGGAAAAAAATCAATGCCCTTATTGCTGCATTTGTGAGCCTTGTTTTATATAACAAACAAAACATGCCTCATAAGCCTCCCTCATCCATGTTACCTTTAACCATCATCCTTGCAGCCATAGAAACACAGCACCTAGACAGCTGAGAAAGGCCACAAAATCTTCTTGAAGGCCAACTCTGCAATCCAATGACCTCATTTTGTAAGAGGCATTGATAGTAGTTCTACAAAAGAGAAAGATTATGATCAATTTATTCTTTGTTACTAGCAGACAAAGAGAGAAAATATAACTTAAGGAAGCTGTATCAGGTTCTATCTGATTTGCAACCAAAACTGTTCTTACTATTCTGCATTTAAGTGTCATGGATAATTCAAAGTCATTAGAGACACAAAATCTCAATCACATTAAGAAATAATCTAAATGTTTTTAAAAGTGATACAAAAATTAGTGAGGAGTATTATTACTTCCAGTTGTACCTGCCCAAATATTTAAGTTTGCAAAAGAATAGAAAATGAAGTGCAAATTATTGATGGTGTTGAAATGACTTTAAATCACAACTGAAGTGCTCATACCATCAAACTTGGAAGAAAAAAAAATCAATACTGCTATATTGAAGTTAAGAATAAATTAGAGGCATGTAAAAGTCTGGAATAACAATATGCTATAAAAATTACTGATATAAAAATATGCCATTTAACAAATTTGATACTACAGAGGCATAAAATTCTACATAGAGTCTGGAAGCAACCATGTGAACATAAGGAGGTAGCTGGGGTAATGCCAACATGGTTAATTCAGAAAGAAACTCAAATTTATAACTGGTTAGGTTTAATTTCTGTTTTGAAGATAAATTACATGCCAGAAATCTATATGCTTCCATTTTTTCTACTGATATTTAAAGGTAAAAACTGGACAATATAAAAAAATATATTTTCAGTAAATATTTTCCCTCTTTTCTCCCTCAAATCTCATGAATACCTCAGTTCACACACATATGCACACACACACAGTTAGATGCATACCTCCTAAGTTAGATTTTCAGTAATGAACAATTCCAGGTTACCAACTATAATGTAACATATAGGTAGAATATATTGTAATTGTTTAAAAACTAGTTGCAAAATTTTGGTGTTTAAAAGAATGTTCAAAGATTTTTAAAGAAATTTATTTATGAAAAGTTGGAAAAGAAGCCTAAGTTGATTGACAGTTTGGAGTTTGTGTTTCCACCATCTGATCATAGCCAAAATGCAAATGCGATTAAGTTCTGAAAGACAGGAATTGCAAAGTGTCTGCAGCTTATTAGAATCTTCCCTGTAGGTACCATTCAGCAAGGGCATCAATCAAAGGTGACCCCCCGGCTTATTGTGTTAGGAGCCTCTTAGATGAGGGAAGGAGAACTATCTGGTTCATTGGTGGAATTATTATTGAAAGATCAGATTCTGAATTCATGCCCGGGATCAATAGGAAAACGAACTGAGGTGGTTTATCTCACGGCATGGCATACAAGGAGAAAATGGTGGCAGAGGTGCCATATCTTTGTCCTAAGCAAATTCTGCAATTACCTGCATCATTAGGAGATGAAACACATTCACACACATATACACATACCTTTACAAGTACATTTCTTCATGTACATAAAAGTTACATAAATGCAAAACCCAATGTGTATAATCATTCAACAAAGACATTCAGCAGCTCATTTAGAAAATCAATTTTTATGCATCCATTTGACAAACTGAGTCATAATTATATGTACCACACATTGTTCTAGGCACCTAAAGATACAAAATAAGAAGAATTGGTCATGCTCCAATCTTATTCACAATCTAAACTAAAAGATATAAAAATCATCTAGTGGAGGAATGTACAAAGTATTATGAAGGCATAGAGAAAAAATAACTAACTCTTCCTAAAGGAACTCATAGAGTTTTCTCAGAAGAAGTGACATTTGCTTTTGGTCTTGAAAGATAGATAAGCATTTGTCAGGTGAGAAGATTGGTAAATGCATTCCATTCATCAATTAATCAACAAACAAGGTCTTTTAGATTTTGCCAGGATCTGTACATGTTACTTAGAATAGAAATACATGCCAAATTGCACATTCCAGGAGATGTAGTCTAGCAGTTTAGAGGCAGGTGAGTAAGATCCCATAAAGAAACAGATTGGAGGGAATGGTAATGGATATTGCAATTCAAAGGAATACTACAGGAAGTTATCTTACGAGATGAATAATATCTTTCTAAATCACTCTCTTGGGAGTTCTATTTCCACATGGGATGTAAAAAGCTGGAAAAATATCTGTTCAACATTCACAACAATAAAGCCGGATAGAGTACAAATCAGAGCTTTTCTTGAACTATTAGAGAGTTGCAATCATAGGACAAGTAACCTGAATTCTAAGGAAAGATGGGCCCTCCAAGGAAAGCCAGGACATGACCTCTGGTTTACCTGAGCCAAAGCACCAGAGGAAGAGACATTGGGTGGAATACAAGTGGGTAAGAATTCAGCAAAAACATTTAACTAATTGCAAAAGGTCAAATGTGACCTAGCTTTTACCTCTCTCAACTCATGGCAACTACACTGCAACCATTTGAAATAATAGGTTTGGATCGAAAGGCAGCAGCTTATTTCAGTTCAGGAGTGGCTGGTTTTTCCAACCCCATCAGCCCCTGCATTTCTAGACTCTCTCTATTCCTCTGTTTTTCTTCCCAAACCAGCTAATTCTTGCTGGATTTCAGCTTATTCTTGGAAGATGTTGCTTAAAACAGTGAGTAAAAGCCAAAACACACTAGCACTCTGGCTCTTTGTAACCACTTCCCCTCAAGTACTCACATAAGGATCAAATAAGTGATCTTGTGTTCATTGAACACAAGAAAAAGTCTTCAAGTGGTTAAAAAAAAAATGCTTATTGTGGGACTATACTAATTCATTAACTTCTATATATCTAAGAATCCCAATCTATTCCTATTTCAAAATCATTACTAACAGAAAACAAAACAGGACTAGAAACAAAATAGAGAGTACAGAAATACAACCATATATATATATATACACATACAGTCAAGTGACTCTTGACAAAGCCACCAAAGCAATTCAATGGCAAAAGAAAATATCTTCAATGACTGGGTTGGAATAACTGGATATCCATAACAAAAACAGAAACAAGAAACGAGTGAGAAAGAACCTTGACCCCTACCTCACACCACATCCAAAAAAATCCATATGAGATGGGTTCTAGAGTTAAATGCAAATATAAAATAATACAGTTACAAAGGAAAAAATAGTGGAAGAAAATGTTTGCAACCTTGCAATGGGCAAACATTTTTCAAGAACATACAAAGCATAAACCATAAAAGAAAAACACTGATAAACTGTACTACCTCAAACTGTAAAACATTTGCTCATCAAGACCCATCAAGAAAATAAATCACAAATCACATGTTGAGAAAAAAAATTCATTAGATAGACAGATAGATCTATATATAGTGAATATTTTATATATAAAAATATAAAATATACATAAATTATATATTTATATATTTATATTTTATATAAAAATTATATTTTATATAATTTATATATTTCATATAAAAACTATATTTATATTATATAAATATAAAATTTGTATATAAAATATAAATATATAATCTTTATATAAAATATTCACTATATATAGATATTTATATATTATATAAATATATATCTATATATAGTGAATATTACATATATAAATATATAATATATATCTCTCTGACAAATATATTGCATACAGAACATACAAAGAAATTCCATAAATCAATAATAAAAAGACAAATCAATTTTTTAAATATGACTTGAACAGACAGCTCACAAAGGAAGACATACAAATGGCCAACAAGCACATATAAAGACACTCAACATTATGAGTTATCAGGTTCATGCAAAGTAAAACAACACACACATATACACACATACACACATACATGACTGAAATTTTTTTTAAAAGAAAGGATTAACAACATCGAATGTTGGAAAGAATGTGGAGCAATCCAAATTTTCATGTATTGCTGGTGGGAGTATAAAATGATGCAATAACTTTGGAAAACTGTTTAGTAGTTTCTTAAAGAGTTAAACATATGTCTACCCTGTGGCCAGGCAATTCTACTGCTAGATATTTTCCCAAGAGAAATGAAAACCTATGCTTACATAAAGCCCTATATAAAAATGTTCATAGCAGCTTTATTCATAATAGCCAAAAACTAGAAAAAACCCAGATGTACGTCAACAGGCAAAAGTGTTTTTTTAAAACTGTGGCATATTCAAAGAATAGAATATTACTCAGCAATAGAAAGAAATGAACTACTGATATATACAACATGAATGAATCTCAAAAGTATTATGTCTGGTGAAAGAAACAAAACACAAAAGAACATACATTGTATGATTCCAGTCATAAGAAATTCTAGAATAAACTAAACTAACCTATGCAATAGAAAGCAGATCAGCAGTTGATTGGGGGTGAGTTTGGAAATTGAGTGGGAAAAAGCATGAGGGAACATCATTCTGGGCTGATAAAAATATTTTGTGTCTTGATATGCAGTTATCAAAAGTGATTGAACTTGAAGATTTGAGCAATCCACTGTATATAAATTATACATATAAATTATACTTTGATTTTTTTAAAGGTTAATAAATGTTGTTGCTAAAGGATTAGACTTCAAGTAGTACTTCCCTAGATATAATTCCTAAAAATGTAAACTTTTCCTAAAGTCCTGGATCTGCACTTACTTTTGTCATACATGAAACTTAACTCTCCTTTTATTTCAGCGAACTATCTATGCTTAGGTTGGAAGAGTGGTCATCCTACCCATCTGAAATGTTCACCTCAAATACTTGGGGCAGGGGGAAGTAGCATGTCAGAAGAAACTGTGAAAACAGTGGGATAAATCAGGAATACTACAAAAAGAACAGACCCACCCTACTATGGGACTGTGGTTCAGAGCTAGCTCTCCAAGTGTGAAACCACAAAAGGCAGCTATCAGAGGATGATTCTTCACATGCACGCACTCTGTGCACAGATGTGGAGGGGTAGTGAAAAAGTCTTGCCTTATGTTTTCAACTAACCATAAACTGAACAAGTTACCCAATTCGTTGACTTGAACTTTTTTGTTTTGTCTTTACAGTAGTCAACTTTGAATTTAATCCTGGCTGGATGAAGCCACCTGAGTTTTGCTTTCACAAAAGACTTTCCAAAGAGAGGAACACAAAGACTTTCACTTAAATGCCTTGTTTTGCAAGTGCATTAAGTCATTGGTGCCCACCTCAAGTTGGTTTTACATCCAAAAAGAACCAATTTGGCCCATAATCCCTGACAGCAGCTGGCACAAACTGAGCATGCCACTACCATCTTAGAACTGAAGTCTCTGGGCATACCTGTAAAGGGAAGAAAAACCTTTCAGCAGAGGAAGTCAATAACTTCCTTTTTAATGTGCTTATTCAATGCTGAGACAAGTGTTACTGGAGTTTAGAGACATTTGGAATAAGAATGGAAGTTTGGTGTACTTGGTCACAGGAACACACTGTGACTTCTCAGACCTAGAAACAAATTACTTATTAATTTTTTAGAAAAAAAAAAAGCATCTTGATGATACACTAGGTCCTTGGTCTATTTATTTACAAATGGATGGGTCTTACAGAATCTGATTCTAGACCACAATACTAGATCACTAGTAAAAGCTATAAGCTAAGTATACTTTCTCCAGTTGAGGCTAGTGTATGCAGAGATAAGAATCTTCTAGTCTTCTGGCTAGAATTGGCCATAAGCTTAATTTTTGTCCATCCCTAAACAAATTTATATTCTTAGAGCAACCATGGTATGATGACTTTGGTACACTTATGGTACACTGCAGTCCACATAGTAATCTCCTTTCTGGAAGTATATATCCTGATAGATATACTGTTATTTAATTAAGGGAAGTATATATGAGGTTATAATTTTTTAAACTATGTTTAGTGGCCAATTTTCTGATTTTTCTTGGCGGACTAATACCTTTTTTCTTCTGTGGCCACTTCTCGGCATGTTCATCTACTACATCAGTTCACCTTACCCAGTTGTTCTACACAATTCAGCTCTGAGTCCACTATTATGTTTCCTCACTATCCCCTCTACTTATAGATTCCTCCCATCACATTATTTTAACCACCACCAACTTTACTGACAGTTCTCAATCTTACAACTTCAATCCTTTTGTTGTTTTTATAAATCCCAATCCAACTGCTTTCTAGATGCATTTTCACTTGGATAACCCAACATGCCCCCAAATCTGCATATCAAACCAGCACCACCTCCCATTTTCCATAATATTGCCCTAATAGTAACACTGGGTAGGAAGACTCCCAAATGAAAAACTTCACTTGCTGATTCATTTTTCTCCTTTCTTTATGTGCATCCTATCAGTCATCAAGTCCTGGTAAGTCCTCTTTCATAATGTTCTCTCCTCACCACCATCTCTGTTGTCCAATCCGACATGATCTCTCTCTTGGACTACTGTAACAAGCTTGTACCAGTTTTCCTGAGTGTCAATTCCCCTCTATTCTCCACATAGCATCAAGAAGATCCATTTCAAAATGCAAAATTGAACACATTAGCTCCTGATTTAAATGTCCAACACCTTCTTGTTGCTTCTGAAATGAAAACAAAGAACCCCATATTATCTGGCTCCTGCCTTTCTTTCCAGCCTCATGTCAGGCACTCTCTACCTTTCTTGCCGTATACTAAATCTCCCGATCATCTTTCACATTTTAAATCCATGCTTCCTGCCACAGTTCCTTTGCACAGACTGCTTCCACTGTCTGGAATGCTGTTGTCCCTTTCCTTACCTCCCTTTGCATAGTTTACTCCTATTCACCCTCCCATTCTCAATTCAAACATCTGTTTTTTTTTCCCCCCCAAAGAAGACATCCCTGATCTTTATCTGCACAAACTAGATCAAATTCAATTCTGTTATACATTCTCATATCTTCTTGTACTTTTCCTTCACAGCATCATCATATGTATTTGTCTGATGAATGTCTGACTCCCTTACTGTTCTAAGAACTCTAAAATGGCAAGAATCATGCCTATTTGGTTCACTATTAAATCATCGGTATATAGCACAATGCCTTGTACTTACTAAACATTCAAAGAACATCTTTGAATTAGTGAAAGAAGATTTTTATATTTGTCTCTTTTTTTGTCTTCTCATTGTCACCACCATTGCTCTGATCCTTTTTAAGCTCATGTTTTGGAGACCAAAGTACTATCTGGTCTTCTGTTGCCAACCTCTCCCTTTTCAAATTTAATTTGCACATCTCTAGATCAATCATCTCAAAACATTGTTTATATTGTGACCCTTTTCTGATTAAGAATCATTCATTGCCTATAGATTGAAGTTGAAAATCTTTACCCTAACCTTCCTATCTTTCCTTGATCAGTTCCTGGACCATCTTTCCAGGTTTCTATCTCTCTTCTCTACAAAACTCTCCAACTCAGTTTCATTGATGTACACATTCAGGGCTTTCCCTAGACCACTGTACAGGCTGTTCACGGAATGATGCCATTCCGTGAACGGCCGCTGGGATGCCATTTGTATCAGTGCCTGTGTGAATTACACCCCCACAGTTATGCAAGGCACAAATGATGCAACCAAACTTAGCAGCCCCGTGAACATCTTAAATTTGTTCTTTCTTGTTTCCCATCTTTGATAAAATTTTGCTGTGTCTGGAATGCCTTCCTTGGGTCTCAATCCATCAAACTTTAACCTGTCTCCACAGTCCTTCCTTCAACAACAGTGATCTCCATTACTGAATTCCTATAACACATCAAACCTGTGCCATTCTCTTTATATATACTATAATCTATATACACTGTTTTTTGACTTTCCTTGTGCATTTTAGTGTACAGTAGTAGAAAGAACACTGGAATTGGAGTCAGCAGTCAGGCCTAGGTCTACTTCAGTTGCAGCAAGTGCACTTCAGACAGCACAAATGGGTGATCTCCGGTAAGCTGCTTAGCTTGTCAGAGCCATCATTTCCTGACTGAAAAGTGGGAGTAACAGTACCTCACAGGTTGTTGTGAGGATACTCCAAGGGTTTAATCCACAGCCTATTGAGAGAAGAATAATTTGCTTGCAGGCATTTTGCAAATAATGAAGCACTGTGATGGCTAATCTTATGTGTCAACTTGACTGAGCCATGGAATGCCCAGATACCTGGTTAAACTTTATTTTGGGGTGTGTCTGTGACGTTGTTTCCAGAAGATATTAGCATTTTAATTGGTGAACTGAGTAAAGCAGATGGCCTCCCCAGTGCTAGTGGACAACATCCAATCCATTAAGGGCCTGAATAAAATGAAAAGGCTGAGGAAAGTTCAATTTGCTCTCTCCCTGACTGCTGGAGCTGGGCCATGTATCTTCTGCCCTTGGGTTCCTGGATCTCAGACCTTCAGGTTTAGACTGGGAGCCACACTAACAGCTCTTTAGCTCTCTTGCTGTAAGGCCTTTGAACTATACCACTAGTTTACCTGGGTCTCCAGTTTGCACACAACAGACTGTGGGATGTCTTGGACTCCATAATTGCATAAGCCAATTCCTTATAATAAATCTCATATGAGTTTGATATATGTAACATAACCAATTATGACCTATTGGTTCTGTTTCTCCAGAGAACCCTAATACCAGAACTATACAAAGCGTTTGCTGCTAGTTCATAATTGTCTTCCAATCAGACTAGAAGCCTCTTGCCTGAAAGGGGCAGTGTGTCACACCCCTACGTGTCTCTCAGAGTGCCTAGCACAGTGTCCTACACATGATAAGTGGTCAGCAAATATTTTCTGTGTAAAGAATGACTTCCTGGCAGCTGCAGACAACAGATGACCACAGCTCTGCTGCTCATGGCTGCCATCCAGTCTGCCGTTGCTGTGTTTAATGCCTCCTTTTCCTGCTGTACCCATCCCCCAGTCTGCAGATTCCAGGCCTGCACAGGCACCACATATTCAATATGCAGCCATGAGTCTAGGAGCTATGTAATATGGAGTCAGTAGCTTCTGGGTACTTTTCACTTTTTTCACTTGAAGTACAGAATAGGAGCAATGATTACATGCTAGAACTAGAGTTTCAGTGTGCCACGTTAGGCACTATGGGAATTAGTACCATGAGTTCTCTCAGGAGGTCATCCAAATATCTGTGAGTTTTATGCCCCACAGAAGGTGAATAGGGTGGAAATCACACCTTAGTCTAACCAATGGGGAATGTCAGGAGTTCTTAAGTAATCATTTGGGAGTGTATATCATCATTAACAGAGCAGGGCTGGGGGTAAGAATGGGGGAAAAAGCATTGAAAATATACCAAAAAATTCCCTAAAATCTTAGAATTAAAAGACTTTTGGTGTCATTTAGGCCAAATTCAATACAATCAAATTCAATATCTACTCTTAATATATCTTGTGTCCTTTACTTAGATATTTCCAATGATAGAAAACTCACTGTCTATGAAGACAGTTCATTGATAGACCAACCGTAATTTTCATTTTAGAATGCATCTAATCCAAACCCTGATTTCAGATTATGAAACTGAGGCCTGAAGAGTTAAGAGTCTTGAATCATACAGTAACATAGAGGCAGAGCTAGAACAGGCCTCTGTCATCCATAACAGAAAGCGACAACACTTTTGCAACCCCATTTCATCTTTTACTCCTTCCCTTTGCTCCGGGATCTGTCTCCAGAGCAACAGAAACTTTGTCTAATTCCTCTTCTCATGACAGCCTTTCAGATTTTTCAAGAAAGCTTTATTTCAGCTTCTGAATTTGTCTCCAAGAGAAGTCATACTCTCCATCCCAGTCCTTTCCATTTTCTTTACTCGGCATGAGTCTACACCCTTTACCACTTCCAGCACTCAATCTCCCACAAAGTATAGATACTTTTTAAATTAGAGACACACGGAATTGAACACAAAATCTTGGCGATGAAAAATACGGTGGGCCCTGAGCTTCCCTTGATCTTGACCCCTCACTTCTAACATTATACCCAAAGATTGCTTTACCTTTTTAGCAACTACATCATACTGCTAAACCTGCTGTGATAATGACCTACCTAACACTTACTACGTGCCAAGTATTGCTCTAAGTACTTTACATGTCTTAACTCACTTAATTCTTACAAATCCAACAATATCAGTTGGAACTAATATTATCATCTTCATTTTACAGGTAAGGAAAGTGAAACAGATTTTAAGAAGCATACCCAAGATCATACAACTTGTAAATGGCAGAGCCAGGGTTCCAACCAAGGCCAATGGCCCCAAAGCCCACAATCTGAATTTAATGCTACAGCTGACTTAATGAAAAATAAACTTCTTTTTTTTTAAAAATTATTGACTCTGTTTCTGGCTGAAGGAAGATCTTTCACGATCTGTAAATGGAGGTGTTTTACTTTCTTTTGCATGCATCCCTATTAAATTTCAGATTTGCATTTGGGTTTCTCCTCCTTCTCCTTTCAAACTTATATTCTATACTTCAATATATTGGCTATTTCTCTCCAGGCTGCATCATCTTCCAAGCTAATAATATGCTTTCTAGCTGTTCCTCTTTAAGTTGTCAACAAAAATATATATATATACACATGACTAACAAAGGGCCTGGTGACATAACAACTTGATTGGTAGCAAAAAATGGTGTAAGGGTTGACCCCTTTTTGCTCTTCTTGTTTGGCCAACTAAAAACCTACATAACTGTTTTGTCTGGCCCATAACTCTTCATTTTATCAGAAGGATATGATAAAGAAACTTCAACACTGCATGAAAATCAGGACATACTAAGGCTGCAGGATTTACCCAACCTATGTGCCTAGAATACCTTTCAAAAATGGAAATAAATTTAGTATGGTCTGATTCGTTCTTTGGAAATCTATGTTACCTCCAAATTATTACAACTTGTATTAAATTACCCAAAAGTCATTTGTTTAATGATCCATTTTAGAAATGGTGCCTGAAGTTGCCATCAAGCTTACTGACCTTTAGTGTCCAATATTCACCTTTAATCCTTTTTAAAGTTTATTGGAACTAATAGGTCTTTCTTGCTTAAACCCACATGCACATTCTTTCAGTGCCATAGGTGGTTGATCATCTGAACCTAGGAACTGAAACATATTTTCATAACTTTAGACACTTAAATCCAATTGCCTGCTTGATATCTTCATTTAGATATCTATGAGGCATTTTCAATTTAAAATGTCTTAACCAGAGCTTCTAATTTTACCCCATTCCAAAACCTGCTCCTCCCACAGTCTTCCTAATCTCAATAGACAACTAAGCCAATGGAGTTGTTCTTGATTCTTCTCTCTTACATTCTGTAGGCAATCCACTAGCAAAATCCTGTGGGCTCTGCCTTCAAGATATATCCAGAATCCAACCACTTCTCAACACCTCCACTGCTACATTCTAGTCCAAGCCAACTTCGTCTCTCTTGAGGACTATTACAGTAGCCTCCTAATTGGTATCTCTACTTCCACTCTTATTCTGTGTAGAGATGCTATTGGCACCCTGAGTCAGGTTTCCTGGACACCCTTTTATTAATTTGGTTGATGCGCCCCTTTCCCAGCTGCTGTGAATACCTCAAAGAGAACTGTTGCCCTTGGGCAATGGAAACCACCCCACCTGCAGGTGCTTGGGATTTACATTGTCTATCCCCTTCCCCAGAGTCTTTACCCAATAAGCAGGATGAGGGTAAAAGCCCCTCTTGCTTGTCTCAATGTGGGAAAAACTCCACAGAATAACTTATACTCCAGAAAAAATCAGGCTGGAGCTATTCATTACCTGAAATCACATTCTTGCCCATCCTCTACCCTTTTCCTTCCAGAAATCATGCACATCCCCATCTTAGGTTCGACCTCTAAGGAACTAAGCCTAATTCATTTTCCTTACAGCAGCCAGCGTGATCCTGTCAAAATGTTCACATCATTCCTTTGTTCCTAATTCCCCATTGGCTTCCCATCTCACTAAGGAAAAAAAATCCAAAGTCTTTGCCATGGCCTAAAAGAACCTACAATTTCTTCCCCAGCTAACTTTTTAACTTCATCTCCTTTCACTCTCCCCTTCCTCTATGCCACTCCACTCTAATTGGTCTCCTTGATATTCCTCAAAATGCTATGCAAACTCCTGCCTCAAAGCCTCTGTACCCAAGTGTTCTCTACCTAGAAAGCTCTTCCCCCAGATAGCCACTAGGCTTCCTCACTTTTTTCAAGTCTTTGTTCAAATGTCACTTATTACAGAGCCTTCTCTAACCACTCTAGCAAAAAGCAGCACACACGTCTCACATCCTATCACTCCCTCTTCATGATCTGTCTCTCTGTTCATGACCCTGTTCCCTCCATGCTCATGATCCTACCATGAGAGTATACATTCCCTGAAAACAGGAGCACTGCCTTGTACACTCTTGTTTTCCCAGAACTTACAACAGTTTCTGGTATATATTAGGCACTAAATATATTTGTTGAATTATTTAAGTAGACTTTCTTTTGACTTCCCACACACGAACCCCAAAAACACACACACCCAACAACTATCTTTGATTTCAAAGTCCTGTTAACAATATTCATTATATTTTTTTATAGCTTGGGAACAATTACCTGTGATAGAGACAACAGAAGCAAAACAGAAGTTGAGTTCTTACAACGTTTTTCTGTAATCTATTAATGAAAACCTTTAAAAAAGAAAGAAAGAGAAATATGGATAATATGTGGAAGTCAAGAAACAATAGAGCGTTGCAATCCAGAAAGCTTGAGAATTGCACTGTTAGCTCAAATGGCTCATGGTCAAGTTGCTAGGCAGATAACTCCAAAATACAAGGCATAGTTGCTACCATTAGAGAAAATGAAAGAAATTAAATTTAAAGTTAAGAAAAACTTGTGTAACAAAGACTATCAATATTTAAAATCAAAGAAAGGCCAATACTTATTTAATTAGATAAAAAGTCCTTTTTACTCACAGGAAGGGTTTTGTGGTAGGTTCTTGAAATGGACAAAAAGTAACAGAAGAATTTTGGATTCGTGGCACTATGAGTTATAAGTGGACCATGGAAATGAAACTAATGTCTACCTTATAATTTTTTAATGTACAAAATTGAGCCTTGTGACAGAAGTACTGATGGCGTGAGAGGCAGGGGTTGATCCAGGAAGGAATGTCACACTTCACTCAGCTCAAATCACAACTCAAAAATCTAGTAAAACACTCCTTACCCCATAGCTTAGGACATCACCTGAGCCTATCCCAAATACTCTTAATATTCCCTTATTTTTTACCAAAAAAAATAATAATAATTAAAGCAAAGCATCATTAAAAGTCAGTCTGCACTGTGCATCTGTTAGCAAAGAGGCCTGCAGGCAGTATTCATTCTAGTGTGTGTGCAGTGACTGGGGGGAGAGGTTTGTGTCAGGCTCCATACCCCAGACCCCATAAATACATATATATCTACTATGTACCCACAATATTAAAATGTTTAAAATTTTTTAGGTCACATATGAACATCTTTTCTTTTCAGAGCAGGATATGTCTGTGGCTATATGTTTAGCCTCACTCAGAAATAACATCAAATATCTAAACTTGAGGCCATTCTCAAATGTGAGACCTTGCCAGTGCCACTGTCCTGATGACCATTGTGACTGGCCTATCTGCCATCACTTGGAAGGTAACAAGAATAACTTCCCTGAACGTATTATTAGAGTTGTGTAGTGAAGGGGAAGTGCACCCAACATGCAAATGGAATAAGAATAACTGGTGGAGGGCATAGGGAGGGCAATTCAAAAGGCCAGCACTCTTTAATCGTACCTTAACTATTCAAGGCAAAGCCTGCAGATGAGGCTGATCCAGCCTAGGGAGAGAAAACGGTACGTACCAAACCAGATCAGGTTGTACTCATTACTCTCTGCAGTTGATGCCTCTTTTTTTACCCCCTTCCTGTATACACGACCCCAGTCCTACAGTCAAGCCCTGGTCTCCTACCTAAATTAAAAATTTCCGTCATGCTCATCATGTTTTAATCAATAATCTGAATCTTTACATTCAGTGACACTCATTAGAGAAAAGTTCTATAAGGAAAGGGGTTTACCCTCTTTCTTTGGGCCTCATTCTCATGACCCTGAAAAAGCGGGATTGAAATTTACAATATTTGGCAGACACTTGGAGTTGGGATTGTTTTGTCCATCCATTTTCTCCGCAGGGAAAAATGAAAATCCTTTTTACACCTGAAGGCTTTCTCTTTCCCTGCCACCATACCCTAGTAAAGCAGCATCTCCCTGGCAACTTGTGCCCAGAGTAAGAAGAGATACACCCTGGCTGTCTGTGAGGAGAGGGGTCTCCAGACTTACTCCTTCCTCCTCCAAAATAGACGTTCTGGTATTACATTCTATCCCTAACGATGTGGATTTATTTAGCTACAATCTTATCATCTCCATTAAGCCGCATGGAAGAGACAATTCTCTGCTTTTATTTATAACCTGAAGGGATTATTTTTGAGTTAAGGCTTTAAGAATTCAGATCTATCAGGAAAGAACAGCTTGTGTAATGAACTTCCTGTTTTCATCATACTTGGACACCGAGCCTCCTTGTTGCCTGTTATTATTACCAGTTAATATGAACTGCCTGGAGTTTATTTTTAGCTGCGTTGACTCTATTGTAAGGACGGCATAACTGCTTTCAAAATGGGAAAATGTAATTACGGGATCTAACACTAAGTCGGGGATATTCTTAGGTCCCTTCACAAGGCAATGGCTTAAAAAATGAAAATAGACCATTTTAAACGGCTAAAGAAAACACAGTTATTTGATCTAAAATAGCCCATTGATCCTTTTACAAACTAAACACTTACTTCAAAGAACAGAGTCCCATTTTTGTTTAAGTGACCTAAACGTACAAATTTATTTCCAAGATCAGAGTAGCAGGAGGAGAGTGGGGAGAATTGATGGAGAATAGAGGCAGGAAGGGTGTAAGCATTACTTACCAAAAGAGAGAAAGATTAGAATTGCGCTGAAAGTACCAAAACTCCTACAGGCATTTGAGGGCTAGAGAATATAAATCTCAGTGCCTTCCTTGTGTGCCATTCCGCCGTGTGCAAAAAGTGCCTAAGTCAGCTGTTTCATGGGAGTGAAGGGAGTCTAGTGTCCAGTGAGCTGCAAAGGATCACTCTTCACATTTGCTGTGGCCGAGGTAGTCATTCATACAGACCACCACCTCAATGTCCACCTCCTGCATCATTCATTCATTCATTCAACAAAAATTTACTGAGCACCCAAAACATGAGACTCTGGGAATGAAATGGTAAATAAGATATCTTTGTTCTAAGTGTAACGAGTATGGTAGAAAGAATTTCAGGGGGTTCTAGAAGCACAGAAAAGGGGATACCTAACCCATCCTGGAAGGGATGGGGGACAGCTTCCTGGAGGAGGTGATGTCTCAAGTCAAGTCTGAGGTACAAGCTGGGCTTATCCTTGTAAGTCAAGGAAGAAGCTGGAGCTGAGACCCAGATATGAAAAAGATTGTGGCTAGATCAAGTAGCCTAAGAGTATAAGAGGAGAATAAATAAAATTAAAATTGTAGTGGTAGGTAGGAGCTTTGGAAAGCATGGTAAAGACTTTTAGGTTTATTCTGATCATAGGGATAAGTTACTATACATTTCTAAGAGTGATAATATTTCAGAAATATCACTGTAGTTCCATCGAGGTATGAATGGATAAACAAAATGTGATACATACATACAGTGGAATGTTATTCCGTCTTAAAACAGAAGGAAATTCTGACACATGCTCCAACATGGATGAACCTTGAGGATATTATGCTAAGCGAAATAAGCCAGACATAAAATGTATGATTCCACTTATATGAGGTACCTATGGCAGTCAAATTCATACAGGCAGAAAGTTGAATGGTTGTTGCCGGGGCTAGGAGAGGGTAAAATAGGGGTTTGTTATTTAATGGGTTCAGAGTTTCAATTTGGAATGACGAAAAAAGTTCTGGAGCTGGATGGTGGTGATGGTTGCAAAACAATGGGAATGTATTTAATGCTACTAAACTGTACACTTTAAAATTATATATATATATATATATAAAAAAATACATAATTTTACATACAAATTTATTTCCAAGTTTAGAGTAGCAGGAGAAGAGTGGGGAGAATTGGTGGAGAATAGAGGCAGGAAGGGTGTAAGCATTACTTACCAAAAGAGAGAAAGATTAAAATCGTGCTGGAAATACCAAAACTCCTGCAGGTGTTTGAGGGCTGGGGAATATAAATCTCAATGCCTTCCTTGTGCATCATTGTATATTGAGTGTGTGTGTGTGTGTATGTGTGTGTGAGTGTGTGTGTATGATTCATTTGGGCAGTAGCACAGGAAGACTTAGTAGCAATTAGAAGCCAGCTCTGTGGGAGAAGAAGGAATTAGGATAAAGTCCAGATTTCTCACCAGAAACTAGGTGAATGGTGATGAAACCAAACACTAGGAAGAGTGAGTGATTGAAAAAAAAAAGTGCTCAATTGTCCATAGAATAATTTACAAAGGAGATAAAATGATGTTCTTTCAATAAGGAACAAAGGTATCACCACACCCATGGAATAAGAAAGATATAAGTAGAATGTAGTTAAACCTACAACCAAAATTCATATTTGCTTTGTGACCCTTCAAAAGACAGCAAGCATGACCTCAAATGGGATGAGTGAAGCTCAAGGTGGAGTAAGACTCAAAGACAGGGTGAGGGGTGGAGTGAGGCCCAGGTCCTGAGGATGGACTCGGGGTCAGGGAACAGGTGCAGCACATATTGTTTGGTAGTTTTTCAAGTGCTTTTACATTCGGACTAAGTCATTTATACGGCTGCATCCAGTGGACCCATCAAAATGTTCTGCTTCCTTCCCAAGTCACCGCCCATCCCTTCTCTGAATGTTCCCCCCTTGCCAGTCTTCCAAGCCTATCCACTATTTTCCTAAGACACTACACCCTTACATGCCTCCATAATTTCTCTTGCTCATATCTCTGTCTTAAATGCCTTTCTCCTTCCTCCAGGACCTGGAAAATTTAAACTTATTCTTCAAGATTCATTCATTTTGAGTCTGTAACCAGCACCTTTTAACTGGTTTTGGATACCATGTAGGGACGGAGATGCATAAAACACAATCTCTGCCCTCGAAAAGTCTATGTCAAAGCAGAGAGGGCAAACAATGCATTGATAATTATAATAAACAGAGTACTACTGTAATTAGAATCAGGTAGCAAGTGGTATGGGAAAACAGCAGAGGAAAATAAACTGCCCAGCTGGGTCGGGGTGAGGATCACAAAAAAAGCTTTAACAGTTCAAATGGCACTTGCCTCAGAAAGCCTTCCCAGCTCTCCCAAGAAATTAACTGCTCTTTCCTCTCTAATCTCATGGAACTTTGTTTTGTAATTGTAAAGAATGTAGCACAGTGTACCATGTTAGATATTTAACTGAACTTCTCAAGGTCATAGTCCTTCACTGAAATTCTGTGTTTAGTCCATAGTATGTGTTCAATAAATGTTTGTTGGATGGATAGATGGATGGATGCATGGATGGATGCATGGATGGATGGATCCATGGATGGATGGGCAGGAGGGTGGATGTATGGAGACTGATTGTTAATGTTTTAACACTTTCTGTGACAAGGAACTCATTGAACAATTTTCTGTGAAGTCTATAGACCTGAATTAATGAGATTCTCTCACTATTGGAAGTACCCTCTAAAAGCAGAAAAAGTAACTATCTTGGATGTTGTCTAATTCTTTGAAGCCACTAATGTATCATTCAGACATTTAGCATTCTAAAATATATTCTTAATACTTCAGTACCACAATATTTGACAAGTAGACTTTATACTTGTCAGGGAGACATTATACACAAGCAGACTCAGCCATCAGCAAAGGTGTGATGTCGGTAAATTTTCTTCTCCTCCTCATTTAACAACCTCTCCAACTCCAGACCCTCAGAATTCCAAGGATTTAACTGGTTCTGTTATTTCAGCCACACTGAAATGTTGAGCTGGGTACAAGTTTCTCATTCCAGTAGTGTTTATGCCTTAGAGAAGGAGGGATGCCTTGGAAACAAAATTATTCAACCAGCAAATATTTTTCTGAGTACTTGTTACAGAAAAGTTTGTGCCAAGTGCTTCAGGGATTACAAAGAGGATAAAACATGTTCCAGTCCTCAAGGGGTTTATAGTCTAATTTAGGAGGAAGTCATAGACCGCGAAATCTTAAAATACAATACAAGAAAGAATATTCCTGATGATGTATTGGTACGTGGAGTGTCTCGGTCCCTAAGAAAAATACACAGAAACAAAAAGAACAAAACAGAGGTCTTCAAGTCTAAATTCCATCCAATTCTCTCTACAATATTCTCAGCAACTCTCTAGTCGAATACTTTCAGCAATAAGAAATCCACTACTTTAGAAGAGAATCTTCCCTGCTATAGATGAAAACGAAAATTCTGTTTGTAAACATATGTGTGTGTACACACTATATATATTTTTATATACACATACATGCGCATTTCTAGATGTCTTACATTGACCTGAAACCTGGCTTCCTGTAACTTCTTTTAATTCCAGAGAAGTACAGGTGAAATTCACTAGCCTTTTCAGCATAAAAAGAGATACATCTACCCTAGGATTTCTCTTCTCCATGCTAAACATCTCCAGTTCCTTCAATGATTCTTTGTCCAATATAGTTTCCAGCCCTTGCTATCTCAGTCATCCTCTTTAAAATACATTTAACTTGTCAGTGACCCTTTTACAATGTAGTACCACAAATATTATTCATATCTAACTACATTACTATTAATATACTATCTATACATTAAAAATGTAATATATGTATGATAATGTTAATATTAAATGTAAATTAATTTTGAGCTAATGTCTATATTTATCAAACTACCTGCTAGATATCACCACTTAGACATCTCTAACTTAATCTGTTCAAAACCAAGCTCTTGAGCTTCCTCTCACAGCCTTCCTCATCTAGTAAATGGTAACTCCTCCTTTTGCTTTCTTTGAAGCTCTTGCTCAGACCAAAAGCTTTCTTTCGTATCTCCTGTCCTAACAATCAGGTATCTTACTGGCTGTACCTTCAGATTACATCCGAAATCTTACCACTTCTTCCTACCTTCATCACTACCACCACTACTCAGATGGCCATCACCTTTTGCCTGGATTATTAAAGTAGCCTCCTGCCTAGGTTTGCTGCTTCCACTCTTCCTCCATTCTCTTACCACACTTATTCTCCACAAAGCAGCCAGAATGATGCTTTTAAAATGTAAGTCAGATCATATTACTCCTCTGCTCCAACTCTCTAATTATTCCCCATCTCGTTTAGAAAGCCCTTTATAAAGGCCTATGTGATCTGGCTACCTCCATGGCCTCCCACTACTCTGCTCTCATACTCTCTTCCTGCCACACCTGTCTCCTCGCTTTCCTCAAACACACCAAGCACACACCTGCTTTGGGGTTTCTGCACAAACTGTTCCCTCCGCATGGAAACTCTTCCCGGAGAGACTCACATAGCTCCCTCCTTCCGATCTCTGCTCAGATGCCACCTGATCACACTGTTTAAAATAGCAAATTCCACACCCACACCCAGTGCAACCTCTCTCTCCCTTACCTACCTGACTTTTCTCCATAGCACTGAACACCAACTGTCACACCATGTATTATTTATTTATTTATTATTGACTGTCTCCCCTACTAGACATAAACTCTGTACGGGCAGAGAGTCTGTCTGTTCTGTTTACTGATGTATGCTTGACATCTAAAGTGGTCCTTGGAAGACATTAGGCTCACATATTAAATGACTGAGAGAATAAATGAGTGAATGAACAAATATGTTCCCAACTAGTGAACGAATCTGTTCCCAATATGTCTATAGGGGTGAGATCTACAAAAACAATTCTATCAATTGCTCACACTTTTCTTTCCACCTAACAAACCACCATAATTTTACCTACCATCTTTCACTAATTTCTTCTCAGGATTTGGGCAAAGAGATTGGCTTAATTCAATTAGGAACCTTATGTCATGATTTCCTTAAATAGTGGAGCTGTCGATGCTATAATAAAATGGATCTCTTCAAGGCTTAAAAAAAGTCTACGAAGAACATTCTTATCTAATTTTGAATTTTAATGAATAGTTATAACGATGAGTAATTAATTTTGATATTTATAGAAAATGAAATGCATTTTTTTCCTTTATGAAAATCTAGCACTTTAGGAACAACAAATTCTTGGAGAAAAAATTTTTGATGAGATCATTAAAGTTGGAAACATTGTACCTACATAGCCATAACAGGCATAGCAAATGAATGGGCACCAAATGGCATCTTTCTCCCTGTGCCCAACTCTATCTGAGCATGTCAATTTCTCTGATATGTATGAAACTGCCAGAGAGGAGTATCAGGGAGAGTTAAGCACAAGTTTCCCAGTAGCTAAGGCACAAAGAAAACCACACAGTATGTCTATGTTACAAGCAAAGAGAAGCTAATGTACTAAATCCAGAAGAAATTTATCATGTAATTTTTCATAATAGATTTCAGGTGACGTAAGGCACAACATCCTCAGCAACAATATTTGCAAAAAATGCAAAATCATTGTTCCAATGGACAATTCCTGTATTGATTCTGATAAAGGCTCAAAGCATAATACTAAATTTTTAACTCAGTGAGAGCATTTTTATCAGGAACAGAGGTAATCCAGTACAGATATGTTGCTTCCTGATACAATCACAAATTTCTTGAATAGAGATTAGAGAAGAAAAATGGAAAGAGAGAGTCCATTAAATTGTCTCTCTCTGATATTATATGTCTTAGGTGAGCCTTTGTCAAGCACATGGTTACGAGTCACTTCAGGAATGAATTCGCTGACAAGTGGTCTGAAGTGCCAATAGTCTATGCTGTTGATTATCCATAAGCTTTAAACACCGGATGTGCAGGAAGTGAAGCTGACATTCTGTTGTCAAATTTTTAAGAACCTGACTTGTATTCTTGCCATTCTATTTCTGCACAAAGATAAGCTGCAGGGGTTCCTGCAGGTGATTCAGTATTTCCTCCAAAATGGAGTTTGAATCCACTCACATACTTAGACAAACGCTCTTTTGAGGATCCTGAATTTTTTGCTATATTACAGAAGATGATTTGGTCTGAGACCTTTCTTAGGGCAGGTATACCAGGCAACATTTTCAATTATTTTTTAAAATACAAACAACAAAACAAAACACCCTCAACCAGCCTGGGCAACATGGTGAGACCCATCTCTACAAAAAAAATTAAATGTAGCCAGGCATGGTGGTACATGCCTGTAGCCCCAGCTACTTGGGAGGCTGAAAGAAGTAGGAGTACTCAAGCCCAGGAGGTCGAGGCTGCAGTGAACCATGATCAATGTACTCCGGCTGAGCAACAAAATGAGAACCGTCTCAAAAAAAGAACCACCCTGATTATGACCCCAGCTGAAGTAATACCTGGTATGCCTGTCAGAATGAGTTAGCTGGGGCGAAAAAAAATGCTTCTATGGACCAGAATGAGTTGACTTCTTGGTTAAGGTTACCTGATATTATCAACTTAAATGTTGGAGAGCATTTGCCAAAAGCAGCAATTTTACTCTGATATAGTTGATGCTAAGCTACTCTAACAATAATTAGTCAGCAGGTTCAGCTGCTCCTTTTATAGTATTGTTTATTACAAAACATTATAAAAACATTAGCAAAATTCAAAATAAAATAAAGAAAATCCACCCAAAATTCTGCCATCCTACAAACCAAACTGTTTACATTTTTTCATGCTCCCTTTCAGTCCCTGTCCATATGCAGACAGAATTTTTATAGTTGCAATCATAGCACAGATACAATTTTGTATTCAGGTTTGTCTCAATTAGAGTTTTTAAAGCATTTTTACACTCTACACGCTTTACCCCATCGTCCTTAGTGACCTTCCATGGAATCCAAAGTGGTGAGGAAGGTTTATAAAGAATAATAATCAACATAACTAGAAAGCAGGGTTATTTTTAAATTCCCTCTTTAAGGGACAGGGTCTCTAGATTTAAATTTGTGTGGGAAGGATTTCTCTCACCCTTTGCTCCCCTAACTGAAACCTTTATGAAAATAGTCAATTTCCCCACCATCAGGCATGTTTCTGTTATCTTAAGAAAGAGTCTTTGCAGGTATTTCCACTTTACCTGGTTTGTTTTGAAGGCCTGCTTAGTATTTAGGACATAAGCATATAGAGACATCTTTTCCTCCATCTGCTATAAAAGATTTGTATAACTTGGAATTTACAAAGTGTGGATACTAGATGCCGAATCCATATGATTGCGAAGTGGCATGCTCAGCTGTCAAAATGTTGGGTACCTGGATGCATCATTTTACATTTTAGTTTGGACTTCTTTAGTCACTGGCTTCCATACCAGACTGCACAGCAGACTCCTCTGGAGGGGAGCTGGTAAAAAAAACACAGATCCCAGGACCCATCCTTGGCCTTGTGAAGCAGAATCTCTGGGGTTCATCTAGAGACTAATGTTTGGTAACCATGGTACATCACAAAATGTCAGAGGTCTCTCCTTCTTCATAATAGCTCTGATTTGTATGGGTTGTGGATTTTTACAGGGAGGGAAGGGGAAAGGATTGGAGAAGGGACAGTAACACGGAAGAAGCAAGTGGCCTATATAAACTTTGTTGAAAATTTTTTGAGCTAGGTAGGCCTGAAACGTAAATCACCTGTTCCAATAATCCTGGCAAGCCTCATGAAGTCAATAAGCTCCTATGTCTCAATAAGCCGACCAACCTAGCCTCAGTCCTCTATACACAACCCTGGAAACCCAAGGGGCCATGGCCACAAAGGAAGAGGATGTCTGATGGTGATAATGTTGGAGTAGTATGTATCAAAAAAACTTTTTAATCGTAAAGCTTTGACTCTTGAAAGCTTTCACTTTTAATTCTTATTAAAAGTGATGCTCTTAAAATGTTCTATATTTGGATTTTTACAAGCATGGATTCATGTATAAATTGGGTAATTTTTTTAAAAAATTGAAGAGTGGGTTTTACCCTTATGTGTATAAGGGTATTGCCATTTTGGGTCCGATAATTCTTTGTTGTGTGGACTGTCCTGTGCACTGTAGGATGTTTAGCAGCATCCTTGGCCTCTGCCCACTACATACTAATAGTATTCTCTTCTTCCAGTTATGTCAAACAAAAACAATTGCCATTTTGAAGTGTCAGAAGTTTTTTGTTTGGGGGTTTTGTCCTTTTGGTTGACGTAACTGGAAGAAGAGAATACCATTGGTATCTGGTGGGCAGAGGCCAAGGATGCTGCTAAACATCCTATGATGCACAAGACAGTCCACACAACAAAGAATTACCAGACCCAAAAGGGCAATACTGTCAAGGCTGAGGCACCCCACTGCAACATGAAACAGTGAGCAGCAGATAGGAGCTAACCTGATGAACCTGGGAGGCTCGTAAAAGCCAAATCATGGGAGGCCTTGGATTTTATACCAAGAAGCTTGGACTTTTTTTTACTGTGGATGATGAAGAGCCACAGAAAGGAAATTACATGATAAAATTTGGGTTTTAAAGATACATTTTCACTCTGACGGTACTCTGAAGGGTACATCAGAGGAGGCCATGACTGGAGGCAGAAAAAGCCCTTGGGATACTGTTATAAAAGCCCAAAAGAAATGTGAGGGCCTAAGCTAAAATAGTACAAGAAGAGATCAAGGGAGAGAACAAAGTCAATACATATTTAGCATGTAAAAGTCAGCAGGTGTTGGCAATTGCCTGGCTATGGGAAGGGCAGGGAGGATTGCAAGATAACTCCCAGGTTTCTCTCTCAGATTATTGGATAGATGATGGTGGGAGTTACTGAATACAGGAAGCGATGTATGGAAAAAACATAACGTATCTAGATAACAGTGCACAAAGGTCTTAGCTATTCTTCGGGGGAGATAAGATAGGTAAGAGAATTCGCTCATTCAACAAACATTTTAATAGCAATTGTCAGCAGGGAATTGTTTACACTTAAAGCTAGTGAGCTCCATATGCAAGCAAACTATTAGACTGAGACTTCACCTTTCAATTTAAGAAGAAATTTGGTATTATTTTGAGGGGGGTATCCAAGAGCCTTAATGGTTCTATAATTTCAGGAGATGGAGGGTTTCCCTTTTTGAATCTGGAGTCAACCACACTTAGAGTTCATCTTGAGAGAAACATACCTGTGGCATTAATTAAGGTAAATAGGTTGGCAAGGACTTCAGCCAACCACTCAAGCAAAATTAAAATATTCTGGCAACAGAGATTTTCTTCTGGAGCTCTTGTCAGCCTTGAATGATTGGATTTTTGGGGGAGAAGTTGATGAAAATATTGGGTTCCAGCTATGGAGACTACTGGAAACAACAAAATGCAGAGGAGTAGAAATCGAGATAATTTGTTTAGTAATCAATCCATACATGTGATTCTGAATTTCCATGTACTGAACAGATACCAAGGAAGATAAGTCCCCAAATCTGCACTGTTAGTGTCCCTGCAGTGGAGCCCAAAACATACCAGGATCTTTTGATGCAATTTAATTTTTGGAAAGGATATGCTGTTTTTAAACAATTACAACTTAATGAGACTTTAGATGACTTGAGCTCAATTACACTTGAGGTGATAGCTTGATAATACGGCCTGTAATTTTTTTAACTTTTTATTTTTTGACTTCTGATCTCTTTTATGAACAAGAAATAAAAGAGGTAG
Source organism: Papio anubis (assembly GCF_008728515.1). Classification (NCBI taxonomy): domain Eukaryota; kingdom Metazoa; phylum Chordata; class Mammalia; order Primates; family Cercopithecidae; genus Papio; species Papio anubis. Next base: position 68,954,695 of record NC_044988.1, read on the forward strand.
TTCTTGAATAGTCCCATGACATAGTAGTGTAACTACAATTTGTTAATATTACAAATAGTTATTAGCCAGCCTTCCAAAGTAAAATATGTGTTATACGTTCCTTTATTTTTTTTTTTTTTGACTCTTATCCTGTTAGTAGGCTAAATACGCTCTTTGTATGTCATAAATTTATTTGTTCATTTCACTTTAACCTTATCTCTAAAATCTCACTGATTGAGTAATGTATAGGGACAGACATAAGGACCATTTTGAAAGTTCAGATTAAGTTTAAGGGGAAAATATTTACTTTCAACCAGTCTAAAATGTCCAACTTAAGGAGGTAGATAAGCTCCGAAGAGCTAATTCTTCAATCATCAATAATGCTGCCTCTGGTTGGAAATGTAAGTGAAAGGCCATAGATTTATCCCGCAGCCTGCCATTTACCATTATTGGACTATGATTATAAATGAGTTTGACCAGATATTTTCCTCATTGATTCAGACAGTTATTCCTGGAAAAGTGCCTTAAAAGGAAGAATCTGACAATTGCAGGTTTCTGATGGATGTAGCTCTGGTGGAACCGCTGCCAATCCAGGCATTCAAGTCCCCTGAAATTATGTCAGCTAATGAATACTTAGAAAACATAAAGTTCAGAAGGCTGTCAAATTATCGTACAATTTGAAGGATCAGTATGCATGTGGTAGGAAAAATGTATATGTTAAAGCCCAGATCAGCTTTGCCAAGAGCTGGATTCATCTATAAATTCTATAAAGTCTATAGATGTGATTTGTATTCACTCAGGAAGTGCCACCTGTGTGCAGGCCAACATGTGAGAGGTTTTCACAATGTATTTCCATTAATCTATAATATAAACAGTCCTTTTAAATAGTTGTTGTAGTCTCTCCTTTAGAGAGGAAGAACAGCAAGAGTCCAGAGTCATCTTTCTAATAATTGTTAGAGACCAGATTTAATCCATTACAATAAATCTATCTTTTTGTCATTATACTGTTCTATCTCCTACAACTCCAGTTTCAGGAAATCAAGCTTAGCAGGTCAATCTGAGTTCACTATTTTCCTTCTCAATTTGGCTCCTTCTATTGAAAACCTACAAACCCTTGGTCTTCTCCCCTCATGACCAAGCAATTGTCAAATCCTATCAATCGTACCCTCAAAACCCTTGCCAGTGTGATGTGTGGTCCAGCATCATTGGTATCGCCTGCATCTTCTTATAAAGCCAGCATCTCAGGCCCTACCCAGACCTACTGAACCTAAATCTGCATTTTCACAAGATCCTTAGGTGATTATGGGTACATGGAAGGTTGAAAAGCACATCTCTAGTCTAAGCCCTTTCAGTCGCTGCTGCCACAATTATTCATCAGGCTCCCAATGTCTCTGAACAGAAGTGTTTACTAATTTCCTAACTAGTCTGCCCCACTTTTATTCTTTCCTCAATCCTTCACCATCCAATTCCTATTCGTAAAATTCCCATTTATAAACCACCAACAGATCAATTCCTCGAAAGAAAAGATTAAGCCACTCTCTGCAACCCCCAACCCCATCCCACCACCCACCCCACTCCTCACACCCATCTCAAAACCCTCCACTGGCTCCTCAGTGCCTATGGAAAAAAAAATCATAATAGTTAACAAGTACATACTTTATGCCACATATTTTATAAGCACCTCATTTACTCCTCACATCAACCTTATGAAATTAGTACCATTATTATCTTCATTTTATTTTTATTTTATTTTATTGGAGACAGGGTCTTGCCTTCTTGCCCAGGCTGGAGTGCAGTGTCACGATCCCAGCTCACTGCAGCCTTGACTTCCGAGGCTCACGCAATCCTCCCACCTCAGCCTCTCAAGTAGCTGGGACTACAGGCACGTGCCACCATGCCTGGCTAATTTTTATATTTTTTATATAGATGGAGTTTCATCATGTTGCCAAGCTTGTCTTGAATTCCTGGCTCAAGCAATCTTCCTGCCTCTCTCGGCGTCCCAAAGTACTGGGATTACAGGTGTGAGCCACCCTGCACAGCCTCCATTTTAAAGATGAGAAAACTGAAACTGGAGGAGGTTAAATAAGTTGTCTAAGGTTCTTTAGGCAGTAAATGCTGGAACCAGGATTAAGTCTCCAGCAAACTCTTTGTGGGGGCAGGGATGGAGGAGGGGGCAGGAGGCTGATCTCCATATTTACATGAAAAAGGAAGAGGAGGTCTTAGTCAAAGCCCCCACCCCACTTTTTGCCAGGAATTTTGCTAAGCAATTCCACTTGAGTATACCATTTTCGTCTTACACCAAGCCTGCAGCAACGTTTTGATGTTACCGCTCCCATTTTCATAGATAAAACTAAGACTTAGAGAAAACTGAACCAAAGTTCAGTTAACTTCAAGACAATATACTTTCTACTGTATAGCCCTACTGTTCCTCCCACTTAGGAAGTGCCTGCTTCATCTCTGAATGCCCTAATTTTACTATCTTTTAAGACCAGTACAAGTCTAATGCACAAAATTTTACCTTTTCCTCCAATTTAGAAGTAATCTTTCCCACCTCTGAAATATTCATAGCTCTTGCCCCCATTTTTCTTTTGGCACTACTTTATATTTTTGTAGCTACTTTTACATATGTACACATATGTACATCTATGAAAAATTTTGGAATACTGGATCCTATTTCCTCTCAGTAACAGTGGTTATTGTTCTTGACTTTTTAGAAATTTTAAAAAAATTATTCTAAAAAGAAAAGTAAAATTAGAGCCATCATATTAAGAAAATGTAATATGAACTCATGAACAGAAAAAAGCAGAAGTGTAATTGAGAGTTGAAGAATTATCCTTGATAAGAAAGAATCTGAGAAACAATAAAAACTAACATTTACTATTTAAATTTTTCCCACAAAATCAAGCAAAACCCTGTTATAAGTTGATTTCCATGCACGATGCTTTCTGAGTTTTCTACTAGTTCATCAGTTATTTTCTGTCACTTTATTTACGTATTTCATTCTATTTTATTTTTCCTGACAACCATTATCTATTATAAACATTCCTTTTAGATGGCTCCATTCTGATAATAGTTCCAAAATTACCTTGATATAAGTCCAGTCTTTTTTACTACCTGGCATATACCATCCCCACAAATAGCCCACTTTATATTAAATGGAAAATACAGGGAGAGAAGAAGACTTGGCTTAAATATCCTTTTGAGGACTCCTATTGTGATAATTTCTGTAACATTAATAACCCTCTGGCACATGTGTTTAGATGTGTAACAGCAGCATTATTTCTCCAAGGCATATGTTTACATATTATATTATCAACCAAATAATAAAATATATACTTTTTGCTTTCATCATCTATGAATTACTAGTAATCCCAGTAAAGAGCTTTATATTCTATAACTGAAAACAATCTTATAATTCAATAAATATTGTCTTATTGGCCTCAACCAAAAAGGCTTTCATTTCCTCTTTCATTGATGCTGACTCCCACATCTAAATAAAGGTCAGATTATTCCAGTAATTCTTTTCTTGTTTAAATGTGCTTCAAAAAAGCAGAGTTCTGGAGTATATTTCCAAAAGCATTTTAAGATTCACTTTAAGAGGGGGATATGGGATGCAGCTTTCAACCTGAATCCTTTCTAGATAGGGCATCTCACACTGGTTTCCACGGAATTCCCTTTAGGACAAAATATAATATCTTTATTTTAAGTCAAAGGAGTACCCAAAAAGCCAAAACCAAACTTTAGATATATTACAGGGTTTGCTTGTTTTTTGTTTGTTTGTTTGTTTTCTATTTTGTTCCAAAGAGAATTGGAATTAAGTAGAAATATACATATAGCACTGTAAACTCAAAAGGGCCTTGGAGTTTATATAATTTAACAATACTAGAATATACATCTCATGAGGGGAAGCACCTTCACTCTTTTGTTCACTGTAGATTTTCCAGCACATGGCATAGTCTCTAGCATACAATATGTGCCTAATAAATTCTTGCTGAATAAATAAATAAACTCCCCTAATTGCATCCCACAGATGCAAAAACTGCAAGCCAAAGTAGTTGAATTGTCAGAGGTGTGTAAACCAGAACAACTCCATCTTGAACAGGAACTGGGTAAAATAAGTCTGAAACCTACTGGGCTGCATTCCCAGATGGTTAAGGCATTCTAAGTCACAGGATGAGACAGATCAGCACAAGATACAGGTCATAAAGACCTTACTGATGAAACAGGTTGCAGTAAAGAAGCCCGGCCAAAACACACCAAAACCAATATGGCCACGAGAGTGACCTACGGTCATCCTCACTGCTACATTCGCACCAGCGCCATGACAGTTTACAAATGCCACAGCAATGTCAGAAAGTTACCCTATATGATCTAAAACGGGGAGGCATGAATAATCCACCCCTTGTTTAGCGTATCATCAAGAAATAACCATAAAAATGGGCCACCAGCAGCCCTTGGGGCTGCTCTCTCTATGGAGTAGCCATTCTTTTATTGTTTTACTTTCCTAATAAACTTGCTTTCACTTTACTCTGTGGACTCGCCCTGAATTCTTTCTTGAGCAAGATCCAAGAACCCTCTCTAGGGGTCTGGATTGGGACCCCTTTCCTGTAACAGAATGACCTAACCAAACCATGCAGTGACTTTGTAGCCATCCTGGCACTAGAACTTCAGTCTACTATCTCTTACTTGGTGTCATTTCTGCTGATTTCAACATAAGCAAATGCAGGTGTTGGGGTGGGAAGAGGAGTGAATGAAAAGGGAAAATAGGATAGAAACCTGGAGACTGTTTTCAAACAACCCATCAGAAATCACATAACAAAAAAAAAAAAGTTGTATATAAGATTGAGAAGGGAGTACCTCAAAAAAAATTTTTTTAAGTAAAAACTCTTCTAAGAATAAACAAAAACTTCACCTGTTTGATGCCCAAAACAACAATTACAGGAGGAAAAAAATCAGTTTTTAATAATAGAAAATTAGCCCATATAAGGAAAACAATGAGGTCCACAAAACATAGCAGGTTAGTCATAAATTGAAAACTAGACCAAATATCATTTGAGAAATACTTTGAAAAGGACCCCAAAAGCAATAAATCACTTTTTACAGCACATTTTTTAAAAACAAAGTGGGCCAAAGAATCTGAATAACAATTAAATGATAAGGATCTACAAGAGGTACGTTCAGGGAGATCAGACAGCAAATTGGGTAAATTAATAATTTCTGTTGGTCTTCATGGGGAAAAAAATTACTACAGGGGCGATTCATGCATCATGAGTTTCTTTTGAAACATACAAGTCAGGCCTTCTATATTAAGTAATGGTAAATGCCCATGAGTAAGCAGGAAAGAGGCAAAGAGGTTTTAATGTGTGTAAAGCACATATTTATGCAATTGAGGGAAAAAATATCCTCAAGTTCATATTAAGACACTGTGCCAATGCAAGGAAAGGACATAGATATTCCGTGAAGGACACTGTCTCAACATACTACAGCCAAAAAAAAAAAAAAAAAAAAATCAACTAAAATGCTACTAAGTAGCATCAAGTAGAATATTGAAAAACAGGCAGAAATATTGCCTTCTTCTATTTAAAACTGTGGTTGATCCATGCTGGAAGAAAACATACACTTCTGACTACTGATGTTAAGTATAATATAATAGAACTGGACTAGACATGGGAAAAAGAGAAAAAAAAAGGAAGGCCTAAAATAGCCAAGGAGATTATGGAACTCAAGACACAGTTTATGTGCTTGAAAGTTGTGCTTGAGCTAGAAGTTACACAATCCCTCTAGGCAGCCCATTTCAGTATGTGAAGATGGCTACCATTTTACTAAGTACTTAATCACGGACCAAGCATTGTGCTAATCACTTTATATTCATTATCTCATTTAAACTTTAAAATAATATGAGGATGTAGGTATTATTATCACCCCTTTACAGATAAAGACACTGCGGCTGTAGATAGGTTAAGTAGTTTGTCCTCTTTCACAAAGCAACTAAAAGCCTGAATATGACTTAATGCTAACAAAACTTCTAGGTAAAGATTTTATACATGTTACACTGCCTTCCCCACCCTCACACCTACCCATTAATTGGACTCTTTGCTTTCCCACCATCCCTTGAGCGAGGCTAAATTGGTTTGTCTGCATCTTACCATGATATAACAAATTAAACAACTATAATTCTAAATATGTGCAAGAGGGACTGTTTTATTCAACTTTGTGTCCCCAAAGCCTAGCCATTCCCTAGCACAAGGTGAATGTTCAAACGTTCAATAGACATGAATTGAATAAATACAATGCATACTGTAGAACACAGTAAACTTGTGAAAAGGAACACAGTTGCTTGTGGCTGGATACATGGAGCCTGTACTTTAAAAATTGAATTTCAAGGACTGCCACAGACAAAGGTTAGATTTTCTACAATCAACACATTTCCTGTGACATAAAGGAATGGTCAGTGTAGTACTAGTAGGTATAGAACAGGATCAGTGGATCACAGAAAACCAGTGTATTAAGGAGGGTTCCATGTGACATATAATAGTGACCAACTCTGGCTAATTACTGAGAAAAATGAATTCATTGAAAGCTACTGGATAATTCAGAATCAACACACAGGCTGACGAACCAGGCTCAAAATATAAGCAGGAAAATACAGGTAACCAGAACCCCTGGAAAGGCCACATGCCAAGGCCACATGCCAGGAATGCACGGTTAGGTGCTGAGCTGTCACCACTGAACTTTGGGTGCCACCCCGACACTGCCACCACCTGCGACTTGGGGAATCCTGCTAAAACTGCTGACACAACCACCTGTGGATGCTGGATGCCACAGCTACCACCATCACCTTAAGAAAGTCTGAACCGTCCCTGCTTCTTTAGGTTAACTCACAGAGGATTTAAATTCTTGGGCAGGAGAATCTGTGGCTGAGGTTAGCAAACCTAAACTTAAGCTGTGAGGGAGAACAAACGCCTGATTTTTTTTGCTCTGTAATGAGGTGGGCCCTGCTTCTCCCCAAGATGCACCCAAGATTCCCCAGAAATAGAAAGTGAATGCAGATGCTAGGAGATCACAATAGAAAGATATGTATTTATTACAAAATCATGATCTAAGGAAAAGATCTAGAACTAGATTAGGATTGGCCTCCCAGTGAAGGAAGACTCCAAAAATCTAGTATGGGAAGCTACACCTCCAGATTTAGTCTGTTTAGCAGGAGGGATGCATTACTGGAAAAGGTAGGATGCACCGAATCAGTACTGTAGAAGGAGATTACCACAGGGGTCCCAGGAAGGTATATTTCCTACATTGCAAATTGGCGATTATAGTTTCATTCCCTTCAGAGGCCCTGAAGTTATGACATGCCTATGGACATTATTTTTTACCACACTGTTAAGAGGTTTATCGATTACTTCCTCCCAGGCTGCAATAATTGATGCATCAAATGCCCTTCATAACAGTGATCAGGTGGGCGGAGCAAGATGGCCAAATAGGAACAGCTCCAGTCTCCAGCTCCCAGCGCCAGCGACACAGAAGACCGGTGATTTCTGCATTTTCAACTGAGGTACCAGGTTCATCTCACTAGGGAGTGCCGGACAATTGGTGCTGGTCAGCTGCTGCAGCCAGACCAGCAAGAGCTGAAGCAGGGCGAGGCATCGCCTCACCTAGGAAGCGCAAGGGGGAAGAGAATCCCTTTTCCTAGCCAGGGGAACTGAGACACACAACACCTGGAAAATCGGGTAACTCCCACCCCAATACTGCGCTTTACCAAGGGTCTTAGCAAACGGCACAGCAGGAGATTATATCCCACACCTGGCTGGGAGGGTCCCACACACACAGAGCCTCCCTCATTGCTAGCACAGCAATCTGCAATCTAACAGCAAGGCAGCAGTGAGGCTGGGGGAGGGGTGCCCACCATTGCTGAGGCTTAAGTAGGTAAACAAAGCCACTGGGAAGCTTGAACTGGGTGGAGCAAACAGTAGCTCAAGGAGGCCTGCCTTTCTCTGTAGACTCCACCTCTGGGGACAGGGCACAGCTAAACAAACAAAAAAAAAAACCAGCAGAAACCTCTGCAGACGCAAATGACCCTGTCTGACAGCTTTGAAGAGAGCAGTGGATCTCCCAACACGGAGGTTGAGATCTGAGAACGGACACACTGCCTGCTAAAGTGGGTCCCTGACCCCTGAGTAGCCTAACTGGGAGACATCCCCCACTAGAGGCAGACCGACACCCCACACCTCACACAGCGGGGTATACCCCTGACACGAAGCTTCCAAAGCAAGAATCAGACAGGTACATGCGCTGTTCAGAAATATTCTATCTTCTGCAGCCTCTGTCGCCGATTCCCAGGCAAACAGGGTCTGGAGTGGACCTCAAGCAATCTCCAACAGACCTACAGCTGAGGGTCCTGACTGTTGGAAGGAAAACTAACAAACAGGAAGGACACCCACACCAAAACCCCATCAGTACATCACCATCATCAAAGACCAAAGGCAGATAAAACCACAAAGATGGGGAAAAAGCAGGGCAGAAAAGCTGGAAATTCAAAAAATAAGAGCGCATCTCCCCCTCCAAAGGAACGCAGCTCATTGCCAGCAACGGATCAAAGCTGGATGGAGAATGACTTTGATGAGTTGAGAGAAGAAGGCTTCAGTCCATCAAACTTCTCAGAGCTAAAGGAGGAACTACGTACCCTGCGCAAAGAAACTAAAAATCTTGAAAAAAGAATGGAAGAATGGATAACTAGAATAATCAATGCAGAGAAGGCCATAAACGAACTGACAGAGATAAAAACCATGACACAAGAAATACGTGACAAATGCACAAGCTTCAGTAACCAACTCGATCAACTGGAAGAAAGAGTATCAGTGACTGAGGATCAAATGAATGAAATGAAGTGAGAAGAGAAGTGTAAAGAAAAAAGAGGAAAAAGAAATGAACAAAGCCTTCAAGAAGTATGGGATTATGTTAAAAGACCAAATCTATGTCTGATTGGGGTGCCTGAAAGTGAGGGGGAAAATGGAACCAAGTTGGAAAACACTCTTCAGGATATCATCCAGGAGAATTTCCCCAACCTAGTAAGGCAGGCCAACATTCAAATTCAGGAAATACAGAGAACGCCACAAAGATACTCCTCGAGAAGTGCAACTCCAAGACACATAATTGTCAGATTCACCAAAGTTGAAATGAAGGAAAAACTGTTAAGGGCAGCCAGAAAGAAAGGTCGGGTTACCCACAAACGGAAGCCCATCAGATTAACAGCAGATCTCTCGGCAGAAACTCTACAAGCCAGAAGAGAGTGGGGGCCAATATTCAACATTCTGAAAGCAAAGAATTTTAAACCCAGAATTTCATATCCAGCCAAACTAAGTTTCATAATTGAAGGAGAAATAAAATCCTTTACAGACAAGCAAATGCTTAGAGATTTTGTCACCACCAGGCCTGCCTTACAAGAGACCCTGAAGGAAGCACTAAACATGGAAAGGAACAACCGGTACCAGCCATTGCAAAAACATGCCAAAATGTAAAGAATGTCGATGCTAGGAAGAAACTGCATCAACCAATGAGCAAAATAACCAGTTAATATCAAAATGACAGGATCAAGTGCACACATAGCAATATTAACCTTAAATCTAAATGGACTAAAAGATCCAATTAAAAGACACGGACTGGCAAATTGGATAAAGAGTCAAGACCCATCAGTTTGCTGTATTCAGGAGACCCCATCTCACATGCAGAGACACACATAGGCTCAAAATTAAGGGATTGAGGAAGATCTACCAAGCAAATGGAGAGCAAAATAAAGCAGGGGTTGCAATACTAGTCTCTGATAAAACAGACTTTAAACCATCAAAGATCAAAAGAGACAAAGAAAGCCATTACATAATGGTAAAGGGATCAATTCAACAGGAAGAGCTAACTATCCTAAATATATATGCACCCAATACAGCAGCACCCAGATTCATAAAGCAAGTCCTTAGAGACTTACAAAGAGACTTAGACTCCCATACAATAATAATGGGAGACTTCAACACCCCACTGTCAACATTAGACAGATCAACGAGACAGAAAGTTAACAAGGATATCCAGGAATTGAACTCATCTCTGCACCAAGCGGACCTAATAGACATCTACAGAACTCTCCACCCCAAATCAACAGAATATACATTCTTCTCAGCACCACATCACACTTATTCCAAAATTGACCACATAATTGGAAGTAAAGCACTCCTCAGCAAATGTACAAGAACAGAAATTATAACAAACTGTCTCTCAGACCACAGTGCAATCAAACTAGAACTCAGGACTAAGAAACTCAATCAAAACCACTCAACTACATGGAAACTGAACAACCTGCTCCTGAATGACTACTGGGTACATAACAAAATGAAGGCAGATAAAGATGTTCTTTGAAACCAATGAGAACAAAGATACAACATACCAGAATCTCTGGGACACATTTAAAGCAATGTGTAGAGGGAAATTTATAGCACTAAATGCCCACAAGAGAAAGCAGGAAAGATCTAAAATTGACACTCTAACATCACAATTAAAAGAACTAGAGAAGCAAGAGCAAACACATTCAAAAGCTAGCAGAAGGCAAGAAATAACTAAGATCAGAGCAGAACTGAAGGAGATAGAGACACAAAAAACCCTCCAAAAAATCAATGAATCCAGGAGTTGGTTTTTTGAAAAGATCAACAAAATTGACAGACCGCTAGCAAGACTAATAAAGAAGAAAAGAGAGAAGAATCAAATAGACGCAATAAAAAATGATAAAGGGGATATCACTACCAACCCCACAGAAATACAAACTACCATCAGAGAATACTATAAACACCTCTATGCAAATAAACTAGAAAATCTAGAAGAAATGGATAATTTCCTGGACACTTACACTCTCCCAACACTAAACCAGGAAGAAGTTGAATCCCTGAATAGACCAACAGCAGGCTCTGAAATTGAGGCAATCATTAATAGCCTACCAACCAAAAAAAAGTCCAGGACCAGATGGATTTACAGCTGAATTCTACCAGAAGTACAAGGAGGAGCTGGTACCATTGCTTCTGAAACTATTCCAATCAATAGAAAAAGAGGGAATCCTCCCTAACTCCTTTTATGAGGCCAACATCATCCTGATACCAAAGCCTGGCAGAGACACAACAAAAAAAGAGAATTTTAGACCAATATCCCTGATGAACATCGATGCAAAAATCCTCAATAAAATACTGGCAAACCGAATCCAGCAGCACATTAAAAAGCTTATCCACTATGATCAAGTGGGCTTCATCCCTGGGATGCAAGGCTGGTTCAACATACGCAAATCAATAAACGTAATCCAGTATATAAACAGAACCAAAGACAAAAACCACATGATTATCTCCATAGATGCAGAAAAGGCTTTTGACAAAATTCAACAGCCCTTCATGGTAAAAACTCTCAATAAATTCGGTATTGATAGAACATATCTCAAAATAATAAGAGCTATTTATGACAAACCCACAGCCAATATCATACTGAATGGGCAAAAACTGGAAGCATTCCCTTTGAAAACTGGCACAAGAAAGGGATGCCCTCTCTCACCACTCCTATTCAACATAGTGTTGGAAGTTCTGGCTAGGGCAATCAGGCAAGAGAAAGAAATATAGGGTATTCAGTTAGGAAAAGAAGTCATCAAATTGTCCCTGTTTGCAGATGACATGATTGTATATTTAGAAAACCCCATCATCTCAGCCCAAAATCTCCTTAAGCTGATAAGCAACTTCAGCAAAGTCTCGGGATACATAATTAATGTGCAAAACTCACAAGCATTCTTATACACCAGTAACAGACAAACAGAGAGCCAAACCACGAATGAACTTCCATTCACAATTGCTTCAAAGAGAATGAAATCCCTAGGAATCCAACTTACAAGGGATGTAAAGGACCTCTTCAAGGAGAACTACAAACCACTGCTCAGTGAAATAAAAGAGGACACAAACAAATGGAAGAACATACCATGCTCATGGATAGGAAGATTCAATATCATGAAAATGGCCATGCTACCCAAGGTAATTTATAGATTCAATGCCATCCCCATCAAGCTACCAATGAGTTTCTTCACAGAATTGGAAAAAACTGCTTTAAAGTTCATATGGAACCAAAAAAGAGCCCGCATTGCCAAGACAATCTTAAGTCAAAAGAACAAAGCTGGAGGCATCACGCTACCTGACTTCAAACTATACTACAAGGCTACAGTAACCAAAACAGCATGGTACTGGTACCAAAACAGAGATATAGACCAATGGAAAAGAACAGAGTCCTCAGAAATAATACCACACATATACAGCCATCTGATCTTTGACAAACCTGAGAAAAACAAGAAATGGGGAAAGGATTCCCTATTTAATAAATGGTGCTGGGAAAATTGGCTAGCCATAAGTAGAAAGCTGAAACTGGATCCTTTCCTTACTCCTTATGTGAAAATTAATTCAAGATGGATTAGAGACTTAAATGTTACACCTAATACCATAAAAACCCTAGAAGAAAACCTAGGTAATACCATTCAGGACATAGGCATGGGCAAGGACCTCATGTCTGAAACACCAAAAGCAATGGCAACAAAAGCCAAAATTGACAAATGGAATCTAATTAAACTAAAGAGCTTCTGCACAGCAAAAGAAACTACCATCAGAGTGACCAGGCAACCTACAGAATGGGAGAACATTTTTGCAATCTACTCATCTGACAAAGGGCTAATATCCAGAACCTACAAAGAACTCAAACAAATTTACAAGAAAAAAACAAACAACCCCATCAAAAAGTGAGCAAGGGATATGAACAGACATTTCTTAAAAGAAGGTATGCATACAGCCAACAGACACATGAAAAAATGTCCATCAGAGAAATGCAAATCAAAACCACAATGAGATACCGTCTCACACCAGTTAGAATGGCGATCATTAAAAAGTCAGGAAACAACAGGTGCTGGAGAGGATGTGGAGAAATAGGAACACTTTTACACTGTTGGTGGGATTGTAAACTAGTTCAACCATTATGGAAAACAGTATGGCGATTCCTCAAGGATCTAGAACTAGAAGTACCATATGACCCAGCCATCCCATTACTGGGTATATACCCAAAGGATTATAAATCATGCTGCTATAAAGACACATGCACACGTATGTTCATTGCCGCACTATTCACAATAGCAAAGACTTGGAGTCAACCCAAATGTCCATCAGTGACAGACTGGATTAAGAAAATGTGGCACATATACAGCATGGAATACTATGCAGCCATAAAAAAGGATGAGTTCGTGTCCTTTGTAGGGACATGGATGTAGCTGAAAACCATCATTCTCAGCAAACTATCGCAAGAACAGAAAACCAAACACCGCATGTTCTCACTCATAGGTGGGAACTGAACAATGAGATCACTTGGACTCAGGAAGGGGAACATCATACACCAGGGCCTATTACTGTGAGGGGGGAGGGGGGATTGCATTGGGAGTTATACCTGATGTAAAGGACGAGTTGATGGGTGCTGACGAGTTGATGGGTGCAGCACACCAACATGGCACAAGTATACATATGTAACAAACCTGCACATTATGCACATGTACCCTAGAACTTAAAGTATAATTATAATAAAAAATAAAAATAATAATTAAAAAAAAAGAAATTGAACCTAAAAAAAAAAAAAAAAAAAACCACAGTGATGAGGATGGAGCCAGGCGCCGTGGCCTGTAATCCCAGCACCTTGGGAAGTCAAGGTAGGATGATCGCTTGAGTTCAGGATTTCAAGCTAGTGAGACTTTGTCGCTACAAAAAATAATAATAATATAATTTAATTAGCTAATTAGCCATGCATGGTGGTGCATGCCTATAATCCCAGCTACTTGGAAGGCTGAGGCAGGACTATTGTTTGAGCCCAACAAGCCAAAGCTGAAGTGGGCTATGATCGTGCCACTACATTCCAGCCTGAGCAACAGAGAGAGGCCCTGTCTCAAAAAAAAAAAAAAAAGAAAAGAAAGAAAAGAAAAAAAAAAAAAGATTATGATGGTACAGATATTGAGTTCTTACTAAGTATCAGGAGCTGTGCTATGGGCTTTACATGTACTAAATTATTTTATTCTCACAATAACCCTATGATCACACTCATTTTATGGATGGAGAAAGTGAGGCAAAGAGGATACTTAACTTGCCAAAGGACACACAACAGTGCCCAGACTGGAACCAGAGAGTCGGCCTGCAGAACTATACTCTCCACTGCCTCTCTTTTGAGAGGATTTCCAGCAAGCCTTAATGGGCTGATGGCTTTTTTTTTTTTTTTCATTTATTTCCTTGATCAGATCACCCATTACAGAAAATCAGCATTTTACACATCCAGCCTAGTACATCTGTGGCTCCTCCAGCACTCCCACATGCACACCTTTATCAGCCCTTATATGGATCAAACCAGAGAAATGGGTGGCAAGTCCCATTCGCCACCTCTGGCTGTCTAAGCATTTGATGGATCTCAATCTGCTGCACTTACTGACGGACCCTGAGAAGTCTCTATATTACCATTGTCCTCAGCACTGTAATGTATGTTCATGCATATGTATTTTTGACATAAAAACATTTCTGAGATAATCATCACTATATCAAATCAGCACTGTCTGAGGCAGCCCTAAATGAAGTGTGCCTACATATTATTTGTAATTTATCATGTGGTAGTAATATAGTTATGTTTAAGCTGGTTGTTTAATGAAATGCATTCAGTAATATATAATCAATTCTCATTATACTTAATGTTCTTTTTTCCATTTTTGCTATTTTTAGAATATTTTATTATGAAAATTTTCATACATAGAGAAAAAGTTGAAAGAACTCTGTAGCGAACACCCATACACCTACCACGTGGATTTTTGCAATTAACATTTTGCCATATTTGCTTTTATCATGTACCTGTCCATCTATTCATCCTTCTATCCATCCATCAATCCATCTTATTTTCTAATGCATTTCAAAGTAACTTGCAATACCAGAACATTTCTCTCCAAATGCCTTGACATGCATATCATTAACTAGAGTTTAACATTTGTTTATAGTTCCTTTTTAAGGCAAAATGTACGTTTAGTGAAAAGCAAAAATATGAAATGCAATAGTTGATGAGTCTGACAAATGTGTATCTGTATGACCCAACCCCTATCAATTTATAGAACATTACATTCATCCCAGAAAGGTCCTTTGTGTTCCTTCCCAGCTGATCCCAGCCCACACTACCACGGAGACAACCACTGTTCTGATTATTTTCACCATAGATTAGCTTTGCTTGTTCTAGAACTTCATATAAGTAGAATCATAAAATATTTACTCTTTTGTACACTTTTTTCACTCACTATAGCTTTTGAGTTTGGGGTTTGTTTTTATGTTTTTTTCATGTTGTTACATGTATGAGTGATTTGTCATTTTTATTGCTAGGCAATATTTGTTGTTTGAATATCCCATACTTGTTTTATTCATGCTCTGATAGATGGACATCTGGGTTGTTTCCAGTTTTTATTTATTATGAATAAAGCTGTTATGAACATTTTTGCACAAGTGTTTTTTCTGTGGACATATTTTTCATTTCTCTTGGGTAAATACGTAGGAGTGGAATTTCTGGGTCACAAATAAGTTGTATGCCTAACGATGTAAGAACTTTCTGACCATTTTCCAGAGTGGCTAAACCATTTTACACATGCACCAACAATGACTAAGTGTGCTGGTTGCTCCACATCCTATCCAACATTAGGTAATACCAGACTTTCAAATTTTGCCCATTCTATTGGATATTAAATGTTGGCCCATGTGGTTTTAACTTGCATTCCTCTGATGACTGATGAGGTTGAGCACATTTTCATGTCCTTATTATTGGCCATTCATATATCTTCCTTTGTGAAAAGTCTGTTCAAATATTTTACTCATATTTTTAGGTTGTTTTCCTTTTTATTATCATAATATCTTTTATAAGATCTAAGTGAAAGAATGTTTTCAAGTCCATAATGCAAAATACATGAACTGGGCTGCCCCAGGTCACATTTTGTCTTTATATTAGTACCTATATTAATACAAATTTTAATTTCTCATTAAAGAAATTCAAACCCAATTTTTCACTGAATTCTTTTTAAGACAAATACATTTAAGCCTCCTCCTTGTGATGAACCTGCATATACAGCTGGTATATATAGATATTGAACTCCTAGGCAAATGTTAAACTTCCTGGTCTATGTACACATTTCTATAAGAATATGTATCTATGTATTTCTATATATAGATAGATAGATCACTTCCTCCCATCCTACATCAGTGATTATAATCTTCTGATGATCTATTGTGTTTTCTAGGATCTCTGAACTTCAGAGTTAAAATTCCATATCTTTTCATTTTTTTCCAGACAAGACCCTGATCTCATCTTCTAAAGAACAAGTCTTGACTGACCTTATATGTGAATTAGTTCTCCTGACTAATCTTTTAGGTATTTGTAAATCACCTCGCTTGTTCCACCTGACTTCCTAATAATATTGGTCATTTTGGACACTCAGTATATAACTCAGCAAAAGTGTTGTCAATGCAAATCCTTAATATTATAAGGACATGAATAAAATAATATTAATAATATGCACAGAACAGGTTATACAGAAGAAGAGATGAGTAAAGTAGAATGGTTGGGATGCTTTAAGTTGCAAGATAACAGAAACCCAGATGGAATTAGATTAGTCAAAAAGGGAAATGTATTAGTTTGAGTGCTACAAGAAGGGCAAGGCTACAACTGGACCTCAAGACAGACACTTGAATATAAGCTACTTCACAACCAGAAGCCTGGATTCTGCCAGGACTTCCCTGTCTCATCATTGCTTTTCTCTGCAAGTTTATTTTATTCTTTTAAATTAGCTGCAAGCAGATGATGAAGAAAATGGCTGCCTAGAGCTACCATTACCTCCAAAGAAGAACAGATCATTCTTTCACTGGTTCCTAGTTTAAAAATCCAAATGATGAGTTCTGACCACCTTTTAGCCATCAGCTGGAACCAGGTGTAATGTCTGTGGAAACATGGTAGTCACATTCAAACCAACTGACTGGAGTGCTAGAAGGAGCATTTCCCAGAAGGAATGGAAGAAGAGTCAAACCCGTGAAGCAGACAACATAATGGAGACTCGCTACAGATAGTATAACCAGAGCCCCAAAATGACTCAGGCACATGACGGAGAATGAAGCTACAAAGGTAGAGAAGGATTGAGGGAAAAGCTTAATGTAGGAGGATAAGAGCAAAAGCCTATTTCTGTGGAGACAGAGCTCTCTCTGTGGCTTCCTTTAGATAAGATCTTTTAAGAAATATGTAATAATAGTCCTAAGATGTTCTATCTCCTCACTCCCCACACCTAACAAAAACACTCAGTGTAACACAGGGAAAATCCTAACCCCCCTTCATTCAACCATCTCCAGTCCATTTTTCTGCTGTTTCTCCTCAACTAATATGCCAAAATACCACATAAGATTTTATGTAGCCCAATAAACCCAATCTTCCACTTTCTGACATAATTATAAGTAAACAAACAAAAACAAAGGAAGCCAGTCACAACTTTAAGACACACTATTTCCTTAAAACAAAGATAACCACCTTTGAGGTGGATTGAATTTATTTTTCAACAACACTGATGTAGCCTAAATGATCTGGAGAAGAAAACGCAGAAATAGTTGAATCAAACAGAAATTAATTAATTAGGCTGACAGTTGGCTAAAACAATAACTTACCCCACTCTAAGTGACTAGGTTAATTTTTTAACCAAAATAAATATATTTATGTGCTGAATCCAATAATGGTTTAATATTTGATTTTTAATGCAGTATTTCTACTGTGTGGTACATCCTCAGTAGATGCCTGTTAAATAAGTGATGCAGGGTCCATGGAAACAGAAAGAAAGAAAAACATACCTCTTCCTTTAGGAAGCAGGTCAAGAAAAGCTTCGTGAGTTCATTAAGGGAACAAGGTGGCTAAAAAAATTGTAGATAACTAAAGACTATGTGCAAAAACACTGGTCTGAACAAGCTTGGAAATGCCAATTAGTTCACTATAATAAGAATGGAGAGGACAAATGGAAGAGTGGTGAGAGATGCATTAAGAAAAATTGGCAGAGGTCAAATCATAAAAGGTTTTACAAGTCATGTTAACAAATTAAATCTTCATTCTAAAAATGATGAGGAGCCTCTAAAGATGTTTAAGCTGAGAGCAGGTGAGAGAGAGGAAAAAATAGTATTTGCCAGTTTTCACATTTTATAAAAATCATGCCGGATGTTGAATTTTGACTTTGAGTCATGAGAAAACAAATTGAACAGTTCTAGGCCAGAAGTTCAGGAGAGTAATTATAGGTGAGTATTATATTAATTTATGACTTAAATGATGAAAGGCCTAAATTGAGAGATTATGAAGTATTTTGTCAGAATAAATAATAGGATTTGAATCTTGGAAATGAGGGAGATGAAGAGACTAGAAGTTCCCAGCTTTTAGTCTGGGAGCTAGCCTATGTTGGTGCCACTATCCAAGATCAAGAATAGGGAAGGAGAAAGTTTACAAGAGGACAGTAATTAGCTCAATTTGGGACATAGTATGTTCCCTGGGATACATCCATGTGAATCATGTGCCCAGGAGGCAGTTGGAATTGTGTGTCTATCATTTGAGAGAAAGAACTGAGTTAGAGAAAAAGATTTGGAACTACAAGCAGAAAGGTGATAATTGAAGCTATGAATTTGCATGAGGCAATCTAGGGGAGCATAAGAAATTAAAAAGAAGATGCCCTAGGACAGGGGCCTGATTATGTCCAATTTGTTTTTTCTTTAGCCTGTTTCTCAATAAGGTACCTATTTATAAAAATTAAAAATATGAAAAAATCACTTCAACTGAAAAATTAGCATAGGACATAAAGGGATAATTTGTTACATGAAAAATACAATACAGTACACACATAGAAGGTGTGGTTAATTCACTTGGAAGGGGGTTCAACAGCGCAACCCCCTCAAAGGATCTTGAGTGAAAACCCTCTACTCTCAGCTCAAGTGGGTAGTGGATATAAGAAGACACAGATGGCATCTTTCACATACATATTCTCCCTAAAGGCCAAGTGCTAACCACAGAACTTTTTGTACTGATGCTTAGATAGCTACAGAGTGTCCTGAAGGCAGTTCTGAATGGCCCATGGGCCATTTGTCCAGGTCATGAAAGGCATCATGATGTAAGAGATGCACTAAGTTAAAGGCAAGTAGCAGGGCTGCAAACAATAGTTGCCATGGGATGAAATGCCATGAGAAAGCAGCAAGTTGGGGCATGAGTTTCTTATGAGCCAGTAAGAAAGGTGGATCTCAAAATTTTCTGTAGCATGCTAACAATGACTTGAATGATAGGCAGAATTATATTATTGAAACATGGGCATGGACATGAAGCTAACCACCTTTTACTAGCATGATACACTTCTCTGACATGGCAAATCTCTGAAGGGAAAAATGAGCCTGCCCCCTTGGGTTCTCAAACAAACATTTTTCAGAGTTGATCCAGACATACTGCAGGAGGCTTATAAAACCTATCCAAAGCTGGGATCTATGTGACAGTAAGTCAGAGAAGTAGACCATGTTACCCAAGAAGACCATAATGCTTCAACATTCATCCAAGATGTAATTCACTGGGTGTCAGAAGATGGCCGTGTAGTTCATATGCCAAATAGTCTTACCACGTATTAGGACTCATCAAAATACACCTGCAAAGATGGCATCTACATGCCACCTTTCTAGGAACAATGATAAAACTGTCCTGGTTGTCAAATTTCATACTTACTCCCCACTTTCGAGAAAATAGTGATAATGATGATAAGAGCTACCATTTATTGAGGACCTATCATGTGCCAAACCCTGTGCTGAGAACTGTGCATGTATCAGTTAATTTAATTCTCACAACAGCCCTGTGGTAGATAAACAAGACTTATAGCAACTTCCACAAGGTCACATAGTTAGAAAGTAGTAGAGTCAGAAATCAGAGCCTGATCCTCCTGGCTCCAATGTCTGTGTTATTCACTTTATATTATATATTGCCTGTTCTACTGAGAGCCAGTAAGTGTTGTATATGATGAGCATGTTGAAGTAACAGTTGTCTTGCCAGAAATGGTGAGCACCATTCCACCATTCTTTTTATTATAAAAGAGAACCAAAATAGCCCCGGAGGAGATGATAACTCTTCCACCGTAAGTGTTGTCATACTTGAAAACAACTTCAGTCTTAAGTTGAAAAGAAAGAACAGCGTTGGTTCTGTGGCAGCAGAAATGCCAGGCTTGGCCGGGTGCAGTGGCTCACACCTGTAATCCCAGCACTTTGGGAGGCTGAGGAGAGCAAATCAGCTGAGGTCGGGAGTTTGAGACCAGACTGACCAACATGAAGAAACCCTGTCTCTACTAAAAAATACAAAATTAGCCAGGCACGGTGGCACATGCCTGTAATCCCAGCTACACAGGAGGCTGAGACAGGAGAATCTCTTGAACCCAGGAGGTTGTGGTGAGTCGAGATCACGCCATTGCACTCCAGCCTGGGCAACAAGATTGAAACTGTGTTTGAGATAAAGAAAAGGAAAGGAAAGGAAAGGAAAGGAGAGGAGAGGAGAGGAGAGGAGAGGAGAGGAGAGGGAGAGAGGAGAGGGAGGGGAGGGGAGGGGAGGGAGGGAGGGGAGGGGAGAGGAGGAGAGTGGATAGGAGAGGGAGGGAGGGGAGAGGAGGAGAGGATAGGAGAGGGAAGGGGAGGGGAGGGGAGGGGAGGGGAGGGGAGGGGAAGGGAAGGCTCGAGCTCTATCACATCTCATCGCAGTGATGGGCACAGAAAGTGAAGGCCAAGTCTTTCGACTTCCCACATGAGAATTCTCACCCGTTTGCAGTAGAGTTGTTCGGAATTCCTGGCAGAGAGGAGGCAAATGGAATGGCACATAGCTGGGAACAAGCAAATGTTGGTGGCAGAAATGTGAAGTGACTTAAAACATGTCTGGAGCATACTTAGGGGGAAGTTAAAGTAGCTTGAACATCCAGTGAACAGTAGACACAAGCATTCTTGACTAACTCTTTAGATACATGTTAAGGAGGACCTTCTCTTCAGAATGTGGCCTCACAAATAAGGACACCCATGAACCATGTCTGAGCTCTTGAGTCAGATAGAGAGCCTGGCCTGCTAAAACAAGGCTTCATCCACAGAGCTGCCCAATACTTCATCATGGAAGCTAGAGTCCTTGGCTAGGAATACCTCTGAAATACAGAACACCAATTCTTAAACTGGGACGTAAAAGATAGTAAGAGTGGGAGACCCACTGTCCCCGGTGGAATTATAAGTCTGGACTGCCAGCAGCAGTGGATATACATACATTTATACTTACACACACTATGTGTGCCCACATACACACACCAACAGAGATGGGTATACCACTAGTATTGTCTCCGCTCTGAGGACAAAGTCTACCAATTCAGAAAAGTGTTAAAGATTTCAGTACCAGTTCAGTGCGAAGAACTCTCCTGAGGCTTCCTTGGAATTCAGCCCCCCAAAAAACCTGAGTTATTCCATTTTACCTCCAGGGCAAGAGGCCAGAACAATCACTGACCCCCAACTCATGCTGAAGCCTATGGATATCACTGATGGCATTCCCATCTGCTGTCACAGGGGATAAAGAATACCAACAATTACAATGTGCTTTGAAAACACAAAATATCTAATAAAATTTTCTTCTTTTTTTCTGGAATCACTTTCTATTTAGTTTCAACAAACAAATATATATATACACACACATTCTATATATATAGCCAAGGGTAATAATAATATTCTCCCTAATACTGTGGCCATTGTCTGTTCTACGACTACTAAAAATTTTTTTCTTCCTACTTTTAGTTTAGGTTCAGCAGGTACATGTGCAGTTTGTTACACGGGTAAATTGTGTGTCGCTGGGGTTTGGTGTACAAATGATTTCATCACCTAGGTAGTAAGCATAGTACCTGATAGGTAGTTTTTTTATCCTCATCCTTCTCCCACTCTCCACTTTCAGGTAAGCCCCAGTGTCTATTGTTCCCCTCTTTGTGTCCATGTGTACTCAATGTTTAGCTCCCACTTATAAGTGAGATTTGGTTTTCTACTCCTGCATTAAGTTGTTTTTTTTTTTTTTTTTTTTGCTGTATTTGGTTTTCTGTTCCCGCATTAAGTTCTTTAGGATAATGGCTCCAGCTTTGCATCCCTTCGTTAAGCGTGAAAGGACAGGATTTTATTCATTTTATACGGCTAGTATTCCATGGTGTATATGCACCACATTTTCTTTTATCCAGCCCACTGCTGGAGTGGCACTGAAGCGACCGCATGTCTTTATTGTGGATAGTGTTGTGGATGAATGATGCGAGCGATGATTTCGTTATAGATCCGCACGTATCGTTGGATCAAATGGTAATTCTGTTTCAAGTTCTTTGAAAAAACTCCAAACTGCTTTCCACAATGGCTGAACTAATTTACATTCCCACCAGCAGTAAGCATTCCCTTTTCTCTACAACCTCACCAACATCTGTTATTTTTTGATGTTTTAATAATAGCCATTCTGACTGGTGTGAGATGGTATCTCATTGTGGTTTTGATTTGCATTTCTCTAATGATTAGTGATGTTGAGCATTTTTTCATATGCTTGGTGGCCACATATATGTCTTCTTTTGAGAAGTGTCTATTCATTGTAACTACTAAAATTGCACATGGAAATGGCACAGAAAAGTTGTGATTATATCATTTGTTCCCTAACGGTCACTCCTGAGATTCAATATGAAGTTATTATTTGATCCTGTCCACAAGGAAATAAGAATATTATTTCACTCCTACCACCTATGAGGAAATTCAGCCTTTCGTGGACCTCTGCTGAAAAAACTAGTCCTCAGAAAGTCAAAGCCCCATCTGTAAGATGATTTATAGAAATTTAAGGAACAGAGTCTTGAGATCTGGGAATAAACTGAATACTTTTAAAAACAGTTTAAATAGTGTTCTCATTCCATTATCAGAAATGATTGACTACTTCTGAATATGTAATAATTTTCCAGATTATCTTCCACAACTGTAACTTTTACGCTGGAAACTGGACTTTTATTATAGAATGGCACTGTGACAACTGAGTTTTCTTTAGACAGTAAATGAATTGACAGTTATTTTGTATCAACCAGACATTTAAATATTTATATGCAAAATCATAATTATGTAAACATTTGACAAAATATTCTAACCCAGAATACACACTGAAGAGAATATTCCTGAATCATTTCTTCTGACTCACTGACCAACTATTACATCTGTTTAATATCTATAGCTCTGATCTTTTGTTTGGGTCAATTTCATATTTTCCAGGTTTAGCCAGATTTCAAATTTAATCAATTTCCTAAATTTCAAATTTAATCAATTCCCTAAATTAACTTTATAATCAACTGTCACATCTCTTTTCATTCAGAAAGAAGGAGGGCAGAAGTTAGAACTCCAAAAAACTAAGTAAGTTGCTTAGCCACTCTGGAATTAACTTCTTCATTTGTAAAATCGTGTAGGTGGGGGAGGGAGGAATTCTGTAAAATTCTATGAGAACTGCTAGAATTTGAAATCATTTTCATTTTCTTGATTTGTCTCTCAACTTTTCATCCCTATTTGTCTCTTGATTACTACTCAAAATCCTCTCATTTACCTTGTTAATTCCCTTTTCCATTCTCTTCAGTGGCCTTTCAAAACTTTCTCTTCCTCTAGGTTCTTAAAATCCCCAATCACAAGACTCCACTTCTAGTTAGCCACTTTTCTGAGAAAACTGGAGCCATTTGAAGTGTTTTTCTTTGTACTTCCTTTCTCTTCCCCTCTGAATTCCTTCATACTGTATATTGTATTTTACCTTTCAATCTTTGGCTCCAGGACGAAATGAATGTCTCTCCTTCTGGCAAAGTCATGTCCTTCACCTTTACTCTTGATCATGAACCCTTCCAAATCCTTACTTCCTTGCTCCTTCCATTCCTTCTTGAATCTTTGATTTCTCCAGACCAGTGATCTCTTCTTCTGCCTCCTCAGGTAGATGAAGTCTTTAAAAATAAACAAACAAACCAAACCTTCTCTGGACTCTGCCCCTTCCCACAAGTTTCCTCCTCTTATCATCCCTTCAAAACCCAAACTATTAGAAGAGTGGTCTACCTTTGCTTTCTACATTTCTTCACTTGCCCCTTACTCACAAATTCCATCTAGGATCACAAATGACCTCCTACACATCAAACCAACTTCATTCTCTCAAGCTTCCTACAACATTTAAAACTATTGATGGCCTTATGCCTCCTGAAACCCTCCATTCCTATGGTTTTTCTTTTGACCCTGTATTATCCTGCTTCTCCTGAGACTGTCCTGGCCATGCCTTCTCTGATTATTCTTGACTCTCCTGCCATGTGACACAAGCTCTTCACTATAGTTTTAGCCTTAGTCCTCCTCTCTGCACCCCCTCTGTCTATCCATTTATAATCCACTTCTTTGGGACTCTACTGACACCTGAATCTCCTGTCCAAAAGTTCTCTCCCAAGCTCAACACGTACATCTCTACCTGAAAGATAACTTCACCCATAACCCTAGAGTTTCCTCAAAGGCATAAACCTTATTTTATTCATTTTTGTACTTCAACCTCTCACCTCCACCATCCAGAGCCTAAAACAAGGTTTAGGAACTCAATAAACATTATTTAAGCAGAACAAAACAGTACCTCCCACCAGCACATGAAACTCAACCAACACAAAATTAACAGCGGTCTGGTCCTCCTGACTTTTCTATTTCTCTTACTAGGACTTTCCTATTTCTCTTACCAACTTTTAATCTCCAGAATTTAAAATCTGAGCTTCAACTTTGACTTGTTCTTTTCCCAGTCTCTTGTATCTAATAAATTATCATATGTTGTTGATCCTGCCTTTGTTATATGTTTTACGTCTATCCACTCATTTACCTTCCTTACATCATATCCTCAAAGCTTTAATTACCTCCCACATATTTTCTTGTAATAGCTTCCAGAATCAGTTCCTCCGTCTCTCCTACATACTACTACTAGATTAATCTTCATGTAATATACTTCTCATATATTACTCCACATCTCAAAAATTCTTAATATTTATCCCTTGCCTAGCAATTACAAATGTCTTTCCCTAGCATCCAAAGTTCTTCATAATATTGCCCCCAAAATGCCTATATGCTTGGAAGGACTAGAGATCTACTCAAGTTACCTCAAAAAAAAAAAATGTTTTTTTTTTTTTTTTTGAGACAGAGTCTTGCTCTGACACCCAGGCTGGAGCACAGCAGCACAATTTCAGCTCACAGCAAAATCTGCCTCCTGGGTTAAGCAATTCTCTTGCCTCAGCCTCCCAAGTAGCTGGGACTACAGGCGCGCACCACCACGCCTGGCTAAGTTTTGTATTTTTAGTAGAGATGGAGTTTTGCCATGTTGGCCAGGCTGGTCTTGAACTCCTGACCTCACGTGATCTACACACCTCAGACTCCCAAAGTGCTGGGGATTACAGGTGTGAGCCACCATGCTTGGAATTTTATTTTTTAAGAGACATTGTCTTGCTATGTTGCCCAGATTAGCCTCAAACTCTTGTACTCAAGTGATTCGCCTGCCTTAGCCTCCCCAATAGCTGGAACTACAGGCGTGCACCACCACAGCCAGGTAAGAAAATGTTTTAAAGCATACTCATTGTTCAACTGATAACTGTCAGAAAACAAGAAAGTTCTAAAACTCAAGCACTCTCTTTCCATCCGTGTTGCTTCTTCTCCTTTCAGTTTCCCTTCTCTCTATTACTCTGCTTCCTCTGTTTATGCAGTTTCCATTCTCTCATAGTTTCGGCTAACACAGCACAATGTGGTCACTCCCAATACCTTTTAAACCTTGATAACTCTCAGCACTTCCTTGTAGTTTCTGCCCCCACTAATTGGTTCAGTCTCTTAATTTACCAATTCCAAATGGCCCATCTTTTCATGCTAGACCATAGAAATGTCACAGAATAGCCTATGGATAATGGGTACTTGGATCAGAAGCCTGCTCTATTCCAATCAGCTGTGATCCAATCACATGGGGAATGGGCAGGACAACAGGTTTAGAGAATAGACTCATTGGAAGCAGGGCTGTGAGCAGAAGAGATTCTTTGAGAAGGAGGTGGGGAAGACCAAGCAATGTTCAACACCTCCAGGGCATTACAATTTCCTGCCTATTCTCCTACATGCACACCACACTCCTTTCGAAGTGGAATTGCTATCTCCCAAACCCATTCCACAATTCATTATCCCATGCCTTTGCTCACACTGTTCTCTCTGCTTTGAATAATTTCTACCCCTGTTTTATCATCTCAAAATGTACTAGCCAAAGGATATGAGTGGATATAAAAGTAATTCAGAAAACAGTCAATGTACAATAGAAAAGAAAGTTATAAAAAATTATTTGAGCACAAAGAAACAAAACTAAAAATAATGTGGGATATTGTCAATTAAAATAGCAAAAATAAATTTAGAATGATTAATGTACATTATGATGAGAGTTTTATTTCTTCCTATAAAATATAGCTAAAGGTAAATGCATTTAACTCATGTCAAAATTCCACAAAAATGTCCAAATATAAATAAAAAGAAGATGACCACATCTAATATCAAGAACCTTGAAAATAATAGCACCATATCAAGTAGTATTGAGAATACAGTATGGCTGATGATACTGTAAAATAGTAGAACACTTTTAGAAAGCAATTTACCAACATGATTCATTTTGGAAAATACAGAAAAAACTAAACAGGAAAACAAAATTCCTTTCCAATTTGATCATCTAGAGAAAACCACTTTTAACATTCTGGTACACAGCATTCCATAGTCTCACATTATATACATTTTTTCTTCTTTTTCTTTTTTTAACAAAATTTGCATCAAACTAGGTATACTGTTAACTCTGAATATCATGAACCTTTGCCTATGCCATTAACAGTCTTAAAAAAACATTGTTTTTAATGGCTGCATAGTAATCTATTATATGAATAGGTGATGACAGATTTTAACAAAAAATTCCTAATGCTAGACTTCAGATTTTGTCTTCTTTATCATTATTACTGAAATACTGTAATGACCATCCCTGTATATAAATCTTTTATGCATACCTCTGATTATTCTCTTAAAATAAATTCTCAGAGTACAAATATTTAAAAGAATTTTTAAAAAGTACTTCTAAATGTCAATTTAACCAAAACTGTGACCTGACAGTAGAATAAGAAGGGTGGGAAGGAGAAATAGATAGTGTAAGAAAACTAAAGCCCCACTATCCATAGCAGAAAGTCATTGGTGCATAAAATGAAGGAGTTTTAAAGTTAGTATAAGTCTGTTGTTTAGAAATAAGGAGGTGAAAAACTTAATAAAGTAGAATAGTGAACAGAAATCAGGTGTGGGAAAATATGGCACAGGACACTGCTGTATTCATTATAAGTCTTATTCATTTTGACTTTTTAAACTATGCATTTATGTTGGTTTGATTAAGATACAAATCAAATTAAAAATAAAAAACATCAGTACCATTTAGATGTAAAATATAGCAGATATACAAATTAGTTTAAGTGCCCACAATTCTCATAATTATGGAGGAAAAATATATATATATGCCTAAAAGATCTTGAATTGATAATTCTGTGAATTTTTACAAAGAATCCTCTGCAAACAAAGCATGTGCCTAGGTGCTGTGAGAGATACAAATAAATATTCTATTTTTTTATGTTTTCCAGAGATAAAACAATTATTATCAACAGTAGAAATAATCTCTCCACATGGCTCAGCTAAGTAATATTTTAAAATTGCCTATGCAGAAAACCTTGAAGTTTTCTCTTAAAAATATATAAAAACAGAGGCAAGTTAACATACCAGCTATTCAAAGCAAAGTTTAAGAAAGTAGTAAATTTTTCTTCAGAAAAACTCTTTCATTTTTTCACCTACTAGAGAACATGCTATAGGCAGTCCTTACCAAAATAAACAATTGGAAAAATAACAGGAAAACTAGCATGGTGGGAATAAATGAAGATTTAGAGACCTTAATTTTCAGGCAACTTTGTCACAGATCTTGCCATTTGTACTTGATAAATGTTTATTTCTTCTTAGTTCGCTTTATTCCTGTCCCAGGAAAAGAGAAGAAATTCTATCACACCTCAGAATATCAGTACCTTCAGAAAAAAAATCCTCATAGTGGCACCAGACCCAAATTATTCCCCACAACTTGGAGGGCACCTGTATAGTAAATAATGAATCAGGTGAGTCTCCACTACCCAAAATTGTTGTTTTTGTCTCCTTCACCTTGTCTCCAAGTAGGACACAAAATGGAGCTTTTAGAGCCAGACTCCTTCCTGTCTCTTGTTCCTTCCTCACAGTCTCTTTCTGTCCTTTTCCTCCTCACCACTCCACATTTTCCCCTTAATATCTTCCTCTCATTTTCCACTTCTTTCTTTCCTCAAACCTCATTTCTGGGTTTTCCCGCTTTCTCTCCTACGACCTCACCCCCACTCCATCCACATCAAAGAACTGAGGTGGGTGAGGTAGGAGAACGTTTCTCGCTCTTCCTCTGTTTCCCTACATGAAGAATAACTGTAAACTTTACCTCTGGGTAATAGAAGTCTGCTAATGAAGGCATCTAACAAAAAACGAGCTGACATTTTAAGTATATCTCAGACTAAACTATGTGTGAGTTTATTGGAACTTCGTGAACACTTTTATCTTTGCCTTTGAGTAACTACCATTTGGGTACATTTATTTTTATTTTCAATGGTAAACTAAATGTATAATTGTGTTTTCTACTTCTACATTTATTATACTCCCTTTAAAATGTTTTGTCTAATGACTATTATGTTACTTTAGCATCCACTCACATAATGCTTCACCAGCCTTTACCAAAATCTCTCTCTCTCTCTCTACCAAATAATGGGCATTTGGAAGAGAAAGGTGAATGTTCCTTATTCTCATCCAAGTCTCTGTACTGATCAACATGGGTCTCCGTGCCAAGAAGTAAACAACATTATGTTCAGTCCTTGGGAGCAGCTACATCCAAATATTATATGGAAAAAAGTTCAAGTTCGTGTATAACATGAAACTTTGAACTCTGAAAAATGTGATTTAGAATCCCAACAAATCTGACTTTTGGAATGGACATTCCATCTTCTGGTCATAATGGAGATATTACAAGAAGAACCTGGAAGAGGAGGATGAGATTATTCTATTTGACGAATACATCAACCAAGAAATGGGAGAGGATGCCAGAAATAGTTGGCTAAAAAGTAATACGGCAAGTATTTAGATTGTACAAGCAAACCTTTGCAGAAAATCTAAATTTCAAAAAATTATATTCGAAATTATGCTTGAAAAATAATAAATCCCAAAATACCACCTTAAAACAGTCATATAAATTAGGATGGCGCCCACGGGTCTAGGACTAAGGCAGAACCCATAGCCAATATTTGTCGGTGAAGAGACAAACTGCTGAATAGAGTTAGTACATAAATTTAGGATTAGAAAGTTCTACCTTCTACCAGAACAACTAGATCAAACTGTTCCCACTAACAGATTTTCCATTCCTCTTTTGCAGTATCATGGGCTAATCAATTCATAATCGAATTTTTTTTTTTTTTTTCCCGAGACGGAGTCTTGCTCTGTCACCCAGGCTGAAGTGCAGTGGCGTGATCTTGGCTCACTGCAAGCTCCGCCTCCCGGGCCCACGCCACTCTCCTGCCTCAGCCTCCCGAGTAGCTGGGACTACAGGCGCCCGCTGCGGCGCCCGGCTAATTTTTTGTATTTTTAGTAGAGACGGGGTTTCACCGTGTTAGCCAGGATGGTCTTGATCTCCTGACCTCGTGATCCGCCTGCCTAGGCCTCCCAAAGTGATGAGATTACAGGCGTGAGCCGCGGTGCCCGGCCCATATTCGATTTCTTAAAACTTTAACAGGTCCACTATATGTTAATCATTGGGTTAGTGAACTTAGGGCACTTTTGTGCCTTACATGATGAACAAAATATCAAAATTCTAAGTAAAGACAAAATTAGTATTGCCCCAGGCTCCAATATGGCTTGGCAAGGTACTATTACTGATTCTATCTTTATTTAAAATGTCAAAATTTTGTTCATGATGCATCTTTGCATTGATTTTTTAAATACTGCATTAAAATGTTATTTAACCTTGATTACTGAGTTTTTCAGTTTCCCTTTAAATTTTCCACTCTAGGTTTGACAGTTAAGTTTATGTGTCAACTCAACTGGGCCATGGGGTGCCCAGATACCTGTTTAAACATTATTTCTGGGTGTATGTGAGAGGGTGTTTCTGGAAGAGATGAGCATTTAAATTGGTAGACTGAGTAAAGCAAATTGTCCTTCCTAATGTGGATGGGCCTCATCTAATCCACTGAGGGCCTGAATAAAACAAAACGCCAAGTAAGGGAGAATTCTCTCTTTGCCTTCAAGCTGGCACACTGGTCTCCTGCCTTCAGACTCGAGCTTGGACTGAAACCTACACCATGGGCACTCCTGCTTCCTAAGCCTTCAAACTTGGACTGGAACTGTCTACCATCGGCTCTCCTGGGTCCCCAGCTTGCTGACTGCAGATCTTGGGACTCCTCAACCTCCATAATTGCATGAGTCAAGTCCTTTAAATAGTAAGTAAATAAATAAATAAATCCTGTTGGTTCTATTTTCTGGAGAACCCTAACTACTATACTAGACAAGTGGCCCACTCTCCTATTCCTAGTCTCAAAGTGATTTCTTTAGGTCACATGTTCCAGATGCAGCTACGAGATGGCGGAGTTTCCATTGGCCTGGGTCCTTGATGTACCAAGTCCCCTGCTAACCCATGACGGACAGGTGGCATGAGAGAGAAAAAAACTTTTGTCTAATCCTACTGGGATTTGGGGGTGAATTTATTATTACCAAAATTGTAATAGTGGTTATTGTTGGATAGTATGATTGTGGGAAAAAATACTCCTGAAAAGGGCAGGTTTTTAATCAAACTCTGCTCAGAGTTTATAATCTACAACAGGGGTTGGAAAAGTTCTTCTGAAAAAGGCCAGATAGTAAATATTTTAGGCTTTGTGGGCCTTGTGGTCTCCATTGCAACTCTTTAATAGCTATTGTAGCACTAAAATACCATAGACAATACTGAAATGAAAGAGTATGATGTGTTTCAATAAAACTTTATTATAAAAATAGGCTGTTGCCAGGGCACGGTGGTTCACGCCTGTAATCTCAGCACTTTGGGAGGCCAAGGCAGGTAGATCACCTGAGGTCAGGAGTTCGAGACCAGCCTGGCCAACATGGTGAAATCCTGTCTCTACTAAAAATACGAAAATTAGTTGGGCATGGTGGCGTGTGCCTGTAGTCCCAGCTACTTGAGAGGCTGAGGCAAGAGAATCTCCTGAACCCAGGAGGCGGAGGTTGCAGTGAGTCTAGATCGTACCACTGTGCTCCAGCCCGAGCTGTAGGTTGATGGAAACTCCACCATCTCGTAGCTCCATCTGGAACATTTGACCTAAAAAAGTCACTTTAAGAGATAAGGCAACAGCTTAAGAGTCTCACAATGGCTATTCTATGCTTCAGCCCAGAAATGACACACATCACTTTCACCACAGTCCATTGTCTAGAACTAGTTACATAATTACAGGCAACTGTAAGGGGGAGGAGGTTAGAAAATCTCAAGGAGCTGAAATGCGACATTTGTGAGCACCACTCTCTTTGTCACACTAAAAATCACACTAATATACAATTTTATTCCTCTCTTTGCCCTTAAAATTGTGTTATATATGATATATCATAGGCTTTTCCCCATGCCATTCCATCTCTTCATAAACATACATATAAAAGCCTCTGTTTCAAAGTCATCACTTCAGGCTTTTCCTAAGTATTTTATGTGCATTTTCTTATTTAATTCCTGCAACTAGTTTATGAGGAAAATACAATAGTATACCCATTTACAGTCCTGAAAACAGAGGCTTAGTGAGCTTAAGCCATTAAGTGGCAGATGCGGGACTCAGGGTTATCAGACTTCAAAGCCCATCCTCTTAGCCTATATGAGGATGAACTAAAGAACTGTGGTCCAAGTGTGAGACACACCACCACTGCAATAGGTTACTGATCAGAAAGTGCATCACTGGAGTAAAAAAGGATGCATCGAACCCAAAGGACATGTAACATTGCCAGTAACATGTGGACAATAGAAACAATGGCATTGAAACCAATAAAAGGCTGATCAAATGTTCTAATTCTTTTTCTCTCTTTTTCTGTGAGGTGTTTGGAAAGATAACTGGCCTCTTTGGCTTCGTGAAGACAGCTGGATTCTTGGATCATCTTGGAGAGAAGGAGAATCCTAGAAATATAATGGACTCCTACTACTCCGGAAATTTGGAGTTAAGCCAGGTTTCAATTGGAAAAAAAAAAAAAAAAAACCAGAAGAATAGTAAACAGAGGGATCTTCTTTTTAAAACTTAACTATAGCGATTCTATATTTGGTATGTGTTCTCTACTTAAAGTAAGGATTAATATACAGGTTTCTATTGTATACAAGCTTTAGTACTTTTTACATATTCATATCTTGTCATCATAACTCTATAAACTGTAGGACTCACTGTGTGTTATCATATATCTTAAAATTCATATTGAACTAAAGGATTTATAGTAAAAACACTAGTTGGTTGGGTGTGGTGGCTCACACCTATAATCCCAGCATTTTCAAGGCAGGCAGATCACTTGAGCCCAGGAGTTTGAGACGAGTCTGGCCAACATGACGAAACTCCATCTCTACTAAAAATGCAAAACATAGCTGGGCATGGTGGTGCATGGCTGTAATCCCAGCTACTCAGAAGGCTGAACTGTGAGAATTGCTTGAACCCAATAGGCAGCAGTTGCAGTGAGCCGAGATTGCGCCACCTCACTCCAGTCTGAGTGACAAAGCAAGACTCTGTCTCAAAAAAAAAAAAAAAAAAAAAAGTAGTTTAAATATTACCACCACAACTGTGTTATAAGATGGCAAACTAAACCACATCAAACGTATACTTGTCAAGTTTTGTTTTAGTAGTAAGTCCATTCCTGGAGTAATCATAGAGCAGACAGGCACATGAGAAATAGAAATTTATTATCTCACAGTTCTAGAGGCTAGAGGCTTAAAATCAAGGTATCAGCAGGACGATGCCCTTTGTGAAGGCTCTAGGGGAGGGTCTTTCCTTGCCTCTTCCTAGCGTCTAGTTGTTGCCAGCCATCCTTGGCATTCTTTGGCTTGTAGACGCATCACCCTATCTCTGCCTCTGTTGTCACACAGCATTCTTCTTATCTCTATGTCTAATATCTCTCTTCTTATAAGGACATCAGTCACTAAACTAGGGCCCACCTTAATCAATCAAATATGACCTCATTTTAAATTGATTGCAGGTCAGAGACCCTATTTCCAAATAAGGTCACATTTAGAGGTATCTAGGGTTAGGATTTCAACATATATTTGGGGGACGGTGCACAATTCCACCCACAACAGTGTGTATAAATGTCCTCATGTCTTCCTTGGGTGTACAGGTGAGGATGGCAGAAAGAGAAAGATCGCTCTCCAGTAACTCTAGTGGAAGTCTCCATGTTTAACCTTGATACATTTTTTACCAATAGACTCTAATTTAAATACTCTTACCACAGAGTCACACACACAGTTTCAGCTCTTGAGCAGACTTTTGATAGAAAATCTAGGTAGATATACACCATATATAATAGTGTTTACCAATCAATCAATAAAAGGGGTTCCAAGTTCAAACAAACTACCTTACAAACTAAATTTTAGCAACCAATTCATTTGAAATTTAGGAACTGCCTATAATTTTGACCATTCTTCAACTTTCTCTCTTTTTTCTAAGGGCAAAGGGTCTGTTATTTAATATATACTATTTATAAATGCTACTGGAATTTACAATAATCTCTGAACTCAATGGTTAGCAACTAGTACTAATCAGTCCTAAGGAATGGTGATAATGATGATGATGTTGATGATGCTGATAATGATAGCAATAAATCTAAGCAGATATTTCTAAGAATGCAAGAGCCTTCTATTTTTATAAGTAACTTTGTAAAAGTAGATAAATACATTCAAGTGTTTATTATTTCTTACATAATAAGTACAGATAGAGATCTGGAGCTTATTTTAAAAATAAAAAAATAAGCAAAGCTCAAAATAAATATATTCAGAAGAGAACAATAGTCTTATAACAATGTAGCCTTTAGCAGAGCACCTTGAAGTGATGAATCATTGTACTTGATGATCTTAAACAAGTTTACATATAATTAGAGAGACATGGAAGTTAGGGGGCTGGTATTGCTGTTTTACCCAGAAACCTAGCACCAGATATTTAATAAACATTCAGAGATTGTACTCATATTATGTAAGGATTACAACTATCCTAACAGGAAAAAAAAACTCTAGTCGACTGTAAAATGATTTTTCACTTCCGATTCTGAGTCACTTATTGAAAATAGCAAGCCAAAAATAAAAGCACACAATCAGGAAAGGAATCAAGCTAATTTGGTTATATATATATACACACACACACACACACACACACACTAAACTCCTTATTTCCAGAGTAGCAGAAGTCCATTCTCTGTCACTCTCTTTCTCCCTCTCTTTATATATATATATAGAATCTTAATATATATACTTATACATATATTAAGTATATAATGCATACATACATGTAATTTGAGCAAAGTTTATAGGGAATATTCATAAATATGCAGTGATAATGTATTTAGGTTTTTTTGTTTGTGTGTGTTTGTTTGTTTTTGTTTGTTTGTTTCTTTTCTGAGATGGAGTCTCGCTCTGTCACCCAGGCTCCCAGTCTGGAGTGCAGTGGCATGATCTTGGCTCACTGCAACCTCTGCCTCCTGGGTTCAAGCGATTCTCCTGCCTCAGCCTCCAAGTATCTGAGATTACAGGCATGTGCCACCATGCCCGGCTAATTTTTGTATTTTTAGTAGAGAGGGGTTTCACTACGTTGGCCAGGCTGGTTTCAAACTCCTGACCTCAAGCAATCTGCCCGCCTTGGCCTCCCAAAGTGTTGAGATTACAGGCATGAGCCACTGCGCCAGACCAGTTTTTAACTGTATTATTAATACTTAAACTTTCTAGGGACCAAATTTCATTTAAAATTATCTAGTAGAAGAATCTTTGGGGTTATATGTTATTTGATACATACTACTCTTTTATTCTAAAAAATGAAAATCAAACGGAACTACCATTTCCCAAAATCCTGGCTGCTTATTGCTACTACCCTATACCTATTAGGCACAACCTTGCTTGATTCCAATATCTGGCTGTTCCTCTCTAATCTAAACACTGAAATTTCTTACTACTTCAACCCTCTATTCCTCAGTCTCTAATCCTGGGTTCCCATCCCTATGGCTTTTCTCTTGAGACCTGACATGATTAAGACCTAATATGCTCAGCTTCATGTGATCACTCCTCCAATGGACTAAAGTGCAGGTAAGCACTTACCTTAGACCAAAGAAACACAATAAAACAAAACAAAACTCTCCCTTACCAGAATCAACTGTAATTGCAAGATTTGAATTTACCAAGTGATGCTTCAGGTGTGTCCCACCCTCTTCTTACTCACCCTCCCTTCTGATCACTTCGTTACCATGGCCTAGGAGCCCAATCACAGTTACATCTCCAAGGGGTGAGAACCCTTCTTCTTGGGTTGCTTGGATGCTACTGCTCAGCCTACAACCCCCACGTTACTAGGCTTTGAAACGGGTTCTATCCATTTCCTCCATTCTGTTTTAAACCCACTGAAAAAACCTCAGATACATAGATAAGAGTATAAAAACCTCTCTTCCCTATGAATTCTATAAAATGCCAAATCTCCAAATATATGTACCTATTTTTCCTTAAATCCCTGTAGGTTTAAACAGCTCTGTCCCTTCAGTTACCAATTCTGTCTGATTCCTAAATTTCATTTTGCCTGTTTTGCACAGAAGCACTCTGTTGCTGTTACCATAACTCACCAAATCTGCAGGCACTGACTTCAGTAAATATCATTTATCCACAGAGCCCATGAATCAAGTCTCAGCCAGATTTCCTAACCCATTTGGTGTTCCCGCTTCTGTGGAATGAAAGAGGAGGCACAATGGTTTGGTGAATTGGTCAAGTCTGGAAAAATTAGTGCATGTCACACCAGGAAGGTAAGGAGCTTGTAGAAAATTCAGTACCACTTTGCTCAGAGAAATTTAAGAAACAATCAACTCTGTAGCTATAAATACAATGACTATGTTTCTTTGGGTCCCTTACATGTGAGAGATCAAGAATCCAAATGGAGGCAGAAATGGGATAGGATGGTCAAATCTCAAGAAAGTCATGATAGTCTTAGAGCACACCTCTATAAGCCTGAACCCCTGGCATGATCTAATAGTTGGAAAACTCTGCTTGAGTATCACTAGGCAAGCAGGACCTTTGCCCACAGACTAGCGTGCTCAAATGAACAAGGTCAGTTGATAAATAATATCTAGAGAATGATGCCAACTAAAGTGTTTCTTCTCAAACAGGTCTGAAATTGCTTAAAATTGAAAATTCATGCCATCTAAATATAGTCCTATATGTAGATATACATGTGATTGTTAAAATGAAGAAATAAAATCTATTAGTGAAATTATTACCAGTCTTTGCCATGTCCAATCTCATAGTTCTGGCCACTTGCCTTGGCATGATGGATGGAGCTTATAATGGAAGAATTATATCCACCAACAAGCATTGTATTATGAGCCTGATGCAAGAGCAACTTTTCTCACTTGAAAAATTAAATTATCTAAATTAGCAGCCACCAGCCTGTTGGGAGGGTAGTGTAGAAGGACATTACTCATTAAGAACAGATATGACATAATAACAACTATTGGCTCTACAAATGCTATAGAAACAGATTTTCCTTTTTAAATCACCTCTCCTTGCTAATGAAACTGAACATGATATGCATTATTTCTTGTCAACACCCGTGGTGTTGAGCTTTGGCCATATGTGGAAAGACTAATATTTATAAATAATGTTGGATGAGCTGTAGCACCACATGATAATTACATTCTGAAAACTGAGTTTATGCTAACGTGGGATAACCATGATACCCAAAGAGATGCCTTAGGTAAATATACAATCCAGCAGCTGTCTGTTCACATCTCCACACTATGAGGCAAAAAAAAAAAAAAAAATCCCATTGCTAATCAACAACAGAAGTTACACATAAACAGTGCTTATTATACATGAGTTTAATATATGATAAATAAAGATCACCAATTAGTGCAGAAAAGAAGTAGTACACAATAAACAATGCTGTTATAAATGTGCACTATATCTGTATCTCATAAATAGATTTCAGATGGATAATAGTTATATGTAGAAATCAAACTTGATAATGCCTATAGGAATATATAAAGAATTATATGTAAAAAATGTGCCGTGGGAAAAGGTTACAAAACTAGTCTTAAAAGTCTTGGAAGAGTTTTTGAAATTTTTAAATATTAATACATTTAACTCCGTAAAACTGTTAAATTTCCATATTCCCTAAAAGTGCAAAATCAAAAAATAAAAGGCAAATATAAGTGGGAAAATACACAGCAAATATAACTGAAAAGGAGTTGATATATCCATAGAGTACACACATTAGTAAGAAAACCCCTAAAATTTCAATAAATAAAATTTAAGTGACAGAAGTAGGTAATTCACAAAGGGAAAAAGGCAAACAGCTAACAAACACATTGAAAAATGTTAAATCCCACTTATCAAAAACTAAAAATTTGAATGATTATTTTTTACCTACCCAATTAACAATAATTTTTTAAAAAAATATTCAATTCTATTTCACCCCTATTAGAATTAGTAGAAAAGAAACCAACAGAGAAAATGAGACATGCTGATCACATTTAAGGATCTCCTCTGGCAAAAGGAGAAACACCACAGAGAATTAACTGCCTTCTCTCACACTCTAAGCAGTGCTGATGTCAGAGGTCCTATTTTGTTTCCATCTACAATCCTAGGTCTCCTTCCCTCAGAAGTATGTTCTGGACCTTGCCTTTCAAATCCATAACCATCAAGCTTTATCCATGCTATGCCTAATTAGTTTTCCATGCTCTTTGACCTTAATACCTGATGTAGTATCTCCCAGTCATTTCAATGGAGTCCTAACCTCTGCCGGCTGTTCTGAACTTGACTCCTTTTCCTGCTTACGTGATATATGCTCCTTCTATCTAGTAGAATGCCCAGTCTTGACCTCCTCTGCCCAACCTGATATGTTCCTATTCAAATTGTAGCATGGCATTATCTATACCATAGCGATAATAAAAGTAGCTAACTCTATTGTATACTTTCTGTGATCCAGGCATCATGTTAAATACTTTACATACATTATTCAATTGAATTTTTATAAGCCTCTGAGATGATTAGGTACAAATATTTTTGTTTTATCTATGAGGGCTACGATAAGAGACTTGCCCAGTCTCATACAGCTGCTGATTGCAACCCAAATCCATTTGACTTCACAGTGCTCCTACAGCCTTCCTGGGAACCAGAGGCTTTTACTACATAGAACATAGCTGAAGGCCACAATTTAAGTCACAGAATAGATCTCTATTATAGCAAACAATGTACATATAAAGCCCTACTGTATTTACAGCATCTGTCTGTAGGGAAATCAAGTATTTCCTGGAAAACACATCTGTACTGAAATAAACAGAATCTTATATTATTTTTTATAAACCCTATTATTTTCTATGGCTTTTCTAAAAATAATAACTAACAGATTAAAACAAAAACAAGCAAAAAATGCTGTATTATCCCATAATACTGAAAGGCTACCGACCGGTGGGAGAGCATAGTCACCTATGAAACCAGATTGTAGTATGCCTGCATGTCGAGTGAAGCTTTTTCTATGCTTCCAGAACTGGCACAGGAGTTATAGATGAGGTCTACAGGCACTGAGTATCCACATCCAAAGGGACAGTCGTATTCCCACAGGGATTACTAGCAGGCAAAACCAACCCTATTACTGACAGCCATTAACCCTACCCTCACAGTCTGTGTAAGAAACCTGAGGAGGCAGAGGAGAGTGGTGAGAGTCCCCAGCCTTGGGTAGAGTATAGTGTTGGCAATAAGGAAATCTTTCTCCTGTCCCATAAAGCCAAGTGTGTTCAGGGGAATGGGAATGCCCTGCTTCAGGAGAATGCCCTGCAGATTTGGGGGTGGATACGAGACAGGAAGCCCACCAGCATCTCACTGCCCCAGTGAGTAGGCAGAGTGAAGCCCAGTGAGAGAGTTCTAGGGAGGCCTTGGCCTGAAGATGGAGGCATACACTTGAACACAGAGACTTGTGCCTACTTTCACTGCAGATTCCTGAAGGCAAGAGGCTTATTGGAGTAGTCCTGCAGCAGCACATCAAGGAAAAGGTATAGCATACTAATCCTGGGAAGAAAAGGGTGTGTGGCATCTCTACCCTGGCTTCACGACAGAAAGTATGGAAGAAAATCTCAGTGGTTTCCATCAGACTACAGCAAGGACTACAGAGCAGAGGAGGGACAAAAAGGAGTACCCAGACAGACAGGACAAACAAGGTGGCATTCTACCAAAGGGGGGACTGAAGATAGGGACCACAGCAGTGCTGCCCTGCTCTAAGAAAGTCCTCACTGACAGAGGGGATCAGGTTGACCTGAACAAGAAACCATCATAAGAAGACCATTATATCAGCAGAGTCCACCAGAAGCAGAGAGAACCAGAGTGACTGGAGTAGGACCCAGGGTACTTTCCCACAACTGGCAGGTGGCCAAGTGTCTAAGAGTTTGTTGTCTCCTCTAAGCACTCCCTACCCTGCCCCAATCCTGGACAACCTATGTGTACAGAGAGACAGGGAGGAGAGATATCTTAGATGCAGTCTGTCTCTCTCCCCCTCTCTTTCTCCATACCCCCTCCAATCCACTCTTTGGGTCCCTCGAGCAATAGGTTAAGAGAAGAGTTTTAAATTGGATATGAGTTTAGAATTTTAAACTGTATTGGATGGAACTTTGCTCATCAAAAATGACTGGAATGTCAGTGATTGCTGGGAGTTACAGAGGAGGGAGGGATGAACAGGTAGAGTACACAGGATGTTTGGGGCTGTGAAAATACTCTGTATGATACTATATTGGTAGATAAATGTCATTTTATATTTGTCCAAACCCATAGAATGTACAACAAGAGTAAACCTTAATGTAAACTATGGACTTTGGTTGATGATGTGTCAATGTAGGTTCATTGATTGTAACAAATGTACCACTTTGGTGGGAAATGTTGATAAGGAGGAAGCTATACATGTGTCAGGGCAGGAGGCATGTGGGAAATCACTGTATCTGCCTCTCGGTTTTAATGTGAATCTAAAACTGCTCTAAAAAAAATAAAGTCTTGGCCAGGCGCGGTGGCTCACACCTGTAATCCCAGCACTTTGGGAGGCCAAGGCAGGCGGATTACTTGAGGTCAGGAGTTTGAGACCAGCCTAGCCAACACGGTGAAACCCTATCTCTACTAAAGACACAAAAATTAGCCAGGTATGGTGGGGGGCGCCTGTAATCCCAGCTACTCGGGAGACTGAGGCACGAGAATCACTTGAACCTGGAGGCGGGGGTTGCAGTGAGCTGAGATTGTGCCACCCAGCCTGGGTGATAGAGCAAGACTTAGTCTCAAAAATAAAAATAAAAAATAAAAAAATAAAGTCTTTTAAAATGTGCCTGGCCCGTGGTTGGCACTCAATTAATATTTGTATAATAAATCAATGAATGGATGTTTTCTACACAAAATTTAACCCAAAACAATACTTTTCTTTAGTGTCAATAAAGTATTATTGACTTTAAAAAAAGGAATTAACAG
Source organism: Papio anubis (assembly GCF_008728515.1). Taxonomy (NCBI): domain Eukaryota; kingdom Metazoa; phylum Chordata; class Mammalia; order Primates; family Cercopithecidae; genus Papio; species Papio anubis. The sequence goes on from NC_044988.1 coordinate 68,995,606, forward strand.
TTGATATATACAACTATAAGAACTGACCTCAAAATCATTATAGTAAATCAAAGTCTCTCTCAGATTTTAAAAAATAGTACACAATGTATGATTCCATTTCCATAAAATTCTAGAAAAGGCAAACTGTTCTATTGTAATAGAAAGCATATCAGTGTCTGTTGGAAGGCGTGAAGGGAGAAATGGATTACAAAAGGGCACCAGGAAACTCGCAGGAATGGAAATGTTCATTATTTTGACAGTAGTGTTGGTTTCACAGATGTAGACCTATTCAAACTCTATCAAATTGTATCCTTTAAATATGTGCCGTTTACTATAAGTCAATTATACCTCAATTAAAAGTTTAAAAATTTAATGATCAGAATGTTTGGGTACCTACTTAAGATGCTGGGAAAAGGAGAGTCTACAGAGCTTAGCAGAAAGAAGTGATGGGGGAAAAAATTAAGTTCTTACTACATCCCAACTAAATTGTCATTAGATAGGTTACATTCTAACACACTCTACTGGAAGGGCTCATTTCAGGACCTTACCAAAAGTAACCCAATTTAGAGGACAGTGTGCAAGGATGGCTGGGGTGCACTCTAGTTTTCTCGTCTTCTTGTTTGAAAAATAAATTAGTTAATAAAATTTCCCTTCTATGATATTCTGTCTGAAATCAAATCAAAGAAATAAGTCATATTTATGCATGGCAGATAAACCTGAAATGGGACCTACAACCCCCTTCCTTGTGAGTCATCTTAATAACTACAGAAAGCTGTGACCCGGTGTTTCCAGGAGAACCATCACTCTGCTGTGCAGATGAGTCATGAGAAACCTGGCCAAGGATGCTTGACAGCTTCAAACCACCTCCCATGAAGCTGGCCATTTTCTTTCTGTTCATCCTTATTCTTTGTTTTTTTTTCCCTCATATTTCTTTCCAGGATTCATTCTTATTTGAATTACGAATTAGTATAACAAGAATATCCTACCTACTATCCTAAGAAAAGGACAATAAGAACTTTCAAAAATTACTGTAACTACAAAGTGATTCAACTATGTTTCCTACTTATAAAAGTAAAATGGATTTTTTTCCTCCACCAGAAAACGGTCCAGATTCCCAACAGTCTCCAGTCTCAGTTTGATACCATAATTGCCATAAATAAATTTCTTACGCACTAAAACCAGTTTTGCCCTTTTCCCAGGAGGCTTTTGTAAAGCTCAACATAAATTCAGCTATCTCATATGATGCAATTGTGATTTAGGAAAAGCAAAGACCATCATCAATACACAGTTTCATCCTCCCACACCAACAGCCCAATCTAACTGCCGCCAAGTCCCCAAACCCTGAAACTCCCACCCACAAGCTGCCAAACCCTCTGGTTGCCCTATCACTGGCAGATGCTACGATGCTCTGTCAGTAAAAGGTTTGTGAGAAACTGAAAAGTGTACAAAATCAAACAGAATGCAGAGACATTTTTACTGAATTTTGTATTTCGGGATTCTAGAATACTTAATGTTTAAGAATTGAAAGATTTGAGGATCCATAGCCCTATGTTTCTGTGTTTGGCGACTGCAAAATAGTTACTACCTGGTTACCCCAAAAGGAATGAGAGATGGCAATTTGTGAAGACTTTGAACTTGCCCCATGAAAAGCATCATATACATACAATTCTGTAAATATAAAATAATTTCGGTCACTGGGAGGCTTGCATCTGCCATGGTCATTATTCTACATTTAAGTAGTGCAGTGAATACTCATAAGTAGAGTGATGTCATTCTGCCTAGGGGGAAGCCATATTCCACTGTCATCATGCATAATAGATCGAGCTATGCTCAAGGTGGCTTAGTGACATAGCGCGCTGAAATGCCATAACCATAGCCATATTATTCCTAAAGAACTCACTAAGGTCCTTCACCAAATCATGTAATTTTTATCTCATGCTGAAAAGCAATCCTGATATTCTGAGCCCCTCATTTTACATATGGGAAAACTAAGGCCCAGGAATTTTAAAGATTTACCTGCATCAAGTAATCAGATAGCAAGATTACCTAAAATCTAGACTTTTAAATTCCTAGCCTTGCACTCTCTTCACCCCCTTTCTCTGTTTCTTAGTGTAATACAAACCCACTGTTTTCACAGACACTTTTCCCATCCAAGTCTCACCTCTGTGCTACTACTCTCTCATATACCTCAAATCATCAAAGCTGCCTCTGATTGCTTGAGCTGAATGAAAATCTCTTTTTCCAATTCCTAGCACAATCCTTGCTGGCACAGCACTGCCTTCTCTTTATTTTTATGTGAACGTAAAACTGCTCTGAAAAAATAGACTCTTAAAAAAAGTACCTGGCATATGGTTGGCACTCAATTAATATTTGTAAAATAAATAAATGAATAGGTGTCTTTTATGCAAAAAATCAACCAAAAACAATAGTTTTGTTTAATTAGTTTCACTAAAGTGCTATCAACATTTAAAAAAAGGAATTACCTATTGATATATACAACTATAAGGACTTATCTCAAAATCATTATGGTAAATCAAAGTCTCAGATTTTAAAAAATAGTACATGCTGAATGATTCAGTTCTTTTATTTTTCCATAAGTTATTGGGGTACAGGTGGTATTTGGTTACATGAGTAAGTTCTTTAGTGGTGATTTGTGAGATTTTGGTGCACCCACCACCCGAGCAGTATGCACTGCACCATATTTGTAGTCTTTTATCCCTCGCCCCCCCTCCCCCTCTTCTCCCCAAGTCCTCAGAGTCCATTGTATCATTCTTATGCCTTTGTGTCTTCATAGTTTAGCCCCCACATATCAGCGAGAACATACAATGTTTGGTTTTTCATTCCTGAGTTACATCTCTTAGATTATAGTCTCCAATCTCATCCAGGTCACTGCAAATGCTGTTAATTCATTCCTTTTATGGCTGCGTAGTATTCCATCACATACATATACATATATCTCACAATTTCTTTATCCATTCATCAATTAATGGCTATTTGGGCTGGTTCCACGATTTTGCAATTGTGAATTGTGCTGCTATAAACATGCGTGTGAAAGTATCTTTTTCAAATGATGACTCTTTTTCCTCTGGGTAGATACCCAGTAGTGGGATTGCTGGATCAAATGGTAGTTTTACTTTTAGTAGTATGATTAAATTTCTATAAAATTCTAGAAAATGCAAACTGCTCTATTGTAATAGAAAGCATATCAGTGTCTGGGGAAAGGAGTGAAGGGAGAAATGGATTACAAAGGGCACCAGGAAACTCAGAGGAATGGAAATGTTCGTTATTTTGATAGTAGCGATGGTAGTGTTTAAGTCCCTTCCCCTTAAAGCTTGGGTTTCTTCTCCTTCCTAACTGCTACCCCTGTCTAGAATTTCACTCCACCCAACCCCAGCATCCCATTCTCTTGATTCCTGAGCCCCAGCTCCTTCAATCAATACTTATTCTGAAACCTTATGTACTGCAGTATTATATTCACTTTTTGTTGTATTCCTATTCTATTGTACTGTAATAAATTACTACAAATCCAGTAGCTTAAAACAACATAAATCTATTATTTTAGAGTTCTGTAGCTCAGAAACCCAACATGGGTCTCACTGGACTAAAATCAAGGTGTTGGTAGGGCTGCATTCCGTTCTGGAAGCTTTGGAGAGAGTCACTGACTTGCCTTGTCCATCTTCTAGAGGCCACCCACATTCTTTTTCTCCATCTTCAAAATCAGCAACATAACATCTCTCCAACCCTGCTTTATTATCACATCTCTTTGACTGTCTTCTTCTCCTCCCTCTTCTGCTTTTAAGGCCTCTTGTGATTACACTAGGCCCCCCAGAATAACCCATGACAATCTCCTTAGTTTAAGGTCAGCTGATTAGCAACCTTAATTCCCATTGCCACGTAAACTAATATATTTGCAGGCTCTGGAGATGAGGGAATGAATATTTTTGGGGAGCCGTTATTCTGTTTACACAAGTGTCACTTCTCAATCTTTCCTCTTCCCTTCAGCACACTCTGCTCATCCCTACATACCCCCCATCCCTAATCTAGGGAAGAATGCATTCTGGATTGACTGAATCCCCAAATGATTGCTGGGGCCCATCTTGTCCCACCTACTCTCCTCAAAGGTCTAGGAGGGCCACCGGCCAGGCCACCCCATGGTCTTCTATCTGCCTGAACTTCCTAGAAACTGGTAGGACAGAAGACACTAGAATAAATAAAAGGAAATTGGGACACGATGTAAAATTCAAGGACCCAGAAAGACCAGTACACACAGTGCTATTGCTGAGGCTGGTCCTGGTCGTGATCAAATACAACATGAACACACAGGCCACTAAGCATGTGTGTTGAGACTTCAACAGGAAATTCCTTAGGAACAGCCTTCATAGGCAAAATTATAAAAATCAATTGCATTGTCAGATCATCTACATTTTGCTTTAGGAAAAAAAAAAAAGCCCAACTCAGACAGCTGTGAAACATGTTATGGAATCAGCCCTAGAGAGTCCTAGTCACCACCGTGAAAGACTTCCTTGTTTTTTATTATTATACTTTAAGTTCTGGGATACATGTGCAGAACATGCAGGTTTGTTACATAGGTATACACATGCCATGGTGGTTTGCTGCACCCATCAACCTGTCATCTATATTAGGTATTTCTCCTGATGCTATCCCTCCCCTAGCCCCCACTCCCCAAAAGATCTCGGTGTGTGATGTTTCCCTTCCTGTGTCCATGTGTTCTCATTGTTCAACTCCCAGTTATGAGTGAGAACATGTGGTGTTTAGTTTTCTGTTCCTGTATTAGTTTGCTGAGAATGACGGTTTCCAGTTTTATCCATGTCCCTGCAAAGGACATGAACTCATCCTTTTTTATAGATGCGTAGTATTCCATGGTACGATGTGCCACATTTTCTTTATCCAGTCTATCACTGATGGGCATTTGGGTCGGTTCCAAGTCTTTGTTATTGTGAATAGTGCTGCAACAAACATACATGTGCATGTGTCTTTATAGTGGAATGATTTATAATCCTTTGGGTATTTACCCAGTTATGGGATTGCTGGGTCAAATGGTTTAAACTTCTAAATAAAGATTTAAAGGGGAGTTATAGAGATAGATCAGAAAGGTCCCCCATGCCCTTTGCCCAGTTCACCAATGATTGCATCCTACATAACTAAAGTACAATCTCAAAATTAGGAAACTGACATTTGCACAACATGTGTGTATAACTCTAGGCCATAAGACTTACATTTTTAAAAATATAACTGGACAAATGTATGTTCCGATATCCAGCAGTCAGTCAGAATCCTACAAAGATGGTAGCAGCACTCCATTCAACTTGTGGACTCACCTCCTACCAAGAGGTCTAGATTGGGTGACTTTTAAGGAGTGACACAACCTTAAGGTCAAGTAGTCAAGTATACAGTAAAGCACAGAGAACTTGACAAGAACCTACACCAGAATTGTGAAACCACCACCACAGACACTTCCCCTACCCTGCTGGGAGCTCAGTCCTCATGGCACACCTGCTCAAATGAGGAAATGCTCTTTAAATATTTTCATATGGTTTTCCTCAGTGTATGGGAACTCTTTAAACTTCAAAGAGGCCAGCCATCTCAGAGAAGATATGAGACAGCAGACTGAAATACCATCTCAGGACTTCATTTCTCTCCATCACAGGCATGAATTCAAGAAAAATCCTCTGAATCAGCCCCACAAAATATCAGAAAATGTTAGACCTACAATCGCCCTTAGAGACTTTCTAGTTTGGTTGAATCCTTTTATTTACAGATGAGGAAACTGAAATCCGGGGAGTAGAGAGATCACTAATCACTTAGTCATAAGCTAGCTAGTGGTTGTTCTAGAATTAGAACCTGAGTCTTCTAATCCCCAAGTTAGCACATTTCTTAGTATTGAAACCGCCTTCACAAAAATTATAACTGAGGAAATTATGACAATGGAAGAGATCAGATCTAACCAACTTCATCTTGCTTCTAACCTTTAAGCTGTCCTTGTTCATTCCTGGGCAGAGGCCGAACTAATCTTGGGAAAATTGATAATAGCCCTTTCCCCTCCCCCAAAAAACCCTTCTTGCCTGGGGATCAGCCTGCCATTATAGAACTAACAAATTAGCTACAAGATTAGAAGTTATGGTTTAGGAGTCATGCAGCCTCCAGCTGCAAGTCGGAACCTCTCCAAATTGCTCCTGGAAATAACGTCACTATTGTAAAACCTAAGATCAGTGCTTGAGGTATTTTGCAGACCCTGCACTCAGTGCATCAGCTGACACCACCCAGAATGGTAATCTGGCTCATCCAGTTCTGCAATCCCACCCAGAAACAGAAGACAGCAAGGAGTCACTTCGACCCCCTATGATTCCATCTCCAACCTGACCAATCAGCACTACCCACTTCCCAAGCACCTAGCCACCAAGTTCTCCTTAAAACCTCTGATCCCCTGAATGCTCAGGGAGACTGATTTGAGTAATAATAAAACTCCAGTCTCCTGCAGAGCCAGCTCTGCATAAATTACTCTTTCTCCATTGCAGTTTTCCCATCTTGGTAAATCAGCTCTGTCTAGGCAGTGGGCAAGATTAACCTGTTGGGCAGTTACAGTATCCGTATTATCTATCTTCAAATACATACTCCTGAAATTTTAACATGATTTTTGTTGAGATTTCAAGAGCATACATTTGAAGACAGCTAAGAAAGGGAATAACACTATAACATGCACAATGTCATGTGCAATGAATTTGAGTGGAGCAGAAATTGTTAGGAGACTGGTAAAGAGACTATTGAAATATACCCAAGAATATATATCATGGTGGCTTCAACTCAAGTGATGGCAATACAATTGAAAAGAAGCAAAAGAATTCAAGACATATTTTGGAAGTAGAATCAAAATCAGCTCAACTCTGTCATCTGGATCATCAGTTATGAATTTCTGAATCTTCCAGGAAAGTCTGAACATTCAGTCTATGACCATGCAATAGACCAAAGGTGAGTAAGAAAATTTACCCTCATTGTCATTGTCATTATTAGGACCCACCAACACTGCTTAGTTCAGACTGTTCCACTTGTCTTGGCAAAAAACACCTACTTCTTTCACACATTTATAGACTTAGCTTCTCCCATGCACTTAGACAGCTTCCTACCTAAAAAATTGGCATACATATTGTGCCCCAGGATTAGGCTCAATTGAGCACTTGGCATTGGAGTATCGCCCGTCTCTGTCTATATCCACTCTGCCCTATCTTTCTGTTAGATCTACTCACAAGTTCAAGCCATCCCAGGTTTAGTTGCACATTATAAGCTTATTACCCTGTGTTTATACTTTAAAAGCTTATTACCCTGTGTTTATACTTTAAGTTCTGGGATATATGTGCAGAACGTGCAGGTTTGTTACATATGTATACACATGCCGTGGTGGTTTGCTGAACCCATCAACTTGTCATCTACATTAGGTATTTCTCCTGACGTTATCCCTCCCCTAGCCCCCAACTCCCCAACAGGTCTCAGTGTGTGATGTTTCCCTCCCTGTGTTACACTAGCAGCAGCCCTGCTACTAGTGTAAATATGGAATTATCTAGGCTGGTTCATGGATCTACCCCTGCTACCCAAGATCCTCCAGTTCCCTGAAGGAACTAGAATCCAACCCTGAAAACCTAACCTGTCAGCCAGGGGAATCTGACCTCTTGTCTAATATCTGTAGCCTTGTCCTGAGACTGACTTTCCACACCTCTCACTTTGTCTCCCATACTCCTCCCAGGCTGGCAACCCAGACACACATTGACACCTAGAACCACTGCTGACCCAAGACCCTTTTTTGCTCTCTGTGTTCTTCTCTTGGATTGGATACTGAACCAGATGAGAGTTAGTTTTGCCACATTCCCCTAGGCTTAGTTTTGGTCCTCCCATAAGGGAAAGTCAGCCTGGTTTGTTTACTTAAAATGATAAAGGAAAAAGAGAATGGGAAACTCTCAAGTACTGCTAATTGAAATGTAAATGCATGCATCCACTCTGAAAAGAAATTTAGCAAAATCTTGAGAAGTTAAAGATGCATGTATCCTGTAATCCTACTCCTAGGAATATGTCCCCAGAGAAATAAATGATATGGTCACAATAAATAAATACAAGATTGTTCATAGCCATTTTATTCTTAATAGCAAAAATTTTAAATAACCCAAATATTCAATAGAAGAATGTATAAACAAACTGTGGTGTAGTTATAAAATAGAATATTACCCAGCATTTAAAAAAAAACTTACGAATATACACAATAATATAAATGGCTCTCAGAAATATTATGTTGAGCAAAAAACATAAGACTCAAAATGTACATACTGTGTGATTCCATTTAAGAACAGGCAAAACTAATCAAAGTAGTGGTTAACTCTGGCAGGATGTGGAGAGTGGGGCTTATGACTGGAATAGGACATAAGGGAACTTTCTGGAGTGATAAAAAATATTCTATATTTGTATCTGGGTGGTGGTCAATTGGTCTTATACATGTGTGAAAAGTCATCAGATTGTACACTTACAATTTGTGTGTTTTACTGTATGTAAATTGTGCCCCAAAGTCATAAAACAAAAGCAAATAACATCAATATGTTATCAATATGTTTTAGATAGACATAAGTAAAAGGAGTGAATAAAATCATTCACTTCCTACTGTTCAGATATAACTACTAAGTGATTTTTATAGTTACATTAGTTTTTAAATTTTATAAATCATATTGCTTTCTAAATCAGCTTTTATATTTAACATCATTATCATTTAATTATTTTATAAGAAGTGATCCTCAAACTTTCTAGCAGCAGAAATCTTTCCTGAAACAAAATTTTATGTGAGCCCCCAGCATACAGATATTGCTCCAGTGAGAACATATTTAGGAAGTCATGTCTTCCTGCTCATCCTCTTCTTTGTCCTCCTCTGGCAGTCTCTGAGCCATCATAATGGTACCAAGTAGTCTGAAAATCACGTCTCAGTTTCATTTTTCATTTTTAATGACTGGATTCCAGTTCATGAGTGACCCACAATTTAACTCTGAGAGTAACAAAAATGTCAACATCTTGAGTATTCACAGCCTCTTCTTTATTTTCCGCTCTGGAAGGAAATCCTGCAGTTGTCTGATCAGAAATGACTCCATTCACCCAGTTCACCCCAAATATCCCTCAAAAGGGATTGTTTTGTCCAATCCAGTAAAAAAAATGTAATAAGAAGTGTTTTAGGTAGTCTTTTTGACATGAAGCCAAAGAGACTTTATGAGGTCTTACACTAGAAAGGGAAAGAATTAGCAGCTAGAAAACAGACACAGGAAATGGAAAGTTGAAGAAGAAGATAATGCTGGGTGCAAGAAAGAATTTAATATAAATTTTTGACAAAAGTAATGGAGAGAATCAGAAGCAGCTGCAAAGAACAGGAAAGATACAGGGAGTTAGAGGAATTTGACATTGTGAAATACAGTTGGATAAGGAAAGCTCCAAAATGCTTCTCCTCTTTTTTATCCACCCAAAATCAATTCTTCTTTATTAATTTATGAAGAAGTATATTTTGTATCATTGCTTGAATCTGATTGCATTTCCATGATTGAAAAATTTTAAATTTTATTCTTAATTAACAAATGATAATTGTATATATGGGGTACAATGTGATGTTTCTATATATGTATACATTGTGGCAGGATTAAATCAAGGTAATTAATAAATCCATCACTCATATATTTACCATTTTTGTGGTGAGAACATTTAAAATCTACTCTTTTAGCAATTTTGAAATACACATGGTATTATTAATTATTATAGTCACTATTCTGTGCTATAGATCACTAAAGCTCATTCCTCCTAACTAAAACTTTGTACCCTTTGATCAACATCTCCCCTTTCCCCATTCACCTCTGTCTCCCAGGCCCTTGGTAACCAGCATTCTACTCCTATGAGTTCAATTTTTTTAGATTCCACATGTGATAATACAGTGTTTACCTTTCTGTACCTGGCTTATTTCACTTAGCATAATGTCCTCCAGCTTCATCCATGTTACCACAAATAACAGAATTTTCTTTTTTAAGGCTGAACAGTACTCCATTGCATATGTACAATAGCTTATTTTCATTATCCACTCATCTGATGATGGACGTGTAGGTTGCTTTCATATTTTGGCTATTGTGAATAATGCTGCAATAACAGGGGAGTGCAGACATCTCTTCAGCATACTGATTTCAGTTCCTTTGGATATATACCCAGAAGAGGACGGCTGGATCACATAGTAATTCTATTTTTAGTTTTTTGAGGAACCTCCATAACATTTTCCATAATGGTGATATTAATTTACATTTCTTCCAACAGCACCCAGGGGTTCCCTTTTCTCCACATCTTTGCCAACACTTATCTTTCATCTTTTTGATAACAGCCACTTTAGCAAGTGTAATGTAATAGCTCATTGTGGTTTTAATTTGCATTTCTCTGATCTGAGCATTTTTTTCATGTATCTGTTGGCTATACAATGCTTTTTCTAAGGTAAGTGTTAACTAGTGCTCACTCAATTCAAGTTTTTATAATGCAGCATTTTTCCTGCTGATTTAAAATGAATTTATAACATAACTTGTTGTATGTTAATGTTATATACACTTGTGACTCTTTTTAGACTTTTAATTCTATTGCTGTGATCTACCTATCTACTTCTAAACCAGTTCTAAGTAGAACAAATTATTACAGCTTTATAACATTTTAATAACTTATAGGACAAGTCTCCTTTCATCACTTTTTAAAATATTTTTGTTAGATATATTTTATTTTTTTGAATGTTTGTAACTCCATCTAAACTTTAGAATCATGTTGCCAAATTTTCAACATCTGTCATTGGTTACAATTAATTTGGTTACAATTTAATTTGTAGAGGAATTTAGAGAAAATTTATACTTTCATAATTTTGAGTCTTTTCATCCTGAAATACGGTCTCTCCACTTATTCAAGTCTTCTCTTATCCCTCAGAAAGTTTTGTTGCTTTTTTCGTATAGTTCAGTACATTTTCTGCTAATTCCCAGGTTTCTGTATTTTTAATTGTGATAGTGAAAGGGATATTTTTTCCATTATATTCTCTAGCTGGTTTTTGTTTGTTTCTAACAATGCTACTATGCGCGCGCGCACACACACACACGTACATGTGTATATGCATATGTACATATGTATGTATATGTGTGTACATACATACATAACTAGATAGCCTACCAAAAATTCATATTAGCCCTAAAACCTCTTCATTTGATTACCTTATATATTTTAAATATTTTCTAGGTTATAATAATTGCATCCCTTCTTTCCAATATTTATACTTATTCTTAGTTTAAGATAATAGCTAGGAACCACCACCATAATAGCGTTAAATATTTTCAGTGATATTTGGCACCTCTAATGGAATGCTCCTAAGGTTTCATCATTAAGCAAGATGTTTATTCTTAGTTTCCTATAAATAGTATGTTTAAAAAAATCTACTTCTGGTCCTACCTTACTGGCAGTTTGAATTAATTAATAGAAAATGTATTTTATTAAATGCCTTTCAGGCATCATGTTTGTTCCTCTTTTAGCTCATTAAACGTTGATAATTACATTAATGAATTTCATGTTTATCCAAAAATCCTGAACTAAACCCTACATTGTACAGTTATGATATAATATATTTAATATTGTATAGAAATCAATTTTTATATTTCTATGGAATATTTACATCTATTTTCATAGGTGAGATTGATACAGTTGCATATGTGTGTTTGTGTGGGCATGCTAGTTTGATCAGATTTGGATATCAGAATTATGCCTGCTTCAAAAAAAACTGAATTGAGAAAATTTCTGTATATTTCTAATATTCAAAATATCTACTTAATAAAAGAGATATGCTCCTTGAACATTTTTAGGAATTATCCACAAAAATTATCAGTCTAACATTTTCTGGGTAGAATAGATCTTCAACAATCTTTACAATTTCTTGTATAATTGCTGGTGTATGCAGATCTTCTTTAATTAATTTTAGAAATTTGATTGTCTGTGTGTGTGTGTGTGTGTGTGTGTCTACAACCTGGAGGTAGTCTCCAAGATTTTCAGTGAAAGTGATACCAAAGCTTGAATTTGGGATGCTTCACACACAAATCTTGCTCTGTCTCTAAACTTCCTTAAGAAGTTAGAAAAAGAAGACCAAACTGAACCCAAAATAAGTAAAGCAAATATTTCAAAATATAGCAAAATATAGCAAAAGTTGATGGGTGCAGCACACCAACATGGCACAAGTATACATATGTAACAAACCTGCACGTTATGCACATGTACCCTAGAACTTAAAGTATAATAATAATAATAAATTTTTTAAAAAAGCAAAAATATTTCAAGCAAAGAAAACTAATCAATATTCCTTATGATCATAGACACAAAAACCCTTAATGAAATATTACGTTGAATACAGCAATATATAAAAAGGTTAATACATCACGACCAAGTGGGGTTTAACCCAGGAGTACAAGATTGTTTAATCCAAATATCAATTAATATATTTCATGTATTAACATAATAAAGGAGGACAATGATATAGTCCTCTTAATAAGTTCAGAAAAGTTCAGAAATAGTTCAAATATTCCTGATTCAGCAAATGAAGAACACGAAGAGGCCACGTGCATGGTTTATGCCTATCATCCTAGTGTATTAGTCTGCTTTCACGCTGCTATGAACGAATACCTGAGACTGGGTAATTTATAAAGGAAGGAGGTTTAATTGACTCAGTTCTGCATGACTGGGGAGGCCTCAGGAAACTTACAGTCATGGTGGAAGGGGAAGCAGGCACGTCTTACATGGTGGCAGGTGAGAAGAGTGAGCAAGAGAAGAACTATCAACCACCCATAAAACCATCAGATCTCATGAGAATTCACTATCATGAGAACAGCATGAGGGGGAAACACCCTCAAGCTCCAACCACCTCCCACCAGGTCTCTCCCTCAACATCTGGAGATTGCAATTCAAGATGAGATTTGGATGGGGACACAAAACCTAACGATATCACCTAGCACTTTGGGAGGCTAAGGCAGGAAGATCACTTGAGGCCAGGAGTTAGAGACCAGTCTAGGCAACATAGCAATACCCTGTCTCTACAGACAAACAAAAGTTTGCTAGGCATGGTGGTGTGCATGCCTGTAGTCTTAGCTAGTCGGGAAGCTGAGTCAGGTTGACTGCTTGTAAGCATGGGTGACAGAGTGAGATCCTGTCTCTAGGCAGAAAAAAAAAAGGATGAAATTTTTTAACCTGATGAAAACATCTATAAAACACCTATAGTGGCATCATATTTAACACTGAAATATTAAAAGCCTTCCCTCATGACTGAGAGCAAAACATGGATATCCTTTTTTTGAGACGGAGTCTCACTCTGCCGCCCAGGCTGGAGTGCAGCGGCCGGATCTTGCTCACTGCAAGCTCCGCCTCCCGGGTTTATGTCATTCTCCCGCCTCAGCCTCCCGAGTAGCTGGGACTACAGGCGCCTGCCACCACGCCGGGCTAGTTTTTTGTATTTTTTTAGTAGAGACGGGGTTTCACCGTGTTAACCAGGATGGTCTTGATCTCCTGACCTCGTGATCTGCCCATCTCGGCCTCTCAAAGTGGTAGGATTACAGGCTTGGATATCCTTTCTTACTACTTCTATTCTATATTGTACTGGAGGTCCTACCTGTTCTAATGAGGCAAGAAAAATAAATATTAGCAAAAACTACAATTACTTTGCACTAAACTAATAAAAGCTATAAAGCTTGGAAAGAAAGTACAACCACCTCTTTCTCACAGACATGATTTTTTTACATAGAAAATCTTCAGGAATCTACAAAACAACTACTAGAACTAATAAATGAATGTAAAAAGACTGAAGGATACAGGGTCAATATAAAAAGTGTATTTTTATAAATCAGCAGCAAGCAATTGGAAAATGGAATGAATAACACAATTCTATAAGACAACACCAAAACCCACAAAGTACTTAGAGATGAATTATAGACCCAAATGTGAAATTAAAACTATAAAGCTTCTAGAAGAAAATGCAAGAGGGTATCTTCACAAATTTGTGTTAGGCAAAGATTTCTTAGGGCATAAATAGCACTAAACAGAAATGAAAAAAGTGATGAGTTGGAATTACAAACTTTTGCTCATCAAAAGTTACCATAACAAAAATGGAAAAGGAAAAGAGAGTGGGAGAAAATATTTGCAACACATATATTAGAGACAAAGGATTTTTGTTCAGAATAAATAAAGACTCCTACAAATCAGTAATAGTAACAACTTAATAGAAAATGAGCAAAATGCTTGAGCATGTAGCTCATCAAGGAAGATGTACAAATAGCAAATACACTATCTGTGAAATTGCTCAATACCATTAGTCTTTGGGAAAATGCCAATTAAAATTATGAGATACCATTTTACACCCACTAGAAAGGCTAAAATTGGAGAAGTTTGTGATGAGGGTATAAAATTGTACCTCACTTTGGAAAGCATTTTTTGCAGTTTCTCTTAAAATTAATCATATACCTATGCTGTGGCCCAGAAATTCTACTTCTAGGTATTTGTCCAAAAGAAATGAAGATGTATACCCACAAAAAGACATGTATAAGAATGTTCACTGCAACTTTATTCATACTAGCCTCAAACTGGAAGAAGTGTCTGTAAGCAGGAAGATAAATTGTGGTATAATTAATAAAAAAGACTACTACTCAGGAAGAAAAAAGTATGAAATACTGATATGTGAAACAACAAGAGCAAATCATGAAAACATTGAGCGAAAGAAGCCAGACACAAAAGAGTACGTACTGAACAATTGTATTTATATAAACTTCCAGAACAGGCAAAATTTATGTTGATAGAAGTAAGAACAGTGGTTGCCTATGGGAGTATGTGGTAACTTTGGAGTGGTGGATATTTTTGATTTCTTGATCAGGATAGTGGTTACATGGGTATATACATTTATCAAAACTTGAATTGTATACTCAAGATTGGGCATTTCATAGTATGTATATTTTACCTCTATAAAAAAAAAACTAACAGCTTTATATATGCCATTATAACAATGACCTAGGTAGGTTAAAAATAAAATTTGGGCAAAAATTGTAGTAAAGAACAAACAGATGGGTAGCAATATTATCAGACATAGTAGATTTCAAGGCAAAAGCATTACATGAAACATTAAATGAAACGGTAATGCATTTTGTATTGATAAAGATATACTTCATAAGAAATGTTTATATCTGAAATATATAAACAAAACTATTATAAATACAGGAGGGATTTGCAATGACCACAGTAACTGCAAGAAATTTCTGACACAACTCTCGGTAATTGACAGAATGAAGATATAAAGAAAATAAGGATATAAAGAAATGAGGATATATAAAAATCAGTGATAAATATTAAACTACAAAGAGACAATATACATTCTTTCCCAGTGTCCACTTTAAACATTTACAAAATGTGATTATATGGTAGTCCAGATAGAAAACTGTAATTTCCAAAAGCAGAAAATATAGAGGCCACAGTTTCTGACAATGTTATGAAAATTTGAAATTGATGATTAATGGTTAACAAACAAGAGCAAAAAAAAAACATAAATTCTTGAATATTTTAACAGACACTCTCCTAAATCACTTTTTGGGGCCAAGAGAAAATATATAGATTAATGACATGAAAATTACTACTAAAAATGTAAGAGTATGTTCATTGAGGTAGAGAGTAGAATGGTGATTACCAGAGACTGAGGGGTAGGGAGATAAAGAGAAGTTGGTTAAGGGGTGCAAAAATGTAGTTGGATAGGAAGAATAAGTTCTGGTGTTTGATTGCACAATAGGATTACTACAGTTAACAACAACTTATATATTTCAAAATAAGAAAAGAATTGTAATGTTCCCAACACAAAGAAAAGATAAATGTTTGCAATGATTGATATCCCAATTACCCTGATTTGATCACCACACATGGTATACTGGTATAAAAATATCACAGGTACTCCCAAAATATGTACAACTATTATATATCAATACAAATACAATTCTAAGAAAGCCTATTAAAATACCCTATAAGTATGGCCAAAATAGTATTCAGAGCATATTTGTAGCCTTAAACATATTTTGATATTAAAGATGAGAAATGACAAGAATGAATAAAGAAATTAGGATCAATGTGGTATATATACACCATGGAATACTATGCAGCCATAAAAAGGAATGAGATCATATCCTTTGCAGAGACATGAACAGCACTGGAAGCCGTTGTCCTCAGCAAACTAAAGCAGGAACAGAAAACGAAACACCTAATGTTCTCAATTATAAGTGGGAGCTGAACGATGAGAACACATGTACACATGGTGGGAAACACCACACACTGCAGCCTATCAGGGGTGGGGTCGGGGGAGGGAGAGCATCAGGAAGAATAGCTAATGGATGCTGGGCTTAATACCTAGGTGATGGGTTGATCTGTGCAGCAAAATACCACAGTACACCTGTGTAACAAACCTGCATATCCGGCACATGTAGCCTGGAACTTAAGAGTTGAAGAAAAAAAAAAGTAAAAAATATAACAGTGAATATAACTGAGAATGTAGGATGTGAAAACTAAAAAAATTAAATGCGTAAGTTACAGAATTGGTAAACACACAGAATGGAATATAAGTCTATTTTGTATGTTGAGATAAATCAAATAAGGCAAATCAAAGAAGAAAAACAGACACAAAAATAAGACTGGAAATGGGCATGAAACCACAGATACAAGGGAAATAAGAAATTGCATATGAACCTAACACTTATCTTTAACTAATGGATCTGAAAGTCATGACAAATGGATGATTTTCCTTATCAGTTTTGTTGGGGGTTCATCAAGTTTATTATACTTTTCAAAGAACAAACTTTTGGCTTTGTTAATTTTCTCTGTTGTCTCTATTTGACTGCTTTCTGCCCTTTACTTATTTTGGGTTCAGTTTGGTCTTCTTTTTCTAACTTCTTAAGGAAGTTTAGAGACAGAGCAAGATTTGTATGTGAAACATCCCAAATTCAAGCTTTGGTATCACTTTCACTGGAAGTCTTGGAGACTACTACCTCCAGGTTGTAGACACATGCGCGCGCACACACACACACACACACACACACACACACACACATGCTTTGCCTGAGCTCAGGAGCAAATGTTCATCTTTCCCACGTTGACTGTTTCTGCTGCATATTGCAGTACATTGTACAAGACCCAGGGCCAAAGTTCTGATGGACCAGGTTCACTGTTTTGAACATGTCTAGAAAGTCCACTAGTGCATCATCATGGCCCAGACTAAACATGAGTCTGGACTTTCAGGCAAAGATAAGGTCCTAAAGTTTAAATCTCTTTTTCACATTTCTAAAGGCTTTCCTAGGAAACCAGCAGGGACAGGGTTGTCTCTGCATCACTGTCTACATAAATTTGAGCTCTTTAGATATAAAGGTTACTTATTCTGGACCACGAACCATGGATACCTATAGCTGTAATTTTTTAGGTTTTAGCACCTTGATCAACAAGTGCTGCCAACCAATCTGAGCTAATTAAAAATTCTAAAATTTGAGTTGGTGGGAGAAAAGGTGTGTGGGCAGGTTGGGATAGGAGGAAAATAAGGGAAGAAGACTACTACAGTTTCAAACACAACTGATGATTTCAAACACAACTGATGATGTAAGCAAGGGGTTCAAAAATTGGAAAGTAAGAGCTACTCAAAAGGCTGAGGCAGAAGAACTACCTGAGCCCAGTACTTCAAGGACAACCTGGGAAACATAGTGAGAACCCATCTTTTAAAAAAAAAGAAAAGAAAAGAAAAGAAAAACAAATTGGAGAATTAAAGAATTAGGTCTGTTGCCCTCCTAGTTGGAAGTCTGTAGAAGCCAATGATTTCCAAGGAGATTTTAAACCTAGAAAGTAAGTCAAAGCAATTAACTTGGGTTTTCTGAATATCTTCTATTTCCCTCAGATTTTCTCCACATCTCCTTTCAGCAGTATGTCTTCTACAGTTTATTAATTTCCATTATGGCCTTAAATCTGTGGAAACTTTTCCATTGTGAAGTCATGAAAATTGAAAAAGAATCTAGAGGAATAACATACCATGAGACAGACCTGCCTCCAAACCAGACATCTCTTTCAGTATTTGTGAGGCCTCCCTCCAGTTTCTTTACTACTCAGAGCTTCACCAGGACAATCAAACAAACATAGAGGTTGCGGGAGTTCTAATGCAGCAATGAAGGTGAAGGTGAAGCCTGCTTGCTAAGAACAATCTGCTCTCATAAGACATTTAAAGAAAGGTAATATTTTTGGACATTTTTCTGTAACTGAATATTAAGGTATCAAATATACAATGCATCTTGTCTTTTATCCTTTCAAAACGATTTACTGAATGTCCACTATGTACCAGGCATTGTGCGAGGAAT
The DNA here is from genome assembly GCF_008728515.1 of Papio anubis. Classification (NCBI taxonomy): domain Eukaryota; kingdom Metazoa; phylum Chordata; class Mammalia; order Primates; family Cercopithecidae; genus Papio; species Papio anubis. Next base: position 69,014,019 of record NC_044988.1, read on the forward strand.
AAAAAGATTAAATGGTAAGCAAAGAAACAGAGAAAAGAAAGCTTAAAGACAGTTGTGAATGGAAAAGGTGGGAATGGAGGAGAAAACCTGAATTGTTAGTGAGTTCCTTTATTACCAAAGACTGCATGTTCTTGGACCCCTGAATCAGAAAAAAAAAAAAAAAAAAAAAAAAAAAGTAGTTATGTTGGATCTCTGCTGACATGAATGGCAAGGAGTAGGGGGTGTGTGTGTGTGCGTGCATGTGTGTGCGCGTTTGTGTTTGTGTGTGTGTGTGGCAGGTTTTGGAGAAGATGAGGGAGCATAAGGAGAATACCTCAATTTCTGCCCAATAGAAGTGGGAGGATGGAATCACTGATGTTCCAGAAGCTAAGAAAGGAAAAATGTAAATTATTTTCTTTACGCATGTGGTTTGCACAACATCCTCCAACATAAGACTCCCACTTGGGTCCTAAAGTTGGAAAAATCTGGGGAGTATAAAGAAGGGGAACAGAGCAACAAGACTTGACACAGTATGCCAGATGTCAGCACTACAGACTGACTTCCAAAGGGGGAGCTTTTTCAGATATTCTCCTGGTGCATCAGTCATGTGCCTTATGAATCTGAAATTAATGACATTTGCGTAAATTACAGAGATATATTTCTCACATAACTCCCTGTGTGCAGCAGGGTAGCAAGGAAAGAGTTCTTTAAGTGGGGATAATCTGAAGAGCCCTTAAGAACTCCCTACTCCAAATAGTATTTCCCATGTTGACTGAAATTCTTCATTTTGTTTCACTGCTTCAGAACCGATCAATCTGTAATCATCTCACTGTAACTGCAGAAGCATAGCATAGTATAGTAATTAGTGTGAATTCTGAAATCAGATTGCCTTGTTCACCCTGGACTTTACCACAAATTGCTCATGTGACTTTGGGGCATGTGTCTTCATAATTACTAAGAATTACATTGACTGAACATGTAATCATGTAGCAAGGATGGCGTCAAGCACTTTACATGCATTAACATGTTATCATCAGTCCTCTCAACTCCCTTTGAGGTAGGTATCATTATTATCATTATCATTTTACAGAGGAGGGAATTGAGGCATATATCTAACTTTCAGATCCAAAACTGGGAATTGGGGAAAGTGAAATTCAAATCTAAGCAGACTTAACTACTACACCACAGTCCCCTCATTTAAACCTTCTAAGCCACAGTACCTACCTCATAGGATTGTTTAATTATGTTTAAGATAATGCTTATGGATTTGATGGAGTGAAAAAAGTCTGCAACACGATTACTGTTATTTCAGATAAATGAATTCTTTTAAATATTGGAGGAGAACCCAGAAAATCCAATTCAACTTAATTAGGTGCTAAGGTGATACAGTAATAAGACTCGATTCCTGCCCTCAAGAAGTTCACAGAATTCAAGGCTTGATTACATTGCTCCACTACACAAAATCCTAACAGTTCTACATTGCTTTCAGAAAGCTCACATCTCTAGGTTGGCACAAATGGCCCAACACAATTGCAAGTTTTCTTACTCTCTGGCTTCATCTCCTGCCACTTCCTTGTTCACAGTCCAGCTTGAGACTTACCATTCTTCAGACATGCCATGTATTTCACATTTCCATGTCCTATGTGCTGTTCCATCAATCTGAAAAACTCCCTTCCCTACCTCCATTTCTCCACTTTCAGTATTCAACTCAACTCTTTCCGGAATTCCTCACTTCCTTCTAGATTATTCCTCACCTCCTTCTAGATTAGCTGTTCCTTCTCTGTATTCCCAAATAATCCTCTGCACATATGTTGCCCTTATTACATTACACTGAAACTGCTTATCTGCCTCCTCCATTACTCTCTTGAGTTGCTCAATGGCAGACTGTCTTAGTGGTCTCATCCTAGCTCCCAGAACAACGTACGTACAGTAGACACTCAATGAATGTATAGAACAGATGAACAAACTGTAATTAGTACTCTAATAGAGTACACAATTTTGTTTTTTCTTTTTTTGTAGAGGCTGGGTCTTGCTGTTGACTAGGCTGGAGTACAGTGGTGCAATCACAGCTCACTGCAGCCTCAAACTCCTGGGCTCAAGCAATCTTCCCACCTCAGCCTCCTGAGTAGCTGGGACTACAGGCACACCACCACATCTGGCTAATTTACTAACTTTTCTTTTTGTAGAGACAGGGTCTCGCTTTGTTGCCCAGGCTGATTGTAAACTCCTAGCCTCAAGTTATCCTCCTGCCTCGGCCTCTCAAAGTGCTGGGATTACAGGCATGGGCCAACATGCCAGGCAAGTATAATTTAATGGAATAATGAGAAGAGAAAAAAATTGAATGTCTATGATGACTTGACAAAGGTAGTATCTGAATTGGTTCTTTATAGGAAGATCGTTGTTTTCTAGGGAAACAGAACCAATAGAAGAGAGATCGAGATAGACAGAGATACAGATTGATGAGGAGGAACTGTCTTACATGGCTATGAAGGTTAAGGAGTCCCATAATCTGCCGTCTGCAAGCTGAAGACCCAGGAAAGGTGGTGGTGGTGTAATTTGTCTGAGTCCAAAGGCATAAGAACCAGAACTGATAGCATAAGTTCTAGTTCAACTTCAAAAACCTCAGAACTGAAAGGCATAAGGCATATGTCCCAATCCAAGGGCAGGAGAAGACCCATGGGCAGGAGAAGACCTAAGCATTCAGGCAGAAAGGCGGAATTCTTCTTTTCTGCATCTTTTTGTTCTATTCAGGCCCTCAACCGATTGGCTAATGCCTATCCACATTGGGGACAGCAATGTGCTTTATTCCATCTACCGGTTCAAACCTCTTCTGGAAACACCCTCACAGACACACACAGGAATAATGTTTAACCAGGTATCTGAGCATCCTGTGGCCCAGGCAAGTTGACACATAAAATTTACCATGACAGTCCAGGCATGGTGGCTCATGCCTGTAATCCCAGCACTTTGGGAGGCCGATGTGGGCCGATCACAAGGTCAGGAGTTCGAGACCAACCTGGCCAATATGGTGAAACCCCATCTCTAATAAAATTACAAAAATTAGCCAGGCGTGGTGGCAGGCGCGTGTAATCCCAGCTACTTGGAAGGCTGAGGCAGGATAATTGCTTGAACTCGGGAGGCAGAGGTTGCAGTGAGCTGAGATCATGCCACTGCACTCCAGCCTTGGCAACAGAGCAAAACTCCATCTAAAAAAAAAAAAAAAAAAAAAAAATTACCATCACAGAATTTGAATCAATGGATACATGCAGAGGACCTCCAACAAAAAAGGACCTCCAAATAAAAAAGCCCCAGGAAAAAACTCCTGAGGTATAAGCAGACCCCTGTGACTAGAGCACAGGGAAGAAACATGAATGATAAGGACATAGTAGCAATAAAATGGAAGTACAGATAATCTATTCTCAGGCAATTTCCAATTAAAAATCTTACTGCTGCAAATAATTTGTTCAGCTCCCAATTCTTTTATTTGTATTTCTTCTCATTTATTCATAAATGACCCTTGATAACCTACAGCAAAATTACAACTATGTGTGTACAAGGAAGGATCATAGCAAAAGGATAGAAATGAAGAAAGGAAAATAGTAGAGAAAGAAAAATAGGAAGAAACTATTCTAAATTATAATACCAAGCAGATAGAAGTGTATTCACCTATATAAGAGCAGAGACCATGTCATCAGCAGGTTGATTATTCTTTTTTTTTTAACTTTTTCATTTCTGACTACATATATAACAGACCCATGCTAACTTAGGATGCAAAGACAGATTCCTGAAGGCAACCAATATCATTTTAGAAAGGAAACCTTTGGCCCATGGGATTTCGAACTGCACCTAATAAGCCAATGGCATTGCTAACAAGTCAGTGATATTTGGGGTATAGTATTGAATACAGGCTACGTAACACAAGGGCAAAAAGTGCACAACTACTTCACTCATTCGGCCAGGCACGGTGGCTCACACCTGTAATCCCAGCACTTAGGTAGGCAGAAGCATGAGGATAGCTTGAGCCCAAGTTTCATGGCAGGGCCAAAAAGGACTCCTAAGAAAAGAAAGTTTTTATTGTGTTTCTTCATTTTATAATTGTTTTAATTATAAAGGTAATACATGTTTACTACAAAAAATCCAAAAATACAGATAAGCAAAAAAACAAAACAAAACAAGAAAACCCACAAACCATACATTTCTGTATATCCCATTTATTTATTTATAAAAGTGAGAACATATTGTACCTAATTTTCAGTAAGCTGGTTTTTAGGCAACAATATATGATAGCCATCTTTCCATGTTATTTATTATACTTCTACAACTGACTTTTATATTTAAATAGATGCACATCAAAAGGTATTAAAGAATACACAGTAAAAGCTTGACTCTCTCATCCCATGCCACATGACCTTATAATTTTAACCAGAAGCAGCCACTGTTACATTTTTTGTGATCCTTCCACAGTTTATTGTGATCCCTCCACAAATATTCTATGAATATATGAGCATACATGTATATATTTCTCTTTTTAAGTAAATGGTAGCTGTGAACACAGTTTTATACCTTGCATTTCTCTCCCCAGTCGGTACATGTATCACTGCCTCTCAGTGGCAGCAGTGTTTCAATGTATGGATATACAATAATTTACTCAGTCTCCTTTGATAGACATTCAGAATGTTTCCAACTCAGTCCCCTTTGATGGACATTCAGAATGCTTCCAATCTTTTACTATTACAGTATTGCTAGGTATACCCTCCAAATGTAAACATGCATATGTTTGTGGGTATATCTGTAGGAAAAATTGCTAGAAGTGGAATTTTGAGGTCAAAGAACATGTATGTCTTAAAATTTGACAGATATCACACAGTGCCCTCCATTAAGGCGTTCCTAATTTCTACTCCTTCCAACTACAAATGAGACTATTTCCACACCTGTGGCTCCCCAGCCAGATAATGTTTTCCGTTTCCCTCTCCTGGAACACACACCTTGCAGACAGGTGAGGTAACGTGCCTAGTTCTGGCCAATGGAATGTGGGAATGTGAACAGAACTGATGTGTGTCGTATCCAGGCCAAGGTAACTGAGAAGAAAGTATGCATTCTCCACCCTATCTCTGCAATTCTGTCGACTGGAAACAGAAGAATTCAAGACCCTAGGGAATGGTGGATCCCTATGATGGAAGGAGCCTAAGTCCCTGAGTTACCACACAGAAAAAACAACTGTCTGCCAACCAGAAACATCCGCAGTGGACTATTACATGAGGGAAGAATAAATTTCTATTTTACTAAGACACTGAAATGTTGATGTTTGTTGTAACATCTTGCTTTACCCTAATACACCAAGATACCCTTTTTTATATAAACATCAGATCTACAGTTCTGAAGATACTCTTAGGGAATATTGCTCAAGTATTTCAAAATTAACTTTCAATGTTAACTATGATATTGGTGTGCCATTAAGAAAATAGCCTTCATTTCCTGGATTAATAAGAGTTGTTTTTTGTTTCTTTGGTTTTTATCAAGAATGAGTAGTGATTTATCAAATACCTTTGCAATATTTGTGAAAATGATTCTAAATTTTTTTCCTTAGATCTATTAGAGTGATATCTTACATTAATATTTCCTAATGTTGAAATAGTCTCATATTTCTAAAATAAACCATGTTTACTTATATATTTTATTTTGTATATGCTGTTGAATGCAAGGGAATAACTGGAAGAAAATAATAGATTAGGTAATTCTTTAAACATGATTTATAAATTTTAAATTTCAATTGAGGAAGCAAAAAGTATAGGAGACCCTCCAAAGAACAAATCTGTTATCTGGAAAAGCAGGTGAATGTGTATGACATTACTTGGAGTGAAAAAAAAAAAAAGAAATGAAATGGAATTCTTGAATAAAAAGATAAGAGAACTAAGCAGCAGGTCCAGGAGGTCTAATTGGAAATAAAAGGCAAGTTCAGAGAGAGAACAAGGACCATAACGGAAAAAGTAATAATCAAAAGATAATACAAGAAAACTTCCCTCAGGAGGAGATTAGAATTATGAAATCAAAAGGGCTCATTCAGTACCAGACAGGATAAATGGAAAAGGGCATATGCCTGTATATATCCTAGTCAAATTTCTAATTTCTGAGCTTCAAAACAAAACAGAAAAGCTTTTAGAAGGAAAGAACAGGTTACTTATGAACAAATGAGCATGAGGCTGTCATTGGACATGGTTAAGAACACAGGCCCTGAAGTAAGGCTACCTGGGTTCAAATTTTGGTGTGAACTTGGGTTGGTTTGCTTAACTTCTTTATGCTTCTGTAAAATAGGGACAATATTACTACTTAGCTTTTCAGGTTGGCTGGAAGCAACATCCGATATAATACATGGAAGAGCCTAGCACATACAGTCAGTATACTTCTATCTGTTAACATCAAAAGCTGTATCAGTGAGTCAAAATTTTACACACTTTTGAGAAGACAAAAGCCTGAACACTCCTCAGAACATAGCGTACAGCACTAATAGTCTGAAGAACTGCACAACGGCCCCACCCTAACATCTCTAATGGTAGCTGAGCCCCATGCTAGTGAGAAGTGAACTGGTGGGCAGAAGGAATCTCATTGACTTATTTCAATTAATGTGAGCAGGGCAAGAACAATAGTTTTTTGGCCTGGAGCTGAAGATTATTGGAGATGAAAAAAGTTGTAGGCTCTGTCAGGGTAAAAAGACACACAGTGAAGTTTCTTAAAGTCAGCAGGGACAATTCTACAATTAATAGACCTTATTACCATCAGGGACGCTCCATAAAGTAAATTGTAATGAGACTTGTGGCTGCGAGATTTGGGTATCATAAGAAGTCCTTTCATTAATACAGCTAATGTTGTCTGAGCACATCTACCACATGTGAGGAACTACATTGGGGATATAGCTGTATATAAGACACGCCAAGTCCCTCCCTCAAAGAGTTTACATACATAGATCACCTTAATTAATATGATTCAAGTTAGAATGCCCATATGACATAAGAAATGAATCATACTAAAACCATTAACAAAATCTCTCTCTCTCTCTCTCTCATACACACCCACCGCCCTTTTATCTCAATTACACAAGAAATGAAAAAGTCAACTTGTAATATTGTTAATAATGAAAAGTCAGTTGCTACTTAATTTAGTCCCGTTTTCTATAGTTTGCAAATGTAAAAGCTAGCACAACAATTTGGTGGAACTCTTGAGTAATCACTTCAATTCTTCTTTCTGCCAAAGTAGTCAGTGACTGCCTTTTGGAGAAAATATCATATTTTTCACTTTATACTGATTTACTCCTCCAGTTTGTGTTCGAGATATTTGACCTCTGAAAGTTTAATAAGCACTTACTAAACAGCACCAACCAGAAATATTTTTAAAATTTCTTTCTACCTACTAGCCAAAAATTCCCCAGCCCACTTGCCCATCTTCAAACAGAAGAGTATCTCTTCAATCCAAAAGGAAGATAAAGCATTAAATGGCATATAACGAATTTAGTGGGTTGAATGGTGGCTCCTGAAAAGACACGTCCATGTCCCAATCCCCAGAACCTGTGAGTATTACTTTATTTGAAGAAAAGATCTTTGCAGATGTAATTAAGGATTTTCAGGTGAGATCATCTTGGATTATCCAGGTGTACCCTAAATCCAGTGACAAGCAGATTCTCTTAAAGTCAGTCCTTAGAAGAAAAAGGCAGAGAGAGAGATTTGAGACACACAGAAGAGAAGACACAGAACATAAAAGAAGGCTATAATGACCACAGAGGCAGAGACTGGAGTGAGGCAGCCACAAGTCAAGGAATGCCCATACACAACAGAAGCTGGAAGAGGCAAGGAACAGATTTTTCTCCCAAAGAGCCTCCAGAGGGAATGTGGCTCAGCCAACATCTTGATTTTGGACTTCTGGCCTCCAAAAGAGTTAGAGAATAAATTTCTATTGCTTTAAGCCACCTAGTTTGTTACAGCAACCATAAAAAAGCAATGCAGTAAGCAAAACATTTTGGTAGGGAGCCCTGGGTTCAAGTACCACTCCTGTCATTTAGTCCCTATTTGCTTCAGTAAGTCTGTTAGCCTCTCAGAACCTCCAAACCTGTACTATTACCCTGAGTTCTTATAAGAATCAAAGGAGATCTTGTATATGAAAACATTCAGAGTATTATAAAGTCCCATACAAATATGAATTATTATTCTTACACTTTACCTGGAATTTCAAATCAGTTTGGAACCTGGGCTCTTTATTCAAGTCCTTTGTTACAGCCCTTCACACAAATTAATACCTGCCTAATTTCAGCAGTGCCAACATTATATCAGTTATTATTATTTTAGAGATGGGGTCTTGCTCTGTCCCCCAGGCTAGAGTACAGTGGGGCAATCACAGCTCACTGCAGCCTCGAATTCCTGGGCTCCAGCAATCCTCCTGGCTCAGCCTTCTAAGTAGCTGGGAATACAGGCACTCACCACCACATTGGGCTTGCTATTTATGTATTTATTTATTTATGAGTGAATGAGATGGGGTCTCACTATGTTGCCCAGACTGGTCTGGAACTCCTGGCCTCAAATAATCCTCCCGCCTCAGACTCCCAAGTCTCTGGGATTACAGGTGTGAGTCACCACAGGCCCCATATCAATTCTTAACATCAACTTTTATTTCTAGAATTAAGCTGTCACTAATGTACACAGTATCTCTTTAGTACTAGGATTTAATGAAGTCTCATTACCACTAACCTTGTCTTCTATTTTAGTTCCCTCCAGATATCATCTATTATCACATCAATTTAGTAGAGAGATTATCTAATTGGTTTATTGGCCCCATTTACATTAACAAATCAGTTTTAACCAATTTACTTTCAATAATATCTGTGAACTCCTTAACATAATCATAATTATTTCTCTAACTAACCTTAATTATTCCACACTGAATTTTTCTCAGCTAAGAATGAACCATTAATAACTCTCTTTCCTATTTCTGGTTTTCTCCAACAGGTAGACTCTGATCTATGCCAGACCTAGTTCTTCTTCCCTGAAATAAAGTATATTTATGAAATACAATAATAAATTAAGGCTATTAGCTCCACAAGTTATGCACAAAAGTTAATTTTGTAACTCTATAATCTCACTTCATTCACACAGAAGTTTATATTTTCTATAGAATTTTTCCATTACCATTTCATAAGAAAGGTCACCAAACATACTCCAAGTTATGGAATAGCTGGTCAACTGCAAGCTTCAATTTTTTTCCTTCAGGGCAAGGAAGTTTGACATTAAAAATAAAAAAATGACATGTTGATAATGCAGTCTGATATGAGAATTTATTTTCTTATGCCTTTTAACCACTCTTTTCTATATTGAATTTGAATGGCATTCAAATCTTAGATCTAACAGAGTATCATAAAAATATTATTTTCTGAAATTCTGCCTCTTCACAAATCTTTAAACAAACGTAAAAGAATCTTTCCCAAACAGAAGTTGAAACAGTAAAAACTTCAGTGGACTCTGAGATTTGCAAATGTAACAATCACTTACAATCATTATCATTAACGATTTAGCCTTCAGATGAAACGTCCTTCAAGAATGCATTAGGTGCACCAGGTGCAGTGGCTAATGCCCGTAATCCCAACACTTTGAGAGTCCAAAGTAGGAGGATCCCTTGAGCCCAGGAGTTCAAGACCAGCCTGGGCAACACAGGGAGACCTCATCTCTACAAAAAGTGAATAAAATTAGCCTGGTGTGGTGGTGCACACCTGTAGTCCCAGCTACTTGGGAGGCTGAAGTGGGAGGATTGCTTGGGCCCAGGAGGTAAAGGCTGCAGTGAACCGAAACTGCACCACGTCACTCCAACCTGGGCAATAGAGTGAGGCCTTGTCTCAAAAAAAAAAGCATTAGGTGCTCCTCCTGAGTCACTAAAGTATGGGTGATGTTATTTTAATATATTTAACTTCACTGTCTTTCCATAGGTAGCAATTAAATCATTCTCAAGATGCAAGTTAAACATTTCGTTCTCAGGATCACCAGTAAAAATTTCAAATCAAAACTGAGGAAATCCACAGCCATTATTTTGTATAAACATAGATTAATACTACTCTGTGGCATAACCCACAACTTTAAAGATTTATCCCCCTGTGAATGGGATTATAAAGGTACCTACTATATCATCTCACACCAGTAAGAAGTTTAGCAACAAATGTCTCCTAATTTTCATGATCTCCACGTGGCCTATATAAAAGTAAGCTGTGAACCTCTTCCAAGTAGCCTCTACATTTTTCAATCAATTTCACATGAGACTGACAAGATATGAATTATCCTGAGAAATGTGTTAAGTTTCCTGACAAGTAAAGCCTGAACTAAGATCTTCCTTAAGTAGTCTAACTCTACAACCTCAGAATTCTTAAGAAACTTAAAAAACATCCTAAGAAGTCATCCATTCCCCTCATCCATCTTAGCAACCAAGTGCAGAATCTGGCCCCTCGCCACTAGAGGGGGTGTTTCTTCTATTGGTTTCTCTTTCCCCCTAATTCGGCTGACCAGAATTTCTGGTTGAACTAGAAATAAGCCTCAAGATCAACATCCTGACCTTTATTTTTAATATCATGTGGCCTTTTCCTTTTTTTGGGGCCTTAGTTAACACTAAAATATAAATTTCAATCCCTAATTACTTGTATTATTATGCCCCATATCATACTCCATTGCCTTTCTACAAAGAGATGAACAAGCTACACAATTTAGAGACTTTGACATTAGTTCACTGAAAATAATCAGAAAATCCAACCAAGTTTGAGTTTTTTAAAAAAAAAATTTTTTCATTTGCCAGGTTCATTATTTCATTTGAATCACTATAATACTATTTTTAAAATTAGACAGACATTAGTAACAAACTTAAAGGAAAAAAATATACTTAAGAGACTTGCCCAAAATTTCAGGTAGCAAATGGTTAAGCCATAATGAAGACTCAAATGCTCTGACTCCTAGACCATTTCCAGTTGTATTATTTTATGCCATGAGTGAAAGGTACTAGATGAGAAGACCAAGGGCTGAACTACTCTTCCTTTTTACCCTACCAGTCTAGAGCAAATAGACGTATGATTACTCATGTAATTCACTATTGCTCCTGGCAAACAATAAATACTACATCTGCTTAGAATAGTCTCCACTGGCCACAAAGTAAAGTCACAAGGTGAGGAAGGAGTGGATGACGGAGATAAAGGGAAAGAGTTGCTGCAGAGAGAAGGAAGAGAAGAAAATAAATCTATCAAACAATCTTGAGGTTAGGCATGAGACACAAAATATACAAAAGTGAGGACCAAGATCTCAGCAAGAAATCAGAATCAGAAAAAGAAGGAATGAAGAACAAATGGTAGCAGTCACACCATCAGATATTCGAACAACCCAAAAGACTCTGGAAGAGATAATGAGTGCTGTTTGATTCCTTGCTGCTTCCTGTGAAGATCCCTGGTCTAAGGCAGAGCCCCTTAGAAAAGATAGAGACAAGACCTGGCCAGTTAGAATCTGCATGGACTTTATGACGGCGGAAGACATGGGGAGGGAAGAGCCCCAACAAAAAGAAACCTATCCAAATAATGTCAAATCCACCTGACGTGAATCTGCTTGGGACAAAGTGGGTATAACATCAGGATGTTTCTGGCTGCAAATGACAAATTCGCAGATCATGCCTACTTACACAATGAGGAACTGTATTATCTCACAGAACTGGAAGTTCAGAGGTAAGGCAGACCAAGTACAATACAATCAGCAATTCAGGAAGGTCATCAAGGGCTCAGGTTTCTTCTATCTCTGTTCTGTCATCATCTAGATCAGCTGCACCCCTCAAAGCTAGTTTCCCTCATGGTCCCAAGATGGATAGAGCAGTTCTAGCCACCATACTCAAACATAAAATTACAGGGAGACGAGGCATCATCTCTTTCATTTCTCTCTGCTTAGGATCAATAAATCCTTTCCCAGAAGCACTCAAGTCCTCTGCAGACTTTTCCTTTGTATTTCATTGGCCAGAATAGGTTACAGGCCATTCCTAACTCTTCATTGGCAAGGGAAGTGGGATTAATCATGACCGCTTAGACTAATCACCTGTGGTGGAATGAATACTGAGGAGTCAATCACCATGACCACACCATGGGCAATTTATAATGATGAGTATTATTATGACATTGTTTTCACTCCATAATAAATCCATAATGTGATTATGCTGCTTCCATGATCTTAACTACGAGGCATGTGCTTTGCCTGAGATCCAGATAATTACTCTTTGCTCACATCCCATATTTTTCAACATGAACTTATTTATCAGATAGAAAACATTTTATTAAAACTTTCTCAGTCAGGCCAAGCATGGTGGCTCACACCTATAAACCCAGCACTTTGGGAGGCCGAGGTGGGAGGATCCCTTGAGCCCAAGAGTTCAAGACTAGCCTGGACAACATAGGGAAACCCCTATCTCTACAAAAAAAAAAAAAAAAGCCAGGTGTGGTGGCATGGTGTATACCTATAGTCCCAGCTACCTGAAGCAGGGAGGATCGCTTGAGCCGGGAGGTCAAGGATGCAATGGGCCATGGTCTAGACACTGCACTCCAGCCTGAACAACAGATGGAGACCTTGTCTCTAAGAAAAACGAACAAACAAACAAAAACTTTCTTGGTCAATCCACTGTAAGACAAAATAACTTTAATGTAACATTTTAGAAGCAAGAGTAGTAATGTTTGTCTCCCACAGCAGCTACAGTGGATACAGCCACCTAGAACCCAACCTTGAGAAAGACTTAAAGCTGAGTCTCAATCTAGTGAGAAATGGTGCCATGACTGATTAGTGAGTCTACCATGACTCAGGTTCAGGCACAACAACATATAGCACATATTTGCCAACCCTGTTTCAGAGAAAATCTCTTAAGTAATTTCCCTCCACTGATAATGGAGTTCTCTGCTGCAATGCCTCTTTATTCTTATTTTAATGGAGACCCAATATAATCCCTCCCATCTCTTCACTCTCCCTATCTAATTTGCATACATATACATATAACATATATCAAGCATGAACTCCAAAAAAATTTTTATATATAACCAGAGACTTCCACAGGAATTCTGGAACCAGGCCTCTTTAGTAACCATAGAAAGGCTTGGCAGAATGGTTTCATTTACAAAGTGTCTCACTTAAAGCAGGCAGGGGGGCCTTGAGAGCCCAGGCTGGATGCAGGCCTAGGCAGGATTGAGGGACAGAAGGGAAAAGAGAAAGGCAATCTATTCCCAACTAAAGGTAGCCTGGCCCACAGTTGCAAAAAGGAACCAAAATCTGATTCTGAACAAAAGTGACTAACTGGAGAATGCTTAAATACATTATGGCAAATTGCAAACTGTAGGTAGAGTTTATGTGTATAAAATGCACTTAGAAGGATAGGGAAGGACAACAGCGGTTATTCCTGGGTGATTCAATTTACAGCTATTTTCTTTTTTCCTTCTATTCTTTATCTACATTTTTCTGAATGTCCTGTACTGCACATGCACTGCCTTTTTTATGAGGGGAAAAGAAAAATAATACAGGAAACATGGTTTTATCTTATCGCTGAGTGTTTGTTCCAATTAACCTCTTATTGCCTTTTAGTTAAGATTACTCTTGTCCAACTATTCTCCTATTACTAGGTAGCTAGGTTGCTTTAACTTTTTGAAATCACAAGCAATAAAATGCTGCCATAGCTGAAAGCTAACTTGAACTGTAAAAGAAAAATACTGGAAAAGTCCCTAGAAAATGGACCAAAAGTATCTAATCATTTTACACTGAAATTACCACTTCTCAAAAACTATTAACAGGATATTCATTTTGACCAACTAATTGTTTTGACCAAATCATTGTTTCAATTAATAGCTGATTACAACAAATCAGTTAACCAGCTTGCTTTCAACTAAATTGTACTTGACCAAATTGCTTTTGGCCAAAATAACTTTTAAGTAAAATTGGTACTGGACAAAGAGGGTACTACCAGCATCACGGGGTAAGTCGGAAGGCAGAGATAAGAAACAGGATCAAAAGGTAAGGCTCAATAATAAAGAACAGGCAAGATGGCCTGAACAAGTTTAGAAAGGAAAGATAGCCTAGGGCAATGGTTCAAAGTGGAAGGAAGTCTTTTATCAGGTAGCTATAAAACTAGCCCACATAGCTTAGAGAATGCTAGTAAGGAAAGGTATCAAGTAAATTCAATTTCATCTGCCTGCCTGGACACTCTCACCTAGTAGAACAAAGCTAGGGTTTTCCCTAGGTTCCACAGATGAAACAACATCTGCTTGGGGCTCAAACTGAGGAAGAATGTTTCCAAAATCATTTATCCACAGCCTCATTTTCCAAGTAAAGGAGGTTCTGGAGTTGGCCATTGCATCATGGAGAATCCAACACCACCTTGTTGGCATTTTATGGTTCCCATCTCAAATTACAGAAGGTACTATCCCATGCTGTCAGACAAAGCAGAGGTAGCAGATGAGAGTAATTTGCATGGAGGGAAGCAACCCAAATTGGACTGCCTCTAGAGTAAAGGACCCAGGTAGTACACCTTTAGCTTCCGGAATAACTGATCACCATGACTATAGAGAGCCCGAAGACATCTCCAGTTTGAACAGTCTTCTAAGGAACCTGATCACAGTTAGAATTTCTTTTTAACCAGTCATTGCTCAATGAAAAATCCTGGAGAGCCTTCTGAGTACCCAGTATTGATTCCAACATTAACTGGCTGCCAGGCTGCATGTGGTGTTTCTGATGAAAGCAGGGAGGCAGCAGGGAGAAAGACATCTCTGCCACTGAAGAAGGTGTTCTACAGGAAGGAAAGCAGAGAATTGTATTCATATTCAGTCACAGCAGAGTAGGTGTGAAAAAAAAAGGAGATGAATCAGTCTTGTTTTGAGTAAGAAGCAAAACAGCGTAGAGGTAGACTATTCACAAATGGTGTTGAGACAACTGCATAGCCATTTGGAAAAAAATAAAGTTGGACCTACCTCTCGTACCATACACCAGGAAAAATGGATCAAAAATTTAAATGTAAAACAGAAACCATGAAAGTAGTAAAAGCCAACATGAGGGAATTCTTTCATAACCTTGGAGTAGTACAGGTTTTTCTAACTATGATTAAATCCAGAAGTCATAAAAGACTGACAAATTCAAGTACATTTTTTAAAAAATCTACATAGCAAAAACATCATAAGCAAAGTTGAAAGACAAATGACAAACTACAGGGAAATATGCTGCAACTCATATAACAAAGGGCAAATCTCCATATTATAAACAGCAACTACACAGTGATTTTTAAACCACCCCCGCCTCCCAAAATAGGCAAAGGATATAAGAGACACTTCACCAAAAGGAAATATAAATGGCTGTTAAGCATATGAAAAGATGTTCAAACTTACTCATGAGAGAAAGAAATTAAAGTTACACTAAGATAACATTTTCACCGACCAGACTGGAAAAAACCTAAGGTTAAATACTACACTGTTGGCAAGAATATGGGTAATCAGGCACTTGCCTATATTTCTAGTGGAGTGTTAACTGTACAATCTCTATGGAGAGCAATTTGGTAGTACCTATCAAACTACTATGATATATACCCTTTGGCACAGTAATTCAATTTCTAGGAATTTACCCTACAAATATATTTGCACAAGTATAAAATAATCTATATAACAAAAGTATTTATTATAGCATTATTTGTAATTTGTATCCCTCAATTTCTAGGAATTTATCCTACAAATATATTTGCACAAGTACAAAGTAATCTATATAACAAAAGTATTTATTGTAGCATTACTTGAAACAGCAAAAGATTGAAAACTTCCCAAATGTCCATCAATATGGGGCTGGCTAAATAATGATATATTCACACAATGACATGAAGAGATCTCCAAGGTACATTATACATGAAATATATCTCAGATATATCCCAGATATTTTTCCACTGTATGGAAAGAACTCCAAGATACACTGTTAAGTGAAAAAGGCAGAACAATACGTGTAAGCTTCCATGTGTATAAAAAAGGAAAGGGAAACAATTTATATTTGTACTGTCTTGGAAATGCATTAAAACACTCTGGAAGGATCTTGGCACTCTGGCAGGCTGAGGCAGGCAGATTGCTTGAAGTCAGGAGTTTCAGACCACCCTGGCCAACATGGTAAGACCCCGTCTCCACTAAAAAGACAAAAATTAGCCGAGTCTGGTGGCATGCGCCTGTAGTCCCAGCTCCCAGCTACTCAGGAGGCTGAGGTAGGAGAATCTCTTGAACTCAGGAGGCAGAGGTTGCAGTGAGCCAAGATTGCACCACTGCACTCCAGCCTGGGCAATAGAAAAGGACTCTGTCTCAAAAACAACAACAACTCTGGAAGGAGGGTCATTTAGTAGGGGACAGGAGTGGAAAGTAAATTTCTCATTTCTAAATGTTTTGTCATTTGAATCATGTAAATGTATTATCTTTTCAAAAATGAAATCTTAAAATGTTTAAATATGTTAAGTAGATATGAGTTCCTAGTTAATACCCTACATGTGAGTCCCTCAGTCTATGGGTGATATAGTAGACAAGTAACTATGCACTTCGAGGCCTTGAATAGTAACGTCTAAAACTGGAAAGCAAAGTGAAGATTACAGCTGGAAATCAATTAGAGTTCAGGAACTCACTGATGAATAGGTTATATATGCCACCCAGGCACAGACAGTGAAGAAAAGAGAAAAGAACACAATCTTGTGAAAGTACTGCAGCAGAAGTGGCATATCAAAATAAAGAGAGAAGCCAGAGATTAATTCCTGGGGGTGTCTGGGGTCAAAAGGTGAGGCATAACAATTCCTTAGGACACCTGAACTGGTTCTCAGTTCAAACACAGATGTCCCAGAGTGCTATAACTCAGGGGTACCTCCCTCAATCTGGGCAACCAGAAGTGTCTGTAGACTCGGTGCAAAGGTGGAAGAGGGTAGTGTAGAAGCAGGAGCAGCAGCACAGTGATGTATGCTCCTCTCTTATGCCTTCTCTGCTTCTCCCTTATGCCTAACCCCTGAGTGAGACTATCCCAGAAAAGTTCTAAGGCCGTGAGGATCATTAAGATAAAGAAAACAGAATATTTTGGATAAAGCTTCCTGAAAATTGCTTTCATTCATTCATCAAATGTTTAATGAGCACCACTCTTCCTCTTAACATCTACTCTTAGCATGCCAAGAACTGTTAAGTACTCAATAAGTTCATCCCAAAGAAGATTCATCCCAAAGAATACACAAGTCCAAGATAATTGAAACAAAAAGACGTTTTTAAAGACATTGAGACAACAGAAGCTGTTCTCAAAAAACTTTTTTAACTATAGAAAAGTCAATTTGACAACTATGAAAGACTACGGTGATTGGGTTTCAAATTTTGTTCAGTTTATGCTGTTGTTTTAAAAAAATGAAACCAGTAATTTAACATGCAAATTTCTAGAAATTAGAAAAAGTTAGGTAGTTTATTTCAATTTTACTAAACATAAGTAGCAGAAATCTTTAAAATATGGCTTTCTATTCTCCTCACCACAATTGATAAAACAGGAAAACATAACTGGAAAAGGGAACTAATTCAGAACAGATGTCAGGGAGGAATTTTTCCAGTAGTGAACTATAAACATGCAGAATAAATACTGGAAAATGTATTATGGTAAAAAAAAATCAGAATTGGTTACTAATTACATGATCTAAGGAGGAAACCAGATACCTAAATATGTAGAATAGGCATTTAAAGAATAGATAAACCATGTTTTTACTATCTAAACCTAACTAAAATGATACCTCAACCTGCAATCTGCTAAAATTCAGATACTTCCCAATGCCTACAAAGTCAGCTCTTACTTATCTATAAAGGTCTATCCATCCACAAACTTAACAAGTTTGCAAATACAGCCTACTGTATTCATCCTGGTTGTTTTGCCAATATTTCTTTCAACTTAACACCTACTTGGTACTTTCCTTGTGACCTGCCTTCTCACTAATTCACTATTTATTTACACTCTGAAGGGAGATGTAGACTTGCAACTCCATCATCATCAAGCCTTTTCTAGGAAGAAGCAGAAAAAGGACAGTTCTGCCTCCACTGCTACACTTAAGAAATGGTTTGTGCTTTGCATGCAGTGAGGATCAGAAAGGAACTGAAGAGGAGCAAACAACAGAATCCATTCCAATGAAAGTTTGCTAATTTGTATGAAGTCAATTTGTGACTCATCCATATTCAAATGAAGGCACAAAAACAAATTCCAAAGCTAAATACAAAATGACTTTTGGACTATCCAGGTTTCTGTTCATTTCTACTTCATGGACAGAAGGCTGTGATGCTGGCAGCATTAACTCTCAGGCCACCAAGATCCCACTCAGTGGCTATAGTTCATTACCATGCAGGCCAAAGCAGTTTAATATAACATTACTACTAAAAGCACACATGTTGTATACATGACAGTTCATAAGTCTCCTGGCCATAGCAATCACTTTAGGAGACCAGGGCACAGCTGACTCATGATTCACAATATTTAATGTGTCTAAAAAAGCATTCAACTTTAGAACTTGAAGTTTCCTTAAAGATCATAAAGTGAACCCAACACTGTCATTTTACAAATAATATTTAGGCCCCCCAAAAAGATGAACTTACCCAAGGCTAGGCACCTTCATTGCAGCAAAACCAGACCCAGTCCTCTGAGAAGCAGTCTAGTGCTTTTTGTGACATACACCATCTCACTGTTGGAGAATATGCTGAAGGAACTGAACTTGTATGTGAGGAAATCTTTTTGTTTTTTTCAGAGTTGAAATGATGGGAAAGGGTTATACAGTTATATTTGGAAAGACGTATTTACTTCATCCATCAACTCTAGTTAAAAGGCAGATCTTATTTCATAGGCATAAATAATATCCTGAATTGGTTTATCACACGAGTAATAACTTTTCTCCCCCAAATTATTGAGGTCTTCCAGAGTTTACCAATGATTGAGGAAAATATGACTAAGAAATAAACTATCTTTTTAACCAGACTGCAAGCCTGTCCTGACTCTTATTATTTCTAATGGATGAAAAGACATTATTTAATGAGATTTTAAAGTATTATTGGCACCTATACTATTAAGTAATCTTACCATCTCAGGTTTCTACTTTTTTCTAAAATTTTCTACAATTAGAAAGTCTTTCCTGATCTACTATATTACTTTCTCCTTGTTAAAGTAAATTTTAATATTCAGTCATTTATATTAATATTCAGTCTTATTGAGCTTCTATCTTAAAATTCTAAAAAATCGTAATCCAAAATTGTTTTGCTCATTTTACTTCTGCATATAGTAGCATGCAAACCTATTTCAATATATTTTGGAAAAGATAAGAGATTCAAGAATTTTCATATTTAATTGGTTATACAAAAATGTCATGGTTCTCAATTTTCCAAACCTTAAAAATTTTTTTCCAAAAGAAACTGATATTAACATTTCCTAGCCTATAGCTTCTAGTCCATAAGTGAGAGAAAGCAGCATAAGAGAAGGCACAAATAGAGGGGAAAGAGGTTAGAATAAGAGTCAAACCAAAAGTCTATCAGGGAAACAAAAAAATCATAGCAAATCTTCCTATGCAGATACAATAGATACAAACCAAACTGCCATTTTCTTGTTATCACCACGGAGCTGCCTGGGCTTGTGGCAGGCACCTTGGTAAGGTATGTTCTATCTGGAGCATCAAGTTGAAGTAAAGAAAGCAACTAATGAATAAACATACATGCCCACTCATGCCAAAAATACCCTAATCCAGCCAGGCATGGTGGCACATGCCTGTAATCCCAGCACTTTGGGAGGCAGAGGTGGGCAGATCACTTGAGGTCAGGAGTTGGAGACCAGCCTGGCCAACATGGCGAAAACCCTGTCTCTAAAAATGCAAAAATTAGCCAGGTGCAGTGGCGGGCGCCTGTAATCCCAGCTACTCCAGAGGCTGAGGTAGGAGATTCACTTAACCCCGGGAGGCGGAGGTCGCAGTGAGCAAAGATCGTCCCACTGTACTTCAGCCTGTGTGACAGAGCAAGACTCCATCTCAAAAC
The DNA here is from genome assembly GCF_008728515.1 of Papio anubis. NCBI lineage: Eukaryota > Metazoa > Chordata > Mammalia > Primates > Cercopithecidae > Papio > Papio anubis. The sequence continues at coordinate 69,034,054 of NC_044988.1, forward strand.
AAACAAAACAAAAACACCCTAATCCATATAATTTGTTACTTACAATATGGCTATTCTCTCTATTCATATCCAAATTAAATGAGGCAATATTTTATGGACATTTACTACCTATATTGAACATTCTTAGGGGCCACAGGGATTTCAAAGATGTGTGGGGCATGTTTTTGAAGCTTACAGTTTGACAAGGGAATAGACCGTGGACACAAGAGCACAAAAAGAAGACAGAAAAATAAGAACTCTGTGAAAGACTCTGTGAAAGACTTTGTAAAGTACAATCTGAGTTCACTTCTTGAGCTAGTTTTAGAGGAAGGGTAAATTTCAATTAGTGGAGAAGAAGAGGAAGGAGGGGATGCCATAAAAAGGAAAACTATGAACAAATGTGGGAGGTTGAAAGGACATTTGAAGAACAGTGAGAACACCAGTTTGACTAGGACAGGGAAATTCTGTGGAAATAAAAGAGGCTCTAGGTTTGATTTTGGAGAAAATATCCAGCTGCTGAAGACTTTTGAGGCCAAAAGTTATATAACAAAATCTAAATTTTAGGAAGACGAATCTGGCAATGATGGAATTGATAAGGAATGGCAAGCATGTAGGTGAGATAGAAACTTACTATAATGATTGCAGGTTACTGAGCCAGGTACATCTTAAGTGTATAAATCAATGTCAGCTGAAGTTATTAAATTTTATATATGTACCTTAAATATAATATAGAACTTCTACATTGATTCCAGAAAACTTGAACTTACAATTTTTTAGTTTTCTTTCCTGTTTTCACCCTAGGTAATAACTTCTGGCTCAGAATTTTTATTTCACCATTCCTCACCCAATCTTTGCATTAATAAGAAATCATCATCTTTATATATTAGCAAAAGCAACAAGATTATACATCATTACTTCATCAGAACAGCGTTTAAAGCAATTTAAAACAATTGCTTTATACCACACATAAGTTTCCCCAAAATTTCATATTTTATTTTCTAAGAGACATAGTTCTTTCTTGCAGGCAGATTAGGCCTACAAATCCAAAACAAAATGAAAGGTAACTATCCAGTGAATCTGTAATGGTTAATTTAGAGAGTTCTTTAACAGGCTGGCTGCTATAAGCATCATGAAAGCAGAAACTTAACTTTGTGTATGTAAACTGGTGACATATAAATGTCTCTCTTCTGTTATAGAAAAAGGACTGAGCCAAAAAAGTTTTCAACGTTTAACAGATTAAGGTAGTCTTATTTGATTTCCCCAAAGAAGAGATTAAAAAGTTAATAAAATCTTAAAAAGGAAATTGAGATTACTGAAATAGTCACATTACATATGCCTTACATAATATTATGCCTGGTTTCTAATAAATCCGACTTTTGAAAAGATATAGAGCAGTAGACACTAATTCTAAAAAAAAAAAAAAAAAAAGACTCGAGAAAAACTAATTCTGTTTGGGTCATCTAAAGAACAGCATACGTTTAGGGACATAGGATTAAGCAGAGGACGGTGTCTCCGTCTGTGAGAGAGCTGTGTCTCTGCTTCCATGAATTTCTATTTGAGTTTTAAAAGGCTGCCACTCAGTGACCTCTCCAGCAGTCAGTCCCGCATCCTACCCAGAGAAGCACTGAGCCAGGAACAGTGGATTGGCTCAGGGAGGTCAGACAACAGCCCTCAGTCTCACAGAGCAGTCCAAGAACAGATATTGGCCACTTGATAGGAAGAAAAGGATGTAAAGGAGTAAGGATGTAAAGGAAGGTGGAGGGAAGAAGGGAGGAGGATCCACATAAGTAACCAAGACAGAGGTCCAGAAGACACACCCACTCAAAGAGAGAAAACTTTACTTGGAGGTTCTCAGCCAGAGAGACGAGATTTTTTTTTTTTTTTAAGTAAACAAGGATACTGGTTTGAAACGGTCACTGGAGCCCAACTCCTATGAACAATTTAGTAGCTTTATAACAACCCTGAGTGGACAAGGACCTTTCATCTATATTAACATTTAGAAAATGTAGTTTATTCAATAAATTCATTGAAAGATGTCATGTTTCCTAAAAACTGTACCTAATTTTAGGGTTCCTGCTTACAGTGATTCCAGTTCTGCATGAGAGTTTTAATTGAAAGGGGATTAGGGGGGTGAGGGAGGTGCAGAACACAAATGAAATTTTTACAGCATGGAAATAAAAGTATTTTTAAATCTTCTTGGGGGTGAAGAGTTAGGCAAGAAGTAATACGTGGAAACTGTCAAGTGCTTCTCTACACATCCACCCACCAGATACCATCGCAGCCGGCTGGGGGAGTCTCCCTCTTCTTGCCTGACAGCTTCACTTTCTTTGAGATCTGGAGCTGGTGATCACACTGGCCCGTCATGGTATTTTCAGTTAACAAAGCAGTTACTCAACAGGGGAAAAAGCCACAAAGGAGCAGAGCAGCTGCTGCTGCACCCGTGATGCAAGTGCAGGATGAGCCCCGGGCCGCCACCGCCGCCTCGGCTCCTCCGTGACGTCCGGGAAGGGTATCCCCGGCACTCAGGAAGTGGTGGCCGCGGGCAGCTCCGCCCCCACTCGACTCGGGGCTGGCCGGGCTGCCGGGTGGCAAGACCGCCGGGCCTTCCGCAGGGCGGGCGGGGATCACCGTCTACCCACCTCCGCGCGCACACACATGCCCGCGCCTGGCCCTGCTCACTCCTCACAGCCTGCGCTGGACGCAGAGAGCCGCCGGCGTCCTCTCTCTCACGGCTCGCACCCACTAACCCCAACCCCCGGCGCCGAGCCCGGCCCCGCGTCGCCGGTCACCAGACAGGGTCGAACCGAGTCCAACATGGCGACTCCGCCCCCGCCCCCGCCCCCTCCCCCTCCCCCTCCCCCTCCGCACTCCCGGCGGGGTCAGGGCGCCCCCTCACGCGGCGGGCTCGCGCCCGAGACCCTGCTAAAAATAGCCAGGCCCGACTATATTTGGTTCGGCCGGATCCCGGCGCGGCCGCGCGCACCCCGCCCCGCCCCGCCCCGCGCGCCCTGCCCCGCCCCGCGAGGCGTTGAATGGAGAAGGGGCGGGGGTGACCGAGGGGAACCTACTCCGCTATCTGCGGCGCGCGCCGGCGGCGGGTCCCGGCCAACCGCCGAATTTAGTAACATCGCCTGCGTCAATCACGCGCCTCGCGTGCGTCAGCGCAGCGCGGCTCCAGGTCCTGCTCCCCCCCTCCAGCCTTTGAATGGATACAATGTAGCAGCGCCCTCCTTCCTTCCGAGGCTGGATTGGAACCCGCGGCGGTGCAGAGACTCGGTTGCTCTCGGCTGGGTCAACTTTCGGGGCATCCTCCCACGATCCTCTCCGCACCACCCTGTATGAATTGGAAGTGGAGGCGGAGAAAGATATACATGCCATATTTACCTATGTGTAGTTTGTTTTCAAGTTTCTGGTCCTAGCTCGAACCTTCGATTCTGAAACGTGCGCTGTCTACGAAGGAATCCTTTATCTCCCCTCGGCGCACCCCGCCCCCCGCCACCGCCCCCACCACACACACACAAATTGGGACAGGTCAAATATATAAAATGGTATTTGTGATTCAAGCGGACCACATGGGGACCACTCTATCTGCATTGTTTCACTGAAATATTTTCTCCTCTCCAAAAATTCATTTCTGAAAGAGGTTGCGTTCACTCAGCAGCAACCTTTGGGACTAGGGGTCTTTAACTCTGATAAATTTTGTTTTCATCAAGAAATTTACACTTAAATCTATCATTTCCAGGAAGAAATTGCTTTCCCTCATACAGTCACCCAGGCTATCGGCACACCATTTCATGACAAATGTGTCCCAGGAGACCAAAGCAAATCCCCTAGCGAGGGACTGACTAATAAATCCTGTTGATTGATTTCGAAATGTTTAATTTGGGAGATGTGGGCGGAGGGCATCTACAACCATCAAAAAGTGAAAGTGCTAGTTGAGAGTTCCATTTCTGACCCGGTGCTGGGGAGGAGGAATGATTTGCAGTAGTCAGACCCGCTCAGCTGTTCAACACGTGTGTGTTTGTTTTATACACATTGAGTAGTTTCTGCTGCAGCGCGCGTGTGGATGATGGATGTGCACTTCGCTGGGTTATAACGTGTCCAGTTAAGAAACCCACGCCGTACGTGTAAAGAAATCAAACCTTATCCCCGGAACTATCTGCATCCCTGTGTGAAACACGCACCCAGTAAATGATGCGGGGAGGGAGGATTAGCTTGGGCGCAGAGGACCGGAGAGACGTAAACAGCTTTAGAGCCTTTGCATGAGGAAAGTGCAGCTGCACCTCAGGGCGTCTTCGGGCTGGTGCCAGACGCCTTCTGCACCGGCTGCCAGGTCACTGAAGCTGGTCAGAAGCTGGCTGGCGGAGCCTTCCCTTTCGGAAGAGCTGTCCTCTCCCTTACCCCCTCGCCCTGGCTCCGTGCCTCGGGGCAGCCTCGGAGGCGCGCCAGCAGCACTCCTCCAACTCTACTCCACCCGAGCCTGACAGCTGGGCGGTCCCGCCTGACCCGTGGGCAGGCCGCTGCACCCTCCCGCAGACGCACGCCCTGGCGAGCGGTTCCGCTGCAAAAGGGCTGGCACCGCGGGTCCGAGAAGCCCCCGGTCGGCCGTGCGGCGGAGTTTCCATTGTGCAGCCGTGCGACTGGCCCAGAAACGCGCGCGCGCGCACACGAACACACACACCCTCCCTCGCACACGCGGAACCGGCTGGGCCAGGGGAGGGAGGAGGAGGGTGACGTAGCGTCCCATGGCGTCACATTGACGTCTCGCATTCCAGGCACTCTATGGAGAGGCCGCTAGGGCTCCTGTGGCATAAATGACGTGCCGAGAGAGCGAGCGAACGCGCAGCCGGGAGAGCGGAGTCTCCTGCCTCCCGCCCCCCACCCCTCCAGCTCCTGCTCCTCCTCCGCTCCCCATACACAGACGCGCTCACACCCGCTCCCTCACTCGCACACACAGACACAAGCGCGCACACACGCTCCGCACACACACTTCGCTCTCCCGCGCGCTCACACCCCTCTTGACCTGAGCCCTTGCTGGTGCAGCGCGGCGCCGCAGCCGGACGCCCCTCCCGGGCTCACTTTGCAACGCTGACGGTGCCGGCAGTGGCCGTGGAGGTGGGAACAGCGGCGGCATCCTCCCCCCTGGTCACAGCCCGAGCCAGGACGCCCGCGGAACCTCTCGGCTGTGCTCTCCCATGAGTCGGGATCGCAGCATCCCCTACCAGCCGCTCACCGCCTCCGGGAGCCGCTGGGCTTGTACACCGCAGCCCTTCCGGGACAGCAGCTGTGACTCCCCACCAGTGCAGATTTCGGGACAGCTCTCTAGAAACTCGCTCTAAAGACGGAACCGCCACAGCACTCAAGTACGTATGAGATTCGCCCAGTTAATAAGGGGACTTGCTAAAAAAGTTGGCTTGCTGGGAAGCGTCGCTCCTGAAATTGACAACTTTGAGTGTGGGGTTCCCTCCCCGACCTTGCCGCCCGGCTCCGGCTTTGCTAGCCCAGCGGCCCATAGGTTCTGATCTGAAACTTTTCCCCTGTAGTGGGCCCGCGAGGATCTCCGGAGCTCGTGGGATTCCTCCCCCACTCGAAGAGGCGAAAAGCCTCTAACAAAGAGGAGGACCGGGATTTGTGCAATAGCGGCTCCAGCGATGTAATTCAGGGTATTTCGGCTCTAGTTGTCATGGTAATGATGCTCTCGGCGGCGGCGGCGGCAGCGGCAGGGAGTTGCAGCTCCGGTGATGAACGGCAGTAATTTTCCTGCCTTTTAAGTAGGATTGAAAATAGGAGCTCTGGTGGGTCCAAGAAAATGTTCCTAATGGTGGCACCGAGCTGGTTCTCTGGAAGGAAGCTTGGGAGGGAAAGGCCTAGGCAGCCGTGGCCAGAGTTTGCGGAGGCACTCGGAGGACCTCAGGAAAGAGGGCGTAATTGTAGGAATGTGGCTTATTGTATTGAAATGAGCCTGGGGTTCCACTAGGCACGTCTGCCTGGCGTCGCTGACATGCCGGTTTACACTTTTCCCTTAGGAGGTAAATCGGGTGTAATTGGCGACTCCCGCGCGCTGACACGTGTGGGGACGGTGTCCCTCTCCTCCGGACCTTGGTTCGGTGTGGGAAAGGCATGCTTTACTTTTTCACTGACAGAACTCGCGCTTTTGGAGAAGTTGCTCCGAGTGTTTTACTATTAGTAGAAAGGAAAGTTCTCGGTGGTGAGACGAAAGCGGTCATGCGAGCGCGGTCTGCGGAGACTGACTTCCAAAGGCACCTATCCAACCTGTTGGAAGCCTCGGGGCAGAGGCGAGGAAGAACGCATTTGTCCCTTGATTTCCAAAAACGTTCTTGGAGATTGTCTTTTATTTATTTATGCGTCCGGATTCTCCAGAGCGAAGAGCTGCGAGGAGTTAGTAATCAGAAATGTCGGGCTGTGATCCCAGGGCCTTGCGGTGCCGGGAGATAAGTACAGGGAGCCGTCAGTCATTCCATCACGAGTCCAATGCCGGATCTCCTTTTCCCACGACTGGGAAATATTTTATAGAACCAAGCTGGGGAAAGAAAAAGCTGCCCAACGTGGCTAATGGGCACAATGAATGAAGTTACTTTATTCGAGTTATTTTCGCTGAACAAGATGCTCGCAGAGTTAGTATCAAAGGCTCCTTAGGCCACAGCAACCTCCACGCCCGCTCCGCCCCCACGCCCGGCACCCACCCACCCCGTTCCCTGGGACCGTGCGCTCACAGAAATTCTTCCCCGCGGTTTGTCTCGTCTCCCTCGGTCTTTCTGAGAATCTCAGTCTTTCCCTTTCTGTCAGTCTCTCCTTCGCTGCTCTTGCCCCCGCCCAACCTCCGCCCCCGCTCCCCAGGGTTGGAAACTCCGCAGAGGAGCCCCGGTCACAATGGTGCGTTTCACGGTTTCCTCCACACACTTCACCACGGGGAGGGGAACACGGGGGTGTTCCTTTCGTCTGCCCACGAGAAAGAAAGGGGCTTTGACAGAGGTAGTTATTTCTTACTAATTTACAACCCCAAGGCTCTGTGCTCCTGGCCCCGGCGGCCGCAAACCGGAGCGGCAGAACGTGTTTCCAGGCGCTGAGGCTTTGCCTAGGTAACCGGTCGTTTGTGGGGCGGAGAGAGCGGCGGGGCGCTGGGCTGGGCTGGAGGAAAGGTAGTGTGGGCCCTCCCGCGAACGCTGGGCGCTCGAGGGGAACTCCTTCGTTGGGGAGAGGCGGTCCCCGCCCACCCGAGTTCAGAGGCCTCCCCTCAGAGAACGACTCCGCTTGAAAGGCCCTCGGGGAATGCGGGACGGGATTGCGGGCACCCACTGAAGGGGCGGGTGGGGGATTGCTGGAGACCCCCATTGAAGATGCGGGGAGACGGGAAGCACACGCTACAGCCATGGGAAGATCCGCTTCTACCCGCTCTACAGCGAGCGAAAGGTTTCCGTCGGAGCAGCTCTGGCTGGGGCTGAGGGTGGCAAGGGAATCCCCCATTTCCTGGCCGTTGAGGGTTACCTGGGCCTTGGAGCTCCGAGTCCCTTTCTCTCTTCCTGCAGGCAAGCCCCGGGCTCAGGGGCGCCAGCAGTCGACCCTCGTGGCCCCGCGCACCTCAGAGGTTTTTGGCTTGGTTTGATTTGGGGGTTTTTCGATGCATGTTCCCACTCTTCGAGCTGTGCCCACCCCGGGCAAAGGGGGCGCTATAGGCCGGAGTTTGGGGCACCCAGTTCCTTCCCTGAGGCCTGCTGAGCTGCGCTTTCAGCTACAAAGTTTCGCTGAGGCTGTGCGCTGAGACGCTGGTCCCGGAGCCGCGATGGGCGCCCTCAGGAATGTGCCCCCTCTAGGCCGCTGGGTGGCCGGGAGTCTCTAAGCGGCCCACCCTCGAAGACACCGCCCTCTGGGCACAGGGGACCTGCCTTCGCCCGCCCCATCGGCCGCGAACGCCGTCCGCTTCGTCCCCTTGCTTCCAGCGCCAGGCTTCCTTTGCTGTGCCCTTTTGTTTGCTTGACCCCTGGCCCTTGAAACTCGCGGCTAATAGAAGCGAAGCTCCATTAGCATTTAGAATGAAAAGCGCAGACTTTCTTAATTCCTTGGGGCATTCATGCATTCGTTCCGGACCTTGTGCATTTCCTATGCAACGTGTAAAATTTGTATTTGAGGGATGGGGGCGGGCGGAGTTGGAAAATGGCTTTTTTCCGCTAGTGAACACTCACTGACCCCCATATTCCGGCGGAGCTCGTTCTTCAAGTGTTCTGCTTTCTTCGGTTTTCCTGACTTCGCAAGCTCGGAATCAATTGTGGGGGCAGAGAGATCAATTTCTGGGCGATAACAGGCTGCGCGTTTTTTAGCCTCGGTTCCAGTGCCACAAAACAGTGGTAGGCGCAGTGGGTTCGTACAACCTTTCCTCGGCTTCCCCAAGGCTGTGTGATGCTTTTTGCCCAGGGGGACTCCTTAATTTTATTAATCACCCTTAATTTTATGATAATTCTTTGTAATTAATGTAGCATTTCTAGAGGTCGCCAACCAATTCCCCCAGTCCCCAATGCGCCCAGCCCGGGTCGTAGTGACCCATCCTGGTCTCACTGTGACCTATGTCCTCTCTCCCCGTGCCTGTAGAGCCCACTGTGGAAGAGCGCAGCCCGGCAAGCCCGGGCCCTGAGCCTGGACCCTCAGCGGTGCCGGGGAGCACTGCCGGCACTTCGCCTCACCGGACGTCCGCTGCTCCTACACTCTCAGCCTCCGCTGGAGAGACCCCCAGCCCCACCATTCAGCGCGCAAGATACCCTCCAGGTAGGTACGAAGGCACGACCCTTTTCTCCTCCCTGGCCGAGGGAAGTGGGTGGGGGAACCACACACTCGGCGGGCAGCGTGGTCGATCTGCCCAGTGCCAGGACAGTGACGGCTGGCCGCGAATTTCACAACACAGGTGGCTTCCTCATGGGAAGCTCCTCTGTATACCACACCCTGTTGCTACTGAGTGGAGCAGCCAAATTAAATTAAGCTTGCATTGCTCAAAATTAATTTTCCTAAGAGAAATACAAATACACCAATAGATTAGGGTATATTACACATTTTTATTTCATTTTTGCTCTTCTTTTGTAGTCAGTGTACACATGTAAGAGTTATGGAATCACTTAGAGCAATACTGAGCATTTTCATTTATATACAACTCAAATCATTTGGGTGCAGAAGTTTGGATGATTGAAGCTGGGAGGGAAGGAGAAAAGCATTTGAGCTGAAAACCAAAGAGTAAATTTGAGTTTGGTGAAAGAACAGATTGCACGTTTGGTTTGTACCACCTCTTTACAAATTTGTTAAAGGAATACTAGGTGCCAAGCCTGTGTGGGCACAATAGATAATGCAGATAAATAGAATACAATCCCAGCAAGCTCATCTTCTAGAGAGAAACCTCAGAAGGACACAAATAAGAGCAATAGGAAGGGACTGGCCAGAAAGAATGACAGAAAAGACTAAGGGAGAAATCCTAGAGGTGCTGAAGGGAGAAGGAGAATAGATGAAAGATCAGGCAGTGTTCTTTCTTTTAAATGATTAGCCTTTCATTTCATCCCAGCAACTGGACAGCAAGATAAGTAACTGGACTTCAAACTATTGAGTGTATTTTTAAGGCCCTGCTTGTTAAAGAAAAGCTTGAACTGGCCTCTCCTCATCACTGCTTCTTCCAACAGGCCCTCATCACCTTTTTTCAAGTCAAGATTTCATCCCATACATGCATGACTCAATCAGATTTGGAAATGTGGGTAAGAGAAAGATGTCAAAGGAAATGTGAAGTATTCACTTCTCTATTAGTCACACCTTTTACACCATAGACTCCAAAGAGGCGTTAAGCACCTGGTTTTCCTTTGGCTCAGAAAAACCAACCACCAGAAACCACCGTTTTTTTACCATTTATATTTAGCCATAAAGAAAGGAAAATAATTAGATAAATCATCCACAACATCTAATAATTCTCAGAGCCTTCTCACTCAGTTCAGCCTCTCTGAACAATAGTAAGCACCCTGGATACCAGCCACTTTGGGGGCAACATAGTCAAACTGGCAGAGAAATCAAGTCTATTCAGAAACTGCTTTTTTCTTTATCGGGGTACTAATTCTAGTGTCATAAGGAAATACCAATACTAACTTGCCTATTATAATAGTTATAAACTGTTATCACAAAACAGCCACTGATTTGTTTTATTAGTTAGAATTGGGATATATATATGTGTGTGTGTGTATATATATATATGGGTGGGTGTTTTGTTGCAGCTGCTGATCTTTTTCTTTGCAGATGGTATAAACTCCCCCGAGTCCATTTCCTGGGCCTATGTCCCCACCTAGCTGACTGAAGTTATCAACAGGGGTCCAGTTTGTGCAGGCTGCTAGCCCTATTGGAGGAGTGGGGAGGGGGTGGGAGAAAGCAACCACAACGTGTGTGGGCAGCCTCAATTGGCACTCATAAAATGTTAGAATGTCAACTCTCTCCCTTGGCCACTAAATCTCTCACAGGGTAGCTTTTTTTTGACTAACTCAGGTTTACAAATCAATGTGTGTGCCTTGGGGGACCAATGGCCTCTTTCCCCCCAAATAAACCGCTGGCTTTCTCTTTGTCCTCCTAGGTTATAGCTGAGGAGGCCACTCCAATTAGTTTACAGGACTCAACGCCTCTTTTTAAAAACATCTGTGAGCTTATGAGGAAAGACTTCAAGTTTCCCAAATCTGGTGGAGGACAGGGCAAGGGAGGGAAGATAGGCACAGAGGTCCACAGGAGGTCAGGTTTTGGCACCCCTTTGTCAAGAATTCAGCTTCCTTACTAGGGATGAAGTAAATAAGTGTGGGGCTTTGTGTCTGTGCTACCAGGAGGAGGACAGGATGACACTTCCTCTCTATTTCCCAGATTAGAGAACAGTGAACTCAGTGCTGCCTGTTGGCTAGAAAACAAGTGTTAACTTGCTTCTGAGAGACCCTTTTCTCGGTCCCTGCAGATATGCCCTGCGTCCAAGCCCAATATAGCCCTTCGCCTCCAGGTTCCAGTTATGCTGCGCAGACATACAGCTCGGAATACACCACGGAGATCATGAACCCTGACTACACCAAGCTGACCATGGACCTCGGCAGCACTGAGATCACGGCTACGGCCACCACGTCCCTGCCCAGCATCAGTACCTTCGTCGAGGGCTACTCGAGCAACTACGAACTCAAGCCCTCCTGCGTGTACCAAATGCAGCGGCCCTTGATCAAAGTGGAGGAGGGGCGGGCGCCCAGCTACCACCACCATCACCACCACCACCACCACCACCACCACCATCACCAGCAGCAGCATCAACAGCCATCCATTCCTCCCGCCTCCAGCCCAGAGGACGAGGTGCTCCCCAGCACCTCCATGTACTTCAAACAGTCCCCACCGTCCACCCCCACCACGCCGGCCTTCCCCCCGCAGGCGGGGGCGCTATGGGACGACGCGCTGCCCTCGGCGCCCGGCTGCATTGCGCCCGGCTCGCTGCTGGACCCGCCGATGAAGGCGGTGCCTACGGTGGCCGGCGCGCGCTTCCCGCTCTTCCACTTCAAGCCCTCGCCGCCTCACCCCCCAGCGCCCAGCCCGGCCGGCGGCCACCACCTCGGCTACGACCCGACGGCCGCTGCCGCGCTCAGCCTGCCTCTGGGAGCCGCAGCTGCCGCGGGCAGCCAGGTCGCCGCGCTGGAGGGCCACCCGTACGGGCTGCCGCTGGCCAAGAGGGCGGCCCCGCTGGCCTTCCCGCCTCTCGGCCTCACGCCCTCTCCTACCGCGTCCAGCCTGCTGGGCGAGAGTCCCAGCCTGCCGTCGCCGCCCAACAGGAGCTCGTCGTCCGGCGAGGGCACGTGTGCAGTGTGCGGGGACAATGCCGCCTGCCAGCACTACGGCGTGCGCACCTGCGAGGGCTGCAAGGGCTTCTTCAAGGTGAGCGCTCGGCGTCCCCTCCCCTCCGCACCCAGACCCCTCACTGAAGGGAGCTTCTAAGTGGGTGTAGGAGCATCCTTGTTCTTCCCTGTTTGAGAGCTGTAATCGGTGCATCATGCTTTATTGCAGCCCTTCCTAGCACCTTCACATCCATTTTCTCAGGGACTTTCTACTGCGGTCCATGTACAGCAGGCCGCCCCAGACGGACTCCGAGGGGTCCGTGAACCTCCTGGCCGGACACTGCCCTATGAACATTTTTCTGGAGAGCTTTCAGCAGAGTCTTAAAAGGACCTGTGACTTCGAAAATGCAAAAACCTCATTGCTTTGTCTGTCCATCCAGGGTGTCTGAGGGGATAGGGTGTGCATACCAAGCCCTGGACATTTGTGTCTCATTTAATCCTTACAGTAAGAGCTGGGGCTCTAGAGTCAGACACATCCAAGATTGAATTCTGGCCACTCACTAGCTATTTTTAGTAACAGTGTTTTAAAGGTAGATATTAATTATCCTTGTTTTGTAGATGAGGATGTTGAGGTTTGAAGAAGTTAATCAGCTGCCTCAGGACACACCTTCAGAGAAGGGAGATGGAGGCAGGGTACCAACCCATGTTTGTGTGACCCCAAAGTCCACTCCCTTTTCACAGTTCTGCAGCTCTGGGAGACGGGACAACTGTCTTCTTCTGTGGAAAGAGGCAGCTCTTTCCATAGAAGATAGAACTTGGGGTCTTGTGTCCTCTAGGAACCTTTCCCTACCTCTGTACCATATACGGTGCCAGGTGTAGACATAGTTCATTCCCTCATAGGCCTAACGGAGAAATTTTCCAGTGGGAGGGCCATCAGCCCGCCCCATATTTTACCCACGAGGAAGCTGAGGCCTGGAGCGGTGAAGCCTTATGCAGGCTGTAAGCAGTGATTTAGCTGCCCATGAGATGTTTCCAGCTGATTTCCCCTGACTCCTGAGTTCAGTGTTATTTCTGCCACTTAGGGAAAAGACCTTGCTCTTTTGCTGTGCTACCTTTTGCTATTGACTCCCAGACTTTATCAGACACGTACTTCTGTGCCATCCTTCTCACTCCCCACCCCACTGGCCATTATTTCAGTCATTTACAAACCCACACAAATTATTCCCTATCCTCTAGTGCTGGACAGGGTAGAGAGAAAGAGGAAGCGGGATGCTGATTGGGTAACTTGGATTTGGGAGGCCAATAGGATATATCTGTGAGCACACCAGAATTGGAGAGAGAAGATTCAAATAGAAGACCTTAATCTTCCACCTTCCAGTTGTATCATGTTGGGCATGACCCTTCATTCTAGGCCTGTTTCCGTATCAGTGAATAAAACTCAGAGAAGGGCTGTGTATTCAATGAGATGAAATATATATGAAAGCGCTTTATAATCTTTAAAGGGCTATACAAATAGTTCATTATTAAACAAAAGCTATAAAGTATTTGTAAAAATACACATTTGTGGAGGGATATACATAGCAACAAGCAACAGTTATTTTTGATCTTCAGATACTAATTATATCACTACTTGAGTTCTGCAGATAAACAAGAAAATGTTTGTGGAAAAACTGCAATATGTTAAGTGCCATACAGATATTTGGGATTGTGATGTTTTAAATGCAGAATCTTGGTTATTTTATTTTATTTTTTAGCCACTGAGTTTAGCCATTTTTTGTCTTAACTACTCAAGCTTTATCAGAGCTACTTTCAAGTAACTGCATTCCTTTAGCAGATTTGATTTTTACAGGATTTCAGTGGAAAATGCTGAAGGACCGTGAAACTGGCAGCAGAAGAGGGAAAAGAAAAAAACAAGAATTATTAATAATCTACAAATATAATTATCCCTAAATAATTGAGAGTTGACCAAAATACCAGAGTGGTAATACATTCTGAGTCTAGAAATGTCAATTAAGTGTTCCCCAACAGCTTCCCTTTTCTGCAGCAATCCCTTGAAAACAAATCTATACTTGAAAGGGTGGGGGCAAGATGGGGGAGAACCACCCCACAGATCTGTTAATTAAGGGAACCGGAGCAGGTTTTACCCAGTGGCTTTCTACCATTAAATTGAGTTCTTTAAAAATGTGACATGAAGTGCAGTTAATGATAGGAATTCGGTGATTGAACCATAACGATCTCTCCCTGTCCTTAAACTGTGCACACACACAAATGTACGAAAGGCTTCAGGTTATTGGGAAAATGTATACCTGAAGCAAAATGCCATCAGCACTCAAATTGGCATACAGCCTTGAGGATGATGGCAAGAAATAGAGTGTTAGAAATTACTGCATGTTCAATGAAAGCTTTATTCAGGAAATACACGTTTCCTACCCTTACAGACTGCTAAGAATTTAAATGCTGGAACCTCAGAAGTATGCCTGTGTTTCAGAATTTTGCATTTTAAACTAAAGTCACCTACTATGGCGGGGGAGACATGTCTTAGACTTGAGATAGGTTGGCTTTGTTACATTAAGTTTTATATAAGCAATCTAGAAACTATCCCCTAAAATGAAATTAAAAGGTAACAGGGTAAAACTGAAACATGGGGGTTGAGAATGACTGAAAGTAAAGGTTGAAAGCGAATCTAGATATTTGAACACAAAATAGATCATGAAGCCCAAGTTACCTGGATTTATTTTCTTTTTTTTTTTAATGCAGCCCAGGCTTCCAAAATAAATTTCAACTTTCTGCTCTATTTGGAGTTGTATAGATCCAGGTAATTTCTGAATAGTTTCACCCTAAGTGGTAAAAATACATTCATTTGCACATATGTTTTCAATTTAAAAAGCAAGCATTTGTTTAAATTTGGAGGATGAAATATGTTTATTTCTCCATGTGTCATTTCCAAATTATATGGATTCTGAAAAATCCAACATCGTTTTTCTATCCAAGCTTAAGTTTTATTATGTTTTTTACAATATGGTTATTGAGTCTATGTCAATAGACATTTATGAAATGACCTATTAATAGGAATTTTCACTGAAAATATATGGCTCTCATATATCTTTCTTTGTCTCTTTTTCTTTTGTCCCTTGAGGTTTTTTGTTTTCTTCCTTGGATATAATAATGCTTTGTAATAACTGCTTTTAAGATTTTGCTTTGAAAAGTCAGGAATGGACTGTTTATCATATATGGTCTTTAAAGATAAAATAAGCTATACAGGTTGATTAAGTGAATTATTTTGCATTAAAACATTATTTCCTATATGTTTTAATTAGAAAAATCCTGATTTTGCTTTTTATGATTTCATCTCTGTTGGGTAACAAAGCCAGTTACTGTGATATTTGACTTACAATAGTGATAGCAAACAAAGTACATCCCAGATAATTTTGATTTTATTTTAATAAGGTCAGCAATAATCAGGGGAGTGGAACAAGTAGAAAATTGTTCCCAAAGGGATATTAAAAGTGGAGATAATCTAATTCTCCAAGGTATGATATGTTGACCTGGTAATTTCAGATATGATTTTATCATTCAGAGTTGGGTGTCTCCTGAGACTTGCTTTAGAACAATCTGAGATGATTTTCATTGTCAGCGGCTAACACTAATAAAATTGTTTTTCCTGCAGGCTAGCGTGTTAGGAAATTAAATTTATCGAATTATACGAATTGCACTGTCGCTTTTCACATTGTAATTAAAATACATCTTGTCAGGTCCTACCTCTTTCCAGAAACTATCAGTTGACTATCTTGTATTATATTTTCTCAGAGAACAGTACAGAAAAATGCAAAATATGTTTGCCTGGCAAATAAAAACTGCCCAGTAGACAAGAGACGTCGAAACCGATGTCAGTACTGTCGATTTCAGAAGTGTCTCAGTGTTGGAATGGTAAAAGAAGGTATGGATATAATGCTTTTTACGCAGTTTGCTTATACGTATTCTCAGAAATCACTGAAAAAAGTTAATATTTACATTGGGATGGTGAATTTTACTAGTTCCTTTTTCCTTTCAACATTTTATTTTTATCATATATATCTACATTTTAAAATAACTTAGGACTATTTATTCTAATTTCTCAAAATTAATAGGGGACTTGTATACATACATCTTTGCTCTATTTAAGAAGGAGACTTTTAGGGCTAATTCATTACCAAATGTAAATATGGGTGGCTTTTATGCTGCTTGTTTCAACTCTCATGAAATCATTGTGTGAATATTATTCCAAACTTATTACCACTTTTAAACGGTTGGTCTCATTAATGATTGCTCAACTGTAATGTGTTTTTATTCCTTTTTGTGATTTATGGTCATTCAGTCCATAATCTTTGAAGATTGTTTTGTCTCTTTTGGCATCAGTTGTCCGTACAGATAGTCTGAAAGGGAGGAGAGGTCGTCTGCCTTCCAAACCAAAGAGCCCATTACAACAGGAACCTTCTCAGCCCTCTCCACCTTCTCCTCCAGTCTGCATGATGAATGCCCTTGTCCGAGCTTTAACAGACTCAACACCCAGAGATCTTGATTATTCCAGAGTAAGTTTTATGATTTCCTTCTTTCAAATGAATGATCAGGGTCTCTTATTTATGGCTACTAGTAATAAGAGTTGATTGAACGATTTTGTGTCTGGCATCATGTTAGACACTTTTCATACTTTTTCTATATTTCTCGCTTCATTTAGCAATTCAATGCATCCATTGCACCAAATAATTTTTGCCTTATTGAATCTCTAAATGCCTTAACAAATGACCTTGACAGTGCTGCACCTGTCATACACATTGTTGCAGGATTCCTGGTGGTTGTGCCAATGAAAATCTGCACAGGCGAACTACAATTTGTAGATTTCTCTCATGATCTAGACAAAGTGACTACTGTTTTTTTTCATATTGTGTTCAAACCATCTGGGTGAGCCTCAAGTTATTCTTAAGCAGTTTATCCAATTGCATCAGCATTGATTGACCTGGTGCTTATTCAGAGGGATTAGACCATTGGTGGAGAGGAGCGAGCTCTGGCTGTGACATCAGATGTCAGGAGGACTCGGACGGAAAGCCACCTCTGCTGCTTCCTGCCTGTGTCACCTGGTTCCTGCTTTTGGCTCTCTCCTGCCTACAGTGGAGATGATTACAATATTTAACCTCAGAGGGGTGTTCTGAACACCAGTCGCACAAGAATGATGGTTGTGAAAACGTTTTTAAGACCATAAATGATTGGTGTTGTTATAGTTAAGTCAACCAAAACATATCAACATTTTTATTTCCTATGGGATATAGTAAAATCCCATCAGTCTGAACCCTGCAAATTCCTCAAAATTTGGATACCACAGAGAAGAACCATGAGAAAGGGTTTTCTGAGCAAATGAATAAACAGCTCTGTAACCAATTTCTTTAAAGGACTTAGAAAAGCAAACTTCTAGCAAAACAGGGTCTCAATGACTAGGGAAGGGAAGGAAAAAAATATCACAATTACTGAGCAGTTTCTATATGCTAGACATTGTGGTACATTATCTCATTTAATCCTTTAAACCACCATGAACTGTAGGCATCATTATCCCTCCTGCTTGAAGAAAAAAACAAAACAAAACAAAAAACAACACCTTAGAAATACAGCTTGCACTCAGATAAAGAAATACCAGTCCAGAGGCCCCCAGTCGGTTGATCTGTCTTGGTAGCTACTACCAAACTGCCCTCCCCAGGTCTAATCAGTGTTTCAAGCTTCTGGCTGAATGGCTGGCAAACAGTGTGTGTCCCTGCTATGTGCCCTTCTCTTAGGTTGCAGTGTTGATAGAAATGATTAGTGTACCTGCTGTGATCCTCTTTCCCTCTTCCCCACCCTCATTATAGGCTGCGAAGCCTCCTCTCTGCACCTGATCACAAAACATCATATGAGAAGCATGGTAGATCCTTAGCATCAAAGGCTGAGGACTCTTATTCTGATTATAAGTAGTGGCTCTTGACTACAATCAAGTCTCAAATAATAGTGTAAGAGAATAAAGCAGAATAATAAAACTAAGTTAATAGTTTAGGCTTCTTTGGAATCATGCAGGCCTAGATGAAAATCCCAACACTGTCATTTACTAGCTAAGTGACCTTGAGCAACTGATTACACCTTTTGATTGCTCAGTTTTCTCTTCTGTGTTGTAGGGTAATAGTAATATCTACTTCCTGGGGTTGTTTGTGAAGATTAATTACAATTATACTTGTCAAAGCTTTAGCGCAGTGCCCTGTATGTTATTTCCTTGGCCAAACTTTCTTACTCTGCCATCTGTTGAATGTCCTAATGAGCACGAACACTACACGTTAGGTGTCATGCAGAACACTCTTGAGGTAAGTATTATGATCTCTATTTCACAGATAAGGAAATTTAAACTGGGAGAATCTAAAGCGCTGACTTGCCCAAGGTCACTGAACTAATATGCAGCAGAGACAGAATTAGGAGCCAAGTATTTTAGGAGCCAAGTGTATTGAACCTAAAATCTGTGCTCCTAATACCAGCCTTCACTGCCTCTCTACTTCCAGTGAGAGTAGGTGCTAGAAAAGTATGCAGAAATGAAGAGTTCTCCTCCCAGAAGCACCCTGGCCTCTCCATATGCAGTTCATCTGAATTAGTGAAGCTTCTTAGCACTGCCTAGGCTAAGGCTATAGCACGCAATCTGACATTGTTCCAGGGCATTTGAAAGCACAATAGATGGTCACTTCAGATAATTTAGGCCTCAAAAGTGATTTTTTGGCCCCCAATTATCCAATTATGAGTCTACATGGCCTAATTAGTCATTCAATGGCAAACCTTTCCCAGCACTTTGAGTTGTCCCAGCTGGGAACTGTCTCCACACTGAAAAATCAATCTAGTATGTTTGCTTGCCTCTGCACCATTCAGTCTGTTAGTCTAGAGTCATCATCCTCATCAACAAACATTTATCCAATTTAATTGTTAGCTTTGTCCAAAATAGCAGATTGACCATGCCAGAGTCTAGGTCACATTGGTACTACCTTTGGGGCCTGGCTCAATTTTGCAAAGCATATTTATTTTAATTGCATTATTTTGGAATCAGGTTGAACCTCATAACTTGGATTCCCCTGCTTTTAGATAGCATTACACAATTATCAAAAATTGGACCCAAATCAACTAAATTAAAAGACTTTTTAAAAATACAGTGAGTTTTCATCAAAAACTTGGATGAAAGCATAGGAGCATGCTGATCACATTTGCAAATGACAGAAAGCTGGGAGGGATCGCTAATATGATGGATGTCAGTATCAACATTCAGAGTGATCTCGACAGGTTGGAACAGGAAGGGCTGAAACCATCACAAAGAAAGTTAACAAAAATAAATGTGAAGCTCGGCATTTAGAATTTAAACAAATGGGAGAGCCTTGGCTTGTCAGTGGTTCATGTTAAGAAGATCTGGGGAGTTTATTCCATATACACTCAAAATGAACCAACAAAGAACGTGTGTGGTAGAAGGGAGGGATGCCACATTACCTTCAGCTGCAGTAGTAGAAGTATGGGACCAGACCCAAGTTGATGATGGTTGCATGGACTCTGTCCTGTCAGACTGTACTTCACAGATTGAGTTCAGTTCTAAGCTGGGATTTACTGTTTCTGGGAACTTGTAATGAATGACTGGGGGAAATGGAAATATGTAGGCAGGAAGGGAAAAGATTTGGTGAAATTGGGTCACTCTTTTGTCCTGTGGCAAAAAGAACTATTCTCCCAAAGACAGATCTGGAGAGAGAAGGAGGGGGGCCTCTTCCCACTCACTTGTCTAATAACAAGTATTGACCATACTAGCTACTGTGGAAGTGTGAGTTCATCAACACAAGGAGTAATTAAGGTAGTTTTAGTTTTAGCTTTTTGGGGAACCCCCATACTGTTTTCCATAATGGCTATACTAATTTACATTCTCATCAGCAGTATATGAGTGCTCCCCTTTCTCTACATCCTCACCAGCATTTATTTTTTGTCTTTTTAATAATAATCATTCTAACTGGGATGAGATGATATGTCCTTGTGGTTTGGATTTGCATCTTCCTGTTGATTTGTGATGTTGAGCATTTTTAAACATGCCTGTTGGCTATTTCTATGTCTTGTTTTGAAAAATGTCTATTTAGGTTTTTTACCTATATTTTAAATAGATTATTTTTTTCTGCTATTGAGTTGAATTCCTTATATCTTCTGGTTATTAATCCCTTGTCGGATGGATAGCTTGCAGATATTTTCTCCCGTTCTGTAGTATTTCACTTTTTAAATTGTTTCCTTTGCTGACCATCACATATATTCTTACATAATTTCACTAAGGCTCTAGGTCTGTGTGGTATTATTTATGGTTTGAGTAATTTTCTTAATACTGTCATTCACTGAAATTCAATTTTCATAATACCTTCCTTCTTAAAGTTTTACATATACAAATTCATAGAACTAGAGTGACCCTGGGATCATCTAATCCAAGTCCCATATTTTCAGAAAAGTAAATTAAGGCTTAAAGGGGTTAACTGGCTTGCCTATTGTCGGTGACAGAGTAGAAGACAAAATCCAGATCTCATCACTCAAAGTAGTATGTTTCTATTTTATCATACTGTCACTTCTATTTAATGACAATTTATTATATTTTTGAACATATAAACTTTATTAAATATTTTAAAATTACAATAATGGTAATATATTTCCATAGGGTTTTTTTTTTAAAGGCAAACCATTTACAAGTGGATAAAATGAAAAACGAAAGTCTCTGCTTCATTTATAGCTGCCTGATCCCACTCCTTAGCAGTATTTTAGTGTGTATCCATAATTTATTACATTATAAATAAGAATTTTCGCTGCCAACTTTGAGAGTTGATTTGAGCCCTACAATTTATTAAAGATGCTAGATTCCCCCAATGAGTCAGGTCAATAGAGAAAGGAGGAAATGTGTTGCCAGCCCAGTATGTTTTAATCTTCATGCACTAGCATGTGTTCCTTTAAGGTAGTAAGTGAGCAGTTTTCTCCATTTGTGGGAATGGGAGGTGGAGGGGTTTTGTTCCAAGTCACAGAGGAAATGAATGTTTTAGAGGCCAGAAAGAGCTCCTGAGTTCTGTGAAGCGTTCCTGGCTCTGGGACCTTCAGTTCTCCTTTGGGCCAAACTTCTCTCCCTCAAAAGTGAGCTCAGATCATTGTACATCAGTGCAGTCAAAACATGTCATGTTTGATTTGTCTCTCCTCAAAATGTTGCTATTCTCTGCACCACAGTTGCTTTTAATTTAGCCATACAAGTATGTATAGATACTGGGCTTGGCTTCAGAGCCTGCATAATTACTAATGAGAAAACATACTTAGTGTCCTCATTAGTTGATCATTTCAAGTATTTTTCAGCATACTAGGATGGTTTTCTGGTAATCAGTGCCACTTAATGGAGTAACAGACTTGCAAATACAAGAGATACTGCTCAGATAAAACCAGGCACCAGCAAATGGCATTTAAATGTGTTCACAAGATAGCCTATGAAACAATGTGGCTTAAGACACATTAGATCTACAAGGTAAACAGAATGAAGCTGCAAAAAGAGTGGTTTCATGAAGCATCTTAGAAGACCCTCTCAAATTGTTACCAATTCACTAGATGATTTCAGGCCAGTTCCCGCTCCTCTGTGGGCCACAGTTACCTGATCCAAATGGTAAAGAGATTAAGCTAAATCCATTCCCATTATCTCCTCCAGCTTTCTCATTCCCTGATATTCTGACCATAATATTAATACCTGCTGTAGTTCCACTATGAGTACAAGTCTGCATTTCCTAAAACATGGTGCCCAGACTGCTCCTACCAGAAAGAGCTGGGGTGTTTGCTTTAAAATGCAGATTCCCAGGCCACACCCTCTCAGACATACTGAATTAGGACTGGGAAGAAGGAGAGGCAGGCAAAAATCTGTATTTTAAAAAGTGCCATTGGATGATTCTTTGGCACACTAAGGTTTGAGAACCATTGATATAGTTTATAATAACAACTCCATTTTACCTTGAATTTTCCAGCTTTTCATGGGATTGAGAAGGGATGAGCAATAGAGATATAAATTTTCCTAAAAGCAATTAATTCATTTGACAAATATTTATTGAATGGCTGCTAGGTAGTAGGCACTGTTCCAGGGCAATGGACACATTGCTGAGTAAGGCAAAGCCCTTATCCACGTGAACCTTACATACTAGTAAAGGAGAAAAAGAGTAAACAAATATACAATTGCAGTGATGTCATTGTGGGAGGAGAGGTGTCTTTCGCTTTTTGCTTTTTGGAGTGGGGGGCATAGAGTTAGATCAGCAAAGAAAAATTTGGGGGGAAATATATTCATTGCCAATTGTTTTCATTGCCAATTTTTAAAATGTCACTTTTTAAAGTGTAAGAACCTAAGAATATGTATACATAGTTTGACTTATACAATGATCACATCTAAAATTTTCAGAGCTATAGTTGAGAAAAGTAGCATTTTAAGGGGAGAAAAACGTTTCCTTAGCATAGTCTACATACTTAGCCAGGGCTGAAAGTGAGATCGAGTAAATATTAGATTCCACTCTGCTGTTAAAGCCTCACATCACTAATTTTTGAGGGGTGGTGTTTTCCATGAGTCTCACTTAATTTCCACACAAATATCTCATTTGGGGCCTGGGCTATTGCTGAAGTCTGGCTTGTATAGCTGCATTACTGCCATATGAAACACGCAGACCCATTTTAGTTTAAATAATATCCATTGCTGTTGTTTGCAGCTCTAGACTGTCATTCTTGGTGCTTCAGAGAAACCTTCCTTAGGCATTGGCTGTCAGTAAATGTAATACCGTGTCTTTAACTAGTGAGAAAGCCAGAGTTCTGACAGATCAAAATAACACCTCTAAGATGGAAAAAAAAAATTAGTATAAACAGGAAAAAAGTTCATTACAAAAAATCTTTTTGCATTTGACCTATGTTCGATTGGCATGATCAGTAAGCAAATATTTCTAGATTTTCTTTGTCAAACCCCAAACCTACTTAGCCCAGAGACAGAGCAATCAATGTAGGGCAGCAGAGATGCAGAGCTGGGGGTCCAGTCCTTCCAACTCTAGGACCAGTATTCATTGGTTGAGGTTTTTCTAAACTGGTAGGCCAGGCAGAGAAAAAATCTAAAATGTTTTGTTCCATTCCTTTAAACCTTATGTCCAACAGAGGAGATTTTTCTTTTCCTCCAGCATTGGATGCTGACCCTCTAGTCAGCCCCAAGTTACTGGTGGCTCAGGCTGAATTCACTTTGGCTCCAAAATTCTGAGACTTGGATCAAAACCACTGCAGGTGAAGCCCAGAGGATCTGGCTGGAGTCTGGCAGGCCAGGCCGGCTGGCTTTCCTGCTTGCTGGGCTCCATCGGAGAAAAGTACACACACAGGGTGGGCAGGGACTTCACTTCCCTGTGTGCAGGAGGCATGAAATGTGAGCCCAGCAGGGGCAGAAGCCTGCAGAGGACCCTGGGTGAAAGCTACATGCTCTGGTGGATTCTAAACAAATATTGGAAGCAGAGAGATTGTTGAGTTGTGAGCCACGGATTCAGGGGAGTCAGCGCAGGAGGTAGCTGTCAGATCCATTCTCAGGGGAAACTATTCATTCTTTAGTATTTTTCTCTCCATTTAACCCACTGTTTTAAAACAAAATAATGCTGAATCAGTGTCACGTTCTGGGCAATAACATCATACCTGGTGTGATTTAGCAATATTTAGAATCATTTAGTGCAAGAGCCAGACGGAATCTT
The DNA here is from genome assembly GCF_008728515.1 of Papio anubis. NCBI lineage: Eukaryota > Metazoa > Chordata > Mammalia > Primates > Cercopithecidae > Papio > Papio anubis. Next base: position 69,057,620 of record NC_044988.1, read on the forward strand.
AGGGATCAGCTAGTCCACTTATTCCTGTTCCAGAGGCTGAAACTGACTCAGAGCAGTTAAGTGACTTGTCTAGAATTGCACAGCAAGTCAGTGCAGAGCCTGGACGAGGACCCCATGACATGCTGCTTGGTCCAACATACTTTCCTTTACTCCCACTCATTTGGGAGTTTCACAAGTAGCTCCCTCAGCTTTTGAAAGGGAGGATCTGCCCTGAATTTCATTCTGCTCTTGGAGAGCCTGTGGAATTAATTATTAAATAGATTTATAAATAAGGAGAAAATAAAAAAGAGAAAAGTTAATTCCCTTTTCCCCACTCTTTTCCAGTTAAGAGTCTGTATGCCGGCTGGGCACGGTGGCTCACACCTGTAATCCCAGCACTTTGGGAGGCCGAGGCAGGTGGATCACAAGGTCAAGAGATCGAGACCATCCTGTCCAACATGGTGAAACCCTGTCTCTACTAAAAATACAAAACTTAGCTGGGCGTGGTGGCGCGCACCTGTAGTCCCAGCTACTTGGGAGGCTGAGGCAGGAGAATTGCTTGAACCTGGGAGGTAGAGGTTGCGTGGAGCCAAAATCATGCCACTGTACTCCAGCCTGGCAACAGAGCAAGACTCTCTCTCAAAAAAAAAAAAAAAAAAAAAAAAGAGTCTGTGTGCCAGGAGGTAGTGGGAAGTGTCTATGACATAGGATCGTGCCGCCATGCTTCCTTCTCCTGGACTTTGCTCCCATGGTCTAGCACAACAGAATATTCAGGACTTCATGGAATCCCAGGCACTGTGTAGGATTGTTGGGAACAGAGGAGCCACGATTCTGAACTGGACCAGATGCTATAGGATCTTAGAACATCAGGGCTGAAAATCAAAAACTTTCTACTTCTACCCATTCCATTTCATAAATATGGAAGCTGAGGGATGGTGATTATTTCAGACATCATAACTGCTATCAATATCATCACTGTCATTTGTTAATCATGTACTATATATCAGGCCCTTCACATATGTTATCACATTGAATCATCACAACAAAATTTTGAGGAAGGCCAGGCATGGTACACCTGGTAATCCCAGTAGAGATTGTAGGGAAGCCCAGCCAGGTGGATCGCTTAAGCCCAGGAGTTCAAGACCAGCTTAGGCAATATAGTGAGACACTGCCTTTACAAAAAGTTTTTAAAAAGTTAGATGGGCATGGTGGTTCCTGCCTGTGGTCCCAGCTACTCAAGAGGCTGAGGTGGGAGGATCGCTCGAGCTGGGGAAGTCAAGGCTGTAGTGAGCCGCGATCACACCACTGCACTCCAGCCTGGGTAACAGAGCAAGACCCTGTCTCAAAAAAAAATTTTTTTTGAGGAACGTATCCCCATTTTACAGAGTAGAAAACTGAGGTTCAAAAAAGTTAAATGATGCTACATTATTTCACATATTAGGGGCCAGAACAAAATTGAGATTAAAGTAAGTGGACTCTGATTTTTTTTTTTTTTTTTTTTATAGTTAGTTATTTAATACTGCTTCTTGGGAAAACACAAAGAAAAAAAGACCCAATTAAATAAGCATCTCATTTCCTCTCACCTAGGTAGCTCCACAGTAAACACCTAGTTGCTTATTAGCTGTTTCTTCTCCAACCAGGTTAGGGTATTACAGCAAACCTAAGCACTCTTCTGACTATTCTTTCATTGGAAAAATATTCAGCAATTATTTATTGAGGTATAATTATGTGCCAGTCACTGTACTGTTGACAGAAACATAGGACCAATGAATATGCACCTGGAGAGCTCCAGTGAGAACAAAGCAAAATGCTTTTTAAAGATTTCATAGGCCAGATGCGGTGGCTCATGCCTGTAATCCCAACATGTCAGGAGGCCAAGGCAGGTGGATCACTTGAGGTCAGGCGTTTGAGACCAGCTTGGCCAACATGGTGAAGCCCTGTCTCTACTAAAAATACAAAAATTAGCCAGGCATGTTAGCACATGCCTATAGTCCCAGCTACTCGGGAGGCTGAGGCACTGAATCGCTCGAACCCAGGAGGTGGAGGTTTCAGTGAGCCAAGATCGCACCACTGTACTCCAGCCTGGGCAACAAAGCAAGATACCATCTCGGGGGAAAAAAAAAAAAAAGGTTTCATAAACGATCCCACCATCTAGTAACATCAGACATACTTAACAGCTAGGAGGGGTAAAACTTGAAATCACAGGGTCAGCATAAGTCCTGGCTGTACCACTGTTGGTTGTGTAACTTGAGAAAATCTCTTAGCTTCTCTGAGCCTCAGTTTTCTCATCTGTAAAATAAAGATTAAAATCCTTACCCCATGAGGATCAGTTCAGAAAAGGAATGCACAATGATGCACAGCCATGTTAATGTGTAGGAAATGATGTGCCTATTTACGTGTTTCTGCGTATCTCTTAAATCTCTGTGTTGTTGGCTGTCCCTTGATTAGTATCTTGCTGTATCAGTCTTCCTCTCTGCAGCAGAAAAGTCTTTCCTCCCGTGATTCAAGAAAAACTCTGATTCTACCAGAATTTCTGAAAGCTGGGTGAAGACTTTATTCCTACTTATATCTTTCTGCTCTTTGGACTCTCTAGATCCATGCTGTCCAATAGACCTCCCCTCAGTGATGGAAATGTTCTATCCCAAATTTGGCCACTGAACACTTGAAGTATGGCTAACATGACTGAGGAACTGAATTTTTAATTTCATTTAATTTGTATTAACTTAAATAGCCACAGTCCTGAGTCTAATGGCACACAGCTGCCTGGGTTCTGCCAAAGAGACCTTTCCTTCCACTACTTCCTGGTTGGTTTTATCTCACAGAAATCCATCAACAGCAAGCAAAAATCATTCTTTGTCTTGTTGATTATTTCTGCAATTCCTAAACTTCATTGTATATGAGAATCACCTGGAGATCTTGATTAGACAGTTTGGTGGGCCAGGCATGGTGCCTCATGACTGTAATCCCAGTACTTCGGGAGGCTGAGACAGAAGAATTGCTTGAGTCTAGGAAATCAAGACCAACCTGAGCAACACAGTGATACTCATCCCCAACCCACGCCACCATTTCTACAAAAAAAAAAATTTTTTAATGTTTGCTGTGTCTACCCCCAGAGTTTCTAATTCAGTAGGTCTGTGGTAGGGCCTGAAATTGTCACTTTTTTGTTTGTTTGTTTGTTTTGAGACAGAGTCTCGCCCTGTCACCCATGCTGGAGTGCAATGGCATGATCTTGGCTCACTGCAACCTCCACCTTCCAGGTTCAAGCAATTCTCGTGCCTCAGCCTCCTGAGTAGCTGGGATTACAGGGACATGCCACTACACCCAGCTAATTTTCATATTTTTAGTGGAGATGGGGTTTCACCATGTTGGCCAGGCTGGTCTCGAACTCCTGACCTCAGGTGATTCACCCCCACCCCCCACCCCCCAGCCTCCCAAAGTGGTAGAATTACAGGCATGAGCCACCGCACCAGGCCGAAATTGTCATTTCTAACACATTCCTGGGTGTTGCTGATGCTGCCAGTCTGGAGACCACACTTTGAGAACCACTGGGTTAACTTAGTATCTCATGGGGAGACAGCTGTGCCATAGTGAAATGAGCAGACCCTGGAGATCTACTTGGACACAAACTCCTGGGGCAGTAGTTCTCAACTGAGCTACTCCACTTTGGAGTCACCTGGGGAGCTTTAAAAATTCTTGACCCCTAGGCTCCACCCCAGACCAATTAAATGAGAATCTCTAGGCGCAGGACCCAGACAAGAGTTGTGTCCTTCAAGCTCCCCAGGTGATTGCACTGCACAGTCAAGGGTGAAAACCACTTTGCTAATTCGACTTAAGCAAATTTCCTTGTCTATTAAGTGATAACAATAAAATTTGCTGTATTTGTATCAGAGGGCCATTGTGAAAATCACATGAGACTATGAATGTGAAGGGGTTTTATAAACTGTGACACCTAAAAGTAAGAATTTAGGCATTGATGGTCTTGGAAGGGCCTGTTTGCAAATGATACTATTATCCCCACTGAAGCAAGATAATGCTGCTCTCTCTGGTTTGCATTCTAGTACTGTCCCACTGACCAGGCTGCTGCAGGCACAGATGCTGAGCATGTGCAACAATTCTACAACCTCCTGACAGCCTCCATTGATGTATCCAGAAGCTGGGCAGAAAAGATTCCGGGATTTACTGATCTCCCCAAAGAAGATCAGACATTACTTATTGAATCAGCCTTTTTGGAGCTGTTTGTCCTCAGACTTTCCATCAGGTAATTACTACTATTTTATCTTCAGTCTACTTCCTTAGAAGAAGCCTGAAACCTTCTGTGTTTGTAACTGAATCATTGGTGAAACGTTTTCTCAAGAAGCAAATGTGAAATATGATCAGGCACTAAAAAAACTGAGCAATAAGTCATGGAGGGAGCACTAGGCTTGCTGCCAGAACCCCTGGGTTCTAGTCCCAGTTCTAATGTGAACTTGCTGTCACACCCTGAGCAGGTCACTTGCCTGACCGGAAGCTCAAATCCCTCCTTTTTAAAAGGAAGAGGTTGGATTTGATGATCTCTTGAGGTCCCTCGCAGCTCCAACACTCTGTGATTCTGGAAAGATCCTCATGGTGCGTAAGCTATTTCCTGGGAGCAAGTGTTTGCTTTGGAACATTGTATTTACCTCGTGGGTTTCTGTTTAACAAGTTACTATTCTAGCACACCTGATGGGGCCCTAAAGAGTTCCCACACGTTCTCAACCCCCAGTTTTATTCCAAGAGAACACTCTTAGATAGAAAGATTTAGTCCATCCTATCATAGTCAGTGACACCAAACACAAAAAGGAAAAGTGATTTTTCAAAAACATAGAACCTTGGAAGCTCCTCTAGTAAGTTCCACGTGTAAATTTTTTAAACTTTATTTTATTATTGTTTTTATTCACAAATAGCCTGTTTAACTCCATCTTCCTTGCTTCCTTTCAGTTATATATTTTTAGGAGATGATACCGACTTTATACCAAATATCAGAAAAATCCATCTTTCCCCTCTTTCTCTTTCCTGCCATCCCCTCCCCAATTTCATATCATTACCAGAAACTCCTGTTTAATTTTTACGGTGCAAATTGCCAGGCCTCATTGCCATCTATTTTGGTTTGGTGGACTGTGGGAGAAGTCCAGAAGTCTGCATTTTTAACTCATGCTTTAATGATTCTGATGCCATCAGATTCTGATGTCATCAGGGTCCATGTTTTATATTCTGAGACTGAATCATTCTGTCCTGTGTATGCCTTCTGTGATGGGATCAGTAGGAGAGATGGGGTGGAGTTACAACTAGAGTGCCAGGAATAGCTTAATTTGTAGCCAATCTAGTGTACACCAGAGCTGAGCCAGCAAGGTGGCTGTCATCTATTAGACATGCAACAAAGGATTAAGTAGACTGTAAACTCCATGCAGGCAGGTGCCATATATGTCCTATTCACCATGTTTTCTCCCAGTGTCTGGCTCCAGGAATAACACGTGCTTCAGGCTCAGTAGACACTTGGCTGAGTGAAGGAATGAATGAAGCTGTTCATCCAAGAAGCAACACGAGATTATTTGACTTGTGAATACAACAGGCCAAGATAGATAAATTTGTGGCAAGAGATTTGAAAGTTAAAGGAAATCTAAAATTAAAGGAAGAACCACATATAATTCAGCCCATTACTTGTTATACCCAATACTTGTCAAACCGTCCTGTGTACTGGGCACCATGCATGGGCTTTCAAATCCTTTCTTTTATTTAATTCCCTCAACATTCTTAGGAGGTAGCAATTAGAATTTTTGTTTTATAAACAAGGAAAAAGAAGTCCAGAGAGATTTAAGGAGCACCCAAAGCCACACCCCTAAATGGTGATGTCCACGTGGAAGTTCCAAGGCACCTTTCATGAAAGAAAAATGAGATGATGATGGACATAACGTAAACTATCAGGACAGATTTAAAAATAGCCCTCCACAGCCCCAATGTTAAAAGCAGAGAAGGTAATACAAAATAAGGACTTGTTTTCTGTTAGGCCACCCTTTAATTTGTGATAGACTTCTGGCACTTACAGGGACTTGGTTTTTGTTTTGTTTTGTTTTTTTTTGTGTTGAGACAAAGTCCCACTCTGTCACGCAGGCTGGAGTGCAGTGGCACGATCTTGGCTCACTGCAACCTCCACCTCCCGGGTTCAAGCGATTCTCCTGCCTCAGGCTCCCGAGTAGCTGGGACTACAGGTGCATGCCACCAAGCCTGGCTAATTTTTGTGTTTTTAGTAGAGACACAAAATGTTGCCACTATGTTGCCCAGGCTGGTCTCAAACTCCTGACCTCAGATGGTCCACCCACCTTGGCCTCCCAAAGGGCTGGGATTACAGGTGTGAGGCATCGCACCTGGCCAGGGACTTGGTATTTTTAAAGTTTACACAATGGAATTGTAGTGTCTAGCCTCAGGCCTTGGCAGTTTTTTAACATTTAAGAAAATCAAGGACAAGCCCTGTCTCAGGAGCCCTGGAGGGAACAGTCTCATGTTCATTGCTGAGAGAGGGGTGCACTGGGCTTCACCTCTGTAACCCATGAGTGCCTGCTCCCCCATGTCCTGTTCCAAGGAAAGCCAGTAATTGATTTTACTAATAAGACAGCAGGTGCCACAGCCCGTATCTTCCCCTGGGCTGATGTTCACTAAAGACATTAGCATAGACAAGTGGTGCTAGTTGTTTATCCCGGAGAACATAGTCTTATTCATTTTGAGTATCTGGGCATGCTTCATAGCACCACACTGGGGTCCCAATGCTGCCCCATGACTGTCTGGGTGCCTGTGTGTCGTAATGTTATCATGTTGGACAGACTGGACAGACCTGTTTAATGTTTCTCTTCCTCTCACCTCCCAGGTCAAACACTGCTGAAGATAAGTTTGTGTTCTGCAACGGACTTGTCCTGCATCGACTTCAGTGCCTTCGTGGATTTGGGGAGTGGCTCGACTCTATTAAAGACTTTTCCTTAAATTTGCAGAGCCTGAACCTTGATATCCAAGCCTTAGCCTGCCTGTCAGCACTGAGCATGATCACAGGTAAGCACCACCTTGCCAAAACCACATCCTCATTTCTCTCCTTCCCTTTGTTATGGTGGGCCTTGACCACCACATACACCAGAAAAGTGGGGAAATAACTACCATTTTTTCTGAAATCTGTCAAGTTTAACCTAGTTTAAGCAAAGAAACATGCATCTATAATTTGTTGTCATAAACTTCTAGGAAAGAGAATCCATAGTCTATTGAATTGTCATTGTCAATAAGCCCAATATATGAAAATCTAACTTCCTACCAGAGATCTGTGGACAGTGGGACTAGCTGCTGCAGGGTTTGTTTGTTTTGAGACAGGGTCTTGCTCTGTCACCCAGGCTGGAGAGCAGTGGTGTGATCATGGCCTAGTGTAGCCTCGACCTCCTGGGCTCAAGTGATCCTCTTACCTCAGCCTCCTGAGTAGCTGGGACCATAGGCACACGCTACCACACATTTGGCTGTTTTGTAGCCCTGTTTCACCCTATTGCCTAGACTGGTTCAGAGTTCTTTTTACAAAGCCTTTCCTAGGAAGATTACCTTACCCAGCCCATTCCTGTGGAGCAGAGGTGATGAGGTTTCCCGTGTCCCCAATTCTTGGCTAGTGACCTAAAGTAAAACCAAAACACTATAGACATATCAAATACAACTTGATTTAATAACTTCGATTGGCAAAGGACTGAGAGAAAGCAAAAATGGCTCAACACAGCAGTTTTTATTTTTATTTTTAAAATTTTATTATCATTATTTTTGAGATGGAGTTTCGCTCTGTCGCCCAGGCTGGAGTGCAATGATGTGATCTTGGTTTACTGCAGCCTCTGCCTCCTGGGTCCACGCAATTCTCCTGTCTCACCCTCCTGAGTAGCTGGGATTACAGGTACTTGCCACCACACCCGGCTAATTTTTGTATCTTTAGTAGAGATGGGGTTTCATCATGCAAGCCAAGCTGGTCTCGAACTTCTGACCTCAAATGATCCACCCATCTTGGCCCCCCAAAGTGCTGGGATTCCTGCCATGAGCCACCACACCTGGCCAACTGAGCAGTTTTTTAACCACAAGCATAAAACATATTTGATTTATGCCTGTCTCCCCTATAGATCTCTCTCTTTCTATCTTTTGGGAGATAAAGGATCCCAAGGTGGGGTGGGATGGAGAAAGGCGCATGTTGGGCAAGGGAAAGAATATCATCTCCCCGTGGCCATGGAGGACCTTGCCCCAGCTCCCTTTGCCCTGGGGGAGAGTTTCCTGTTAGACCTCATTCTTTCCGGTCAGACTGGGGCCTGGAGAGGTGGTGACAGAGGGTGGGGGCTCCAGAAGTGGCCAAATGAGGGGCTCATCCTTGTCCTTTTGGTCAGACACAAGCACAGGCTTGGCTGTTGAACTGAGAGTTCAAGTTCAGAATAATATGCTCTTGGCTATAGAAAACATGTTTCTCAGGCAGGTGGTGAGTTTCCAGAGCATCAAATGCATCCTCTGGTACAGATGGCCCCTTCTTTCTGTTTCACTGGAAATGTACATTGGTTTGCCCAAGCATTGTTCACTTGTATTTCTTGGGATATCTCCTATTAGCTAAAGTTAGATGCATCTGTGCCTTAAGAGGCTAGGCTGGTTCGTCATTTGATGGTTGACATGCAGGCAAAGACAAGCAAATGGTATGGCTGCAGTGAGGACTCAGACACTAGCCGTTCCTTCAGTATTCCAAATGGAAACTGACTTCCTCTTGGTCTTTGGTCCAGGATGAGAAACTCACTTTTTTTTTTTAAATGGGGCTGCTAGACTTCCAAGAGAGCCATTAACGAAACAAAAACCAAGGCAGTCTCAAAGAGTATGGATTCCATTTGGAGGGCTTTCAAATGGCATACTGGAGCATCTGAAGAAAATAAACAGATTTAAGGCACAAGTATATTACTTCATCAGGACTGGAAGGAAACTGGTTCAAGGCTGCCTTTGAACTGAAGCTCTTTAGTTCAATTTCAAAACCATTCAGCAATTCCTAAGTCAGTTAAACATTCAAAACTAGAAAGTATGGAGTTCAGTTCATTTTAAAAAGACAAAAACAAAAGTCTAGATCCAGCTTTGGATTCCCACAAGTAAAAGCAGTACATTGCTTCATCTCTATGGGAACAAGTGTTGAGTCTAGTTAATCAACAAATATTCACTGACCTAGGCACTGTGCTGCATGTCATTGGGTTTTCAGAGATGATAACACACATCCCTAGAGGAGATAGGCATGCAAAGTACTACAGTTGATGTAGGGTGTTGAGTGCCACTATGGAGACAAGGGAGTGAGTTTCAAGTGCCCAGAGATAGCAGGTGGGGGTGGTCTTCTCAGAAGAGATCACAGGAGCTGGTCCTTTGTAAATGCAGAGGATGTCTCCAAGCTAAAATGGAACAAGTGAGAATCCAGGCATAAATAAACATTTGCCAAAAGCCATTGAAAATATGGCTAAGTTTCAGAAAGGAAACAACTGAAAATTGGAGTGGCAGGAGATGTGACTGTTCTGATAGGTCAGGGTGAGGCGGGACATGAAGAACCTTCCACGCCTAGGTGAGGGGAGCAGAGTTTATCTTGAGCACAACAAGGATCCACAGGTTTTGTCCAAAGGAGCCTGATGGTCAGGTTTGCATTTTAGAAAGATTTACCCTGTCAGTGCATTTTGGGCACAGATTAGAGTGAGAAAGAATCTAAGAGGAAAAAGGTCAGTCCAGGTCTGAAAGCCATGATTCAAGAGGATGGCCCATCCCTGAAAGGCCATATCTTTGTTTCACTTTTTAAATGGAAATTGACAAATATCTAAGAGGCCAGGATGTGTGGGTGCCAGGAAGACCCAACCTGGAGAGACTGGGCAGTTCAGTACAGAGAATATAGAGTAGAAATTAGGAGAAGGGTGGTGCTGGTCCTCTTTCTGCATTCCATTTGTTCTGTGCCCTGCAGTTACAGCTGCTCAGCCCGCTGCCCATTTATGTGGAGATTGGCCGGGGGAGGAGGCAGTTTGGCATGGCAGAAATAGCCTGGACTTTGGAATTGAGCACGCCCAGATTTTAATCTTCAGTCCTGTGTTTAATAAATAGGTGCTCTTGGGGAACACATTTCAGTTCTCTGAAATTCAGTTTTGTCATTTGTAAAATGGGGATAACCATGCCTATTTCATAGGGCAGCAGTGAGAATTATAGAAAATTCAGTTGGTGATGTAACCAAACTGGATTCAGGATAGGCAACTCTGAATTCACCTATGATCCCCCTTGGAGTGATAGTGACAGAGTCCAAGTTAGGCATATGCCTTCCCCTGCCCCTTGGAAGCATCAAACTCAGTGGCATGAGGAAACAGGTGGTGGCTTTAGAAGGCAGTATGTTTGGTGACAGTCTCCTTGGATGCTTGAGAGAGAGGCTTAAAGGAGGACAGTGATATAAAACTAATTAAGCTGCACATAATGAGCACTTACAATAAGCCAAGTGAACTACAGTGGTGTCTTTGGGCCTTCCCGAGCGGGTAGCTCCCTTTCCTGCCTCATTCCTGCTGTGGTTTTAGCCTACAACAAAAATAAGCCATCTTCTCTCATTTCTGTACCTTACAACACTCTTTGTGACTTACTGGTTGAAAGTGGGTTTGATAAGTGTGAAAATATCAGGAAATGGCAGAAAAGGCGATGCTTGGGAAACAGTGTGCATTGCTGTGGATATTAATTTTCATTTGAATATGAGCTGCCATGGATCTTGACTTCTGAATAAGCTTCGTTGATCATAAAGGGTGATTGTGGAGTAACAGCTGGGCTATTTACATTACAGAATTCATCCCAAAATTGTCTTTTCTTAAACCACAGAGGAGAGCTCATGAAAAGGAAATGGCATCTTAGAAGTTTAACTAGGCTTGCTTCCAGGAAAAGTATTAAGAATCTGGACAGTATTGGTGGTTTGCACAAACATGGCTTTTTTTTTTCTGATTCTTTTTTTCTTTGTCCTCCTCCTCTCTCTGTACCCCCTCATGAAAAACTAGGCGGTAAAGTGGGGCAGGAAATGGTTTCATTCAGATCACTCTCCTTTCCTGCAGTAAATAGGGGGTTCCCCACAGTGGTTGGTTTTCAAACGTTTTTCAGGTTCCCTGTTTATCTACCCCAACCATTACCCTTTGCCAGTGCTGCATCTCTGAAGTAATGCAAGTGGTTTGAATCTGATGGGATACCAATGAGTTGATACCTGGTTGCAGTTAATAATGTTTCATAAATAAGAAGCCCCCCCGCCAAACAAAGTTAGTGTGGAATTACCATTTTATAAATATCCACTCATTAAATAAGCATAAGGGCCTACTATGTACCAAGCATTGTGACAGTCTCTAGGGATGCAAAGATGAGCCAGGCATGCATTCTGCTGTCAAGAAGTGGGTAGTCTACTAGGAAGTCATAGATTATGATATATGAACTTGATGTATAGCGATTAGTGCTCAGGTCCTGAAAAGGCACAGAGGCAGTCCAGGGTAAGTCCAGATTACCGCTAACTTTTTTGAGGTGAAGGAAGGTAGAAGTGTTGGTCATGAATGACTTCCCAAAGAGGTAGTATCTAGACATGAGAAGACATAAAGAACATTCCAGATGAAGGAAAGAGAACCGCAAGGGCATGGCAGTTGAATGCCTCAGTACAGTTTAGGGTTAAAACAATTACAGTGGAGTTGCATTGTGCATATATTAAAATCACATATATGATCCAAGTAGAAAGAGGAGAAAAATTAAGAGTGCAGGCTATTGCATTGGATGACTGTATGTCCTGGAGTGAGCATGACAGAGAAGATATGAATCCACTGGAAGTCATGGTTTCTCTGCCTCTGGTGATGAGTGCTGAGAGCATGTCTTGTGCTTTTGGGAAAGTTAAAGGATTTTCAGGGATAAAAGTCATTGTATGGATTATTTACCTTCTGGCCTGATGTGATGACCTAACCTCAGAGCACAATGCTTTTCCTGTAGAGAAATAGGGGAAATAAGATTGGAAAGGTAGTTTTGAAGCAGATGGCAGAGGGAATCTCAAGTGCTCAAATGCCATTTTGTTGTTCCCCATGACTTTCTTTTCCCTACTCAGGTCATCTGTCAGGTGAGAAAATGACTCCTTTCTCTTCTGACTGTAGTCTTTTTCCTGGTCTTATTGAAACATGACCTCTAAGACTGAGAAGGTGGAAGGAGGGCAGAACCAGGGCAGAAAGTAGTGAAACAGTGACACAGCAGGACTAGACAGGTGGCTGACCATGCCACACCCTCCACCATCTGTCTTTCCAGAGCTCCACTGCTCACTGTATATGGTTACCTGGTTACCCCTGCTTTTGCATCAAATAAAGCCGTCAGCTACATTGCAAGGAAAACTAAATGTAAAACTTAGCAGGGCAAAATAGTTTAAAAAGGTGGGAGAGGGGAGAGGCCACAGGATTTAGAGACCGGAGATCTGAGTTCAGGTCTTCACCCTGAAATGTGCTGTCTTGGCAATCTTGGACAAGTTCGTTACCCTCTCTGAATCTCAGTTTCCTTCTTTCTCACAGGGATAAAGATGTCTACTTGCAGGTTTCTTATAAAGATTGAACGAACTAATGTGTACTATGCAGGAAAAAAATTAGACAAACCTTCATTGTTATTATTATTATATTATTTGTTTTACACACTTCTATGAAGAGCCAGCTGTCTTGCTCTCTAGGAATCCATAAAAGTGTTCATGCATCCCTGCAATTGAATATACACATTGTATTAAGGAATGTCTTTGTGTCTTTCTTTACCAGCTGGACTGTGAGGTTCTTAAGGACAGGGAGAGTCTTATTAGTATCTTTAAAATTACTTTACCATTTACAAGTATCTGGCATATGACAAATATTCATTGAATGAATGGGCCAATTGTGAGTATCAGGAAGTCTCCCAAATTAGAAAAATCTGAATTAATTTTTAGCCTACCACAGTCATGAGAAAACTATGAATTCTTGAAAATTGCCTTCTTTTGATTCAGATTAATCCAGTAAATACTTATTGAGCATCTACTGTGCACCAGACACACATTCCCTTACCCTTAAAGAGTCTGTGGTCTCACTGGAGAGAGAGACAGACACATACTCTACCAAATCAAAGACAGTCAGACTGAAAAGTACCATTTAAATCAGCCTCACCACAGACTGCTGACTGACTTGTGGCTTCCTGACCAGCGTGGGCTCAATGTCTCTGGGACTGCCCATCAGTAAAGGATGTTGTATATGGCATGAGTGGTAGCAATAAGGTGAATTCCCAGAAAAAGGGGTAGAGCTGAGAGTGGGGAGTCCTGTTTGTTGGTGTTTGAACTACACACACCTCTCTCTCCAGGGGCCCACCTTTCCTTCCCCTTTGGCTGGAACTGCATTGCTGTCACCAAGTTAACCTTTGCCCTAACACCTGCTCAGAAAGGGGAGTTACTTTTCCCCTTGGTGGGGCTCCTGATGGTTACTATCATCCCTTTCTTTATCCCCTACTCCCTGCCATGAGGAAGAGAATTTGACATTTCTCATATAAGCCCAAGAGGCAGAACTGGGAACTACATATAACAGCAGTCCCCAACTTTTTTGGCACTAGGGACTGGTTTCATGGATGACAATTTTTCCTTGGACTGGGGTTGGGGGAATGGTTTCGGGATGATTCAAGTGTATTACATTTATTGGGCACTTTATTTCTATTATCATTACATTGTAGTATATAATTAAATAATTTTATAACTCACCATAATGTAGAATCAGTGGGAACCCTGAGCTCATTTTCCTGCAACTAGATGGTCTCATCTGGGAGTGACGGGAGACAGTGACAGATCACCACACGTTAGACTCTCATAAGGAGCGTGCAACCTAGATCCCTCACATGCACAGTTCACAATAGGGTTCACACTCCTATAAGAATCTAATGCCGCCACTCATCTGACAGGAGGCGGAGCTCAGGTGGTAATGCAAATAATGGGGAGTGGCTGTAAATACAGATGAAGCTTCACTTGCTTGCCCGCTGCTCACCTCCTGTTGTGTGGCCCAGTTCCTAACAGGCCATGGACCAATACCATTTGGGGACCCCTGATACATAGGATGGCAAATTTTAGCTCAATATAAGAAAAACTTTCTCATAGAAAGAACCATTTGAAATTGGAATAAGCTGCCTTGAGGAGTGAGTTCCCACTTTGGGGAATGAGGTTTACAGAGACTAGATGAACACTAGGTGTGGACTGAGTCAAGCATCTTATGGGTACTAGGATTGACTAGAGCAGAGCTTCTCCAGTGTTCACATCACTGGGCATCTTGTTGCATTGCAGATTCTGGTTAGGTAGGTCTGGGGCAGGACCTACCTAAACGGATTCTGCATTTCCAGCAAGCTCCCAGGTGATGCTGATGCTGCTGGTCTGGGGCCCACACCTTAAGTAGCAAGGAACAAGGGAACCTACTGGTAATTAGCAATCTATGAAATTAATAACTACCATTTTAAAATACTCGGTGCCAGGCACTGTGCCAAGGGCTTTACATGTGTTATTTTGTTTAATGTTGCTTAATAAATAAACTTGGAAGTACCTGGAATGGCTAACAGCAGATACAGAAGCATGGAGATCAGTCAAGAGCTATTAAAATGATCTAGATAGCAAAGATATTGAAGATCCTGGTCCAGAGGCCATGGGTATTGAGAGGGAGATATAAATGCAAGGAACATCACAGAGATAATAGCGGAAGTTCTTGCAATGGATTAAATATGATGGCTCGGAGGGAAGGAATTGTTAGAGATGATTATGAGAGTGATGTGAAAGGCTGTAATATCATAGTAGACAAGCTTAAAGAAGTGGCTGATTTGAAGGAGAAGGTAATGACTTGAGTTTTAGATAGAGAGGATACTTGCAAATATTCACTAAGTGCTCACTATATGCTAGGCATGGTTCCAAATACTTGACATGTACTAACTCGTTTACTTCTCATAACAACCCATAAGGCAGGTACCATTATTAGCACCATTTTACAAATGTGGAAACAGACCCAAAGTCACCCAGTTAATAAGTGGTCAAGGCCAGGCGTGATGGCTTACGCCTGTAATCCCAGCACTTTGGGAGGCTGAGGCGGGCGGATCACAAGGTCAAGAGATGGAGACCATCCTGGCCAACATGGTGAAACCCCGTCGCTACTAAAAGTACAAAAATTAGCTGGGCATGCTGGCACGCACCTGTAGTCCCAGCTACTTGGGAGGCCAAACGGGAGAATCACTTGAACCCGGGAGGCAGAGGTTGCAGTGAGCTGAGATTGCACCACTGAACTCCAGCCTGGCGACACAGTGAGACTCCATCTCAAAAATAAATAAATAAATAAATAAGTGGTAGAGCTCAGGTTTACAGCCAGGAAATATAATTCCAAAGCTTTGATATGGTAGGTTTTAGATTTTGTAAAGTTCTTTACTGTTGTTAGCTTCTTAATAACTCCCAACCTGTATATTTATTCTTAGCAGTTTACCCTTTTAGTACTTATATAATCATTTTTCACAGATCCTTGATCCTCTGTGTATCCATTTAACAGATATTTATTGGGTGTCTCCTATGTACTAGGCTTGGTGCTGGAGATACAATGTTAAGCAAATACAGTTCATGCTCCCATGGTGCTTACAATTAATGGGAGGAGAAAAATCATGTAACTATCTGATTTCAGACTGTTGTGTCCTGCAAAGGGAAAGATTAGAATGCCAGAGGAGAACATGATCTAGAATGGGGGTAAAAAGGGAAGCTTCCTTCAAGAAATATTTGATTTGAGATCCAAAGAATGAGTAGATCTTAACCAAGTGAAGAGGAGAAAACATGAGCACAGACCTAAATGTAGCTCTATTATTTCATTCCATCACTCTCTCTCCCTGACTCCTTCTTCCCTGGTTCCCCCTACCTCCCAACCCCTCCCTCTTGCTCTAAGCAGAGATGTCTATGCCTGGATAGCTAAAATGCACAGGAATCCAACAGTGTCTTTAGATGTTCATACCACACAAGGATTAGGAGTGTGATCTGTCTGTCGCATCTCTAACCCCAGTAGTTATAACATTCCTTGCCACAGAATAGGTGCTCAATAAATAGTTGTTGAAAGAAGTAATTAGTTAATTTGGTGCACAGAAAATAGGAGAGAGTTACAGAAAGGCTAGCTCATCTCAGGACGAGGAGAAACTTTCTAACAATTAGAGACGTCCAGAGATGGAAGGCATCCTGTTATAAGAGAAATATCTCTGGACTTGGAGTGAAAGAAAATAGCCCCTCGCTAATTTTGACTATGGGCAAGCTACTTAATTGAGCCTTACTCTCCATACCTGTTAGTTAAAGATAATCTTTGTCCTGCCTAATTCACAGGATTGTTGTGAGAGTGAGATAAAATAATCTAAATAATCTAAGTAAAAGAGTGTTATATAAAGTGCTATTAAATATATTTGTATTGTTAAGGCATAATATTATAGTTAACTCCCAGTCCAGCCACTACCTGACACTCTCTTTATGGTAACTTGTAGTAGTGATTCTTGTCTTAGATGGGAATTTGAACTAAATAACTCAAACCCTTTCCAATCTATATATACAATGATTATGACATATAAGTCAATTACTTAACCATTTCTGTATGTTATGTTTTAAAGTTTTGAATATATAATGCCAGAGTTAAAATACTGAAGCATTCTATGAAAATTATATAGACCAAAATGCAAGAAATATTAAGAAGCTTGTTTTGTTTAATGGTGGACAAAGACCTTAAACTAAAATCTTCCGTGTGTAATTCTCTAGGAAGGGGGATAGTTCAAATGCCTTATTTCTCCCCGAATTTATGAACTCTGTATATCAGCTCCGTAACCATGTTTACCAAGCTACAAGAAGAAAGGAGATCCCTTTAACTAAAATGTCAGTGATTAGGTTTTAAGGGATTTCAAATTACTAGGGAAGGACCCAGACACTTAGTGACTCCCTAGTGATTTGAAAATCTTCTTGGCTGCTGGCAGTAGTTTGCATGGAGACTGAATATTATCTCAGCCCTTTTGAAAAAGTAAAGAAGCTACAAATCCAGTGGCTGTTCAAAACAACAAAGAAGGGTTGAGGTGCCTTTGGCTTCTAACAGGAGTGTCTCTGAATTCCTCAAGGAATTCCAGGCCTAGAGTTGATCCAGCTGGCAGGAGGTATCGATCTCCACTTGAATTCACTGAATAAATAATGGTTGCCATAGTTATTGAGCAGTGGCAACTGGTTGGAGAGCAGGGAAAACTCTGCAGTACCTTCTGGGAGTCTGGCCATGAGAAAGTCTGGTTACAAGGTTCCACAATTAGCCCCTCCCCAAATCCAGCCAACATATTGCTCAGTTCCTGTATCCTGATGATGAATATGAGATCTTGAATGTTATGTAAGACATGAGACACTGAAAGGAAGGGAAAGCTTAAGTCAATGAACTGGTATTTATTCTGAGAAAGGCGACTCTCCCTAGGTTATGAATCTAATTGGATATTTCTCACTATTAATTGAATTTAGTATCAGCAAGGTGATGTTTGATCATGTTATAACTACTCAAGGACTTCACAAAGGACGAAATCCATCTTGTTCTGTTTTAACATTATTATACAAAGAGCACAACCTGGACATTTTAAAAGAAAGGAAAAAGTTATCCCCAAACCCCATAGGTATTTTCATGTTTATATTTTCTTTCACCCTTCTTTATATGAAGAAATAATATTTGCGTAGATGGAATCACAGCTTTAGTATTTAATACTCTACTCTTTATTTAATGTTGTAAACATTTTTTTATTTTGCTTCACAGCCTTCATATTTGTTCTGTTTGATGTCTCCAGAATCTTCCCTTCCATATACCATTATTTACTTAACAGTTCCCCTATTCTTCAGCCCTTTGCCTTTTTCCAGTTTTTTTGTTTGCTTTTGTTTTGTTTTGTCTTGGTAATAGATAATAATGAATCAAATGTCTGCATGTATACAGTTTTATTCTTCTGTTAAATGTTTCCTTTGGATAAATTCCCAAGGGTGGGATTACATAGTCAGAGGCTATGGACGATTTATAGCTCTTGAAATTTACTGCCAAATTTACAGCGTGTTCTTTTGTTTTGGGGAGAAAAATAAAACTTTAGGCAGAACACCACTGCATGCAGGATTCTCTTAAAATTCACCCTCAGGTGCTTCTTCTGAGACTGAAACATGGAGCCTATGTATTTAGTAAAGATAAGCCGTAGGAGACAGGTCTGCACCTGGGCTGATTAGCTAATAGTTTCTCAGGGAAAGCAAAATGATGCACTGCAAAGCTTGGAAATTAGGCCACTAATTGCCTTTTGTTAGACCTTGTAGTTGCCAGCCACTTGCCCACTGGCAAGCATTGTCTTTGGTTCTGATTATTCCAGAACCAGTTATTCCAGTGTATAGCTCTCTACAGTTGACAGACCACTTTTCCATAACATTATCTTAATTGAGCCACAACAGTCCATGCAGTTGGGTTTTATTATCATTTTACTTTTTCTTTTAATTTATTACATAACATTGAAGACACACAGGAAGAATACGGCAAAGGCTGTGTATCTGCCACCCAATAATTCTGATTTTCCTGTGAAGACATTGAGCCTTAGAGAAATTAGGTCACCCAGCTAGTAAGTGACAGAACCAGAACTAGAACACAGGTCTGTCTAACTCCAGGGCCAGTGCCCTTCTCTTTATAGCATATTGCATTGAGACAAGATGCCTGCAACTTACAATCCACAGAGATGCCGCTGGCAATCTTCATGGTAGTATTTTGATATTATAACATATCAGGCCAGGTGCAGGAGTGTGTGCCTGAATTTTGATATTATAACATATCAGGCCAGGTGCAGGAGTGCGTGCCTGTAATCCCAGCACTTTGGGAGGCCGAGGTGGGTGGATCACTTGAGGCCAGGAGTTTGAGACCAGTCTGGCTGATATGGGAAACCCTGTCTCCACTAAAAATACAAAAATTAGCCAGGTGTGGTGCACACACTTGTAATCCCAGCTAATTGGGACGCTGAGGCAGGAGGATCTTTTGAATCCAGAAGGTGGATGTTGTAGTGAGCTGAGATTTCACCACTGCACTACAGTCTGAGTGACAGAGTGAGACTCTGTCGAGAAGTAAAGAAAGAAAGAAAGAGAGGGGAGGAAGGGAAGGAGGGAGGGAGGAAGGGAGGGAGGAAGGAAGGAAGGAAGGAAGGAAGGAAGGAAGGAAGGATGGACGGACGGACAGAAGGACAGACACACATCAGAACTCAGAGCTTTGGGGCCTTACAGATAATTAAGTTCAACCTTCTCCTTTTACAGGGCCCCAAAGAGGGAGGAACTTCCCCAAATCATACACAACTAGCCAAACTGAGGATAATGCAAATTTTCTGGTTCCCAGGCCTCTTATTTGGGACAAGAGAAAAGTATCTGGATAGTTCTTCATTTTTCTGATTGGCTTTTGCTTCAAGGAAATAACTTTTCTTTTCTTTTTTTTTTTTTTTTGAGACGGAGTCTTGTTCTGTTGCCCAGGCTGGAGTGCAGTGGCGCGATCTTGGCTCACTGCAACTTTTGCTTCAAGGAAATAACTTTTCTTTCTTTTTTTTTTTTTCTTGAGACGGAGTCTCGCTCTGTCGCCCAGGCTGGAGTGCAGTGGTGCGATCTTGGCTCACTGCAAGCTCTGCCTCCTGGGTTCACGCCATTCTCCTGCCTCAGCCTCCCGAGTAGCTGGGACTACAGGCGCCCGCCACCACAGCCCACCTAATTTTTTGTATTTTTCATAGAGACGGGGTTTCACCGTGTTAGCCAGTATGGTCTCAATCTCCGACCTCGTGATTCACCCACCTCGGCCTCCCAAAGTGCCGGGATTACAGGCGTGAGCCACCGCGCCCAGCAGGAAATAACTTTTCTAACAAAAATGTCTCCAACTTAAAAAAATTAATTTAGAGCTAGCCACGGTAGCTCATGCCTGTAATTTCAGCACTTTGGGAAGCTGAGGCAGGAGGATCACTTGAGTCCAGGAGTTTAAGACCAGCCTAGGCAATATAGTGAGGCCCTACCTCTACAAAAATTAATTTAAAAATCAATCAGGTATGGTGGTGCATGCCTATAGTCCTAGCTACTTGGGAGGCTGAAGCAGGAGGATCACTTAAGCCCAGGAGTTCCAGACTACAGTGAACCATGATTGCACCACTGCACTGCAGCCCAGGCAACAGAGCAAGACCGTGACTCAAAAAAAAAAAATAATAATAATTTCGTAAAAATTAGAAACTATTGCTTGATTTCCCCTTAGAAGGATGTCTTCGATCTCTCAAGGATTATGATTTTACATGTAAATGTACTGAGAGAAGAAAAGTTTGAGATAACAGAGGACAAGCTCTTCCCTTGGAAATGAGGCTCTGAGGCCAAGCACAGTGGCTCATTCCTGTAATCCCAACACTTTGGGAAGCCAAGGTGGGAGGCTCACTTGAGGTCAGGAGTTCGAGGCCAGCCTGGCCAATATGGCGAAACCCCATCTCTACAGAAAATACAAAAAATTAGCTGGGCATGATGGTGCCCACCTGTAGTCCCAGCTACTCAGGAGGGTGAGGCAGGAGAATTGCTTGAACTGTGAGAAGGGAGGTGGGGGGAAGTAGGGGAGCAGTGAGCCAAGATCGCACAAGAGGCCAATATTTGCCTCAGAAAACTGGGTTCTCATCCCAGCTTTTAGCAGCTGAGTGACTTTGGGAAATTCATTTAACCTTATACATAAAATAGATCATAGTATTTAACATGGAGATCATTTTATATATTGTTTTGTAAAATATAAGATACTGGTATTTGTGTCTTGATACATTATAAAGTGCCTGCACCACATCCTTCTGGGCTTCCTCCCCTTCTCTATGACTTTTCCATCTCCACAGCAGGAGGACATGTGTATTTTGTACAGAGTGCCAGGTGTATGTCAATAGGGGTTTCAAGTTGGGGGGAACAAAACAAGGAAAAGAAAAGCTGAATTCTTCTCAGTGCTGGTTAGCATGAAAACACAGGAATGCACTTTGCTATGTTGGGTCTTTTCGAGCAGCCCTTGCATTAGCAAATGGAAGTTACAGCCTCCCCACCTCCCTTAAGTGAGTCTGTCAAGATAGAAACATTAATTCATTTGCCTGGATGTGTTTCTGTGTCACTCTGAAAAATAGTTGCCTACTGACAGGGCTTTGTGAGTCCTTAGTAGGACAATGTATGCAAAAATAATAAACACCCTGCCATTCATTCCATGTGGCTGTGTGCCAGGAACTGTGCTTCCCTTGTGTTACTTACCTAAGCTGGCTATCCCAGAAACCCCGAATTGGGTATGATCATTTTCTTCATCTCATAAGGAAATGGGTGCTCAGAAGTAAAGAGACTTACTCTAGGGCGCACAGCAAGTAAGTGTTGGGACTGGGATTCAAACCTTGGTGTTGTTTAATACCAAAGGCCATGAGCTACCTCTAACAGGGAGGGCACTTTGATTGTTAAGAAGCCACCCAAACTGGCAGAATGAGACACAGACCTCAGTGTCTTAAGATGTATTTGCCTCCTAAACTTCTTGCTCTTCTCTATCCCTCTGCAGAAAGACATGGGTTAAAAGAACCAAAGAGAGTCGAGGAGCTATGCAACAAGATCACAAGCAGTTTAAAAGACCATCAGAGTAAGGGACAGGCTCTGGAGCCCACCGAGTCCAAGGTCCTGGGTGCCCTGGTAGAACTGAGGAAGATCTGCACCCTGGGCCTCCAGCGCATCTTCTACCTGAAGCTGGAAGACTTGGTGTCTCCACCTTCCGTCATCGACAAGCTCTTCCTGGACACCCTACCTTTCTAATCAGGAGCAGCCTGAGCAGTGAGCCGCCTCTTCTCCTAGCACCTGCTTGCTACACAGCAAAGGGATAGGTCTGGAAATCTATCATTTCCTGTCCTTCCTTAAGAGGAAAAACAGCTCCTGTAGAAAGCAGACTTTTTTTTCTGGCTCTTTTCCTTACAACCTAAAGCCAGAAAACTTGCAGAGTATTGTGTTGGGGTTGTGTTTTATATTTAGGCATTGGGGGATAGGGTGGGAGGGGGGTATAGTTCATGAGGGTTTTCTAAGAAATTGCTAACAAAGCACTTTTGGACAATGCTATCCCAGCAGGAAAAAAAAAAAAAGGATAATATAACTGTTTTAAAACTCTTTCTGGGGACTACAATTATAGTTGCTTTGTATTTAAAAACAAGAACAGCCAAGGGTTGTTTGCCAGGGTAGGATGTGTCTTAAAGATTTGTCCCTTGAAAATACGCTTCCTGTATCAAAGGTACGTATGTGGTGCAAACAAGGCAGAAACTTCCTTTTAATTTCCTTCTTCCTTTATTTTAACAAATGGTGAAAGATGGAGGATTACCTACAAATCAGACATAGCAAAACAATAATGGCTGTTTGCTTCCATAAACAAGTGCAATTTTTTAAAGTGCTGTCTTACTAAGTCTTGTTTATTAACTCTCCTTTATTCTATATGGAAATAAAAAGGAGGCAGTCACGTTAGCAAATAACGCATGCTAATATTCCTAGCAGAGGCTGGGTTCACCTTTCCTGTAGATCCCTTCTGAGGTATGGCCTATCCAAGATTTTTAGGCCATTCCTGATGGAACCAGATCCCTGCCCTGACTGTCCAGCTATCCTGAAAGCGGATCAGATTATAAACTGGATTACATGTAACTGTTTTGGTTGTGTTCTATCAACCCCACCAGAGTTCCCTAAACTTGTTTCACTTATAGCAACTGACTAGTATATTCATTCAGAAGCTCCATAAGTCAGTTGAGTATTTGATCCCTAGATAAGAACATTCAAATCAGCAGGAACTGGGTCATACAGGGTAAGCACCAGGGACAATAAGGATTTTTATAGATATAATTTAATTTTTGTTATTTGTTAAGGAGACAATTTTGGAGAGCAAGCAAATCTTCTTTTTAAAAAATAGTATGAATGTGAATACTAGAAAAGATTTAAAAAATAGTATGAGTGTGAGTACTAGGAAGGATTAGTGGGCTGCGTTTCAACATTCCGTGTTCGTACTCCCTTTTGTATGTTTCTACTGTTAATGCCATATTACTATGAGATAATTGTTGCATAGTGTCCTTATTTGTATAAACATTTGTATGCACGTTATATTGTAATAGCTTTGCCTGTATTTATTGCAAGACCACCAGCTCCTGGAAGCTGAGTTACAAAGTAATTAAATGGGGTGTTCACAGTGACTTGGATACACCAATTAGAAATTAAATAAGCAAATATATATATATATAAATATAGCAGGTTACATATATATATTTATAATGTGTCTTTTTATTAACCATTTGTACAATAAATGTCACTTCCCATGCCGTTATTTTATGGTTCATTTGCAGTGACTTTTAAGGCAGTACTGTTTAGCACTTTGATATTAAAATTTTGCTTATGTTTTGCTAAATTCGAATAATGTTTGAAGATTTTTAGGTCTAAAAGTCTTTATATTATATACTCTGTATCAAGTCAAAATATCTTTGGCCATTTTGCTAAGAAACAAACTTTGAATGTCAAACTGATGTAGTTTTTGTTAGCTTTAAATCATTTTTGCTTTAGTCTTTTTAAAGGAAAGATAACAAAACTATGCTGTTTATATTGTCATTAAATTATACAATCAAACAAATGCCAAATGAATTGCCTAACTGCTGCAAAGTATAACCCAGATAGGAAATCATATGTTTTTTTCCAGGAGTCATTCTAATATTTGATTATGTGTTATGTTTATGTGTGCTTTTATGAAAGATTGTTATTTTTATATATCAAGATGATATAACCTGGAATGTTAGAATTTTGAAATGTTAGACTTGGAAGGGGCCTGGCCTGTCAACTAGTCCAACCCCTAAAATTCATAGAGGAGCAAACTGGGGCCCATTGAAGGGTGAAGAGTTAATCAAAGTCAAACAGCTAGTAACAGAATCAAGACTAAGACCTAATTTACCTTTCCATAGTCTTTTTTTCTCAACTTACTCCATCTATATAAAATCAGGCTTTTAAACATAACCACTAATATTTACCAGAAGATAACCACGAGTAAAGTATACTTTTGCATTAATTTTTTGAGCTTATATGCAAACATAATAAATATTATTAAGTATCAGGAAAGCTAACATTTCATACAAGATAGCTTCAGACCAAATTCAAATTGAATTTGAATAAATTAGAAATACTGTGCATACATAACCTTCTTGTGCACCATGAATATTTGGAAAGTTAATCCTTGTTTTTGTCATGTCTATAAAGGAAGAACAAAACAAAACAAAAACAGAGCCCTAGAGAAATGCCGTTACTTTTTATTTTTACACCCATCAGATTTAAGGAAAAGACTTTTTAGCCATTATAATCTAGTGGTTGGAAGGAATGAAGAAGCTTTTTTAGTACTAGGTCCAGATATGAGTGCTAAAAATAAAGATGATAGCATGTTCTTCTGTCTTCCATAGTTATTACAACTATGAGAGCCTCCCAAGTCATCTATCAACTCAACTCCCTCCCCTTTTTTTTTTGTCTGAATGTTGCACATAAGTTTATACAGAGTGGATGACCACACTAGCACAGAAGAGGACAACATGTATTAAAGCAGGTGATTCCTCCCCTTGTGGGAGAGCTCTCTCAGTGTGAACATGCCTTCTGTGGGCGGAAATCAGGAAGCCACCAGCTGTTAATGGAGAGTGCCTTGCTTTTATTTCAGACAGCAGAGTTTTCCAAAGTTTCTCTGCTCCTCTAACAGCATTGCTCTTTAGTGTGTGTTAACCTGTGGTTTGAAAGAAATGCTCTTGTACATTAACAATGTAAATTTAAATGATTAAATTAAATTACATTTTATCAATGGCTACTGGTGTATTGAATAAGCATGATTCATTTAACAGTTTTCTCTTAATTATTATGTAATAGTATTTGCTGTGAACTCTTAAGCACATCCCCAAAATTGATTTTTAAAGGCATAGTAATGCTGAAAAATTAATAGGATTTCTGAATTGGATATATATTAAACCTTACTGATTGAAAAGAAGGACATTCTAAATTCAATCACCATTTATTGACTACTTCCTAGGGGCAAACCACTGGTGAGTGCTTTGAGGAGATACAAACATGCACAGTGTGTGAAACTCCCATTTTTCTTTCAACTGTATATAATGTAAATTGAGCTAAAATTTGTTGGCTAAAAGTGTTCTTTAAAGGTAAGAAAGATTCATTTTTATATCAAGAAAATATGATACAGTTTGTGAACCAACATTCCCAAGAATCAGGGTTATAGTTCTCCAAGATGGATGAGTGCTCTCTGCCTTTTTGTTTGAGCCATCACTACTACATTACTTAGAAACCCCTTCTTTGTGGGTAATACTTCTTCAACTCTACCCAAAACATCATGTGTTCTGAGTTAGTGCAAATGTGCTTTTTGTGTGTTGACGACTCAAAAGTGTGGGAGTTCTCATGACTTACTTCATCAGTTCATGCATAAAGTATTGTCTGTGACATCTAAGTACAGATGAATGGATAAACAAAATGTGGTATATAAATACAGCAGAATATTATTCAGCATTAAATTATAAATATATTATTTGTGTACTGTGCAGACACAGTACTTAGATGTCACAGACAATACCTTATGCAAGTGTTTGGTTTAGGAGCCAAACACTTCCTCCTGCTTCTCAACAGGACCTTCACTACTCAACCATAAACTATGATTAGTAAGAAAAGAAAGCTATAGTGGAGTGCCATCTGACATAAATTCAAATGTAGGTGCTTTTATCAATAAAAAACAAAACAAATATAAGTGCTTGGTTATAATAAAAAATAAATAGGAGAGGGTTAAGCCCCTCTTCTAGGGACAATAAGGACAAAGGTGTGGTTTGAATGGGGAGGGTCCAGGAAGAACAGGGCTAAATAAAGGGGCACTTGCCTGTGGTTGAATTCCTATAGGTTAAATGCAAAGAGAAACACAAGCAACTAATTTCTGACTTTAAATTGTGGTAAAATACACATAACGTAAAATCTACCATCCTAACTGTTTTTAAGTGTACAGTTCAGGAGTGTTAAGTACATCTACATTGTTGAGCAAGCAATTTCCAGAACTCTTTTTTTCGTCTTGTAAAAGTGAAACTCTATACCCATTAAACAACCCCCCATTCCTCCTTCTGCAGCCCCTGGCAACCACCATTCTACCTTCTGTCTCTATACATTTGACTACTCATGTAAGTAAAACCATACAGTATTTGCATTTTTATAACTGGCTTATTTCACTTAGCATAATGTCCTCAGGTCCATCCATGTTGTTCATGTGCCAGAATTCCCTTCCTTTTTAAGGCTAAATAATATTCCATGGTATTTACATACTACATTTTGTTTATCCATTAATCCATCAATGGGCATTTGGGTTGCTTCCATCTCTAGACTATTATGAATAAAATTGCGGTGAACATGGATGTGCAAATATCTTTTCAAATCCTGCTTTCCATTATTTTGATTGTTGACTTCTGAGCTTAAGTGTGATGTAAGTGCTTTTCAAGAATAATCTTGGTTTTATGTGGGGTTTTTTTTGCCTTAGGCACTGATTTCAGAGCCTCCCCATTTCTTTATCTCAGGAGGCATCTGAGGTTGCTCCATGAACAAGGCTGTTTATAAACCTTTGTTCCAGGGCTAGGCTGAAAACTGAAAGGACTAAAATCTAAGAGGCTTAAGTAATTTATCACCTTTTCTGAACGCTCTTCTAAGAAGGCCCATCCTTTGCCCGACCAGTTGAAAATCCCATCAGTTTCAAAGAAGGTTTTTGCACCTTCTATTATTTGCCATCCCTCACCATGAACAAAATTCTTCATGAAATGCATCAGCAAAGTCTTCCTCAGAGTTGTCTCTGAGTTGCACTGTGACACTGACATGGGCAATGCTTGTTTTGTTTGGCTTTCGTTGCAAGTGCGCTGTCCTTCCTGTTTTAGTTTTTCTGTCCCTGTCTGACTCATTTCATGGCTCCATCACTGAGCCCAGGGATCATCAGCCCCTTCTCTGATTACCTCCTGTGGTGCTGGCCATCCCCCATGCTGGGCCTCTAAGGGTGCTTGATTTGAGGGGAAGAGAAGACAGACCTAATGTTACTAAAGCAAACTCGGATCCACTCACTCAGTGCACAGAAAAAGCCAAACACTGACACTGGGATTTTCAGTGATAGAAAGTGAGGCATTTATTGCAGGGTGCCAAGCAAGGGGATTGGGCAATTAACACTTAAGACCCGAATTCCCTGATGGCTTACAAAAAAAGGTTTTTAAAGGGAGGGGTACATTTCAGGACAGCAGAAGTTACAGGTAAAATTGTAAGTCAAACATGGAGATTATACATTGGTTTGGCCTGAAAAGATGAGCTATCTTGAAGTGGGGGCTTACAGGTCATGAGGTGGATTCAGAAATTCTTTGATTTGCAACTGGTTAAGGAAACAAGGTTTTGTCTAAAAACTTGGGTTCAGCAGAAAGGAAGGTTAATGTTTGGCCTGTGGGTGTAACTCTTATCCAGGTCTCACAGGAAGAAACTTAGAACAAAGAATGGTGGTCAGTGTTCAATCTTCAGGTCCCCTTTACCTAAGGTCTCCCTGACAATGGCCAGCATTTTTCATCAGTGGGAGTCTTGGTTTCTAATAAACAACTCAAGAACATATGTTAAGGTGTTATATTTTAGTTTCTAGAGGGAACTAAAACACCTTGTGACTCTAACTTGCTTGAGATTATTGTTTATGCTATTCCTTTTTTTTTTTTTTTCTTATGGGATTGCTTTTTTATTTCTCAGGGATAGCTGGGTGCCTGGACTTTCCCTTGAAGAGATTCAAAATTTTTCCTTTATTTCCACTCTTGGGGGGCCCATTAGGCCCCTAAGAAGGACCCCTGCTTTGTCTCACTAACATTTATTAATAATCTATGATGTGTGCCAAATATTCTAGTAAACCCTTTCATCTATACTCTAGTTTCATGGTTGCTACTTCTAGGAAGGAGGTGATATCCTCTGTCTGAAAATGAGGAAAGAGGCCAGGAGAGGTTAAGTACCTAGCAGCAGGACCTCACAGCTAGTAAGTGAATTTGAACACAGGTCAATATGACTCTACTGCCCCCGGCTGCATTCATGGAGCTGTGATTAGACCCCTGTTCCTTCCCAGGACACAGGGGTCCTCTATTCTCAGTTCCTTGCTCATCAACAATGGTAAGAACTCTACCCGAAAACGCAGCTACTATCCAATACTCTGACTCAACTTCATCATTCCTGCCTGTCAGAGATATCAACTGTCTTGTGAATTCTTTAGACTTCTTGCCTCAACAGGTCCCCACCATTGTCCCCACAGTACTCAAAGCTTGTCCCTCACCAGCCTCAGTCCCACTAAGCCTTTAATAACGAGGCCCTGCTCCACTTTTGGAATCCCTTTCTAGTCCTTTCATCTCTAAACACAAACATTCCCTATCCTCAGAGTGGGCTTCAATCATTCAACCCCTCATGACTCTTTTCTGCTTCCAGCCAACCTCCCAATTTCCAGGTGATTTAAAACTCCCACTCAGGCTCTGTAGTCCACATCTTCCAAGTTATTCTCCTTTGGACTCTGCAACCACCTCTCTGTCCCCTTCCGGTTACTTTCATAAACCCCACAAAGCCATCACCCGCCAGATCTGCCTTTTTTATCCCTGAGAAAAGATACCGGAACAAACGCAGAGAAGCAGGCAATCCTTGCTCATCTCAGAGCCATTTCCTTCCTGGCAGCCTGGCCTCCACCTTACCCTTTGAATTTACGTGTCCACAAATACACTTTCTACCTTTTGTTCCTAAAACCATAGTTTCTTCCCCCCAGCCCTTTCTTCCCTTGCTCGTTTTCTCCTGCCAGTTTTTAATCAATTGCTCAGAACTACATAAAGGTATTTTAAGTATAAATACACATACACACACATGCACACACACACACTATCCTAACATAGCTGCTTACATGCTTCCTCATCCGTATATACATATTCAGGGGATTTTTCCTTATTTTAAAAAAAGGATACAGCTTTATATTTTTATTTTTGCTTTTCACATTGTCAAGATTCTATGGGAAACTAAAAGAATATGAAGTTGAAAATATAAAACTGATTAAAAAGAAAAAAGTGAAATATTTCATACATACAAAAGTGAAATTGATTTTATTTTATATTTTTGAGACAGGGTCACAGTCTGTCACCCAGGCTAGAGAGCAATGGGGCAGTCATGGCTCATTGCAGCCTTGACCTTCTGAGCTCAAGTAATCCTCACACCTCAACCTCTCAAGCAGGTAGGACTACAGGCATAAGCAACCACACCCACCCCATTTTTGTATATTTATTTATTTATTTATTTATTTTAGAGAAGGGGTTTTACCATGTTGCCCAGGTTGGTCTCAAACTCCTGGGCTCAAGTGATTCACCTGTCTTGGCCTCCAAAAGTGTTGAGATTACAGGCATGAGCTACCACACTTGATGAAACTGATTTTAAAGCACAAAATAATTGTTAAATATTTTATACATGTGAAAGAATAATAGAACAAACATATTTGAGCTTACCACCCAACTCAAGAACTATTGGAATCCCTGTGCCTCCCCAATCCCATTTCCCTCTTCCCTCCACCATTCTGAATTTTGGTTTATCATTATATATGTATATATTCCTAAGTAATTTCTTGTTTAAATGTACATGTCTTTGAGTTTTGTATTTAGTATCATAAAGCATATATTATTTTGCAACTTGTTTTATCTATGATGTTGTATAGCTCTAATTTAATTTTCTCTGCTCTGTAGTACCTCTCTATTAATACACGATAATTAATACACGATAATTTCTCTATTAATTTTCCTGTCAAGGGATATTTAAGTTGTTTCCAGGCTCTTGCTATTACTAGCTATGATGTTATGAAATTTTTGTACACATCTCCTAATAAACACAGGAAATAATTTCTCTAGCCTGGGGGGTTTTCAAAGTGTAGTCCTAGGATCAGCAGCATCAGCATCACCTGGGACCTTACTAAATGCAGATTCTCAGGCCCCACTCCAGAGTTACTGAATCAGAAACTCTGAGGAAGGGCCCAGCAATCTGTGTTTTAGAAGCCCTCCAGGTAATTACAATGCATACCAAAGTTTGAGACCCACAGCTATAGGCCAACCAAGAAGTGGAGTCGATAGGATATGTGGCATACATGTTGTTTCCTTTACTAGATATATTAGTTTTCTTCAAAAGCAGTGCACCAATTTACATTCTCACCAACAACGAGAATTCCTACTGTTTTATCTCTTCTCCAAGACCTGGATTCACCAGAATTTTTTTTTTTTTTTTTTTGAGACGGAGTTTCACAATTGTTGCCCAGGCTAGAGTGCAATGGCACAATCTCGGCTTACCACAACTTCCACCTCCCAGGGTCAAGCGATTCTCCTGCCTCAGCCTCCCAAGTAGCTGGGATTACAGGCATGCAACACCATGTCCGGCTAATTTTGTATTTTTAGTAGAGATGGGGTTTCACTATGTTGGTCAGGCTGGTCTTGAACTCTCAACCTCAGGTGATCCACCCACCTCAGCCCCCAAAGTGCTGGGATTACAGGCATGAGCCACCATGCCCGGCCCAGGATTTTTTATTATTGTGAATCCAGTGGTTATAAAATGGCATCTTACTGTGCTTTGTATCTCACTTTTTACAGAACAAAGTCAACATACTCAAAACAACATCCTTACTTTTCAGAACTAGCTATCCTTTCCTTCCTTTTCCAGCTCCCCCACTTCTGAGATGGTGTAATTTCTACCATCTTGAGGGCTAGAAATCTGGGCACTCTGCTTCTCTGTCTTCCAGAAGGCAATGGACAGTAGCCTTCTAGTGACAACATCAGTACTGTCTGGCTCCAGAGAGTGGCTCTATGTATGAAAATTTCAACTTGGAGAAAGTCATGGGTGGTATCATGATAGGTGATATTTTAGGATGGCTTAGGTGTAGGGTTAGTCTTGGAATATGTCTCATTTGTATTGTAACCCATAGGTTGCTGGGGCCTCTTATCCTTAGGATCCAGAAGGGATTGTTTTAAACACTTTGTTCCACAAACAGGGAGCCTGAAAGTCCTCCTCAAGATATCTGTAAATTCTGCCAACTTTTATGTTAGCTCTGGCTTCAGGCTCCCACGTGTGTTTGATATTAGCTCTGTTAACGATTTCTTTTTTTTTTTTTTTTTTTTTGCTGTACCGCTGGTATCATCTCTGTTTCTCGTGTTGCTCTAGAAGTAGAATTCACATCTTTTCCAAAATTTCCACCCAAACATCATGAATAAGACTTTCCCAGGTTCTAGAAACTTATCTTAAGCAATGGCTGGTGACTTCTGACCCTTATTGTTCAACTGTCTCTCCATCCTTTCATCTGGAACATGGATACCACTTTAGACTATGGAGATAAGGGTATCTCCTAAGAACTGTAGCAAAGGAAGTTGGAAGGAATCAGCCCTGAGGATTTTATGGAGCAGAGCAACCCTATCCAAGCTGGATTGCATATAAGTAGACTTTTCATGAGAAAAAAATTAAACTCCTTGTTAAACCACTGTTATTTTGAGTTTTTCCATTCCTCAAACCTGAATTATATTCCATCTGAGACACACAGGATGCAAGAAACATGGTTTATCTACAGAATAGGTGAAAAAAGAGTCAGGAGTATCAAGGATAGTGACTCAGCGTGAATCACTCATGTTTTGAGGCTACCAAAAAAAAGCCAAAGACATCGTAGGTCACAATTATTTGTTTATTTATTCATCCTTTGATTCATTCAACCTTGAACTAGGCCCTGTGTTTCAGCTTCCTCATAGTCTCATAGACCCGATGATGCCTGCCCTCTCAAGGTCTTAATTCTTTCTATCTTGTGGTTTTTCTCTTACTGCCTTCTAATTTCACCTTTATCCCTAACGACCTCATCTAGTATTTTCCAATTTCTATTTCTGAGAAAGAAAATCTGACTGATCTGGCTCAACTTGTCATGCGAGGCCACATTACAGATGCCTGGACAATCTGAGGAGCAGGTGTCCTTGGGTAGTCCCTGATCCAGTAATCTGTGGTCCTTCAGAAAACATTGTGACTTGAATAGTTTCACTCTGGAGGGACTGAGAATATAAGGGCTGTATGACTATAAAGTCTGGTATAGTAGGAAGCTTGACTTGACTCATGGGGCCAATTGCAGGGGGGCAGGTTTGGTAGAATCATTCCTTCTTGATTTCCTTACTGCCTAGCACAATACCTGGTTCACTGGAAACCCTTAGAAAATGCTTGTTGAGTGAATTCAAGTTAGATATCCATTGATGGGAGTAGGAGCTGGAAAACATGTCAAATTCCTAAGAGATAGATGATGTCATGATTTCCAAAATTGGTATCCAGAGCCAAAGTGTCAAGTTTCATCTTTTTCTCAACTTTAATGTAAAAGAAAGGGGTGGGGGGCGGAGAGAGAGAGAAAATCAACACAACCCCAAGGAAGGTTTGTTTTTTCCTTTCCTTCAGAAAGCAGCTGTCAGTTTAACTTATCCCAAAATACTGTCAGTGATGAGCATGACTGAAAATGCGTTTTATCTGTAATTAGAGAGATTACATTAAACACTATTATTTGCAGACACACATTGAATTAACCCTAATCGAGGCTAGCAAATAGTAGAGCCTGCCTATTTTTTGCCACAAAATTTTTAGAAAATTGTGACAGTTGACACACAAGGGACAATGCTGACAAGATTTCTTTCCATCAAATGCCAGACAGTAATTGTAATTGCCTTTAAAAATGTTTTAAGCAGTTTCGTTGGTAAATCAGAAGTTGCCACAAATCATGCTGATAGTTTCTAAACATGGGGGTTGTTGACTGTGCATTCCAATATGAGTTTAATGAATTGATTTTCTGAGGAATTTAACTTTGCATCTGTTTTCAGGTGTAATTAATTCACTCTGATTAATGTGATTAGCATAGATATCAGTGGATTACAATGATACCCTTTATTTATTCACTTATTTTTAATCTGCCATACTGTCCACTGGGAAATGATAGAAGTGATTTTTGGGAAAATATCTTGCTGGTGGCTCTGATCACATTGGATTTCTGCAAAGCAGAATCCTGGAAGGAATTCACTGATTATTCACAGCCTGTGCAGCAATGTACTTTTGTTTGAGGGACTTATTAAAGTTTACACAGTCCCTGCCTTTAAGGAGCTTATAATCCAGAGGAGAAGATGAGACAAACATTCCAATGCAAGTCACTCACAAGGAAGAATGACTGTCCTCAGATTCTTCATTCTCTCAGTACCCCTCCCCAACTCTCTTAAAATAATGCTATTACTTAGGGTAAACTAATGCTTCCTGTTCTCCTAAGCAGTCTTATTCATGACTCCAATTACCACTCCCAAATCTGTATCTCCAACTCAGTCCTGTCTTCTGAGCTCCAGACCTCCAGGCTCCAGATGCCTCCAGATACCTTCACCTGGATATCCCAAAGGTACTTCAAATTAAACACACCAGACCCAAATTCATGACCTCCTTCCAAACTTGCTCCACCATTTGTTTCCCCAATCTCTATAAATGGCACCTCCATCCAATCATCCAGGCCAAACTACTACTATGAGTCTCAGGACAGAAAGGCCATTTATTTATTAAGTCCTCAAACTTCAATGTTCATCTTTAATGTTCACTGGAATCATCTGAAAAGCTTGTTATTATTATCATTATTTTGAGACGGAGTCTCGCTCCGTTGCCAGGCTGGGGTGCAATGCCACAATCAGCTACTGCAACCTACACCTCCCGGGTTCAAGCAATTCTCCTGCCTCAGCCTCCTGAGTAGCTGGGACTACAGGCGTGTGCCACCACGTCCAGCTGATTTTTGTATTTTTAGTAGAGATGGGGTTTCACCATGTTGGCCAGGATGGTCTTGATCTCTTGACCTCGTGATCTGCCCACCTCGGTCTCCCAAAGTGCTGGGATTACAGATGAAAAGCTGATTAAAACAGTTTCTTGATATCCGAGACCAGATATTCTGATTTGGTGATCTGAAGTGGGGTCCATGAATTTATTGGGAAAGGGATCACATTTGGAGAACCATTACCCTAGAGAATGTAAAGAATGAAGGCACATTTCCATAAACCACTGTATTAGTCTGTTTTCACACTGCTAAAAAGAATGAACTGAGACTGGGTAATTTATGAAAAAAGGAGGTTTAATTGACTTACAGTTCTGCAGGCTTCACAGGAACCATGGTTAAGCCTCAGGAAACTTACAATCATGGCAGAAGGCAAAGGGGAAGCAAGCATATCTTTACGATGGCAGAGAAGAAGAGAGCGTGCAAAGGGGTAAGTGCCACACACTTTCAAACAACCAGATCTCGTGAGGACTCACTCACTATCATGAGAACAGCAAGGGGGAAGCTCATCCCATGATTCAATCACCTCCCACCAGGCTCCTCCCCCAACATGTGGGGATTACAATTCAAGATGTGATTTGCATGGGGACACAGAGCCAAACCATATCAGCCCATCAAATCATTACTATATGAATTATTGCTGGAGGATGAAGGCCCATATCATTACTATGTGAATTATTACTGGAGGATGGAAACAGGAAGCAAGACTGCTCTGGGTAGAGCATCTCTGCATTACCCCGAGGCAATATGAATTAAAGAAACAGCTAGTGATTTAATTATTCCTTCATTCATCAATTATGTATTGAGTCCCTACCTTCTCCTAGGCACAATGCAAAGCACTGAACCAGATTCTGAGATACAATGCTGAGTAAAACCATGACACAATCCATGTTTACAGTCTAGTTTTAAGTGAGCTCAGGCAATTCACTGAGCCTCAGCTGTCTTATCTGTAAAACTGAGATACTAATACCACTGTGTACGACTTTATGACAGATATCAAATAGAAGACTATGTCAAGTGCCTAGTTCAGTGCCTGGCACACTGATTCTCTAGAAGAATACTTAATGAATGGTAGTTAGTTCGTATTGTTTTTATGTTAGAATTATTCACTTTAAAGTGCTATGCAAGTGCTAATTGTTGTTATTATCTTTAGCATTATGTCATAGACTCCCTTAATGAACTTACCCAGGTAACTGACTAGACTTAAACAATTTTGGGAAAGGACCTCAAGCAACTGAAGACAAGTTGGAATTCTGAGAGTTGTAGAACCCTCAGTTTCTTTCATTCTCTAAGATTATTAGGGCTTGGGATTTAATAGTAGTTTCCAAACTTTCCTCCAAAAACCAATTTTCCCAAATTAGTATATTGTTTGATTAATCATAAATCTTTCAGATGAATTTGAAATGGCACAGAAGCCAAGAGGATTGACAAAATCTGATCCTCCCCACTAGATTCTAGGATTTCAAGCATCTCCTTGGAAGGGAAACAGATATGGGGATAAAAAGAAAACTCCTCTTTGTTATTAGAGGTGCAGTGAGGTACAGCCACACAATGGAATACTATAACGTCTTTGAAAATAGGCTTATTTGAATTTGTTGGCATGGAAAAAAAAGTCAAAGATAAAAGGCATATTACACAGCATGTATATCATTTTTGATTAAAGAAGAAGCATAGGATTATTTATTTGTGTGTATGTATGTAGACAAATCCCAGAAAGATATACAGCCAATTGTTAACAAAATTTATTTCTCTGTGGAATAATTATGACTACCCTCCAAAAATTAATCAGTATTTTCTAGATTTTATTCAATGACTAAATATAACTGGTATAATAAGCATATAGAAAAGAGAAAGAATGAGTCCACAAGCCCTACAAAGAAACTGTGGGTGCCCTCAGGCAAAGTTAGTGAATCTTGGCTGCATATTATTATAGTATCACCTGGGGAGATTTAAAAATATCTAAATGGAAAGGCTGCCCCCAAGACTTTTGAAGTGATTCAGAATCTCTGGGGCTGAAACCAAAGCTTTAGTATTTTTTTAAAGCTCCTGGGATGTTTTCAACATGTGACCAAGTTTGCAAACCACTGTCTCAGGAGAGCTTTCCTTGCCTTTCCTTGCTCTTCGTAGATCCCCTTGGGACCCTGGCTTATAGGGGTCTTCAATGGGTCCCCACAACCGAGCTAGTCCCAGGACAGACATCAGTATTCCTTGACTCCCAGTATCAACATAGTTTACTCAGTTTTCATAATAATTTTGAAGTAGATCAGATATAGAAATTACTTTGGCCCCTGGACAGATATATGAGAAAAGATGGGAAGAGGATAGGAGTTAGACTGTCTGGGTTCTTACTGAGGTCTGTCATGCAATAGCTGTGTGATCATGAACAGGTTACTTTTCTTTCTTTCTCTCTTTCTCTCTTTCTTTCTTTCTTTCTTTCTTTCTTTCTTTCTTTCTTTCTTTCTTTCTTTCTTTCTTTTCTTTCTTTCTTTTTTCATTCTCAGTAGCATGATGTAATGGACAAGTTACTTTTCTCTGAGGCTCAGATTCCTCATAGCTGCACCTCTCCTGGTTGCTATTAGAATTAAGTGAACTAAAACACCCGAAAAGAGTTTAGTAAAATGTAAAGTACTATATACGTATTATTATTTTTCTTACTCTATTTTGTAACTAAGGATATGAAGAATGTGCTCAGGGGAAGATGGTTTCTGAGGAAGGCCCAAGAAAGGTTGACTTAGTCTCCCACAGGTGACCTAGGCCTTTGGATGGACAGAGAGACCTAAGTTCAGAGATAATTAAATAAGGGGCAAATCCATGGGCTGAAACTAAAAGCAACTTGACAGACCAAACATGAAACACTTCTTTCTCAGAAATTCAGAGAAGAGACTCTGAGAAAGATCTTCCCTTTGTTTTTCTGAGGGCTTCCAGGAATTTATCCCAAAGTGGTGATGTCCCAGAATAAATAGGTTTTCTTCTCATAATTAAGCCAGAGGTTCTGGGAATGGGCTGAGCCCAAGGCTGAATTCATTACTGAAATTGCTTGCAATTTAATTCAGGTCTCAAGGAGGTGGTTCCTGTGTGTCACCAGAAAAGAATCCTCGCATCTAGACAACAGTCTCCACGTGTCTCTAGATTGACTTTGAAATGGGAACCTTTTTCCCCTTCAGAACTTAATTTACTCTCAAAAATTAAGTCCACAAAGGGAACTTCACTACCACACTGTCTGTAGAAGGACCTCAGCATTAGGTGGGAACATCTGGGACATCATTCAACATGGGTAGTGACTGAAGGAAGTTGAGTGTCCCTTAGGAATAGAGACCACGAATTTTTCAGTTTTGTATCCTCTGCATGTCACATAGTGCTGGGTCCAGAAAAAGTACACAGTGAATCAGTGCCTTGGAAGCCTCTCCTGCAGGCACACTTACTAGCGCACGGTAGGAAATTACAAATATTTGTGAAATGGACAGCATTGCCACCAGGTCTAACACACTGAAAATATCCACTGTTGTGCAAATGTATTTTCCTTTTGTTCATCTTAGCCCATTATTGGTTGCAACTACTCCCATAAAATTGATTTATTGCCCACATTCTCAGAGTAGGCAATAATCCATATAATAATATGGGTCTATAATGAAGATAAACCATAATGTTTGTATGGTATCTTCACAATGTATTATACAATTGGATCTTCACTTCAGGAGGAACGACTACTGCATTCTTCCAGGCCAGAGATAAAGGAAACCTAAACTAGGAAAGTGACAGTGGGAGGGAGACACATGGGAGTTTTCGAACTTGATTTCTGGTTTGGAAACCTGAGTGGATGATGGTGCTATTCGCTGAGATATGAAGAAGGTACAGTTTTGATGGGAAATATGATGAGCTTAATTATTAACATTCTGAGTTTAAGCGCTTGTCTGCCACCCGGGTAGAGGTAGAGCTCATTAGATATCAAAGTATGAAACTCAGAGGAGACATCTGGGTAGATGTAGTCTCTCTCTCTCTCTCTCTCTCTCTCTCTCTCTCTTTAAGACAGGGTCTCACTCTGTTGCCCAGGCTGGAGTGCAGTGGCACAATCACAGCTCACTGCAGTCTCAACCTCCTGGGCTCAAGCAATCCTCCTGCCTCAGCCTTCTGAGTAGCTGGGACCACAGGCACATGTCACCACCGCCTGGCTAATTTTTGAATTTTTTGTAAAGACGAGGTTTCATTGTGTGGCCCAGGCTGGTCTCGAATTTCTGAGTTCAAGCCATCTGCCCGCCTTGGTCTCCCAAAGTGCTGAGATAACATGTATGAGACACTGCGCCCTGCCAGTAGATATAGTCTTGAGAGCCATCAGCATATGATAGTAATAGATATCCAGAAATAATGAGTATGGGGGAAGAATGGTGAGAACAGTTTTAGGGGGAAGCAGGTAGCAGAGATCTGTAGCAGAGGATGGAGTAGAAAAATGAAAACGGACACAGCTAGCATGAAAGAAAAGAAAGTAGTATGGAAGGAGACATGAGGTTAAAGGAGAGATTTTTAAAGATGGAAAAGACATGTTTAAATGTAAATGGGAGAGGAGCAACAAGATAGACCCACTGGACACCTCTGAATCTGTCCATCACCACATCTGACTACAGCAGCCTTAAGACAGTAATGACAATGGCTTCACTTCTGCCTTTCAAATCTAACGCAAGTTTCTCTCTTGGACAATCATACAAAAAACGGGATTCTAGGAAATTTAGTTCTCAGTTTGTCCATGTTGACATAACACAATCCCGCACAATCCACCACTTGTCAATTTTGTATCCACATACACTTCTTTAACCATATTTAATTTCCAAATAAAAACAATTATAAAATCATGCCTCTAGATAAATTGATTCAATAAATGAGTTTTGTCACTCATCTGGGACTCAATTAAGTCTTTTAAAGGCATTGCAAAAATCTATCAGACCTGAGTATACTGGAGTACACATGTAATTCCAGGTGTCGCTGAAGTGGGGGGATTGCTTGAGTCCAGATTTGATTCCAACCTGGGCAACAAAGGGAGACCCCCCCCCCATATCTAAAAAAGAAAAACAAATCTATCAGGTCAGCTTCCTCTAGGTAGGGGGAAGACAATTCTTCCAGGTTACATAAAAACTAGTACTGGGCTTATTCTCTGTAAAATGAGTGCAGAAGCAATGCTGTATAGGATATCATGATGACAAATAAGGCATTCAATAAGAACAATGCATTTCCCCTTCCAAGTAGAAATGGTCCAAAATAATCAGCCTGAACTAGGTGGCCTGAAAAATAATGCCATATCTCCAGTTGGTGTTGGTCTTTGCTGATGGTAGTTGGAGACTCAGCCTGGAGGTAACCAGACTGGCTTTGGTGAGAGAAAGTCTATGTTGCTGGATAACCTCTGTCCCTGCAGCCACGGCCTTTTTATTTATTGGGCAAGGACAGGAATGACTGGGGAAAGAGGATGACTGACATCCACAAAACAGGTCATCTTGTCTACCTTATTAGTAAGATACTTCTATTGTAAGGCTGCATTTTGGTGAGCCTGCACCTCAGATACAAATATTGTCATATTCTGTAGTCATTTAGAGAGATCTATCCCCATACCCATTTTCCAGACCTCATTGCCTCCATTTTTCTAATCATCTTTCATCCAAGTTCATAACCAATCAACCAAACCATTAATCACTGCTCATGAATTAATAGAACCATATCTTTTAGCCATCTCTCCTTCCAGGCAAGTTAACCAATTAGGTGCACTACCCACTGGAAATCTTTCCTTTCAACACTGTCCTTCATGGCCACACCCAAATAGGGCTATGGTGCTAAGGGCATTCAATGGAGCTTCTTCAATTTTGGTAGATATATTTGTAAAATATTCACCGTTTTTCTTCTTTAATCAAACTGTTCATAGGGACCACCCCATGAAGTCATTTGTGCAGATTGAGAAAGGAGAGGCAAGGTAGCAGAAGAAGGATTCATAAAAATCTGAGCCATTTGTTGATGCAACTGACTTGTGTCTTCAGGACCTGGTTGAGCCTGATCTCGTGCATATCACTCCCACTTAATGATGAAATGCTGCTGTGCACACTCAACATTATAGTTTCTTGAGTCAGAGATCAACCACTTTGCAATGGGCAGCTCAGGTTGTATGCTAACTTCTTGGTTCATGGTGAAGTATTTAGTCTCTCCTAGGGCCCAGTAGCAAGTCAGAAGATGTTTCTCAAAAGAAGAATAGCAACTGGGAGAGGATAACATAATTTTGCTTCAAAATTCCAAAAAGTCTAAACTATGATTCACTCACAAAGGTTTGCCATGTGCTCTGTAATGCATCTCTGTCAAGATGCTCCAAGAACTATTGGATCCGCTGGGTCAGACAACTGCTTCTGGTGGTCTTTACTAATGGGCATTGAGAAAAAAGCATTTGCTACATCGATAGCTGCCAGAGGATATGCTGTTTTGCTTCAGCCAAGAAACCACATTTGGAATTGCAGCAGGATAAGCAGTCAGGAAGACGACATATTAACAAAGTGGAGGAAAGCAGGACAAGTAGGAACCCATTTAGAAACTCTGTGTCCATCCATTACCACATTTTACTACAGTTACCTTCAGAGAATAATGGCTGCTGCCCACTTCCATCTTCCATATGTGCAAGTTTCTCTTTTGGGCCAACCCTAACCCTGAGTCACAGAGTAAATGGAATACTGGAAAACATTGTTCCCAGCTTAACCAAGTTGACCCAGCACTATACAGTACACTGGTTTTGTGCATTACTATTTTTTATTCATTCATATATATAGATTGTGTTTATGTTTTGCATGTACAATTTAGTTCATAATTTAAAAAGAAGATTTTAAGACCAATATAAAAGTTGATGTTTAGAAGCTCCCGCAATAGAGACATGTGTAACAAAATTATTTGTGAATGAAAAAAAAGTATGTTTTATGCATACCACTCTTCCCTCTTCTAAAGAGGGGACTCCTTTTCTGAGTGCTGAGATGGGTCTGAGAATGCAAACTGTAGAGAGAACTATGAGATGGGGGTGAGGTAATGATGATGACTTGGGATGGGAGGCTGAAGAAAAATGTGAGTCTGGAGAATGACTGTGGCAGAACAGGGAGAATTTTTGAAGAGACAAGAAAGCTGCTATCCATAATGAAAAACTGGGGAAAGAGCATACTTATGTGGAATTTTATTACGTTTTGAAATATGATATTGTAATATAGAACCTCTTCCACTAGCTGCATGGAATCTTCAGTAAAATATCCACTTCTCATCATGCATGGAAGAGGTGGACTTATACTGGAGACAAGTCAAAGTGCTGAATGCAGTCGCAATAGTAGGCCTGGAGCTAGAACTATGGCTGTTCCCAGGAAGTCAGCTACAGCTCAGTTACATTGCTGAATAAA
This sequence comes from Papio anubis, assembly GCF_008728515.1. Lineage (NCBI taxonomy): Eukaryota > Metazoa > Chordata > Mammalia > Primates > Cercopithecidae > Papio > Papio anubis. The sequence continues at coordinate 69,098,934 of NC_044988.1, forward strand.
ACAGTGCAAAATCCTGTTATTAAAGAGTAGTAAGCCATTTCTGTCCTATAAAAAGACACTTTGAGGCAGATTATCCTTTATTTCAGGGGGACAATACTCTGAACTGGCCCTTTAAGTCATACAAATATAAAACAAGCTTCACCTATTGTTCTTGGGAAGATCTGTGATGCAACCTAAATGCAGATATTTCAGCCTAAAAGTGAAGTGACTGTGCTAGAATATAAATTGTCCTGGCTAGGTTTTAGCAACCAGAATTATGCATCTACAGATGTATATGCCCTTATGTGCAGAAATGGGAAGTTGTGAGGAAGAGAAAGGCAGGAGAGACATTTAAGTAAGATCTTCATCTTACCCAATAGTCTTTTAAATGACTAGGCTTGGCTCAATGCATGCTTTTGTTTAATGTCCTAGAAATGAGACATGTGGTTGAGAGCATGGGCTCTGGCTGGGCATGGTGGCTAAAGTCTGTAATTCCAGTGCTTTGAGAGACTGAGGGAGAAGAATCACTTGAGGCTAGGAGTTCAAGACCAGCCTTGACAATATTGAAAGACCCCACCTCTGGGAAAAAAAAAGAAAAAAAAAAAAAAAGAACACAGGCTCTGGAGATACACTGCTGCCATCCAAATTCCCCTCTACCACTTACAGGGTGTGTTGTCTCACTGTTTTTATTTTAAAATGGGAAGGAGGATAGTTCTTACTTTATGAGGTTGTTAAAAGGATTAAGGATTAAAAAGGGTATGGAAAAAGTTTAGCACAGTGCTTGATATATAGTAATATCTTAATAAATTTTAGATATTATTATTATCTTGAAGTTGATATTGGGTCATCAATGATATAACTGTCTTGTTGAAACCAGAAGGTGAGGCTGCACTGCTGTGCATAGGTTGGAGTCTCTTCAGAAGTGAAATTCCCACCACCACTCATCACAAGAAAATGTGAATCCCAGGGGAAGTTGATGGAATGAGAAACTATGGATAATGTAAGAAATGAGCCAGAAATGAATGAGATAGAAATACTAGAATGCCAAGTCCCAGATTAGTAATGGAGCTTCTGGGATGCCAGAAATAAGACTCTCAAAATCAGAAGAAATGAAGGCTGCTTAAGCTCTGATTCAGGGAGATGCCTCAGGATGACAAGAAACTTATATATGAACTAGAAGGAAGTTGGGCTCTGCACCCATCTTGGGATACTTGCTCACAATTTGTGAGGAACATACTAAATACGATACCATTTCTATTGTTCTTGCTATGTAACAAACCAATCTAAAAACTTAGTGGCATAAAACAACAATCTTACTGTCCTCATGGTTTCTGTGGAACAGGAATGTGGACAGAGCACAGCAGAGGCGGCTTGTTTACCTTCTCTGATGTCTGGGCCTCAGCTGGGAAGGCTTGAAGGCTGGAAATAACTTGATGGCTGGGGTTGCAGTCATCTGGAGGGGTCTTTGCAGTTGATGCTGGCTGTGGCTGGGACTTCAGTTGGGCTGTCAGCTGGAAAAAATACAGTGGCCTCTCCATGTGGTGTCTCTGTATAAGCTACTTTGGTTTTCCTCACAGCTTGGTGGCAGTGAAACTTTATCACTTTTTATCATCTAACCTAAATCACATCTAAGTGAAGTCACACACCATCACTTCTTCCAAAGTCACAAACCCACTCAGATTCTAGGGAAGAGAGTTTAGATTCCACTTCTCTATGAGAAGAGAACAGAAATCATATTGTTAAAAAAAAAAAAAAAAAGCATGTGAAGTGGGAATTATTCTTTTGATCATCTCTGGAAAATATAATCTGTCTTAGATGAATGATCCTACTGAATTTCTCCTTTGCCTGAACCTTGGAAAATTCTTCTCATGTCCCTCAATATTTGGGACTCAAAAGCCAAATGAGTAAAGTATTGCTGTATGTGGGAGTCCAACAGGACAGCATTTCTGTAAAAGTTCCACTGGGAAAGGTTGGGTGGATGATATGTAATCACCGGGAATATGAAAATCTCAGAAGACAGAGAATTAAAGAATAGAAATAAAACAATTTTGGAAGAACCAGAAGCAATCGAAGCAGACCCTTCTTGGAGGAGCAATAGAGAAAAATGGTGGCAGAATGAAGAGTGGGGAGACATAGTAGATCAATAAAAGCCACAAAAGGAAGAAAAATAATTTCTGTGAAATATAAATAAACCTTGGGCAAAATTAACCAATCTTAACTTAGAAGCTGGCAGAAAACTTTTTTCAGTTAGGGAGGCCATTAACTGAAATTATTTGTTGTTAATGTGAATTAACACCAGCATATTTCGGAGTGACAGCTCAAATGTCATATTTGGGAGTGACAGCTCAAATGGGGATTAGAGATGGATCATACTTCTTTTCTTTCTTCCTTTCTTTCTTTTTCTTTTTCTTTTTTTGAGACAGAGCCTCACTCTTTTGCCCAGGCTGGAGTGCAGTGGCATGATCTCAGCTCACTGCAACCTCCACCTTCTGGGTTCAAGCGATTCTGTTACCTCAGCCTAACAAGTTGCTGGGACTACAGGTGTGTGCCACCACAACCAGCTAATTTTTGTGTGTGTGTGTGTGTGTATGTGTGTGTGTGTGTGTGTCTATATATATATATGTGTGTATGTGTGTGTGTGTGTATATATATATATTTTAGTAGAGACGGGGTTTTGCCATGTTGGCCAGGCTGGTCCTGAACTCCTGACCTCAGGTGATCTGCCCACCTCGGCCTCCCAAAGGGCTGGGATCTTACAGGCATGAGTCACTGCACCTGGCCCTGACATGGACCATACTTCTAAGAGATGGTAATAGCTCAGAACTACATAGTAATTTAGTATTATTACATCTTATATATCTGTTCATAGGTATAACATGTTCATTATGTATTACGCTAAGCTATTGTTATTTTTAAAAATGTTATATCTTTTACTTACTATGTTAAATATCCAGCCTCCTAATTAGTATGTGTTCTCTCTGAATTTAGGTGATACTTCTTGGAGTTTGTCAAACTATTTAGTCATCACTACCTGTAACATTTTAGCACCAGGTGGCAGCAGAATCTGAGGGCTGGGATAAAATACTTAGGAGGGAACTAAATACCTAATTAAGAATTTACCTCAAACCTAAGAATGGTCAATAAGGAGAAGCAATTGTTTTACTTCCTACTCTCCATGTTTAGATCTCTCTCTCTCTCTCTCTCATTTTAGTGAGTGATTATTCAAATTGAGCATATATCCTATTCCCCTCTCCACCAAACACTTACATATACTCTTGCAGACACAGAAAAGAACCAGTCAGCCAAGTGAATTATAGTGGAAGTTAGCCTCAGAAGAGCAAGAAGTAGGGTAGCCTAGCTCATAGACAGCCAGCAGGATAAACCCAATTGGAATCTGTTTGGAAAATCCAGGACCTAAAGAACAGAGACCAAGTTCAAACACCAATTCCAAAGGGCCAGGAGCAGAACCAAAGTCAGGCAGCAGAATGAAACAAAGAAGAGACGTCAAGCAAGAGTCAGTATGACTTACTTTAACAGTGACCTGCCTTTAGAGGTCAGCAAGGGCATGTGCCTGGTTATTTTGAGCTGGTCTAGAGACAAAAGAAACTAGACTCAAGCTGTCTTCTTAAATGTATCCAAGTGTTGAACACATCGCCTCTACAAAATTCTCCATTCTATGTAGGCTGGCCAAAGAACAGAGGCCTGGCAACCCTTCGCTGGTTTTAACATGCCCTTTCTGGGTAATCCAAACTGGCTGTTTGCAAGCTTGAGGTGACTCCCTCATCAGATGTGAGTGTGAGTGCTAATCTAGTCTTGCCAGAAGACATGTTAGTGATTTGAGATGGCAGTTCCAATTTGCTCTTATTTGAGAAGCAATGCCTTAGTCACTTCAGATTTTGTTTGGCTAGAGCCTGGTACTTAAGCTGTCAACCTGGATAGAGATGCATATTTTTTAAACACAAATACGAAATCATTTCAAAGTCCATTAAACAGATTTTTTTAGTTGGAGAGTAACTCAAAATTGCCAAGCTACTTTATTTTCTGATGTTTCCTTAATCATGATACAGTTCCAAATAGTATTTTTCAATAATTATAATTTTAAAGCATTTTTTAAAGTGAGTGTTAGAGCTTTTAGGCATCTTCAATCCTTTTTTCTGGTTGCTGCAAAGGCCCAGGATTCAGCCGTGGAACATATATCAGACTCTTCAATTAGATATCATTATTTGAAGAATCCCTAAAAAGTTTTGAATGAAGTCTATTGTAATCTTTCTTTATTCTTGAAGCTCTCCACATAGCTGCATATTTCACTGCATGCCTGTAAAAATGGATTTTCATGTCATACGTCTAAAGAAGAAACAGCAGTCTTTGTTCCAAGGAGTATTTCAGAAGATTTACAGGTGTTAACAGGTGGAAGGATTCTGGGTTTTGCCTTTAGGAAGAAATGACCAACCAAGCACGGTGGCTCACGCCTGTAATCCCAGCACTTTGGGAGGCTGAGGCGGTTGGATCACTTGAGGTCAGGAGTTCAAGACCGGCTGACCAACATGGTGAAACCCCATCTCAACTAAAAATTAAAAAAAAAAAAAAAAAAAAATAGCTGGCCATGGTGGTAGGCACCTGTAATCCCAGCTACTCAGAGGCTGAGGCAGGAGAATTGTTTGAACCCAGCAGGCAGAGATTGCAGTAAGCCAAGATCATATACTGCACTCCATCCTGGGCAGCAGAGCAAGACTCTGTCTCAAAAAATCAAAACAAAACGAAACAAAAACAGAAAAAACCTATTGTGGTAACAGCCTCTTGAGAAGTAGCTGTGTTTATGTCTGGCCTTACAAACCAAGAGGTGGACTGTCTCACAGAACAGGCATTTGTGGACAACTAGCAACAAGATGGAGTCAAAGTACACCATGGAGAAGGGTGCTAGGTGCCCAAAGAGGCTTCAAAGGGGCATTACCCTGGTGTGATCTCCATGTTCCAGGGGCTATACCTTAGGAACCTGAGTTAGCAGCATAATGACAGTGGATCAATCTCTCCCTCTCTCCGACCCCCGGATGGACATCCACTAACAAGCTCTAATGTATAAACCAGGAAGTTCATCTATTAACTTATAACTGGGTCTTGGATCTTCCGGTAAGTATATTTTTTTAATCTATAGGCAGATATACACAGAAAGACAAATTACTCTCAAAAGTCTGCTGCACATAAACATAGACTCAGTACAAGGGGAGTTAGTGTTTCAAGTGTTTCATAGCTTTATCTTGGATACAGCCCCATGTACATGTCTTAGTAAGGAACAAAGCAGATTAAATCCTTCTCATTTCTTTATCTAAACTTGATCTAATAGCTTTTCTAGTTCTGACATTTTATACTTAATTTCACTTGATTTCCATTGTCTTCTGGTGCAAATGGAAGCATAACAGGAACTCAAAAGGGTCAGACAAACCACAAGAGTAGAGAACTGTGTCTCAAGATACATGAGGAAGAAGAAAGAGTGCCCTTAACTACTTTGCCTGACTTCGGATCTCCAGACACAGATAAATTATACCATAATGTGCAAGAAACACAGATACTGTTAGGAATCCTCTGAGACATTTGGAGACATTACAGAGATGAGAAGAGGTGCTTGTAGCCTAAAAACAAACAAATGTTCTGATTTTCTAAATAAAGACATAATCTGATCCAGAAAGGACAGGAAAGTAAGTCTCAGGAGAATCTCTGACATAGTTTAGGTAGATCACTGAGCACAGAAAAGAATGCAGTGATCTTCAGGAAGCAGCATGAGTTCAGTACAAACACCTCAGCCATACCAGTTCGCCATTTACTATTTACTTTTCAGACATGTTTATTTGTTTGTCAGATTTAAGATTTGAGCCCATATTTAAATAATAAAATAAACTTGATGATGTTTTCTTTCTTTGTTGCAAATCAGTTAATATAGCAGTAATATTTGTGGATCAGAAGTCTGGGTTAAATCCTTTAGTGAGTCCATCCCAACCAGGTGCCATATGTGCCACTCTGCCTTCTGTAATAGAATTGGAAGGCAACATTTCAGTTCCAGTGAAACTATATTACCTTTATTTGGAATATCTCTAAATTCCTCTTTCAGAATTTTCTTCTGAAGTTTACTTTTATTTTCACAGGTAGAAAGTCACTGCCCTTTGGAGAATATATTTTTACCTTTTCCGGAAACAGTTCTATCAGAAACAAAAAGAGATAAACTTTGATCACCTAGTCAATTGAAGGATGGGATAGAGGGAAAGAGGAATGCAAAGATTAAGGTATACATATAAACCAAAAAAAAAAAAAAAAAAATTAAAAAAAACCAATTTAGTGTGGGTCTTGTAAATTGGCCCTGAAAGCAATCTCTAAAGAGGAATTTTTTAATAGGGAAAAACGTCCTTAATACTTTTCAAATTCTTAAAGATTATCTTGCTTTCAAGTGTTTAAAAATGTAAGTTTAAAATGATAAGGCTGATTGAACACAGAAATACATACAGACTTTTCTATACCTTCCTTTCTTCTGATCTAGCAATGTAATCCAAGCATTATAAGTAACTTTTAGTTGCAGAACATATTTCATTTCATTTCAAATGCATTTTTTATGTATGATTTTTTAAATCAGGATATTAGATTTTATCTTCTAATGTTCTGATAGGCTATAAATCATAGCTCCTTTATTTAAACTTAAACAGAATTTTTAAAACACATGAGAACAAAGATTTAGATAGTTTTAAGTTTGTATTTTTTGTTAAATTATTTTGAAAGCAGAATTCAAACTTTGAATGCAAAAATATTGTTGCTGATAGGTTCACATCATATTCAAGTGTTATGTTATACGTGACTTTAACAGAATTTTAAGTTAGGAGATGAGCAGTAATGTTAGAAAGTTAACATCTGTAACATTACTTTTCCAATATACCTCATCCATGCAAATGTCTCCTAGGGACATTTCAAATAATCTTCACCAAAAGTTAATTAAATAAGAAATGAGGCCAGTTGTGGTGGCTCACGCCTGTAACCCCAGCACTTTGGGAGGCCGAGGCGGGTGGATCACGAGGTCAGGATATCGAGACCATCCTGGCTAACACGGTGAAACGCCGTCTCTACTAAAAATACAAAAAAAATTAGCTGGGCGTGGTGGCAGGCACCTGTAGTCCCATCTACTCGGGAGGCTGAGGCAGAAGAATGGCGTGAACCTGGGAGGCTGAGCTTGCAGTGAGCCGAGATCGCGCCACTGTACTCCAGCCTGGGCAACAGAGTGAGACTCTGTCTCAAAAAAAATAAATAAATAAATAAAAATAAGAAATGATATTTATCTATTTATAATTAATCTTTTACCTGATTTACAAAACTATATATAATTCAACAACATTTTATAAAATCAAGGGAGGGATTAAAAATAAAGTGAATGTGGGAAAAATTAGCCAGGGCTGATGCAGGGATTCACATTCATGCTTTGAAGTCCTATGTACTTGGTTAAATTTAGCTTAGGCTTTCTAACAGTCATTGCAAAGAAGGAAACAATCAGTTCCATTATTCACAAGTTTTTAAAAAAGTGCTATTTAGAGGGGTACAGCACTCTAGGTTCTTGAAGCCTGGGGCTTGAGGAGCTCAATCATCTGCTAGCCAAAAATACTTCCTGGTGGTAAACTGGTTGAAAGCTGAATTAAGAACTGTATTTTGTCAGGAGGGCCTAAAATATGTCATTCCTCTGCTCTAAAACCTTCAGCGACTCTCCACTGCCTATACGTTAACTATACATTTCTTGATCTGATATTTGAAGCCATCCTCAAAACCAAGTCAAGGTGAGCTCCCTGAAGGCAGATAGCATTTCTTATTCAATATCGTATTTCTAGCATTGTCACAGGTCCAGTGACAGTGTAGGTGTCAACAGATGCTCAGAAACAACTCTTACATACAGGGACTCTCAATCAACCAAGAAAATTGGCAGAAACCTCTCCAGTCCTCTTTTCTCTACCTGTAAGGCCTTCCCCTGCCAGCCCTGCCAGTTAAATGCTGGCCAATTTCTTCAAAATCAATACTAATATCTTCATCACCAATAATAGCTACAGTAACATCACTTTGTATTTCTATTGTGTTCTACGGCTCACAAGTACAGACACAAAAAAATCCAATTCTATTCTCATAATCAGCCTTGCTTTGTAGTCAGGGCAGGGATCATGGTCCCAGCTCCACAATGCAGAAACTACAGCTTGTACAAGATCACATCCTTATTAAATGGGAGATGCCATTGCTTCCTGACTTCCACAACAGGTTGTGGTCTCTTTCTCTTCTTCAAACTCTTGTGGTATTCAGTTTGGCATCTCTTATCAAAATAATTCCATTCATTTTATATAGTCCTTTATAGTTTATAAAAAAATGGTTTCTCATCCAAAATTCCTATTTTTTTCATTTTTACAACTTCATTCTGAAAAAAATTAATCCTCTCCTTACTATGAGGACCCTGCTGCTTTCTCCGCTCTCTCTAAAAATATAAAAAGTGAAAGCTACTCAGTAGATTTCACCACCATCACTGCATTCATTTTATCATCTGCCAAGAACAATAGAAACTAACATTTTTAAGGTTCCTACTCTCTGGAAGGTTCTGGGGATAATTTTAAAATAGCTAATACTGCTTTATTTTACTTATTTGCTCTTAGACTGTTAAATTTCACACACACACACACACCCTGAAACAGCCCTAACCTGAAAATAAAGTATGTACTCTCCTTCTGTATGTACACTTTGACTAATGGGGAAAGAGAAGAGGAGTAGGTGACGAAAAGGAACTTAAATCCTTTCTGAAACTCTGCTACAGGGACTGATTTAAGAACCAAGTCTAGCTGGAGTCCATCAGAGGGATCCAGAATGTGTTGACAAGAGCTGCCAGTTAGGGGAATTTCTGGTGAAGACATCCTCAGGTAGGAAAAGACTCCAGCAGAGAGATTTTGATGAGGAGACTCTTCATCCTTCACCTTGGATCTGAGTGACAGCTCCAAGCCAGAAGAAGGCTGGAGAACAGAACCAAAGTGGAAGCCACCACCAGAAGTCTTTTGGGTTTGAGGACTGGTAAGTCCCTGTGCTAAGATGCAGCACTACACAACTCCAGGGGGCACTCTTCACATGGCCCATACTGTGCACATGGCCTTGGAGTTATGCAACATGGGGTCCTCCTCATGGTACCTGGCCCTGTCCTCCCGTACCACTGACTGCATGTCACAGGGGACATCCATGTCAAGACCCTCAAGGAAACTGGGAACTTTCAAGCTTTCATTACTCATTTAATGACTTGGTGCTTGGCATTTTGATTTCAGTTCACTTTATGGCTTCCTTGGATAAGATTTTAAAGATGTCTATGATGGGGAGCACCGGGATTCTCTAGACATGCTAAGCAGGAACTCAAAGGTGAGTATCATGCCAATTGTGTGATTCCTCACATAGCATAACTCAGGATCCTGATGGCAAAGATTTCTCTGGAAAAAAAGGTCAACTTCATCCAGACTGTGTGGCCTCCATTTTTTTAGCTATGTTTTTCTGTGAAAAGCATTACCTTTTGAGAAAAGCAAATTAGAAATTATTCTAATTTATATATGGGGCCCAGCAACAATTTTCCATCCACCCTTCAGGTCTGTAGTTCCCAAAACTGACTGTACTTTAGAATTGCTTACAGAAAATATATTGATACCTGGTTTCTACTCCAGGACAAGTCAGTCAAGATCTCTGAAGGTGGGGCCCAGGCAAGTAAATCTTTTTTTTTTTTTTTTTTTTTTTGAGACGAAGTCTCACACTGTCACCGGGCTGGAGTGCAATGGTGCAATCTCAGCTCACTGCAACCTCCGCCTCCCAGGTTCAAGCGATTCTCCTGCCTGAGCCTCTGGAGTAGCTGGGATTACAGGTGCCCGCCAGCATGCCCAGCTAATTTTTTGTATTTTTAGTAGAGATGGGATTTCACTATGTTGGCCAGGCTGGTATCAAACTTCTGACCTCGTGATCCTCCCGCCTCAGCCTCCCAAAGTGCTGGGAGCAACTACCTCTTTTAAAAAGTGTCTAAGTGATTCACTGTGCTGTCAGGGTGGTGAACCTGTGCCTTGGGTAGTTTTTTAATTCTTCCTCTAATCTCAGTCTCAGTGATAAATTGAGCTTCAGAAGGTTTGCCTAGCTGGAGAAACTCAGTTATGAAACCGGAGAGGACACGAATGAGATCACAAAGGCAATGAGACGAACAAGTCATTTAAAACAAATATTTATCAAGTGCCACATTCCCAGTCATGTACCAAGTTCTGGGAACACAAAATAATTATGACAAAGTCCCTGCCCTCAAAAAGTTTCTGCTTGAGCTGGAAAGACAGGTATGTGAATTACAATAACATAGAGCAAAATTAAATCAAGCTATTATGGGAGCACAGGCTGGGGAAATAAGGGAAGGTTTTGGAGGAGAAAATACATTTGAGGTAGGTCTTCAAGGAGGGATAAAGTTCTGATGAATGGAAAAGAGGCAGAAGGCATTCCAAAGAAGTACAGCTTGAGCAAAGGCATAGAGGCAAGAAAGTGGATGGGATTTTGAGGAATTATAGGAACCTGGTTCAGAAAATAGTAGCCTATGAGGCTGGAGGTTTTTACTGTTTAATTATTGCTTTTAAAATTTTCTGTAGAGATGGGGTCTCATGTCACCCAGGCTGGTCTCAAACTCCTGCCTCAGCTTTCCAAAGTGCTTGGGTTACAGACGTGAGCCACTGCACCTGGTGAGGCTGGAGATTGAAATTTAAATGTGAAGCCAGGCACATTGGTGCTATGATTGCACCTGTGAATAGCCACTGTACTCCAGCCTGGACAATATAGCGAGACCCTGTCTCTTAAAATGTTTTTGAAATTAAAAAAAAAATTGGTGGAAGGCCTCAGAAGCCCCCATAAGTAATCTGTAGGGGTTATGAGTTTGTGAGTCTATATCTATATGGTATGTGTCTTAGATGAAGAGAACACAACAAAGATTAAAAACCAAATCATGCCATGATAAGATCTGAAACAAATAGAAACATGATCAATATGAACTTTGATAAATACATCTGAGGTAGTTACTCATCCTGTTTTCGGGCAGTCTTCTCTGTTTTTATGCTTTAGCACTTGTAGGTGCTAACCATGAGGCAGAAAGCTGCGCAGACAAGTCACTTAAATTATTCATCCTAAATCAAGTTGTGTTTAAGAGTCTCCTCTTGTTACTTCCACTACTCTGAGGGAGCTGGACACACCACTGTTGCATTTTTTTTCTGTGCCTTTTACATATGTTCTCTCTGTTGAGAATGCCATTTCTTCCTTCTGTGATAATGCCCATGTACTGACTAAACTCTTAAGTTGCCAGTTCTGTGTGCCTTTCTATAGCATTTTTGTAGGGACAGCTAATCTAACAGTTATTAATTATACTGTATTTAGTAACATGTCTGTCTTCCCCACCAGACTGTGAACCCCTGGAAGACAGAAACAGGATCTTTTTAAACTTTCAATTACGAGGACTCAGCACAGTGGCTGACATGCTGGTGTTGCAGACTGAGTGAATGAATGAGAAAGCACTTACCAGATGTTGGAAATATTTAAACTTATCAATTATGTCCTTTAATGTTTAGGTACTGGGATTTAGGAAAATTTTTTCCATATTTAAAACCATTTGCTCAGGTTCAAAACACTTCTCTTCTGAAGTGTGCACTTATATAAGCAAAATGACAGCTGCTGAACCTATCAATTTATTTCCATGAAACAAGCAACATTTCTCTCTTTAGTACTAATCTGCCAAGGAAATATTAAAGTTAATGTGTCTTTGGCTAGAAATATAAATTTTACTCAAAAAGCTCCTGAAAACAACTGAAGCCTACAAAAGGGGAAAAAAATCCCCTAAGGGATATGACAATAGAATTTCGGGCTTCCTGGGATAAGAGGAGAGAGGGTAGTGCTCTTTGTGAATTTTGATGATTTCCAGTTCCTTAAATGTATTCCACTACTTGGGGGATTAAAAGGTTTACTGGTGAGAGTGTCAGTTGTCAAAGGACTAAGGATAGATTCTACAATCCTGTAAAAGAGAGCTCCAACAGCTTCTCCAACAGGAATCTTGAAATATTTGTTATCTCAGTAATAATTTTGCCCTATTGTTATACTTCCTTGGTTCTTTAACAGTCCTGTTACCTCTGGAAGAAATAACATGTTTAAGGAAATTAATTTTTGCACAGTTGCTCCCGAACTCTATCTGTAAGGCACCTTGTCTATTACTCCGTGCATTTGTATTGGTTTTTGCCTCATGTATTTTGATGCTCTGTTGTTAGATGTGTACACATTAAGGATTGTTTTGTCCTCTTGGAGAATTGAACCATTTATCATTAGGTAATGTGCTCTTGTTCATCCCTGATAATTTTCCTTGTTCTGAAGTCTGCATTGACTGCAATTAATAGAGCGACTCCAGCTTTCTTTTGAATAGTGTTAGCATATATTAGGGGTTGAATTGTATCCCCTCCCCTAAATTTTTATTGTTGAAGTTCTAACTCCCAATACCTCAGAAAGTGACTTTTATATTTGGACACAGGGTCTTTAAACAAGTTAAAATTAAAATAAGCTCATAAGAATGGGCCCTAATCCGCTATGATTAGTGTCCTTATATGAAGAGGAAATTTGGACACAGACACGAATAGAGGGAAGTCTATATTCCTCTCAAGAGGGAGAAGATAAATCTACAAGCCAAGGAGAGAGGCTAAGAACAGATCCTCCTCTCATGATCTTCAGAAAAAAATAATTCTGCCAACACCTTGATCTCAGACTTCTAACTTCCAGATTGTGAGAACATAAATTTCCCTTGTTTAAGCCACCAATTTCTAGAACTTTGTTATGGAAGACCTAGCTAATGAATACAGCATGGTATCTCTTCCTCCATTCCATTACTTTTAACCTACTTGTGTCCTTATAGAGTGAGTTTCTTGTAGACAACATATGGATCTTGTTTTTTATTGACTGACAATCACACTCACAAAAAATTGACATATTTGGACAATTCACACTTAAAGTGGCTATTGACATATTTGGTTTAATATCTACATGTTCCTAATGTTTTCTACTCATTGCATTTGTTTTTTTGTTTATTTTTGCTCCCCCTTCTTTTCTATCTTCTTTGGCATATCAATTACACTTCTTTTTGAATTTTTTTAAGTAGTTGTCTTAGAGTTTCCAATATACATTCACAACTGATCTAAGTCCACTTTCAAGTAACACAATGCCACTCTAGAGATAGTGCAGTTACCTTATTCCCAATTCCTCATTCCCATCCCTTAAAGCATTTATGCCATTCATTTGACTTACCCATAAGGTATCATCACCCAATATATTGTTATTGTTATTACTTTAAACAGAGAGCTGAAAGGTTTAAAGCACTAGAGGGACAACAGGACACATACCAAATTACTGTACTAAAATGTAGACTGATGGGTCAAAAAAACACAGAAAGTCTGCATTATAAGGTAGTCATTTGGAGGAAGGAGGCATTAAATCTAGAAATTTTAGAAATATTAGGAGAAGCCGTATTTGGTAAGAACATGAAAAGATGAGTAGGATTTGGACTTGCATAGAGGGGAGAGCAATTGGTAGAGAATATCCCAAGTGGAAGGCATGGGATAGGATTGGGGAAAGGATTGGGATTAAAAAACACTGAGAATTTCAAGTTGGTTAGAACTTAAGATGTGTGATGGAGAGTAATTGGAAATAAAGTTAGAAAATAAGGTTGGGCTCATGTGGAATTTCTATTAACTTTCATGTTTGTACATCTATCATGTGATATTAATTGACATTAATAATAATAATAATAACTAAGGTACTACAAAATCCAAAGTGCCTTGTAAACTGCTAAGGTAAAAAATAACATTTAATATAATTTTAATGCTGTTTGTTTACAGTGTTCTCATTGTAAGTATAGTGTACAGTTTCATTTTTGAGGAGGAGTTAGGATCGTAAGGGATGTGAATAAGAGGAATTAAAGTCAGTGAACAAAGCAAAAATTACATAGTCAAAATTACCCTTGAAAATTCTTTAAATTGCCCAAAAGGTTCATTAAGCATGACTTTATAAATACTATTTTATGCAATAATTCTTAGGCATACTAAGTTGTGAGAATAACTAAACTAGCTAATCTAAAGAACAAAAAGGGAAGAGGGAAAAGGGGAATGAAATTTATAAGCAGATGTCTGGGCATTTAAGCCACTCCATACATAAAATGGTTATCAAATTCCTCTGTAGTGAATGGGAAAGTGTTTACTCATTTGGGTTTGCTATAAAGCCTCTTTAACCTTACTATATATATGAACAGACTTTGGTGATGGTGTGTGTGGTGGCAGAGGACAATAAAGCAGACAGTGGTGAGGTTTAAGTACTAAAGTCAGTGGATTCATTATATATACATATGTTTAAATTGATATCATAAGACAGTAGAAACATGGGTTTTTGTGTCTACAATAGTTAGAATTATCTAGATTGAAAGTAGAAGTTCATTTGAGCTAGTTAAAACAATTAAAGAAAAATGAGGGATAGATTGGGGGGAGGTGGAGTCAGATGGCTGAATAAGACACCTTCAATGAACATCTCCCCTCCAGGAATAGCAAACTGAAAAACTATCCACACAAGAAAGTTCCTCTGTAAGAACCAAAAATCAGGTAAGTGATCACAGTACCTGGTTTAAACAGCTTATCAAGGAAAGGCACTGAAGAGGGTAGGAAAGACAGTCTTGAATTGCTAACACCACCCCTCCTTCATCCTCCAGCAGCAGCCGCGGTGAGGAGAGAGAATCTGTATGCATGAGGGAGGAAGAGTACAGTGATTGTGAGACTTTGCGCTGGAATTCGGTGCTGCCGGTCATAGCGGAAAACAGCACAAGAAAGAATTTAGCTGGCGCTCACAGATGAAGCATTTAGATCAGCCCTAGCCAGAGGGGGATCACCCATCCCAATAGTCAGAACCTGAGTTCCAGCAAGCGACATGACCATGGGCTAAAGTGCTCTAGGACCCTAAATAAACTTGAAAGGCAGTCTAAACAAGGACTGCATTTCCTGGGCAAGTCCTGGTACTGTGCTGGACTCAGAGCCAGTGGACCTGGGGGGCATGTGACCTAGTGAGACCCCAGCTGGAGTGGCCAAGGGAGTGCTTGTGTCAAACCTTCCTTAACCCTGGGCAGCACAGCTTGCAGCTCCAAAAGAGACTCCTTCCTTCCACTCGAGGAGAGGAGAGGGAACAGCAAAGAAGACTCTGTCTTGCAACTTGGATACCATCTCAGCCACAGTAGAACAGGGTACCAGGAAGAGTCCTGAAGTCCCCAAACCAGTCCTAGTTCCTGAACAACATTTCTAGACACTGTGGGCCAGAAGGGGACCTTCTGCCACAGTTCTGGCAGGATTCATCTCTTGCTGACTAAAGAACACTTGGGCCTTGAATAAACACCAGCAGCAGCAGGGCAGTACTTGTCACAGGACTTGGATGAGACTGAGCGCTGTGCTAGCTTCAGGTGTGACCCAGCACATTTCCAGTTGTAGAGGCTATGGAGAGAGACTCCTTCGGTTTAACGAAAGGAGAGGGAAGAGTAAGCCTTGTAGCTTGGGTACCAGCTCGGCCACAGTAGGGTAAAGCACCATGTGGGCTCCTGGGGTCTCTGATTCCAGGACTTTGCTCCTGGATGGCATTTCTGAACTAACCCAGGGCCAGAGGGGAGGACACTGCCCTAAAGAGAGACCCAGGCCTGGCAGCATTCCCTGCAAGCTGACTGAAGAGCCCTTGGGACTTGAGTAAACCAAGTAGTATTTGCCAAAGGCCTGGGGCGGTGGTGGCCATGGGGAGAAACTCTTTCTGCTTGAGGAAAGGAGATGTAAGAGGAAAGGACTTTGTCTTGTGGCTTAGGTGCTAGCTCAGCCACAGTAAAACAGAGCACTAAGAAGCTGCCTGAGGTTCCCAGCTCCAGGCCCTGGCTCTCAGATAGCATTTTTGAACCTGCCCTGGGCTGAGTGGAGCCTATAGTCCTGAAGGGAAGGACAGAAGCCTCGCTGAATTCGCCACCTGCTGACTGAAGAGCCCTTGAGCCCTGAGTGAACATCGGTAGTAGCCAGGCAGTGGCTGCTGCAGGCCTTGGGTGAGACCTAGTGCTATGCTGGCTACAGGTATAACCCAGCACAGTCCCAGTGGTGGTGGTTACGGGGGTGCTTGTGTCACTCCTCCCTCAGATCCAGGCAGCTCATCATGGAGAGACTCCATTTACTTGGGATAAGTAAGAGAAGGGAACAAGAGTCTCTGCCTGGTAATCCAGGGAATTCTCTCAGATCTTACCCAAGACCACCAAGGCAGTACATCTACGAGTCTGCAAGAGTCATAGCATTACTGGGCTTAGGGTGGCCCCTAATGCAGATATACTTGCAGTGAACAGAGACTTAGATCACAACACTCAATTCCCTCTGAATACCTGGAAATCCTTCCCAAGAAGGATAGGTACAAACAAGCCCAGACAGCAAAGACTACACCTAACTCTTCAATGCCCAGACATTGCTGAATATCCACAAGCATCAAGACTATCAAGGAAAACATGACCTCACTAAAAAACATAAATAAGGCACCAGTGACCAATTCTGGAGTGACAGAATTACATGAACATTCAGACAGATAATTCAAAATAGCTTTTTTGAGGAAGCACAACAAAATTCAAGATAACACAGAGAAGGAATTCGGAATCATATCCAATAAATTTAACAAAGAGATTCAAATAATTTTAAAAAACCAAGCAGAAATTCTGAAGCCAAAAAATTCAACTGACATACTGAAGAAGGAATCAGAGTCTCTCAACAACAGAACTGATCAAACAGAAGAAAGAATGAGTGAGCCTGAAGATACGCTACCTGAAAATACACAGTCACAGGAGACAAAATAAAAAAGAACAAAGCATGCCTACAGGATCTAGAAAACAACCTCAAAAGGCCAAATCTAAGAGTTACTGACTTTAAAGAGAAGGTAGAGAGAGATAGGGGTAGAAAATTTATTAAAAGGGATAATAACAGAGAACATTCCAAACCTAGAGAAGGATATCAGTATTTAAGCACAAGAAGATTATAGAACACTAAGCAGATTTAACACAAAGAACACTACTTCAAAGCATTTAATAATCAAACTCTCAAAGGTGAAGGAAAGAAAGAACCTTAAAAGCAGCCAAAGAAAAGAACTAAATAACATACAAAGGAGCTCCAATATGTCTGGCAGCAGACTTCTCAGTGGAAACCTTACAGGTTTGACATGGCAGTACACATGGCGTGACAGAGTGGCATGACATATTTAAAGTGCTGAAGAAAAAACTTTTATCCTAGAATAGTATATCCGGTAAAAATATCCTTCAACCATGAAGAATAAATAGAGACTTTCCCAGAGAAACAAAAACTGAGGGATTTCATCAATACCAAACTTGTCCTACAAGAATTGCTAAAGGTAGTGTTTCAATCTGAAAGAAAAGGATGTTAAGCAATAAGAAGTGATCTGAAGGTACAAAACTCACTGGTAATAATAAGTAAACCGACAAAAACAGAAGTTTTTTTCTTAAGATAGGGTCTAGATTTGTTGCCCACCCAGCCTGGAGTGCAGTGGTGCTATTAATAACACAGCTCACTGCATCCTCAACTCCTGGGCTCAGGTGATCCTCCCACCTCAGCCTTCCAAGTAGCTGGGACCACAGGCTCATGCCACTGTGCCCAGCTTATTTTTAAAAAATTTTTTATAAAGACAAGGTTTTGCCATGTTGCTGAGGCTAGTCTCAAACACCTGGGCTCAAGGTGTTGAGACTGCCTGGGCAACATGGCCAAGACTGTCTCGGCCTCCCAAAGTGCTGGGGTTATAGGCACGAGCTACTGTGCCCAGTCAAACACAGAATAGCCTAACACTGTAATTGTGGTATGGAAATTACTCACATCTTGAGCAGAAATACTAAAATATGAACCTATCCAAAGTAATAATTACAACAACTTTTCAAGACACAGACGGTATAAGATATAAATAAGAACATCAAAAAGTTAAAAAGCAAGCAGTTAAAGTGTAAAGTGAAGTTGAAGTGTAGAGTCTTTATTACTCTTCTCTTTGCTTATTTGTTTGTTACAACCCATGTTAAGTTGTCATCAGTTTAAAATAATGGGTTATAAATTGTTATTTCCATGCCTCATGAGAACCTCAAATTTAAAAACCTACAGCAGATACACAAAAAGTAAAAAGCAAGAAATTAAAACATACCACCAGAGAAAATACTCTTCCCAAAAGGAAGGAAGGGAGAGAGGGAGGAAAGAAAGCAGGCAAGAAGCCAGGCAGGGAAGACCACAAAACAACAAGAAAACAAATTATAAAATGGCAGAAGTAAGTCCTTACTTATTGATAGTAACATTTAATATAAATGGACTAAATTCACCAATCAAAAAGACACAGAGTAGTTGAACTAATTAAAAAAGATACAATGATCTGTTGTCTACAAGAAACACTTTACCTATAAAGACACACTGACCGAAAATAAAGACATGGAAAAAAAGTTCCATGCCAGTTGAAACAAACAAACAAACAAACAAACAAACAAGGAGCAAGAGCAGCCATATATGCTTTTTTTTTCTTTTTTTCTTTTTTTTGAGATGGAGTTTTGCTCTGTTGCCCAGGCTGTAGTGCAGTGGCACAATCTCAGCTGACTGCAACCTCTGCCCTACCGGGTTCAAGCAATTCTCCCACCTCAGCCTCCTGAATAGCTGGGATTACAGGCACCGTGCCACCATGCCTGGTGAATTTTTGTATTTTCAGTAGAGATGGGGTTTCACCATGTTGGCCAGGCTGGTCTTGAACTGCTGACCACAAGTTATCCACCCATTTCGGCCTCCCAGAGTGCTGGGATTACAAGCAGGAGAAGCTGTATTTTTATTAGACAAAAGATTTCAGACAATTTCTATAAAAAAAGACAAAGAAGGTCATTATATAATAATAAAGGGGTCAATTCAACAAGATCATTTAGTAATTCTAAATATATATGCACCTAACACTGCAGAGCACCCAGGTATACAAGGCAAATATTATTAAAACTAAAGTCAGAGATAGACCCCAATACAATGACAGCTGGAGACTTCAACACCCCATTTTCAGCATTGGACACATCACCCAGATAGAAAATCAACAAGGAAACACTGGATTTAATCTGTACTATGGACCAAATGGACTAAATAGACATTTACAGAACATTTCATCTAATGCCTATAGAATACACATTCTTCTCTTTAGTATCTGAATCATTCTCAAGGATAGGTCATATGTTAGGTCAGAAAAGAAGTCTTAAAACACTCAAAAAAATCAGAATAATATCAAGTGCCTTCTCTGACCATAATGGAATAAAACTAGAAATCAAAAACAAGAGGAACTTTGGAAACTATACAAACACATAGAAGTTAAAAAATAGGCTCTTGAATGACCAGCAGGTCAATGAAAAAATTAAGAAGGAAATTTAAAATTTCCCAAAACAAATGAAAATGGAAACATGACACAGCAAAAGCCATGAGATACAGCAGAAGCAGTACTAAGAGGAAAGTTTATAGCAATAACCACCTAATAAAAAAGGAGAAAAACTTCAAATAACCCAACAATGCATCTTAAAGAACTAGAAAACAAGAGCAAACCAAACCTCAAATTAATAGAAGAAAATAAATAATAAAAATCAGAGCAGAAATAAATGATATAAAAATAAACAAAACAATACAAAAGATCAATAAAAAGATAAGATGATTTTGTGAAAAGATAATGTCAATCAACTGTTAGCTAGACTATAAAAAAGAGAGAAGACCCAAAGAAATAAAATCAGAGATGAAAAAGGAGACATTATAATTTAAACTGCAGAAATTCAAAAGATCATTAGAGACTACTATGAGCAAGTATATGTCAATAAATTGGAAAATCTAGAAGAAATGGACAAATTTCTAGACACATATGACCTGCCAAGATTGAACCATGAAGAAGTCCAAAATCTGAACAGACCTATTATAGGTAATGAGATTGAAGCTGTAATAAAAAGGCTTCCAGCAAAGAAAAGCCCACTCAGGTGTCTGCTCCTGGATCAGTTCCCTCTGGTCAAAGGTAGGAAGGGGTTCATGCTGGTACAACAGAGACTCATAACTGTTAGTATTCAGATCTGGAGGGGAGGAGCAGTTCCTGGGCTTTTCTTTGCAGTTCTCAGAAAAGTAATGGGCCAGGAAGATAACCTATATCATTATGCCAAATTTGGATTTAATTTCAGATTCTTCATATACTTGCTTTATGATACTAGAAAATTTATTTCGTAATTCGTGTAAAATACACTGTTTTCCTAGTATGTTCCAGGAAACATACTAAGTTCTAAGTAAATAATAATGTACACCTTTCCTCAAGAAACTTAGAATCTAGTAGAGTGACAGAAAAGAAGATGAAGAATTTGACTAATTATGATAAGGACCTTTATAGGGATAAGCATAGATCGCTGTAGTAGCTTATAATAAGGGGACATTAAACCTGGACTTGAGAGGGTGGGAGTATTAGTCTGTTTTCACGCTGCTGATAAAGACATGCCTGAGACTGGGAAGAACAAAAGATTTAATTGAACTTACAGTTCCACATGGCTAGGGAGGCCTCAGAATCATGGCAGGAGGTGAGAGGCCTTCTTACATGGCAGTGACAAGAGAAAGTGAGGAAGATGCAAAAATGGAAACCCCTGCTAAAACCACCAGATCTCATGAGACTTATTCACTACTACGAGTATATGGAGGAAACTGCCCCCATGATTCAAATTATCTCCTACCAGGTCCCTCCCACAACATGTGGGAATTATGGGAGTACAATTCAAGATAAGATTTGGGTGGGGACACAGAGCCAAACCATATCATTCAGCCCCTGGACCCTCCAAATCTCATGTCCCATATTTCAAAAGCAATTATGCCTTCCCAAAAATCCCCCAAAGTCTTAACTCATTTTAGCATTAACCCAAAAGTCCACAGTCCAAAGCCTCATCTGAGACAAGGCAAGTCTCTTCTGCCTATGAACCTGTAAAATCAAAAGCAAGCTAGTTACTTCCTAGATACAATGGGGTACAAGTATTAGGCAAATACAGCTGTTACAAATGGGAGAAATTGGCCAAAACAAAGGGGTTACAGAGCACATGCCCTGTAACAGAAAACCAGTGGGGCAGTCAAATTCTAAAGCTCCAAAATGATATCCTTTGACTCCATGTCTTATATCCAGGTCATGCTGATGCAAGAGGTAGGTTCCATTGTCTTGGGCAGCTGCATCCCTGTGGCTTTGCAGGGTATACCACCCCTCCTGGCTGCTCTCACGGGCTGGTGTTGAGTGTCTGTGGCTTTTCCAGGTGCACAGTGCAAGGTGTCAGTGAATCTACCATTCTGGGGTCTAGAGGATGGTGGCCCTCTTCTCACAGCTCCACTAGGCAGTGCCCCAGTAGCATCTCTGGGTGGGGGCTCCGACCCCACATTTCCTTTCTGCACTGCCCTAGCAGAGGTTCTTCATGAGGACCCCGCCCCTGCAGCAAACTTTTGCCTGGGCATCCAGGCATTTCCATACGTCCTCTGAAATCTAGGCGGAGGTTCCCAAACCCCAATTCTTGACTTCTGTGCACTTGCAGGCTCAAAACCATGTGGAAGCTGCCAAGGCTTGGGGCTTGCACCCTCTGAAGCCACAGCCCAAGCTCTACATTGGCCCCTTTCAGCCACAGCTGGAGCAGCTGAGACACAGGGCACCAAGTTCCTAGGCTGTACACAGCACGAGGACCCTTGGCCCAGCCCATGAAACCACATTTTCCTTCAAGGCCTCTGAGCCTGTGATGGGAAGAGCTGCTGTGAAGACCTTGACATGCCCTGGAGACATTTTCCCCATTGTCTTGGCAATTAAGATTTGGCTCCTCGTTACTTATGCAAAGTTCTGCAGCCAGCTTGACTTTCTCCTCCGAAAATGGGATTTTCTTTTCTATCACATTGTCAGGCTACAAATTTTCCAAACTATTATGCTCCACTTCCCTTATAAAACTGAATGCATTTAACAGCACCCAAGTCACCTCTTGAATACTTTGCTGTTTAGAAATTTCTTCTACCAGATACCTTAAATCATCTCTCTCAAGTTCCAAGCTCCACAAATCTCTAGGGCAGGGGCAAAATGCTGTCAGTCTCTTTGCTAAAACATAACAAGAGTCACCTTTGCTCCAGTTCCCAACAAGTTCTTCATCTCCATCTGAGACCACCTCAGCCTGGACCTTATTGTTCATATCATGATCAGCATTTTTGTCAAAAGTCATTCAACGAGTCTCTAGGAGGCTCCAAACTTTCCCACATTTTCCTGTCTTCTTCTGAGCCCTCCAAACTGTTCCAACCTCTGCCTGAGACCCAGTTCCAAAGTTGCTTCCACATTTTTGGGTATCTTTTCAGCAATGCCCCACTCTACTGGTACCAATTTACTGTATTAGTCCATTTTCATGCTGCTAATAAAGACATACCCAAGACTGGGAATAAAAGGTTTATTTGAACTTACAGTTCCACATGGCTGGGGAGGCCTCAGAATCATGGGGGGAGGTGAAAGGCACTTCTTGCATGGCAGCAGCAAGAGAAAATGAGGAAGATGCAAAAGTGGAAACCCCTGATAAAACCATCAGATCTCATGAGACTTATTCACTATCATGAGAACAGTATGGGGGAAACCGCCCCCATGATTCAAATTATCTCCCATCATTCAAATTTTATCCCACTGGGTCCTTCCCACAACACATGGGAATTATGGGAGTACAATTCAAGATGAGATTTGGGTGGGGACACAGAGCCAAACCATATCAGTGGGGGAAGCTTCCTAGGTGAGATGACTTTTGAGTCCAACAGAATAAAGAGTAATTTCTTTACTCTGGGGTGGAGGGAATGAGATGGGGAAAAATAGGCAAAAAATGGCATTCTAATAAGAAAGAATAATAGTTGCAAAATCAATTTGGATTTTTAAAAATGTTTTATTATAGAAATCATAAAGGGGGCCTGGTGTGGTGGCACACACCTGTAATTCTAGCACTTTGGGAGGCTAAGGTAGGAGGATCACTTGAGCTCAGGAATTGGAGACTAGACTGGGCAACACAGGGAGTCCCAATTTCTAGAAAAAAAAAATTAGCCCAGTATAGTGGCATATACCTGTGGTTCCAGCTACTTGGGAGGCTGAGGTGGGAGAAGGTCAAGGTTGCAGTGAACCATGATCACCCCCATTGCACTCTAGTCTGGGTGACAAAGCAAGACTCTGTCTCAAAACAAAACAAAACAAAAAAGGAAGGAAGGAAGGAAATACAAAAAGAAAGGAAAGGAAAAGAAAGGAAAGGAAAGTAAGGAAGGAAGGAAGGAAAAAAGAAAGAAAAGAAAAAAGAAGGAAAGAAAGAAAAGAAAGAAAGGAAAGAAAGAAAGAAAAGAAAGGAAAGAAAGAAAGAAAAAGAAAGAGAAAGAAAGAAAGAAAGAATCACAATGGGATTTTGCTAAATTTTTAAATTAGTTTGGTGGAAATGGACAACTTTACAATATTGACTGTATTATTTTTCCATATATTCGAGTCTTTATTTGTATCCTTTATGGAAATATGTAAGTCAGGTTAAAGTATAAATACTGTTGTTAGGTAAGATCTGAGTCTTACTCCTGTTATATAGTATATGAGACTTGGACCTTGGTCAAGTTACTCTCTAAGCCTCAATTTCTTAGTTTGTACAATGGGGGTGATTGTAATACCAACTTCATGGGTTGTCATCAGTATTAAATAACATATTGCATGTAAAGTGCCTAACCAAGTGCTTTACACATCATATACAATCAAATAAAAAGCTACTTCTTCCCCCCTCCCTTTTTAAATGGCTTTATTTAGGTATAATTGACACACAATAAGCACTTATACATAAACGTATTTACAGTGTACAATTTGGTAAGTTTTGACATATAAACATCCATGCAACCATTACAACAATCAAGAAAATGAACATTTTTATCACCCCCAAAGTTTCCTCATGCCCCTTTGTGATCTTTCCTTCCACCCCATCCCTCATCTAGCTTTCTCAATTCTTCAAATAGGTCTTGTAATTCCTTATAAACACAAACTTGAATTTTGTTATTTTTGAATGTAATATTTCTCCTATTTCAATTTTTTTTTAAGAGACAGGGTGTCAGTCTTTTGTCCAGGCTGGAGTACAGTGGTGGAATCATAGCTCATTGCAGCCTCAAACTCCTGGGCTCAACTGGTCCTCTTGTCTCAGCCTCCTGAGTAGCTGAGACTATAGGTACATGCCACCATACCCAGCTACCTTTTCTTTTCTTTTTTAGAAATGGGGTCTTACTATTTTGCCCAGGTTGGTCTTGAATTTCTAGCCTCAAGCAATCCTCCCTCATCAGCCTCCCAAAGTGCTGAGATTATAGGCATGAGCCATCACGCC
This sequence comes from Papio anubis, assembly GCF_008728515.1. Lineage (NCBI taxonomy): Eukaryota > Metazoa > Chordata > Mammalia > Primates > Cercopithecidae > Papio > Papio anubis. Next base: position 69,123,388 of record NC_044988.1, read on the forward strand.
CAGTCTTCTTCCCACTGCATTTTAAAATTGGTGATTGTTGTTTAGGAGAGGTATTTTATAGCCACCTTATTGAATTAGTTTCAATTTATTCCATGGATTTTCCAACAAAGCAATCAATCATAATACTCTAAAAGAATTTATTTTTTATTTTCTTTCCAACATATATACTTAATGTTTTGTTTTGTTGGGACTTGCTGGGTTCAGTTAGGACTTCAGGAAAATGTTGGCTAGTAGTAGCAGGCCTGCCCCTAACAACTTGATGACCCAGATTACAGAAAGAGGTCTATACACTGTAAGTTTGAATATTTAAAGATTATACATCAAGCTAACCAACAGTTAGATTGAAAGGTTTTGGCCAGGCATGGTGGCTCACACCTGTCATCCCAGGACTTTGGGAGGCCGAGGTGGGTGGATCACGAGGTCAGGAGATTGAGACCATCCTGGCTAACATGGTGAAACTCTGTCTCTATTAAAAATACAAAAAATTAGCCGGGCAGGGTGGCAGGAGCCCATAGTCCCAGCTACTCAGGAGGCTAACGCAGGAGAATCGCTTGAATCTGGGAGGTGGAGGTTGCAGTGAGCTGAGATCATGCCACTGCACTCCAGTCTGGGCGACAGAGCAAGACTCTGTTTCAAAAAAAAAAAAAAAAAAAAAAAAAAAAAGTTTTATCCTACTACTTTGACACATCTAACTTATAGCAAACATACACATAGCAACTTAGAAGTCCAGGTCCAAATTTAGAATCTTTGAGTACACACCTCCCGATTTTGTACCTGAGGAAGTTCTTCAGAACTTAACACAAATGATCTTTCATTTCAGAAGGTCTTATTTCACTGATCCTTGCATAAACATCATTTTCTCATGGTATTGACTAATACTTTAATTTTTCTCCTTAGAATCAAAATTTGATAAACACATTCTGGGGCTCATTGTAAAACAAACATTAGCATACAGTATGTTTCCAAAGAAAATCCAAATTGCTTGGTAGATTTGGTGCTTTGTTTTAGAAATTCTCTTTCAAGGCTTTTTAAAGGATCTACGGGCCCCTAATCTTCCCTGGTCCACAATTTCTACCTCCAATTCTACTGGAAGACCCTAAGAACTGAGTTTCCTTAACTGTGGTTTGAACATCCTGATCACTTCTGAGACAATACCATTAGTGAATACATTCTAAGCACGTCATCTGAATATTTACAGACATCTTTTAAAAACGGCTGGATCTGGAAGTTAGGCCATGAAGAGAGGAAGACCTGTGACTTGGACAAGGCTTCAAAGCCGGTCACCTGCTTGTTCATGTGGTAGCAGCTGGTCTAACTGGAATAACTTGGGAAGGAAATTAGGACACACAGTTGGAGTTCCAGCTCTGTCATAAGCTGGCTAAACTGGAATGAGTCACTTAAAACTCTTTGTTAAACCCCAGAGTCATAATCTATAAAATCGGGATAAAGACGTTTGCCTTAAGCCCTCCACCAGTTTTTGGAGGAAACCACAACTGACTGAGCTTTAATTTTTGCACCTGTTGCAATTAAGATGGCACTCCTGCCCTGTCCACTTCACAGGGTTTTTGGGGATGGGATGGGGAGGCAAAACCTTTCCGAGCTTCAGTTTCAAAACAGAGCTAAGAATACATGCCCAACCCGCAAATAAAATTCTAGGAAGAACAGAGGAAAATAGACAGGAAAACTGCAAAATGCAGTCGGCCATACAAGCATGAATTGTCTTGAACACAACAAGCAGACCTGAAGAGGGTTTGTGCGTCTCTCTCCTCTTGGCTCGAGTCACAACCCCATAATGTAAATCAAAATCACTTTTGAAAAAGGCTTTCGCTGTTCAGAGCGGCGTCCGCATTTGTACTCACCTGCGCGTCCCCCGCACCCCACCCGGCTGCCTCGCGGGACGGGGAGGGGGCGGGGCCCAGCCCAGCCCACCCCTCGCGATGCCCCGCCCCGTCGCTCCTGCGCCTGCGCCGTGCGCACCGACCGGCCTCGAGCGCCACGGCGGGAGGTAAGGGGCTCTCTGGAGGCCGCCTCTGGGGGCGTCGGGCCCTGATAGGCTTGGTGGGCCGGGCGCCCTGTGGCGCGCGCAAGAGGCGCTGGGAGGCAAGTGGGGCATTGGATCAGAAGTGCGAGCCCCATGGTGGCTGCTCCTGTCTTTCAGAAGTGGCGGAGCCTCTCTCGGTTTCGTTTTTGGAAGCTTTATTAGAAACTGGTATAGGGAGGCCGCAGACGATGCGAGCGGGACGGCCTTCCGGGGTCGCAGGGTGGAAAAGTTTCCGACGCGCGTCCTGTCTCTGGTGCGCTGTAGGCCTCGGGTCGCCAGGGTCGCTGGCGTCTGGGTTCCGGGACAGACCCGCGCATCCGTTCGCTGGTGGGGGCGTTTGTTGTGTGTGGCCCAGGTGTGCTGTGGGTGACACTGCGAGGAATGACGCGACGCTCGAGGATAGTGGGGAGTGGACAGGGAGCGAGAGGCCGAAGGCCCCTGCTCGCCAGACCCAGAGGTGGTTCGCAGAAGGTCCCACCCCTTGGCTCCCTCCTTTTAGCTATCTGAGGTTCAGAGAGGAGACCTCACATTGACTTTTCTCTCCAAATTCACTGTCTCTTCCATAACTCAGAAACCCAAAGCGGCGGGCCCGAAGAAATCGGGCGCCACCAGTATCCCGAAAAGTGGGACCTCTGAGCCGATGGAAGGTGTTCGTCACTTTTGGGGGCTGGGTTTTCTGAGAAATGGGGTCTTTCACTTATTAATAACCTCCCAAGTAACTTACTGGGAAACATGAGTATTATGGTACCCATCTCATATTAGTTGTAAGCACTACATGATAAAGTTTGTAAAGCACCTGGCATAGTCCTGGCACCTCTCTCTCCAAGTATTAATGCAGTGAATACGATTGCAGTTCTTTGACTTCTAAATGTTTCTACCTGTCTTACGTGAAACATCTTCTTATACATAAAAAACCTTTTTATTTTGAAATAATTTTACAATTACAGAAAAGTTTCAAAAGTAGTACAGAGTTCCCTATTGCTTCCATTAATAATTTTTTAGATACCATAGCGCAATTATCAAAAGCAGGAAGTTAGTATAATACTATTAACCGAATTACTGACTTGTGATTTTTTTTTTTCCTGTATTAATGTCCTCTTTCTATTCCAGGATCTACTCTAAGACCCGACATTGCAGTTAGTTTTCTTGGGTCCTTGGTCTTCTCCAGTCTGTGACAGTTCCTCAGTCTTTTCCTGTCTTTACATTGATAGTCTTTTTCAGTCTTTATACTCTTTCTGATCTTTAAGCTTTTGAAGAATGCTGGTCAGTTATTTTGTAGAGTGCCCCTCAAATGGGGTTTGTCCAGTGTTCTCTCATGAGTAGATTAAGGCTATGCTTTTTTGTTAAGAACACAAAAGTGTGTGTGCCCTTCTCAGTTCATCATATGAGCGTAGCTGATAGATACGACTTATTGCTTGTGAGGTTACTCTTGATCACTTGGTAAGAGAGTGTCTACTGGGATTCTCCAATGTAAAGGTCTTATTTTTTCTCCTTATAATTAATTGACATCTTGGGGGAGCTTTTAAACTGTACGCATATCCTGTTTCTCCTCAGACTTTCCCTTGCTAAATTTCACATCCATTGGTGGATCTTGCCTTCAGCAATTATGACTATGGTGTTCTAATGATTATTTTCTACTTTCCTCATTTCTTTATTTATTAATTGAAATTATTCTGTGAGGATGAGCTGCGCTTTTCCCATTTGTTTATTTGTATTCCGTTATTTATTTGTATCCATGTGGACTCAGGTGTTTTTCTATTGGTTTTTATCTTACACTTGTGTTATTTTATGTGTGAAATTGTTCCAGCTTTGATCATTGGAGTTTTTTTGTTTTTTTGTTTTTTTTTCAGGTTGCTTTCTGTAGCTTTTCAGCATGCTTCCATCCTTTTTTTTTTCTTTTTTGGAACTTCCTAATTTTCTGGTACCATATGATGCCCCAGGCTCATCATATGTTTTCTGTGCCTCAACCCTGATAATCAGCCACTTCTCCAAAGACCCAGTTTCTTTTTTTGGAGAATAGTATTTAAACACAAAGATCTGTGCTCTAGGGATGTTCATTGCTCTGGGGTAACATTACTTCCAGGGCCCCACAGAAGACACCAGTCTATACATATGCATACCCATGTATACACAAAGATCTATATTTATTTCTGTATTTATTTATCCATATATTTTTTAAAAACAAAAGTTCATCCCAGTAGCTTTGCTTCTAGTCTAACACCAGAGGGTTCATTCTAGTTTTGTCCCTTATTTTTAGCTTCTTTATCTGACAGTGAGAAATCTGACTCTTGTATTCTACAAAATGTTTTCTTATTTTTTCAGTCCTAGTATACACATAATTTCAGGATTTCTGACCTATATTCCTGTGAGAAACACATTTACTAAATAGAGGACAGTGTAGTTCCTTTTGTCTCTAGTCTTACAGTATTCAGTTAAAATATTGTTTTCTAAAGTGGCTTAGATTATTTTTCTTCCTCACTTCTTTCAGTGTGGTTATGCTATTCATTTATAATACAGTTTATGTTTTTATAGTTTCTATTCCATTTTGGAGGGAAAGAGTCTAAAGGTAGACTAATTGAAGCTCCTCCATTATCATGTGCTATGCATATTGTGCTATTTGACTAGAGTGATAGGATTAGCAATGGTGAAGAAATATTTTAGTTCAGGCAGCATCTATTGAACAACAGGTGTGTTCAAAAAACATTTTGATAGGAATGATGGTAGATATAAAGATATCTCTTTGCAGTATAGAAAACAAAAGAGGCAGTGTGATAGATTGGGAAATGTTAATGTTAGACAAGTAATTGATATATTTAACATTCAATAACCTTTTATGAGAGAATAAGAGAAAGACATCCTCTGTAGTAACACAGATATGTATGACATGAACAGGCAATTCATGGAAGTAAGAAATGCAATGGTTACAAAAAAATAGTGAGAAAGAATGAATAAAATCTAGTACTTGATAGCAGAACAGGGTGACTATAATAATTCAATTGTACATTTTAAAATAACTAGGAGTATAACTGGATTGTTTGTATCACAAAGAATAAATGCTTGAGGTGATGGATACCTCATTTACCCTAATGTGATTATTATACATTGTATGCCTGTATCAAAATAACTCATATATCCCATAAATATATACCTACAACTAATATATACCCACAAAAATTAAAAATTAAAAAAAGAAGAAATGCAGCAGGGCACGGTGCCTCATGCTTATAATCCTAGCACTTTGGGAGGCCAAGGCAGGTCGATCACCTGAGGTCAGGAGTTCGAGACCAGCCTGGCCAACATGGTGAAACCCCATCTCTACTAAAAATACAAAAATTAGCAGGGCGTGGTGGTGCGTTCCTGTAATCCCAGTTACTTGGGAGGCTGAGGTAGGAGAATCACTTAAACCCGGGGAGTGGAGGTTGCAGTGAGCTGAGATCACACCACTTCACTCCAGCCTGGGCCAAAAAAAAAAAAAGAAAAGAAAGAAATGCAAATGGCTGATAAATCCATCCCGTTAGTAATTTAAGGAGTGCAAAGTAAAGCAATAATGAGACATCATTTTTTTCACCAATGGCATATCTTTTTTTTTTTTTTTTTTTTTGAGACGGAGTCTCACTCTGTCGCCCAGGCTGGAGTGCAGTGGCCGGATCTAGGCTCACTGCAGGCTCCGCCTCCCGAGCTCATGCCATTTTCCTGCCTCAGCCTCCCGAGTAGCTGGGACTACAGGCACCGCCACCACGCCCGGCTAGTTTTTTTGTATTTTTAGTAGAGACGGGGTTTCACCATGTCAGCCAGGATGGTCTCGATCTCCTGACCTCGTGATCCGCCTGTCTCGGCCTCCCAAAGTGCTGGGTTTACAGGCTTGAGCCACCGTGCCCGGCCTCACCAATGGCATATCTAAGAATGATAATACTAAGTACATTGGTTGGAATATGGATAAATGGACATCGTGTTATGTTTCTGGTAGGAACATAGTAGGCATAACCTTTTGTGGGATATGGCAATATATATTTTAAAAAACCTTGAAAAATCTGTCTGCCTAATAATTCTATTTCTAGATATTTATTTTTTATTTTTATGTAAATTTTTTTCAATTAATACACAATAATTTTACATACTTATAGGATACATGTGATATTTTGATACATGCATACCATGTGTAATGATCAAATCAGGGTATTTGGGATATATATCACCTCAAACATTTATTATTTTTTTGTGTTAGAAGCACTTCAGATCTTCTCTTCTAGCTATTTTGAAATACGCAATAAATTATTAACTATAGGTACCCACTGTGTTATTAAACATAAAAAATTTATTCCTTCTATCTAACTGTATGTTTGTACCCATTTACCGACTTCTCTTCATCCCTCCTGCCCCTTCCCATCACTCTACTTTCTACCTCCAGGAGATCAACTTTTTTTCCCTGTTTTTATTTAAGAAATGGGGATCTCATTATGTTGCCCAGGCTGGCTTCTAATTCCTGGGCTCAAGTGATCTTCCTACCTCAGCTTCCTGAGTAGCTGGGAGTACAGGCTACATGTTCCATCCATGTTGCTATAAATGACAGGATTTCATTCTTTTTTTTTCTTTTTTTTTTTTTTTTTTCTCCGAGACAGAGTCTCACTCTGTTGCCCAGGCTGGAGTACGGTGGTGAGATCTGGGCTCACTGCAACCTCCGCCTCCTGGGTTCAAGCGATTTTCCTGCCTCAGCCTCCCAAGTAGCTGGGAATACAGGTGCATGCCACCATGCCCAGCTAATTTTTTGTATTTTTAGTAGAGATGGGGTTTCACCATGTTAGCCGGGATGGTCTCGATCTCCTGACCTGGTGATCGGCCCGCCTCGGCCTCCCAAAGTGCTGGGATTATAGGCGTGAGCCCCCACGCCCAACCCATTTTTTTTTTTTTAATGGCTGAACAATATTTCGTTGTGTATATATACCAAAATTTCTTTATCCATTCATCCATTGACAGACACTTAGGTTGATTCCGTATCTTGGCTATTGTGAATGCTGCTGCAATAAACATGGGACTGTAGGTATCTCTCTGATACACTGATTTTCTTTCCTTTTGATAAATACCCAGTAGTGGGATTGCTGGATCATATGGTAGTTTTATTTTTAATTTTTTTGAAAAGCCTCTGTACAGTTTTTTGTTTTTTGTTTTTGAGACAGGATCTCACTGTGTTGCCTATGCGGTAGTGTAATAGTAAGAACACCGTTTCCTGCAGGCTCACACTTTAGGGCTCAAGGGATCTTCCCACCTCAGTGTCACTGGGACTACAGGCACACACCACCACACCCAGCTAATTTTTAAATTTTTCAGAGAAGAAGGGTCTTGTTGTGGTGCCCAGGCTACCCTCAAACTCCTGGCCTCAAGTGATCCTCCTGCTTCAGCCTTCCAAAGTGCTGAAATTATAGCTATGAGCCACCATACCCAGCCCATACTGTTTTTCATAATGGCTGTACTAATTTACCAACAGTGTATAAGAGTCCTCTTTCTCGCCGGACATCATGGCTCACGCCTGTAATCCCAGCACTTTGGGAGGCTGAGGCGGGTGGATCACCTGAGGTCAGGAGTTCGAGACCAGCTTGACCAACATGGCAAAACCCCGTCTCCACTAAAAATACAAAAATTAGCTGGACGTGGTGGCATGTGCTTGTAATCCCAGCTACTCGGGAGGCTGAGGCAGAAGAACTGCTTGAACCCAGGAGGCGGAGGTTGCAGTAAGCCGAGATTGCGCCACTGCACTCCAGCCTGGGTGACAAGAGCGAAACTCTCTAAAAAAAGAAAGAAGAAAAGAAAAAAGAGGCTTCTTTTGCTACATCCTCACCAGCATTTGTTATTTTTTATCCTTTTGGTGATAGCCCTTGTAACTGGGGTGAGATGGTATCTCATTGTGGTTCTGATTTGCATTTCCCTGATGATTAATGATATTGAGCATTTAAAAAAATACCTTTTGGTCATTTGTGTGTCTTCTTTTGAGAAATGTCTATTCAGGTTCTTTGCCTACTTTTTTATGGAACTATTTGTTTTTTTGCTGTTGAGTTGTTTGAGTTCCTTATACATTTTAGATGTTAGTCCCTTATTGGATGACTGGTTTGCAAATACTTTCTCCCTTTATATAGGTTGTGTCTTTGTTGATTGTTTCAAAGAAATAATTATAGATGGCAGTATGGATTTATGTGTAAGCAGGGTAATTACACTGTAGTTTGTAATAGTGGAAAATTGGAAACAACCTAAATAGCCAACAATAGCCGATTTGTAAAATTGTGAAGCATCTATGTAATTATAGAAAATTATTTACATGGAAACATTTTTATTATACTTCATCATGCTATTCAAATAAATGTTTTATTTTATTTTCTTTCATCCACCCATTTATTCTATCCGGTAACAGTGTATTCTATTCATTGCTATTCCATATTCTATTCTTGCTATTCCACTCCTTTGGGTTTATTTTCTTTATTGTTAAAATATTCCTTTTAGTACTTTTAATGAGGAGCTTGGCAATAAACTCTCTTAGTCCTTGTATGTCTGAAAATGATTATTTTGCTTTCATTCTAAATGATAATTTACCTGGGAATATACCAACTCTCTCAGCACTTTGAAGGTATTTCTGTCTTTTAATATCTTGCTCTTAAAAGCAAGATATTATTGCTTTATCTGTCTTTTATCTCTCATTTGTTTTTTTATGATTCTTGTTCTTTAATATTTTGCAATTTCCCTTCCATGTATTTAGGCAAATTTGGTTTCTTTTTAATTTATGCTCCTTGAGGCTGATGTGCTTTTTCAGTTTGAGGTCTTACATTTTAATTACCAGTATATTCTCTTTGAATAATTCCTTCTTACCATTTTCTTTGTTCTTTCTTTCTGGGACTCCTACTTGTTACTGAGCTTCTCATTTTATCCTTTATGTCTTTTTTATACTTTTCATCTTTTTATTCCTCGGTGTTCTGAGTGATTTCTTCCAATCAATAATTGTCTTTTATCTATATAATTTACTGTTTAACACATCTTTTGAGATTTTCATTTCTAGAAGTTTTACTTGGTTTATATTCAGGCTGGCCTCTTACTGTTTCATAATATCTATTTTTTAAAAGATTTTATTCCTTCCTTTATGTTTTTGGATATTTAAAAATATACTTTCTTTATTTTCTTTTTAAAATTATTTTATTATCTTTAGTCCATTAGCTATGAATTTTCCTGTTTTGTTGGGTCTGTGGATGGTCTCTTTTGGTAATGAATTTCTCCATATGTCCCCAGTTTCCATTCACTGTTGCACCTGTTTTACTCTCTTTGTTTTTGTACGTGGAGATTTTCCTTTTTTACTTTTGAACTTGTGTCAGACATAAAAACCAAGTTACTAATGGGTAGGTATTAGAGGCAGTCTGTATAACTAACACATCAAGATTTTCAACTGTGAAAGAAAGGGAATAAATATTTAATGTTTTGGGGATGATAGATCTCTGAGAATCTCTTGAAACAATGGGCTCTATTCTCCAAAATAAGCTACATTCACTTTTTTTTTTTTGGTGGAGATGGTACTTCGGCATATTACCCAGGGTGGCCTTGAACTCCTGGGCTCAAGTGGTCCTCCTGCCTTGGCCTCCCAAAGTACTGGTATTGCAGACATGAGCCACTGTACCTGGCCCCTTCATTCATAAATTTTCATAAAGATTCAGGGGCTCCACAAAGTTTGTATGTGAATTCCTGTCTCTATAGACCCTGGACTAAGATAGCACTACTCAGTAGTATTAACATTCTCAACTTAAAATTTTTTAAACATGGGTGAGGTTGTGGTTAATGAAATGGCATGAAAGCATGGTTTACAACGGTGGCTTTCAAGCTTGGTTAAGCTGTGAAGCCCGTTATTTATATAAGCTCTGATAAGCTCCAATTCATAAAATAGTTGTAAGTAAAGTTTCTACAACTGAAGTAGGGGGTGGGGTCCTGGAACCTGCTCACCTGTATACCCTACCCTTGTACTCTGGCCCCAAATGCATACCCTTGGACTTTCTGGAACACTAGTAGGAAACTACTGGTGGAATGGAAAAAGTATTTCAATGTAATTTTAGAAAATCTGGGTTCTTATTCCAGCTCTGTCACTGGTTATTTGAGTCAGTTATAGGCAATACTAATCACTTTATTGAAAATGGAAGAGGCAATTTAAAGGATATCAATGAGAAGAGTTGCATATTATGTTATAATATATTTGAAGTTGTGTAATTACAAAGTTACATTATGATGACATTAGATGTGAAGTTTGATACAAGCATCAGTGTTAAGCCATTTGATACCTTTTTTAAAAGGGTTATTCAATGTCCAAGATAGATCAGAAAATGAAAACTTGGATAGTATACTCCTATTTTTTTTAAAAAGTATTTATAAACATACATACATACTTACATAGAAAAAGGCCTGGAGAGACCTATGCCAAAATGTAAAGAGTGCATTTTGTACTCTTTGTAAAAGGTGAGGAGATGACTGCTGACTTTGTTTTTTTCTTCATTTATTTATATTGTCTGAACATTCTAAAATATAATTTTTGTAAAGAGAAAAAGATTTAAAAATCAGTGGTTTCATAAAGAAAAAACAAGTCACTCAAGCTCAACATTAAGTTGATATGTATTTAGAATAAATTGTAAAACTAATTAATTGTTGGCTTTTAAAAATAGTGGAAACTAATTTGAAAACATTTTTAAAGAAATATTTTTCTTTTAGGTTTTTCTATATGAGTGGAGAAGACAGCTGTTACCAGGGAGGTCATATATCATTTTTTTAGGATGTCTGAAGATGAAGAAAAAGTGAAATTACGCCGTCTTGAACCAGCTATCCAGAAATTCATTAAGATAGTAATCCCAACAGACCTGGAAAGGTTAAGAAAGCACCAGATAAATATTGAGAAGGTGAGCTGTTTCATTTACTACCACAAGAAATAATTACATAGTCTGATTTATATTGCTTGTTCATTTCAGCTAAATTTAGAGTATTAGATAAGAGGCTTTGCTGAAACACCTAGCTCCTATTGATTTAGCAACATTACGCATTTTTTTAGCTAGTTTTTCTGTTCTGCATATATACCTCTCATATATTCCTTTTTCTAGGAAGGGATATAGGAATAGAGTCTATACTTTTGTGTTTGTTTAAGAGACAAGGTCTCGCTCTGTTGCCCAGGCTGGAGTGCAGTGGCATGGATCATAGCCCACTGCAACCTCAAACTTCTGGACTCAAGCTATCTACACACCACCATGCGTGGCTAACTTACTTTTATTTTTCGAAGAAACAGGTTCTTGCTTTTTTGCCGAGGCTGGTCTTGAACTCCTGGCCTCAAGCTGTCCTCCTGTTTTGACCTCCCAAAGTGTTGGGATTACAGGTGTAAGCCATGGCGCCTGGCCAAGTCTATATGTTTTTAATTGTACATATTGAGGTTTTAGGCAGTTAGTAATTAAGATACAAATTGATTGACAATACACTCTAATGTAAAGGCAGAGAACTTTGGCTAATCTACCTGCCTTAATTTCATTCACCCCATGGCAAGTTTTTGAACTTTGAGTGTGTGTCTTTCGGTAACTCATATCCTCTTTAGGTGTACATACATTAAAGAAGTAAATCATTGTGAGGTATGAGGGAATTTCCTTACTTCACTGCTTCCCTTTGAGGAAAGCTCACAACTGAGAAATACTGCCTAAGTCAGTTGAGGAAATAGGTAGAGGGAAGATGAATTAGTCTCAGGGACTATGGTAGAGGTTGCATAGAACCTGCCCTGGTCGGTGAAGTGGTTGTGGCGTTTTTGGAAACATCAAGTTTACTCAGTACTGAGCATTAATTTGGCAGATAATGTTGTCTTATTTGCCATGGGACAGGTTAGTGATATTTTTTGCTTCAAGAAGACTTTTCCCAGAATAAGTCTTAAGCTGCAGAACCTTCATTCATTCATTCATTCATTTGAAGGTTGGGAGTAGAGGATATGGTCATGAAGCCTTTCAATATAAACATTATTCATTACTTAACTCAGTAGCATATAGAAGTCAGAAAAGTGTCCCTTTTTCTTCCATAGATACCATCTGTCTTTCTAGAATTCAAGTCCTTTTAAAAGCGGAGAAAATCAGTTCTGAGAATATTAAAATGAAAAGTTTAATGCAAATATGTAAGTCTTTCTAGAATTCAGGATTAGTATTTTGTCATCCCTGCATTTCTTTCTTCTTTACTTACAAGCAATAAGTAATACAGTGACTTTTAAGGATGGAGAGGAATTGTTTAGTAAATGGGTTCTTTTTAACATGAATGGAAGCAAATTAAGGCCATTTCTTTCCTTTATTATCCTACTTTTCCTTTGAGGTTTGGCATGTCTGTCTTAGATTTTCTTTTTCTTATGTTTATTCTATACAAAAGTGCCTGCTGTCAGTACCCTCAGATCCTTGCTATATGTACCACCCAATCAGTCATCAATGGAAAAGCCAGGTGGGTGGGGATAGAATGGTTATATTACTGATTTCATTAGTTGTGCCAGATGTCACAAGAAGATTATTCTAGAGTTACATCCATCCATCTCTGCCGGACATTTTTTTCTTTAGCATTTTATGAAATTTTTACTTACTGTGGAATTTTTAGACAGTATCAGAATAATTATAATTATAATGTAGGTGATATCATCTTAAGCCAAACAGTTAATTTTATACTGATCTATGTTTTATTCCATATCCTGGATCATTCCACTATATCTAGGATGTCTAGCTTAATTATGAAAGCAACTTTTTTTTTATCTATATAGGATTGAATAACTTATTTTAATAGATATGTTATAGAAATGTAAAAACATTTAAAAGCTGCAGGGCTCAGTCTGGACAAAAGAGTTAAGAATTAAGTTTGGACTCCAGGTGTCTGACAGTGCCTCACTTTCAAAAAGGCATATTATTCTTGGAGGAAAGGTGTAGAAAGATAAAATATTCATTATGCTGGACATCAGTCATCCAATATGAATTTAAAAGAAGAAAGTCAGACTGAAGGGAAATTGAAGGTAAGCCTTAGTGGGGTGATTCTGCAACATCTGAAAACAATGAGCGTAGTGTGCTGTGGACACCTGGAGCTGTATTCCATAGGTCCTTCATTTTATTATACATGATAAACTTGATTAGAATGTAATCCTGAAATTTGAAGTGTTATCATTCAGCTTTCTTGGCTAATGTAAGATAGACTTAAGCATTGTTAATAGGAATGACAAGATAGTAAGCCTGTAACATAATTTTCTTTGTTTCGTATTGTAAGGATTTGGGGAAAAACTTCCTGTATAGCACATACTGTATTAATTATATGGATAAGGTACAAGAGGCAGAAAACTAAAAAATCATATGTTAAATAAGATAGAAGTTTTTTTGTTTTGTTTTGCTTTTGTTTTTCGTCTCATAGTAACAGAGGTAGTCCAGGGGTACAGTGGCTGCTCAGCAATCTTCAAAGATCCAGGCCCTTTTTATCTTACTCTCCCATCCTCAACTTGGTTCTACCTTGTGTGTAAAATGGCTACTCCAGCACCAGCCATCACATCCACATTCCAGCTTGGATGGAATAACCACAATCATACCTTTTCTATATTCTTTTTTCTCTCAGTGCATTTGTTGTCTCTCTCTCTCTCTCTTTTTTAAATAGAGACAGAGTCTCACTCTGTTGCCCAGGCTGGAGTGCAGTGGTGCAATTATAGCTCACTATAATGTTAAACTCCTGAGTTAAAGCAATCCTCCTGTCTCAGCTTCCTGAATAGCTAAGACTTCCGGTGTGCTCTACCATGTTCAGCTAATTTTTAAATATTTTTGTAGAGACGAGGTCTCACTACATGGGCCCAGGCCCATCTCATCTCAAAGCCCTGGCCTCAAGTGATCCTCCTTCATTGGCCTCTCAAAGTGCTAGGATTACAGATGTGAACAACCATGCCTGACCTCTCCTTTTCTTTTAAAGAGAATTCTCTTTTCATTTTGTGGATGCAGTATAATAACATCTTTCTACAGTTTTTTTTTAAGTTTTCTTCTGCTTCTTTGTCCTGTTTTTCCCAAGTCCCTTTTTTCTTTCTTTCTTCTCTCTCTCTCTCTTTCTTCTGTTTCAGCATATAGTATTATAGGCTTTTCTTGGCTGACTGTTGATATTTTAAAGTGCTGATTGGAAGGTATGTGTGTAAATGTGTTTGTGTGTATGCATGTGGATAGCAGGTTAGAGTGGGGGCTTTGCTGTCTGGAGGGGTGAATAGCTGAGAATCTATTTTAATTGGAGAACCACTAGATATCAGTAACTCTAGGTCTTTTTAGCTGTTCAGTTTTAAGAAAGAGCAATCCTCCATCTCCTACCTGTTGGGGTATGTTTATTTTTTCAAAGGTGATAGTTGTGGCAGGGGTTGGAGTGGGGAGGTTGGAGGGGTGGATATAGTATGAATTTTGTGACCAGCCTTTTAAGCCAGAGGAAGGAAAGTAGGGGAGGAGGTGAGCAGGCTCACCACCATTCAGATATTTATTGTCCAGGCTTAATCTTCCTGGTTGTGGTGTGGTAACTGATCCCTGCTCTTAGCTGTGCTTGGTGTCCAGGATCCTTAGCGTCTCTAGCCTCTCCAGAGGCTGTCTCCTATAGTATTGTCTTGTGCAGTGGTGGAACAGGGCAGTTGCTTGGGCAAGTATAGAGGGGATCTGGTGGACTACCTCTTCATTACATAAACTTTCAACCAAACCTTTTGCATTTTGCCCCACCATACACTTCCATCTGGTTACCTGGTAGCTGGTACCTTCAGTTGCTTAGTCATTGTTTAGAGACGGGGTCTCACCGTGCTGCCCAGGCCCATCTCATCTCAAAGCGCTGGCCTCAAGTGATCCTCCTGCATTGGCCTCTCAAAGTGCTAGGATTACAGACATGAACAACCATGCCTGGCTGTGGCTTGCTTCTCATTGCCACTCTCCCCCACCATGCACCCCTTCTACAGGCTTACATTTTAGCTTTCTTTGGCTTGCTGAGTCAGTTACAACATATCCATACTCTTTCCAGCTTCCAAAATGTTACAAAATGTTAAATTTTTTTGTTAGTTGATGTCTTCTATTCTATTCTCATTATTCTTGTGAATTTATACTTTCTAAAGTTCTTTGTTGTCATTTAGTGGGATTTTGGAAAAGAGTAGAGTTGAATATTTGTGTTCAATCTGCCAGGTTTAATGAGAAGGGAGATTATTTATTATAGGAAATAAATGTTAGCTTTTCATAGATATTTATTGATGTTTGCTGTTTCTTAGATTGTTAGCATTGAAGAATATGTAAAAGATGGATTTTTCAATCCTCAAGAAGTTTGCAGTCCAGTTAAGGAAATAAGATAGGAAATAGTCAAAGAATGATAAGAGGCAGCATATAATTACTATGAAAATGGATGGCATGAGCTATTCAAGCAACATGAAATCTGAACTATGTAGTATAAAATCAGACATAATCAGTCTTATTTATTGTTAATCTGTGATTACAATGAAAGTATTTTTCACTTCTCTTTTTGGTGTGTGACTATCTGCTTTGATCTTTTAATCACCTTTCTCAACCTCGTTCCTTTTTTCTGACAGAACCCCATTCAGTTTCCTTCCTTTGTGTTTCAAGATAGGCAAGCCTCAGCACAGGTGGTGAATGATGATGGTCTGATGAATGCGGTAATTCCAATCTTGTCAATGTTTGGTTACCAGTGAACAATAGACATATCCTGTAGTTCTGGCCAGTTATACCTGAGGAAAAACCTGTTTGGGATATGGAAACTGGAAAGATTTTCCTGCTGTTATGAAGATATACAGATATGCATGGAAGGAAAGAGTCCCCATCTTCTTGGTCTTGTGTGTCTTCCTGTTGTATCTAGAACTGTAGCCAATCCTCTTGCAGCCATTAGGGGACAAATCTGAGGACAAAAGCTCCTTATTGATAGTAGTAAAGCAGCAACATAGAACTTGGACACTTGATGACCTTGTGAGCTTCTGAATTAAACTAACGTAGAGTCATCCTACTTCTAGATTGCTTTGTATGTGAGATAATAAATACTTATTATTAAAGCCATTTTTAATTTTGGGTTTTCTGTTGTTTGCAACCCAAAACATAGTACTTGGCTAAATTATAGCACTGCTTTAATCTACCCTCTAGTGCCGCCATGCAAAGAGACAATACCAAAATGATATTTTGTGAAAGTAGTGCTGTTTAGCAATGCTTGTCAGGGATCTCAACTTAACTAAATTTGTAAGGAGTTACTTGTAATTTTTTTCACACATATCATTAAATCATTTTAAGTTTTTTTCTCCTTCTCAAACATTTGGATTGATAACTTTTAATAGTGTTTCCTAATTTAGTTATAAAATCGTGTAGTAAACAATAGGAATCTGAATTATTCCTTATTTTTCTTATAATTTGTTGCAATAAGAAATAAAGTCATCTAGTTCATCCTCCACTTGATATAGTAATCTTTTCTAGTTTTCTAAACAAGTGTGAAAATAATAACAGTGGAGGGAGTAGTTGTTGTTTTCATTTGCTGAGTGCTGTGTTAGTTGTTTCTATATATCATAGCATTTAATCCTTATAGGATCATTGTAGATTAGTTATTGTTATTGCCTTCGCTTTTTAGGTGGAGAAAGATTTAGAGTAAATTACTTGCTTGAGATGTCAGTAAATGTGTTAAACTTCTAATGTGCTTGAAATGTAGTGTGCTTCTGAAAAAAAGTGTGTTGAATGAATGAATATACATATACATGTATAGAGCCTAAGATTACATCATTTTAGAAGCCACTCTATACTGCCAGCTTTTTAAATTGACTTTGTAATCAACTAAATGAATTCCATAAGACTTTTTTTTTATGTGAATTATATCTATTGAATCAGATCACACCTATTTCTTATACTGGTGCAATTGCTGTTTTTAATTTAAATGCTGGACTTTACAGTTATCATTGTTATATTTGTTATTATGTGGAATTGTGATCTTTCATCTATGTTAATCCTTCTAATTTATGTTATGTGCAAATTTCATAATTATGCATTCTTTGTTTTGAAGTCATTGATGAAAATATTGGACAGGAAAGGGCCAGAGCATACTGGTATACTGTCACCATTTCTACACGCTCTCCCAAACCATCTCACTAATTATCTAGTATAGAATTTTCCCCAAGATTCACATTAAGATTTACAGCCTGCAGTGTTTTAAATATACTTTCTTTTGTGAAAATTGGGTCAATATTTGCAAGTCTCTAGGAACCTTACCAATTCTTCGCAGTTCTTCATAGATAAGCAGAAATATTTCTGTGATCACATTTGCAAGGTCTTTTGGTTCTCTCGAGTGTAATTTCCCTGGGCCTGTTGACTTGAAATCATTTAAAGTGTCTAGATTTGTTCTTAATCTTCCTTTGATTTTTTTTGTCTTAATCATTTTATTTTAGATTTTTGTATTTTGAAGATCATTTTCCTCAATAAAGAGAGAAGGTGGAAAAACTATAGAGTTGAATAGTTTTGCTTTCTCTTTTACATCCATTGACAATATCCACCCTATCATTTGTCACCTTTCAGACTCTATTGCATAGCTCAGTTACTTCCTACTCAACACTCCTGATGATACCATCCCCAGTCAGATATAAACACACCACCCTTACACAGTACTGGGCCACAGACCTTAAGGTTCATAGATTTAACATTCACATGTTTTTTGTTTTTGTTTTGGCTTTCAGATTATTTATCTCCTGGTCATCAAAGATTTCCTTTTTCTGTTTACCCAAAGGGAACAGGAGTCATTCTGTGTATTGGAAAATGTGACCATATTTGGTGGGGTGGAGGGGTACAAAATATTGTGCAAATGAGGGATATTTACTGCCTTCTTGACTGTAGACTGAAGGAGGCAAGGACTTTGACATTTTCCCCAACGCCTATCTGTATTTCCAGTGCCTGTCACATAGTACATGCTCAATAGATATTGATTGAACTAATTAAAATTGTCCTTATCTACTGTCAAACTATAACAACCTAGAAGCGGATATTCTTGCTGAACGAGAACATCAAGAAGACAGGAAGGGAGCTGAAGATATCTCTGTCAAGTCATCCTCTGTGTCTGTCATGTGTCCCACATGTGTGGTCCTAAATGCCACTGTCTCACAGTTGGCCTCTTACCAGGACCTAAGCCCTGTGGAGACAGCAACTTGCAGAGCCCCATTTAAGGGGTGGGCAAGATGGAATCACTCTGCTTAAGGAAGGTCTTCCCTATTCATGCTTTTGAAGCAGGAAAAAATGGGACTATCATTCACTAGTCTAATCTTACTGCTAAAATTAGACTGAGTGCTCCATCTCCAAACCTATAGGGCCATGGTGTGTGTCTGTCACACAGGCCAAAAGTTGTTCTTCCCAAGGTCCGGGCAGTGGAAGCAGTATAAACACTGATCAATGAACTCATCTGAATTTTAAAAGGATGAAGAAAATTGTTCCTCTCCACTGGCGGAACTTTACAAATGACCTTGACAAAGAAACCTCTCAAAACCTATAGAACCAATTTTTTTTTTTACAACCCTTTTTTGTTCCCTTTTCTATGTCCTCCTTTTCCTCCTCCTCCTTCTTCTATTTATTTTCTCACTTTCCTTTGCTCTCTCTCTTTTTTTCTTCCAACTTTTATTTTAGGTTTAGGGAGTATATGTGCAGGATTATCACATGGGTAAATTGTGTGTTGCTGGGGTTTGATGTACAAATGATTTCACCAGGTAGTGAGCATGGTACTTGAACATTCACATTTTAATAATTCATGGGAAAGCTGCAAATGTCTATGATATTAGACAGTTGTAATAGTAAAACGATAATCTTCCTCATAAGATTATTGTAAGGATTAAGATATTATATGAAAAAAGCTTGCATGCAAGGTTGATACTTGGAAGTGGAGAATATAACAAGTAAGTTAGGCTACCCAGGCATTCAGCATAGGCACTGTGAATGGAAAAATCAACACGCAACATGTTTTCTCTTATACTCTCACTCAACAACAATAGTCACCAACACAGAAGACTTCTGTTACCAAATGTGTGTGAGTTGCTCCCCATATTTCAAGCAAGCAATCAGTTCAGCAGACCCTAGCTTAGGTATCTTCCAGTTGAATTCAGTTCTGATGCTATATACCTAGAGATAGCCTCGGAAACCACAGTTTGAGAGCCAAGTGCCACAAGACCACGCCCTTCCCTCCCACCAGTCACATGTCCAGGCCCTTGGAACTTCTGACCAACCAGCTTCAAGTTGGAGTTCCCACAGCTCCCTTTTTGAGCTCGTTTAATTTGCTGGAATGGCTCACAGAACTCAGGGAGACAATTTACCAGTTCTTTTTTTTTTTTTTTTTTTTGAGACGGAGTCTCGCTCTGTCGCCCGGGCTGGAGTGCAGTGGCCGGATCTCAGCTCACTGCAAGCTCCGCCTCCCGGGTTCACGCCATTCTCCGGCCTCAGCCTCCCGAGTAGCTGGGACTACAGACGCCCGCCACCTCGCCCGGCTAGTTTTTTGTATTTCTTAATAGAGACGGGGTTTCACCATGTTAGCCAGGATGGTCTCGATCTCCTGACCTCGTGATCCGCCCGTCTCGGCCTCCCAAAGTGCTGGGATTACAGGCTTGAGCCACCGCGCCCGGCCTTTTACCAGTTCTTTATAAAGGATATTACAAGGGATACAGCTGAAGAGATGCATAAGGTGAGCTATGAGGAAATGGGTGCAGAGCTTCCATGCCCTCCTTGGAGACACCACCCTTCAGGAACCTCCATGTGATCAGCTCTCTGGAAGCTCTCCAAATTCTGTCCTCTTGGGCCTCTTATGGAGACTTCATTGGATAGGCATGATGGAAGCATGGACAACCATGTCAAAATGTGATTGGACAAAACAGGTATGGTCTAATAGTAACAGACTGAGTGGAGAAACCCCAACAAGGCCTGTCTGTTCAGATTCTTATTGGCCTCTCCATGTATCATGTCTTCCTCCAGGGTATGGGGCAGGACCCCTTCTGACCCACAATGGGTTTGGAGTCCTGCCATTGGCAGGTTCGGAGGGCAGGAGGGCAGAGAGAGGTTCTGTTTCCTGAGGTCTGCTTTGGACACTGAAAGTGCCCCAGCATTGTAACAAAAGACTAACAAGGGCCATGGGAGTTATGGTCAAGGAACTGTGGACAAAGACCAATGTGTATCTATTATATATATGTAATATTTATATAATCATAATATCACAGACACCATCAGTTAATAGTTTCTAATGCATTAGATTCAGAACGTTTCTGAGATATATCCTTTGTGTTATTGGTTTTGTATTTTTGATATTTGGTAAGCAGAGTGAGGTGAGTTACTCTTAACTACCCTATGGGGTAGATATTATTTATCTTCAAGATACAAGTAATTCTCAGTTTATGGCCTGCAATCATTGGGCCACCTGTTAATGTTAGGTAGCTTTCTGTAGATTCTTTGATATTTTCTATGTAGACAATCAAGTAATCTGTGAAGACAATTTTATTTTTTTCTAGTCTTTGCCCCGCCTACCCTCTCTCCCTTCTTTCCTTCCTTTTTTAATCTTATTGCCCTGGCTAGGGCCTCCAGTATGAAGTTGAGTAAGAGTGGTGAGATCAGACATCCTTACCTTCTTCCCAATATTAGAGAATGGTCTTTCACCACTTAAGTATGATGTTAAATGTAGGGGTTTTGTAGATTCCTGCTATCAGGTTGAGAAAGTTAATTTCTATTTTTTAGTTTGCTGAGAGTTTTTATAATGAATAAATGTTCAATTTTGTCAAATTATTGTCTTTAAATCTACCATCTTGCTATTTTTGTCTATTTGTCCATCTGTTTTCCCTCTTTCTTTTGGTTTAATTAAATATTTTTTATGATTCCATCTTTTTTCTTTTGCTGGCTTATTATACCTCTTGGTTTTTTATTTTTTATTTTTTTAGTAGTTGCTTTATGGTTCAGAGTATATATCTTTAACATCACAGTCTCTCTTCAAGTAATGTTATATAATTCACTTCACATATAAGAACCTTTTAACAGTATACTTCCAGGTCCTCTCTTAGGGTCTTTTTACTATGGTTGCTATACATTTTACTTCTGCATATGTTATCAACCCCATTTGTTTTCATTATTTTTGCTTTAAATTGTGTTATTTTTGAAAGAGATTGTAAAAATAAGAAAAAATATTTATATTTACATATATATCTGTATGTGCCATTTTCAATGCTCTTCATTCGTTTGTGTAGAACCCGGTTTCTGTCAGGTATCCCTTTTCTATCAACTTGAAGTACTTTTTTAAACATTTCTTCTAGCACACCTTTCTGCTGGTGATGGATTCTATCAGCTTTTTTATGTTTAAAAATATCTTTGTTTTGCCTTATTTAAAAAAAAACTTTCTCTGGGGATAGAATTTTAGGTTGCATTTTCTGTCGTTTTCAAATACTTCCAACATGTTGTCCACTGTCTTCTGGCTTGGATTGTTTCTCACAAGAAGTCTTCTGTCATTCTTATCTGTGTTTCTTGGTACTTCATGTGTCTTTTTTCTTCTTGTTTTTAAGATTTTTTTCTTTATTTATTTTAAGTAATTTTACTGTAATATACATTAGTATAGCTTTCTTCATTTTTCTTGTCCTTTGAACTTCTTGGATCTGTGGTTTTATCATTTTTCTCAAATTTAGAAAATCTTTGGCCATTAAGTTTTTCAAATTATTTTTCTCTCATGGAGTCCAGTTACATGTATTTTATATTGTTTTCATTTGGCCCATGACTTGTTGATCTTGGTTAATTTATTTTCAACTTATTTTTCTCTGTGTGTTTCATTTTGGATAGTTTCTACTGCTATTTCCATAGGTTTACTAATCTTTTCTTCTGCATTGTCTTATCTGCTATTAATCCCATGTAGTGCATATTTTAATTTCAGATACTCTTTTTTAATTCCATTAATTTAATATTTTAAAATATCTTATGTCTTTTCTTCTAATGTGCTTATATTTTCTTCTACCTTCTTGAATACATGGAACACATAATAATAACTGTTCTTAATATCCTCATTTATTAATTCCATTATTCCTATCATATCTGGGTCTATTTCTGTTGATTGGTTTATCTCATTGCAAATCATATTATTCTGCTTTTTTGCATGCATGGCAATTATCTTTTGGATACCAGACATTGTGAAATTTACTTTATTGGGTACTGAATATTTTTAAATTTCTTTAAACATTTTTTAGCTTTATTCTGAAACACAGTTTAGTTGGGAACAGTTTGATCCTTTTGAGTCTTTCTTTTTTCTGATGGAGTCTCACTCTGTTGCCCAGGCTAGAGTGCAGTTAAACAATCTCGGCTCACTGCAAGCTTCGCCTCCTGGGTTCACGCCATTCTCCTGCCTCAGCCTCCCGAGTAGCTGGGACTACAGGCGCCCGCCATCACGCCCAGCTAATTTTTTGTATTTTTAGTAGAGACGGGGTTTCACCGTGTTAGCCAGGATGGTCTCGATCTCCTGACCTCGTGATCCGCCCGCCTCGGCCTCCCAAAGTGCTGGGATTACAGGCGTGAGCCACCGTGTCTGGCCTTGAGTCTTTCTTTTAACCTTTCTTGCTTAGGACCAGAACAGCCTTTGGTTCAGGGCTAATTTTTTCCTACAAAGAGCAATACTTTGGAATAGTCTACCTGATACCCAGTGTATTCCAAGGTTTTTCCACTCTGACTTATGGTCACATGAACCATTTCTAGCCTTGTGTGATCTCCGGGAATTATTCTACCTGTTCTTTTTCTGACCACGGGTACTTCTCTCACATGCATGTGTGGAGGAGTCCTTTGCTGAAGACTCAAAAGGAAAACCCTGCAGATCTCTAGCATTCTCTCTCAGCGTATTCCTCTCCTCTCAGTGCAACTAGCCCTTCACCATGCAGCCCTCTCCTCTCTGGTATTCTCTGATCCATGAATTCTGATAGCCTTGACATCTACAAATTCTCAACTCTGTTTCCTTAGTGTTAATTTTTCTTGAAACATCACAACAGATTAGTAGTGGGCAATAAATTTAAAAGTGGTTTATTTTCAAACATGAACCTCTGGCTTCCTTTCTCAAACTTTTATTACTGTTATAACACTGCCTAAAAGAGCTTTCACACTGGATCTGATGGCATCAATTAAATTTTTCCTATAAATGAAAGTGGTTTGGTAGTGATTTTAAATTTATGTTTGGTAAATACATGTTCAATATGGTCTGATTTTTTTTTTTTTTTTTTTTTTTGAGAATGAGTCTCACTCTGTTGTGCAGGCTGGAGTGCAGTAGCACGATCTCAGCTCACTGCAACCTCCACCTCCCGGGTTCAAGTGATCTCCTGCCTCTGCCTCACAAGTAGTTGGGATTACAGGCACCTGCCACCACGCCCAGCTAATTTTTTTGTACTTTTAGTAGAGACGGAGTTTCACTATGTTGGCCAGGCTGGTCTCAAACTTCTGACCTCAGATGATGCGCCCACCTCAGCCTCCCAAAGTGCTGGGATTACAGGCGTGAGCCACTGTGCCTGGCCAGTCTAATTGTTTTAAGCTTAATAGTTATTGTTTAGTTCTTAGATGATGTAAAAATTTTAGGAGTATCAAAAGAAGTTTTTGCTGCATCATTCTTTACCAAATTTTAAGAATTGTGCAGAACAAGGAATATAAAAACGCCCTAGAAATTTTTTTAGTGCTCTACTCTTATAATCTATGTTTTCTATGCATATATGAGGGCATTTTTATATTTCTGTCCTTTCAAATTATTTCTAGGTTGATTTTTTGGGGATGTATAAAGTACCAAAAATGTGTTTAATGTAGCTGGTCACATCTGCTAACATTTTAATTATTTGATTTTTAAATTTTGAATAAAAATAATATATGATATTTGGTGTTGATATTTATATTCTATATAAATATTCGGCTATAATGTTATCACATATTCCTATGGTTCCTATCAAATGAAAAAATTCCCATGATTCTGTTCCCAATTCTTTTTGGATGATACTCTGAAAGGTAACAATTGCCTTGGTAAAAATGAAAACATATATATTAAAAGTTCAGTCTCATTTTTTATTTACTCTCTAGTCTGTGGTTTCAGTGTTACTTTTTTAAAATTCAGATTTTTAGTTTTCAATACTTTACACTATCATTGACAAACATGTACAATTTTTCATATACAATAAGAATATCTTATGAACACTGTTCTTTTTATTTTTAATATTATTTTACATTCTCATTCTTTATATTTTCCATTTCAGGAGTGTTTGCAACATAGACAAAATACATACTCTTTTTCAGTAAAATAAAATAACCTGATTAGTGGGGTTTTTTTGTTTATTTTATGATTTCCATAATTTTGTATGCAGTATTCTTAATAATTTCTTACTTGTATGTGTTTGGAAAATTAATTACCACTACTAAATCACTATCTTCTCTAGCTCGTATGAAGTTTGGGTAGGTGAGTGGGAATTTTTGTGGTAACGGGATAATCCTTTAGTGATGAAAAATGTAATACCTCCCCCCTCTCTTTTGTATAGTATCAAAGGTGTAGAATCTGGGACAAGTTGCATGAAGAGCATATCAATGCAGGACGTACAGTTCAGGTAAGGCTATTATATTTTTTCTGCTAAATCAGTATGAAAAAGACAGTCTTAAGACAATTTTGCTAAAATATTACCTTTGCAGCTGAACCCTTTTATATACATTTGTTACTATTTCCTTAAGGATACATTTTTAGTAGAAATTGCTGAATCACATGCCATACATATTTTTAAAGTTTTGTTTTATTACCAAATTTTCCTCCAGAAATGATACACAGACTTACACTCTCACAAGCAATGCATTTTGTAAAATCCTTTAACATTGGTATTACTCATTTCTTAAATTTTTGCTAATTGATAGATTAAAATTGTGCCACTTTGTTATTTTAATCTGGATTTGTAAATGCTTTGAAGGGTGAACTTTTTTTCACGCTGCCTGGACAGTAATTTTTTTCTTGTTAATTGCCTGTTAATATATTTGTATATATTATATTATGTTGATGTCTTTTGTGAGAGCTCCTTATAATTTGAAAGATATTGATCTTCTGTCTATAATTAGTATTGCAAATATTCTCTGCGAGTTATTTACTTTTTAAAAAATAATATGTGTACATGGTTTTAAAAGCCAAATACAGATAGATGGCTTATAATATCCTATATTCTCCACCTACAAGTCCTCCTACTTGGAAGAAACCATTGTTAATCCTTTTGGCCTTTCTTCCTGAAATTTATCTCTTTATTACTAAATAACATGTGTAGACTGATATTTGTTGATTAATCAGGTTTAGATTTTTTTTTCTTATGGTATGTGAAGCTCTAGCTTCCCACCTTGCTCTCCTACTTCCCTTCCCCTATATAATTACATATATTACAATTTTTGGTTAAATTAATATAATATAAACTCATCATATGGATTATGGAGATACTGTTTTCTGATAAGTCAAATAGTGAAATACAGTACCACCTTTTACTTTTTAAAAAGTTAATAATTGCCTCATTTTTTAGTTGCCTGGCTTTCTGTGTATCTGCGGTTAATTTTCTCTAAATGCTCCACATCTATGTCACATACTATCAGTATTATTTCTTTTTCTTTCCGTTTTTTTTTTTTTTTTTTTTTTGCGACAGAGTCTCACTCTGTTGCCCCGGCTGGAGTGCAATAGCACAATCTCGGCGCACTGCAACCTGTGCCTCCTGGGTTCAAGCAGTTCTCCTGCCTCAGCCTCCTGAGTATCTGGGACTACAGGCGCCTACCACGCCTGGCTAATTTTTGTATTTTTAGTTGAGATAGGGTCTCACCATATTGGCCAGTCTGTCCTCAAACTTTTGACCTTGTGATCTGCCTGCCTTGGCCTCCCATAGTGCTGGGATTACAGCCATGAGCTACCGCACTTGGCCAATAATATTTCTTATATGCTCAAATATATCAGTTCCATTCTTTATTTTAAAGATTTTCTTCTGAACTCTTCTTCCCCCCACTTCCTATGTGGACTTTCAAGACTTGTTGTGCAACTCCTGTTCTGGGACTTTCCTTGGCTGCTTTTCTGTGTTTACATCTCTATTTTCCTAGGTATTATGCCCTCCTCATTTTTGGTTTATTCTGTTGTTTTACTGGAGTAGTCTTGCAGTAGCCCTCTAATTAAGGGTACTTTGGAGATAAATATAAGTAATTGTATTTCTTTAAAAATGCGTTTATTTTCTCCTGATATGTGATTGCTAATTTCACTAGATATAGAATTCTAGTTGGAATTCTCTTTCAATATTCAAGCCTTTCTATCTTTTTTTTGTTTATACTTTAAAAAGCTAGTATGATATCATTTCCCAGTTTTTTGTTTTGTTTTGTTTTGTTTTTTGTTTTTTGAGATGGAGTCTCGCTCTGTCACCCAGGCTGGAGTGCGATGACACAATCTCCGCTCACTGCAATCTCCACTTCCTGGGTTCAAGCGATTCTCCTGCCTCAGCCTCCTGAGTAGCTGGGACTACAGGCGCCCACCACCACACCCAGCTAATTTTTGTATTTTTAGTAGAGACGGGGTTTCACCATGTTGGCCAGAATGGTCTCAATCTCTTGACCTTGTGATCCGCCCACCTCAGCCTCCCAAAGTGCTGGGATTACAAGCATGACCTACCGCTCCCAGCTGATTTCCCAGTCCTGGTTTTGTTTGTTTTGTTTTTTCCCTCTTTGGGAGCTTTTGTGATTAGTTCATCCCTGGTATTCTGAAATTTGATGATGATGTCATTGTGTTGGACTGTTTCTTTCTAAAAATTCATGTTCTTTAGTTCTGGGTAATTTTCTTAGATTTTTCTTTGGTCATTTATTCTTCTGTGTCTTCTCATTTTGCTTTTTTTTTTTTTTTTTCTCTTTAATTCTAAAGGTCAGCAAACTGATTCAGAGGCTATGTCTGGCCTCTGTCCATCCCATTTGCTTACACATTTCTTTGGCTGCTTTCACACTGTAACAGCACAGTTAAGTAGTTGCAACAGAGACTGTATGGACTACGAAGCCTAAGCCATCTACTCTCTGGTTCTTTGCAGAAAAAATTTGGCAGTCCCTGTTCTCTTGGGTGTTGGAACTCTTGGGTTGCTTGTCTGATTTTCACTCTATTTTCTGAAAGATTTCCTCAGCTTTCTCTGTAACTTTTCCCTTTGAATTCTTTTTTTCTGCTATTATGATATTTAGTTTACAAGAGCTTTTTCTTGTTCTCTTTTCCTTTCTTGATAGCATTGTGTCTATGGGTGTAATAGGTTTTTTTGTTTGCTTGTTTTTCTGAGATATTAAAAACTAGATTGCTTGTCTTCTGGTGGACTTCACTTAAGGGTGCTTGGGCAAACTGGCATTTTCCTTAGGGATACCTCCAAATATCAGTATCTGGAGGTTGTTCTTATTTAGTTTTCTGAAGAAGAATTCTCATTTTCCCCCTACGGCAGGTAGGTGCTCATCTTACAAAGTTATAGAGGAAGATTAGATAAAGACTTTTGGCCTTTCTTCAGTACAGGCTTTTTAGCCCTGTGCCTGGTGTTTCTGAATCTAGAGTCAGTTGCTCCAAAGAATACATCTGTGGTCCTCTTGAATTCAGAAAGGTTATTATAGCTGCAGTATAGTGATTAAATTATGATAAAATGAAATGAATTCAAGAGATCATTAGGAAGGGTTACAGAGGTCCAAGAAATAGATGTTAGTAGCTTAGAGATAGTGGAGATGAAGGAAAACAGATTGATTCGAGATTTAGATTGAAATTTGACTTATCTCTCTATAGCTGTATTTAATGCTTGCTAACTAGATTATAGGCCTAACAAGTAGAGACTATGTCTCCACTATTTGTATATTCTGCAGCACCTGGTGCCCAGCAAGATTTGGTGTCTATTGAATGCTACTGAGCATGTTAATGATTTAATGAGATTATTATGACTTAGATTTCTTACCATCTTCACTGTTTAATCTATCATTTAAAAATCACATGATTTGGTTGAGACATTGGCTATGGTCAAAGTATTTGTTTACTGATTTTTAAAATTTGCATGTATATTTACCGTATTGACCTCCATCTGGCATAAAAGATTTATGGGTGCCATTAGAGTAGTAAGATCGAAGCTATTGTTAGATATAGGTATTTGGTGAGTTTTATTTATATCTGCTCTGAATTTTGTAGAAATCAAAGATTTCTACTTTGCTAGTTAGTGTAAAAGTTACTTTGGGACAAATAATCTCATCAACAATTATCACAGATTTTCTAGATTTATCATCATTAGATTTACATAGTAAGAGGTATATTGTCACATTCATTATGGTGTCTTGATAAAAAGAAGTTCTCAATTTAAAAATAGTTTAAATTATCAGTCTTTTATGGTTCCTACTTTGGTGGCTTGTTCAAGAAATCCTCTCTTGGAGGATTCAAGAAGATATTTCTTTATATATTTAATTGAGTGTTTTAAATATTTTGCTTTTAACATTCAAGTCTTTAATCCATCTGGAATTGGTGGTATGAGATAGACATCAATAAAATTTTGTTTTATTCCATCTTGAAAAATCACTTGTATGTCACTATTACCTGATTTCTGTGGTGCTACTTCTGAGGCATATTATAATTCCAGAGTTGCATGTAATTCCATATGTCTCTGATCTTTATTTTCTATTCCATTTGTCAGTCTATTCTGCACCAAATTCCACATACTATCTTAATTATGACAGTTTTAAGATAAAGCTTGATATCTGATTGTACAATACTTCCACAGTATGCTTCCTTTTCAGGAGTGTTTTGGCTATACTTGGCTCTTTATTCCTCCACATGAAATTCAGAATCAGCTTTTTAAAGTCCATACACAGTCTTGTTGGGAAGTTGGGAGTTGCCTTGGTAGAGGAAATTGACATCTTTACAATATCTAGTTTTCCTACCTGTGAATATGGGATATTCTTGCATTTGTATTTATCTTCTTTAATATTTTGGAATATTTATAGTTTTTTTGCATACAGGTTGTGGTAGACTGTATTTTCTGAAGATACCCACAAAAATATCTCCCATTCCACATGGCCTTTTACATTATGACCTTGCTACTCCCCCACCAATAGGTGGAGTCTAATTCCCCTTCTCTTGAATCTGGACAGAAGTAAAGCTGCTTATTTGTTGACTTGCTAGTTTAATTTAGAACACACTGTAATTACATTATTTTCCCCATTTTTGTCACTTGTCATACAAAAGTACAAAAGGAATATTTTACAAAGCTGCGTCTTCCTCAGCTCTCCTTCCCAAATACTTAATATTTAGTAACAACACTAATTGATAATAGAGGATTCTGAAAAGTACATCACAGTTTCTTCCTTGAAGGAACTTACCTAGACAGGAATTCACAAAACTTAAGTATTTAAACAATAGTTTAAAACCTTAGTAAAAGTTAATATAAGTCAGATATGATTAATTGACAATTGCGTTATAGAGACCAATAAATGATATAGTACCTGCTATCTGGATGCTAGATAAGGGGTATTATCCTCATTTTTCAGATACTAGAAAGCTGAAGAGATTTATTGTTTGTCTAAGAAGTAGTAGGAAACCAGTTTATCTGGCATACTGTCAATGCTCTTAGTTGGCACTTAATAAGAATCTTTAATGAGAACCCATTCTAGTGTTGTATTCTAATGTTTTTATTTTAATCTGGAAACATTTTGAATAATAATTCAGGTGGGTAGGGACTCGAGTGCTACACTTAATACCTATATAAGATGCTCATTAGATATTTATTAAATAAATGGACGGAGACCTTTTTCTCTATTGATTTTTACTCTTTTTGGTGGTTTAGTTGATGCTTGTTAAGCTATATATATTCTTTTTGGTGACTTTTGATGTTGAAGTAAGTGTGAAGTCATTATGTTAGTATCAGTGCCTTAAGTATAATAGTTAGGTAATGAAAGTATAGTCCAGATTTATTTTAATTAAATAGCTATGACTCTGGAGCCCTTGGCAATAAATTATATGCTGTCTAGAATGTGTTTACTCTAAGTTATTTAAATGTTTACCAGTGGACTTCTGCTCTGTGTTTGTAAAGAAATCAGATTATTATGATACCAAATGTTTTCTGCTGTACACAATTTGTTCTCAAAATTACATGTTGTAAAAACACATTAAGAATCCTTAAATCAATATTTTAAAAAGGCAAATATATGCATAGCCACTCTTAATCATTAAGTACATATTTAGCCATTTTTCAGAATTTTCAATTAACTTAAAATAATTACTTTTTACAATTATCCATATAGATAAGTATATATTTGAGTATATTTTTTAATCTTTAGACAGAAGTTTTGGGACATTTCTGAAAGAAGGAAAAAAGCCATAAGTAGTTATAACATTTAGTTATAAAACCAAAGAGAACAAAAGAGAGAAGTAGTTTTTAATTTGTTGAAAGGTAGCCATAGTTAACAGTTTACTATTTGTGCACTGCAAAGCTTGTTAAGTTGATGTATGTTCTTTTTAAAAAACTTATGTCAGTGATTATAGATCCCTTGATTAACTGCTGGATATTTCTGAAAATTTTCAGAATTTGGTACAATGTCTGCTTTTCTGACCTGATTATTAGAAAAGCAGAAGCATTTGAACATTTACTGTGTTCTAGATACTCTTCTAGACACTGGGCATACAACTGTGGTGGTGGCAAGTGGAGAGAGCAGAGAGAGATTTTTAAAAAATAAACAAATATGTAATATGTTAGATGATTATAAATGCCATGAAGAAAAGTAAAGCAAGTTAAAGGAAACAAAGAATCACAGAAGGTGTTGAGTGTTCTTTTAAATAAATGGTGTTTGTGGAAGGCTTCTGATGATGTTTGAGCAGAGATCTAAAGGAAGTGAAGGCATAAACAATGGGGAATAGAATTGCCAGGCAGAGGGACGACTCTGAGGTGAGAGGATGTGGCATAGTCAAGGAATAGTAAGGAGGTCAGTGTGGCTACTGTGAGCAAGGAGAGTACAGGAGATGAAGTCAAAGAGATCAAGAGGGTCAGATCATGGAGAGCCTTGCAGGATATGGTATCTCAGAGTTAGTAGACAGCTTTTGGAAGTTTCTGAGGTTCTTCCACTCTGCATAAATATTTTGAAATTCATTTATGTTGTAATGTGTGTCAGTGTTTAATTCCTTTTTATTGTTGAATAGTATTCTATTGTATGGCTATACCACTATACCACTGTTTGACTATTACTAATAAAGCTGCTATGAACATTTGGGTACAAGTATTTCTGTGGACAAAGGATTTCATTTACTGTGGGTAAATACTTAGGAGTGGAATGGCTAGAACATATAATAGTTGTTTTTTAGGAAACTGCCAAGTTGTTTTCCAAAATGATTATATCGTTTTATATTCCCACCAGTTCCTCCATTGTCCTTGCAAACAGTTAATATAGTCAGCCTTTTACATTTTAACCATTCTAATTAAGTCTGTAATGGTATCTCATGATTTTAACCTTCATTTGCTTAATGATTAATGATGTTTCTGTTTTCTTTTGAATTTTGATAAGTTAAAAACAACTTCTCTCTTTTGTTCTCTTTGGTTTTATAACTAAATGTTACAACTACTTATGGCTTTTTTCCTTCTTTCGTGAATTTTTATTCCATTTTATCTCCTTGCCTTGCTAGCTAATACCTCTGTTATTTTAGTGGTTCCTTTAGGGTCTTTAGTGTACATCTTATCACAGTTTATTTGCAAGTGGTATTATTCTATTTCACATATGTTTACGAAACTTAACAATACACCTCTATTTCTCCTCTACCAGCCTATATGCTGTTATTCTCATATATTTAGCTTTTATACGTAATATACTTAATAACATTTAAATAGGCATTTTAAAAAAGTGATTTAGATATTAAAGAAAAAAATCTTATATATGTACTGGTGTCATTTCCATTTTTAGTGTGCTTAATGCCTTTATGTAGATCCATATTTCCATCTGGTATGGTTTTCCTTTTGCTGGAAAGATTTCCTTTAACATTTTTGTTAAAGGGAGTGTGATTCTGCTGTGACGAATACTTTGAGTTTTTGTACATCTGAAAAGTTTTTATTTCACCATTGTTTTTAAAAGAAATTTTGCTCTACATACATTGACTTTTTTCTTTCAGTACTTTAAACATGTTCAGCTGTCTTCTCACTTGCATTGTTTCTGATGAGAAATCTCCTTAATTCTTGTCATTGTTCCTTTGTATGTAATGTGTCTCATTTCTCTCACTACTTTTATGATTTTCCTTTAATCACTGGTTTTGGGCACTTTGATTATGATAGGCTTTGGTGGCATTTTCTTCGTGTCTTGTGCTTTGAATTTATCAAGCTTCTTGGACCTCTGGATTTATCGTTTGCATCAAATGTGGAAATTTTTTGGCCATTATTCATATATTTTTCTGTCCCCTCCCTTCTCTTCTCCTTCAAGGGCTCCAGTTACACATATGTTGGGTTGCTTGAAGTTATCCGACAGCTCATTGATGCTCTTTTAATTCTTTTTGATTTTTTATCTGTGTGTTTTATTTTGGATAGTGTCTGTTGCCATGCCTTTATGTTTATTAGTCTTAGCAGTGGCAGTGTCTAGTCTGACATTAATCCATTCAATGTTTTCTTCATCTCACTCACATATTGTAGTTTTCTTCTCCAGAATTTTGATTTGAGTCTTTTTTATATCTTCTATGTCTCTAATTAACTTTTTGAACACATGAAATACAATTGCAATAACTATTTTAATCTTTTTCTACTAATGCTAATATCTATGGCAATTCTATGTCAATTTCAGTTCAGTGATTATTTTCCTCATTATGGGTGATGTTTCCTTGTTTCTTTGTGTCTAGTGATCTTCAATTGGGTCTCTTACTTTGGTAGGTGCTGGATATTTTTATGTTTTTATAAATCTTATATTTATATAAAACAGTGAGCTTTGTTCTGGAGTGTAGTTAAGTTGCTTTGAAACTGTTTGATCCTTTAGGGTCTTACTCTTATGATCCATTAGGCTTAACTACAGCACTGCTCAGTCTGCGGCTAATTATTTCTCATCATGGGGGCAAAACCTTTTTGAGTGCTCTACTCAATGCCCTGTGAATTAAGAGTTTTCCCATTTTGGCTAGTGGCAACAGGCAATGTCTCCAGTGTTGAGTGAGTGCTGGGTACTATTCCCTCTAACTTGTTCAGGTGGTTCCCTCCCCAGCTTTGGGTAATTTCCTCACATACATGTTCTGATCAGTTCTTTGCTGAATTCTGGTATTTAGTGACCTCTAAATACTGATGTATCACTGATCCCTCTGCATATTTCCAGGGCTCTCTCTCCCTGTGCTGTACTCTCCTCTCCAATTAAGTGAACTGTGCTCACCTTGGAAAGCACCAGAAGTCATCTATTATAGTTTTGAAACTGCAAATACAGTATACTTAACAATTTTCTTCTCTGGGATAAGAAAACATTAGGATTAAGAAACATTTTGTGATCAAAATTTGAAACTAAATGAAAGAGTTGGGAATTGTTACTACTGTAATAATTCACTGAAGAACATTAACTTGGCTTTTATCGAAATCTCATAAAGGCCAGGCGCAGTGGCTCACACCTGTAATGCTGACAGTTTGGGAGGCCAAGGTGGATGGATCTCCTGAGCTCATGGGTTCAAGACCAGCTTGGGCAACATGGTGAAACTGTCTCTACAAAAAATAGCAAAAAATTAGCTAGGCATGGTGGTGTGTGCTCTGTAGTCCAGCTGCTTGGGAGGCTCAGGTGGGAGGATCTCTTGAGCCTGGGAGATTGAGATTGCAGTGAGCCATGATTATGCCACTGTACTCCAGCCTGGGTGACAGCATGAGACCCTGTCTGGAAGGAAGGAAGGAAGGAAGGGAGGGACTTAGGGAGGGACCTGATGAGAGGAAGGGAGGGAAGAAGGAAGGAAGCTACCAGCCTAGCTTTTTCTTCATAATAGTGATAATGTAGAACTTGTTGAGGTCACGGATTTCTGGGATCCACATTAGAGATTCTGATTCAGTAGATTTCAGACCACATTTGGAAAGATACTGCTTTGGAGAAGCTATCCCAGTTCCGTAAGTACACGGATGCACAAAAATAAAATCAGCCATGGAATTTGTAGATGTGAGATGTGACTTTCATGATTTTACTAGGAAACATGTAGAACATTTGAGCTGTCTACTTTTTAATTTTTTAAAAGGGGGATGATTTAAAAGGGAGAAACAATAGAAAAGAGAGGGAATAAGGAGGAGAGTGGAGAAGCAAATGTAGTAGACTGGTTAGGAGAAAAGAAGAAACAAGAAGAAGCAAAACCGACAGAGAATGGAAAAGAAGATACAAGAGTAGATTCCAAAATTAATGCTATTAGGGTATGAGTTGTTTTAGTTTATTGTGAGATTTAGAGGAATTTATAACTTAAATTTTGCCTTAAAATTCTTATGAGCTGATTAATCAGGATTTAGGATCCTTGACCTCTACTCTGATTGGCATAGGTTCTACAGAATCTCAGGGAGGACATTAAATCTAAAACATCATCAGTTGTAAGACACACTGTTATTCTGTATACCTCTAAGAAAGAAAAAAGTACTGCCAGTTAACTATGCACAATGCTTTTTACCATTTATTTTAGGATACTTTCCAATTTTAGGGATGTTAAAATGTGGACAAGATACTGTGTTCTAAAATTGATGAAATACAGTATTTAGAAGGCTTCACCCCCTACCTCGGTCTTTTCCCAATCTATTCTTCCTATTTAGTATGTTCTATTTTCCCAGTATTATTTTTCAGAGACAGCACAAGTCTCCCCTCCTTGAGGAAGCCTACCTAGATCCTTACTGTATGATATGTTTCAGATTTCCTTTGAGCATGTTCCTTCCGCCCCTTTCATTTTGAATATTTCCCCTTAATAGAGAATCAAAGCAAAATAGGAGTTACATAATTCTGCTTTCTCTGCATCATCTGCTAACACTGCACCATCTGCCCCAAGCAGTGGGCCTGAACTTTCTTTCTTGTTGTTACTCTACATGTATTTTTCAAGTCCTTTTTATTGTTCTTAACATTTTCTCATCAACCTCCACTCATTCTGGGCTCTTACTTTACTTACAAGATTCTCCTTGTTTTACAAGTCTCTTAAAATTCTGAACTTATCATAGCACACCTTATGCAACAACCATATTGGATTCTTTAGATGCCACTTTCTTTTCTTTCTTATCAGATTAACTTATTTTTTATTTTTTGAGAGGCAGTCTCACTCTTGTCACCCAGGCTGGAGTGCAGTGGCATGATCTTGGCTTACTGCAACCACCACCTCCCGGGTTCAAGTGAGTCTTCTGCCTCAGCCTCCCAAGTAGCTGGGATTATGGGTGCCGACCAACACGTCCGGATAATTTTTGTATTTTTAATAGAGATGGGGTTTCACCATGTTGACTAGGCTGGTCTCAAACTCCTGACCTCAAGTGATCTGCCCGCCTCAGCCTCCCAAGGTGCTGGGAGTACAGGTGTGAGCTTAACTGTTTTTATAGTGTCAGATTAACTTGTTTGTATAGTGTAAGAATTTTACTTTTTTTTTTTTTTGAGATGGAGTCCCGCTCTGTCACCCAGGCTGGAGTGCAGTGGTGTGATCTCAGCTCACTGCAACCTCCACCCGCCGGCTTCAAGCAATTCCCCTGCCTCAGGCTCCCAAGTAGCTGGAATTACAGGCGCATGCCACCACGCCTGGCTAATTTTTTTGTATTTTTAATAGGGATGGGGTTTCTTCATGTTGTCCAGACTGGTGTCAAACTCCTGACCTCAGGCAATCTGCCTACCTCGGCCTCCCAAAGTGCTGGGATTACAGGCGTGAGCCACCGCGCCTGGCCCAGAATTTTACTTTTTAGAAACTTTATCTCTTTTTCAAAAAACTTTATTACAGTATGATTTCTGCTATGGCATCATACAGCTTTTTTCTTTAAACTTGATCAAATTCTCTTTCCTAAAGAATCGCTAATCCTAGTGTTCCTTCTAATTCTTGTGAACTGAAAGATGGCATCATGGTTTCTCTCTCATGCGTCTCACTTCCACTTCATTATTTTATGCTTGTATGTCAGAATTAATTCCAAAGGAGTAGTTATTTTCATTATTTCTTCCACCTAATGAAACATGGAATGTTTCGTATGCTAGTGACTTATACTTTTCTAGGGAAGAATTTTAGTTGGTTTCTTGATAGTTGGGAGATCCATGTTGTTGGACTACTACTTTGCCACTTTGTGGAAAGTATTAAGAAAGCATCCATTCTTTTACCATATTGATTAAATCATATCATATGCCAGGGACCAAACGTGGCCATTAGGATATTTGACAAAGAAATTAGACACAATCCTCGTTCTTAGAAACTTTACAGTTTAGTTGAATGTTAATATCCTTATCCAATATACTTCCACAATAAGATTCCTACTCAGTTTTACCCCTACTCAAATGCTTCAACCTTGTTTCTGTCCTGAGGTTAATTGACTATACAAGGCAATATAGTATTATTTTCTGAAAGTATTATTTAAACTTTTTATTGTGAAATATAATTTACA
This sequence comes from Papio anubis, assembly GCF_008728515.1. Lineage (NCBI taxonomy): Eukaryota > Metazoa > Chordata > Mammalia > Primates > Cercopithecidae > Papio > Papio anubis. Next base: position 69,159,978 of record NC_044988.1, read on the forward strand.
TATTCTAAAAAATGCCTAAAATATAAATATACACCTAAATTATTATACTGTGAACACTCATGTATCACTGCTCAGATCAAGAAATAGACAGTTGCTAGTATCCTGGAAGCCCATAGCCTCTTCCCAATTACAACCACCTTTTCCCCTGCAAAAGTAATCACTATCTTGATTTATATGGTAAATACTTTGTACCTTTTCTATATAATTTTACTGCCAAAATGTGTCCTTAAGACTGTAGTTTAATTTAGCCTGTTTTTGAACATTATATAAATTGAATTAAACAAGATATCCTTTGTGTCTGGCTTGTCATTTACCTATGTTTTTGCCTATAACAATAGTTTATCCATTTTCATTGCTGTATGCTATTTAATGAATATACCATATGTATCCATTCTGTTGATGGACATTTGAGTTGTTCAGTTTATATTATAAATGCTGTTAACATTCTTGTATATTTTTACACATGTGCACATATTTCTGTTGAGTGTATTCCTAGGACAGGAATTGTTGGTTCCTTGAGCATTACTTATTTTCAACTTTAGTAAGTAATGCCAAGCTATTTTCCAAAACAGTAATGTTAATTTTACATTCCTTCCAGCAGTGAATACAATACTGTGGGCACCACATCCTTACCAATACCAATATTTAGTATTGTCAGACTTTAATTTTAGCTGTTCTGGTGGGTAAGTTAATTGTGGTTTTAATTTACATTTACCTGATTATTCATGAGATTAACTTTTCATGTGTTTATGAGACATGCCCATTTAGAGTTCTTGCCTACATTTCTGTGGGTTGTTTGTATTTTTTTGTATTGATTTGTAAGACTTCTTTATATGTTCTGCCTATGACCCCTTTATCGGTCATATGTGTTGCAGTTATCTTCTGCCACTCAGTGGTTTACTTTTTCACTGTCTTAGTGGTGTTTCTTGATGACTAGAAGCTCATTTAATTTAAAGGTTATCAATCTTTTATAGTTGGTGATTTTGTGCCATGTTTACTTTTATTTTTATTTTTTAGAGATGGGATCTCCCTTTGTCACCCAGGCTGGAGTGCAGTGGTGCAATCATAGCTCACTGCTGTCTCGAACTCCTGGGCTCAAGGGTTCTTCCGTGTTTAAGAAGTCTTTCCTACCCAGGGTTACAAAGATATTCTTCTATTTAAAAGTGTTATTGTTTTGCCTTTCACATTTAAGTCTACAGTCCATCTGATTGATTACTGTATATGGTGTGAAGTGGTATATCCAACTTCGTTTCTTTTTTTTATAAGGATACCCAGATTACTAAGCCTAATGTTTTGAAAACTTCATTTTTTCCCCCAGCGTTGCTCTGTAGTGCTACTTTTGTCATAAGTCAAGTGCATATATGTTTGGTTTGTTTCTGGGCTGTTTCACTGTGTGTTTGTCTATTCTTGCACTAATGCCATACTCTCTTAATTACTATGGCTCTATAATGAGTTTTGATATCTAACAGAGGAAATTCTCCTACTTCCTACTTCAGAAGTGATTTAGATAGTCTCAGCCCTGTGCATTTTCGTATACATTTTAGAATCAGCTTATCAAGTTTCACCAAAACAAAACAAATTATCAATTAACCTTTTGTAAATTTATTTGAATTTATTGAATCCCTATATTTGTTTTTGTTTGTTCATTTGTTTGTTTCTTTGTTTTGAGATGCAATCTTACTCTGTCACCCAGGCTGGAGTGCAGTGGCTCCATCTCCGCTCACTGCAAGCTCTGCCTCCCAGATTCAAGCGATTCTTCTGCCTCGTCCTCCCAAGTAGCTGGGACTACAGGCACATGCCACCTCGTCTGGCTGATTTTTGTTTTTGTTTTATTGAGTCGGAGTCTCACTCTGTCACCCAGGCTGGAGTGCAGTGGTGCAATCTTGGCTCACTGCAACCTCTGCCTCCTGGGTTCAAAAGATTCTCCTGCCTCAGCCTTCCGAGTAGCTGGGATTACAGGTGCCCACCACCACACCCAGCTAACTTTTTGTATGTTTAGTAGAGACGGGGTTTCACCATGTTTGTCAGGCTGGTCTCGAACTCCTGACCTCAGATGATCCGCCCTCCTCAGCCTCCCAAAGTGTTAGGATTACAGGCATGAGCCACTGCGCCCAGCCAGCATTTTTAATTTCCATTGTGATTTCTTCTCTGACTTGTGGGTTATTTAGAAATATGTCTTTCTTCATTATTGGACATGAAATATTTACAGATATATTTTATGAATGATTTCAAGTTTAATTTTATTATGATCGGAGTACATGGTCTGTATGATGTCAGTGTCAATATTTTTGAAATTTGTCAAAACTTCCTTTAAGACTCAATATATAATCCATTTTTATAAATGTTCTCCATGTGTATTTGTATGTTTTTTACATGTGTATCCTCACCTTGTTGGTTGTAGTGTTCTGTATAATTTATATATAGTTTGTGTTAAACTTATTGTTCAAATCCTCTATATTAACTTACATCCTTTTGTCCATTTGTTCTGTTAATTACTTAAAGGCGTTAAAGCCTTCCCTTAAGATTGTGGATTTGTTTAAATTTTTCTTTATAGTTCTTGTCCGGTTTTGCATTATTATGTATTGTGGGTATGTTATTAGGTATACTTAACTTAGGTATTATTATATATTCATGGTACAGGTATTGAAAGTGATTCTCTTTGTTTTTAGTAATGTTTTGGCTTTAAAGTCTGTTTTTTCTCATATTGCTACAGCAGGGTTTTTTTGGAGAGGAGATGTTAGGGTTAAAGTGATTTATCTTTTTCATCTTTTTACATTGAACCTTTCTTTATGTTTTAGATACAATCGCTTAAGTTTTTTAAAATTCAGTCTATAAATCTTCGTCTTGTAACTGGAATATTTATCTCATTTTTAATTAATGTAATTATTGATATATTTAGGTTTAAATCTTTCACCTTATTGTGTGCTTTCTATTTCTTACACATATTTTTTAAATCTCCATATTTACTTTCTTTTGTATTGATCTTTTTTTTTTTATTATTGTACTTTAAGTTCTAGGGTACATGTGCATAATGTGCAGGTTTGTCACATATGTATACTTGTGCCATGTTGGCGTGCTGCACCCATCAACTCGTCAGCACCCATCAACTCGTCCTTTACATCAGGTATAACTCCCAATGCCATCCGTCCCCGCTTCCCCATCCCCATAATAGGCCCCGGTGTGTGATGCTCCCCTTCCCGAGTCCAAGTGATCTCATTGTTAAGTTCCCACCTATGAGTGAGAACGTGCGGTTTTTGGTTTTCTGTTCTTGCGATAGTTTGCTGAGAATGATGGTTTCCAGCTGCATCCATGTCCCTACAAAGGACACAAACTCATCCTTTTTTATGGCTACATAGTATTCCATGGTGTATATGTGCCACATTTTTTTAATCCAGTCTGTCACTGATGGACATTTGGGTTGATACCAAGTCTTTCCTATTGTGAATAGTGCCACAGTGAACATACGAGTGCATGTGTCTTTATAGCAGCATGATTTATAATCCTTTGGGTATATACCCAGTAATGGGATGGCTGGGGTCATATGGTATTTCTAGTTTTAGATCCTTGAGGAATCGCCACACTGTTTTCCATAGTGGTTGAACTAGTTTACAATCCCACCAACAGTGTAAAAGTGCTCCAATTCTCCACATCCTCTCCAGCACCTGTTGTTTCCTGACTTTTTAATGATTGCCATTCTAACTGGTGTGAGATGGTATCTCATTGTGGTTTTGAGTTGCATTTCTCTGATGGCCAGTGATGATGAGCATTTTTTCGTGTGCCTGTTGGCTGTATGCATGTCTTCTTTTGAGAAATGTCTGTTCATATCCCTTGCCCACTTTTTGATGGGTTTGTTTGTTTTTTTCTTGTAAATTTGTTTGAGTTCTTTGTAGGTTCTGGATATTAGCCCTTTATCAGATGAGTATGTGGCAAAAATGTTCTCCCATTCTGTAGGTTGCCTGTTCACTCTGATGGTAGTTTCTTTTGCTGTGCAGAAGCTCTTTAGTTTAATGAGATCCCATTTGTCAATTTTGGCTTTTGTTGCCATTGCTTTTGGTGTTTTAGACATGAAGTCTTTGCCCATGCCTATGTCCTGAATGGTATTACCTAGGTTTTCTTCTAGGGTTTTTATGGTATTAGGTGTAACATTTAAGTCTCTAATCCATCTTGAATTAATTTTTGTATAAGGAGTAAGGAAAGGATCCAGTTTCAGCTTTCTACTTATGGCTAGCCAATTTTCCCAGCACCATTTATTAAATAGGGAATCCTTTCCCCATTTCTTGTTTTTCTCAGGTTTGTCAAAGATCAGATGGCTGTATATGTGTGGTATTATTTATGAGGACTCTGTTCTTTTCCATTGGTCTATATCTCTGTTTTGGTACCAGTACCATGCTGTTTTGGTTACTGTAGCCTTGTAGTACAGTTTGAAGTCAGGTAGCGTGATGCCTCCAGCTTTGTTCATTTGACTTAGGATTGTCTTGGCAATGCGGGCTCTTTTTTGGTTCCATATGAACTTTAAAGTAGTTTTTTCCAATTCTGTGAAGAAACTCATTGGTAGCTTGATGCGGATGGCATTGAATCTATAAATTACCTTGGGCAGCATGGCCATTTTCACGATATTGATTCTTCCTATCCATGAGCATGGTATGTTCTTCCATTTGTTTGTGTCCTCTTTTATTTCACTGAGCAGTGGTTTGTAGTTCTCCTTGAAGAGGTCCTTTACATCCCTTGTAAGTTAGATTCCTAGGTATTTTATTCACTTTGAAGCAATTGTGAATGGAAGTTCATTCTTGATTTGGCTCTCTGTTTGTCTATTACTGGTATATAAGAATGCTTGTGATTTTTGCACATTAATTTTGTATCCTGAGACTTTGCTGAAGTTGCTTATCAGCTTAAGGAGATTTTGGGCTGAGATGATGGGGTTTTCTAAATATACAATCATGTCATCTGCAAACAGGGACAATTTGACTTCTTCTTGTTTTCCTAACTGAATACCCTTTACTTCTTTCTCTTGCCTGATTGCCCTAGCCAGAACTTCCAACACTATGTTGAATAGGAGTGGTGAGAGAGGGCATCCCTGTCTTGTGCCAGTTTTCAAAGGGAATGCTTCCAGTTTTTGCCCATTCAGTATGATATTGGCTGTGGGTTTGTCATAAATAGCTCTTATTATTTTAAGATACGTTCCGTCAATATCAAATTTATGGAGAGTTTTTAGCATGAAGGGCTGTTGAATTTTGTCAAAGGCCTTTTCTGCATCTATTGAGATAATCATGTGGTTTTTGTCTTTGGTTCCGTTTATGTGCTGGATTACGTTTATTGATTTGCGTATGTTGAACCAGCCTTGCATCCCAGGGATGAACCCCACTTGATCATGGTGGATAAGCTTTTTAATGTGCTGCTGGATTTGGTTTGCCAGTATTTTATTGAGGATTTTTGCATCGATGTTCATCAGGGATATTGGTCTAAAATTCTCTTTTTTTGTTGTGTCTCTGCCAGGCTTTGGTATCAGGATGATGTTGGCCTCATAAAAGGAGTTAGGGAGGATTCCCTCTTTTTCTATTGATTGGAATAGTTTCAGAAGGAATGGTACCAGCTCCTCCTTGTACCTCTGGTAGAATTCAGCTGTGAATCCATCTGGTCCTGGACTTTTTTTCGTTGGTAGGCTATTTAGTATTGCCTCAATTTCAGAGCCTGCTATTGGTCTATTCAGGGATTCAACTTCTTCCTGGTTTAGTGTTGGGAGAGTGTAAGTGTCCAGGAAATTATCCATTTCTTCTAGATTTTCTAGTTTATTTGCATAGAGGTGTTTATAGTATTCTCTGATGGTAGTTTGTATTTCTGTGGGATCAGTGGTGATATCCCCTTTATCCTTTTTTATTGCGTCTATTTGATTCTTCTCTCTTTTCTTCTTTATTAGTCTTGCTATTGGTCTATCAATTTTGTTGATCTTTTCAAAAAACCAACTCCTGGATTCATTGATTTTTTGGAGGATTTTTTGTGTCTCTATCTCCTTCAGTTCTGCTCTGATCTTAGTTATTTTTTGCCTTCTGCTAGCTTTTGAATGTGTTTGCTCTTGCTTCTCTAGTTCTCTTAATTGTGATGTTAGAGTGTCAATTTTAGATCTTTCCAGCTTTCTTTTGTGGGCATTTAGTGCTATAAATTTCCCTCTACACACTGCTTTAAATGTGTCCCAGAGATTCTGGTATATTGTATCTTTGTTCTCATTGGTTTCAAAGAACATCTTTATTTCTGCCTTCATTTTGTTATGTACCCAGTAGTCATTCAGGAGCAGGTTGTTCAGTTTCCATGTAGTTGAGCGGTTTTGATTGTTTCTTAGTCCTGAGTTCTAGTTTGATTGCACTGTGGTCTGAGAGACAGTTTGTTATAATTTCTGTTCTTGTACATTTGCTGAGGAGTGCTTTACTTCCAATTACGTGGTCAATTTTGGAGTAAGTACGATGTGGTGCTGAGAAGAATGTATATTCTGTTGATTTGGGGTGGAGAGTTCTGTAGATGTCTATTAGTTCCGCTTGGTGCAGAGATGAGTTCAGTTTCTGGATATCCTTGTTAACTTTCTGTCTCGTTGATCTGTCTAATGTTGACAGTGGGGTGTTGAAGTCTCCCATTATTATTGTATGGGAGTCTAAGTCTCTTTGTAAGTCTCTAAGGACTTGCTTTATGAATCTGGGTGCTCCTGTATTGGGTGCATATATATTTAGGATAGCTAGCTCTTCCTGTTGAATTGATCCCTTTACCATTATGTAATGGCCTTCTTTGTCTCTTTTGATCTTTGATGGTTTAAAGTCTGTTTTATCAGAGACTAGGATTGCAACTCCTGCTTTTTTTTGTTCTCCATTTGCTAGGTAGATCTTCCTCCATCCCTTAATTTTGAGCCTATGTGTGTCTCTGCATGTGAGATGGGTCTCCTGAATACAGCAAACTGATGGGTCTTGACTCTATCCAATTTGCCAGTCTTTTAATTGGACCATTTAGTCCATTTAGATTTAAGGTTAATATTGTTACATGTGAACTTGATCCTGTCATTATGATATTAACTGGTTATTTTGCTCATTAGTTGATGCAGTTTCTTCCTAGCATCGATGGTCTTTACATTTTGGCATGTTTTTGCAATGGCTGGTACCAGTTGTTCCTTTCCATGTTCAGTGCTTCCTTCAGGGTCTCTTGTAAGGCAGGCCTGGTGGTGACAAAATCTCTAAGCATTTGCTTATCTGTAAAGGATTTTATTTCTCCTTCACTTATGAAACTTAGTTTGGCTGGATATGAAATTCTGGGTTGAAAATTCTTTGCTTTCAGAATGTTGAATATTGGCCCCCATCTCTTCTGGCTTGTAAAGTTTCTGCCGAGAGATCCGCTGCTAATCTGATGGGCTTCCCTTTGTAGGTAACCCCACCTTTCTCTCTGGCTGCCCTTAACAGTTTTTCCTTCATTTCAACTTTGGTGAATCTGACAATTATGTGTCTTGGAGTTGCACTTCTCGAGGAGTATCTTTGTGGCGTTCTCTGTATTTCCTGAATTTGAATGTTGGCCTGCCTTACTAGGTTGGGGAAGTTCTCCTGGATGATATCCTGAAGAGTGTTTTCCAACTTGGTTCCATTTTCCCCCCTCACTTTCAGGCACCCCAATCAGACATAGATTTGGTCTTTTAACATAATCCCATACTTCTTGAAGGCTTTGTTCATTTCTTTTTCCTCTTTTTTCTTTAGACTTCTCTTCTCACTTCATTTCATTCATTTGATCCTCTATCGCTGATACTCTTTCTTCTAGTTGATCGAGTCGGTTACTGAAGCTTGTGCATTTGTCACGTATTTGTCGTGTCATGGTTTTTATCTCTGTCAGTTTGTTTATGGCCTTCTCTGCATTGATTATTCTAGTTATCCATTCTTCCATTCTTTTTCCAAGATTTTTAGTTTCTTTGTGCTGGGTAAGTAATTCCTCCTTTAGCTCTGAGAAGTTTGATGGACTGAAGCCTTCTTCTCTCAACTCGTCAAAGTCTTTCTCCGTCCAGCTTTGATCCGTTGCTGGCGATGAGCTGCGTTCCTTTGGAGGGGGAGATGTGCTCTTATTTTTTGAATTTCCAGCTTTTCTGCCCTGCTTTTTCCCCATCTTTGTGGTTTTATCTGCCTTTGGTCTTTGATGATGGTGACGTACTGATGGGGTTTTGGTGTGAGTGTCTTTCCTGTTTGTTAGTTTTCCTTCCAACAGTCAGGACCCTCAGCTGTAGGTCTGTTGGAGATTGCTTGAGGTCCACTCCAGACCCTGTTTGCCTGGGAATCGGCGACAGAGGCTGCAGAAGATAGAATATTTCTGAACAGCGCATGTACCTGTCTGATTCTTGCTTTGGAAGCTTCGTGTCAGGGGTGTACCCCGCTGTGTGAGGTGTGGGGTGTCGGTCTGCCTCTAGTGGGGGATGTCTCCCAGTTAGGCTACTCAGGGGTCAGGGACCCACTTTAGCAGGCAGTGTGTCCGTTCTCAGATCTCAACCTCCGTGTTGGGAGATCCACTGCTCTCTTCAAAGCTGTCAGACAGGGTCGTTTGCGTCTGCAGAGGTTTCTGCTGCTGTTTTTTTTGTTTAGCTGTGCCCTGTCCCCAGAGGTGGACTCTACAGAGACAGGCAGGCCTCCTTGAGCTGCTGTGGGCTCCACCCAGTTCGGGCTTCCCAGTGGCTTTGTTTACCTACTTAAACCTCAGCAATGGCGGGCGCCCAGCCTCGCTGCTGCTTTGCTGTTAGTTCACAGACTGCTGTGCTAGCAATGAGGGAGGCTCTGCGGGCATGGGACCCTCTCGGCCAGGTGTGGGATATAATCTCCTGCTGTGCCGTTTGCTAAGACCCTTGGTAAAGCTCAGTATTGGGGTGGGAGTTACCCGATAACTCGTTGTGTGTCTCAATTCCCCTGGCTAGGATAAGGGATTCCTCTCCCCTTTGTGCTTCCCAGGTGAGGCGATGCCTCGCCCTGCTTCAGCTCTCGCTGGTCGGGCTGAAGCAGCTGACCAGCACTGATTGTCCGGCACTCCCTAGTGAGATGAACCGGTACCTCAGTTGAAAATGCAGAAATCACTCGTCTTCTGTGTCGCTGGTGCTGGGAGCTGGAGACTGGAGCTGTTCCTATTCGGCCATCTTGCCCCGCCCTCGATCTTTTTTTTTAGTTTATCTAATTTTTTCCTTTCTAGTTTAGGAACTACATTTGAGCCTTCTGCATGGATTTCACCAACCATGGAACAAAAATATATTTTAAAAAAATGGATAGTTGCATCTGTACTGACTCTTTTCCTTGTCACTGTTCCCTATGAAAGTACTGTATAACAACTATTTATATAGTATTTACATTGTATTAGGTATTATAAGTAACCTAGAGATAAAGTATACAGGAGGATATTCATAGATTATATGCAAATATGACACCATTTTATATAAGAGTTTGAACATCTATGGATTTTTGGTATTCGCAGGGATTCCTTGAACCAATCCTCCATGGATACCTAAGAATAAATGTATATACTTTTACTGGAAATTACAACATACATATTTGACTTAGAAGTACAGATAATATCAGTTCCTTAGACTATTTTAGTTCCATGTATGCCCTGCAATTCAAGTGCTATTTTTATGTAAATATTTCTAAACCCCACAGACATTATTATTGTTGTTTTAGTAGAGTTACTGGTCATCTAGATTTACCCACTTTTTAGCTTATTTTCATTCCTGTTGATTTGTTTTTGCATTTCCAACTTTATATCTGGGATTAATGGTTATTTTTGAAGGTCACCATTTAATATTTCTCTTACTGAAGGCAAATTCTCTCAGCTTTTGTTTGTCTAAAAATATTTTTATTTTACCTGTGGCCTTGAAAGATATTTTTGCAGCATATAGAACTTTAGGTTAGTAGTAATTTACTTTCTATACTTTGAATATATTGTTCCATTTTCTTTAGGCTTTTGTTATTGCTGTTGAGAAGTCATTATACTCTTACTGTTTCTTTGCAAGATACTTTTGTCTGTAGCGCTTTTAAACATCTTTTCTCCTTCTTTTTCTCTCTTCTGGCTAGGTGTATTTTTCCTTTTATTTATTCTTCTCAGGATTTGTTGACCTTGAATTGTGGATGGATGTTTTTCTTCAATGTTTTGAAAATTCTCCGTCATTATGTATTCAAATTCATTTTCTGTCTTCTTCTGGAATTCTAAGTAAATGTATATTGTACCCTTTTCTAACTATATCTTCTGTATTTCTTAACTTTTCTTCCCTATTTTTCACTTTCCTTGTTTCTATTTTACATAGTTTTACATAGATACTTTTTACATAGTTTCTTCAGATCTGTTTTCCAGTTTATATCTTTCTTGAACTGGGCCTAATATGAAGCTAAACTCATTTATTAAATTCTTTTGAACACTATTTTAAAATTATAGAATATTCATTAAAAAACCTGCATGTTGCTTTTTATAGTTTCCAGTGGTCTGCTAAATTTTCAAGCTTTATTTTTATGCCTTTGAACAAAATAACTGTAGTTTTATAGACTACATTTGCTCATTCCCACATCACATGTCCTTTCGGATGTTTCTGTTCCTTGTTGTTTTGCTGTTTCTTCCTCACGCTGCATATGTCCTCATGTGCTTGATAATCTTTGATTGATTGGTGGACATTTTATTTGAAACATTATTTATAGAAATTATTTGAAGCTAGGGATGATGTTATCTTCCTCCAGATATTTTCATTTGCTCTCCTAAGCCCCTGGGGGCACTAACTTTCCTAGATTATTTTTATCCAGTTTTAGAGCTTAAGGTTTTTTATGAGCTACTGGAGACTGGAGGCCAGTCTGCAGTTCTTGCAAGGGCTGTTTTATTTTAGGATTACCTGTGTTCTTAGGGTGGAGCTCTGACGATCCCAGCCAAAAGTACCAGAGTCCTTATACTTAGCAGGTCCTGGCATGGAAATTTAAATCCAAGCTTTGTGAGCTTGTACTCTGGTATGCAAATACTCCCAAAGCAAATGTGGCCCTGAGTTCAGGACTCATCTCTCTAGATTTCTGTCTTTGCCCAACTGTTGTCCTATAGTTACTTACTATCTTGTTTACTTTCTGATACTTTTCAAGTTTTTTTTTTTCCTTTTCGTTTGTTTTGTGATTTGATTTTTGTTCAACTTTTTAAGTAGCCATTAGTGGGAAGGTTAGTCTGAATCACCTAGTCTGTTGTTTTTAGAAGCAGAAACACCTAACTTTATGTTCTTCACATATGGTTTTACCATCCTGTTCCCTCTATTTGATTTTAGAGAGATTTCCCTTGTTGCCCTATCCAATGTAGTAGCTCCTAACTACATATGACTGTTGAGCACTTAAAGTGTAGCCAGTTTGAACTGAGATGTGCTGTGAATGTAAAATATTACCAGATTTCTAAGACTTACTACAAATAAAACAATTTAAAATATTTTGTTAATAATTTTTATAATTGCATATTAAAATAGTATTTTAGCTATGTTAGGTTAAATAAAAATATTATTAAAATTAATTTCCCTTGTTTCTTTTTACTTTTTAAATGTAATTTTTGAAATTTTTAAATTACATATGTGGCTTGTGTGTGTAGTTTGCATTATATTTGTGTTGGATGGTGTTTGCTATGTAATAAAGTAGTTAAGAACATAAGATCTGTGGCCTGGATTTGATTCCTGCCTGTACTATTTACTAGCAGTGTAATCTTGGGCTACTTGTTGATCTTCTTGCTTTAATTTTCTCTTCTGTAAAATGAGAATAATAGTAATACCCATTTCAAAGATATATTGCGAGGGGAAGATAAAAGATGTAAAGCAGTCAGCACAATGGATAACTTTAAGTGTTGATAAAAATTTAGCCATTATTTATGTTTTTGTTATTATTGTTTATGTTATTATAGTATCAGATTTTATACTTCAGTGGGTTTTTTCTTTCTCTCCCTCAAAATTTTCCACATTACTCATAGTAATAGAGTTCTCAGCTGGCTACTGTAATTTGACTGGGGACAGGCACATGTACAAATTATATAAGAGAGGAAGATGTCACAAACAAATACTCATTAAGTTTGACTGTAGAAAATTTTTAACGCTCCTCCAAGATAATATTACCTAAAATATTTCTGTAGACTGGCAACTATACAACCAAGCTTTATAATTATGGTCCAGAAAGGAGTCACACAGCCAGGAAATGGTGGTGTGTGGCAAACAGTATTGTTCTGGGACTTGAGGCCTGGGCTGTAGTCCTAATTCAGTGAAATGACATGCAGGACTGGCAGCATGTGGAGAAATAGGCACTGTGTTTATCTAGACTCCAGTTTCCTTATTGTAAAATTGTGAGATTGGATTAGATGCTCACCTATGCCGTTGTATAATTTTAACATATTAATACCTACATTTCACATATTTTGAATCTACAGTTTAATTATCCTTAGGTTTTTGAGCTCATATTAGAATGGTAAGAGACTGAAGATAAGGTTACAGGAAGTATAGAGTTATGGTAAGATAGAGGTGCAGTTTTTTCACCCAGAAAAGTCTTACAAGATGCTTTAGGTTGTAACTAAACTATTTTTTTTTCTAGAATTGACTTTAATTTTACTACAGTAAAATGGAAACTTTAGATTGTATGATATTAAGATACTATATAGATAGGCATTATGATTTTAGTTTAGTGGAAAGATTGCTGGCCCTATAGGAATCCCTGGGTTTTCAACCCCAGTGTCGCCACTAGATAACCAAGTAAATCCTAAACAGATTTTTTTTGTTTTGCTTTTTCTATATGTAATAATTTGGACTATAGTAATATAACACCTCACTCAGAGTATGCACTTGAAAAATTAATTAACATGTACTGGTCTGTCTACTGTATAGGATTTGCATTAATATTGTGAAAACACTTTAGGGGAAAATAATTTAAAATATATGAATAGACATATAACTTTTTTGAAACATCTTACTTTGATTATTTTTGCAAATTTGTCCTATTTAATCTTAAAGGGATAGTTTCTTTGTTTTCAAAGTATAGACCATTGAGAAAGAGGGAAAGCTCCCTGGTATATTTTATGAAGCTAGCACAACCTTAAACCTGTTAAAGCAAGTTTAAACCTAGTAGAGATAGTATAAATACACAAACTGTGTACATGCACACATGTGTATACACACACACACACACACCCCTATGTGCTAAAGTTTCAGATAAAATACTAGCAAATGAATTCAGCATTGTGTTTAAAAATTATGTATATAGACTAGAAAGGATTTATCCCAGGAATATAAAGATGAGTCTACACTACAAAATCTATACATAATTCATTACAGCAACATATTAGAGGAAAATTTATGACTAAGCCAGTAGGTATTTCTCAAAAAGAAGGAAAATCATTTGATAAAAAAAATCTAACAACTTCATTCATAGGGCAGTGCAGAGTAAAGCAACAGTGAGATGACATGCAGGACTGGCAGCATGTGGAGAAATAGGCAATCATACTTTGATGCTAGTGTGAAGTGTTACTGCTTTTTGGGAAAAAAACAATAGCTTCTGAAATAAAAATGCACATTATCATTTGACTATTCCTGTTTCTGAGAGTCTTTCCTACACAAAATAGCATATTAATATTAGTATATACTAGAATAATATATACTAATATAGTAAATTAGGACTTATATGCAAGGATATTTGTTTCATAGTTTGTAATAACTAAAAATTGGAAACAACACGAATGACTGTTGATCACCGAAGGAGTGATTGAGTAAATTCTTCTGTACTTACACTGTGGAATATAGTGTAACAATTGAGCAGGAGGGATGGTATTGTTGAGTATGGAATGACAAATTATAGATTACTGTGTATAATGTAATCCATTTTTTTAATAAAAAGGGAGAAGCCTTATATATGTTAAATGTGTGCATGAACCGTGAGAAATGTGTGGGAGGATTGGGTTAAGAGGGGGTGGGATAGGTGAAGTGAGAAAATCATTTTTATTTCATATGCTTCTGTAGTGTTTGATTTATTGTGAAGAGCATTTATCTTTGTATAACCACATTTAATGAAGGAAAAATGCTAAATAAATTCAAAGTATGAGCATGTGGTTTCTAAAGATGCTGGATTTGGCCAGCCAGAGACATGGAAAATGTAAAAGTATTATGCTACACCTTCTATTTTGGAGATATTTGTAATAATTTCCATCCACAACTATTATAACATTACTTCTGAAAAGGAAGATACTTTATACTAAGAAATGGTGGCATTAATGATTTTTTCTTTTATAGCAACTCCGATCCAATATCCGAGAAATTGAGAAACTTTGTTTGAAAGTCCGAAAGGATGACCTAGTACTTCTGAAGAGAATGATAGATCCTGTTAAAGAAGAAGCATCAGCAGCAACAGCAGAATTTCTCCAACTCCATTTGGAATCTGTAGAAGAACTTAAGAAGCAATTTAATGATGAAGAAAGTTTGCTACAGCCTCCTTTGACCAGATCCATGACTGTTGGTGGTAACGTATTGTACTAAATCTTATTCTCAATCACAGTAATGCAGTTAATTAAAGCTCACCTCCTTGAGTAGATACTGAATTACCTATAGGTCTTCAAGGATCATTCGCTATCCCAATGTGCTAAATGCTTGGACCCTGATCAGTGTTCCCGGAAATGTGTACCCTGGATATTTTGCAGAATAAAAAACTTGAGGTTATGTTTATGGAGTGGATTTCAGGGCAAGTACCCATTTGTCTATTTATTGAAGAGAAATTTAAATATATTTCCTAAGGGTTAATGTCATTCTTGTGTGCAGAGTACTCTTCACTCCTTTCCAGGTGCAGGAGTGACCTCTTCAGGCATGCCTTTTTTTCTTAAGCATTCTGATTTTCAGAAGGGATGTTAGATCTATCTTTCAGCCAAGTTCTCTGAATAACTGACAACATTAAGTAATCTACAATGGGAGTCAAGCCATCATCTTCTGTGAAGTGATACTCTAAGAAACAGCCCTGTGAAATTTGTCATTACATCTCTTCTAAGGATGTGATTGATAATTGCCGATCACATTATAATGTCTTTAACTCTGAAAATATTCTTGGCTTAATACATAGTAGTACTTCAAAGTAGTTGGTCTCTTTTTTATCTTTTGGGTATTCAGTGGAATAACTGATAAGGTTTTCTTACTTAAATTGTTTACTAGAAAGCTTAGAGCCAAAATTTTTAGCCACCAAAACTCAAATTTTTAAACCTATCCTAGCTTTGTTTTATAATTACTGCCCTTGTTTTCCTTTTTGTTTTAGTGTTTCTCTTTTATTTGTAACTTGTCTCATCTTGTTATATTTTATAAATTATTCTAAGCTGCCTTTAATCTTTGTGGAAAAGGTAGAGTATAAGTCATTTACAAATTAGAATAGAATCTTAGAGATGTTACACCTGCCCATTTTTTCTTTTTTTATTTACTTAGGGCACTCCTGCATCACTATCTCTAAAGCCAGATTATTTTTTAATTTTATATTTTCAGTGCTAATGATTCAGTAATTTTTAGAGAGATTAAAAAAAAAACTTTTTTATATTTTCAGTGCTAATGATTCAGTAATTTTTAGAGAGATTAAAAAAAAAAAACTTTGGAAGGAACATTTAGGCCACTAGTCAGAGTTTCTGGGTAATCTTGCTTTTGTCGTAGCCTTAGTACCTAGCACAATGCTTGGCATATAGTGGACCATTCAGAAATATTTTATAAACATAAATACATAAATATCTTTTTAGAGATAATTTTGTAATTTCACATGTGCTGTAATCACCTCACTCAGAGGATAACCAGTACCGTAAATGTTTTTGAGAGAAGGAGATGCTAGCACTCAGTCTTTGGTTGAAAAGTATTTGGAAAGAATGCTTTTTGATAGTTTATAATTACCACTTCGTTATTCTGTTCATCTATAGTTATTGCTGCCATACTGGTGAGGTTGAAGGCTGTTTTTATCACTTAGTGCAAACTGATGCTTTATGTGCACATGTGGGGTAACTGGGTTTTATAGTTCCATGTGATTAAGGACCCATCTTATGTACTCAGACATTGTGATAGTTGTTATGGTAATAATAACTGTGAAGATAAGCTGGATTTTCTGGAAAGAGTAACTAGCATCAGTCTCTTTGCTACTTAGCTTTGAATTGCCTATCTCTAGCAATTCCCCTATCAAACGAAAATTTGGAGTTCTATCTGAGAGTTTTCTCAAAATATGTTAATACCCGAGTACTTGCTTTAATTTGCATTTTATTATTGCATTATTTGTGTTACTACCAGTAGAACTGTTTGGGATCAACAACTTTGGGCTTATATATCATCAGAGGAATTGGGTGATTATTATTAATAGAAAAAGGCAGTTTACCCAGTTTGCTGGCAAATAAACTTTCTCCATAGGAAGCTGATTGATATAAAAAAAAAAAAGTTCGGCAGATTTTGAAGAAGTATGTGCATAAAGGAAATGGAAAAAATTGGAGCAGAGCCAGAGGATGAGGGAGAAGAAATAGCAGGTGAAATTCACTTCCCAATTCTTTTGATTCTCAAACTTTTCAATTCACCAAATAGGCTACTAAAGACCTAATTACTAGGAGAAAACTAAAAAATTAAATCTCTGTAACTAGTATTGATTTGATTGAAACAGTCATTCTATTAATAAAATCAATACCTAGGTTATAACTAAAACAGTGTATAGAATTTCGAATTCTGAACAGTCTGCTTGTCATAGTGTGCTTTCACTATGAATCCACTGCCAACATAAAGCAATTAAAAAACTGCTGTCTCACCAAGTGCCTGAGTATTTCACCAAGTGTGAGAGTTTCTACTATATTGCCTCAAATCCAGAAATATTATTAATAAATAATCAAGAGAATGGAAAGGAAATGAATAGTGAAAAGAAAGGAAGTAACTAATTTACGTAAGACTTTAATAGTGGGGTAGGAATTGAGTTTGCTCCATATTTGATCTTCTTCTAGCTATAGACTGTTTTTTGTCATTCTACATGTTTTTATTCTATGCTCTCCAGTTTTTCCTTATTTTTGCTTTAGATACTCATTATAGTAGCAGCAGCCTATATGGAAAATCTGTTTTATTGCATAGAAGTTAAGTGCCTTAAAATACTTTTTACTTTACAAATTCAATCTGATTCTAAATAAATAGATTAGAAACATCAGCAGAGATTCAGAAGCAATGTTGCCACATTTCCATGAGTAAGATCAAAAATACAAAAATAGTTTTTCATTCACAGATAGAAATAACAAGTAGAATAGGATGTTTTATGTTCTCTGGAGAATGAAAGAAGCTTATTAAGTTTAGGGAGAAGCTGTGATGATTTTGCTGTTTCTTTTGTCCAGATTCTGAGAGTTCCTAAAGCAAATCTTCTCTGCCAATCTTCTTGATCTGAGAAACTCCCTTCTGTCTCACTTGTGTGTCTGGTTTCACTTTTAGCATATTGCTTTCCACCCAAGTGAAGTGAGGAGCCTCCAAATCTGATTTGTATTTAGAAAGGTGATTCAAGTCATACAGAGTGAATCAGTGCTTCTCTCCATTTTTGTCTTTCTTTACTGTCAGGACACACACTTCAGTAGTGCAAAAGGAACAGAATCTTATTACATTTTAAACAAATATTCACAAAAGAAAAGAATATAATCTTAAAACTGCTGGGAACTTCAGACCAGCATATTGAATTTGATGAAATTTAGATTTTTATCACAGGTATGTACATGTACTGAAGAGTTTTGTGAAACATGTAGATGGTTTGTATTATATGATTCAGAAGATGTATTTTCTATTGGTTTTAATTTTTTTTAAAGTCTTCATTCGCAGCTAAGCCATGCTTAGAAGTAATTTTATTTTGATAGATAGGCTTATGTAGATGATCAGCAAATTAATTTCACTATTTTTAAACTATCAGAACTGGAAAATATTTCAGCAATGCTTTTGAATTAATTTAGATTTATAATAAAACTTTTTCTTATGTGGTGAAGTTTAGTGGAAGTTTTTTATATATTATAATTCTTGGTAAAATCATTGCTGTTCATAAGTGGAGAAAGAGGGAGAGAATATTTGGATGTGTATAAAAGGGAAAAGTCTTATGTTATTTCGTTTATTTCTCACTTCAACTAAACCAACAATAAGGTTTTAAAACCAATTCTGGGGTTTAAAAAACAGTGGTGAGCGATAGGTCCTATGTTCTACTTGCCCTTTATGCTTCCGGTTTGTGTGTGGGTGGGAGTACCTGAGATGATTATGTTATATGAAACAGTTGCAATTTTTTACTTCTGTAGACAAATCTAAAGTTCTTCAGCCTTCTTTCCTGAAACTATAATCTATCTCAGTGTTTTGCCTTATCATGTCCATAGCAGTTTGTAAAAGTTCAAAGTCAAAGGATCATCACTGAGGTAGTGATTTTAAATGCAAGCTGGAATAAATGAATTATGGAAGTTGTAGAAATGAAAAGATTTACTTTAATTGATAGTCATGCCTTGAATTGATTAGCGAGGTTTAGAGTTTTAAGTTTACATCAGGGTTTTTTCTGAAAGAGAACAGACCTCTTTGTTCTAAGACTCTATTTGAACTAAGATGCATACGTAGTTTGGTTTCAAGTGAGACGTAAATGACTTAAACATTTTTATTCTTTACTGAGGGAAATCTTTTATGTTTGTTTAAAATGTCAAACATTTCCCACTCGTTATTTTTTAGATTAAGTATTAATATATAATAATCTGTCCTCATTTTGTTGCGTACCCTCGCAAACTTCATTTGAATCCTGTTTAATAGTACATAAATGATGACTTTGAAAAATATTTGTAGTGGTCATAGTTATAAAGTTCTCCTTTATATTTGATCTGTTAATAACAATGAAGTTATCATTATTCATCATAATGTTAAAGAAGTGTAAATACCTGGAAATGTTAAGTAGAAGAAAGGCTATAGAGTAATTCATTTATCTTGGTTGAAGTGAAAATGAGAGTGTCTTTATGGTGATAATGTAAAGCGTAGAGTAACTATTTTAAGCATTTGTAAAAAATCATTTAGAGCTTTTAAAATATTGGCTATTTGCCGTAATGTTTTAATGTAAAACTTACTCTGTATCACCTGCCTTTGCTCTTCCTTTAAGTTAAATAAATATATTCAGATAAGATTAAAAACACTGTCAGTCCTGATAAATCTACAAATTACTTTTTAGTCCATTGACTATGGTCTTCCTAAACAATTGAAACACTTTTCCTAGAGAGGTAAAGCATTCATAGGCTTTAAAGGTAAAATAGTAATACAGTTTTATAAAATACTATTTTAGTTATAGGTTTGGCTGAAAGGGTCATTGAGAGAATATGAACTTAGAGTTATAATTGCTTACTTTTAGGAGTAGATCAGGTGCCACATGTCATCATGGCATTTCTCTGCTTATAACACTTCAACAGCTCTCCTTGGTTTGCCAGATAAAGTCCAAAGTCTTAAACTGGTCTGCAAGGCCCCTCCTGACCATCTGTAGGCTTATACTTGTAACTTGTCTTTTACTTCTTGCTTTGGTACCATCAAACTGCTGATTTACCTGCCTACATTGTTTCTTCCTTGAGGGCCTTTGTTCATACTGGTTTTTCTACCTAGAATGTATATTCTTCTCTTCTTTGCCTAGTAACATCAAGTTTTCTAGAAAGGCTTCCCATGAGCTGCATACCGTATCAAACTGGATCGGACGCCACCCACATGGAACTCTCATAAAATACTTACGTATATATGTCTGATTCTAGGTAGATACCAATGCAGTCTCCTATTGTTTTATGATTTCTTTTTGTATGTCTGGCTCTTCTAAAATATAAGTTACTTGAGAGAATGTACTCTGTGTTAATTACTTTTTATCCCTGGCACCCTAACACAATACTCAGTGGGTGCTCAGAAAATGTAAGTGGTAGGTGTTTTGAGCTTGAAGTGAACGGGAGACAGTGGACCTTCAGATCTCTTGTTTCCATTTCTACTGTAACTATCCTAGAGCAGATCATCATCATGTTACACTGGATATATTGGAAAGCCTTCAGAGTGTTTTTTTGTTTTTGTTTTTGTGTTTTTGTTTTTGTTTTTTTGAGACGGAGTCTCATTCTGTTGCCCAGGCTGGAGTGCAGTGGCGTGATCTTGGCTCACTGCAACCTCCACCTCCCAGGTTCTAGCAATTCTCCTGCCCCAGCCTCCCGAGTAGCTGAGACTATAGGTGCATGCCACCACACCAGCTAACTTTTTGTATTTTAGTAGAGATGGGGTTTTGCCATGTTGCCCAGGCTGGTCTCGAACTCCTGATCTCAGGTGGTTTTTTTAGTTTCTAATTTTGTCACCTTTCAACTTCATCCTTAATGTGTTTTTCACACGGCAGCTATGGTTTTCTCTGTAAATCTAAAATCTGATTATGGCACCTTCCCAGTAGTCTCCAACTATTATTAATAGTAACATATTGATCTTTTGTGAAAAACAAAACAGTTTAACATAGTTTACAAATGCCATGAATAATCTCAAAGTAGATTTCCAGCCTTAAACTTTACTTTTCTCCTTATCACAGTCAGCTATACTGAACGTTTTTCAGTCCCTAAGCATATGCACATACTGTTCTCTCTGACCTGAATACTCTTTGCTTCTCCTTCCACCCCTGCACCAGTTCACCTATATAGTAATTTCTGTTCATCCTCAGGCTTCAGCTGCAGAGCCTTCTCTGACCACTCTCCCCATCCACAAGTCTAGGTTAAATACCTCTCATCTGTGCCCATGTAGCACTCTATACTTGCCAATGTTACAGTTCTTATTAGACTATACTGGCTGAACTTGATGATTAATATGTCTGTATCGTGCATTTTATAATAAGATCTGTTAATAATAGCAGCAGCAGTAACTAATTTATTGAGCACTTATACTTTATATATAACCCAGGTACTGTGCAAAGTGAATATCACTTTATTTTACAAATGAGAAAAACCAGCCAAAGAGATGAAATACCCAAAGCAAACAGTTAATAAATAGCCAAATCAGAATTCTCCCAAGTCTTTCTGACTAGGCCCAGGCTTCTAACCACTATACTATGTTGCCTCCTCCAAACTGTTTTTATGGTTTAACATTGTGTCTACAGCACCTCAGCACACTGATCAGCAGGTAGTAGGCGTTTAATAAATGTCAACTCAATGAATGAATGATTGGTAAAACCAATATGAGGAAATAAAGACTTGAAGGTAGATTTTAAAGTATGAATTAATTCATCATCATGGTGTTGTTTAATGGGGAAAGTCCTAGTGGGTTGATGACTTTTTAAAACTCAAAAGAAGTAGAAGCAATGGAGGCATGAGCCAGAAGATTGACTCTGAGGAGAAGAGTAGTGACAAAAAAGACACATATGGTAAGAATGTTTGGTGACAATCTTATTGTTACCAATAGTGACTGATTATCATTAATAAAAACATATTACTTCCCTGCTTTCAACACCTTCTGTATCTGGTATTTACACTGATATAGCCAAATGGGAGTTTAAGGATGGAAAGTATTAAACCTATTTATATAGGTACGTCTCCTTGGAACATTGGCCAAGTAGAATAGTTTTCCTTTGGTGCTTCTTCCACATCTAGCCCTAGTTATTCAGATTGGATAGATGATATTTGTAGCCATTTTTTAGATGACTGTGTAGGTTAAAAAATATGTGTGTAAGCTTGGTGTCGTGGCTTATGCCTGTAATTCTAGCATTTTGGGAAGCTGAAACAGGAGGATCAGTTGAGGCCAGGAGTTCAAGACCAGCCCGGGCAACATAGCAAGACTGTGTGTCAATTAAAAACAAAAAAGAAAAAATTTAAGGAAAAAAAAATGTGTTAACTAATCTGGGGAACAAGCTGTCCCATGGATAATTTTTTTTTTTTTTTTTTTTTTTTTTTGAGACAGGATCTTGCTCTGTCACCTAGGCTGGAGTGCAGTGGCATGATCACTGCTCACTGCAACCTTGACCTCCCAGGCTCAAGTGATCCCCCCCACCTCAGCCTCCCAAGTAGCTGGGACTACAGGTGTGTGCCACTACACCTGGCTAACTTTTTAATTTTTTTATAGAGACAAGGTCTCACTCTGTTGCCCAGATGGGTCTTGAACTCCTGGGCTCAAGCGGTCCTCCTGCCTCAGCCTCCCAAACTGCTGAGATTATAGGTGTGAGCCATTGCACCCAGCCAAATTCTATTTTTGCAGAATAATCAATTTCCTTTTAGCCTAAATTTAGAGAGCATTTAACATGGCATTTGTTTTATGAAATCAATTTATGTTATCTTCTTTCTAACAAAGCAAATAAACTCTAAACATGGGGTTATTATGTTCATCCAGGAGCATTTCATACTACTGAAGCTGAAGCTAGTTCTCAGAGTTTGACTCAGATATATGCCTTACCTGAAATTCCTCAAGATCAAAATGCTGCAGAATCGTGGGAAACCTTAGAAGCGGTATGTTAAAAATATTTTCTTTTTGGTAGTTGTGAGGCATAAAAGTAACTTCCTCTCCCTTTCTTTTAAAGGACTTAATTGAACTTAGCCAACTGGTCACTGACTTCTCTCTCCTAGTGAACGTAAGTATATAACTCTTTTGGATGCAGAATTATTGGATTATTAGAATGAGAAGCTTTTATAATCACTAGGCTTTTAATAGAACTTAGACTTTTTAAGACTGGTATTAAGCCATAGATAGAAGTTTAACTGCTCTCAAATTCCAGATTAATTCAATAAACTTATATTAAGCACTTGTTATATACAAGCACTGTGTTAGATGCTTAACATTGAGGGTGTGATCAGGTTGGATATAGAAATAAATGAAGCCCATTCTCTGCCTTTGAAGATTCTTTTTTTTTCTTTGAGACGGGAGTCTCACTCTGTCACCCAGGCTGGAATGCAGTGGCATGGTCTTGGCTCACTGCAACCTCCGCCTCCTGGATTCAAGTGATTTGCCTGCCTCAGCCTCCTGAGTAGCTGGGATTACAGGCACATGCCACCATGCCCAGCTAGTTTTTGTATTTTTGGTAAAGACGGGGTTTCACCATGTTGGTCTGGCTGGTCTCGAACTGACATCATGATCCACCTGCCTCAGCCTCGCAAAGTGCTGGGATTACAGGTGTGAGTCACCACGCCCCACCTCCTTTGAGCATTCTACAGTGAGTGGAGATAGGCCCGGACCCCAGAAACTGAGCTTTCAAGCATGATGGATAAATGCAAAAGCAAGAATGAAGAGAGGTATTATCAGCTCCAAGGAAAAGCCTTTAATTCCAAAGGAAGGAGGCAGGAGTCATGAGGTGGAAGCATTAAGGATAGCTTCACACACGTAGACAGTATTTGTATGAGCCTTGAAAAATGAATAAATGTCCACAGGGGGAAGTTATGGAGTATATTTGAGAGGCTGAACAAAGACATGGAGTAGAGAAGTGTATGGCATGTTCCAGAACGATAAGTACTGCAGTATAACCAAAGCCTAAGGCACCATGGGCAAGCAAGGTGGGTGAGGGCCGGATTGTGATGGCTTTGAATGCCATGCTAAAGAATTTGAACTTTACTTTGTAGGCATTAAAAAGCCTAATACTGATTCTTGAGCAGGTTAGAGTCATGAAATTCAGTCTGTGCTTCAGAAAGATCACTGTTGGCTTTGTGAATAATGGCCTAAGAGAAGAGGAGGTCATGGAAAGGAAGACTGGTTAGGAATCAATTGCAAGAGTTCACCTGGAGCAATGACAACACCAGTGTAAAGGTAAAGGACAGCTGAGAGATATTTCTGGGAGAAGTATTAGCAGAAATTGGAGGAAGATGGAGTCAAAGATAAGGAACATTGTCTTTATTCTGCATAATTGGGTGTCAGTGATACTGTTAACATAGATTAGGAAGCACAAAGTCAATTTGGTGGGAAAGATAGATTTTCCATCATTTTTCTGAATTGTTCTTATTTGTCTTTCCCAGGGGTTTCTGCTTGCAGTTCTGTCTAGGTTTAGTTCTTTGTTCCTGATCAAACCATGATTTTGGGGTTGTTTATCTTTGAATTATGGTTTCCCTGAAATCTAGTTTTAAATGAGAAGTTCCTAGATCACACAATCAGAATTGGAATGGTAAAGGACTGAAGAGGCCAACCAGTCTAATCCCTCTACTCTTGCCCCAGTGTCTCAAATAAATGGTCTTTTAGCCTCTTTTGGAACAATTATAGCACAAGGATATTGATACTTAAACCATTACATTTGGAGGGTCTAACTCTTAGAACAGTTAGAGTTAAAAGTATCTGCCCTATAATAACTTCTTTTTGTCATTTTTAGCCTCTAAAGCTACGTACTGAACAAATGTTGTCTTCTTTCCATATGAAAGTTTTTCAAGGTTTTGAAACCATCATCCTTCCTCACTCTATCCCACCCCACCATATTTTCTTCTCTTCAGAACCCTTGCTTCTTTTGCATTCCTTCTACAATATAATTTCTAGGCTTCTCAATACTGGCTTCTTACTCTGCTTATGTTCCATATTCTGCATATTTTCTTGAAATGTGTTACCTAAAATAGAATGCAGTAAATTGAATTGCTTCTGGATGCCTCTAAGTTAGAAGAAGCAAAATATTTGAAGTTTCTGGATTAGGTATCTGTACAATATTAATATACTCGCAAACAGAAGGAAATAATAGAACAAGAATCCCAAAATATCTGTTGTTTCGGAATCAATATTTATTCAACTATTGTAAACTAATAATCGCTGAATCCAGTGCAGTTTGTAAAACCTATACATGTATGGTTACACAAATATATACACTTGCCAAAAGTCATTGATCTGTACACATAAAATGTGTTTTAATGTATGTAAATTATACCTCAATAAAGCTGATTTTAAAAACAAACTACACATGTACAAAGTTCTTACTCAATACAAACACATTTCTTTTCTACTGGGATAGGCACATAAAAGAAATATTAAAGGTTTGTGACCATATGATAGTTACATGTTGGATTACATTATGTAAGCAGCTCATAACCTCTAATCTAAGGGAGATTTGTGCAGGAAAACTCTGGCTGTACCCACAGCTCTATACAAATGTCCTATTTATAATAATCTGTATAAGTACATGAGACAGAATGCTAATAAGCAAAAGCTCAAAGGAGAACCCCTGATTATTATTCCCAGGGTGACTAAGTTCTCATGACCACATGGCCAAGGATTCACAGAAGCTCTATTTAGGCACAGAATGACCTGGGAACATAACCAGAGTGACCACATCCTTTCATTTTCATCACATGGACATGATGGCATCTAGACAAATTAACCCTGTATTTAAGGAACACTTCCTATGTGCGTAGCACTGTGCTAAGCTCAATGAGGAACAGGAAAAAGCATTTTAAAAAACTTACAAGATAGTAGTAGTGGTTGCACAATATTGTGAAGGTACTTATTGCCACTGAATTGTACACTTCAAAATAGTTAAAATGCTAAATTTATGTTATATTTATTTTACCACTATAAAAAGAACTTACAAAGCCATTGACAGATCAAGGTATAGTTCAATAAATGTTAATAAATTAATATCTACTAGGTACCCTGCTCTATTTTTCTTCAACTTTTGTTGTTCAGGTGCCCTATTCTCTTCCTATAACTTTGTAACTAGCCCTATTTCTAGTCAAGGAGAATTTAAAGAACCCTGGGCCAGTAGTTCAGTAACAACTCACCCTTGCTGCTGGTCTGTTTTGACTTCTGCCTTTTGCCTTATTCCCTGTGGTTTTTGTAATCCAATTTTACTCTGGAAATGTAAAAACTGGTTGCAATGGATTAGATCAGATTCCTTCATTTATTACCTATGAGACCTTCAGGATGTTATTTGACAGCAATGAGCTTTATAACATTGATGGGAGGACTAAATGAGATAATGTGGATTATTAAGTACTTCCCATTCTCTTCCCTTCCACTGACTCCAACTGCATTCCCACTTTTATCCTTCCTTTATTTTGATTCCTTGTTTGGCTCCTTGCAAAAATTCTACTTTTTCCATCACTATTATCCTTAGGCTAAATTTTAGTTCTGGAATTCCTTCAGTACCTTTCCAACTGCTGAATCCTTTGATAGCAACATCCTACATATCTACTGTGCTTATTGCTTACTCAAGGCCAATATAACCACTTATTTTGCCTATATATCATAGTATTTGTAAGTTTGTTTCTGGGCCTTTTTGTATATATGATTGCATATGATTAAGGAGTATATAGAATATATCATAGGAGTTTAGAACCAGAATAGCTCAATGTGAACAGGATTGGTCAAGATCTAAGATTAGAACTTGGCCTTGAAGGCTGGCTGGAATTTAGAGAGGAATAAATGGAAGTACCTGGAGTTTTGGTATTATCTTCTTAAATAAACTCATAGCTTTCCAAGAACCTTAAACTTTACAACTACTATCGAAACTCTCCAAGGAAGACCATTGTTAATGATATAAATGGATTTGGGGATTAATTTTTGAATGTATTATTATTGCTTGACATAGAGGATGCTAGGCCTACAAGTGTCCCCAACAGGCATTCAAGAACAAAACAATTCATTGGTTTTGAATTTATATTCCCAAATTGTATTCTGCTTGACAAGTATAATAAATCACAGTTTATACAGAAACTTAGGTACTCCTATGGCTGTTCATCAAAATTTGTTATGTTCAGGCCAATAGGGGGAATTAATTCAATGTTCTTTAAAATGAAATCCATAGACATATTCTTAGAGTCATTTGAGAATTTTTTTTTCTGTAAAAAGGGGTCTATATATTACTCTAGCTTGAGAAACACTGCAGTGTAATGATCTAAACACTTAAATATGGTTTAGCTCATTGTTAAAGGAATGCTGAGAACATATATGGGGTGCCAAACTATAAAATGGCAGGCATGGAATTTGAAGATTGTAAGATGTGGGAGGCCTAAGCAGATGAAAATAAACATGAACAAATCAGAAGCAAAACCTCAGGGGAGATTGATAGATAGAGGTGAGGAGGCTCCTGCACCACCGTTAATGTTTGGAGCTTGATTTCACAGGCTGGGACAGGGTTGTATATGTATCCTTTGGTCCCACAAAAAGAGCCAAGGACATAGTGGACAGGTAGTGACCCAGTTCAGCTCTGAATGGAGTCTAGTTTGGCATTCTACTGATGGCGATTGACAACTCTGTGACAATAGTTTGCTGGCTAAATGTAACATTTATGGGGGTCGGTGAGTCCTCCTTAATCAAGAAGCAGAATTTGAAGATATGGGCAAAGTTTGAAGTTGCAAACCAAGCAAAATATGGACCAGAGAAAGGCAGATGTGCACAATTGAGGGGTGGCTATTGATCCCAGGATAAAGGCTGTCTGCCCTCTGCCTTCTCCCCACACCCCAGCCCCATATTTTAGCATGCTTTCTGATGGCATGAATAATTACTTACAGATGTGGGCTACTCCCCAGAGTGGGATGGGCCTCATCAAATGCTGGTGATTGCAATTATGGGGAACTTTGTAGTTCAAATAATTAGTGATCTCAGGATTGGTTTTTTTCTTGTGGTTGCTTCAGTTATTCCAAATGATTTTTATGAAAAAATATTTAAATTGTATTAAAATTTTGCTTTAATTTTAAAAAGTCATAGAAATACAATATCCAACCGTTTTTAAAGGAAGGAACATTAAAAAGTATTTCCCTGAGGCTTTACGATTACACTTGGGGTACAGAAATGGCAATAATCCTGGCAGGCTCCTCCCTCTTGCTGGAATTATTTTGGGGCTGAAGGAAGGGAGACACATTGACTGTTTTTCTTCTACCTATCAACTCATCAACATATGACGGCTGATGATAGAGTTTTAAGCCTGTGATTTATCTGCTAGCATAGACTGTTTCAGGCAAGAGTGGAAAGTGTTGGGGGTGTCCTAAATAGAAACAATGATAGGGTGTCAGAAATCTAGACAAGTTGTATATTATTAGTGCTGGAACTTTTTCTTCTATGGGTCAGAAAAAGAAAGCTGACTTAAATAAGTTTTGCTATTGAGGAAAACAAAAATTGAATGAATGAATGCTAAAAGATACCTAATGTTTTAGTGTCCTAGAATTGTCAAGATTCAAAAGAAAAAGTTAAATATATTTTTTTGATAGAAAGATGAGAGTTAACACTTCCTTGGGGAAATCAGGATGAATTTTTCTATTTTTCCCCCTCACACTTTGCAAACACATTTTATCCCTACTTCAACTCTATGAAGGTGTAAGTATCATCATTCTCACGTGATAAATGAGAATACTGACACCTAGAGAGCTTGAGTAATTTGTCTAAGAGCACATAGTGGCATTTGCTGAGATATGAACACAGATTACCTGACTAAAGGTGATGCCCTTGATCTGAGCACATATAATAGTGGTTCTTAAAGTGTGAGAATTGTGGACTGGCAGCATCAGCATCACCTGGGAGCTTACTATGTCAGGCTTCATCTCAGGCCTACTGGATCAGAAACACCAGGGATGGGGCCCAGCAATTTGTGTTTTAAGAAGCCTCCAGGTGGAAGACTGAGAACCTTTGTTAAACTTGTCTCTAACAGAGACATTCAAAGGAAAACTGATAAGGGACTTTCTTAGGGATTGTGTTAGAGATGTCAGGATAGTGGTGGAGAATATTGGAATGAAGGGATACCACAATGGCGAAGACAGACATATTTTGTGTATGAGAAGGGAAGGAATATCAATAATGCTAAGAGGAAACAACCATGGGAAAAAATAGCTGTGTGGTTTGGGCTTCATGTTTTCAAATGAAATAATGGTTGGAATTAGAAAAGTGTTATTTGTATCTGCCTCAATATAAATGAATAGGCCAATTATATAAGGGCAATCAAACTCTTCAGGATTAAAGTTAATTATTTCACCCTCATTGTAGGTGGCATCTATCTAGGATCAAAGAGAGATTCTCTTTTTTCTGCACATTAAAAAAAACCAAAACCAAAATAGTCTGTAAACTGCGATAGTTGATTATATATTGGCTTATACATTTGTTGTTTATACATTTGTGATTGTTGGTTTATACATTTACTAAATCTCATACTATACCATTAAAAGCAGTACTTGTTATATGTAAATTCTATCTAAGTAAAGTTGAATTAAAAATGGGAATGTGTTCCTACAGCAAGTAATGAGTTCGTGTCACTGGAGGTTTCTGAGCAGTGGTTCAGTAACCACTTGTCAGGAATGTTTTAGTAGGGCTTCGCACATCAGAGAGGAGACTGACCTGATGACCTCAACATTCCTTCTACCCAGAGATTCCATGAGTCATAGTTGCTGTTGTGCCAGCACAGGTGTTGCCATTTTATGTAGAATGCTTTATTAATATATTTGATCTGAAACATTTTAAACTGTCATGATTTTACAATGTGTTAAGATATACAGGTATAAAGCACAGAACAGTGAATTCATTCACTGTTCCCTACTGCATATTACAAATGGAAAGATCTCATAGTAGATCAAACCATATTGTAGTCTTGTTCCGGAAACATCACAATTTGTATTTATTGGACCAAGGGCATTTTACTACTAAGGTAAATGTGCCTGATTTAAACTGAATCCTCAAAGAAGATAAGTTAGGGAGGTGTTTTGGGGTTTGATTTTTTTTTTTCCATCAAACCCAACATGACATGTAAATGATTATTTGGATTTTTTTTTTTTTTTCTGGAAAGTAGATTCATTTGGAGAATAATATGTTTGTATGTTTGAGTGAATTTTAGTGTGAGATGGTTTTTGCTGTAAAGTTGCCACCCTTTTATTACCTAATAATTAAGACCCCCCCTTTTTTTATGAAAGTTAATTGGTCCTTTCGACATTGCTTATCAGATGCTATTAATGAACCACTATTAAGACGGCAAGGCTGCAGTACCCGGGGCCCTGATTACAGGAATTAAAATAGTGTGTGTTGACTCCCTGCTGCTCCCCAGCAGGACCGCTCACTCATAATTCCTTTGCATCTAGTCTCAGCAGGAGAAGATTGACAGCATTGCAGACCATGTCAACAGTGCCGCTGTGAATGTTGAAGAGGGAACCAAAAACTTGGGGAAGGTAAGATTCTGCTCCTGCTGACAAATCAATGGTACTCTGGCTCCCAGGAATCTCTAGTATTAACCCAATTGATCTGCTCTCTTCAATGTTGAGGGAACCAGCAATTAAGGAAATAAGGAAGAAATGACACATAGGTAGTGCAAGAAATCAATGTTGTAATATTCTACTCTAAGATTCATTCTATCAGGAGAGGAATTTCTTCAAAGAGAGAATAAACTGTAGCCCTGCTATAAGGTATTTGGTGTTACCAGGAAATATTTGCAGAGGGTGAAAGTGTAAGTATGTGACAGCACACGTGGAGTGGGACCATCTATTTTCCATAGGATGTTGCTTTTAACCCCAGGCACACAGCACAGAATAATCTCTGTGCAACATAAAAGCTTTGGGGGAAATCTGTGGCTGCCGAAACAGTTTAAATAAGCCAGCTAGCTAGTTAGTGAATTGATTGTTTTGCAAGTAAAATCAATTTGTAGCAGTCCACTCTTTGTAGCTCTACTCTCTAAGTTCTGAGATCTGGAGCAATTGCTGTACCTGTGGAATACTTTCTTTTCCCCCCTACAAGTACAGTCTCGAAGGTTAATTATGTACCAAGAGTTAAAGAGGCATTGCCAGGAGTAATGAGAGGAAAACGCACATCACCACAGGCAGATATTCTCAACTCAATTTCTAAATTGAATTTTTTTTTTTTTTTTTTTTTTTTATACAGGCTGCAAAATACAAGCTGGCAGCTCTGCCTGTGGCAGGTGCACTGATCGGAGGAATGGTAGGGGGTCCTATTGGCCTCCTTGCAGGCTTCAAAGTGGCAGGAATTGCAGCTGCACTTGGTGGTGGGGTGTTGGGCTTCACAGGTGGAAAATTGATACAAAGAAAGAAACAGAAAATGATGGAGAAGCTCACTTCCAGCTGTCCAGATCTTCCCAGCCAAACTGACAAGAAATGCAGTTAAAAACCAAACTTCAGGATTATTGGTGCCAACATGTGTATCCTAATGAGGATCTTTGCTGCTGTTGGACCCTCCGTCACCTTTTGGAACACAAGTATATCAAGATAGTGGCTACTGATGTTCAAGTGGGATTGAAGTGTGATAAGTGGATATATTTTGTTGTTTGCTGGGGTGTTCATGGAGATGTTAGAGATTGAGGCCCTGGGCTGAGGGTGTATAATGTATGTCAGCTAAGTTTGAAGACTGCCAAGGAACAGATTTTCTCCCTGGAAATGTGAAAACTGAACCTCTAACTCTGATAAGGACTTGAGATGTGTAGAAACGTTGGGTTATGGAAGACTAGTTTCTTCCATAACCCTGAATTGGAGACCTTAAGACTAAGTGTAGATTATTGAGGTTTGTTAGCAAGGAAAAGAATAAGAGTTCAGAAGCCTTTGTTACCGGATAGGGAAATCAGGGCCTAGTGAGGAGCACAGGTGGACTGCATAATGGAGTCCATTGGCGAACCCTATTGCAGTTTGGTCCAACTATATTTTCTGGTGAAGGAAATTAATGATGTAAGAAAATGAAAGAGGCTCAACTTCTCTTCCCAAAATCTTCTGGCTTCTGAACTCTTCCTCTGCCTCTCTTTAAATAAATAACACAATTTCAAATGGTAGGAGACTTATTAAGCCAGTCACCAAGCTTGGTCTGTCAGCCTGTCTCCTAACACCTCAAAGATCTTGTGCCCTGTGCCGCCCCTCCTTTGTAATTATGAAAAAGTTCTTTGGTTTTTGGGGTGAATTCTACCCATGTATAATGAGGAATTCTCTCATAACCTTTTTTGTCTTGTCTGTCATCTCTGTTCATCCCTTCCTATAACCTCTAGGTAAAAAGAAAAGAAAAAAAGAAATTTCCAGATATTTTCAACATTGTTAGAGTTTGGGCTAAAATGAGGAAGGAGAAAAAACCACCAAGAACATTTCCTGGGGCATGCTCCACTTTTGAGGGGTGATATATCTGCCAGAGAGGGGGTATCTGACCCAGTCTTCTTTTCAGCTGATCTCTGGGGGGAGCTGAGAACTCGCTTGCTACCTCATTTCTGTTACTACCGTCCTTTTCCCCAGACTTTTTATCTCCTATGCATCCCTTTGCTTTCTATTGCTGCTGTTTCTTCCCCAAAATGGTGTACCCGTGCTTACCTTTCTCACATTCTGGACAATGATGAACAAAGACCCATGCAAGACTCAGACCC
The DNA here is from genome assembly GCF_008728515.1 of Papio anubis. Classification (NCBI taxonomy): domain Eukaryota; kingdom Metazoa; phylum Chordata; class Mammalia; order Primates; family Cercopithecidae; genus Papio; species Papio anubis. Next base: position 69,192,185 of record NC_044988.1, read on the forward strand.
AGGGAAGGGTGTGGTGCTAATCTCAACACCTGACATTCACAGCAAGCATGGTCCAGCCCAACCACGTGTCTATCTCAAACTGTAGAAAGGCTTTAAATTTGGAAAAAAAGAATTTAAGATTATGGGCAGCTTCCCTCTGTTCCCCAATTCATTTAAAATAGGAGGGAATAACCTTTTGCCTTACTTACTCTTTTTTCTGAGCACAGGAATGGGCACCTGCACCCCAGGTGGTGTGAGCTGTCTCTCTGCCAGGAGTTAAGGTTCATCAGGGGATTGGACGGTTTATCACTGCTTTCTTTCTGAGTTTACTTTTAGTAACTTTTATTGATGGCTACCTTTCATGTCCTTGTCTAAAGAGACTTTCTCTTTCATACTTCTTGAATCTCATCAATGAATTCCAGTGAAACAGCGCCATTTCTTAGTATCATTAAATAACTAGAAAGTAGCAAGTATTGCTCTCTGCTGCTTTATATCATTAACATATTAATAATACCAAGAAGGAAATATTTGAATAAGTATCAGATTCTGATCCAGTATCTGATACTGGACACCTGTGAGGCTGGGATAATTACTTTTGAACTACATCTCTTCTCTAGTTTCTGGACCTTGCTCTGTCCCTTTAACACAGGGTGATCAAACCTGAATGAGGATCAGAACTCACCCAGGCACTTACTAAAGCAAGATTCCTAAACCTCTGTTCCAGGGGTAATTCTGACATCACCAGTCCAGCATAGTCAGCTGAAATTATAAATCTAAGATACAGCTACATCAAGATTCAGCTGTGTCATTTAATTCTGAAACTCCCAGTATTCTACCCTTCTTCATCACTGCATATTACCCCACTCTTCCCCACCAAGTGGGCTATCCTTTCAGCCCACCAACTTAGTGGCAGCACTAGGGATTCATTATAAGGTAAGCCTGGTTTACATAAGGACCTGAAGGAGAAAGGAAGCCTGTATTTGAAGCTTACACTTTGTGTTGGTATCTCTCAATTTTACTGAGCCAGTGTGGAACACCACTGTATGTATTCATATAAGCCTTTGACTTTTACTGCTCATCAGGATTGGAATATTACTCTAGCGGTCTTCACATATAGGCAAGTTATAGTACTTTTAAAAAGTATCTCATTTCCCTATAATGGAACCTAATAGCCAACTTTTTCATAGAAATTGCTAGAAGAGTTTGATCAACTATGAACGATAGTGTTTATAAGCATAAAATAGTCAGTATGGCGCAGAAACCAATCTTAAAATTGAATTTAATGTTGTATCAGATTAAATATCTTCTCCAATTCATGTCTTATTTTTACTACAACAAGTTAGAAAGTGGGAACACTTTGATTAAAGTCTTAAAATTTGTGGGCCCTCATTTGGATAAAGGCAGCAATCCTAAGGACTTTTTTTTTTTTTTAACCTGAGAATTTCTCTGTAGAGCAGAGATTTTCAAACCTTTTGGCTGTAGCCCACAGTAAAAAACGCATTTATATCAAACGTTAGAATATGCCTAATGAACATTATGTACCATTCTGATGCTTTTTATATTTTCAGTTTTTAAAATATGCCAGTTGCAACCCACTAAATTGATATCTACCAATGGGTTGCAACCTTTAGCTTGAAAAAAACACTCTCACAGAGGAACTGGAATTTCTTGAATATCTTCTGTTTGCCAGGCACTTCACCAGGCATTTTACAAGTAAGGAAACTGGGCCTCAGAGAAAATAATTTGCAGAGGTTTACTCAACTACAAAGGGGTGAAGCCAGGAATGTTAACTAGGTCTGTTGAGCTATAAAAACTGTTTTATGTCTCTCATACTATACTGCCTCTATACAAAATTGAGATGGGGGTCGGGGCAGGGGCTCATGCCTGCAGTCCCAGCACTTTGGGAGGCAGAGGCCAGAGGATCACTTGAGCCCAGGAGTTTGAGACCAGCCTGGACAACATAGTGAGACTCTGCATGAAAAAAATTAAAAATTAGCTGGGTGTGGCATAGCACACACCTGTGGTCCCAGCTACATGGGAAGCTGAAGTAGGAGGATCACTTGAACTCAGGAGCAGCCTTGGTGACAGAACAAGACCCTGTCTCAAAAAAAAAAAAAAAAAAAAAAAAAAAATTGGGTCGTCCATTCTGCTTTACCAAACAGGCTTTGCAATGACACTTTCCATTCATTTGCATCTTTTTAAAAAACTTCTGATTCCTCACCGAGTGTCCAGCAGCCTCAAAGTTTTTAATGGTAGCTGATGCAGACATACACAGTGTTCAATTTGGCCCTTAAACTATAAAATCAAGAGTATTTCAATCCATCCACCTGCCTACAAGTTTTCTTAATGTTTACTGGTTATAACCATTGTTTAAACAGTGCTTTTTATGTAATTTAAAAATAAACTTTAATGCTTTTTAAAACAAATTTATCATAATTCATAGATCAAATGATTATCCTTTAAAATGATACCCTTGGGAAATCATGTACTTACTGTAGTGACGCTAGTATTAATATTACTTAGACTAATTTTGAAACTGTTCTTTCAGAATTGCCTCCAAAGACATTTTGCAGACCATCCCAGAAAGGAGGGTATGATGGTGCTGTGTAGAACTGGCCAGAGTTCCTGGAGGATTCTGAGGTTATACTGAAACTCAGTGCTGTACAGGGAGAATTCCATGAGTCCAAAAACCTTTTGTGGGCTGCCTGCCTCCTGCCCTCCCTTAAGTGCTCTAAGATTTTTGTACAGGAGTAAGAATCAAATACTGGTAACATCAATCACAAGAAGTTGAGGAAACCTGTAATATAACTATATAATATAGAACCTTTTTCTTTCATTAAAGTGCAGAAACCAAACCATGCTTTGTGTTAACCTTAAATATGAAAGGTGTTTCTCAGGGTCCCCTTTGTCCTTCCTTGCTGCCACATGAAATCTTACAAGGAAAGATGAAGAAAAGCCTGGGGGGAAAGTTCTCCTGGGAAATGAGGTGTTTTCTTGTTATAAAGTAGAATGTGGCTGTGGTTCACAAGTACTTAACGAATGTTAGATAATGTTCTTAAGTAATCAGAGGCCTAATAAAAGGTAGGGGAGTTTCTCTTCTAGCCTAAATTAATATTAAAAGTTTGGGGGCATTTTTTGTTTTTAAATTAATACTTTGTTGTTTTTAACAGGTGCTTCTCACAATTTACATTCATTAATTTGATGCCCTTTTACAAAGAAACTTCTTAGGTATTATAAACAATCAATGTAAAGGATCCACATGGTATGTATCCACATTGCTACTCTCATATAGAAATGGGAGATAAGAAATATATCTGTGCAATATTAAATTGAAAAAAAAACCATAAAAGGTGTCAAAGGCAAATGATTTGTTCCAGATCACAAAACTAGTTGGCACAAGAGACAGGATTATAACCAGGGTCTAAGAAAAAAAATCCTGAAGGTAATTTCACTGAGTGTTATGCCATATCAAGTTACCCGCTAAGGCTCGAGGTCTTTCAGACTAGCTTTAACATTCCAAATCAGGCAGTAGCTACAATGGAAAGATAATTGGATGGGGAATCCTGAGATCAGAGTCCTAGTTTGGCTTTGTCTCTTGTAGCAACATTTTTTAAAATCAGGGGCAGCTGTCTTCTCCTATCCCAGCCATGAATCTTCCAACTTTAGTGGTCACCAACTTGACTCCATTCCTTACATCAAGCCTTGTCCTGTCAATTCTCCCTTAAATGTTTGTTGCATCTATTTCTAAATATATCCATGGCCATCACTCTAGTAAAAGACTATTACCTCACACCCTACACTTGATCTTCCCCCAACTTTAAGTGGCTCCGTTCCTCATATCACTGCCACAAGAATTAACAACCATGCCCATCTTTCATTTTTCTGCTGAAAGATTTTCAGTGGCTCCCATTGAATACCAAATAAAGTTTGAATCCCTTAGATTGGCATTCACAGCCTTCTATGTTCTGGCCCCAGCTTTATCTCTTGAAACTCATTACTCACCATCTGACAATGCCACTAAATATCCACAAGAGTGATTTCAAGGTTTTTCTATGGTGAAGGTTCAAACTGGTAATAAACCATGTTTACATTTTTCTGGTCTAAAATAATTTCTATATTACTTTATAATAGTCAGCTGAGGTTTGTTTAAGCTCTTGGACAAGCCTAAAACTTGTATCTTGAAGAAAATATTTTTTTCCACCCAAAGAAATTGCATTCAATTTCTTAACCTTCAAAACAATGTCAGTGTTGTCACCTGTGCATTTGATAGCTAAAGCACAAGTATTCTTCAGGAGCATAAATACTCCAGCCTTGAATGAATACTCCAGCCATTGTCCAGCTCCTGTGAAAAACTTAATATTTGAGAAAGACATTCAACGGTGTGTGTTTTCTATACACTTCACAAGTAGTTGAGATTTTCTTGTATTAAGGTTAATCACTAAAAAGATGTTTACTTGGGTTTCATTATCTAAACCCCCTAAAGATGTTTTCCATTTTATTGTTAAACACTTGGTGTTAGCAAGGGTCAGCACAAGAAAAGGCCCAATGGCAAGAAGTTCTGCAAATTCTGTAAAGCTTACTGAATTCATTTGTCATTTAAAATGTTGCTGAGTGGTGCTCGAATAAGGAAACATGCAATAAATTTACTTACTTAACCAACATTTAACTGAAGGCCTGTTGTGTGTTGAGTGCTGGGGCCATACATAGAAAAATACTAGACCTATAGACTCTACCCTTGTAAACCATTCAGGCTAATGAATTCAGATACCTAAAGCAAGTAAATCCCAGTAAAACATGGTAAGTGCCCTAAGAGAGGAATGAGCAAAGTAATACGAGGGCACACAGAGTGGAGGGACCAAACTCTGTTTGGAAAAGAAGGGGCAGGCTTTGTGGAACATGCGGTATTTGAGAGTACCTAAAGAAGAATATGCCTGATTGAAGACGGAGTTATGGACGAAGGGCTCAAAACATAACATGGTGGGCTCACAGAAAACTAAGAAAACTAAGAAATTAAACACACCTGAGTGATGAAGCTGGTTGGATGGAAATAGACTAAGATGTTATCTATTTAAAATTTAATACTTCTTTGTTCATAGGAATTGATATATTGCTTTGTGTCAGATAAGACTATTACTCCTCTGAGTTCCTCATTTTGCCTTCTTGCCAGGGAAGTTAGTATTAAACTTCACATTTGGTGGAGTTTTTGGTATATTTGGCATATTTGCCTTTCCCACAGGTTGTGCTTTCTTCCCTCTCTGCTTAAGAGATCATCTGCTTAACACGGAATGCCCTCTTTGTTCCTAATAGTCATTCCATATTTACTGAAAACCCACTGAGAAAACAGTCATGAAACTTACTTCTTAGTGTCCAAGTCCTTCACAATCGTTTTCCATCTCTACATGAATATTTCTTGACCACTGCAATTCAATGGCTCCAGTTTTCACTTACGGTTAATTCTGCAATGTTCTCGAACTTCAGAGGGGTAAAATTCTTTCACTGGTGGTGGTGTGATCTCCCCAACTAGACTAATTTGCTTTCAGGGCAGGGATCATATCATCTTCTTTGAGTACTTCTTGCCATGAAATAGAGTGATGAGAAGGAAAAAAGAAACTACATTCCTGTTAGTGATTGTTAGATGATGAGTGATGAGGTAATAGCATGTGAGTTCTGCTCTCGTTTGGGGACGTGTATTGAAATATGAAATAGCTTTCTAAGACATATCAAATCCTTGCTTAGTACCCACTTTTGTATATTAACAGGAATGAATGAAGCAACAGAAGAAATCCAGACAAAAACTCCAGGACTTGGAAATCATGAATTTAAATTTTCAGAATTTGTAGGTAAAGATATTTCTATCTCTTTTTCCAATTAAAAGTCATGACTTGGAAGAGAGAAGATATAGGACCTGAATCACTGAAGAAATACTGTGAGAAAATTTGGACTGACTTATCTTCCATCCTACCTTAGGATTGCTAGGTCAGAATAGCAGGAATCCAAGAAGTATTGATAGTCTGACAGAGTAGTATTGAAACAGGGTGCAGCAGCAGGAATGTAATGGCCGTGTCAAGCAAGCAGGTATTGGCATTGGGCAAGGGTGGGGCTGAAGAGGTAAGCATTTGACAGGATTTGAACCTGGGTCTCGAATGCTAAGGTTCATGTACTTATTCCAACAAACAGCTGCTCAATTAGCTGATAGGAATGAAAAGAAATCCAGCGGCATTTACTAGTTCTCCATAGTTCCCTTTCTTTCATCTATAGGTTTTACTGTTCATAACAGGTTGCTGCCACTTATCAGGGTACACTGGGGGTCAACAATTCAGGATGTCCTTAAGTCTTCCTCCTTCCTACCTTGACACCTTGCTATCTCACAGGGTGGTTATGAGGATTAAAAGACTAAATTCATGTTCAGTGCCTATAATAGTGCCTGGCTCCTAGTAACTGTGCAAATGTTAGTTGCTGTTACTAATTGTTACCATTTTTTCCCCAAAGTTTAAAGGAAATGCACATTAATTTAAAAAAGGTATCGTGTACCTACAAGAAGTGTTAGGGAGACACCTAAAATGAGTGGAGACTTGAGAAATATACTAAGAATCCTTAAAATGGTTTTTTTTAAAGGCTTTATTAAGAAGACTGTTCAAAGATGACAGATGCCTGGTAGAAAGTGCATCTTTCTCATCTTGATTAAGAATGATATCCAAACATGAAAATATGTAAGATACGGTTAGGAGCAGGGTGATCATACATCCCAGTTTGTCTGGGACAGTCCTGATTTACATCTGTTGTCCTGGTGAAATTATTACTAATGCTCCCTTTTCATCTCAATGTCCTGGTTTGGATGAAAAAAATTACATGGTCACCTTAGTAGTAAGGGCAATGAAAATAAGTGTGTTATCAAAAAACAAAGAGCATCTATATTTAAAAAGAATTTATCATTTCTAGGCCCAGATAAAAAACAAAATCCCAACATTAGTGGGAACGTATACATGCAGGTTAAATTACTACCAGTAATTGTGAAAAACAAGAAAATAGAAAATGTTCCAGAACACTGAGCTTGGACAAAAGGCTAAATTTAAGGGGTAAAAGCTGAATTCCAGAAGCCACACACCAGGAAATTTACCTTTGAATCCTGGAAAATTTCTGAATGGACACTTGTGTTTTAAATCAGAAAGCCATGCTCATTTTGAAGTCAGAATTGATCACTCAGAATTGATGACCTGTTCTATTTTCCTTGCTGTGTGCATAGCCAGGAATGCCATGTTCGATTCCGCTTCCTGGGCAGTAGTCAGGGCAGGAAAACAAGGCGTCAGAATTCTAAGATTGATATAATCCTATGTAGGCAAGTTTATACAGGGCACCAAGACAGTAGGCATGTGGATTCCTCCCTGGTAGCCGTGGCAATAAGTAAAACACATGGGACATGTTGTTATTACCTGAGAAGACTAGAGCTGTGAGGAAAAAACAGGTCAGCAATACCTAATAATACTTTTTATTACAGTAAGATAATAGAATAATGACAGTCTTTATTAATAACAATTCTCCTGGAGAAGGGCCTGATGTGCTTAGGAAAGTATAGCTCTTTCTGAGCAAGAAAACACTTCTAGGAAGGCTCCCAATTCCCAAGGCTGTACACACCTCCATGTTCTCTGCGACTAACTCACATCCTAGCACCTACAACATTCCATTATTTACACATCTATTTGGCTCCTTCACTCAACTTTCAGCTCCTTGATGGCAGGTACAGTCTCCTTACTGTTAGATCTCTAGCCTGGAAACAGTACATAATGCTTGCCGAATGGCAGATGGTGTTTTGAAAACCACAACAGGGCTATTTTGTCAAGTCTTTTGCTCCATGAGGCCAAGATAGGGTCAGGTTTACCTCACAGCAAATGTGGAGTTCAGAAATTTTCTGGCACCTCTGCAGGACTCTGCATTACCCAAGAGGGTATTCAAGTGTCATTCTGATAGTTATGTATCTCTGGCTTGGTGTGCACTGTAAGATTTTAATCTATTCTAGACAAAAACTCTTAGGACCCCAAAGCTGGATTTGGATACAGGATTAAAGGTGACTAGATTCACCTAAACACGTATTTATGATGGACAGAATCATCAGATAGAGATTTGCAGATTAACCAGTAGAGCTCATTCCATTTGTGGTGATGCTTTCTTGTTCTTTATTCATTTGCTCACATACTTATTATTTAATTTGGCTTTTTGTTTTTTTTTTTCCATCAGAGATTTCCCGAGTACCTTCAGTGTCGCAAGTGCTGGGATTACAAAGATAGAGGAGTTCGTGCTTTCAGGGCATTCACACAGTAATAAGAGAGATACATGTACTTCTAACTCTGAATTAGACTGAGTACTCTAAAATCCATAAAGGACTGTGGGACCACAGGGATTGACAAGTGTTATTAGGCACTAAGGATGAATGGGAGGAATTTACTAAGCAGGGTTGGGGGAAGGGAGCATTTTAGAGAAGCAATTTGTAAGCTGCACTGTTCCTCTTCTGGTGACTCTAAAACCTATTGTTTAAGGGCAGGCCAGCCTTTCCCCAATGTGTTCTTCAAGAGGGAAGCTGGATGCTTGCTGCAACGAAAGGCTGGGTTTGAGTGATCACATGGATTCATATAGCTTCCCATTCTGATTTGGTACAATTACCTGGGAAATAACTTTAAATCTGAGAAAGCTAGCAACTGTGGTCATATAGATTCTGAGTAAAGTGTTTACAATATGATGTTATTTATAACAAAGTGAATTAGTAAAAAGTCTCAAATATAGAAATATTTTATAAATATAATTTTATTACTTGGAAATATATACAAAAATTCAAACACAGCTAAAAAACAGTTGCTAAGCAGAGTTCCTATCCAACCTGGTTTAATGAACATAAAGTTATCAGCATAAAACTTGAGTCCTGAAACAACTTACTGTCTTCAGGGTCTTTAAATAATGGGTTTAAAAAGAGGTAACTGTTTTGTTCTTTACACCTATTTAAATCTTTCCCCCAAATACAGAGTACTAACATTTGTTTGGTTCATGAGGTTTTATTTTAGAAAAATAGCTAAAGCTATTAGCTAATTATTTGAAAACTGCAATATGTTTCCCCATTTCCAGTCTTCTGTCACCTTACATTCTCCATAGTTTCTCAAAAATTCCCAATAGTTGTTAACAGAAAGCATTTGCAACCTCCAGTAGCTCTCTAGGATACAGAAGTGCGGATCTAACAATCTTGAAATCATTTAAGGGGGCAATAGTTTTTTATTTTTCATTTTTGCAATTTCATGTCATTTTATTTTGGTCCAGCCATATCTCCTTGTAGGAGAAAAAAAAAATGAGTTATTCTGTTCTTCCTGATTGTCAATTCATTACACTACTTTATCCATTCTTTTTGCTCTCAGGTTTAAAAAAGAAAAAAAAAAAAAAGCCTTCTGGACAACCTTAGCATTTTCTATAAATTTAAGCTTATTGTGAGCTTGAACATTTCAAACATTTTTATATTTCACTCTCCTCTAACTTTTGTCATGCCAGTTTTCCGTTCTTTTGCAAATGATCTTTGACAACCTGGCTTCATCAGAGAGCTCTGAGATGCTTTAGATGCCCATTCTCTATCTTATTGGCTAGGTTCTGTTAACTTAAAAAAAAATAATAATTTGTAGAATGTCATCTAAAAGTTTTCACACTGTGAAGAACTGGAAAAGGTAGCTGGCTAAGAAGCAGAAAGGCCTCCTTTTGGTTTTGGGAGTCAACTGTGATCTTCAGTCTGGTCTTGCATCCTCTCTTCCCAGCTGAGAAGCCTGAGGCCCTGAGTAGATTAAATAAACTGGGGAAGACGTCCACCTGAAATGGTCTGATTCACGGTTCAGAGGGGAACAAGTCTAAATTTGAGACCTGCTTCCACAATATTCTTTCTCAAAGTTGAAAGTGAACATATTTCCCTGCTTGCAATCTGTTGATGGATCTCTGCTGTCTACAATATATACTACAAACCCCTTAGTCTGGTACACAAGGCCCTGTGTGACCAGCTCCCATTTCTTTTTCTAGCTTCTCCAACCCCAAATGCCTTACTAAAAGAACTTTTTTCTCTAATGCATTAGGCTGTTTCACACCTTTGCTCAGATTATTCCCTCTCAGCCAGATCTCTACCTCCTGAGAATACCTGTTCATCTTTTAAAAGCTCAAAATAAAAATAATGTCTTCAAATCTCTGCAATTGAGTGCTCCTTTATGCCCTCATTAACCTTTATTTTCTTCTGTCTTTACATCTATAACACGTTACAGTCATTGTTTACATATCCATCTGCTGACTAGACTGTAAACACCTCTAGGGCAGAAATAATGCTTTATTCAGCTTTGTCAGGTACTCTAGCACCAAAAAACTTGCACTGAATAAATGTCACACTGAAATCTGCTTCCCTGTGACTTCCTCAAATCCTAGTTCAAGCCCTGGGATTCAGATAGACAATGCCAGCCCTTCAAGTATCTAAAGACTGTCCAGTCCCAAGTCTTCTCCAAACAGAACAGCCTTAACATCCATATTTTAAAAACCTTTTTATCCAAGCTGTCCTTTCATGGAGTGCACTTAAGCTTAGTGACTTTTTATAAAATTAGGTAGGCACCACGTCCTAATGAGTGCTGAGCCCCTCAGGGTAAAAAAGTAACCAAGGTCACTTCGCTTCTCATTCATTAACTAAATGCCTGATGGTGACTACTAAGTGTCCAGAAATTCTAGGCACTAGTGATATAGACATTAAATTTAGTTTCCTTGTCCTCAATGGCTTCACAGTCCAGAGAAGACAATGATAGTGGCAGGGCTAGAGCCTAAGCCCAGTATGCATGAATGCTAAATAATACTTCCTCAAATCAACTCCTTTTTTTAACAGCCACTTTATCATCTTACAGAATAGTGAACACGTACTCCTTGAGGCCTTTTTCATAATAACTACTCTTAAGTCAGCTCTCTGCAACCTCACCCCTGAATTGTATCTTTTGTTGATTATTTTTTCAAACCCAGTTACAGGATTACCATATTATTCCAGTTGATTGCATGTGCTGCTTTTGGTCCTGTGTGCTATCTTGTTGAATGTTTGTGAATTTCCATGCTGACCTTCACAGATCTGGTCCATCATCTAACCTGAAGACCATAACTCTAACTTGATTCAACTTACTGGCTAAAAGCAATGAGGATAACAGAACTAAGGCCCAACCTCTAGAAAGGTCCATCCTACTTTCTTATTCACAATCCGGTACAATACACTAAAATATACCCCTTATCACCTTATTAACATTTATTATTTTCAATAAAACTATGGATAAATCATGCATCACTAGGAATTATAAGCTGGTTTTTAAAAATAATAATTAAATATCCATTATAAATATTTTAAAACAATTGGAAGATGTTACATATATTACATACTACATATAATGGCACATGTCAGCCTTTTAAGCTTAAAAATAATCTTTTCCCAAACTGGGATTGATTTATACCCAAGTATAAAATGACCCTTGGCCTATAGCACCAACCCGGGCCCAGAGGAAAAGACAATTTTGAGCCTGTCTGTCCTCTGGCATTGGGCTTCCTGATATGACACTGAGGGTCCTCTCCCTCTGGTTTTATTCCCTGGCAGTATTGAGGCCTGGCACAGGGACCCATCTTACTGTATGCTGCAGGCCTGGGAAATCAGGGAATCTAGAGGGGGTAAGGTCCTCTAACCATTTTACAATGGAAAGAAAAGTTAAATATGTTCCTTATTCTGTGTTTTTAATTTACACAACTATAACAAGACTCTACAAGACAGAAGGAGGTTAAAATTACCGAAATACAATTTCTCTGCTGGTTCTTCTCTTTGGAAATTGAAGTCTCATAATAGGAGTAGCGTTAAAACTCATCTAGTTCTGACTGGTAACCTGTTCCACTGTCACCTCCCTTTCCCAGATTTAGGTATAATTCATTCAAAGTTTTAAATGCCATCCATATGCCACATTTTTAGACAAACACAGAAGCTTAATAATACTTTTCATTTTCTTTTTCTTGGTTCATAAGGACAATTCCTGCCAAATGTTCTGTCTTATGACTCTCCTCCGCTTCAAAGTATGTTTAAGTTACACATTAAGAATCCAAAAAAATACCACTATGGAATTTTCATAAGCAATATCCAACCAATCAGTAAAACACAGTACACAGTGTGAAAATTTTAATTTATTCCCCTCCCAAGTATCCAGAATGTATATCTCTTTAGCTTTGAGAAATGAGATACTGAAAATACCAACAGAATTGATCATATGAAAGAAAGAAAAGCACATATGACACAGGAAACATCCCTAAGTCCTCCCTACCGTAGTAGTGCAAGTTAATGGTAAGTTTCTGGCAATGTCGCCTTTCTTTACATGACAGATTTAAAGTGGAGATAGGCCTCTGATTTTTATTTTTAAATCCTAGCAGGTTTTTTTTTTTTTTTTTTTTTGAGGCTATATTAAATGACAATGCATTTTGAGTCGGGGAGAAAAAAATTAAAAACCCAAAACTTCTTTCAGTTTATTCAAAATAAAAATACACATAGAATTATGAAAATATAGGTTTACTATTTCCACCACGTAGGTTGATGCTGCTGTTGAAAGGCTTACAAACTGTTTTTCAAGTTTTTAAAGCTCATCTCGATCCCTCAATAGAGTATACCTATATTCACTGGGTGCTAGTTTCTGGAAGGAGCTCTCAGGTGGACTGCTTGCTACATCTTGGGCTTGCTACAAAAGAAAGAATAAAACATTTTTATACCAATATAGTTTATAGTGCCATAATATTTTAATAAGAGTATTTGATGAATGGTAGTTCCCCTATAATTATTTGCTTATTAATCAATAAAAGCAACTGTGTGCCAAAGCAAGAGATTTAAATGTGAAATCTTGCTTTCCTCATTTCAAATGCTCTTACTCAGATTCTCCAGGGCAAGGTTGCCACAGGGCCATTAACTGTGGGCTTGTTTTACATTTGCTGAGGTGTGGTGGAAGGGACCAAAATACCTGACACCTGGATGCTTTCCTAGACTAGTCTACAGAGGCAACACAACCCTAGGTTGGCTCAAACCCTTCCTTTGTGCATGACCGCTAAGAGAATTAACAGCATCCACTGTGTAGATATTATCTTAGTTATCAATTACCAGGATACCAGAAATTATTACAACTTAGTTGAAATAAAGAGGAAAGCAAACATTTCAATACTGAAAGAAATTAATTTCTGTAGTTTACTTGTGTACCAAGAGTAGACAAAAATACACAGTGAAACGAGCTACTTCCAAGAATTTTAAAGAAAAGGCAGTGCAGTCCATCCTCTATTTCCAAATTGTGAGCTCAAGAGCAGGCCTGATTGTTCTCATTTTAATATCCCCTGTAGTTGACATAGGCACACAGTGCATATATTACATACTATATGTAATGGCACTTTAATCCTAACAGGAAGCAATGTGTCTATAAACTTATCATTTGACTTTATCATGTGCCTCTTTCCCAATACATTTTAAATTGTTTCAGTGAGATATATGTTTGGATGAAGCTGAAATTATATTACTATAAAACAAACATTTATTTGGTGCCCTCTGTTAGTACACAAAGATGAACAAATATAAGTTCACTGTCTAATGAGGAAATTGAAACAAGTCAGGATAATACAATAATGGTAAATGACATCTTTTCCTAATCTGATAAAATACTATGCAGGCCTTCTTTTCTGAGGAAAATAATCACCTTTGGGTTATAGCCGACAAGTTTGCCTCCTATAGTTGCTTAATTATCAAAAATCTGACCTCATTTTTAAAGGAAAAAGCATGTTTTTGGATTCCTATAGGGAACTCTTGCCTCTGAACCTAATCTGACTCTTAAATAAAGAAAAACTCAGTTTTTATTTTCCTTTTATAAATAGAGATTTTATAGGCAAAATAATGGATTTAAGTTCTGAGCATATGAAATAGAAGATTTTGGTACATATCATCTTCCCTCTCTGTATCATGGTAATAGGCATGATAGAAATCATTATCTATCAAAATGCAAATTTAGGGCTGTTTAGTACAATAGGAACATAGAAATTACTTGTAACAGAAGTTACAAGGTGGAAACAGTAAAATTCTCAGGTAGAAAAAAATATAAGAGAACATAAAATTTTGATAAAACAGTTGTCAAGTATTCTAAATCACAAATGGGAAAGCTGCATTAAACTGTAAAGTTTTGAGCATTATGAATAGTGTATTTGTGAAGGCTCTTAGAATGATTTAGCAGAATAACCAATCATTACTTTCTTTATAGTGTGGTCAATCTTCCAGCCACAGAGGAAGGCTTGGAATTATTGGAATCCACTGATTTCTTCACTGATTTATCTGTTTTAGATTCCTATTTCCTATTTCCATTTGAAGCCAACTGTATTTAAATCTGTTATAGCCATATTCAACAGAGGTCACATTCAGAACACTTTTATACAATCAAGAAACTACGTTATAATATCCTTTCAACTTTTCTGAAGACCTAAAACTAAAAATTAATTTAAAAGGATAATTTCTACTCAGAATTTCTCTACACAAATATTCAGAAGCTGAAGCTCAAGCCGATGCAAGAACTTCAGACTCTCTTTGAGGCTAACTGAAAAACAAAAAAAAAGAGTTCCCATTGAAAAATAAACAGGAGTCCTACCTCTCCTGGGGCTATATCGGTTGGATCAGGTCCATGATGGAATTCTCTGTGCAGTTTTCCAGAATGTAAGTCAAATACAAATTGCTTGAGTTTTCCAGGAATTCTAAAACCATAGTCAAATAAAATTTAAACTGTTAATATGGACTTACCTCTATTTTACCAACTTCACAGTATTAAAAAAATTTTGCTAACCTACAATCCCACCCTCCTACCACAACTATTGCAGGCCAGGTATGTGTCAAACATTTTTACACAATTGTAAGCATAGTATCCAGATACTCAGTTTTGTATTCTAATTCCTGTACTTGTTTCATAGAAAATTTTCCATGCTTATCATTAAGGCACATTATAATCTACCAAGACGCTGTACCGCAAATTCTTAACCTTTTTAAATTAATGGGCACTTTATATATTTTCCTAAATTACATATATGTAACTAAAAAAACCTTTGTTCTGCAACATCACACTAAAAATAACAGGGCTCAAAAGAAAAAGAGTTAGGGGCTAACCACTTAAAACTATACAGCTTTGTAACCAAAGCACCATTATCAAGCTGTAATAAAAATATTAGCACCATCCAATGTCCACCACCATTTAAACCTAGTGTCAACCAGGTGATCCTCTGCAGCCTTAACATAAAGGTTGTGAGCCCACTTTTGAGGTCCAGGTCCTTGAGGGTATTCACTAGACAGTAAAAACCAATTTCATCAAATTAACCTGAACCAGGGCATAGTATTTTCATGTTTTTTTCCCTAAACATAGGGGGAAATGTCTTCATAACTTCTTTAAACCATACATGCAACTTCATTGGATAACTTAACATTATGAAAAGCAAAGCACTTCTCAAGATCATTAAACTAGCTTTTATTTACACTAAGAAAGGCACTTCCTCAGGATTTTCAGCTGTTTTGTTTTGGAGGTCTTCATATACCCCTATGGCATTCTCTTTATGAAAAAGCTTATTCTCTGGCTCACGCCTGTAATCCCAGCACTTTGGGAGGCCAAGGCGGGCGGATCACGAGGTCAGGAGATCGAGACCATCCTGGCTAACACAGTGAAACTCCGTCTCTACTAAAAATACAAAAAAATTAGCCTGGTGTGGTGGCGGGCGCCTGTAGTCCCAGCTACTCGGGAGGCTGAAGCAGGAGAATGGTGGGAACCCGGGAGGTGGAGCTTGCAGTGAGCCGAGATCGGGCCACTGCACTCCAGCCTGGGCGACAGAACGAGACTCTGTCCCCCCCCTCAAAAAAAAAAAAGAAAAAGACAAATCTTATTCTGATGGCTTCAGGACATTCTGAGAATAATGATATATGAACCGAAACAACTTCATTTTCTATGGACATTATTCTCTTAATTACCAATCATGTATGAGCAAATCTGCAGCACAGAAACAATGCACTGTAGCAGATAACACCATATTGAGCTAAGCAAATTTATATATCAAGCTTTCTTCTTTGTAATATTTCCTTGAGTTATATACAATAAAGTAGGATTACTGGGTTAACAAATAAGAGCTTTTGACCAAGTGTGAGCAAATTATACCTATAAAACATCAGTTGGTTTTTACTGTTTGTTCTTTAAAGTGTTGCCAGCATGTCTGTCTTTTTAAAATTAAAATTGGTTTTGCTAATTTGATAAGTAAAAGATACCTGCATTTTAATTTACATTTCTTCACAAATTAAGCATTTTTTCATTGCTTCTCTGAATTTACATTTCTGCTCATATGAATTGTCTGCCTTCTAACTGAGATCTTAGTGCTTTAAAAAATTAATTATATATTTTAAATAGAAACACTTTTTCATTCTGTTACAAGAATTAAAATGCAGGTCCACATACACTTTAATTCCTTGGGTAGAACTGATTGACTTTTAAAATCATTATTTTTTTGGTAGCAAACAATAGCTGGCTTGTAGTTAATATTACCAGTTTCTTTTTCTTTTTATCCTCTCCTGAGGTCCTGGAAGTGCTATTTCTTCCCTTCAATAACTCCCACTGAGCTGTACCAACCAATAACTTCATTGTATACCCATTTTGGCTCCCCACTAGCTCCAATGCAACAGAGACCAGCAGGTGCCAAATGCACAGTTTACAAATACAAATGACTGTCAGGTAGCTATATTGACAGAATGCCTCTGAAAGGTTCTCTGGTGCTGAAGTAATTGCACATGTACCAGAGATAAACACTGAGAGGAGATCAATTTAAATTTAATCTGACATCATCTACTGTCACCCACAGCAAGTGCTAAAATATATCCATTCAATCCATAGCATTGCAAATGGTCTATAATGTTAAGATAAAGCCTCTGCTAGTTTGTTTTATGAGGTCCAAAGATTATCAAAACTAATACAGTGTGAACTGCTTCTGCTAGTCAAGAAATAATTTATGATTAAATCTTAAATGTGACAAATTCATTGAAAACACTCAAAACACATTTTTCCAAGTTGATTTTTTTCCCTTGTTAACAGATGAAAGAAAAAATTGTGTGCAAAACGAAAAGACAAGAGATAGGATGAATCTGAATTGATGCAGTAGAAAAACAGATTATAAAAGAGCTATCTAGCTTGTGGCCAGAAACTATCCATCATTATTAAGAAGTAACATTCAGTGAATCAACAATAAATTGTCAAGAAAACAGACAACATGCTAATCTCCTAAACAGGAAAATAAATGGGCCCTTGCCATAATAAATAAAATGATATACATCATGCTTTAGGGCAAAATTGTTTTAATTAGAACACCTAAGTGTTTCCCATCCTCCAGTTACTTTTTTGTTTATTTACAATTCTTTAGGTGAGACAAAATTTTGACATAGTGAAATGCACAAATGTTAAGTGTATGAACAAACTTTAACAAATGAATACAAGGTAATATGTATTTTTATTATTTCTTAAAATTTAGATACAGCAGAATTCACTTTTTTAGGCTTAACTTTTGAGTTTTAACATGTGCATAGCATTTTGCTACCCGCTCCACAAACCAGGTACAGAACAATTCCAACACCCTTTTTAAGTCAGACTCTCCCCTTTCCCACAACCCCTGGCAACTGTTGACCTTCTATGATTGTCATTTGTACAAAATCATACAACATGTAATTATAAGAATGGCTTTTTTTTCACTTAGCATATTGTATTTGAGATTCATTCATCCATTTTTGTATATATAAAAAGATATGTTCCTCTATCCACTGCGGAATAGTATGTCCCATTGAGTAGATATACAATTAGTTTATCCATTCTTCTATTCAAGGACATTCAAGTTCTTTCCAGATTTGGGTGATTATGCACAATACTGCTACAAACATTTGTGCACAAGTGTTTGTGAACTTTGTCTAGAACAAATACCAGGTTATATGGTAGGTATATATCTAACTTTTAAAGAAACTGTAAACGGTTTTCTAGAGTGGCTGTATCATGTTGTAATCCACCAGCAATGTATGAAACTTCTAGTTGTTCCATATCCTCATGAACACCTTGTATTATCAGTATTTTAATTTAGGCATTCTAAAATACATATACTGACTAATGATGCTGAGCACCTTCCACATGCGTTTATCTGCTATCCCTATATCTTCTTTACATTCTATCAGTATCTTTCACAGAATAAAAGTTTTTAATTTGATTAAGACCAATTTATACATGATTTCCTTTTATGGATAGTGCTTTTGATACTCTAAGAACTCTCTGTGAAACCCCAGGTCATAAAGAGTTTCTCCTATGTTTGCTTCTAAGAGTTTTCTAGTTTTATCTTACATATAGGTGCATGATAAATTCTAAGTTAATTTTTCATAGAAGGAAATTCTTTTTTGGATGAGGACATTCAGTTGGTCTAGCACCATCTGTTGAAAAGACTATCCTTTCTCCACTGAATTGCCCTTAGCACCTTTAAAAAAATCTATTACTGAGATTACCCTTCCAAGATGGCTGAATAGGAACAGCTCCGCTCTGCAGCTCCCAGCATGATCAACGCAGAAGACGGGTGATTTCTGCATTTCCAATTGAGGTACCTGGTTCATCTCATTGGGACTGGTTGGACAGTGGGTGGTGCAGCCCACAGAGGGTGAGCTGAAGCAGGGTGGGGTATCGCCTCACTCAGGAAGCACAAGGGGTTGGGGGATTTCCCTTTCCTAGCCAA
Source organism: Papio anubis (assembly GCF_008728515.1). Taxonomy (NCBI): domain Eukaryota; kingdom Metazoa; phylum Chordata; class Mammalia; order Primates; family Cercopithecidae; genus Papio; species Papio anubis. The sequence continues at coordinate 69,210,968 of NC_044988.1, forward strand.
GGGAAGCTGTGACGGACGGTACCAGAAAAACGGGACATTTCTGCCCAAATACTGCACTTTTCCAACAATCTTAGCAAACAGCATACCAAGAGATTATATCCCACACCTGGCTCAGCGGCTTCCATGCCCATGCAACCTTACTCACGCTAGCTAGCGCAGCAGTCCAAGATCGAACTGCGAGGTGGCAGCCAGAAGGTGGAGGGGCACCTGCTATTGCTGAGGCTTGACTAGGTAAACAAAGCGGCCAGGAAGCTCGAACTGGGTGGAGCCCTCCGCAGCTCAACAAGGCCTCCTTGCCTCTATATACTCCACCTCTGGGGGCAGGGCATAGCTGAACAAAAGCCAGCAGAAACTTCTGCAGACTTAAATGTCCCTATCTGACAGCTCTGAAGAGAGCAGTGGTTCTCCCAGTACAGTGTTTGAGCTCTGCGAATGGACAGAATGCCTCCTCAAGTGGGTCCCTGACCCCCGTGTAGCCTAACTGGGAGACACCCCCCAGTAGGGGCCAACTGACGCCTCATACAGCTGGGTGCCCCTCTGAGACGAAGCTTCCAGAGGAAGGATCAGATAGCAATATTTGCTGTTCTACAATATTTGCTGTTGTGATACCCAGGCAAACAGGGTCTGAAGTGGACCTCCAGCAAACTCCAACAGACCTGCAGCTGAGGGACCTGACTGTTGGAAGGAAAACTAACAAACAGAAAGGAATAGCATCAAAATCAACAAGAAGGACGTTCACACAAAAACCCCATCTGTAGGTCACCATCATCAAAGACCAAAGGTAGACAAAACCACAAAGATGGGGAGAAACAGAGCAAAAAAGCTGAAAATTTTAAAAACCAGAGCACCTCTTCTCCTCCGAAGGATTGCAGCTCCTCGCCAGCAATGGAACAAAGCTGGACGGAGAATAACTTTGATGAGTTGACAGAAGTAGACTTCAGAAGGTAGGTAATAACAAACTTCTCCAAGTTAAAGGAGGATGTTTGAATCCATCGCAAGGAAGCCAAACACTTTGAAAAAAGATGAATGGCTAACTAGAATAAACAGTGTAGAGAAGATCTTAAATGACCTGATGGAGCTGAAAACCATGGCACAAGAACTACGTGATGCATGCACAAGCTTCAGTAGCTGATTTGATCAACTGGAAAAAAGAGTATCAGTGATTGAAGATAAAATTAATGAAATGAAGCGAGAAGTTTAGAGAAAAAAGTAAAAAGAAATGAACAAAACCTCCAAGAAATATGGGACTATGTGAAAGGACCAAATGTACGTTTGATTGGTGTACCTGAAACTGACGGGGAGAATGGAACCAGGCTGGAAAACACTCTTCAGGATATTATCCAGGAGAACTTCCCCAACTTAGCAAGGCAGGCCAACATTCAAATTCAGAAAATACAGAGAACACCACAAAGATCTCCTCAAGAAGAGCAACCCCAAGACACATAATTGTCAGTTTCACCAAGGTTGAAATGAAGGAAAAAATGTTAAGTGCAGCCGGAGAGAAAGGTCTGGTTACCCACAAAGAGAAGCCCATCAGACTAACAGTGGATCGCTCAGCAGAAACGCTACCAGCCAGAAGAGAGTGGGGGTCAATATTCAACATTCTCAAAGAAAAGAATTTTCAACCCAGAATTTCATATCCAGCCAAACTAAGCTTCGTAAGTGAAGGAGAAATAAAATCCTTTACAGACAAGCAAATGCTGAGAGATTTTGTCACCACCAGGCCTGAAGGAAGCACTAAACATGGAAAGGAACAACCAGTACCAACCACTGCAAAAACATGTCAAATTGTAAAGACCACTGATGCTAGGAAGAAACTGCATCAACTAACAGGCAAAATAACCAGCTAACTTCATAATGACAGGATCAAATTCACACATAACCATATTAACCTTAAATGTAAATGGGCTAAATGCCCCAATTAAAAGACACAGACTGGCAAATTGGATAATGAGTCAAGATGTGCTGTATTCAGAGACCCATCTCACGTGTAGAACACACAAAGGCTCAAAATAAAGGGATGGAGGAAGATCTACCAAGCAAATGGAAAGCAAAAAAAAGCAAGGGATGCAATCCTAGTCTCTAATAAAATAGACTTTAAACCAACAAAGATCAAAAGAGACAAGGCCATTACATAATGGTAAAGGGATCAATTCAACAAGAAGAGCTAACCTAAATATATATGCACCCAATACAGGAGCACCCAGATTCATAAAGCAACTCCTTAGAGACCCACAAGGAGACTTAGACTCCCACACAATAATAATGGGAGACTTTAACACCCCACTGTCAACATTAGACAGATCAACGAGACAGAAAGTTAATACGGATATCCAGGACTTGAACTCAGCTCCACACCAAGCAGACCTAATAGACATCTACACAACTCTCCACCCCAAATCAACAGAATATACATTCCTCTCAGCACCACATCACATTTATTCCAAAACTGACCACATAGTTGGAAGTAAAGCACTCCTCAGCAAATGTAAAAGAACAGAAACCACAACGAGCTGTCTCTCAGACCACAGTGCAATTAAATTAAAACTCAGGATTAAGAAACTCACTCAAACCACACAACTACATGGAAACTGAACAACCTGCTCCTGAATGACTACTGGGTACATAACAAAATGAAGGCAGAAATAAAGATGTTCTTTGAAACCAATGAGAACAAAGATACAACATACCAGAATCTCTGGGACACATTTAAAGCAGTGTGTAGAGGGAAATTTATAGCACTAAATGCCCACAAGAGAAAGCAGAGAAGATCGAAAACTGACACCCTACCATCACAATTAAAAGAATTAGAGAGGCAAGAGCAAACTAATTCAAAAGCTAGCGGAAGGCAAGAAATAACTAAGATCAGAGCAGAACTGAAGGAGATAGAGACACAAAAAACCCTTCAAAAAATCATCCAGGAGCTGTTTATTTGAAAAGATCAACAAAACTGAGAGACCGATAGCAAGACTAATAAAGAAGAAAAGAGAGAAGAATCAAATAGACGCAATAAAAAATGATAAAGGGGATATCACCACCGATCCCACAGAAATACAAACTAACATCACAGAATACTATAAACACTTCTATGCAAATTAACTAGAAAATCTAGAAGAAATGGATAAATTCCTGGACAAATATACCCTCCCAAGACAAAACCAGGAAGATGTTGAATCCCTGAATAGACCAATAACAGGCTCTGAAATTGAGGCAATAATTAACAGCCTACCAACCAAAAACAGTTCAGGACCAGATGGATTCACAGCTGAATTCTACCAGAGGTACAAAGAGGAGCTAGTACCATTCCTTCTGAAACTACTCCAATCAATAGAAAAAGAGGGAATCTTCCCTAACTCATTTTATGAGGCCAGCATCATCCTGATACCAAAGCTTGGGCAGAGACACAACAAAAACAGAGAATTTTAGACCAATATCCCTGATGAACATGGATGCAAAAATCCTCATAAAATACTGGCAAACCAAATCTAGCAGCATATCAAAAAGCTTATCCACCAAGATCAAGCTGGCTTCATACCTGGGATGCAAGGCTGGTTCAACATATGCAAATCAGTAAGTGTAATCCATTACATAAACAGAACCAATGACAAAAACCACATGATTATCTCAATAGATGCAGGAAAGGCCTTCGACAAAATTCAGCCCTTCATGCTAAAAACTCTCAATAAACTAGGTATTGCTGGAACGTATCTCAAAATAATAAGAGCTATTTATGACAAACCCACAGCCAGTATCATACTGAATGGGCAAAAACTGGAAGCAGTCCCTTTGAAAACCGGCACAAGACAGGGAGGTCCTCTCTCACCACTCCTATTCAACATAATGTGGAAGTTCTGGCCAGGGCAATCAGGCAAGAGAAGGAAATAAAGGGTATTCAATTAGGAAAAGAGGGAGTCAAATTGTCCCTGTTTGCAGATGACATGATTATATATTTAGAAAATCCATCGTCTCAGCCCCAAATCTCCTTAAGCTGATAAGCAACTTCAGCAAAGTCTCAGCATACAAAACCAATGTACAAAAATCACAAGCACTCCTATATACCAATAACAGACAGAGAGCCAAATCATGAGTGAACTCCCATTCACAATTGCTACAAAGAGAATAAAATACATAGGAATCCAACTTACAAGGGATGTGAAGGACCTCTTCAAGGAGAACTACAAACCACTGCTCGACGAAATAAAAGAGAACACAAACAAATGGAAGAACATTCCATGCTCATGGATAGAAAGAATCAATATCATGAAAATGGCCACACTGCCCAAGGTAATTTATAGATTCAATGCCATCCGCATCAAGCTTCCAATGACCATCTTCACAGAATTGGAAAAAACTACTTTAAACTTCATATGGAACCAAAAAAGAGCCCACATTGCCAAGACAATCCTAAGCAGAAAAAAAAAGCTGGAGGCATCACGCTACCTGACTTCAAACTATACAAGTCTACAGTAACCAAAACAGCATGGTACTGGTACCAAAACAGAGATACAGACCAATGGAACAGAACAGAGGCCTCAGAAATAACACCACACATCTACAACCATCTGATATTTGACAAACCTGACAAAAACAAGAAATGGGGACAGGATTCCCTATTTAATAAACGGTGCTGGGAAAACTGGCTAGCCATATGTAGAAAGCTGAAACTGGATCCCTTCCTTACATTACATACAAAAATTAATTCAAGATGGATTAAAGACTTAAATGCTAGACCTAAAACCATAAATACCCTAGAAGAAAACCTAGGCAATACCATTCAGGACATAGGCATGGGCAAGGACTTCATGGCTAAAACACCAAAAGCAATGGCAACAAAAGCCAAAATAGACAAATGGGATCTAGTTAAACTAAAGAGCTTCTGCACAGCAAAAGAAACTACCATCAGAGTGACCAGGCAACCTACAGAATGGGAGAACTTTTTGCAATGTACCCATCTGACAAAGGGCTAATATCCAGAATCTACAAAGAACTTAAATTTACAAGAAAAAATCAAACCCATTAAAAAGTGGGCAAAGGATATGAACAGACACTTCTCAAAAGAAGACATTTATGCAACCAACAGACACATGAAAAAATGCTCATCATCACTGATCATCAGAGAAATGCAAATCAAAACAACAATGAGATGCTATCTCACACCAGTTAGAACGGCGATCATTAAAAAATCAGGAAACAACAGGTGCTGGAGAGGATGTGGAGAAATATGAACACTTTTACACTGTTGGTGAGAGTGCAAACTAGTTCAACCATTGTGGAAGACAGTGTGGCGATTCCTCAAGGATCTAGAACTAGAAATACCATTTGACCCAGCCATCCCATTACTGGGTATATACCCAAAGGATTATAAATCATGCTGCTATGAAGACACATGCACACATATGTTTATTGCGGCACTATACACAATAGCAAAGACTTGGAACCAACCCAAATGTCCATCAATGATAGACTGAATTAAGAAAATGTGGCACATATACACCATGGAATACTACGCAGCCACAAAAAAAAGATGAGTTCATGTCCTTTATAGGGACATGGATGAAGCTGGAAACCATCATCCTGAGCAAAGTATCCCAAGGACAGAAAACCAAACACCGTGTATTCTCACTCATAGGTGGGAATTGAACAATGAGAACATTTGGACACAGAACAGGGAACATCACACACCGGCACCTGGCGTGGGGTGGGGGCAGGGGGGAGGGATAGCATTAGGAGAAATACCTAATGTAAATGATGAGTTAATGGGCGCAGCAAACCAACATGGCACACGTATACATATGTAACAAACCTGCACGTTGTGCACATGTACCCTAGAACTTAAAGTATAATTTTTAAAAAATCTATTACTATATTTGTATGTCTATTTCTGGACTCCCTCTCTTCTCTTCCATGGCTCTATGTACATACTCTTTCACCAAAACTGCACTGTATTAATTACCTTAGATGTATATTTTGTCTTAAAACTAGGTAATGTGAATACTCCAACTTTCTTTTTCAAAACAGTTTTAGCTATTCTGGTTTAAGCTTTCCATATAAATTTTAGAATCTGGTTGTCTATATCAATGAATCTAGCTGAGATTTTGACTGGGATCACATTAAATTTATAGGTCAAGTTGACTGTATTGAGTGTTGTAATCCATGAACACGGTATGCTTCCTTGTTTATTTTGGTTGTCTTGGATTTCCTTCAGCAGCATTTTGTAACTTTCAACATACAGATCCTGCACATGTTTTGTTTGATTTATATCTAGGTAGTTTTTTTTTCCTCCTTTTGGAGTTATTATAAATGGAACTTAAAACAAAATCCTGGTTTCCAATTGTTCATTGTCTTTGTATAGAAATATAAGTGATGTTTTAAAAAGTTAACCTGTATACTGCTCAAATCACTTATTAGTTCTAGGAGCTCTTTAACAGATTTGTTGGTAATTTCCACACAGACAATCATGTTATATACAAAGAAAGTTACTTTTATTTCTTTCTTTCAGGTCTGAATGCCTTTCATTTATTTTCTAGTTCTATTGTACTTGCTAGGATTTCCAGTACAATACTAAAAGAAGTGGTGAGATTGAACATCTTTGCCTAGTTCTCTATCATACAGGAAAAGCATTTGGTTCTTTATCATTAGATATGACATTAGCTGTAGGTCCTTTATAGATGCCCTTTAAAAGACTGAAGTTTCCTTTTTTAAAAATCTCCCCAATCCCCATAACCCCCAGCCTCTGGTAACAACCATTCTACTCTCTACCTCTATGAGTTCAACTTTTAATATTCTGCATATGAGTGAGATCATGCAGTATTTGTCTTTCTGTGCTTGACTTCTTATTCCACTCAACGCACTGTTCACTCCTGGTTCATTCATGTTGTTACAAATGACAGAATCTCATTCTTTTTTAAGGCTAAATAGTATCCCATTGTGTATATATAGCACCTTTTCTTTATCCATGCATCTGTAGACAGACGCTTACATTGATTGCATATCTTGCCTATTGTGAACAATGCTGCAATGAACATAGGAGTGCAGATATTTCTTCAACAGACTGATTTCCTATTTTTTGGATAGATACCCAGTAGTGGGGTTGCTGGATCATAGGGTAGTTCTATTTTTATTTTTTTGAGGAAACTCCATACTGTTTTCCATAATGACTAATCTACATTTCCACCAACAATGTGAAGGATTCCCTTTTTTCACACATCCTCATCACCACTTTTGTCTCTTTTATAATAGTCATCTTCTATGCTTTGCATATGGTTGGTTTGTCTCCACCAAATCTTATTTTGAAATTTTATCCCCAACATGGAGGTGCTGGTAGGTGTGGCCTAATGAGAGGTGTTTGGGTCATGGAGGCAGATCCCTCATGAATGGCTTGGTGCCATTCTTATGGTAGCTGAGGTCTTGCTCTAGTGAGATAGGATTAGTTTTGCTGGGATCGAATCAGATCCTGTGAGAGTGGGTTGTTACAAAGCCAGGTAGCCCCTCAGGTTTGGTCCCTCTTTGCATGTGCCCACTTCCACTTTGACTTTCTCTGCCACATTTTAAGGCAGCATAAAAGCCGTCAACAGAAGCTACACAGATGCAGGTGTCACGCTTCTTATACAGCCTGTAGAACTATAAGCTAAATAAACCACTTTTCTTTATAAATTACCCAGCCTCAGGTATTCCTTTATAGCAAGACAAAACAAAGACGCCATTATTTTTTTCCCCATTGGTTATTGGGGTACAGGTGGTATTTGGTTACATTAGTAAGTTCTTTAGTGGTGACTTGTGAGATTTTGGTGCACCCATCACCCGAGCAGTATACACTACACCCTATTTGTAGTCTTTTATCCCTCAGCCAGCTCCCACCCTTCCCCACAAGTCCCCAAAGTCCATTGCATCGTTCTTAAGCCTTTGTGTCCTCATAGCATAGCTTAGCTCTCACATATCAGTAAGAACATACAATGTTTGGTTTCCATTCCTGAGTTACTTCGCTTAGAATAATAGTTTCCAATCTCATCCACGTCACTATAAATGCTGTTAATTCATTCCTTTTTATGGCTCAGCAGTATTCCATCATACATACATACACACACACACACACACACCCCCCACAGTTTCTTTATCCGCTTGTTGACTGATGGGCATTTGGGTTGGTTCCATGATCTTGCAATTGTGAATTGTGCTGCTATAAACATGCGTAAGAAGTATCTTTTTCATATAATGACTTCCTTTCCTCTGAGTAGATACCCAGCAGTGGGATTGCTGGATCAAATGGTAGTTCTACTTTCAGTTCTTAAAGGAATCTCCACACTGTTTTCCATAGTGGCTATACTAGTTTACATTCCTACCAGCAATGTGGTAGGTTCCTACCACACCAACATCTACTATTTTTTTTATTTTTTTATTATGGCCATTCTTGCAGAGGTAAGGTGGTTATTGCATTGTAGTTTTGATTTGCATTTCCCTGACCATTAGTGATGTTGAGCATTTTTTAACAAAATTTTTATTTAATAAATGGTTAAAATCGCAGTGCCAAAAATACATTAACATTTAATAATTTCACTGAAAGGAAGAAATTGTAGAATGCACGGTTTCAGAAAGCTATTTTCAGTTATTTACAAATAAAGTGTCTAAAACTCAAAGACAGGCTCTATATGCTATACCTAGTTTATCCCTTCCCGAACAAAATTTCTGTTATTTGGGAAAATTCTTAAACGATGATTTAAACCGTAACGGTTACAAACCACAAATGCATCCATCCAAAAACTGTGAAACCATTTTCATCCAGTCAGTGGCAAAACTGTTGAAAGGGCAATAGTTGAAGCTGCTGAGTTTTATATAGTGTGAACTGTTGTATATATATTCCTACCAGGACTAAAACACAGCACACTTTGCAGGCATGGCTGACTCACAAAGGTTGTAACAAACAACTGCTCTTTACTCGACACCACGGCTTGGAGGCCACAGAGAAGCACGAGAGACTGACAGCTCTTCTGCTTACAAATGAAACCCAAAGTGGATGTCGTTCTCAGAGCACTGAAAGTGCTTCAGGACTCGCACTGATCCCATACTAACTTTCTTCCCTATTTTACACACATTTTTCTACTGTCCAATGGAAATCATTTTCTGGTTTGGCTAAACAACAAATACTAGTTTATAACAGGAATAGTAAAATCCGTGAGAATTCTGTTCAATTTAAGACTTGACACTACTTTCTTTAGAATGGTTTCTGCGTGTTTCTATGTCACCCTCTGTATTTTTAGCTTCCAGCTTCCTGGTAAGGAGTAAGTTCTCCTTTCCCGTCACACTCGGGGTCATTTACATGTTTCTGGGATGCCCTCGCTAGTTCATGGAGGCCAGGTGCGCGCAGTGACTCACTCTGCCTCTTCCTCTACTCTTCTCAGGACCAGTCCCCGAACCTTCTGCCTTGCAGTTCCTCCCGCTTCCGCCACACTCTCGTGCTCGGAAGCAAGCTCCCGGATCATACAGCCGCAAGGCCGGCCGGTCCTTGTTTGCCAGTCGCTCCTTTCTGGGTGCCGGACCGTCCTCACACCTCTGAGCTCTTCCCGGTCTCTCCACAGCCTCCCCAGGAGCCCCGCTGTCCTGGCTCCCCTTCTTCCCTCTGTCTTGGCCAGGTTCTTTACCCCATGTCTGCTCGTCTTCGCTCCTGCTGGAAAGCCGGTCAGGCTCGTGGTGAGATCTGTGCCTCCTGCTGTCATCCACATGGTGTCTTTGTGCTTCAGATTCTTTTTCTTGAGATCTCTCCACATCCCTGTGCTCTTTGTCACTGCCGCCGTGTGACCTTAACCCTTACTTCTTTCTCTGCAATTTTTTTTTTGTTTTGCATCTTTCTTTTTCTTTTTCCTCTTCCTGCAAACGTTTCTTTTCTAACTCTCTCTTCCTCCGTTCTTAATCGCTTCTCTTCTCGCATTCTCTGCTTCTCTAATTTTCTATTTTTAATATAGTCCAAAACAGGTGTAGTTCTTCTAGCAATGAGCTCTCTTGTCTTCGCCTCCATCTCCCCCAGCAGTCTCAGGGTTGACACTGGTCTTCTCTTTCTCCACACAGTAGGTTTCTAAAAACTTCTTATATTCTGCATCCCAAGTTGGCGGCGAAAACCTCGAAGTAGTTGTGCCCGGGCAGCGGGTGCAGCTGCTCCTCCAGCAGCTCCTTGGGGGAGGCCCGTGGACAGGTGGCAAATGACCACCTGCGGGGAGCGCGAGGAAGTTCCCACCGCAGCAGGGGCGTGGACATCCAGTTGGGGAGGCACCGCCTACAGTGCTAGAAGGCCCGGGCCCCACCCCTCCCGGCCCCCGCCCCTCCCCCTCCGCTCAGGGCCGTCCTCTCGATGTTGAGCATTTTTTCATGTTTGTTGGCCATTTGTGTATCTTTTGAGAATTATCTGTTCATGTCCATAGCCCACTTTTTGATGGGATTGTTTTTTTCTTACTGATTTGAGTTCATTGTCGATTCTGGATATTAGTCCTTTGTCAGATGTATAGATTGTGAAGATTTTCTCCCACTCTGTGGGTTGTCAAAGACACCATTCTAACATCTCTGATGATTAGTGATGTTCAGCACTTTTTCATATACCTATTGGCTACCTGTATGTCTTATTTTGAGAAATGTTTATTCAGATGCCTTACCCATTTTCAATCAGGTTGTTTTCTTACTATTGACTTGTTTGAATTCTTTATATATTTTTAGTATTAACCCCTCATCAGATGTATGGTTTGCAAATCCTTTTTCCCATTCTGTAGGTTGTTTTTTTCACTTTGTAGATTTCCTTCACTGTGCAGAAGCTTTTTAGTTTGATGTAATCCAATTTTTCTATTTTTGCTTTTATTGCCTGTGCTTTTGAGGTCATATCCAAAATTTGTGGCCCAGACTAATGTCATGAAGCTTTCCCCTGTTTTCTTCAGTACTCTTAAATAATTTCAGATCTTATGTTAATGTCTTTAATCTATTTTGAGATGATATTTGCATATGGGGTGAGATGAGGGTCTAATTTCATTCTTCTGCATGTGGATATCCAATTTTCCCCCACTCTTCCTAGCACAATTTATTGAAGAGACTCTCTTTTCTCTTTTTGATGCTGGGAAAAGTGCACCTTTTGCACCTTTGTCAAAAATCAATTGACCATAACCAGGGTCTCTAGTTTGCTAGGATTTTGTTGAGGACTTTTGCATCTATATTCATCAAGGATATTACCCTGTAATTTTCTTTTCTTATAGTGTCCTAGTCTGACTTTGAATGTGTTTAAAAGTGCTCTCCCAGGCTGGTGCAGTGGCTCATGTCTCTAATCCCAGTGTTTTGGAAGGCCATAAGTAGGAGGATCACTTGAGGCCAGGCCAGGAACTTGAAACCAGCCTGGAAAACAGCAAGAATCTGTCTCTACAAAAGCAAAAACAAATTAGCTGGGCATGGTGGCACATGTCTGTAATGCCACCTACTCGGGAGGCTTGAGGTGGGATTACTTGAGCCCAGGAATTTGAGGCTGCAGTGAGTTATGATTGCACCACTGCACGCCAGCCTGAGCGATAAAGCAAGATCCCGTATCAAAAAAAAAAAAAAAAAAGGTTTCTCCCTTCTTCAATTTTTTGGTAGTTTTAGAAAGAATGGTCATCGGGTCCTGGGCTTTTCTTTGATGGGAGACTTTTCATTACTGATTCAATTTCTTATTTGTTATTGGTTGCTGTTGGTCTGTTCAGATTTTCTGTTTCATGATTCAGCCTTGGTAGATTGTATGTGTCTAGTATTTTCTTCTAGGTTATTAATTTGTTGACACATAATTATTCATAGTAGCCTCTTATTCTTTTGTATTTCTGTGGTATCACTTGTAATGTCTCCTCTTTCATTTCTTATTTTATTTTTTGAGCCTTCTCTCTTTTCTTCTAGCTGCAAGTTTTTAAATTTTATCTTTTTAAAAAACCAACTCATAGTTTTGTTGCTCTTTTCTATTGTTTTTCTAATCTCAATTTCATTTATTTCTTCTGATCTTTATTATTTTCTTCCTTCTACTAAATTTGAGCTTGGTTTGTTCTTTTTCTAGTTCCTTGAGATACAATGTTAGGTTTGAGATCTTTCTTGTTTTCTGATGTAGGCGTTTATTACTGTAAAACTAACTTCCTAAAACTATTTTTGCTGCTTCCCATAAGTTTTGTTTGGTATGTTTTATTTCCATTTCCATTTTTCACAAGATATTTTTAAATTTCCCTTTTAATTTCTTCTTTGCTCCACTGGTTATTCAGGAACATGTTTGATTTCCATGTATTTGTGAATTTTCCAATTTACTCCCAGTTATTGATTTCTAGCTTATACCATTGTGGTCAGAAAAGATATCTGATACAATTTTAATCTTCTTAAATTTGATAAGACTTGTTTGTGGCCTAACATATGATCTATCCTGAAGAATGTTCCATGGGCACTTGGAAGAATGTGTATCTTGCTTCAGTTGAATAGAATGTTCTATGTAAGTCTGTTACGTCCATTTGAGCTAAAACTGTGGAAATCCAAACTTTCCCTATTTTTCCGTCTGGATGATGTGGCCCTTGCTGAAAGTAGGGTATTGAAGTCCCCTATTATTACTGTACTATAGTCTCCTTTCGGATCTATTAATCTTTTCTTTATATATTTTGGTGTTCCAATGTTGCATGCATATATATTTTAATTATATCCTCTTGCTGAATTGACCCCTTTATCATTATATAATGACCTTGTTTTACAGTTTTTGACCTAAATGCTATATAATTATAGCTACCCTGCTCTCTTTTGGTTTCCATGTCCAGAATATCTTTTTACCTCCCTTCACTTTTAGTCTACCTGTGTCCCTTATAGGTGAAGTGAATCTCTTGTAGGCAGTTTATACTTGGGTATTGGTTTTTTATCCATTCAGTCACTCTATGTCTTTTGATTGGAGAATTTAAGCCATTAACATTCAAAATAATTATTGATGGGTAAAGACTTACTACTGCCATTTTGTTAATTGTTCACTGGTTGTTTTGTAGATCCTTTGTTGTTTTCTTCCTCTCTTCTTGTCTGCCTTTGCGCTTAGGTGATTTTCTCTAGTGGTATGCTTTATTCCTTAATTTTTATCTTTTGTGTATTTACTAAAGTTTTTTTGCTTTGTGGTCACCATGAGATTTACATAAAATATAATCATAATAGGGTATTAATTTTTATTTTATTTTGTATACTTCTTCACTATGTCCTGTGCTCAAAACAGGCTATTTTAAGCTGATAAAAACTTTATTCACACACACACACACACAAACTACACTTTTACTCTACCCTCCTCACATTTTAAATTTCTGGTGTCATAATTTACATCTTTTTATACTGTGTATCCCTAAAATTATTGTAGCTATTATTATTTTAATAGTTCTTTTATCCTTCATACCAAAGCTATAAGTGATTTATATACCACAATTACAGGCTTAGAGTATTCTGAATTTGACTGTATACTTACTTTCACCATTGAGTTTTATACTTTCATGTTTTCATGTTAGTACTTACTGTCCTTTTCTTTCAGCCTGAAGAACTCCCTTTTAGCATTCCTTTTAAGACAGGTCTGATGAAACTCCCTCAGCTTTTGTTCATCTGGGAAAGTCTTTAGCTCTCTTTCATTTCTGAAGGACAGCTTTGCTAGGTATTAATATAATATTGCTGGTTGGCAGTTTTCTTCCTTAAGTACTTTTGAACATATCATCTCACTCTCTTCTGGTCTTTAAGGATTCTGCTGAGAAAACTGCTGCTAGCTGTACTGGAACTCCTTTACATGTCATTTGCTCTTCTCTTACTGCTTTCAGAATCTCTCTTTGTCCTTGATTTTCAGCAGTTTATGTGTTGGTGTAGTCTTTGAACTAAAGCTGATTGGAGTTCTTTGACCTTCCTGTACCTAGATACTTATACCTTTCCTCAGATTTGCAAAGCTTTTCTCATTTTAAATAAGTTTTCTACCCCTTTGTTTCTCCTTTCTCCTTCATTTACTCCTATAACTTGAATATTTACTCTTTTGGTGCTGTCCCATTAATTCCATAAACTTTCTTCATTCTTTTTTTCTTCTTTCACTGTATGTTTTCAAATAACCTGTATATTCAGGTTTAAATTCTTCTAATTGTTCAATTCTGTTGGCGATGCTGTTACATTTTCTTTTCATTCATTGTGTTCTTCAGCTCTAGAATTTGTTTAATTTTTAAGAAATATATAATTTCAATCTCTCTGGTAAACTTCTCATTTTGGTAACTTGTTTTCCTGATTTCATTGAATACTCAGTATTTTCTTGAAGTTCCTGGATGTTACTTTTTAAAACAATGATTTTGAATTATTTGTCAGGCAGTTCATACATCTCCATTTCTTTGGGTCAGCTTCTGGGAGATTATTGTGCTCTTTGGGTGATGTTATGTTTATGTCTCCTTGGTTTTTCATTTCTTATTGCCTTACATTGATGTCTGGGCATTTGAAGATGTAGAGACTTATTTTAGTCTTTGACTTGCTTTGTCTGGGAAAGCCCTTCACTAGTCAGTCCATTCAGGGATTCTAGTCCAGCTGCCTGGTATGGTTCATAGGTTGGCTTGCTCTTAAGTGTCTTCACACTGGCTGGCCCGGTGCCTGGGTCACCAAGGGGGTGAGCTCGGTGCCTGGTTCCATGGAGTTAAGCCTGAAACTTGGGTCCACTGGAGTGGAGCTGTTGACTGGTTCTGTGGAATGGGCCTGCATCTAACAGGGTGGGCCTGAAGCCTGGGTCCACTAGAGCTAACCTGGCACTGGGGTGGGCCTTTGAGTCTACAGGGGCCAGCCAGGCACTGGGATGAGCCTGGTGCTTGGGTCCACTGGGATAGGCTGAGTCTATGGGAGTGGGTCTGGGTCAAGAGTCCACAGGGGACTGGCCTGGAGCCTGGGTCTGCAGAGGTAGTCCTGGAGCCTCTGTCTGTGGAGACTGGCCTAGAACCAGGGCCTACTAGGGTGAACTTGGACTCTGTGTTTACTGGAGCAAACCTAGATCTTAGGTCTTTGGAACCTGCAGTTGACCTAGTGCTGGGGCAGGTGTGGAATCAGGATCTATGGCAGCTTGTCTGGAGTATAGGTTCATGGTTGCTGGCCTGGTATCTGAAGCCATTGAGGCTTGCTGAAAGCCTAGGGCTTTGGAGTCTGGCTAGAGCCTGGGACTACTTGTGTTGGCCTGGAGGCTGAGTGTGCAGGTGCTGGCCTGGAGTCAGGTCTGCAAAATCTAGCCTGGGTCCTGGGGCTTCAGGGGCCAGTCTGAAACCTGGATCCACAAGTATGTTCCTAGAACTTGGGTCCATGGAGGCTGGTCCATCACTGGAGTCTACTAGGATAAGCCTAAACCCTTGGTCTGTGGGTGCTAGCCTGATGATTAGGGCTGTGGGCAGCTGGTCTGGAGCCTGGAGTCACTGGGATTGGCCTGGTGCTGAAGTAGATCCAGAGACTGAGTCTGCTGGGCAGGCCTGGGGCCTGCAGCTTTGGAATCCAACCTGGGGCTTTGAGATCTAGCCTGGCACCATGGTGGGACTACATGCTCGGTCCATGGGTACCAGCCTGGAGTCTGGGGCTACAGAAGCCTTTCTGGCACTGAGTTTTACCAGGACAAGCCAAGTGTTAGGGTCTGAGGAAAAGTTTAGTGCTAACTTCCTTCTCCTTTGCCCACATGAAGGGTATCTCTCTCCATACTGTGCTGCCTGGGGTTGGGTGAGGGGTGGTGCAAGTAGTATAAAACTGTCCTTTTTAGACTCTTCAATGCATCATTTCTTTACTACACTCAGGTACTGTAATCTCTGACCTGGTTTCCTTAGCTCTTGTAAAGGTATTTTTGTGCATAGATGTATGTTCAACTTGATGTTTCTGTGTGAGAGGAACATGGAAAGTCCTTTTCTGTCATCTTGCTGATGTCCACTGAGACTAACTTTCATAATCAACTCTTGACTAGATTACTGAACAGTCACCTAGATTTTATTTTGACCCCCTCTAATCTATTCTCCAGATTGCAGCCAGAGTAATCTTTAAAAAACAATCTGATTATGTCACTCCCTGATTAAAACCTTTCATTAGCTCTTGATGGTTTTCAGGATAAAGTCAAAATTCCTTAACACAGCATGTAAGGACTTCCATGAATTAGTTCTCTTGACCTCATTCCTCAGCATTCGCCTTTCCACTTATATTCACCAACAGCGCTTGAACTTGTTCCTGCCAATGTCACCTTTCTCTAAGCCCTGTCTCCTTCTCACCTCCGGGATAAACTTCTACAAAACTTTATACCTACCTTGGGCATCAATATTGCCAGAAATCCTGGATCAGGTACTACTCTGTTGATCTCTGTCAGAGCACTTATCCCTTAATAAAACATAATTGCCTGTTAAGCTGGTTGTCCCTTTCCTCCACTTGGTTATGAGTTCTCTGAGGGCAGGGACCCAGTCTTAGTAAAAAACCTTGGTTCTTAGCACAATATCTGTCATACAGAAGAGATAGCTAAATATTTAATGAATTGATAGGTTGAATGGTATCTTTCTGAGCATAGATAAAGTAAGAACAACTAAGATTTGTTACTACTTTATGGTTTATAACATAATCATTATCTCTCATCAATTTTTACAACAATCCCGTTAGGTAGGTGGTATCATTAACCATTTTTTATATATGAAGAAACAAGAACAGAGAAGTTAAGTGACTTTCCCAAGGTAGGACTCAAATCTAGGCTTCCTAGATAATTTTAGGATTGGGAATCTTCTACCAAACAACCACATCTCCACTGAAATATTTAGAACTGAGTGGGGTAATTCATTCTGCCATAGGACTACAAATCATCCTCTAACTGTGTAATTTAATCTTTTGAGATAAAAATGGCATTTAAATGAATTTTCAAAATAAAATGTCTAATTTGAATACCTGTATTGCTTAAACTTTTCATATAAAAAAATCTACATTTTTAACCACTGTATTTAACACCTCACAAAGCTGATAAAAATTCAGTATCTGTAGTACCTACAAGGCTTATACATATATTAATACTCTAAATATCTGAGAATTGAGTCAGAAAGCTTACCTATTCTTGGAACAGTTCATAGCTATATGCCATTAGAAATGCCTAGTAATAGCAAGATTCATAAATACTACTAATGTTCTTGCTAGGTGCAGTCACGAATGAACAGCACTATTACACAATTTCCTTTACCCTGCCCAAAGGTTATAAGCTGTTTTTCTTGATGTGCTTGGCAAAGACCAAACTCAGTGAAAAGCTAATTTCTCACAAGACAAAAATGTTCTTTGAGACTGATTCCCAAGCATTAATCATTAATCATCCAAGCATTCATTATCAATCCTAATCACTTAATGTTGGTATTTCTACAAGGGTATACCATAATGTTCATAATTATACCACACTCTATAGTGAAAAAAAAGCAGCAGTCACCCAAACCTCTCCCATCCAGTTAACAGAGTCCTACTGTTCCAACATAGGATTATTTAAAATATTCAAGCAACTATTTTAAGTTCATTTTTGAGACACATCTCAGTAATTTTTAAACAACAAAATGAATACTTACAATACATCTTTGAAGTCTCCAAACACATACATATGCCTAAAGCTGTCAATAGCGATTACAGGACAATCTGCTGGAGTTTTCTGTATGTGCAGAAGAGGATGTCTAAATTTGTCACAATCGGCATGTAAAAAGTTTATTGTACCTTTTAAAAAAAAAAGAATTTTGAGAGGTAAATTCAAATTTTCTTGATTATATTTTCATAAGATTGCAAGCTCACAAAAAGTGACATACTAAAAAAGCACCCCAACATTCTTAAGAGTAATATAGATCAGAAAAACTAAAACCTAAATATCTGACACTTAAAATAGGTAGGCTTTTAGCTCTTAGGGCACGAAGTATAACTTCTTTAGAAATCATATTGACTTAGCCCAAATTTGAAGGCTATAATGAATGTTTTACTCTCCTTAAATGGGCAATCATTTACTTTGCAGATTACCAGGTTCTAGGCAGGAAGCTCAAATTGATATATGAGCCATTCTCATGGGACCATTTTCATACCAGCCTATTCCAGCCATACTGGTTGATTTTTAGTGGAATTCAACCTGCAAGATAGTATGTGACTAAAATGGGCAGCTCTATACAGTAACTTTAGTTTATTTTGTTTGACTTTCTTCCCCAACTACAGAGGAAAAGCTGGTGATACCTCAAATTCCATTAAATGCTTTGGAGAAATCCACAGACAACGACTCAACTTTCTTTCATTTAGAAATAAATGTTAATCAGACTGTGTAAGCTCTCTCAGTAATATCTCTGGGAATGTCCATCGGAAAAGGAGTCAGACAAGCAATGAAAGAAAGTGCCCAGAACTAATGCTCATTCATGACCCTGCTTTTCATGAACTTTGATTTTTCTCTCCAAAATAGTAATGGTTAGAAGACAAACAAAAAACACTACTTCATATTATCGCTCTACTAATGCCTCCTTACTGTCACATTTGAATGCACTAAAATAAGGTTTTAACCCAAATATGTTTATGTGATTTGAAAGTAATGGGAGGGGAGACGATGAAAGGAGGAAAAAAAGAGAGAAAGAAATGATGAAAATAAACACCTTAATCTGTCTACCTTTTTCACTTATTAATTGCCGAGCTACTTCATTCTGGAATATTTCTAAACTTTCTGTATCTTCTTTCATGTGAAAGAGTATGAGAAAAGGCAGTCCTTCTTCTGTCAATTCCTGTAGAGAGAAGCATTCAATGAGAATTATCAGGCTTCTCCATTCAGTTGTAGCTATTTTCTAGGTAGGAACAATTTTGAACCCGACCCATGTAATGTAATAGTTGTAATATCCCAGGGGGGAAAAAAGGCTCAGTGGTGTGAGTAAACATTAGCCTGAACAGAAGACTGAATTCACTCCCCTCCCCACCTCAAGCACCCAGGCGGTCAGAGGATCCACATGCCCTGCTTTGCTGCAGAAACTGATCTGCCTTAAAGGAACCACTGTCTGTCAGCCAGTATGGGATACGAGGCCTCAGGGTTAGGCTGTTGAACTCATGACATATAGAGGTGAACTATGCTGGTTCTTTACCAAGGCGTTAATTTTAGGGTAGGGTAAACATGACCAGTATTTTCAGTCTTCACAAGTAACACTGAAAATTGAGTATATCAGCAATAAATAAATATGATTTGCAAATTTTTTTGTATTCTAAGGTTGCGAAAACCATTACACTTATATATAAAACTTAACCAAAGCTGAAGTGTTTTATCCAGGGTAAAAGACAAAAACTCCATTATTTACTAATTTTCAACCAATACAATTATTAATAAATACCTGCCCCTATATATTTTTACATATCTCTTTATACACATACAAAAGCACCTTGAAAATTATAAAATGCTATTAAAATTTTTATTGTTGTAATTGGAGAATACTACAATGGGTAGTCATGATTAAATGAAATGTGATACGTAGATAGATTTAATCATTTATTCTCCCCAACAAATGCTAAGTTCTGAGTCATCAGAAAAAGTCCAGAAAGGGTCTCAAAACAAAATTATTTTCATCAACTATCCTTTTGAGCATCTCTCCATAAATTTAGGAACTACCTCACCAGAAAGTACAAATGTCCTTTATTTAAAAAAAAAAAAAAAACTGAAACTGGGACCTATTTTACAAGATTAAAAGTTTTCTTCTGGTTCTCATCTCCATATTTAAGCCTGTTTCACTTGTATATAAGATCAATTATTAAGCCTCTTGTTACACTTATTTTTTAAAAAACTGAGATACAATTAGCATACCATAAATTTCACCACTGTTTTTTGGAGACAGGGTCTCACTCTTGTCACCCAGGCTGGAGTACAGCCTCAACCTCCCCAGGCTCAGGTGATCCTCCCACCTCAGCCTCCCAAATAGTGAGGACTACAAACATGCATGACCATGCCCAGTTCATTTTTGTTATTTTTTGTAGAGACGGGATTTCGCCATGTTGCCCAGGTTGGTCTCAAACTCTGATTGCTCAAGCAATCTGCCTGCCTCAGCCTCCCAAAGTGCTGGAATTACAGGTATGAGGCCACACACCTAGTCCATCATTTTTAAGTGTACAATTTTGTGGTTTTAACTATATTCACAAGTTGTGCAAACATCACCACTAATTCCAGAGTTGTTTTTTTTTTTTTTTTTCTTGAGACGGAGTCTCACTCTGTAGCCCAAGCTGGAGTGCAGTGGCGCAATCTCAGCTCACTGTAACCTCTGCTTCCCATGTTCAAGTGATTCTCCTGCCTCAGCCTCCTGAGTAGCTGGGACAACAGGCGTACACCACCATGCCCAGCTAATTTTTTTGTATTTTTAGTAGAGACGGGGTTTCACCATTTTGGCCAGGATGGTCTTGATCTCCTCACCTCATGATCTGTCCCCCTCGGCCTCCCAAAGTGCTGGGATTACAGGCATGAGCCACTGCACCCACCCTAGAACATTTTTTATCACTTCAAAAAGAAACTACATACCCATTAGTAGTGATTCCCATTTCCCCTCTCCCCACCCCCTGGCACACATTAATCTTTTAGTAAGCTGATTTTTTTTTTTCCTCATTTTTTATCTCTTGGACTCCCATTTTTTCTTCCACCATCCATTAACTGATGCTGGTCTCAATGGTTGTCTTTGGACTTCTCTGGTCTAGCCTGACAACTTCATGTAGTTCAACAGTTTCGATCACTACTTCTGATCACTTATCTGTGTCTACAAGCCCAGCTCCAGTACAGAATCCAAGCCTAGGTTTCCATCTGTCTGCTTAACATCTCCATTTCAAATTCTAAACAAGTACTTTAAATACTCAAACTACTGCCTAGTCCCCTCCTGTCTAACCTCCTTCTCCTATCTCCCCATTTTCTTTAGTACTTCTACTTCTCTCTTAGTACTTTTCTTTTCAGGATGTAGTGCCTCTTCTCTAAAGCCATCTCTCATTCCACCCCATCCCTGTCAAAGGAAAATTCTTTTTTCTAAACTCCAAGAGCATTTTATCAGTGCCCCTCATGTGGAATGGGGCATGACTTTGTGTTATATTATCTGTACATATGAAATATTAAACTGAAAACCCCTTGAAGACAATCTTACTTCATTTCTGTTTTGCTCACAATCAACATATGTCAATAAATAAACAAATGCTTCTAAATAGGTGGTAATGTATGCTGCTTAGGCTTCCAAGTTTACCTATGTCCATACAAGCATATTTTTTACCAAACAAATGTTAAAAGATTAGGGAGAAGAATAGTAAGATAACCAGATTTACAGGAAACAGCTATTTCCCCACAGATTAAATGACTGAATGGTTGGTTACAACATAACAAATCTCAAGAAGAATTAAATGTGCTGACAACCACGGGGAAGGGTGCTACCCTGTTTCATTGTTTAAGATTTTCCAGGTCTATACCTTTAAATCTGGTTTTAAAAATTATCCCTGAAAGAACTGCCAGAGCAGGCGAATAGTCATGACAAATTCTTAAATTTTCCTGGGCCTCTGAGGACTAAATGAGTGAATGCAAATTGTCTAAAAAATGTAAGTAATCCAACTAAACATACCTGAGGCCTACAGAAGTAAGAAAACCAGGGACAGGCTGGGCGCGATGGCTCACACCTGTAATCCCAGCACTTTAGGAGGCTGAGGCGAGTGGGTCACCTGAGGTCAGGAGTTCAAGACCAGCCTGACCAACATGGTGAAACCCTGTCTCTACTAAAAATATATAAATTAGTTGGGCGTGGTGGCAGGCACCTGTACTCCCAGCTACTCCTTCAAGGCTGAGGCAGGAGAATCCCTTGACCCTGGGAGGTGGAGGTTACAGTGAGCTGAGATCGCACCATTGCACGCCAGCCTGAGTGACAAGAGTGAAACTCCATCTCAAAAAATAAAGGGGGGGGGGGGGGGGGGGCCTAGGACATTCATTTGATAAACTGTAAGCAGAAAGAGTCTAATCCATCCTCTCTTTCAAAACTAAGTTTAAGATCAAAATGGAAAAGACTAACAATTCAAATATAAATAAATAAGTATTTTTTAAATGTTTACTTTCTTAAAGTTTGATTTAAAGTACCTCAAACATTCTGCTTTACAATTGCTTGTCTTAACTATTCTATTAATAAATTCTAAGTTTTTTTTTTTTTTTTTAATAAGTATGAATGTGCATTAAAAAGCAGAGGGAGCTTAAATCCCAATCTCTTCTAGGCTGCTGGTACTATAAAACTATGACACACCACTGACACCTTGTGGCCAAACACTCAAATTGTAGGAGCAGTATTTTGAATTCCGTGAAATGTCTTACAGTCCACTTTAAAATGCTATTAATGATAGGAAAGAGATGGAAGCAAGACAAGATTATGTGTGCTACATCCAATCTATATATCCAGTATATAGAGAAATGAGAAATGGTTTGAAAGACGCTATTTGATCCAAACATTTGAATTCCTGTACCTAAGCATTTAGTGTGTCATGGGGGGTAATGACACATGATTAAAGATTGAAAGACACCCAATCTGAGCATATTTATTCAAACCATCTCAAAAAACTACAATGACTTAAGATGCGTCTTAACAATATGAATTACTCAAAATCCAGGAAAATACTACTTTGAGAAGAAGGTTCAAAAATAACACTGAAAGAAGCAACAGAACATTACTGAACAAAAAAATATTCTGGTCACTAAGAATGGCCTCCAAGTGCCAAGCTGTGACACAAATAAAAGTTGAGTATCTCTTACTCAAAATGCCTGGGATCGGAAGTGTTTTGGATTTTGAAATATTTGCATTATTGTTAACGCTTCAGCATCCCTAATCTAAAAATATAAAGTGCTCCAAGAGTGTCATGGAGGTACTCAAAAAATTTTGGAATTTGGAGCATTTCAGATTTCAGATTTTCAAATTAGGAATACTCTCTGAAATTCTAAACAACTAGGGAAAAGGAAGTAGAATCAAAGAATTGCAGGAACAAAAGAAACCAGAAAACTTGGTGAAGCAACTTCTTTAAACCAAAAGAAGAGACTTTGCAAGAAAAGGCTTGTGTTAGAATTTTCACTCAAAAGTCTTCTATAATTCAAAATTCCAAAATATTTTATAATATGGCATTGCATTAAGATAATAACCAGTGCAATAGAGCCTGATAAGTTTATGATATTTAAGCTTGCAGGATTAAAAATATATTAATCACATTTCATGAGAAACCATTTTTAGAACTTTGATTTGAGAAATAGCTATTATAAACAAGTAGGATGTCCCAGTGGAGTATTCTTACATGTTAAACTGGATCCTGGCAGCACTAATCCTCTTTCTATGAAACACTCAGCAAAGAGCCAATGTAAGATGATTTAGGCTTGCAATGATCTGTCCAAGCAGACACACCGAGAATCTCATACAAACATTCATACATTTGATTTGAAATTGCTACAAACTTAATAAGAATTAAATATTATTTTATGGTGGAAAAGGTACACCAAAAATGTACCATGCTGACATAAAAATACTAACTTATTTTTATGTACTAAAATGCAAAGGCAACATTTAAATCACGTAAAAAAAAAATCTTATAACGAGTTTTTAAATGCTGTTGGCATAGACTTCTGCTTCCAGAAAGATGAAGTAGACACTTTTCTCTATTTCTCCTAGGAAGTTCAGCTAAAAATCCTGGACATTATATAAACAAACATAAGGCCCTGAAAAGCGAATAAAACAAAGCAGACTGGCTAAGGACTTAAGGACCTAAGAAATGGCACTCAGTTCCTTGAGTTTTCTTTTTGCCTTATACATCTCAGTCTAAGTGTTGGAAATGCCAATGGACACAGATCAGAAATACCCCAAGAATGCATTCTCAAGACGAAGAGGGGGCAAAGAGCATTCTGGTTTGCTCACAATGGCCAGTCCCAAAAGTTAAGTGTTGCTCTCTCTTCCCCAAGAAAGGGGGAAAGAGATACTAAGATCTAAGAGCTGGAAGCCTCTGGAAAGACTCAGGGAGAGTTTCAGGGAATCTTAGAGAGTTCACATATATTATCTCCAAATCTTAAAGCACTTACCAATATACATACACCTTAGTAACAGAAAGCATCAAATCTGAGATTATATTCTTCCTTAAGAACTCCAGGTTTTGTTGTATTACAATTAGGTTAAGCTACAGTGCTAAAAATTACATTCTGAAGTAATAATGGATGTACTTTGGACTAATCTTACTACTGGGAAAATTAGGAAAACCAGGGTAATAATAATAAGAATAAACCACCTTTTTGAAAGCATCCAAAAGTTAAAAAAAAAAAAAAAAAAAAAAAAAAAAGGAAAGAATTATGGGCCAAGACTGGAATAGAAGGAAACCCAGAACATTAAGCATTGCATTTGAAGCTGCTTTTCTTCTAGGACCATCTGTCTTTCCAGAAAAGGCAACTGATAGTGCTCAATCCCACTGATCATCAGGGAAATACAAATTAAAACCACAATGAAACTCTACTACACATACACCAAAATAGATTAAAAATGTAAATAGCTGATACAAATGTGGGTAAGGATGTGGAGCAATGTGAACTTTGATACACTACTGGTAGGAATGTAAACTGCTAAAACCACTTTGGAAAAACTGGTTATCATACACTGAAATTGAATATATATATGCCCTATGACTTGGCAATTCTATTCATAGGTATATATATCCAGTAGAAATCTGTGCATATATTCACCAAAAGACATAATAAGAATGTTCATAGCAGCATTATTCACAGTAGTCAAAATCTGGAAGCAGTCTAAATGTCCACCAATAGTAGAATGGATACATTGTGTTATATTTATATAGGGAATTATATTCAGCATGAAAATGAATGAACTACAGCTTCATGCAATATGAATGAATTCCATAAATATAAAGTTGAGTGAAAGAAGCCAGACACAAAAGACATGATTCTATTTTAGGTTCAAAAACAGGAAAAACTTCCTATAGTCCTATTCAAAATAAGTGGTGATTATGAAGATGGTAAATGGGGGTAATGATTGAGAAGGAAGACAAGGGGTTTGGAAATATTTTATTTCTTGACTTAGCTCAGGGATTGACAAATTATAGCCATGGGTCAAATCTGACTCGTTGCCTGATTCTGTTAGGTCCATAAGCTATAACTGGTCTTTAACTGTTTGGTTTGGTTTTTTTTTTTTTTTTTTGAGACGGAGTCTCGCTGTGTCGCCCAGGCTGGAGTGCAGTGGCCGGATCCCAGCTCACTGCAACCTCTGCCTCCCAGATTCAAGTGATTCTCCTGCCTCAGCCTCCCAAGTAGCTGGGATTACAGGCGCCTGCCACTATGGCCGGCTAACTTTGCATTTTTAGTAGAGATGGGGTTTCACCATGTTAGTTAGCCAGGCTGGTCTCGAACTCCTGACCTCAGGTGACCCACCCACCTTGGCTTCCCAAAGTGCTGGGATTACAGGCATGAGCCATGGCACAGGGCCCTCCCTGGTCTTTATATTTTTAAATAATTGGGGAAAATTTTAAAAATATTTCATGGCATGTGAAAAGTATGTGTCCAGAAATAAAGGTTTACTGAAACACAGCCACACACATTTGTTTACGTATTGTCTAAGGTTACTTTTGTGCTACAACCGAAAAGTTGAGTAGCTGCCACAGAGATTATATGAACTGCAAAGCCTAACATACTTATTACCTGACTCTTTGTTGAAAAAAATTGTCTACCCTCTCTCTTAGTTTGAGCTGCTATATTAAAGTACCATAAACTGGGTGGCTTGCAAATTAACAGAAATTCATTTCTTATCATTCTGGAGGCCGGAAATCGAAAATCAGGGTGCCAGCATGGTCAGTTCTAGTGAGAGCTGTCTTCTAGGTTGCAGACTGCCTACTTCTCATTGTATCCTCACATGGCAGAAAGACAGCTACATAACTCTCTGAGGTCTCTTTTATGAGGTCACAATCCCGTTCATGAGGACTCCATCTCATGAATGGAGGATTCATTCCCTAATACTATCACATTGGGGATTAGGATTTCAACATATGAATATTAGGACACACAAATATTTGTTCCATACCACTGTAAGTAGTGATTATATGGGTATGTTTACTCTGTGATAATTTTGGGGGACCAGATATTTAAACTGTGATTTATACACTTACAATTCTTTGAAGTGTATATGCATACACAAAGTTTTTAAAAACTGTACCTAATACAAAGTTTGTAAAAACTTGCATTCTTAGGCCATTGATTTTAAAAACAAAAGACCTGGAATGAAAGATATGTCTTACATAAAGTAAAGAAAGGACAGAGGTCCTTACAGACATAACTCTTTGTACTTGTTCCTCCAGGGTCTTAGGTTTTTAAGTTTTGTTTTGGTGGGAGTTGAAAGAATTTTGATGGACTTGATTTCAGATGCATGGGATGACTGAGGTCAGTTACATGATCACTGCTAACTGCTTTCATTATTTATAATGAAAAAGACAACATTAACTGCTTTACAAAAAACAGAAGAATCTTTTAATGGCAAAGGATTATTCATTATATAGAAATAATTGTAACTAAAATCTGCAAAGCACTGCTCCTAAAGCAGCAGTCCCCAACCTTTTTGGCACCAGGGCCCAGTTTCATGGAAGACAATTTTTCCACTGATCGGGGTGGGGGATGATGATTTCGGGATGAAACTGTTCCACCTCAGATCATTAGGCATTAGTTAGATTCTCATAAGGAGAATGCAACCTAGATCCCTCACATGCACAGTTCACAACAGGGTTCACATTCGTATGAGAATCTAATGCTGCCGCTGATCTGACAGGAGGCAGAGCTCAGGCTGTAATGCTCTCTCCCTGGGCAGCCCTCTTCCTAGCAGGCCATGGCTGCGGACCCTTGTTCTAAAGGACATCCACCCAAACAGGGATCCTCAACCAACAGATGGGCATCAGAATCACCTGAAAGGCATTTTCAAACTCATTTTCAAGGTTATGGTGAACTACTACTCTTACTGGAAATGTAATAGAGGGGTTCTGGGACAGCAAAGGTGAAGAATCACTGGCTTATATTACAGAAACAGCTATGATATAGTTATGTTCACTATATGATTCTTACAACTGATAACTCTGTTAACATAGTAAGACAGGTGGAGGAAGCTTGTGGTTTCAGACATTTGAATTTAAAGTAACAATACACAGTAGAAAGCCCATACCTCTCCATTTTCAAATGTTATTTCTCGGACAAGGGGAACACATTTATCTTGAATCCAATTGTAAGTCACATCAAAATTTGTCATAGCTCCCAAGTACACCATATCCGGAGCAGAATGCTATTACAAGACAGAAAAAAAAAAAAAAAAATTAAATCTAAACTGTGCTGGCAAAAGTATATTCTTTTTTTTTTTTTTTTTTTTTTTTTTAAAGCAAAGTCTCACTCTGTCACCCACGCTGGAGTACAGTGACATGATCATGGCTCACTGCAGCCTTGACTTCCTGGGCTCAAGCAATTCTCCTACCTCAGCCTCCAGAGTAGCTGGGACTACAGGTGCGTGCCACCATGCCAAGCTAATTATTTTATTTTATTCAGAGATGTGGTCTTGTTCTGTTGCCCAGGCTAAAAAGTACATTGTTAAATCCATCCATGAACCCAGAAAATCTACCGGTGTTACAAAAGAAACATAAATCATGGAACTTCCAAGAAAGAGGGCCATGGGTGGTAAAAAGCAGGTAATTCTGTGATTACCAGTGAGCTAATAATCTAACCTGTGACACCCAAGCCTATTGCTTTTTCTTGGATTTAGGTCAATTAACTCTTTTTCAGTATCCTCACCAAAGGCAGAAAGGCATTGTGAAAAGAAGAATTCTCCAAATGAATTAATTTAGCTATTCCTTAGAGCTGAAAATTTTAGAAATTACTTCTTTTAGAAGAAAATATGGAGGGCAAGACTATTTCATTTTATTACCTCCATATCTGTTTCCACATTAACTCAAAGTCAATTATCTATGAAGTGTCTAAAATGATAAAAATAATAGCTAATATTAATCGATAAACTTACTGTGTCTAGGCATGATTGTGAACATTTTATATGTGTTGATTCATTTAATCCTCCCAACATCCCTATAAAGCAAGTACTGTTATTATCATCCCATTTTTACTAATTAAGAAACTGAAGCATGGGGAAGCGAAGAAACTTTCCCAGAGTAACATACCTAAGAAGGTGGCACATTTGACATTCAAACCCAGTCTGATACCACCAGAGCCCATGCTCTGAACAACCACACTACCACTGGGAGATATGTACTGCATTCTGATAATCTAGAGATGATGATACTAAGTAAGCTACTCAAAGAAATGTACTTGCAAAAAACATAAGCAAACACCTATGTGAATTTAAAATAGAAACTTTCTAAGCAAGAAATTCATTTATCTGCACAAAAATTTAAAATCTCAGTGTAAAAACACTGTAAACAACATTAAAATGAAAACTACAAATTGAAAAAATATCCATAAATTTCCTTTTTTTTTTTTTTGGTGAATTTGGGATAACACATGCTATGATTTTTGCCTCTTAGTTATGGCTACCATCACCTGGTAGGGCCTAAGCAGCTACTTAAAACTTCTTACCCTACAGGTTAAAAACAACCTAGCTGCTCCTTATTACCTGGCAGGTACTGAGTAAATTTATACCCCAGGAGATTTGGGAGTTTGGCTAGTACAATACTAGCCAAATACAACAGGTAGAAATGACAATCACAGGCAACTGCAGCATTTTAAAAATTTGGCTCCCAGACTGAATGCCAGAGAGGTAGAAAAGGCCTGAGAGTCAGGGGATCCCTAAGGCCAGCTCTGCTACTCTAATGCCTGTGTGACTTTAGGCTTCTGTGGTCCCATCTTCATTTTGAAGGGTTTAGATCAGCACAAGATGATGCTTCAAAGTTCCTTTCAATTCTAAAGTTCTAGGATTCTATGAACATTAACACATATAAAACTACATTTTATACAGGTATTTAAATTATATCTTATCGTGCAACATTAAGAAATAGCAACTTACCCCTGGTGGTTTGTAGATTATGTTGTCTCCACTATATCTTTCCGGTTTTGAAACATCCCTATAGGAAGGGAGAAGCAGTAATAAACCTGAATGACAGGATTCTGCAATGTAGGAATTACAGACTTGAAATACATACTTATCCATCATAGTCCCTATTAAAAGACTATGCAATACCAAGAAAAGCATACATTTAAAGAAAACATTTAATATGAGGCAGACTTTTTAAAGGAAAATTTTAGTTGTTTTTGTGTTTTGTATAAGTTTAGATTGGGAGTTTTAGCACTAAAAGGTTGTTTTTGACCCCACACTGTTTTCTAGCAACTAGGGATCAATGTCATTGGTTTGGTCACAAGGACTGAAAAAAAAAAAAAAAACAAAAACAAAACCCCGAAATAACCCACATCACTAAAATATGGTTCCATAAATAAGTAATTTTTTATTTGTCCATTGTTGTTTCCTGAACCTAGTACAGTATCTGGCACATAAAAGTTGTTCAATAAAAATATGTAGAGTGAATACTATAACAAATTACTTTTGTAATCAATTATTTTTAGATTAATTGAATATTGATTTATCTCTAGTTTCTAATTACAGTAGTCCAGGAGATAGGGGGAAGGGGTGCTAACCTAGATTGATAACAGTGAGAACAGAAAAAATGTGTTCCATTAATTAATTAATTCAATAACTATTTACTACGTGCTTCCTTTATACCAGCTATGCCTTGACATTGGGTGAACAGGAGTGAACAAAACTAACAAAACTCTCTCTCTCTCATGGAGTTTACATTTTGGTGAGTAGAGATAGACTAACAAGTAGATATATTTATCTTTGGTGGTTACAAAAAAATGCTATGAAGAAAATAAGTGGAATAAGTAGATAAAGAATGACAAATTAAATGATGGTAGTGCTCCTTTATATAAAGTTATCAGGCAAAGACTTTCTGATGAGATGACATCTGGGAGGAGCACTTTCAGATACAGGCTCTGCTGCAGAAGTGTGCTTGCAGCATTTAATGAATACGGGTTGGGCACAGTGGCTCATGCCTATAATCCCAGCGCTTTTGGAGGCGGAGGCAGGAGGATCACTTGAGGCCAGGAGTTCAAGACCATCCTGGGCAACATGTGAGACCTCATCGCTTAAAAAACAAAAAACAAAAAACTAATAATGCACACAATAAAACATACAAACAAAATCTTACAAAAGCATTAAAGCAAGGACAAACAATAAAGGTCAAAAAATGAAGAGGATATATTGTGCCAGACATCCAAGCTCCACTCAAGATAGCTACTACAATTGAGCCTAATAGTCATGAGCCAATGAAAAGAAATAATACTGCATGGAAGTCAAAGGATGGTTGAGATAACCTCCAATGAGGAGAGAGGGTCAAGAACAGAACCACAAAAATGATTCCATCTTGAGAAAAAGAAAAAAAAAGGAGATAAGGTCAGAGAATTCAGACAGGTAGGGGCCAAACCAGGGGGATTCAATGTAAGTGTTGACACAGCAGAAAAAGAAAAAGGTAGTTGAACATCACACCCTTCAGAGGAATTGAAAAGGATTAAGATGTTTAAAAGACCACTCAATCTGGTAATTAAGAAGTCGTTTTGTGAATTTGTAGAGACAAGTTTCATTAGAGCAATGGAGGTGAAAGTTAGCTTCCAAAAGGTTAAGTTTTTTACTGGTTAGAATTTGAGAAAATCAAGGTAGCCAGGCATAAACTATTCTTTGAAAAAAAAAAAAAAAGAATAAAAAGAAGGATGACATTATAGCTTAAGAGAAGAGGCAGGTCAGGAAAGAAAGAAGCATGTTTTCAGAAAAGGAAAGCAGTTCTTGAAAAGGGTCAGGTTGAAAACACAAGAAAGCAGGAACAACTGGTGGATCAAAGCCCCAGAGGAGTTTGAAAGGACAGTTACAAGGATACCAGAGAACAGGTTAGCCTTAGAAAGAATTGTTCCTCTGAGACAGGGAAGATATAAGAAAAGGTGGTGGAGAGATGGAGACGAATGAAGACGATAAAACTCATGCTTCTTAACAAGAAAGACAGTGTGTTGTTTCACTGTGGTAACCCCACAGATTAGCATTTTGTCTAACATAGGACAAGAGTTAGTAAATGAGTTCAATAAAAGCATGAATGAGTTAATTGTTAACTTGTCCATTTTTTCCTGCTTGCCCACATTCTGAAACAGATAATACTATAGAAAGAAAAACAGAGTTTTAAAACCTTAAAAAGAATTCAGAGACAGGCATAAAGACTGTTTGGTGATTTTAAAAGGACTGAGATCATTTTTGGAGAGATCACCTTCAGAAAATGACCAAATACAATAGGAATTTAACATGGCAGCCAAACCAACCCACTAACACACTTTTAAATAAGATACTTACCCAAATGCAGAAAGAAAGGCACAGTCATCATGCAAAATATTCGCTACTCGTTCAAAAACTCTATAGTTGTCCGAGTCCTTTTGCTCAAAATATCCAATGATATTTCTTTTGCTGCGCTGTAAAATAAAGTATGTAATTATTTTGCAAACACACATAGTTTTATAAACATGTTATTTCATTTACCCCTTATCTTAGTCTAGTTATTGTTCAAATGAAGTATGACTATAAATGCATATTTAGTTTTTAACACCTAGTCCAAAACTATTTAAGATTACATTGGGTTGAAAACAATCTTAACTATAATAAATATAATCATAAACATTTCCTTCTAGCATTTAAAATTTTTAAGAAATAGATAACTATTTGATCAGTGACAATCTTTTCCTAAGTAAGGGGACTAATTCTAAAATGTGTTAAAACAATGTATCAATCATAACTTGTGACTGTTGGAGAGACTCCTCCATGGCTCTCTCACACTCCTACCCATCTTACTGGGTCTACCAAAAAATGCAAGACTCTGACTACTCTTTATCCAGGCCATTTCTCAGAGTTGTGCTTGCAGCGAGCAACACTGATACGAGAGAATGCCTCCAGCCAGGACAAATGCAGGGTTACTGCTTGCTCTGAAATAGTGAGTTCCCCAAGCCCAGTGTCCCTCTCCTGTGACATAACCCACTGTATGTGCAGGTATCCATCTGGGGAGTCCTCTGTATTGCCTCCATAGGATTTGGAGGGCAAGGAAACAAATGCAAACATGCTCACACTACTTGCTGTGATGTGAGCAATAAATTCCTTTGTCTCTGACCCAGCAGTCTTGTGTCTTCTAACAGAATCCATGAAATGGTAATTGGTTAGCTTAGCTTGCAAGTAGGGTAAAATCAAATCTCAAACCTGACAGTGATGATTGGTGATTGTGATAGAGCCCAAACTCAATTGTTTTTGCTTTTGTTGTTGTTGTCTTTAAAACACTACCCAGTGTACAAAGAAAGGGGTGTGCTAAACTTATCGTTAAGCAGAGGCTATTTTAGAGGACATTAAAACTCATAAAAAGAGCTCACACAAGGCCAATTAGAGCAGACACCCTGAAGGTCTCCACAAGAAAAATACAGAAGCTCTGGTTGTATATACTTGACTTTAACTTCCATTTCTTTATAATTGAGGCTTTCATATGTGCTCAATTCACATTAGTACAGCTTTACTGTATGCTGTATCTTTCATCCAGAAGTTCAGTATAACGTAAGTATTTCCCTTGAGATTAATTCAAAAAAATTCAACTCATTAAGTATATGTATGTCAAATCCACTGCAATAAACTATAGGAGAATGTCCAGATTTTTTGTTTGCATTAGAATTTGTTTACATTAATCAGGGAATGTTCATTTAATCTAGCAAAAGTTACAACTTACATCAAGAGTGGTGATTTCTGCTAAGTCCCGAATTTCTTGAATGGGGTTACTTTTTTGTTGCCTGATGTAATCTGCCAGTGCTTTCACTGATCGTTGACCCCTGTATTCTCTCTTCATCATCATCCCATTACGAAACAATTTGAGGGTTGGGTATTTGCTTATCCTGTATCTCTGGGCTATGTCAGCTAAAAGAATGAAAAAAAAATTATTTACCCTCATATGTAGTCAGGGTGAGCCCATCAGCCTAATGGTCAAAAATCTTACAATTGCTTAGTGGGAACTTTTTGGTTCAAGTCATTATTTTTCAGTGAGAGAGAAAAAAATAGTAATAATCAGGACTTGAGTTTACACTAGTTAAGAGACCAGGTTCTGGACTGGGTTTAAATCCTAATTTGTGACTTACTGGCCATGTGAACTTGTAAAATGCATAAACTCTCCATGCCTTAGTTCTCATTTATTATATAAGGATAATCATTTCTGCCACGTAAGATTGTCTTAAGCATCAAATTAAATAATACAACAGATGCCACAGTAAGCATGGCACATGAATAATGACTATAAAAATAGCAATAATAATAATGCCTTATGGGGTTCCACAGACGTTAAAATACCTGAGAGCAGCATATAAGCTAGGGAGGGAAGGTAAGCAGGAGGTAAATTATGCTAAATATTCTAAAGTCTTTGCATGGTCCAGGAAGAGGCAAAAGTACTTATAATATTTTGTTTAGTCGAGGTTGTACTTTATTTTCTCTACTATAGACAATCAAAAATACTAAAAGTATATTAGAGGTTAAAATGGAATATGAGCTCTCAGAAGGGAGGCTGGAGAAAAGATATAACACTTTGGTAAACTAAGTAACTAAGATTATATAATACTTTGGCAAACTCCACATGGATTTATAAAGTAGAAATCATGAGTGATTACTAAAATTCTTTAAACAGAAGACACATATGAATAAACAACAGGAACAACTGGTCATACTGAGATTGAAAAGAATGCTTTATTCATCAAATCACAGAAATCTGAAGTAAGACATTTTAATTTATACATAATTAACATAGACAATAATCTGTCTGCTTTAGGAGTTGGTACTTCCTTGAAGCAGATGAGTAATAGATACATATCAACTACATGCCCCTTTTCAACCTGATAAATTACAAGGAGAGACTATGTCTTTGGGGTGTTATAAAGATGATGGGTTCTATTACCTGAGCAAGGACTTAATGAGATTAAATTGGTACTACAAATTGAGAAATGAGAGAGCGGTACCATAAACAAGTAGAAGTCTTTTAAATAAAATAAAGACAACTGTAATAAAGCAAAAGTCACAAAGACTTGAGCTTATCCTACTTACAATGATAAATAAGCTGAGAAATCATAAAAATAAAAAAAAAAGAAACTTTGATTTTTTTTTTTTCTTTTTGAAGACAGGGTCTTGCTCTGTCACCCAGGCTGGAGTGCAGTGGCACGATCTCAGCTCACTGCGACCTTAACTTCCTGGACTTAAGCAATCATCCCACTTCAGCCTCCAGAGTAGCTGGGACAACAGGTGTGTGCCACCATGCCTGGCAAATCTTCTTAAATTTTTTTAATTAAAAAAATTTTTTTTTAGAGATGAGGTCTCACTATGTTGCCCAGGTCAGTCTTGAACTCCTGAACTGAAGCAATCCTCCCGCCTCAGCCTCCCAAAGCTGGGATTACAGTTGTGAGCCACTGTGCCTGGCTATAAAATGAATTTTTGCATGATGTATAAACAAAAAGTGTTTAAAAATTAGATCAAATAGTTCTAATGGCCAACACTACAGTGTTGTAGTCTTGAGAATGGAAAATGCCTTTTTAAAAGTTAGTATTTTGGCCAGGCCCAGGGGCTCATGCCTGTAATCCCAGAACTTTGGGAGGCTGAGGTGGGTGGATCACTTGAGGTCAAGATTTTGAGACCAGCCTGGCCAACATGGCAAGACCCTGTCTCTACTAAAAATACAAAAATTAACCAGGCATGGTGGCGCACGCCTGTAATCCCAGCTACCCGGTGGCCGAGGCACAAGAATCTCTTGAAACTGGGAGGTGGAGGTTGCAGTGAACCAAGTTCATGCCAGTGCACTTCAGACTGGGCGACAGAGTGAAACCCTGTCTCAACAACAACAACAACAAAAAGTTACTATTTCTCCAAATGCTTATCAATAGGAGACTGGCTGAATAAAGTATGGTACCCATATAATGAAGTACTAGGCTGTAATATAAAGAAATAAAAAAGATATCTGTTTGCTGCTAAGGAGCAATCTTCAAGATAAGTTAAAAAAAAAAAAAAAAAAACCCAGGTGCAGAAGAGCATGTACAGGTCAAATATTTTGTATAAGAAATAGGGAGAAGAAACTTGGGGAAGAAATATAAATACATATGTATATACATGCACACATATTTACATGTCTATATATGCTTGCTTATATAGTTGTCTTTCCTCTACCCACAAAAAAACACCAATGGGAGAAAATGGATGGAGAGGTCTAGGATAAATTCCCTGACTGTACTTTGGTTTTACAGTTTTGACTTTGGAACCATGGAAATGTTTAACATTAAAACAAAATAAAATTTTTAAAAAATTTAGTACTGGCATTGTTATTTTGAAATTAAATACATACACATATATTACCGATAAAGCACATGAGTAATCATGTTAATGCCATTAAGAATCAAGATTTTCAGCATAAGGAAAAAATATATAAAACTGAGTGATTAAGTAAAAACCCTATAATAATTTGAATTGGAAGTACTGGTATGACCTCATGTTTTTCTCTTTCAAAAAATATACTTCTAAGATCCTTCCACTGATAGCTATTATCAGTAAGTTAATTCCAATAAGTTTGATGATTCATATAACTCCCATGAAAATATAACTTATTGGAACTGACACTAGAAGAAACAGAAGATATAAATTATCCTAAAATTATTGCCAGGTATAGTGACACATGCCCACAGCCCCAAGGCAGGAGGTTTGCTTGAGCCCAGGAGTTCAAGACTAGACTGGGCAACACAGCAAGACTCCATCTCAAAAAAGAATCCTACAATTATTAAAGAATCCAAATCTAATTCAAAGCCTTTCCACAAATGAAACTCCATTCCCAGCCATCTTCACCAGTAAATTCTGCCAAACATTTAAGGAGCCAATAATGGCAATTTTACACAAACTATTCCAGAGAATACAAAAACAGGGAACACTTCCCAACTAGTTTTCGAGGTCAACGTAATCTTTATGGGAATCCTGATAAGAAAATTATGAGGAAAAAAAAGTATTTGTTAATCTTACTCAAGAACACAGATGCAAAACTTGAATAGAAATATTAAAGGCCGGGCGCGGTGGCTCAAGCCTGTAATCCCAGCACTTTGGGAGGCTGAGACGGGCGGATCACGAGGTCAGGAGATCGAGACCATCCTGGCTAACACGGTGAAACCCCGTCTCTACTAAAAAGAATACAAAAAACTAGCCGGGCGAGGTGGCGGGCGCCTGTAGTCCCAGCTACTCGGGAGGCTGAGGCAGGAGAACAGCGGGAACCCGGGAGGCGGAGCTTGCAGTGAGCCCAGATCACGCCACTGCACTCCAGCCTGGGGGACAGAGCGAGACTCCGTCTCAAAAAAAAAAAAAGAAATATTAAGAAACTTAGCACTACATACAAAGGATAATACATCACAAGAAAGCTGGATTTAGTTTAGCACTTCAGTTTAGATAAATATTTGAAAACCAATTAATGTACAGCACAACACTGACAGAATAAAAGAGAAAAATTTTGTTATCTCTCAAAAGCAGAAAAGCATTTGATAAAAATCTATATCCATTCATGCTTAAACACTTTCAGTAAACTAGGAAGAGAACTTCCTTAACTGAAAAAAAGATAAACAAACAAGTAACAAACAACTGAATGGTGATATACTAAAAGCTTTCAAGTTGAGATCAAAAAAGAAAAAAGATGCCTGCTATCACTTCTATATAACACTGATTTGGAGTTCTTGATCAAAATAATAATAATAATAAAAAGACTGGAAAGGAAGAGATGTCATTATTTGCAGATGTTTTTATTGAGTTCACAGAAAATCCAAAAGGGAATCTACAAATGGATTTCCACTTGCAAGCAGGGTGTAGTGGGTAGCAGAAATGTATTGGTCCTACCGCAACAACTAGAAAAAACTTTGTATCATTTTTTTTGTTGTTGTTGTTTTGTTGTTTTTTTTTTTTTTTGAGATGGAGTCTTGCTCTGTGCCCCAGGCTGGAGTGCAGTGGCGCGATCTCGGCTCACTGCAAACTCCGCCCCCCGGGTTCACCCCATTCTCCTGCCTCAGCCTCCCAAGTAGCTGGGACTACAGGCGCCCGCCACCACGCCCGGCTAGTTTTTTGTATTTTTTTAGTAGAGACGGGGTTTCATGGTGTTAGCCAGGATGGTCTCGATCTCCTGACCTTGTGATCCGCCCGCCTCGGCCTCCCAAAGTGCTGGGATTACAGTGTATCATATTTTTAAGATATCAGAAATCATGAAAGCAATGAGGACTAAAGGAACTGACATTCCAGGAAGGGAAGAACCATTCCTAGGGTAAGCAAAGATCACTAGCCATTTTCTTTCCTATAGGTTTCCTGTGTAATTCGTTTTGGAAATTAAGTCTGCAGTTGCAGATTTAGGGCTGAGAATTATACCTGCATAGGCAAAAGAAATGTCTCCAGAGGACATCTGCTAAGTGCTGGGGTGATACAGGAACCTGCGGAGTTGGGTCACAAATATGAAAAATCTCCTACGGCCTCCTGGTACTTAGGAGACAGCATCTACTTTGAAAAGGACCTGCAACCCTGTATCAAGACCACATGCAGCCAAGACAATTGCCAGATTTTGAAGCCAACAAGGCCAGGAAGCATCTAGACATTTTTAAAAAACCATGAATTTTTAAGACAGACAGGAAGAAAGGTACTTGTGACATGTACTAGAGACAACTGATTAGTATTCAGAATATAAAAAGAATGAACTAAAAAAAGATTACCAAAAAGATAAGTGAGCTAAAGCTATCAGTGTATGAAAGAAACACAGATTGCCAATAAACATATTACATATGTTCAGTTGTAATCAGAAAGTTACAAATTAAAACTTCCATATAACATTTTGTCTTTCATACTGGCAAAAAATCAATAATAATAAAAATTTTTAAGACTAAAATTCAATAATAGGAAACCCTATGAAAGTAAAATATTCCTAGTAGGTTTCATTTAGGTTCAATATTCAATGTTAATAAAGGTAAACTAGCCTAGCTGGTGCCTACATTGTCAACAAGAAGTCAAGGAATCTTTTTTAATACCCAAAGACTTTGTAATATCCAAAGGATCTGGCAGAGAGGATATGAGATGGACTCAGAAGCAAAGAAACTAGTCTAATAGAAAACATCTATTTTCCATCTGTGTCCTAAGTATCAGTATGAAAATGGACAGCAAGATGCACTACAGGAGACAATATAATGCTTTTAACTTTCTAAACTTGATGAATTAGTGGGCACAATGAGAAAGCAGTGTGCTAATAGCAAGTTTGCATAAACTAGGAGTAGAATAAATAAGGTTAGAGACAGACTCTAGAGGGTCTTAAGCACTAAGCTGATGGAGTTTGAATTTTATCCTGTTTGTGATAAGCAGCCACTGAGCTGTAGAGCTGGGCTTTCAAAAAATTCACCTGGCAGTAGTAGAGAACCAGGGAAACTAGTAAGGAAGCTGCCGTAATAGTTGTGGCAAAAATCACAAGAGTCTATTAACAAACATTACAACCTTTAGGTTGCTTTAGAATTCTGGTTATGGAGATAAAAAGATTTAAAATATTTGAAAACTATTAGGGGATTAGCTACTCATTTGATTCATTCTCAAACATCATCCTGGCAGCAGGCATGCTGCATGATGCTGTGGCGTTTAATTATTAAGAAGCAAAAACCTTAAAATTACATTGATCAATAATCTCAGACATAATGCTGACTTTTTTTTTTTTTAACAAGCTTCGGCCAAAAGTGATTTTAAGATAATTAGAATGTGACACTTTGACAATATAACAAAGAATGACTTAAGGGGTATAATAAATGGGTTTTTTAAATTAACTGGATAGAGCAAATGTTAAAATGGATGTCAGAGAAATTATAAATCCCAGAAGGTTAACAGCTCACTGATTGAAAAATTAGCATGTATTTTTGCTCCAATGGTCACTTACTTTTCCTTGATGGGTCCTGCCTGCCTGCCTGCCTCACTAATGCCCAGCAGGGTTCCAAATGGGGAAACTGCCTCATACTCTTGTTTCAGCAACATCTCTCCCTGCGATGGTTATCCATGGCAGAAAATACAAAGAGGCAGATCATTTCAACAGGAAAGTTTTATTGTTCTTCTGGTCCTAGGAGAAGGACCACTGCTGCCTATATACCTCTTCTCATTCCCAAACTGTACCCCTCAAAACAAACAACAACAAAAAAAACCCAGAAAGACAAATATCCTCAAAAAACAAAACAAAAGACCTCAACAGAAAACTGATAAGCAAAGCCTAGAAGCTGACTCAGAACTCAGGCTTAACCGCTCATCCAAATTCTGTTCTATGCACATAAATTCTTCACTTCATATTTTCTTGTTCTTATTATGGTACTTATACATAGTTCCTATAAAAAGCATCTCAATTTCCAATAAGTAAGGTCCTAGTTGCACTGGAAGACAGACAGGTAAGAGTAACTCAGGTATATGGGCACGTGTGCTACCTAATCAAGGTACAATTACAAATTGCTTTCCTAAAAATGTGAGTGTGGGTCTGTTCTGCACTGACCAGCAAACATATGAACGCCTCTTGCTTAGTGCCATACAGCCCAAAGCCACTGGAGGTCAGCAGAGAACCTGGTCCCACCAGGGGCTGACTGATGGGACTTTCTACATCCCAGGCAGCAAGCATGACCACCAAGGAGAATAATGAATTCTACTCCTGAATTCCCCAAATGATAAGACTGCAGAAGATGAGACGT
Source organism: Papio anubis (assembly GCF_008728515.1). Classification (NCBI taxonomy): domain Eukaryota; kingdom Metazoa; phylum Chordata; class Mammalia; order Primates; family Cercopithecidae; genus Papio; species Papio anubis. Next base: position 69,250,764 of record NC_044988.1, read on the forward strand.
GATGATGATCCACAGTTGAAGCAAGGCCATGTTTTAACTGTGTGCATGTGTACATGCATGTGTACACATGTGTCTATGTGTGTTTAGAAATTTTGGAAAGCAGAAAATTATAAAGAAGAAAATAAGAACCACTTCCAAACACCACTGGAGAAAACCACTATTAACATTTTGGTTTATATTTTGGTAACTTTGAAGAAAAGTTGCTTAACTAGCAGAGATGTATTTCAATTCAGAAAAAATAAAACTCTGAGGTTAGTCAAATAGTAAAGTGATAGCATCAATACTTGCAGAATGGGTTTTGGCAGCTTGGAAGAAATTCCCAGAGAGAGTAGAGCATTACCAACACTCTTAATGTCATGAAGGCCAATATTATGTTTAAAAAAAAAAAAAAAATCGACTCAGTTGAGAAATGATGCACAAGAGTCAGACTCTGAATGTAAAGTTGTTTCAGAATAACTTGAACAAATTTATTCTCCTTTTAAGGCACACACATTAATGACACAATTTTAAAAATCTATTTCTAACTGAGTCTAAGATAGTTTTTACAATAGGTATAAAAAAATTCTAAGTGCCCTCATCTCTCACCATAAACAAAAATCAACTCAAAATGGATTAAAGACATAAATCTAAGACCCGAAACTATAAAACCAGTAGAAGAAAACATAGGCGAAATGCTTCTGGATATCGGTCTGGGCAAAAATTTTATGGATACAGCTTTAAATGCACAGGCAAAAAAAAGCAAAAACAGACAAATTGGATTTTATCAAACTAAAAAGCTTCTGGAGGGCAAGGGAAACACAACAGAGTGAAGAGGCAACCTGAGAATTAGTGGAAATATCTGTAAACTAAACATCTGATAAGGGATTAACATTCAGAATATACAAGAAACACAAGCAACAACAACAACAAAATCCAATTTTAAAAAGGGCATAGCATCTCAACAGACATTTCTCAAAAGACATACAAATGGCCAAAGGGCATATGAAAAAAAATCGTCAGTTTCACTAATCATGTGGTTACATACAAATCAAAACCACAATGAGGTATCATCTCACCCCAGTTAGAATGGTTATTAACAAAAACATGAAAAAAAATAATACTGAAGAGGATTTGGAGAAAGGGAAACATTCATATGTTGTTGATGAGACAGTAAAGTAGCACAGCCACTATGGAAAACAGAATGGAGGTTCCTCAAAAACTAAAAATAGAACTACCACATGATCCAGCAATTCCATTACTGGGTATTTATCCAAAGAAATGGAAATCAGTATAGCAAGGACATATCGCACCCCCGTGTTTACTCCAGCACTATTTACAATAGTCAAAATATGAAATCAACCTAAGTGGCCACCAACAGATGAATGGATAAAGAAAATGTGGGGCCAGGCGCAGTGGCTCACACCTATAATCCCAGCACTTTGGGAGACCAAGGCGGGCGGATCACGAGGTCAAGAGATCGAGACCATCCCGGCCAACATGGTGAAACCCCGTCTCTACTAAAAACACAAAAATTAGCTGGGCGTGGTGGTGCGCACCTGTAGTTCCAGCTACCCGGGAGGCTGAGGCCTCCTTGAACCCAGGAGGCAGAGGTTGCAATGAGCCAAGATCGTGCCACTGCACTCACTCCAGCCCCTGGTGACAGAGCGAGACTCCGTCTCCAAACAAAACAAAACAAAAAAAAGCACATATTCAAGCTCTAACAGCCTGGGATTCCCTGGGAAAAACAGAGGCGGCACTACAGACCTGTTTTGGGAAAAACCTCTGTTTTCCTCATGAAACCCGAGAAACAATCTGAGGCTCTGTTCTGTTTTGTATTGAGTTATCTGACATTTTTTACTTTGAAAGGTAACAGAAATTACTTTGAATTATGAGAGAACTAGGTAGGAAATGTACCTTTGGGCATGCTTAATGGCAGTTATGGTTAATACTTGACTCCGCACTTTTGGATTAGAGAAACATGCTCTTGGCCCCCTAGAAGGTATGGAAATGTCCCCACACCCCACTGAGAGATAAGACTCCATGGGAGATGGGCTGGCTCCCTCTTTTTTTGGGATGCAGGATCTGGTATAAAAATAGGACCCTTAATTTGGGGAATCTGTTTTGCATTCCAGCTATGCCTGCTTATTAGGCTGTAGAAACTGCATGCTTTCCTGGTCCTGTTCCTCCAATGGCTCCACCCTGAAGCCAGTAATCTAATTAAAAAACTGGGAAGTAAAAAATCTTACAACTACTGAATCTTCTGTCTGTGTATTTACATATGTTGTGTGTGATGTAAAAAAAGCTTCTATTGGCTTAAAACTAGTAAGCGCTTAAATCAAGTTATAAATTATATCTTTTCTGATCTAATCAATCTCTTAGATATTAGGTCCCCTGAGTCAAAAAATGACATATTTGGCTTATTTGGTATAAACATCACACAGGAAGCACTGCCAAATATGAGATGGTATTTGGCTTTCTTTGGGCTGTATTTGTATAAATATGTTACTGGTATGTGTGTTAAAATTATGAGAAACTCCCATTATTCTGAAATGACAGTCTATGTTATTAATAATTATAATTGATATGTAAAATTGCTATATGGCACAGAAGCAAAATTAACTTGTCAATTGTGGTGTTAATAGTGGCTGTCCTAAGACTTTTGTCATCCACAGACAATTGTTGTCTTGTATTGATCCTCTTCAGACAGTCGTTTTAAAATCAACTATAGAACTCTAACAGGTATTCTTGAATGCAGGCTTCTGATAACTCTGGAGATTCTGACTTCAGAGGAAAAAGCATTCAGGACTCATGGAGAGCTGAAATGTTCATGACTATTAAGCAAGACAGGCATTAACTGCATGGACCTAACTAATAGAGGACTAAAATAATCTTTTTTTGACTTTTTGCTTAAAATGTTGCTGATCGTTTGTTTTGTTTTTAAGAATCAAGGAAACTTTTGAGCGATTAACAGCTTTTAATAATTGAGTAAAGTATCTCCTATGAACAAAATTTGGAGCATATTTGTTTCTATCTGATTTTTCCAGAATTAGGAAACTATTTGTAAGTATTCTTAACTTATAGCAATACAATTATGTGCATAAGTGGAATAAGAATGTTTTCTTTTGCAACATGACACAATTGGAATAATTTGTTATTTTACCAAGGCTTTGACTAGAATGGTGTGCTTTCCTTTAAGGAATCAATCTTGACTTATAGAGCCAATAAAAGCCCCTTGGGAAAACTGGTCTCACACCTTGTCTACACAGTCCCTGTACATGGTTTCTGACCTCTGGTAAGTAAAGAATGTCACCTTCTGATAGGCCCAAGAGCCCAAGTTATCTTGGGACCTCCAGAGGAAAGGAATTTACTAAACTCATAGGTGTTTGAGGATACAAACCCATTGCTGGGCTCGACTTTTTGAAAAAAGTCTAATCTGAGATTCCTTTTATAAAAAAAAGTTCCATCAAAGCCAATTAAGAAAGCCTATGTGAAAAATACTTATTCCTGTTGCACTTTATACAAATAACCAGGCCAAGTATAATAAAGCAAACAGCCTGGGACTCCCATGTCTTACCAATCAGTCTTACCATGATTTGTCATTAGTAAAAATGAGGACTGGAGAGAGAACGATGGTACACCTGTCTCATCAGTTGTTTTTGAGTTTTTTCCTGCAATTGAGACTGACTCTGCTTATTCCTGTGAATCAACCACTCATCTCTGGCTGGTAATCAGAAGAAGCAAGAGGGATGGATATCAACTTTTGTTAGAACTCAGAGTTATGAATGGCCCTCGACATACCAATGCTTTCTGACTCAGCTCCTCTCTACCCTGAATAAAAGAGACCTTAATAGTTAGGCAGGAATATCATTGCCCCTATTCAGGCTCAAGTTACAGAATATGGATCCTTGTCCCTCTACCATCCTTAGGATTAAGGGTTCCCTTGTAAAAGAGAGAGGGGAAATATGCCAGAGGCCACTGAACCAGGGCAACTCTGTCAGAGGCATTCAAACCAGAGTGACTCCATGCTGAATAGGGGCTGGGTAAAATAAGGGCTGAGGCTTACTGAGCTGCATTCCCAGGAGGTTAGGCATTCTAAATCACAGGATGAGACAGGAGGTAGGCACAAGATACAGGTCACAAAAACTTTGCAGGTTGCAGTAAAGAAACTGGCCAAAACCCAACAAAGCCAAGATGACAAATCATGAAAGTGACCTCTAGTCATCCTCAGTGCTTATTATGTGCTAATTATCATGCTTTAAAAAAAAAAAAAACACTCCTGGCAGCACCATGACAGTTTACAAATGACATGGCAATGTCAGGAAGTTACCTTACATGATCTGAAAAAGGAAGTTCCAGGAATTGCCCACCACTTCCCTGGAAAACTCATAAATAATCCACCGCTTGTTTAGCATATAATCAAGAAGTAACCATAAAAATAGCCAGCCAGCAGCCCTTGCAGCTGCTCTGCCTATGGAGCAGCCATTTTTTTAATTCCCTTGCTTTCCTAATAAACTTGTTTTAACAAAAAAAAAAAGAAAGAAAAGAAAAGAAATATGACCCAGCCAGTGAAAAAGAGAATGACAGGAATAGTACTGATCTATAAATTGTTTTGGGCAGCATGGCCACTTTAACAATATAAATTCATTTCCACAGAATTAGAAAAAACTGTTGTAAATTCATACAGAACCAAAAAAGAGCCTGAATAGCCAAAGCAAACCTAAGCAAAAAGAACAAAGCCAGAGGCATCATATTACTGAACTTCAAACTATACTACAAGGCTATGATAACCAGAACAGTATGATACTAGTACAAAAACAGACGCATAGAATAATGAAACAGAACAGAGAACTCAGAAATAAAGCCACACACTTAAAACCACCTGATCTGCCACAAAATCAACAAAAATAAGCAATGGAAGAAGACTCCCCGTTCAATAAATGGTATTGGAATAACTGGCTATCCACATGCAAAAGAATGAAACTGGACCTCTACATACATCATATACAAAACTTAAGTCAAAACGGATTAAAGACTTAAACGTACAACATCAGATGATAAAAATCCTGTAAGAAAACCTAGGAAATACCCTGCTCGACACTGGCCTTGGCAAAAAATGTATGGCTAAGACACCAAAAGCAATTACAACAAAAACAAAAACTGGTAAGTGGGACCTAATTAAACTAAAGAGCCTCTGAACTGCAAGAGAAACTATCAAGGAAGCAAACAGACAACCTACAGTATGGAAGAAAATATTTGCAAATGATGCATTCAACAAAGGTCTACTATCTAGAATCCATAAGGAACCTATTAAATCAATAAACAAAACACAAATAACCCCATTAAAAAGTAGGCAAAGGCCTGTAATCCCAGCACTTTGGGAGGCTAAGGTGGATGGATCACCTAAGGTGAGGTGTTCGAGACCAGCCTAGGCAACACGGTGAAACCCCATCTCTACTAAAAATACAAAATTAGCCGGGCATGGTGGCGTGTGCCTGTAGTCCCAGCTATTTGGGAGGCTAAGGCAGGAGAATCACTTGAACCTGGTGGCAGAGGTTGCAGTGAGCTGAGAGTGTGCCATTGCACTCGAGCCTGGGCAACAAGAGTGAAACTCTGTCTCAAAAAAATAAAAATAAAAATAAATAAAAAAACAAAAAGTGGACAAATGATGTGAACAGACACTTTTCAAAAGAAGACATACAAGCAGCCAACAAACGTATGAAAAAATGCTCACCATCACTAATCATCAAAGAAATGCAAATCAAAACCACAATGAGATACCACCCCACGCCAGTCAGAATAGCTTTTGTTAAAAACTCTAAAAAGAACAGATGGTGGCAAGGCTGCAGAGAAAATGAAACACTTAAACAACTGTTGACGGGAAAGTAAACTACTCCAACTGTAGAGAGCAGTGTGGAGATTTCACAAAGAACTAAGAGTTGAACTACCATTCAACCCAGCAATCTCATTACTGGGGATATACCCAAGGGAAAATAAATTGTCCTACCAAAAGGACACAAGCATGCATATGTTCCTCGCAGCACTATTCACAACAGCAAAACCACAGAATCAACGTAGGTATCCATCAACAGTGGACTGGATAAGGAAAATGTGGTACATATACACAACTGATTACTATGCAGCCATAAAAATCAACAAAATCATGTCCTCTGCAGGTGTCTATCAATGGCAGACTGAAAAAGAAAATGTGGTACATGTATGCCATGGTACACTATGCAGCCATATATAAGAATGAAATCATGTCCTTTGCAGCAACATAGATGCAGCTGGAGGCCATTATCCTAAGTGAACTAACACAGAAACAGAAAACAAAATACTGCATGTTCTTACTTTTAAATGGGAGCAAAATATCAGGTACACATGGACATAAAGATGCGAACAACAGACACTGTGGACTACTAGAGAGAGGCAAGAGCAAGTGGGACAAGGACTAAAAAGCTACCTATTGGGTACTATGCTCACAGCAGGTTGACAGGTGCAGTTATACCCCAAATCTCAAAACCATGCAATATGCCTCTGTAATAATCCTGCACATGTACCCCCATGTATCCCCTGATTCTAAAATAAAAGCTGATAAATGAACAAAAAAGGATGAAATCCTGACATTCATGGCAACATAAATGGACTGGAGGACATTACGTTAAGTGAAATAAGCCAGGCACAGAAAAATAAATACTGCATGTTCTCATTCATATGTGGGAGCTAAGAGAGTTGAGCTCATATAAGTAGAGAGTAGAATTGTGGTTATTAGAGGGTGGGAAGGGTAGGGGGAGGGGAGGATAGGGAGAGATTGCTTAACAGATTTAAAAAAATTACCTCTAGAGAGAGGGGCGGAGCAAGATGGTGGAACAGAAAGCTCCACCAATTGTCCCTCCTGGAAAGACACCAATTTAACAACTATCTACACAAAATAAGCACCCTCATAACAACCAAAAATCAGATGAACACTCACACTACTTGTTTTTAACTTCATTTCACTGAAAGAGGAAGTGAGAAGGTAGAAAAAACTCTCTTGAATCACCAACACCACCTCTCACTCAACCCCTGGCAGCAGCTGCACAGTACAATAAACTGTGCTTGGGAGAAGGAGAGCACAGCAATTGTGAGACATTGCCTTGAACTCAGGGCTTCCCTGTTATAGCAGAAAGCAAAATTGAACAGAACTCAGCTGATGCCCACACATGGAGGGAGTATTTAAACTAGCCCAAGCCAGAGGAAAATCACCCATTTCAGCAGTCAGAACTTGAGTTCTGGCAAACATCACCATCTTGGGCTGCAGTGCTCTGGGCCTCTAAATAAACTTGAAAGGCAGTGTAGGCCACAAGAACTGCAACTTCTGGGCAAGTCTTAGGGCTGAACTGGGCTCAGAGCCAGTGGACGTAGGGGAGGAGGATGCATGACCTACTGAGACGCCAGGCAGGATGGTTTAAGGGGCTGCTGGCATCACCCCTCCATTAACCCCAGACTGCAAAGCTCACAGTTCCAAAAGAGAACACTTCCTTCTGCTCAAGGCGAGGAGAGGGAAGAGTGGGGAGGACTTTGTCTTGCATCTGGGATACCAGCTCAGTCACAGGAAGACAGGGCACCAGACAGAGTCGTAAAGCACCCTTTCCAGGCCCTAGCTCCTGGATGACATTTCTAGATACACCCTGGGCTAGAAGAGAACCTGCTGCTTTGAAAAGAAGGACCCACTCTTGACAGGATTCATCACCTGCTTACTGAAGAGTCCTTGGGCCTGAATAACCAGCAGCACGAGAAAAGAAACAAATAACATATAATGGAGCTCCAATAGGTCTGGCAGCAGACTTTTCAGTGGAAACCTTACGGGCCAGAAGAAGGTGGCATGATATATTCAAACAGCTGAAGGAAAAAGACTTTTATCCCAGAAGAGTGTACCCAGCAAAAACATCCTTCAAATATGAAAGAGAAATAAAGACTCCCACACAAACAAAACCTGAGGGACTTCATCAACATCAGATGTGTCCTACAAGAAATGTTAACGGGAGTACATTAATGAGAAAGAAAAGGACATTAATAAACAATAAGAAATCATCTGAAAGTACTGAAGTCACAGAAAATAGAAAGTACACAGACAAATAGAAAATATTGTAACACTAATTGTGGTGTGTCGACTACTCTTAAGTAGAAAGACTAAATGAGGGACCAATCAAAAAATAATAACCACAACAACTTTTCAAGACATAAAAAGTATAAAAAGATATAAACAGAAACAACAAAAAGTTAAAAAGTAGGGAGATGAAGTTAAAGTGTACAGTTTTTATTAGTTCTCTTTTTGCTTGTTCGTTTGTTTATGCAGTGTTGTTATCAGCTTAAAATAATGAGTTATAAGATAGTATTTGGAAGTCACATGGCAACCTCAAGTCAAACACACAACAGATATATAAAAAATAAAAAGAAATGAAATCATATCACCAGCGAAAATCACCTTCACTAAAAAGGAAGACAGCAAGGAAGGAAAGAAGGAAGAGAAGACCACAAAACAACGAGAAAACAAATAACAAAATGGAAGGAATATGCCTTTACTTATCAATAACAACACCGAATATAAATGAACTAAACTCTTCAATCAAAAGACACAGACTGGTGGAATGGATTTAAAAAAAACCAAGACCCAAAGATCTGTTGCTTACAAAAAACACACTCTACCTGTAAAGACACACATAGACTGAAAATAAAGAAATGGAAAAAGATATTCCATGCCAATGGAAACCAAAAAAGAGCAAGATCACTATACTTACATCAGACAAAATAGATTTCAAGACAACTATAAGAAGAGACAAAGAAGGTCACTATATAATGACAAAGGGGTCAATTCAACAAGAGGATATAACAACTGTAAACACAATGCATATACATATGTAACGCATATAATACAACGTAAATACATATGCACCCAACACTGGAACACCCAGATATATAAAGCAAGTATTATTATAGCTAAAGAGAGACTCCAACATAGTAATAGCTGGAGACTTAAATACCTGACTTTCAGCCTTGGACAGATCTTCCAGACAGAAAATCAACAAGGAAACATCACAGTTAACCTGCACTATAAACCAAATGGACCTAACAGATATTTACAGAACATTTCATCCAATGGCTGCCGAATACACATTATTTTCCTTATCACATGGCTCATTCTCAGGGACAGACCACATGTTAGGTTACAAAGTCTTAAAACATTCAAAAAAATTGAAATTATCTCAAGCATCTTCTCTGACGACAATGGAATAAAACTAGAAATGGATAACAAGAGAAATCTTGGAAATTATACAAGTACATGGAAATTAAACAATATGCTCCTGAATGACCAGTGGTCAATGAACAAATTCAGAAGGAAATTGAAAATCTTCTTGAAATAAATAATGATGGAAATACAACATACCAAAACATATAGGATTCAGCAAAAGTAGAACTAAGAGAGAAGTTTATGGCTATAAATGCCTACGTCAAAAAATAAGAAAAAACTTCCAATAAACAACCTAATGATACCTCTTAAAGAATTAGAAAAGCAAGATCAAACCAAACCCAACATTAGGAGAAGAAAAGAAATAAAGATCACAGCAGAAATAAATGAAATTGAAATGAAAAAGGCAATACAAAAGCACAAGTAACAAAAAGTTGTTTTTCTGAGAAGTTTTACAAAATTGACAAACCTTTAGCCAGACTATGAAAAAAAGAGAGAAGACCGAAACAAATAAAAACAGAAATGAAAAAGGAGACATTACAACTAATAGCACAGAAATTCTAAGGATCATTAGCAGCTACTGTGTGCAACTATCTGCCAATAAATTGGAAAATCTAGAAGAAACTGACACATTCCTAGACATATACAACCTACCACGATTGAGCCATGAAGAAATCCAAAACCTGAACAGACCAATAACAAATAATGAGATTGAAGCCATAATAAGAAAGCTTCCAGCAAAGAAAAGTCCAGGACCTGATGGCTTCACTGCTGAATCCTCCCAAACATTTAAGGAAGAACTGATACCAATCCTACTCAAACTATTCCAAAAAACAAAGGAAGAGGGAATACTTCCAGACTGATTCTATGAGAACAGCATTATCCTAACACTGAAACTGAAAAAAGACACATCCACAAAAGGAAAACTACAGGCCAATAACCCAATATTGATGCAAAAATCCTCCACAAAATACTAGCAAACCAAATTCAACAGTACATTAGAAAGATCATTAATCATGACCAAGTGGGATTTATCTCTGGGATGCAAGGATGATGGTTCAACATATGCAAATCAATCAATGTGATACATTGTATCAAGAAAATGAAGGATAAAAAACATATGATCATTTCAATTGATGCTGAAAAAGCATTTGATAAAATTCAACATTCCTTCACAACAAACACCCCCAAGAAACCATGCAGAGAAGAAACATATTTCAACTTAATAAAGACCATGTACAATAAATCCACAGCTAGTATCATACTGAATGGGGAAAAACTGAAAGCCTTTCCTCTAAGATCTGGACTACAAGGATGCCTACTGTCACTATTATTCAACATAGTACTGAAAGTCCTTGCTACAGCAGTCAGATGAGAGAAACATATAACGGGCATCCAAATTAGAAAGGAAAAAGTCAAAATATCCTTGTTTGTAAATAATATGATCTTATATTTTGAAAAACCTAAAGACCACCAAAAAACTATAAGAACTGACAAACAAATTCAATAAAGTTGCAGGATACAAAATCAACTTACAAAAATCAGTAGCATTTTTATATGCCAACAGTGAACAATCTAAAAAAGAAATAAAAATGTAATCCCATTTACAATAGCTACAAATAAAATACCTAGGAATCAACCAAAGAAATGAAAGATCTCTACAATGATAATTATAAAAAATCGATGGAAGAAACTCAAAAGGACAAAAAAAGGAAAGAAATTCTATGTTTATGGATTAGAAGAATCGATACTGTGAGAATGTTATTACTACCGAAAGCAATCTACATATTCAATGCAATCCCTATCAAAATACCAATGACATTCTTCACAGAAATAGAAAAACAATCCTAAGGTTTATATGGAACCACAAAAGATGGCAGAATAGCCAAAGTTATCTTAAGCTAAAAGAACAAAACTGGAGGAATCCCATGACCTGACTTCAAATTACACTACAGAGGTATAGTGTTAGGTCGGCACAAAAGTAATTGCGGTTTTTTGCCATTAAAAAAAAACAAAAAAACAAAAAAAACGGCAAAAATCGCAATTACTTTTGCACCAACCTATAACCAAAACAGCATAATACTGGCATAAAAAACAGACACAGGCTGGGTGCAGTGGCTCACACCTGTAATCTCAACACTTTGGGAGGCCGAGGCTGGCGGATCATGAAGTCAAAAGATGGAGACCATCCTGGCCAACATGGTGAAACCGCATCTCTACCAAAAATACAAGAATTAGTTGGGTACGGTGGCAAGTGCCTATAGTCCCAGTTACTCGGGAGGTTGAGGCAGGAGAATCACTTGAACCTGGAAAGAGGAGGTTGCAGTGAGCCAAGATCATGCCACTGCACTCCAGCCTGGCAACAGAGCAAGACTCCATCTCAAAACAAAACAAAACAAAAACCAGACATGTGTATCAGTGCAACAGAAAACCCAGAAATAAATCCATATATCTACAGTGAACACATTTTTGACAAAGGTTCCAAGAACATACATTGGGGAAAGGACAGTCTCTTCAATAAATGGTACTGGAAGAACTGGATATCCATATGCAGAAGAATGAAAGTAGACCCCTATCTCTTGCCATACGCAAAAATCAAATCAAAATGGATTAACCACTTAAATCTCAGACTTCAAACTATGAAACTACTACAAGAGAACATTGGGGAAACTCTCCAGGACACTGGAGTGGGCAAAGACTTCTTTAGCAATCCCCCACAGGCCCAGGCAACCAAAGTAAATAAATGGACAAATGGGATCACTTCAAGTTAAAGAGCTTTTGCACAGCAAAGGAAACAATCAACAAAGTGAAGAGACAACCCACAGAACAGGAGAAAATATTTGCCAACTATCCATTTGACAAGGGATTAATAACGAAAATATATAAGGAACTCAAACAACTCTATACTCAAAAATGTTAATAATCTGATTAAATAATGGGAAAAATATTTGAATAGACATTTCTCAAATGAAAACATACAAATGGGAAACAGGTATATAAAAACGTGCACAATATCACTGATCGTCAAAGAAATGCAAAATCAAAACTGCAATGAGATACCATCTCACTCCAGTTAAAATAGCTTTTATTCAAAAGACAGGCAATAACAAATGCTGATGAGTATAAGGTGAAAAGAGAACCCTCTTGCACTGTTGGTAGGAAGGTATATTAGTACAAATGCTATGGAGAACAGTTTGGAGTGACTCAAAAAAACTAAAAATAGAATGACCATATGATCCAACAAACCCAATGCTAGGTGTACTAAGGAAAGGAAATCATTATATGCAAGAGACATCTGCACTCCCATGTTCATTGCAGCACTATTCAGAATAAGCTAGATTTGGAAGCAACCTAAGTGTCTACTAACAAACAAATGGATAGAGAAAATGTGGTACATACATATAATGGAGTACTACTAATCCATAAAAAAAGAATGAGATCCTGTCACTTGCAACAACATGGATGGAACTGGAGGTTACTAGGTTAAGTGAAATAAGCCAGGCACGGGAAAACATTGCATGTTCTCACTTAAATGTGGGAGCTAAAACAAAACAACTGAAATCATGGAGATAGAGCATAGAAGGATGGTTACCAGAGAGTGGAAAGGGTAGTCGAGGGTCAAGGAGGGATGGTGAATGGGTACAAAAAGTAGTTAGAATAGGCCGGGCGCGGTGGCTCACACCTGTAATCCCAGCACTTTGGGAGGCCGAGGCAGGAGGTCAGGAGATGGAGACCATCCTGGCTAACATGGTGAAACCCCATCTCTACTAAAAATACAAAAAATTAGCCAGGCATGGTGGCGGCCGCCTGTAGCCTCAGCTACTCGGGAAGCTGAGGCAGGAGAATGGCGTGAACCCGGGAGGCGAGCTTGCAGTGAGCCGAGATGGCGCCACTGCACTCCAGCCTGGGCAACAGAGCGAGACTCCATCTCAAAAAAAAAAAAAAAAAAGAATAAATAAGACATAGTGTTTGCTAGCACAACAGGGTGTTGTGTAAAAAAAATTTAATTGTACTTTAAAAAATAAACAGTATGCTTCGATCTCAATCGTTTTAAAGACAAACGATAAATGCTTGAGGTCATGGATACCCTGATGTGACTATTACGGACTTCAAAATATCTCTTGGCCGGGCACAGTGGCTCACGCCTATAGTCCCAGAACTTTGGGAGGTTGAGATGGGTGGATCACTTGAGGTCAGGAGTTCAAGACCGGCCTGGTCAACATGGTGAGACCCTGCCTCTACTAAATCTACAAAAATTAGCAGCCACAGTGGCGCACACCTGTAATCCCAGCTACTCAGGTGGCTGAGGCACAAGAATCACTTGAACACTGGAGGCAAAGGTTGCAGTGAGCCGAGAATGTGCCAATGTACTCCAGCCTGGGAAACAGACAGCAAGACTCTGTCTCCAAAAAAAAAAAAAATTAAACTCTTGTAGTCCATAAAAATGTACACCCTACTATGTATCTACAAAAATTTAATAAAAATAAATTCTCTCTAGACAGGAGAAATAAGTTCTAGTGTTGTTCTACAGCACTGTAGGGTGACTGTAATTAATAATAATTTATTGTATACTTTTGAGTACTAGAAGAGGATTATCCTAATGTAACCATTAAACACGATATACATGTATTGAAATATTACTCTGTATCTCATAAATATGTTTATCACATGTGAATTTAGAAAAATCTAAGTGATAAGAAAGCTTTGTGTTATAGTTCATTTTTTCTTTTTCAGTTGCACATAAAATTTTGCCTTACAATCAGTGATGAGTTAGACTGGGTGAACTATGGCAGTAAATATTTATTCTATTGTTGGGAAAATAATGAGATAACTGTAGTGCCTACAAAACACTTCATAAATGCTGGTACTGTTTATTATTCATTTTATCTATCCACCTGTTCAACAATTACAACTGAACACCTACTATGTGCTAGATACCATTCCAGTGCTAGGAACAGAAGGGTAAAAACATAAGGTCTCTACTCTCATGCAGCCATTTTATCATTATTATTGTCATTATTAAGATCACTGCTGCTGCTACTGCTACTTCTACTTGTTTCCACGGGCTACAATATTAAATGAAATTCTTTTTCTTAATGGACAGAACAGTATGAACATATTAAATGAAATTCTTAAATGAATGAAAATGAAAAACTCAGGACAACCACACAGAGAACTGTGGGTCAGTTTCTAGAAGCCATCAAATAGCTCAGCTCTAAGCATTCCTCAAAATGCTGGCAAAAGCCTATTCAAAGAAAGTTTTTAAAAATTCAATAATTGTGTTGAAGGTCATTTATTACAGTGAAGAGCAAATTACAATTAACAATATCACAATACCCCTGTACAACGCAGATTTCTAGCTTCTTACCCACATTTTTTCGAAAACTCCAAGGCAGTAAGGTGCTCCTACTTTTTTCCTTAATCAATGATAAACTATAGGTTCAGGACTTTTAAAATACCAAGTTCCTAAAAATTTGTAAAATTTCAACCTTACCAAAAAATTGCAATTGCATTTTTATTTATATAATGACCCATTGCAGACTATTTAAATAGACTATTTTATAATCTCTAATAGGACATTTTAAGTTGTTTGTATTCAGAAATGGGTGAATTCTCCATTTCTATGGTGAATTCAATTTAAACTACCTTATTCTGACTTTCAAATAGCATAGTTAACTGATAAAAGCTGTATTGTCCTGGGTTCCAGTATGGCTCCCTCCATTTACTATGCAACCTTGGGAAATCACTTAGCCTCTCTGTATCTTTCAGTCTCTTCATCAGTAAAATGGTAACACAATCCAACTCTCTGAAAGGTCAGTGTTCCTTTCTACCTCAGAAACTTCGTATTTACTGCTACTTCCATCTAAAACACTCTTCTTCCCCTACTTCACTTGAAAATTCCTACTCTTCCTTCACTTTTTATCATTTCCTCAAAAATGTCTTCCCCATCCCTGCAGACTAAGTCAGACTCATCATTTCGTAGCATTCAATACCTTCCCGTTAGAATAGATATCACAATATGTGATTGTGTATTGATCTCTCTTGCCTTTCTAGGTGTGTTTAGTTCATTGCTGTAGTTATAGAACCTTCCACATGGCATTACATAAGGTAGGCATACATTTTTTTTGTTGTTAAATGAATGAATAATACTACTTAACTAGAGGAGTAATAAGTCGTGGTAAAGATAACTAAAATATCTGAAAGAACATGTCTAAATTCAAGTAAGCACTCACTAAGTAGCAGGGTTTTTCCCAGGCAATGTGACTACAAACTATTTACAGGAACTTTTCAAGAAATCATACTATGACTTTGGATAAAAGGTCTCAGCGAAAAAGTGAGTCGGAAGCAAGGCAGACAGACTGAAGTACTCAAGGGCAGGACAGAGTAGGTTAACATAATACCAGACAAGTGAACGATATGAACAAGACATATGTGGGCATGATGATATCTTGATTCTGAGGCCATCTTCTGTCCTTGCTAGGAAGCTTCTTACAGATCTTCTGCCTAACAAAAACTAATCCTAAAGCAACAAATAGATACACTTGGTTGGAAAGAATATTGAAACAAAATAGAGACCACAAGAAGTAAAGCTTTTTATTTGCAAACAAACCTAATTGTCTAAGTAGGAAATCCTATGGACTCTATTTATAAAACTTATTAGAACTAGTAAGTTTTAGTATACAGGGTCAATATAAGAAATCAATCTTATTTCTATAAACTAGCAACAAAAACACTAAAAATTAAAATTTAACAATCAATGCCATTTGTAACAGCACCCCCAAATAAGAAATACTTACTGAGAGATCTCACAACAGATGTCCAAAACATGAGAAAAAAATACCAGGCAAGCCCAAAATGAAGGACATTCTACAAAATTCTTAACGAATACTACTCAAAACTGTCAAGGTTGTGAAAAATGAAGCCTGAGAAACAAACAGATCAAAGGTAACCAGGAAGACATTATGCCTAAAAGTGATATCCTAGAACAACAACAAAAAGACCTAAGTGGAAGAGGGATAAAATCCAAATAAAATCCATAGTTTAATTAATAGTAGTGTACCAATTTTAGTTTCTTAGCCTTTGACAAATGTGCCATAGTAATATAAGATATTGATGTTAGGGTAAAATACATAAGGCATATAAGGGAACTCTCTGTATTATTTTTGCAACTATAATCTATGTATAATCTACAATTATTCCAGAAATGAAGTTTATTCTTAAAATATAATTTACAATAGCATCAAATAAATAAATAAATACTTAGGAATAAATCTGACAAAGCTATCCAAGACATGTAGGCTGAAAAACCGCAAAACATTGCTGGAAGAAACTGAAAATGCCTAAATAAATGGAGAGATAACAATCTTCATGGATTCGAAGACTCAGTATCATTAAAATAACAATTTTCCATAAATTTCCCTGAGGATTCAAAGTAACCCCAGTTAAAATCCCAGTAGCCTGGCCAGGCGCGGTGGCTCACGCCTGTAATCCCAGCACTTTGGGAGGCCGAGGAGGGCAGATCACAAGGTCAGGAGATCGAGACCATCCTGGCTAACACGGTGAAACCTCATCTCAACTAAAAATACAAAAAATTAGCTAGGCTAATTTTGGGCACCTGTAGTCCCAGCTACTCGGGAGACTGAGGCAGGAGAATGGCTTGAACTCAGGAGGCGGAGCTTGCAGTGAGCGGAGATCACGCCACCGCACTCCAGCGTGGGCGACAGAGGAGACTCTGTCTCAAAAAAACAAAAAAAACTCAGTAGCCTTTTGTCATTAAAAATTAACAAACTGATTCTAAAAGTTAAATGGAAATCTAAATCAACCAGAACTGCCAAACAACTCTGAAAAAAAAGTACAAAGTTGAAAGTTTTACCTGACTAGACTTCAAGACTCGTTATAAGCTATAGTAATCTACAAAGTACTGGTATAAGCACAGACAAACGGATCAACAGTATAGAACAGAGAGAACAGAAATAGACCTACACATACGGTGTCAGTTTATTTCAGCAAAGATGCAACAACAGTGAAGAAAGGATAGTCTTTTCAACAAATAATGCCAGAACCATATGCAAAAAAATGAACTCCAATTCATACACTGTGCCACATGTAAAAATTAATTCCAAATGGATTACAGACATAAGTATAAACCTGCATACTACCACATTTGTAAAAGAAAACATAGAAGAAAATCTTTGTGATCCTGTGTAAGGCAAATACTTCTTAGATACAACATCAAAAGTGTAATTCATTTTAAAAACTGATAGTAAGACTGCACCAACATTAAGAATATCTGCTTTTCAAAATACACTCTTCAAGCTGGAGGTCTCATACTTCTTGATTTCAAAACATATTACAAGACTACAGTAATCAAAAAGTGTGGAACTGGCATAAAAACAGACACACAGACCATGGTACAGACTACAGGGTCCAGAAATAACCCCTCAAATATATAGTAAAATGATTTTCGATGAGGATGCTAAGACCATTCAATGGGGAAAGAACAGTCTCTTCAATAAATGATGCTGGAAAACCTAGAAGTACACATGCAAAATAATAAAGCTGGGCCCTTACCTTGTTCCATACACAAAAATTAACTCAAAATAAATGAAAGACCTGAACATAAGACCTAACACTCTTCAACTCTCTAAACACTCTAAAACTCTTAGAAGAAATCATAGGAGAGTAAACCTTCATGACATTAGATTGCAATTATTTCCTGCATATAACACCTAAAGCACAGTCAACCAATGTAAAAATTCATAAGATAGACTACATTACAATTAAAAATTTCTATGAATCAAAAGACACAATCAACAGAGTGAAAAGGCAACCGACAGAACAGGAGAATTTATTTGCAAATCTTATATATGAGGGGTGAATATCCAGAATATACAAAGAACTCCTACAACTTAACATCAACAACAAAATCCCAAATAACCTGATTTAAAAATGGGCGAAGGAGTTGAAAAAATATTTCTCCAAGGAAGATATACAAATGACCAATAAACATGTGAAAAAATACTGAACATCACTAATTATTAGGGAAATGCAAACCAACACCACAATGAGATACCATCTCACACCCATTAGTATGGCTGCTATAAACAAACAAACAAACAAACTAACAAAACAGAAAATAGAGCCCACATGATCTCACACACCATAGTCCCAGCTACTCAGGAGGCTGGATGGGAGGATCCCTTGAGCCCAGGAGTTCCAGACCAGCCTAAGCAACATAGTGAGACCTTGTCTCTATTAAAACAACAACAATAACAAAGAGAAAATAAGAAGTGCAGGTAAGCATGTGGAGAAACTGCAACCCTTTGTACTCCTAATGAAAATGTAAAATGATACAGCTGCTATGAAAAACTGTATGATGTTTCCTCAAAAATTACAAACTACCATATGTTCTAGCAATTTCACTGCTGGATATATATCAAAAAAAAAAAACATGGGTACTTTCTTTAAAGGTCTCAAAGAGATATTTGTACACTCATGTTCATGGCACCATTATTTACAACAGCCGATGGCAGAATCAACCCGTGTTCTCGATGGATGATACACAAATCATGGTATATACATACCAAGAAATATTATTCAGCCTTAAAAAGCAGGGAAATTCTGATGCATGCTACAACATGAATAAGCCTTGCAAACATTATGCTAAGTGAAATATGCCAGTCACAAAAAGACAGACACTGTATGATTCCACTTATGTGGAGTACCTAGAGTAATCGCATTCACAGAAAAGGAAGGTAGAAAGGAAGTTGCTAGGGGCTGGGGAGAAGGGGCAATGGGAAGCTATTGTTTAATAGGTGTAGAGTTTCAGTTTTGCAAGATGAAGAACGGGAGACTGGTTGCACAACAATGTGAATACATTTAACAGTATTAAATTGTACAATTTAAAATGGTAAGATAGTAATTGTATGTGTATGTTACAATTTTTTAAAAAAAATACAAAGGTAGAATGGGAGAAAATATTTGCAAATTACACGTGAAAAAAGACTTGTACTCAAAATATATAAAAAACTCTCAAAACTCAGTAAGAGGGTAGGGCACAGTGGCTCATGCTTGTAATCCCAGCACTTTCAGAAGCCGAGGCATAACAATCACTTTAGCCCAGGAGTTTCAGACCAGCCTGGGCAACATAGGGAGACCTGTCTCTAAAAAAATTTTTTAAAATTAGCCGCGTGTGGTGGCACATGCTACTTGGGAGGCTGTGGTGGAAAGGTCACTGGGGTCTGGAAGGTTGAGGCTCCAGTGAGCCGAGATTGTGCCACTGCACAACAGCCTGGGCGACACGGTAAGACCCTGTCGCAAATAAATAAATAAACAAATTTCAATAAGAAAATAAACAATCTAATAAAAAATATGTAATATTTGAACAGACACATCATCACAGATACATGAATGTCATATAAACATGTGAGAATATTCTCAACATCATTAATTATTAGAAAAATACAAATTAAACCACAAGGAGATACCACTTTACACATATTGGAATATGTAAAATTAAATAGACTATCCACTCCAAGTTTTGACAAGAATATGGAACAATTGGAACTCTCATGTACTATTAATGGATATATAAAATAGAACAAATACTTTGGAAAATAGTTTGGCAGTTTCTTAAAAAGTTTAACATGGACCTACCACATGACCTAGCATTTCACATCTAGGTATTTGCTCAGGAAAAATGAAAACATATGCATAAAGATTTATATCTGAATGTTCCTAACAGCTTTATTTGTCATCTTTATTTGTATAAAGATTTATATCTGAATGCTCATAACAGCTTTATTTGTAATAGCCAGCAAGTTGAAACAACCCAAATGTCTGTCAGGAATTGAACAGATAAACAAATTGTGGTATACAGCCACACAATAGAACGCCACTAAATAATAAGAAATAATATATGCAACATGAAACAATCTCAAAATAAACATACTGAGTCAAAAAAAAAAAAAAAAAACCCAGACCAAAAAAAAACCTCATACTGTATATAAAATTCTAGAACCAATACCACTTATATAAAATTCTAGAAAATGCAAACTAATCTCCAGTGATGGAAAGCAGATGGTCCTTAAGGATAATGGAGGTAGGGGATAGAAGGGACAGACAGGGACCGCAAAGGGGCACAAGGAAAATTTTGGGGAATGACAGCTATGCTCAACATCTTGACTGTAGTGATGGTTTCATGGATATACACATGTATCAAAACCTATAAAATTATAAAATTTAAATGTGTGTAATGCATTATATGTCACTTATACCTCAATAAATCTCTTTTAAAAACTGCTTTAGGATTGAACAATTTATTTTTCGAAGCACTGATACATATATGAGTATATAAATTAAAATTGTTCAAATGGTTAGGAAAAAAAAAATTCGACCACAGAATAACCTGCCTAAAAGGCATTTCTCTTTAGAACACAGAATTCTTAAGGTTCTTCCAGTTCAAAACCTCTACAATCTAATTGGCATGTAAGAGGTTAACAAAACTACAATTTGTCTTACAATCTCTAAAGAGACTGTGGAAAATGTAAATACATTAATCAATAAGGGTTTCATAACATCATTTCTTTAAAAGAATTACATAGAAGAGAAAAAATATTCAGAGAGATGCATAATACCTCATAATATCCATAATACCTCATAATATGCATAATACCTCAGATAACTTGCTGGTGGACTGAAAAGCTCTGAACTGTGCTATTTGCTCCCATAAAAAGAAAGCTTACTAGCAATGATGTCAGATTTTCTTCAAAAGTTATCGGTTTAAAAGATGGAATAAATGATATTTATGGTACAAGGATATAAGTATTAAATTTTCTTCCCAATGAATGTAAGCTTTAGAGCATAATTTCCAATTTTATGGTTCAAATTCAGTAAAAGTAGGAACTCTTATCTGCACTGTAACATCTCATTAAATACATAAAGAATAGAAAGATTTGAAATGAGAACCCACACCAAAAACATCATGTTCTCTGTCAGCGAAAGGTCGGAGAAAAGATCTGGAAAGCAGTGCGAAAATGTAGCCCATGCTTGTACTGACAATCTTTTATTGCTCCCTTCATCCTATCTAGTTACGAATTTCAGCAGACAGAAATACTGGGTGGGGCTTAGAAGACTGTGAAATGATTTCCTGTTGGAAAATGCCTTGCTGCCTAGCACAAAGCTATATCAATAACTCCCCAAAATGTTTGAACAGAAAAGAGCAAATGAAGGCATTTGGTCAGAAGATCAGGATTCAAATTCCAGCTTGACCAGACATTGAGCTATGTAACATTGATTAAGCCACTTCATGTTCATTTCCTCATCAGTAAAATGAAAAGTTAGGTGTGTGTACACACATACTAATTTTAATCAGTAGGTTAAGTATAAAAAGTAGAAAACTTGAAGAATGGGAGACAGTTCTGTATTCACACCAACTTAACCAATAATGCAATAGCTTTTTGTGAGCAGTCTCTGTCTCCCAGAAACTGTCAGATGCTTGAGACAGAGATTAATAAGTGGTTTGGTCTCCTCTTAAAAGTGAGCATTAAAAAAAAGAAAGAAAAAAAAAATTCCTGCCTTGATGAACAGACAATGCAGCTGATAAGACAACTAAGACAAACAGAACTATCAAATACAATGAGTTTAGTACGATGAGAGAGGAAAGTTCAAGTATAATGGGAGTACACAGGAGTGGGAGCACACAGGAGGAAACACCACTAGCAAGATTACTAGTTCAAGTTAGAGAAATCCATCATGTATACGAAAAACCATGGGGATTTCATAGAGAATGCTCCACCAGGACAAGCAAAATGCAAGAGGTTGAATTTTAAGAGCTTAAACTAAGTTTCTTAATACTCTTAATAATTATAATCAGTTGCTACAGCTAATTAGACCTCAAAAATAGTCTAAACCAATCTTCACAGAATCTTTACAAAAACAGAAACACACAAAAATCTCAGACTATCTTATTTGAAATGACTATAAATGGTATTTTCACATGATTCTAAAATAACAGAAATCCATTTTTTCTTCTAATACCATGTTTCAATTTTATTTACTGATTTTGGTATTTGCTTTGGTAGAAAACACTGCTAATTTTGATCCCAATGCTTGACCTACTGTAATTTTTAAAATAACAACAAAAAAACCTTCACACAAGCCAAATGGAAAGTAATGTTATAAGTACATAAAAATTAAATAGTAACAATTTAACCAAGGTCACTAGAACCTTTTCGGTTTGTTCTCCACTTAAAAGCAGAGCATTTAAAAAAAAGAAAAGGAAAAAAAAGAAAAGAAAAACTATGCATGTGTGCCTGTGTTTGGGATGGGACAGTTTCTTTTAGACTTCCTATTGAGGTACTTACAGTGCTGATCACAATCAACTCTGGCAAACACTACTTGATTTTCATTTGGAAATTCTTCCTTAATGACATCGGAAGCTTCCTCAAAAATTGGATGCAACATCTGACTGAAACGACACCTATACACAGAGAAGGATGCCAATTAGAAATGAAAAGCAGAAGTAATAAAATCTTATTTCAGTTATTGCCCGTTGACATTTGATATAGGCACAATGAACAACTCTGCGAGATAATCACACACTTAATTTAATCATGGACCCTGACGTTGTTCAATGGAGATGAAGACAATTTTGAATTCAAAGACTGTATAACAATTCTAAGAATGTATAAGATTTTGGTTTTATTCATCTTAAGATAATTGCCAGTATTATGGAGCACACAGCTAAGGATCTCTTGCAGAGGTCATAAAACAAGTCTGAAATAAGCCCCCTAAGAAGTACTACTAGGATTTGCAACTACTGAGGCTTGAACATTTATGAAAGAAATTAGCTTTCTCTATTTTATTTAATTTTTTTTGAGACAGGATCTCATTCTGTTGCCCAGGTTGGAGGGCAGGGGCACAATCTCAGCTCACTGCACCCTCCAACTCCAGGGCTCAAGCGATCCTCCCACCTCAAAATAATAAAATTTTAGACTACTGTGTAAAATATTTTAACTATATTGTAGATATTAGACTGCTCCACCTGGCTAGTTCTATCAAATCTCACAGGCAAGTTAGCATACCAAATAAATAAGTTATATTAAAAGAATATATGGTATATAATGAACTATTTCCCCTCAAAATTTACCCCTTGTTAAAATGGGCTTTTACATCTGTAAACATACTAAATACAGTAAGTCTAGAAGCAAGTATCTTAAATTCCTAACCAAGACTTCCTGTCTATATTTACTTTTACTTTAAACACAAGGCACAAACCCCACAACAGTCTGTAAACTTGTTACTTCTAACTGTCCCTTAATCAAGTCAAACATTTCACAAATACAGTCATGTGGTGTTTAACAACAGGCATACACTCTAAGAAATACACCATTAGGTGATTTCTTCATTGTGCAAACAACATAAAGTATACTTACACAAACCTAGACGGTATAGCCTAGCATGCACCTACACTATATGGTATACAGCTTCCTATTGCTCCTAGGCTACAAACCTGTACCACATGTTAATATACTAACTACTGTAAGCAACTGTAACACAACAGCACTTGTGTATCTAAACATATCTAAACATAGAAAAGGTACAGTAAAAATACAGTATTATACATGGGACTTCTGTCACTGACCTAAACATCATTATGTCATGGATGACTATGTTCTAGGTCATAAAAGGGACCCAATAAGAAGAGGAAGAATCAGAATTAGTAACCAGCTGAGTTAGAATGGTCTTTCTCTTACAGAAGAAGTATTAAGGATATGTAAACAAACTACAGTTGCTACTCTTGCTTCCGGAGCCCTTTTCCACCAAATAATTTACTTAAATGATGTCAGTGAACAGTTTAATCCACATGTAATTAGGTAATACATATTAGCTTTCATACAATAAAAATATTGGAAAGCCTGTGAAAGGATGCAAACAATATACTTCCTCCCTATTTCTTCTTGTGTATATATATATCTCTTCTAGCCCACTCACCTGACTTCCTAAGGAGATGTCCTAGAATATACCAAGGAGACACATCTGTATCTTCAATCTCTTGCTTTCAAGTGGCTCTTTCCTCTTTTAGCATTCTTAAATCTCTCCCATCAGGGATAAGTGGGTGGGGTCTGTGGACATCATGGACCATGTCTTATTTGACTACGTAGTCTAATAAGCATTCAATATATGTGTATCAAATGAATGAATTGACAGAATGGAGCGGCTAGGACCCCAGGTTTGCAGGTTCTTACTGTCTGTAGAAAATAAGGTAGCTGGAGGACAGGGGAGGCAGGGAGTCCCATTAATCAGGGGCTGATTAATGGTTTCTTGAAAAATTTAGATCTGACCTAGTGAAGAAAGAGCGGGCAAGCCTCTTTATGGCCTAAGGGCAACGTAAAAAAACACATCAAGGGCTTCATTTCTCTAGATTGTCCAGTTTGCCACCCAGTAAGTATTTAAGCATGGTTCATGTTTAAAATAGGACCTGTCTTAATACAGGTTGAATGTCCCTAATCCGAAAATTCAAAATGCTTCAAAATCTAAAACTGTTTGAGCACTGACAAGATGCCCAAAGGAAATGCTCATTAAAGCATTTTGTATTTCATATTTTTGGGGTTAGTGATGTTGAACCAGTAAGTATAATGCAAATATTCCCAAACCTGAAAAAATCCAAAATCTGAAACACTTCTGGTCCCAAGTATTTCAGATAAGGGATACTCAACCTGTACCAAAAGATGAAAAGGGAAAATGAAATAAAATGTTACGTTTATAAAAGGAACATCACAAAAGAAATGGATCTATTAAAAGGGCCTAACGGTCATCTAAACCTAATCTCCAATCTAGTACTTAAATCAATCCTTAACAAATCTACCAAATAGATAAGTCTTTGCAGAGACATTCTGAAGGCACTTACTAATATGATCTAGTTAGAGAAAGAAATAAGCTTTGCAGTCAGGCATACCTGAATTTAAATCCCACTTCCACCACTTACTAGCCATATGACCTTTCTGAGCCTCAATTCCTCAACCTAAAAGGAAATTATAATACCTACCTGCAGAGTAGTTCTGAGCATTTAAAACAACCTATGTAAAGAGTCTGGATGGGAATGGTTAATGGGTACAAAAATATAGTTAGAATGAATAAGATCTAGTAGGATGACTACAGTAAACAGAAATGTATTGTACATTTTTAAATAAAAGAGTAAAACTGGAATGTTTGTAACATAAATGATGAATCCTTGAAGTGATGAATACTCCATTTACCCTGATGTGTGTTTTTTTTGTTTTTGTTTTGAGACAGAGTCTCACTCTGTCACTCAGGCTGGAGTGCAACAGCGTGATCTCGGCTCACCGCAACCTCCGCCTCCTGGGTTCAAGCAATTCTCCTGTCTCAGCCTCCCAAGTAGCTGGGATTACAGGTGCCCGCCACATCCGGCTTTTTGTATTTTTAGTAAAGATGGGGTTTCACCATGTTCGTCAGGCTAGTCTTGAACTCCTGACCTCAGGTGATCCGCCTGCCTTGGCCTTCCAAAGTGCTGTGATTACAGGTGTGAGCCACCGTGCCCGGCCATGTGATTATCATACTTTGTTCACCTCTATCAAAATATCTCATGTACCCCATAAATATATATACCTACTATGTACCCATAAATATTAGGTAATCTGTTTTAAATAGTCTGGCACAAAACAGCATTATTAACCACCTACTACAGTATTACTCGAGGAGCTGCAGTATTTTTAAGCACCTCTATTACAGAATTATTAAACTGTGCCACATCCATAACTTCCAGAAGGAACTCAGAGTCTAGACTTTGAGGCCACATAGTATTAAGTCTATGTCCTACAGCCAATTACCCAAGCTTTTTCAGCTGTATAAAAGAGTATTAATTCATTAACAACTTAAGGTATTCTTGAGGTAATGTTTTCCCAAATAACTTAGTCCACGTTTCCAATTCAGTTTTTTTTTCTTTTTTTCCAAAAGATCCCAGCAGCATATTCTATTACTCTTTCTTGCAACATACAAAATCTCTCAGTCAGGAGAAAGTCGCTCTAGTTTTTCTTCAGACATCATCTAGTTGGGTAACCTTGGGAAAGTACTTCACTCCCCTGGATTTCAGTTTTCTTATTTTAAAATGGATTGGACTACATAATCTTCTGCCAAATTTTGTGGCTATTAATACATCTTGACAACCCTAATTTACCTTGAAAAATGCTACCTTTGTTACATATTTTATAAATAGCATTTTCTCTGTGTATCTGCAACTTTTTTAAACTGAAGTTTTTTAAATAATCATACCATATATACATTCATTTAGCAGACATTATGTACTTATCAGCCACATATTAAGCAAAGTGCTTGGGGATTAAAGTTGAAAATAAAACTATGTGGCTCAAGCCTGTAATCCCAGCACTTTGGGAGGCCGAGGCGGGTGGATCACGAGGTCAGGAGATCGAGACCATCCTGGCTAACATGGTGAAACCCCGTCTCTACTAAAAATACAAAAAACTAGCCGGGCGTGGTGGCGGGCGCCTGTAGTCCCAGCTACTCGGAGGCTGAGGCGGGAGAATGGCGTGAACCCGGGAGGCGGAGCTTGCAGTGAGCCGAGATCGCGCCACTGCACTCCAGCCTGGGCGACAGAGCGAGACTCCGTCTCAAAAAAAAAAAAAAAAAAAAAAAAAAGAAAATAAAACTATGGTATGTATTTTCACAGAGCAAACAATGTAGCAGGGAGTCACCAACTGGATTACAGCCTACAAGTGTTATGACTGGGTAAGTATGGATGTTACGGGAAATAACAGAAGGGCTCCTAATCAGAGTCAAGAGTAGGGGAAGGTGTATTGATCCAGGAGGATAACCTGGAGAAAGTGGCAACTAATCTAAGACTTGAAAGATTAGAAGTTAACTAAGTAAAGAAATGGGTGACAGAAGAATGATCCATCCAGGCAGGGGAAATATCATGCCTAACAGTCCAGTGATGAAATACAGAATTTTACAGGAATTGAAAGAAGCTTAGTTTAACTGGAGCAGAATGTGGAAGTGGAGAGAGGCCAGACATAACAGCTACAGAGGGAATAAGAGACCAGTTCATAAGGGGACTTCTGTAAAGGATTTAAATTTTAACCCAAAGGTAATGGAAACATTTTAAGGGTTTTAAGAAGGGGTATAAACTAATCTTATTTACACTGTAAGAAAGAGAACTCTGGCTTACATTGTAGAGAACATAATGGAGATACGTAAGCCTAGAGCACAGAAAAGAAATGAGGAGACTGTAGCATGAATTCTAAATAAATGACAGGACTGTGACCTGGAGTATGGTAGTCATAGCTAGTAGGTAGTAAGCCTTAAAGGGTCAGATAAGATACAGAGTGTCTAGTGATAAAGATTATGCCAGTGTTTCAGACTCTTTCCAGCTAAATCTCCCTTGTGTTTCTGAATCTTTCTAGCTAAATCTCCCTTCTTCCTGTCTCCATGCCATATTCTGTAACATCTACTATACAACATGTTGTTCTAGATGCTGGGAATACTGAGTATGCCATTATCTCTGCCCTCAAAGTTTGTTTGCTAGGGCACAAACAAATAAGAAAAGACAAAACATTTAGTAAGAAAAAGAAAGTGGTACATAGAGTACTATATAAACACAAAAGACAGGCTCTGATTCAGCCAGGGGAAGGAGTAAAGGTATCCTAGAAGAGGCAGCAGATTGTATAAATTTTAAAATGTCAACATTATTTTTCCTTCTAAACTTGCCATACCCAAATCATGACTTACAAACACTACCCTCCTTCCACAGTCAGGACAAATACAGAATTGCAATATGTGTTCCCTTTGAGTGGGGGGTGGAGAGAGTCATATTTAAGTTATGTGTTACCTGTTTTAAGATATGTGATAACAGAATCAGCTCTATTTCTTTCTTAAAACAGAAATCCTTACCAAATTAAACTACTTCCTTTGTGGATGAAACTTAATTGACTTTATGTATGGAATACTGTCTTGAAATAGTAAAAGCCTTCCCTTCCCCTTTCTAGCAAAGAAAAATTAACCTTTAGCAAGTAAAAACAAACCCAAACCCAAACAATAAGATTACTTACCAGTCAGCATAAAAATTTACTAAAGCAACATCAGCATTGTCTGAAATTGAAAGACAAAACCAAATAAACTAAGTTATTTGTAATAATTTTTACATAATTAAAGATACAGTTTCATTATGATCTTTGTCCAATATAAGGGTCCACTTAAAAAAACACAGTGACTATTATCTCTCACTCAGAAACCTAGAGTCATGGACAGCTTATAGAATTTATGGGAAACTTTGTCTCTTTTCTCTGTATGCTTTATAAGTTCACTGCATCTTTTATTTTAAGGAGACTGGGTCTCTCTCTATTGCCCAGGCTGGAGTGCAGTGGCATGATCAAAATCCAGTGCAGCCTCAAACTCCTGGGTTGACGTGATCCTCCCACCTCACCTTCCCAAGTAGCTAGGACTACAGGCAAACACCACCACACCTGGCTAACTTTTTTTTTTTTTTTGAGACGGAGTCTCGCTCTGTCCCCCTGGCTGGAGTGCAGTGGCGTGATCTTGGCTCACTGCAAGCTCCGCCTCCCGGGTTCACGCCATTCTCCTGCCTCAGCCTCCCCAGTAGTTGGGACTACAGGCGCCCGCCACCGCGCCCAGCTAATTTTTTGTATTTTTAGTAGAGATGGGGTTTCACCGTGGTCTCGATCTCCTGACCTTGTGATCCGCCCGCCACAGCCTCCCAAAGTGCTGGGATTACAGGCGTGAGCCACCGCGCCTGGCCTTTTTTTTTTTTTTTTTTGAGACAGAGTCTCACTCTGTTGCCCAGGTTGGAGTGCAGTGGCGTGATCTCGGCTCACTGCAAGCTCTGCCTCCCGGGTTCACACCATTCTCCTGCCTCAGCCTCCCGAGTGGCTGGGACTACAAGCGCCTGCCACCACGCCTGGCTAATTTTTTTTTGTATTTTTAGTAGAGACGGGGTTTCACCATGTTAGCCAGGATGGTCTCGATCTCCTGACCTTGTGATCTGCCCACCTCGGCCTCACCTGGCTAATTTTCGAATTTTTTTGTAGAGACAGGATCTGGTTATATTGCCCAGGCTGGTCTTGAACTCCTGGCCTCAAGCAACCTCCCACCTTAACCTTCCAAAGTGCTGGGATTACAGGCATAAACCATCACACCGGGCTCCGTTCATTGCATCTTAAATGAATTTAAAGCAAATGGGAAATTAAGCCGAGATAAGGCAAGTAAGCTACTATCATAAAAAGTAAAGTGGAATGATCTGTATTTTATTTTTTGATCTTCCATATTCACAACTGAGAATTAGTTCTGCAAACAAAATCCCACATCACAGAAAAGACCTGTATAACTAAGTTATTTCTAAACCTCACATATCCCACCTAGTTGCAACAAGTAATCTACAACTAACAGTGTTGCACAAGACGCAAAGTTTTTGGTTCCTATCCATTTAACAGTTATTCCCTCCTACAAAAATAACAGCATCATTTGCATATCAGGATGTAAAGACATGAGAAAGATGTAGCGCTTTTTGCCTAACCCTAATTCAGAGAAACTTAAACTCCTCAAGCACTCATGAAAAAAACAAAGATATTCTAGAATTTGAAAGATGACAGAAGTGAGAATGATATGTGAGTTTCAATTCCTTTCTTTCCTTTTTACCATCAAGTTACTTTTTATATACTTGCTTATTTGCTCTAAAGCAATGATTCACAAACTGTGGTTCCTGGACCAGAAACACCAACATCACCTGGGAACTCACAGACATGCAAATCCTTAGGTAGGGGTCTAGCAGTTTCCTAGCAGTATAGATATTAAAAAGTGTTCCAGGTGATTCTGATACGTGCTAAAGTTTATGGAACCACTCCTCTAAAGAGACTCCATAAGACAGGAATAGACTTTTAGCATTTAAAGTTCCAGGAACATAATATATTACACTCAATGAATGTTGTAACTCCTTTTGCCTCTATTACATGCGTAAGATGGATGGTTAAAAAAAGAAATTATTTATGCACACTGTACATTTTCTTAAAGCTCCTAAGTTATTATTTTCTATCAACCACATCTTCAGTTTTCCTTTACTATTTTTAAAAAACAAGAAATGGTTTCTCAAGTTAATTATATCCATAACCACATTGTCAGCAAACAAACCATTCAGCAAAAAACTTATCAGGCCAAGTGTGGTGGCTCATGCCTGTAATCCCAGCACTTTGGGAGGTCAAGATGAGAGGACTGCTTGAGGCCAGGAGTTCGAGACCAGCCTGGGCAACATAGCGAGACCATGTCTCTACAAGAAAAATTTAAAATTAGCTAGGTGCAGTGGAGCACACCTGTAGTCCTAGCTAACTTGGAAGGTTGAGGAAAGAGGATTGCTTGAGCCCAGGAGGTCAAGGCTGAAGAGAGCTATAATATTATCATGTTACTGCACTCCAGTCTGGGTGACAAAGCAAGACCCTTTCTCTAAAACAAAAAATAAAAATAGTACCGAACTTAACTGGACCAATAACAATAAAAGAGATCAGAGTAGGCGATCTAATTAAAGGGAAAAAAGAAAAAAAAGTCTAGACTGTGTCCCAAGGTCATTAACATTTAGTACTGTACAGCGAGAACTATTGGTCTGTAAGTAGGATTATCAAAACATTTCATGAATTGTTAAGAATGGTATCTACATCAAGTCAAAGAAATAAAAAAGACGAAAAGTAACCAAAAGTGCTTTGATAATTCAGAAAGTCATGGAATTAATCAGAATGCCAGCTCTTGATCTGTGCTAGCTGCGATTTTATTGTGTGGTTTTTTTTAGAGAGAGAGTTGTAAACTAACTCTCTATAGAGAAGAGTACACTTAAAAAATATTGAGGTACTTACTTAAAATTTCATCTATATTCTCTGTATCAAGACTTGTTATTTCAGTTGTTACAGGAGTAAAAACCCAAGTTACCTGAAAATTTAAAAAATGAGAAATTAATAAATGTGTCCACAAAAGGCAAATACGTAAAAGCGGAAAGTCTAAAAATAAATAAAGTTGATTCCACTTGTTCCTTAGAAAATTATATATCAACTGAATTGAATCTTTATTATCTAGTCTAATCTTTCACTAGATAAATGAAATAGGAGAAATACTAGCTTCTCAAACCTAGAAATTGATCAAATAAAACTTTCTATACTTGCAAATATACAAAATAGCTTCTAAGGAATTAGAAAAACTGAGAATATACATATCTTTTCAAATTAATACTTTCAAGAACTTTAGCGCCACAAGAAAAAATGTGTGAGATTATCAGTGTTTCAAGTATAAATATAAAAACCAACGCTAAGTCTGCTGATTCTATCCTGCCGTGTTTCTAAGACAGAAGAAATTAATGAAGAATGCAAGAAAGACTTTTGCAAGTTGTAAACCAAAAGCCCTTCCTGTATAATTTTCACTTATTGGTGATAACAATGTGTTACATGAGAGGCTATTAAAAAGAAAATAAGAATGTTTTTGCACTTTAATGAACCTGAAATCCAAAATTCAAGTTTATCAAAGAAAATCTTAGCCATCTGCAAAACAAAGAAAATATAAAATTTTAAACTAAACTAGCGTTTTTAAAATTTGAAATTTTAAATTTTAAACTAAACTAAACGTTTACTTATTTTAAAAAGTAAAATTTAGTGTATTTTATTTTTAGTTTCCAACTTTAATCACTTGGTGTTTGCTGCCTGGAGAGTTTTTTGTTTGAAATAGAGTTTGTGTATGGAAATTGACTTACTAAATCACTGCTTTTTACTGAATGACAACTAACGTCAGGCTCTCATCAAAGTGCTGAAGACTATTCCTTTGCCCACCCATTTCCTGAATACTTCAGCACTTACAACAGACTTAAAACTTTTATAATTCACCAACAATTCAATCTAAATGCTATAAAGAGATACAATGATGCTAGTATATAAATAAGCCCAGCTAAATTTTAAAAATATTTCTGGGCTGGGTGCGGTGGCTCATGCCTGTAATCCTAGAACTTTGTGAGGCCAAGGCGGGCAGATCATGAGGTCAAGAGATTGAGACTCTCCATCCTGGCCAATATGGTGAAATCATATATATATGTATATTATATATAAATTATTATATAATATTAATAATGTATTATATATAATTATATATTATATATATATTTCTATAGACTTATTCTTTTCTTAGGAAAGGCCTAAGGATAACACTAAGTCTTATTTTTAAATTATTGTAACGGTGTAGCCAATAACTATCATGTCTGTTAGCAACCAATAAATTATACTCTCCTAAAAGTAGGCTAAATAATTGCAAATCTCTAAATATTTGACTTATAAAACTAATTTCATTATTTTCAGTGCCTCAAACATTAACTGTAAAGATCAGACTTCCCTCACTAGTCATTAGTTACTACTGATGGGGTTTAGGACACATTACTCCAAAATACAGCACATTGGCATTTGAGGAAACAGAAGCAAAAAGGTCTCCCTGACCTTCTCCTGCCCTTCTCCCCTAAACAGGTCATAAAATAATTCTCTGACATTTCTCTAAAGTAGGTCTTAAGACTCCCCCTAAGAGACATATCCTCTAGACCCTGAGAAAAGGAATATCCCAATCTCTGAGGACACAGAGATGCCAAGAAGAATCTGAACAGTTCCCTCAGTTTATTACTATTAGATCATAACCGCTTTGTCCAGTCGTATGTCTGTACAACCATTCACTCTTCATCAACCTATGAATTTTTAAAGTTTTTCCCACTTCTTTGGGTTGTAATTTCTGAAGGCTCCCATGTCATGTAAAACTTATATTAAATAAATTTGTATGCTTTTCTCTTGTTAGTCTACCTTTTATTATAGGAATCTCAGATATGACCTAGAGATGGGTAAGAAATCTTTTCTACTCTACATTATCAATGTCTTCATAACAGATCCTGCCTTCATAAGTATCTGACCAGTTCTACATAACTGTGGATCCCAATAATATTGGTAACAGCAAGATTTTACACTTGTGTGCTAAAGAAAAACTCAAGAAGGCAGAAAAATATTATCATAGAACAATGAAGTTGGCATTATCAAAGTCAAGTCATTAAATAATTCAATAATATTTACAGTGTCTACTAGGTACTGAGGGCACAAATGCATAGAGCATGGTGTGTGCTGCCTCAAATCTGGGTAAGTGGGATATCCATTGCTCAAACATCTATCATTTCTTTGTGTTGGGCTCCAAATCTACTCTTTTGGTTATTCTGAAATATTTTTGAAGAGTTAATTATCATCTATCAAAATATGTAGAGAGAATGAATATATGTTTAAAATCTAAAGTTAATAGTTTTTTACTAGCTGGGCACAGTGGCTCATGCCTATAATTCCAGCACTTCGGGAGGCCAAGGCAGGAGGACCCCTTGAGGCCAGAAGTTCAAGACCAGCCTAGGCAACATAGCAAGACCTTGTCTCTACAAAAACACTTAAAAAATTAGCCAGGCATGGTGGCACATGCCTGCATTCCTAGCTACTGGGGAGGCTAAGGCCACTGGATCACTTGAACCCAGAAGTTCGAGTTTGCAGTGAGCTATGATTGTGCCACTGCACTCCAGCCTAGATGACAGAACAGACCCTGTCTCACACACACACAAAAAAAAAAAAAAAAAAAAGAGAGCGAAAGACAGGAAAATAGCATTTTATCTTGAAACACATGGGAAAAACATTTACATGCTAAGTAATGGCAAAAATGAGGCAATGATCAATTTGGCTGTATTAAATAGATAACTGTTACTTTAAACACACTGTGCTAATAAATATGCAAGTGGTAAGATTGGTATTTTGCTAACAGTTGTGTTTGTTAAGAGGGCCCAACGCAAGAAAACTCTCTGACCCAGTAATCTCTGCTCCCTGTAGGGTGTAAAGGAGGCATTTTCCTGTTAGCTTATCATTAACATTTCTATTAATATGCAGTATGAAGGGAAAAACATGTTGTTTATTTGAACTGTTAGTAAGCTCCACTAGTCTGACAAATTGTTTCTTTTCATGTCAGCCCTGGGCAGCAACAAGATTCTCCCAGGAAAACATCTTCATGTGTCAAATGCTATAGTGCTTAAGTAAAATAAAGTATAACTCCAGACCATAAAGCTTTTGATAGGGATCATTAATATTTTTTTCAATTTAGACTTGAATAAAACTTCTAAATTTATGTTAAAAACAAAAACATATGGAAATTTTCATAGATCTCAATAGTTATGAAGAATATAGTCTCTAATGATGAAATATTTAGACAACATATACAAATATACAGATATGAACTTAGGAAGTATTTTACAACTTGGTCATTCTTTCCAGTTTATTAGCTCATTTTCTTGCCAAGAATGCAGAGCAGAGTGGCATCTTTAATCATCTCCCATAATTCATTAGATAAGTCCTCCATGCATTTACTATATCAACTATTACATTTCAGCCTAGTGACGGGATCTTATATAAAAAGGCATACGAGTAAAATGGCAAATACCATACCCAAATGCACTTAAAAGACTAATAAAACTGAAAGGCTAGCTTTCAATAACAGGAGCTTCTTCAGCAAGGAAAGAATATTTTCTTCCGTTAGATGGTTATTAAAAATTTGGATCCCTCCTCGCTCTGAAAACTGAGAGCACTTTCTATAGGGTGTAATTATTCTGTCTTAAAGAAACACATTAATTCCATCCTTAAATCAGTTATTTGTGCTGGTGTCTTACTTCCTCCAACAGACTGGGAGTACTTTGAAAGTAGAGACCACTTTATTCAATTTTGTATCCCACAGATCACTGTACCCTGTTTGTACACAAGAAACATTCAAATATGAACTAAATGAATGACTAGATGGATGAATAGGTAGATGATGTTAACACACTAAGAATTTAGAGAGACGATATTGGATATGAGAAGTAGGAGGAAAAGGTCCCGAAATGGAAATTGAGAACAAACATTTTAATATGTTTGAGGAAAATGAGGTTATCAAATAAAAATAAAGTCTATACTATAATTTGGTTTTAATTATACAATAGCAAAAAGCACACCACTTGGTGATGAGTCACAGACTTAGAAGGAATCTCACAAAGGATCTTCCCACCTATTGCAGAAACCCCTCTTCATCACTACTTAACAGTTACCATAAACCCCTAGTAATTTCTTCTGATTCCCCCAGCTGTTCTTTGGTACGATTTCCAGACACTTCAGCACATACCATTACACTGCATAACAATGTTTTGGTTAATGAAAGGCTACATATATGACAGTGGTCCCATAAGATTATAATGAAGCTGAAAAATTCCTGGAGCCTCTTGACGTCTTGATAATCCTGACCCTGTGTAGGTCTAGGCTAATGTGTGTGTTTTTGTCTTGGTTTTCAACAAAAAAGCTAAAAAGAAAAAAATATTTTAATAAAAAAAGCAAACAGAATGAGGTTATAAAGAAAGATGCTTTTGTACAGCTATGTAATGTGCTGGTATTTTAACCTCCATATTATTATAAAAGAGTCAGAAGTTAAAAATTAAAACATATAGTTAAAAAGTTACAGTAAGCTAAAGTTAATTTAGTATTAAAGAAAAAAGATATTTTAAAATAAGTTTAGTATTACCTAAGTTTATAAAGGCTACAGTAATGTACAGTAATAACCTAGGCCTTCTCATTCACTCATCACTCACTGACTCACCCACTGCAACTTCCAGTCCTGCAAGTTTCATTCATGTTAAGTGCCCTATACATGTATATAACTTTTTTATCTTTTATACTATATTTTTACTGTGTCTTTTCTACATTTAGATACACAAATACCATTGTATTACAATTGTCTACAATATTTAGTAACATACTATACAAGTAGCCTAAGAGTAATAGGCTATTCCATATAGCCCAGATGTGTAGTAGGCCATACCATCTAGGTTTGTGTAAGTATATTCTATAACATTTGCACAATGATGAAATTACCTCATGACACATTTCTCAGAACATATCCCCATCATCAAGCCATGCGTTACTGTACTATATACTTGAAAACTGCTAAGAGATTCTATAATAAATATTCTCACAACAAAAAAAAATATGTGAGGTGATAGATATGGTAATTAGCTTGATGTAATCATTTAACAATATATACACATATCAAAATACCTCATTGTACATCATAAATATACACAATTTTTGTCAATTATACCGTAATAAAGCTGGGCAGTAGAAGAAAGCAAATCATCCATAAACTACCACAAAACAGAAGAAGAGTTATATTACATTAGTGGATAAAAATTTGACACTTCTTATATGGTATTATAATTTGAGGTTGTTAATTCAGTCATGAAAATAAATGATTTGAGACTTTCAGGACTAGAAGCTAATAAAACATCAGGTAAAACAGGTTATCAAATACTACTTCTGTTAATAAGATTTCTAATTCATAGAAGCATTAGCTAGGCGTCAAGTGTAATTTCTTAGAATATCCTAGTAAATGAGTTTAGAAAACAAGAAGTATTTCTAGTGAGTTTGTTTATTTAAAGCTCAATATCTTAAAACCTTGATATTTCAAGTGTGGTCTCTGAAACTGCCACACTGGTATCACCTACGAGCTTGTGAGAAATAGAGAATACTAGGTCCCACTCCAGACCTACTGAATGAGAAGCTCCATTCCAGTAAGATGCCCAGTTGATTCCTATGCACACTAAAGTTCAGGAACACTGTTTTGGAAAGAAATTTTTTTTACTCTAGGAGCAAGCGTGTAAATTCATTTTAAACTCTGTACGATGTTTTTGATCCTCAAATATGAACACCAGTACAAGTAAGACTCATCTGTGACAATGCATTGACATGCAAATTGCTGTGCTTTTAGAAAAATGTAGAATGAATCTATAACCTATCAGAGATGTACATAGATGTTAATTTTTTAAAGTATACTGTCTTCTGCTCAAAAAAAATAGCTTAAACAGATATTTCTGCATGAAATCACTGTCATAAAATAGAAGCTTCGATAGGGGATATTTCTTTCCCTGTGGCATTACTGTTCTCAGTTGGCAGTACATCTGCTAGGCATTCTGCTGCAATAGCTTAGTGTATTTTTGCTAAATCTTTCACTGACTTGCCTTTCTGTTGGGAGATTCTCAGAGCCCTTTCTTTACAAACTATGTCTCTCCTATAGCAAAAAACAAGCAATGGACCAGACAACAGTTATCTTCCATTTCTAATCTAGATTGACAAGTCAGCCTACCATCTGCCAAGTCCCAATGCCCTGAGACCTAGGCTGCTTCTCCTCCCTGGGGGCCACTTCTCTGACTCCAATCAGTCCACTCTTACTTTCAGTTTTGCATTAAGCTGGCAGGCAAGAGAAGTATAAAGGTTTCCAGTTGGCTTCAAGGAGCAGGAGATGTTGAAATGTCCCTGGAGAAAAGAAGTTGAGGCTGACAGGAACTATAAGGGCCTTGAAGTTGGGTATCAATCAAGGCACATCTCACACTATTCACATTCCCAGAAGCATTATAATGAACTAGAAGTTCAAAGAGAGGGGAAAAATAGGACTAAATATAGAATAACACTGGGAAGCTACTTTAACCCTTAAATTGTTCAGCAGTACAACCTTACTATAGCATCGGTGCAACCCATCTTGGTCATGTGAGAACCAATCTGCATTTATAAAGAAATACTAGAAGAATTATAAGATTTCTTCATTAAATAAGTCAAAAAATGATGCAGAAATTTGAGAAAACAAATACCATACCCCCAAAAAGTTCAAATATAGATAATACAAACCCTTAAT
Source organism: Papio anubis (assembly GCF_008728515.1). NCBI lineage: Eukaryota > Metazoa > Chordata > Mammalia > Primates > Cercopithecidae > Papio > Papio anubis. The sequence goes on from NC_044988.1 coordinate 69,288,748, forward strand.
CTCAAATCCTGCCAATAAAAACAATCATGGACAAATAAAAAGAAACAAAATCTGTTGCAATTCATACTTTTTCTTGAATTTTAGTTATTTGATCATGCATGAATTTCCATTAAAAACTGATGTTATCTGTGTTTCGTTCTTCAGTGTATTTAAAATTGAGATTAACTAATTTACCTGGAATAGACAATGTATTTTTCTCTGACCTTCGAAGAGGATATTTTTGTTACAAAAAGCTTTTCAGAGCTGGGGGTGAACTTCTCAATGTGTGGAAAAAATTATTCTCTTAAAATCACCATATTTTGCTCTTCTAAAACTCAAACTTCTAGCAATGGCAGTACTAACAAAGCATGGGAATTGAAGAGAAGTCAAGATAAGAATTGTGACCATTCTACTTTGTGCTGCACTGTAATTCTTACCCAGGATACTTGATGAGAGAATGTTACCTTAAGAGAATCTACATACACGTCGGTACATACATCTTTTGTTCACTTACCCATTCCACAAATATTTCACTGAGTCATCACAGTGTCAACATGCTAGACACTGTGAAAAACGTAATTTGTACATGGTTACATTAATCTTATGAACTTCATTTTCTACATTAAAATTAAGAGAGAGAAAGAAGGTTCTCTCATTCAAATATTTTAAGAGTCATCCACAATTCCTGCAAAGTCATTATATACTCTCTAAAGAAGATAACTGCTGGGCATTAAACCATGAGATTACTTGTATGTCAGTACTCTCTTTTTGCCTGGGCTTTCATGAAGCTTTGAATTAATTTTAGTGCAGAATGAATGTGTATCTACACTGTTACTGAACAATCTTTTAACATCACTAAAAGTGGGACAACCAAGTATTCTGCTTCTTGATGGGATCCAAATATAAAACAGAAAGCACCACTTGTAAATATTCTTAACAACAACCAATTTGAACATTATCTCAATCTAATCAAGTCCAAGAAGCTAGTGCATAAGAAACACTGGCTACGGAGAAACATTTTGTAAAATGACACCATGAGGATGCAAGCTGCCATATCAGATGACAGGAAATTTTACAGAAAACAATGATAGCCTATCTTCATTTGGCCTCCCCACAGAAGTAGACTCTTAGACAAGGAGTTAAGTACAACGAGTCAAGTATTTGGGAGATAAAGGAGGAATAGAGAAGCAAGACAGGGACAGAAACTCAGGCAATATACTATAGCAGGTGAGCTATAGTATTGGTATACTAAACTTTGGATATACCAATGTTTTCATTAACTTTTAAACAATTTTTCAAAGTTTATACTCAACAGATTGTGGTACCTCCTAAATTATATAATTTTTTTTTTTTTTTGAGACAAGATCTTGCTTTGTCACCTAGGCTGGAGTGCAGTGGCATGATCTCAGCTCACTGCGACCTCCACCTCCTGGGCTCTAGCAATCCTCCCACCTCAGCCTCCCAAGTAGCTGGGACTACAGGCATGTGCCACCACATCCAGCTAACAGATAACAATCTTTAGCCCTTTTACTAGCTGTGGCTGTTGGCACACACATTTCTATACTTCAAAGTATGAGGAAAATATCTCCTATATGTCAAAGAATGCCTTTATTTCATTACTAAACATGTGGCCCTGACTGTTTTTGGGTAAGTAAATGGCCTTTAAGGAAAAACTGTCTTCAGTGAAACCTTGGGTTACTTATTTTCTACATTCACTTAGTTCCAGAATTACTCTAAGACTTCCTAGTTTCTTATTCTTGAGTACTGTACATATTCTTGGGTAAAAATATTTTCATTACCAAATCCCCTAATGATTCTATTACTATATACATCCCAAGTATTAATCCACTGCAGACTTTAAAGATCTGTATTTTTTGGCTGGGCACAGTAGCTCACACCTGTAATCCCAGCACTTTGGGAGGCCGAGGCAGGCAGATCACCTGAGGTCAGGAGTTCGAGAGCAGCCTGGCCAACATGGTGAAAACCTGTCTCTACTGAAAATACAAAACATTAGCCAGGCATGGATGTGGATGCCTGTCATCCTAGCTACTTGGGATGATGAAGAAGAATCACTGGAACCTGGGAGGCAGAGGTTGCTGTGAGCCAAGATCGTGCCATTGCACTCCAGCCTGGGCAACAAGAGTGAAACTCCTGTCTCCAAAAAAAATAATAAACCTCTGTGTTTTAAAAATTACATCGTTACTTCTAACCAAACTAATTCTAAATATCAATCAGAAGTAGTCCTTGAGAGGCCATATACTTGTTGAGGTGCCTATCCTAATTAATGATCATTAGAAGAATCTTTAATGCTGCCCCATCTGCCACATACTGTTTTAACTAGCTTTGTAAAGCAAACAGATTTATCTCTCATTTAGTCTAAAATACCCCCGGTGACAGTTTCAAAGCTTTCTTACATATTAAGGGTCACTAAGGTTGATTTTCATCACTACCACGTAGTAGTTCAGCTTTCTAAGCACTTTTACCAAAAAGCTAATCAGAGAATGACCTTGGTGTGTTAAAAGGAAATCTGAATTTAGGAATCTATCTCCTTTGCTCACATCTGTCCTCACTTTTGTACTTGCTGTGAGATTGAGGTACAGAAAGAAGAAATACACATTGGCACAATTAGGAATATACTGTTTACTTTAATCCTCAAGACCATTTAGGAGGAGAGAGATAAGACCAACAAGCAGGGACAAAGGAAGAGAACTCATTTTTCTAAAAAACAGAACTGAAAAACAAAAAAAGTTCTCTTGCTCTCTCTTTTCTTCTTTTGAGATAGAGTTTTGCTCTTGCTGTCCAAGCTGGAGTGCAATGGCGCGATCTTGGCTCACTGCAACCTTCGCCTCCCCAGTTCAAGCGATTCTCCTGCTTTAGCCTCCCAAGTAGCTGGGATTACAAGTGTGCACCACCACGTCTGGCTAATTTTTGTATTTTTAGTACAGACGAGGTTTCACCATGTTGGCCAGGCTAGTCTCAAACTCCTGACCTCAGGTGATCTGCCCACCTCTGCCTCCCAAAGTGCTAGGATTACAAAAAGTTCTCTAACTCTCTATTTTCTGGAGCTTTGAGGCAGTCAATCAACCTTAGAGGTAAGAAGGGCAATCTTCCAAGTCCCTGAGTCATCCACAGCCTTAAAACCTTGAATCCTTCTGATTTTTAGATTTTTACAACATGTATTAATTAAAGTAATGGGGTATAGGATGTCCTTAATTTCCTAATGTTTGAACTTCATGCTGATTCTTTGAAATTGCCCACTGAATATATGCTCTGTTTGGGCTTTAATGAAGAGGTTGACAAACATTTCAAGCAATTTTAAGTGGTGATTTGGATCTGGTAACAGTTCATTTCAGCCAAGAGGCAAATGATTTAAAAATAAGTCCCCTGTAACAAACTCAAAACTTCCCAAGTATGGTTTCAAAGAGAGTATATGCTTACGTAATTCAAATTAAAAACTTCACATTCTACAGCCAAAGAGAATTTTCAAAGTAATGCATGATCAAGTTTAAAAAAAAAAAAAAAAACTAAACAATTTGTCATTGTTTAGTTCTGAATGTGAACCCTCATAAAAGCTTGTTTTTATAACTGTTACATACAATTAGTTGAGATTATTGTTAGGCAGGAACCTAGACCCAACATGCAGTATCACCCGATATGGCAGGTCCTTTGTTAGGACTTCCCACCCTTCACTTTCTAATAAGACTTTCAGCTTATGAAAAAAGCCCGCGCCCGCCAAAAATCCCCCGCTCTGCGCAAACTCCTGGACATGTCATTCCTCAGAAATCCACACCTAACTCAGGAAACCGAAACCTACAGACTCCACCTACCTCACCCTATAAAAGGCCCCTGATACCTGCCCCGCACGCGACTTCCTCGGCCCTCCTCCTAGAGGACCGGTGAACGTCGCCCGCAAGCCCAATAAAGGCTACTTCAGCTACCTCAGTTCTCATCTGCCTCGGGTCTTCTTGCTCGGCTCCCCATTACATTACATTGGTGCCGAAAACCCGGGAGGAGACCCCTTCCCAGACCCCTGCCGGTTCGGGCAGGCTCTCCTCTCCCCAAGCCAGGACCTCCTCTCCCAGCCGGGAGCCCTTTCACCAAATCCAAGACTCAATTCGATCACTGCTGGGTACGTTCTCCCCCGTCCTGCAGGCTCCGGGAGTCCCTGCCCGAAAACACAGCTGCGTCACGGCTTCCCCCGTCCGCCCCCGTCCCTCACTTGTGACCTCAGCACCAGGGACTAGGAGATGTCCAACTTCCCCAGAAGCCACTATACCCCGCACTTCGCGTGGCAGTAGGAGGACGCTCCCATTGCCTCCGGACTGCATGCCTCAGGATCATGGGGGCTGCCCAGTCCAAACCAGACCGAAAATCCCCTCTGGGGTGCCTCTTGGCTAATCTCCAGACTTTAGGTCCTCGGCCCTCCTAGAGGACCAGTGAACCTCGCCGGCGAGCCCAATAAAGGCTACCTCAGTTCTCATCTACCTTGTGTCTTCTTGCTCGGCTCCCTATTACATTACAATTATGATTAAACTACAATTGACCTTCTGCAGTCTATGAGTTGGGAGTCAAGAGACCTAAGTTTTGGTACCAGCTCTACCACTCACAGTGTCAACTTAGGCATGCATTTCTCTACCTTCTGACCTCAGATTTCTATTTGTCCATAAATAAGCTGAACTAATAATCTAAGGCTGCTTTTGATTCTGATGTTCTAAGATTCAGGAGAGATGCAGATATGCCTTCTTTCTGTGGAATTTGTCTTCCATTGAAGAGAAGCATTAAAATCATTACTGGACTTTTTTGACAAATACATAGCAACAGAAATTTTCAATTACATTTTACATAGGTGAGACTACCTATACTAACCTCTAAGAAGTTAATATCCAAATATGTGTTATCATCTAACAGCAGAGGCTTTTCAAACTTTTGTTGACCATGATTCACAGCAAGAAATACACTTTACACCATAGTCTAGTAAACAGAAACACAAATAAAAGTTTCTCAAAACTACCTATCCTTACTACATTCAATGCACAGTAATATTTTCTATTCTTATCCTTTTAATTACTGTTGAATGTAAGCCCAAAATGTATCCCAGTTTGCAGTTCCAAAAATACTGCTCTAAAGACTATTATACACTTATTCAAACGATACTGCTCAAAATATTTTGGAGAGAAAGTCTCCTTTGGAAATCCCTTAAAAAGCCATGATCCATGCTTTTCAACACACTCCATCATTACAAAGCTAAGACTTTTGGGGATTAATCTTTCTGAAAAGGTAAATTTCACTAGAGCTAAATGCACAAAGTGGGTTATCACAGGGGTCCCCAAACCCAAGGCTGCAGACCAGTACTAGTCCGCAGTTTTGTCCTGAAACTATCCTCCCCACCCCCATCAGTCTTCCACAAAACCAGTGCCTGGTGCCAAAAACGTTCAAGACTGCTGGATTATCACACTGAATAACACTATTCAGAATAGTCTGACTCATGAAGAGCTCTGGCATTGGCTAATTAATCACGGTGTTACTAGGAGTGAAATTGATAGGAAGCCTACTGTATTCCTACTTAATTTATATAAGGAAAAAACTTGTAGGTCGAATGGACAAAAGACTAATTTGAATTATAAACCGAGAATCATGGCCCCTCAATCAATTTCCAGACTTGAGCCAATTTATAGACCCAGAATCCCTTGAATGAAGCGGAGGCTGGGTCCCTCTGAGGAAGGACCCCACTACACTACCAACAATTTATGCAGTGAATCTTTCTCCCATCCTTCCCCAAGGAGACCTCCAGCCTTTTACCAGGGGAACTGTGCACTAGGGAAAGGGAAATGATCAGACATTTTGGGGACTACTGGACACTGGATCTGAGCTGACGTTGATTCCAGGGGACCCAAAATGTCATCATGGTCCTCCAGTTAAAGCAAGGGCTTATGGAGGTCAGGTTAATGGACTTTTAGCTCAGGTCTGACTTATAGTGGGTCCAGTGGGTCCCTGGACTCATCCTGTAGTCATTTTCCAGGTGCCAGAATGCCTAATTGGCAGAGACATACTTAGTAGCTGGCAGAACCCTCACATTGGCTCCCTGACTGGTAGAGTGAGGGCAATGATGGTGGGAAAGGCCAAATGGAAGCCATTAGGGCTGCCTCTACCTAGAAAAATGGTAAGTCAAAAACAATATCGCATCCTTGGAGGGACTACAGAGATTAGTGTCACCATCAAGGACTTGAAAGATGCAGGGGTGGTGATTCCCAGCACATCCCTATCTGGCCCGTGCAGAAGACAGATGGATCTTGGAGAATGACAGTGGATTATCATAAGCTTAACCAAGTGGTAACTCCAACTGCAGCGGCTGTACCAGATGTGGTTTCATTGCTTGCAAACTAACACATCTCCCAGTACCCAGTATGCAGCCATTGATTTCACAAATGCTTTTTTTCTCTATTCCTGTCCATAAGGCCCACCAGAAGCAATTTGCCTTCAGCTGGCAAGGCCAGCAATATACCTTTACTGTCCCACCTCAGGGGTATATCAACTCTCCAGCTTTGTGTCATAATCTTATTCGGAGAGACCTTGATCACTTTTCACTTCCACAGATATCACACTGGTCCATCACATTGATGACATTATGTTAACTGGATCCAGAAAGCAAGAAGTAGCAAACACACTGGACTTATTGGTGAGACATTTGCATGCCAAAGGATGAGAAATAAATTCAACTAAAATTCAGGGAACTTCTACCTCAGTAAAATTTCTAGGATTCCAGTGGTGTGGGGCCTGTCAAGATATTCCTTCTAAGGTGAAGGATAAGTTGCTGCATTTGGCCCCTCCTACAATCAAGAAACAGGCACAATGCCTAGTGGGCCTATTTGGATTTTGGAGGCAACACATTCCTCATTTGAGTGTGTTACTCTGGCCCATTTATTGAGTGACTCAAAAGGCTGCCAGTTTTGAGTGGAGTCAAGAACAGAAGATGGCTCTGCAACAGGTCCAGGCTGCTGTGCAAGCTGTTCTGCCACTTGGGCCATGTAACCCAGCAGATCCAATAGTGCTTGAGGTCTCAGTGGCAGATAGGGATGCTGTCTGCAGTCTTTGTCAGGCCCCTATAGGTGAATCACAGTGGAGGCCTCTAGGATTTTGGAGCAAGGCCCTGCCATCTTTTGCAGATAACTACTTTCCTTTTGAGAGACAGCTCTTGGTCTGTTACTGAGCTTTGGTGGAAACTTACGTTTGACTATAGGTCCTCAAGTCACCATGTGACATGAGCTGCCTATCATGAACTAGGTGCTTTCTGACCCATTTAGCCATAAAGTGGGTGGTGCACAGCAGCATTCCATCATTAAATGGAAGTGGTACATACATCATCAGGCTCAAGCAGGTTCTGAAGGCACAAATAAGTTACATGAGGAAGTGGTTCAAATGTCCATGGTCTCCACTCCTGCCACCCTACCTTCTCATCCCCAACCTGCACCGATGGCCTCATGGGGAGTTCCCTATGATCAGCTGACAGAGGAAGAGAAGATTAGGGCCTGGTTCACAGATGGTTCTGCACGACATGCAGGCACCACCCAAAAGTGGACAGCTGCAGCACCACAGCCCCTTTCTAGGACATCCCTAAAGGACAGCATGAAGGGAAATCTTCCCAGCGGGCAGAACTTCAAGCAGTGTAACTGGCTGTGCACTTTGCATGGAAGGTGAAATGGCCAGATATGGGATTATATACTGATTCATGGGCTGTAGCCAATGATTTGGCTGGATGGTCAGTGACTTAGAAGAAGCATGATTGGAAAATTGGTGACAAGGAAATTGGGGGAAGAGGTATGTGGATGGACCTCTCTGAGTGGTCAAAAATTGTGAAGATATTTGTATCCCATGTGAGTGCTCACCAATGGGTGACCTCAGCAGAGGAGGATTTTAATAACCAAGTGGATAGGATGATCCATTCTGTGGATACCACTAAGCCTCTTTCCCCAACCACCCCTGTCATTGCCCAGTGGGCCCCATGAACAAAGTAGCCATGGTGGCAGGGATGGAGGTTACACATGGGCTCAGCAACATGGACTTCCACTCACCAAGGCTGACCCACTGCTGAGTGCCCAATTTGCCAGCAGCAGAGACCAACACTGAGCCCTCAATAAGGCACCATTCCTTGGGGTGATCAGCCAGCTACCTGGTGGCAGGTTGATTATACTGGACCTCTTCTATCATGGAAAGGGCAGAGGTTTTTCCTCACTGGAATAGACACTTACTCCAGATATGGGTTTGCCTATCCTGCAAACAATGCTTCTGGCTTCTGCCAAGACTACCATCTGTGGACTCATGGAATGCCTTATCCACTATTACGGTATTCCACACAGCATTGCCTCTGACCAAGATGCTCACTTTACGACTAAAGAAGTGTGGCAGTGGGCTCTTGCTTACGAAATTCACTGGTGTTAGCATGTTCTCATCATCCCGAAGCAGCTGGATTGACAGAACGGTGGAATGGCCTTTGAAGTCACAATTACAACGTCAACTAGGTGATAATACTTTGCAGGGCTCGGGCAAAGTTCTCCAGAAGGTCATGTATGCTCTGAATCAGCATCCAATATATGGTACTATTTCTCCCATAGCCAGGATTCACAGGTCCAGGAATCAAGGGGTGGAAGTGGCACCACTCACCATCACCCCTAGTGATCCACTGGCAAAATTTTTGCTTCGTGTTCCTACAACATTACATTCTGCTGGCCTAGAGGTCTTAGTTCCAGAGGGAGGAATGACACAACAACAATTCCATTAAAGTGGAAGTTCAGGTTGCCAGCTGGACACTTTGGGCTCCTCCTACCTTTAAGCCAACAGGCTAAGAAGGGAGGTACAATGTTGGCTGGGGTGACTGACTCAGACTATGAAGATGCAATCAGTCTACTACTCCATAACAGAGGTAAGGAAGAGTATACATGGAATACAGGAGATCTGTTAGGGCATCTCTTAGTATTACTATGCCTTGTGATAAATCACAACAGCCCAATTCAGGCAGGACTACAAATGGCCCAGACACTTCAGGAATGAAGGTTTGGGTCACTCTACCAGGAAAAAAATAAAAAACACAACCACCAGGAAAAAAAACCCATAACCTGCTAAGGTGCTTGTTGAAGGCAAAGGAAATGCAGAATGGGTAGAAGAAGGCAGTCATCAATACCAGTTACGACCACATGGCCAGTTGCAGAAATGAGGACTGTAATTGTCATGAGTATTTCCTCCTTCTTTTGTTAAAAACATCTTTGTGCATGTATACACTTGTACTAAGAAAATATCTTCAGACCAGGCATGGTGGCTCATGCCTATAATCCCAGTACTTTGGGAGGCCAAGGTGAGCGGATCATCTGAGATCACGAGTTCAAGACCAGCCTGGCCAACATGGTGAAACCCTGTCTCTACCAAACGTACAAAAACTAGCTGGGCGTGGTGGCAGGCGCCTGTAATCCCAGCTACTAAGGAGGCTGAGGCAGGAGAATGGCTCAAACCTGAGAGGTGGAGGTTGCAGTGAGCTGAGATTGCGCCACTGCACTCCAGCCTGGGTGACAGAGCAAGACTCTATCTAAAAAAAAAAAAGAAAAAAAAAAGGCCAGGTGCAGTGGCTCACGCCTATAATGCCAGCACTTTGGGAGGCAGTGGCGGGTGGATCGCCTGAGGTCAGGAGTTTGAGACCAGCCTGGCCAACATGGCGAAACCCTGTCTCTACTAAAAATATAAAAATTAGCTGGGTGTGGTGGTGCATGTCTGTAATCCCAGCTACTTGGGAGGCTGAGGCAGGAGAATCCCTTGAACCCAGGAAGCGGAGGCTGCAGTGAGCCAAGATCATGCTATTGCAATCCAGCCTGGGTGACAAGAGCAAGACTTCATCTCAAAAAAAAAAAAAAGAAAAAAGAAAAAAAAAAATCTTCATTTTATTTCCTTTATCACATGACATAAGATTTATTGACTTCACATCAGCATTTAAGTATTGTTAACTTGATGTAGTAGTATTTGGGTTGGGGACTGGTGCGTTTCTGGTTGTATGAAGGATAGTTGTATCATGTTAGGCATAATTATGACCTTATTATTGTCTTTATTTAAAGATTATGTATGATCTCAGGAGATGTATATGGTTCAAGTTGACAAGGGGTGAATTTGTGATGGTTAACACTGACTGTCAACTTGATTGGCTTGAAGGATGCAACATATTAATCTTGGATATGTCTGTGAGGGTGCTGCCAAAGGAGATTAACATCTGAGTCAGTGGGCTGGGAAAGGCAGACCCACCCTTAATCTGGGTGGGCACCATTTAATCAGCTGCCAGCATGGCCAGGATATAAAGCAGGCAGAAAAATGTGAAAAAGCTAGACTGGTTTAGCTTCCCTGCCTATATCCTTCTCCAGTGTCGGATGCTTCCTGTCCTCAAACAACTGACTCCAAGTTCTTCAGCTTTGGCATTCAGACTGGTTCTCCTTGCTCCTCAGCTTGCAGACAGCCTATTGTGGGATCTTGTGATTGTATGAGTTAATACTCCTTAATAAACTCCCCTTTACACACACACACCACACACACACACACAGACACCCTATTAGTTCTGCTTTTCTAGAGAACCCTAATACAAACATATTGTTTACTGCCACCATGCCTGGCTGACAGTCTTCTTAACAGGACTCTTTCAGTAGTCTAAGAAATGATCAAATGTGAAAGCCATAAAAATATATAAGTTTTAATTTTGTTTATATCATGAGATGTAAAGAGAGAATGGAAAATAGAATCAGGTCAGGCACAGTGACTCATGCCTGTAATTCCAGCACTTTGGGAGGCAGAGGCAGGAGGATCTTGAGGCCAGGACTTAGAGACCAGCCTTGTTAGCATGGCAAGACCCCTCTCTCACTGCAAAAATAAAAAATTAACAGGGCATAGTGGTACATGCCTATAGTCCTAGCTTCTTGGGAGGCTGAGGCAGGAAAATCACTTGAGCCCAGGAGTTCTAGGTTACAGTGTACTATGATCGCACCACTGCACTCTAGCCTGGGTGACAGAGTGAGTGCTGTCTTTAAAACAAACAAACAAACAAACAAAAAACAGAATCATCAACTTCAAAGATTATTCAGTTATATATAAAGTAAGCATATTATTGTTTAATTTCCTATCATATTATCGTTGTCAATTCCTCAATTCCCATATTAAATAAATAAATCCTCTATGGTTTCTCCTTTATTTAGGTCAAAATCGTAGGTATTCAGAAATACAAAGATAAAGCGAGCCCCGGTTTACCTAATTTTAGAATACTCTTCCCCTTTCACTTCTCCTTCTCCTTAACAGCACCCCCAGCAGAATGGCCATTTACCCTACAATTGAATGTTTGCTATGACAGAAAGCTTACAGGAAAATCCAATCCATTGTAAAGTAATGCTGCTAGAAGGTTTTCCTTACAGGACTGAACATCTGCTCACCTTTCTCTTCTACACATTGATGAAAATTCTATCATATACAGCTCATCAAGAACATATCCACCTACTCTTCCACAAGCTCATGGCAGTCCTCAGATAAAAACCTATAAGATGAAAGCACTGCACCCAGTAAGGTCTGCAGGAAATTCAAGATACATTCTGTCCTACAAGAGCCTACAATTCACTTAGGGAGATTTTCATGATCAAGTACAAAAAGTACATAATATGTATGATGCATGTACTGTAAGGCTAATAGAAAGCATACTAGAAAAATTTACAGAGAGGTTCAAAAAAAGGCAGGGAGCACTGCATGAGTTGGATGAACAGAGTAGTTTCTATGGATGGAGAGAGTAGTGAATCCTGGCTACGGAAGTTCATGTAGGGCCTCATTAGAAGATAAAGATGGAAGGTTAGTTTGGGGCAAGACTGTAAAGAGCTATGGACTTGATCCTCCAATGAGCTGCCTTGCAAATGTGGGTATAGGAAACTAACATAATACAGCATCTTAATAAAGATAATTATCCTACCAGTATGTAGAATGACACACATTGAGGAACATAAGATTTAATTATTGTGATTACCAATATAAAAAAAAAAAGCTTCCTATATATGAAAAGAACTACTTTTCAAAATAAACAAAAAACCTAGATTGCATAGTAAAATATATTTAGAAAAACTGAAAAAATAATATGAAAATCAAGACTAAATACATCTATATCAGTAATTATAAAAGAATTTATATCAGTAATTATAAAAGGTTTAACTGATCTATTAAAAGTTTTCACAGTAGGTCATAAAGTAAAACCCAACTCTATTCTGAAAAATAAGAGATATACCTATAAAAGAAAGTAATTCCAAAAGGTTGGAAACTAAAAAATAAATAAAGTAATACTAGCAAATATAAATAATGGAAAAGCTGGGGGGTACCCATCTCTAGTAACTAAACAAAGTAGAATGGGGCCAAAAAGCATTTACTAAGACAAAAAGGAAAGGGCACTTTCAAAGGCTAACAGCACAATTTGCAATGACAATGTAACAGTTGTAAATATCTATATATGAAATAGCACAGCAGCAACATCTGTAAAGCAGAAATTATGGGAGATACATGTAGAAAGAGAAATGAATCTGTAATATAAATTTTAATTACTTATCTCAGTCCAATGACAGATCAAGTAAAAAAAAAAAAAAAAATTAACAAAAATGACCTAAGTGACATTTACTAATGTTAAATCTGATATAATCATCTCAATAGATGCTAAAAAGGTATTTGACAAAGTCCAACAGCATTCTTGATTTAAAATGCTACTCACTTAACAGAAAAAATATACATCTGTCTTAGCCCAAAGCCATAATCACGTCTATTGGGGAAATACTAAAGGCATTATTACTAAATTTAGAACAAGACAAGGAATGTCATTAAGAACACTATTATTTAACATTCATTTAACATTTTTGGAGGTACAAGACAAAGTAAGTAGGAAAAAAGTTGTAGGTATAAAAATGAGAAAGGAGGAGATAAAATTGCCACTCACTGCAAATGACATAACTGAATACATGACAACCAAAAACAAATTAACTAAAATAATACCACAAATAATCAGAGACTGTGTAAGATAATTAGATATAAGATTAATATACAAAATTAATAACATACACACACATAAAACAATTAAAGTATATAATGGAAGAGGAAAAAAGCCTATTTATAATGCAACAAAAAAGGAACCAAATGTCTAGGAATAAACAAACAAAATGTAAAAACAAAAAAACTTTTAAATTGTCCCAAAGGACCTAAAAGGACACTTGAGCTTGTAGAAATACATACAATCTTCATGAACAGGAAACATCATAGAGCAGTCAAGCCTCCCTCAGTTAAAATATACATGCAATGTAATGAATAAAATACCAAAAGGTTTTTTTAAACCAAAAAAGCCCATTCTAAAATATAAGCAGAAAACCACCATGGCACATGCATACCTATGTAACAAACCTGCACATTCAGCACATGTATCCCAGAGCTTAAAGTGAAATATAAAAATATATATATACACACATATATATATGCAGAAAAAAGGAACTGAAGATAAAGTCCACTAATAAACCCAAATAAAGAGATGCTATATACGTCAAGTCAGAGAGAAAAGATAGGCACTTCAGTAAACTGGTTTGGAACAACAGGCAGTCACCTGAAAAAATATATACAGTTGTCCCTGGGTACCTACAGGAGATTGGTACCAGGACACCCCACCAAAATCCATGCATGCTCAAGACCCACAATTAGCCCTGTGGAACCCACAGATACAAAAAGTTGGTCCTCCATATCCTTGGGTTTCACATTCTATGAATACAGTATTTAAGATCTGCATTTGGTTGTGGACATGAAAACTTGCCGGATATGGAGGGCCTATGTGAAACTTACTGGAAACAGAGGGCCTACTGTAGGAAAAAAAAAAATCCACGTATAAGTAGATCCACGTAGTTCAAACCTATGTTGTTCAAGGGGTTAACTATATATTTAAAAGCATGCTCTAAATCCTCATGAGAATGTATTTCAAATAAATGTAAAGATTTACATATTTCCAGTGAAACCACAAAAGTAGCCAAAGAAAATACATGAGAATTACTTTCTTTTTTTTTTTTTTTTTTTTTGAGACGGAGTCCCGCTCTGTCGCCCAGACTGGAGTGCAGTGGCCGGATGTCAGCTCACTGCAAGCTCCGCCTCCCGGGTTTACACTATTCTCCTGCCTCAGCCTCCCGAGTAGCTGGGACTACAGGCGCCAGCCACCTCGCCCGGCTAGTTTTTTGTATTTTTTTAGTAGAGACGGGGTTTCACCGTGTTAGCCAGGATGGTCTCGATCTCCTGACCTCGTGATCCGCCCGTCTCGGCCTCCCAAAGTGCTGGGATTACAGGCTTGAGCCACCGCGCCCGGCCGAGAATTACTTTCAAATCTTGGAATGGAGAAGGCATTTCTAATTATGAATCATAATCCAAAGCCATAAAACATTGATTAAACTACAAACACGAGCCCACTTATTACACAAAAGCAGCACATAACAAATAATAGAAAGAATGAACCAACAAAAAAAAGAGAAAAGAAACTGAGAAAACATAAAAAGAATTTCCCTAAATTATAAAAAGCTCCTGGAAATGGGTAAGGAAAAGACAACATCCCAATAAAAAAAAAGCAAATGAACAAAGATGATGAACATATAATGTTATTCACTGTAATATTATTTGTAATAGCAAAAGATTAGAAACAACCTGAATATTCATCAGAGAGTGGATAAATTACAATGCATCAATACAATGGAATTCTATGCCACTATGAAAATAAAAATGAAGACATTCTCGACGTACTAATGGAAAGATCTCCAAAATACATTATTAAAGGAAAAAAGCAAGGTGTATATAAAATAGGCCACTGAAAGCCAGATAGGGGGGTTGATATCAGCTATAGCAAAAAATAAAAAGCCATGAGAAGGGCTGAAAGTACAATGAGTCAAAAAGTGTAAGGCTTCAAATCTAGATGACTGAGAACTGAAAAGGAAGACTACCTGAGAGAAAAGAATTTCTGTGCAGTCACAGATCTACTTCAATTTCACTAGTACATGCCTTCCTCTAGTCAATGGGAAAACAGCTGTCAGAAGATGAGTTACCTTCTACCAACTAGCATGGGAAATTTGTACATTGTGTTTGACTACCTTTTACACCCAGGACTAATGCACCAAGAAAGTAACACTGCCCAAGGCACTAATAGAAGCACTAACAGGCTCCCAGCTACTCCAATCTATAGAGATACAATAATAAAATTGAATAGTGGATAGGAATTAACATGACTGGATATCAAGATGCAATAGGATGGGAGAAAAGCTCTAAGATAGTACATTAGAGAGTATCCAAGACAGCACATTAGAGAGTATCCACATCTATCTCCTTATGGTCTTCTGTCCCTTAAATGGAGATATTTTTCCCTTTCCACCCAGTGAAAAAGCAAGAGAAAACAGTCAGATACAGAGAGAGAGAGAGAGAGAGAGAGACAGACAGACAGATGGAACTACTGGAGCATAAAAGAACCAGAGAAAACAGCATAACAGGGAAGAATGGGGTAGTTAACGGTAGGAAATGCTCTAAGAGTCTTCCAGTAGAAGACTTACCAAAGAATATTACAATTTGTAATTAGGAAGCTACTCCAACCTAGGGAATATACCACAGTCACTTAAAAAAAGTTAAATAATGTATGATAGCCTCCAGTACGTCAGACAACAGGCTCTTCTATTTATAATCTTTCTATCTACAAACTTAAAAGTTTTCACAGATGCAAATCAAGCAAAACCACATTAACTCTGCCTGTCACCAACAGATAAAATTAGCCATCCCTTATATGATGTGCTACTCTGGACTTACGCACAAGGGCATTAACAAACACCATTTCAGAAACTAAACATGAAGAGGATGACTGTGTGTACTTTTAAATGATTTCCATCCAAATTTGTTTTGCTTTAATGATACTGGTTTTAATTACCTAAAATATCCAATATGAATTACCTCAGTAACTGACAATGGGTTAATAAACTGATAATAATTCAAGAGTCCATAACTCTCTTTAAAGAAATTGTGCCCTGCACATATGTTTATTGCGGCAATATTCACAATAGCAAAGACTTGGAATCAACCCAAATGTCCATCAGTGACAGACTGGATTAAGAAAATGTGGCACATATACACCATGGAATACTATGCAGCCATCAAAAAGGATGAGTTTGTGTCCTTTGTAGGGACATGGATGCAGCTGGAAACCATCATTCTCAGCAAACTATTGCAAGAACAGAAAACCAAACACCGCATGTTCTCACTCATAGGTGGGAACTGAACAATGAGATCACTTGGACTCGGGAAGGGGAACATCATACACCGGGACATATCACGGGGAGGGGGGAGGGGGGAGGGATGGCACTGGGAGTTATACCTGATGTAAATGACGAGTTGATGGGTGTTGACGAGTTGATGGGTGCAGCACAGCAACATGGCACAAGTATACATATGTAACAAACCTGCACGTTATGCACATGTACCCTAGAACTTAAAGTATAATAATAAAAAAAAAGAAATTGTGCCCTGAAGACACCCTTGTTGCTTCTTTAAACTAAAAACTATTTAAACAACCTGAATAAAAGTGCATTTAAAGCCACTAAGAAAACATCTTTTATCCTATTTTTACGATATTACAGAATATTTATTAACTAATACTTCAAAGTAATATTCAAAAATAAGTCACAGACTCTTAGAAAATTGTATCATACGGAACTATGGAAAAGCTTCCTGCTTATTTCCTTAAATACCACAATCCATTTTGCACTAGAAGAGCTAAAGATAATCCAGAGACACTAGATACAACTGTAGAAAGGGTATTCCCCAAATAAAGTAAGCTAAGAAAGGCATCAACCACAAAAAGCTAAGGCAACAAACACAACAGCCTGACCACAATTAGCTACTTCAGTCATACTAGCCAGGTGGTTTCTCTTGCCTCATGGTACAAATGAAGAAGACATCAGAACCCTCTGATTATTTTGCTACAGGATAATGGATACTTCTCAGAATTAAAAGTTACAAAATTTATTGAGGGATCGGTTATTATATATTTTAAAGCACTTTTTTATTCAAGACAATAACTAGTGTGTATCAAGGAAGTCTTTATAATTTTACTTATCATTTTAGAATGGAAAATACAATTTACCCTCCTCTTTTAACCAACTCTCCACCTTTCCAATGGTAGGTATAGATCAGAAATGCAAGACCATATAATGAGCTTTTCTTGATCCCAAATTAAAATATCCATCATAATCTACTTTATCTGCCAATAGGTTCTCACCAAATACCTTCATTATAGTATCTAAATTTAAATAGATTTGTTAAATCCCCAGTTTCATCAAGTCTATAAACAGATTTAGCTTACGGGCCAAAACTTACTAAAAGTAGTAAATATTACATATGCTTTTGTGTGAAATACTATATCCCAATGGAAGCAATATTCCAGACCACAGAACTATGGTAACTATGGTGTATGTAAGTTAAGCTTACAGGAGCAAATGAAACTGCATAACCAGCAATTTGAAATCTTCCACACTGGCTGGGTGCAGTGGCTCACGCCTGTAATCCCAGCACTTTGGGAGGCCGAGGCAGGTGGATCACCTGAGATCAGCAGTTTGAGACCAGCCTGGCCAACGTGGTGAAACCTTACCTCTACTAAAAATACAAAATTAGCTGGGCATGGTGGCACATGCCTGTAATCTCAGCTACTTGGGAGGCTGAGGCAGGAGAACTGCTTGAACCTGGGAGGCAGAAGTTGCAGTGAGTCGAGATCACACCATTGCACTCCAGCCTGGGCAACAAGAGCGAAACTCTGTCTCAAAAACAAAACAAAAAAAACTTCCACTTAAACAGAATTTTTATTTTTTCATATTTTCAGTAATGAGAAATCTGCAGTATAATCTACTCTTTTCTTACTAAATTCAACTAGAGAAAGATTATATATTTCTAAAGAATCATCATCATTTTCCACATACCTAGTTAACTACAAGAGTCAGAGATATATTTTTTGAATGATTTTGAATGTTCAAGGTAATAGAAATGATGTTTTTCTATGTAGAGCAAATGATATCTTTCAAACAGCAGGGCATAAAGCATGCTTCCTCACTTTCATTTATACCACTTACAGGAATTTATTTGCTTTTGTATTAAAAGCTGAAATGCATATCAAGTTAGATTTTTTATTTCTATCAATCATATTTGTCACTATTTTGATAAGGCTATGTCATAACTTACCAAAGGAAAGAGACAAGTTAACAAATACTCTAAGAAACCACTAATATCTAGACTTGACTTTTAAAATTAAAAACCTCCCCCATTTACTCATTTCAGAGGGTCAAAAGATAACATAATCACAGAAGGATGTCAGCACAAGCACTATCCTCTTCTAAGGTGCTTTCTCCATTTCACAACAACACCATTCACTTAACAACATTTCCTTTTCTACTATTACCTTAGAAACAAGCATCTCCTACATGCCAGACATCATACAATGTCTTTCACATACATTGTATCTTAATCTCACAATCTTGCAGAATAATTGTTCCCACTTTTAGAAAAAATTGATACTCACAAAGATAAAGAAATTTGCCTACTATCACAACAGCTAAAAAGAGAGGGAGCTAGGAATGAAGCAGGTCTTTTTAGCTTCGAAGTCACTCTACCTTCTAGTACTCTCAGTTACCCTAGAAATCCAGACCATAGAACTACTTCCATAATTGATCAACTCTCCCTGAAAGGGAAATAAATTGCACACCTAGCCTTCTGGGGAAAGAATCCACATAACAAACAAATGTTTGGAGCATTCACAAATATTTTAATCTAACAGTATCTTCTGTTTACAGTTTATAAACATGTATATTATCTCTTTAAATCATCACAGCAACTCTGAACATGAAATAGGAATTACATTATCCCTATTTTATAAATGAAAAAAAAAAAACTTTGCAGTCTCTGGTATACAGTAAAAGGGAAAATATTTATTAAATGAATAAGATTCAAATAAGCTAAGTGACGTGTCCAAATTAATGGCAGAACAGGATTCAAACCCTGATCTCCTTTAATTCTAAAACCAATAGACTATACAACAAAACACAGCTCCGTCCATTAGCTTTTTTCAAAATAATATAAAAAATTTATGTATAATACTAATTAAAATACAGTTATAAAACAGAGCTAAGCTGATAACTTATTCACTTAATAGTCACATTTTTAAGCTGTTTTTGTTGGCATAATGACAATGTAATTATTAGGATAAGACCACAGACCACAGGGGCCGGAAGCTGGTCATATGAACTCACTGCATCAGTGCACACAATTTTAATACCATTGGACAGACAACTTGAAAGTTTCAAAACAAGGATATCTATTTAGTCATTCATTCATTCACTCAGTCCCTCATCTTAACATTTATTGAGCACCTATTATGTGGCAAAACCCAGAAGAGTTTAGGTTCTTAAAATGCACTACAAACACATTCAGTCTCATTAGTTATCCCAGAACTAAGGAGGAGAGGTCTTTATCTCTATCTGATATGTAAGAAGATGGAAACTCGGAAAGGTTAAATAACTTTTTGAAGTTACGTGGTCAAGCTAGGAGTTATTTCCAAGTGGTAGAATACATCTACGCATGTGGGTATCTTTTCTTTCTATATTTCTATGAACCAGTAGTCTACCACTCTACACCAGGATTAAACAAAAAGAGTCCAATCTTACATTGTTAAAAATATACACATTACTATTAAAAATCCATACACATATGCACAGAACAAAACTGAAAGGAAATATGCTAAAATGTTATCAGTGGTTAGTGTATGCATTTTTTTCTTCATTATGCTTTTCTGTACCATGAAAGTGTTATCACTTTTGGGAATCAAAAAATATGTCAGGAAATCTTTTGGTTTAACATTTTAAGTTACTACAACAGTATTTTTCACAATGCAAGTTGGGACCCCTTCTGTAACACAAAGAGAATCAAAACAATCAAGGTTACTCCCCACAGAGGCAAATGGGGCAAGGCGGGGTCAGCCACCCAGTTAAGAAGTTCTTCCCTACTGAGTGAGATCAGCAATTTTTAAAAAATAAAATAAAGCACAAAATAGAAAAAGAAAAACAATTATCAGTAAACAACATACATAGTAAGGGTAAGTACAGTTTTGCAAAATATGTTTTTGCTAAATGACTTCATTTTCTTTTTGAGATGGAGTCTCACTCTGTCACCCAGGCTGGAGTGCACTGGCACGGTCTTGGTTCACTGCAAGCTCCCCCTCCAGGGTTCACACCATTCTCCTGCCTCGGCCTCCCAAGTAGCTGGGACTACAGGTGCCTGCCACCACGCCCAGCTAACTTTTTGTATTTTTAGTAGAGACGGGGTTTCACCGTGTTAGCCAGGATGGTCTCGATCTCCTGACCTCGTGATCCACCAGCTTGGGCCTCCCAAAGTGCTGGGATTACAGGCGTGAGCCACCGCACCCGGCCGACTTCATTTTCTAATATGCTGTATCTTATTCACTATATGACAACCACACTGCTCTCCTTGCTATTTCTTGAATATGCCTGGGACACTCCCACATTAGGTGCTTTGCACTGACTAATGGCCCTGCCTGGAAGGTTCTTCCCCCAGAAAATTCAAATGACTAACTCCCTCACTTGCTTCAAGGCTCACCTGTCCAGTGATGCTTACAAACTACAACTCCCCTAATACACTCCTGATCCTCCTCAGGTAAGCCCTATCTTTTCTTTTCCCACAGTACTTAAATTGTTATTAAACACTTACTCTGTAATAAGGCATTGGACAAGAAACTGAGATCTAAGAATGAGAAAAGGTGATACCTTTCACCACTTTTGTTTCATAAAATCATAATAGTAGCATGGAATACCATCACCACTCAGGAGTCTGACATAATACCAGTATTATTCCTCGGAGGTTAATAGGAAAATAGAGATGTTAAGAAGAAACAAGGGTGGTGAGTAGCAGATCCAAGATTGGGCCCAAATCCCTGATCCCTAAACTAAACATTCTTCTAAAAGTTTTCTCTTTAAGTCTATATACATTCAAGTGATCACTAAGGGAAACAAATGCTTCGACTCTTCCAGAAGATATCCTAAAACCAGAGTATAGGTACAAATAAACAAACTGGATGATTTCTGAACAAAAAAGAACACATGCTTTAAAACTGTAGCACAGTCTTTATATTAGTCCCCTTTATCCAATCATGATCTGAAAACATTAAATGGAAAATTCCAGAAATAAACACTTTATAAGTTTTAAATTGCATGCAGTTCTAAGTAGTGTGATGAAATCTCACACCATCTTGCCTCAAATTAGGTGGGATGTGAATCATCCTTTTGTCCAGCATATCCCCACTGCAGACACAACCTGCCCCTTATCAACTGTAGTGGTATTGGAATCACGATACTTGTGGTCAAGAAACCCTTACTTTACTTAATAATGGCTCCAAAGCGCAAGAGTAGTGATGTTGGCAATTAAGATAGGCCAAAGAGAGGCCAGGCACAGTGGCTCATGCCTGTAATCCCAGCACTTTGGGGGGCAGACGCAGGTGGATCACCTTAGGTCAGGAGTTCGAGACCCACTGAACCAGCATGGCAAAACCCCAACTCTACTAACAATACAAAACTTAGCTGGGTGTAGTGGTGGGCGCCTGTAATCTCAGCTACTCGGGAGGCTGAGGCCGAAGAATCGCTTGAACCCAGGAGGCAGAGGTTGCAATGAACCAATATCATACCACTGCACTCCAGCCTGGGCGACAGAGTGAGACTCCGTCTCAAAAAAAAAAAAAAAGATATGCCAAAGAGAAGCCATAAAGTGCTTCCTTAAGTGAAAAGATGAAAGCTCTTGACTTTATATGGAAAGAAAATAAATCATATGCTGAGGTAGCTAAGATCTAGATTAAGAATAAATCTTCCATAAAGAAACTGTGAACAGTATATTTTATTATGAGTTACTATTGTTGATCTCTTACTGTGCCTAATTTATAAAGGAAACTTTATCATAAGCATGTATGAATAAGAAAAAACATATTATATATAGGGTTCAGTATAATCCACAATTTCAAGCAGACCCTTATCTCCTGTGGATAAGATGGGAATACTGCAACTCTAAAGCAAGATTAGGGTCTCTGAAACTGTTCATTTCATTCAAAGGTTAAACTAACAAAGAACTAAGTATTTTATGACATTGTAATACTTTTGCTGTTAGCACACTACAAGACTTTCTGTAAGGAAATAATATCCATTCCTATAGTAAAAATTCCTGCTATTTAAAAAGTTTGAGGAATGAGTCCATTTGAGTAGCTGTTTTCTAAGAAATCATTTTGACTAGCAAAAAAAAAAAAAAAAAAAGTAGCTCTTCTTTATTCTCAGCCTTTCAGAGGTGAAATCATTACAGAAGTGTAAGCTTATCACTGGCTGACATTTTACTGTACTTGGGCCAGAACTCCAGTAATAAGTCAAAGGAACTGAAAATGTGAAGGTTTCTTCTCTCAAGGTAACACCAATGACAATACGTATCTTATACTTGCAGCTGTTCTGTAAGCAAAGAGATAGACTTCAGTGATGTGTTGGTAATTTTTAAAAGCTGGCATTTCCCCCTACATTATTTAAAACTTCAAATACAACAAAACAGGCCTGGCGAAGTGGCTCATACCTGTAATCCTAACACTTTGGGAGGCTGAGGTAGGTGGATCAACTGAGGTCAGGAGTTCGAGACCAGCCGGGCCAACATGGTGAAACCCTGTCTCTGCTAAAAATACAAAAATTAGCCGGGCATGGAGGCAGGCGCCTGTAATCCCAGCTAGCTGGGAGGCTGAGGCAGGAGAATCATCAGAACCCGGGAGGCGGAGGCTGCAGTGAGCCGAGACCACGCCACTGCACTCCAGCCCGGGCGACAGAGTGAGACGCTGTTTCAAAAAAAAAATACAAGAAAACAGCTAAAGAGCAGGCTTGTAAATATGAGTGCATCTTGTTTATAGGACAAGAAATTTTAACTCTAACATTTTATTTTGTAGATGCATTCATAATCTATATTCCTAATGACCTCTTTTCTTTCTTAATTTTTTAAAATTTATTTTTCCCTGAAGAATGTCAAGCAAGACCTAACAACCTTTTTCTAAAATCTCTTAAATCCATTCACCAAAGGTCCCACTACCAGACTATAATAAGGAAGAAATGTAAAAAGTATTGGCATTCTACTATTCAGTCTACGGTTTTCTTTAGCTCATATACTACTACAATGTTTTTCTGAGATGGTTTTCTTCTGCTTTTTCGTTGCTTTTCTCTACTATATTAGTAATGTTCATGTCTACAAATTCAGGTGACTTAAAATTAGAATCCAATATAATGCTCAAAGTTCTACATAATGATGAAATCTCAGGTTTGTAGGAATTGCAGAGATGAATGCGGTGACCACAACATCACCAAGGACTCCCAAAGCAGTTAGAATTTGATTTCAATATTTACAAGGACAGAACCAAGACCCACAGCATTACAGAAGGGACTTCTCCAAAGTGGCATTTGTATTCCTCTCCGCTCTTGAATGGACTAATCTGAATGCTAGTTAGAATCCACTAAAGATCATGATTTTTATTTTTGCTAAGTTGATAACAAACTGTTTTAATGAAGTTGGCCAAAGGGTTTGCCAGCTTCTTTAGGGCCAATTCTGACATTTGGCCACGTCAGCCAACCAGACAACAAGACTTGTTAAAAACAAAACAAAACAATAAAAAAAAAAAAAAAGAAAGAAAGTATTCAATGGATAGAAAAGATTTACTACATTATTGAGAGGCACAGCCCTTTTTCTTCATTCCATTCAGGACTGAAAATAAGCTGATCCATTTAACTATTCAAGTCAATATTCAAATTCATCTTTTTCCAAGACTACTCTGATTCCTCCATTGAGAAATAATTTGTTTCTGCCAAACATCCATGGCAGTACTTCTCAAACTTTTATGTGCATATGAATCATCTGGGTATAAGTTCTTAAAGAGAAGGTTCTGATTCAGTAGTTCTGAGGTAAGGTGATGTAAAAGGTCTCATATGATGCTGATGCCTGGGCTCACAACCACACTTCTGAGTAGCAGGATCTATAACCCACTTCTACAAACACCTTTGGCATCCATTACTTTCCTTTTGGTATTCTAATTATTTACATATAAATCTTCTCTCCTCATCTGAATTACTAATTTCTTGAAGGCATGATATGCATCTCAATGATCTTTCTCTTCTCCATAGCAGATTGCAAATAGACTTTCAAATGATAGGCAGAAAAGAAAAATAATAACAAAGATACAGATTAAGTTCCTGCAGCCTGGGCCATAGATGAGTTCCTCTCTATGGAATCAGTTAGGCTAAAAATCAATAAATCTTGCAAAAAGTCAAACTGTTTTTAACCACTCCCTTGGTTAGAAGAAATAGAGTACAGCCAACAGTCAATATCAGAAAAGCTGTGACAAAAGCATGCTAAGCATGCCTCGTACACACTTGCAACATGCTGACAAGCTAGTAGATTTTTAAAGGAACTATCCAATCAAATAATAAGTCTATAATCAGTAGGAGCTAAAGGAATACGCTTTTGTAGTGTATCTTGAAAATAAGATAGACTACACAAAGAATCACTAAATCATCAAATCCATGTGCTTACCCTATAGACAAGAAAAATAAGTAATTTAACCAAGGTTATGATGGGTAAGTAAACGGAAGAGTTGGAATTCATATAGATGCCATGACATCTACTTTTGAATTACCCTGCCTTTTGAGTGGAGACTCAAAAGAGTAATGCCTTCCACTGTTCATAAACTCTATCTTGTGAGTACATTTATTCTGAATTACTGGAAGAAGAGTAAGTAATTTTTTGAAAAGAAGACACATAACAAGAACACATAATACAAACATGCACACACAAAAAACAAATTATCAATAAATATGAAAAAAATTCAACTTTGGTTGTAATCAAAGAAATGTAAATTTAAATTGCGATGCCATTTTTGGTCTACTAAATTAGCACAGATTACAAAAACACCCACTATTGATAAGAGTGTGAGGAAGTGGGCATAGTTACACCCTGTTAGTAGGAATACACATTGGTACAAATTTTCAGTGGGGCAATTTAGTACAACATATCAGAAATTCTAAATATAAGATATACCATATAACCCAAAAAATATAATTCTAGAAAAGTATCCTGAGGATGTATCTGGACATTTGCAGTGCACATCATTGTATGCATGCCTTTTGTACATTTTTTAGTAACTGAAAAACTGGAAATAACCAGTAACCAAAATGTCTTAACAAATAATGAAGTAAGCGATAGTGTATTTAAAGGTTAAGCCAGTATAATGCTATTAAAAATCACAGTATACAGTTTAGAAAAACTTTTCAATAACTAAGCAATTAAACATCTCCAAGAGTTTTACAAATTTTAACCTATCAGACATATGGCTGTATATTCCAGTGCTTCTCAACCCTATGAGCATCATCACAGAATCAACTAAGGATATAAAGCGTTAAGAACTCTGTGTGGGCTGGGCACAGTGGGTCAGGCCTATAATACCAGAACTTTGGGAGGCCAAAGCGGGTGGATCACTTGAGCCCAGGAGTTCAAGACCAGCCTGGGCAACAAGGCAAAACCCCATCTCTACTAAAAATACAAAGATTAACTGGGTGTGGTAGCTTGTGCCTGTAGTCCCAGCTACTTGGGAGGCTAAGGTGGGAGCATCACGTGACCTGGGAGGTTGAGGCTACAGTGAGCCAAGATCAGGTCACTGCACTCCAGCCTGGGCTACACTGCAAGACCCTGTCTGGGGGCGGGGGGAAAAAAAGAACTCTGTGTTTGTCTGTGTCTGTATAGTCTAGAAATAGAAGACCAACAATTCTACAGAAAACCAGGCTAGACAGGAAGACAGTTCACACAAAAAGAAATGCAAATGACTTTTACACATAAGAAGCTTTATCACACTCGTATTAAAGAGAGGCAAATTAAAATACATTGAGATACCATTTCTCACCCATCAGACTGACAAATATCCAATAATTTGACATTATACTTTTTTAACCAAGGCTACAGGGAAACTATTACATTGTTGGTGAGGTCATAAAATGGCCCAACCCCTATAGGGAGAGTAATTTCAAATATATAGCAATACCTACAAAGCTACATATACATTTACCTTTTGCCCTAGCAACTTCAAGTACAGAAATCTATCTCAAAGATACATTATCAGAATTATGTAAGCATAAGCTATTGTTTGCAGAGCTATTTGTAATAGCACAAGAATGGTAACAACAGTGAATTGGTATCTATCCAGTGAAGCACAAGCAGTTAAAAAGAAACAGGCAAAATTTCTATCCCCACCTCCAGAATAAAATTTTAAGTTAAAAAAAAGGTGAGGGAAAAGTGTGACTAATATGCTACAATTTAATCCAGGTGGAGGGAGAAACAAATATATACCAAAATAAATACAAATAGCTTGCACATTTGGAAAAAAAAAAAAAAAGAAGAAGAAAGGAACATAAACTTGAAAACATTTTTTAAAAAGTTTTCCAGGCCGGGCGTGGTGGCTCATGCCCATAATCCCAGCACTTTGGGAGGCCAACGCGGATTATCTCAGATCAGGAGTTTGAGACCAGCCTGGCCAACATGGTGAAACCCCATCTCTACTAAAAATATAAAAATTAGCCAGGCACAGTGGCCGGTGCCTGTAATCCCAGCTACTGGGGAGGCTGAGGCAGGAGAATCACTTGAACCCAGGAGGCGGAGGTTGCAATGAGTCAAGATGGCGCCATTGTACTGCAGCCTGGGCAACAGAGTGAGACTCTAACTCAAAAAAAATTTTTTTTTTTAAATTTTCCTAGGTCTGGCACAGTGGCTCATTCCTATAATCCCAGCACTTTGGAAGGGAGGCGGATCAGTTGAGCCAGGAGTTCAAGACCAACCTGGGCAATATAGTGAGACCCTCGTCTCTACAAAAACTAAAAAAAAATAGCCAGGTGTGGTAGCACACACCTGTAGTCCCAGAGTTCCAGCTACTCAGGAGGCTGAGGTGAGAGGATTGCTTCAGCCTCAGAGGTTGGGGCTGCAGTGAGCTGTGATCAGTCCACTGCACTCCAGCCTGGGTGACAGAGCTAGACTCTGCCTCGAGAAAAAAAAAAAAAAGGGTTCTTTAATTAGGAGGGGGAGATAAGACAGTAAAAGAGACAAATTAGACTTATCCAAATATAGTTAGCTTTATAGATTTAGCTTTGGAAGAGATTTTATATAATTATAAAATAAAAGGTAAATTTTTTAAAACTAAAAATTGAAAGATAAATGAAACAAATGAACCTAGCAATATATATGCAGCTGGTGGTTAAGACCACATAAATTGAATTACAAATGTACAGGAAACACAAGGAACAGAGAAACATAAAACCCCACCACAAGGATGTAATCAGCAATATCCAGAATGTGGCAAATGCTACAGGACAGAGGATCGGTTTCCTAAACAAATTACAAGGAAAACAATGAGATGAAGAGAGAACCTATGGGTTTAAAAGGTTTTATAAGCGACATATGAACCAATTGGAATAGATAGACTTTATATAGCCCTTGCTTTGAACAATGTTGTTTTGTTGTTTTTTTTTTAAAAAAAAAAAAAAAAAAAGGGAAACAATCAGGAAAACCCAAACACTGACCAGATATTTGATGATATGAAGGAATTTCTATTTTTCCAGATGTGACAATGGTATTGTGGTTTTTATTCAATTCTTACCTTTTTGAGGGACATACTTTAGTATGTCACCTGGGAAATTTTTTTTTAACTAATTTCTGGGGCTCACAGATATAACTGACCTAGTATAGGGCCCCGATATCATTTCATTAAAACAGCCACAGATGATTCTAATGAGCAGCCAGGCTTTGTAAACTATTGATCTAGGGCAAGTTAAATCAACAAAATAAATAAAACTCACCTAGTTACCAATCAAACTGCATGCCTACAAAAGTACTCTTCCTGAAGACTGGAATCTGCATATATTATTAACACTAAAGGATAAAATTGACATCTCTGAATTCTACTGTGCTTATTTTTAAGGTACTTGTAATGATTAAATAAATGTTTACTTAGCTCTCTAATTTACATAGCTTCCTAAACTAAGTAAACTTTTCTTGGCTTCCTATACATATTGAACAAACCAAGAACAACAATGGCAAAACCCTTATGTGTTCACGTGCGGGACAATTACGACTAGTAACAATTATGAACTATAAACATACTTATCAAGAGATTAACGAGAACACATCTTCAATAAAACAAATGGACTGGAGTGCTACAAATCTGAACTACAGAAGAGGTTACTTAGGGTGCATGAGACAACTTCTTTCCAATTTAGTCTTATTTCTCTTATCTCGCCTTTTCAAAACTTGTACACAACCAATACAGGAAGAACAGGCAACATTTCTATCCCCCTTGCTGATCATTTTCCCAGGGGAAAACCCTGAATAAACCCACCTTAGATAGGAAGATAAGCAGAAAAGAGCTAATTAAATCTATCGATCGAAATATATGTAAATAAAAATCTATATATATGCAAATAAAAAATATATATATAATATATATATATACGCTCAGGGAAAAAAGTTATCACATTGAACTTTTGTGTTTAGTTACCCATCCAGAAAGGTTTTGTGGCACAGTGATATATTCCAAAATGCTTTGAGACTAGGGAAAAGATAGCTGCTTGCCTCCAAAAGTTTGGGATTATGTTTAGGCAGTTATCTTATATGAACACCACTAAATTTGAACAGGTCTGGTTCTCTAGGGTTGAGGTACAAAGTGCCTGAAGAAAATTATCACAGTAAGAGAAGGCATAGCTTTTTAGAGGAGGCTATTTAAGGGAAAAATGATGACCTCAGCTAAACAGGAACTTGGCTTTTCTACATCTGTATGTGAGAAGGAATAAACTTGAGGTCTGAGAGAGAAAGTTGGAGGAGTAGGAAAAAAGTACACAGGGGAACAAAGAGGACAAATTATTAGACAGCGAGAATACTGAGTAAGCAGTTTCCATCAGTAGGAGAGAATTACCAATTAAGTAAGCAACTCAAAGTTGTGATTAGACAGGATGGATGTTTTACAAATATTTGCTAACTAGCATATGAGTATTAAAACTAGGTAAACACTGTATTCCAATTAAATCTAGTTTGACCTGTAATTCTAGTTTATTAAACCTTTTCTGGGGCTTTATTTTTCAGCCTTTTCATATCTGCAGGTATTCTCTAACATATTTTCCAGATTTTCATGTCTTTACATTTGCTTAGAAAGATAATTATACAAAATGCTTAGATTTTAGTTAAATCTAGATTCTATTTAGGAAAAAACTCACATTTAACAAGATTAGGTTTTTCTATAAAAAGCATGAGTTATTCCAAAATAAATTATTTCTTCTTCATAACTTAGCTTTACAACCAAACATACCAAAAGTGCATCTAATATAGTTTGCCTGCTCAGTGTCTCAACTTTCCTTTCCAATGTCTTAAGATTTTGCCCTTTTTTTCTGATACCCTAAAAGTGCACACAATTCATAACTTAAGTTAGTGGATAAGAAAAAGATTAGTGTCCAGTCTTAAGGAGAGAGTGGTCTCTAATAATGGTATTATTCTAACACTTCTAGAAGGAAAAATGTATTACAGTGTATAATGAAATCACCAAGAAATAGCACTATACAGAATATTTTCCTCAATACAGAAGTCATTTACTATTGTACACTTGTAAGAAGCGGCAATAAGACACTCTATCATTTAATATTACAATGTTTATATACAACTTTTTGTTCTCAAAAGTACTTTGACATTCCATTTAGTTTTTTACAGTGCTTTTTCTGAAAAGGTGCAAGTGACAAAAGAAAAGAAAGAACTATTTCAAACACAAATATTAAACATTTAATGGGATATGGCGGAATAAGCACTGCAAGTCAAGAGACCTGTTTCTAATCCCAGCTTTGCCTGTAACTCGCTATGTGACTTCATATGAGTCACTAAATTGCTTCTTAAATTGTAAAGAAAGTAGTTTAGTGTTTAAATCTGAATTTCTAAAAATCCACTACAATTAAGGTATTTTCAAATATTACATTATAATAACAGCCCAATTAAACGTAAGTCATTTTGCCATATGTGTCTAGTTCTTC
The DNA here is from genome assembly GCF_008728515.1 of Papio anubis. NCBI lineage: Eukaryota > Metazoa > Chordata > Mammalia > Primates > Cercopithecidae > Papio > Papio anubis. The sequence goes on from NC_044988.1 coordinate 69,318,930, forward strand.
ACTTTTGTCTCAATTTGACCTGAAGCCTGGATCACTTAGCCTGCACACTCAAGACGCACTCTGGAGCAAGAGGGACTAGGGAAAGATTCTTTTAAGATGGGATGATGCTGAGCAGGTTAGGCAGTTAGGAATTAATGCATATTCAAATAAGGCACAATGAAGAAGAAATCCGCTTCGATGGGGAAATACATTGCAACAAGATTTGAGGGAGACCTTGCGCTCAGACTGTCAGGTAACCACACCTTCCACCCTTCAAACTCTATTCTCCCAGTGGAATCCAAAGCAGTCTCCAGTTCCGGGTTCCCAACCAATCGCATCAAGCCACAACAGAGGGTTCTGCCAACCTGGGCACCGCTTCAGGGATCTAGATAGAGTGAGATTCACACAACCCTAGCACCTGTCGATCTCACACTCTTCCCAAATGGAGAGGGTGGGAAGGAATGCTAGGTCTATGCTTGGTCTTTTCCGATTCAAGCTACCACCAGGTCCACCAGCCGTCGAAACTGAAAACCCCGGACTTTGGGGAGAAGGGGAAGCTCCTACGCCGCGACCCTCCCACGTATCCCTCCCTCAGGGCTAATTCTCCCGTTCTCCCCCGACCCTGGTTTCTCAGGCCTCGGGGACCCCGTGCCTGGAAGCCGACAGACGGATGGCGAGAGTGAAAGCAGCGGGGGAGGGTGCACTCCAAAACACTGGAGGAAAAAACGGGAAAGCAGGGACAGGGGTAGCAGTGTTCTCCCCGGGCGAGGGCGGGAGGCCGTTCGTGAGTCTGTCGATGGGTCTGTCATTCCCTCACTCACCAGGAGCAGAAGGGAGCATCTGAGGTCGGGTAAGGATAGGAAGACGGCTGGATGCATGGTAACGCTGGGCTCCGCGGCAGGGACAGGCGCTGGCGGCTGGGACTGGGCTGGGTTGGGTTGGGTTAGGAAAGGGCTGGGCTCCAGGAGCCGGCGGCAGCGGTGGATTCTCCAAGCAGCCGCACCTCGTCCTCTCGACCCGGGCTCCAGCGGCGAACACCCGGGACAACTTCCAGAGAGGCCTCTCACACCCTCACTTCCGGGTCCTGCCCACCTCGGTGCACTCCGGGAAATGTAGTCCTGCACTAGCCTCACCCCGCACGCCGTTGGTCATCTAGAACTTCCTTTCCCATTGGGCTCTCGGCCCAGGTCCACCGAGTCCTCTACGCGCTGGGGCCTGTGGGATAGAAGGGCTGAGGGCGGGCGTACGCAGTGCTTCAGAGGATGGGAACTACAATTCCCAGAAGGGTGTGCGGCCGAAAGCCTCGGGCGGCCTTCTGAGGGGCTCTGCTAGCTTCAGCGCCGTGGGGTCTGACCTGGCTGGGTGTAGTGTCCCGGCCTGGCAGGAGGGGCGGCCCGGTCCGGGTCGCACCTCCTGGAGCCGTCCCCGGGACGTCAGTCCTGGAGGAGGCGAGGGTGAGTAGGAGGGGGCCTGGCTGGGGAGGCTCGGATCGATCGGTCTGCACCGCCTTGGCCTTTGCTGCAGACTCACGGCCTTCCTGGCCTAGGCTGTGGCCTGAGCCTCTATCATTGGCCTCCTCGCCCGCTACCTCTTCTTTCTGCTCTAATTCCTGCATTATTAAAGTCAGAGCCACCACTCGGGGCCTCAGTTGAATGAGTCAATGACTTATCCCTAATTGTCTCTGAGGGCTCCTGTAAGGAATAAGTGTGGTAAGGGATGGGATAGCACGTCGTAAACTGGAAAACTGCGTGAGTGATTGCTGCTGAGGCGTGGATCGCTCCTCCAGTATAATTACGAAATTCCTTAGCAAAGCAGTCGAGGATCTTAACCTGGCCCCAGGTAGCTCTGCGGTTCTTCTGCAAACACCTGAGGTCCAGGAGCCCACGCGATCTCTTCTTAGTACCCAGGAGGCACACTGTGCTTTTGTGGTTCTCCCCACTCCCGCCTTTGCTCCAGCTTTCTTGCTGCCTGGAATGGCCTTTCCGCGTTCTCTCTCTGGAATGCTATCTTAAATGTCACCATCTCTGAGAACTTCCCGACCAACCAACCCTTTAGTCCTAATCAAAATTACTGTTCCTATGAGTGTGACTGCAGTACCTCTAGTTTTGTACGGTTACAATTAGAGCCTTTATTACACGGGCTTGTATAATTAGGCAAGGTTGATGACACTTTTGCATTTTATAGCACTTTAACAGAGTGGTTTTGATTTTTATCTATAAAAAATGATTTATATTTTTTTAAAGGAGCAAAAAATACATTTTTTCTTAAGGAAAAAAAAAAAACTAGATAATGGCTTTCTCAGGGTGACAAACTATAGACAGTGGCAGAACTAATACTCTTACCAAGGTTGCCTGACTCCTAGACTAGTGCTCCTATCTCTTGTCCACGCCCCTGACAGAGTCCAAAGAGTGTTGAAATGGGAAATTTTAAAAGAGCAGAGACTCATAAGTATGAACTCATTATTCAAGAAATTAAACTTTGATCCTGCTCACTTTTTGGACTTAGCACTCAGCCTGTGACCTTTCATCCAACAAACATCTACTGAGTACCTGTTATATACCTGTTACTGTGCTAAGAATTATGAAGTAAAAAGTGTATATGTATATATATACACACACACACACACACATATAAAAAACAGAGATCACATTTTTAGTGTGTTTTTCAAAGGATGTAAAGAAATTTTTTTGTGGTTCTGATGTGCCTAAAACTCTGATCACTTAGAATGGAAAATGACAGGTCTTAGAGTTTAGAACAGTGCCTAGCACATAGTTGTCACTCAGCTTGTTGAATGAACAAATGTGAACGTGGTCCACCCTTATTATTTTTTGCATTTTACAGAAACCCAGAAAGCTGATGTAGCCTGGGGACACACTGCTGATTATAAATATAACTGGGCCTAGAACCCAAGTACGGTTACTCCCCTCCCATGTTTTCACCTCCACCTCTATTTTGTAGCTTCTCTCAAGTACCCTTAATGTAATCCTGGATATGACAGTAGTTCTCCTGACATGACTGTTACACTCATACATGACTGAGGTGTCTCACAACACCCTCTTCCTTCGTATTTTCTGCCAGTACCTTAACTCAAATCGTCAGCAAAATAGAGACAGAGCTGTCCTTTACCATAATTAAGAAAGTATTAATATGTTCTCTCAAGGGCAGAATTTGAACCAATAATCCTTGTCAATGACAGGACAAATACCAGCTCATCCATTATAAATTTATCTTAGAAAACTCCCAGATCCTCAGGAGTAACAGCGATTGGCGTGACCTGCTTTTTGGTGAAATCAGAAAAGCACTTGCATACCCTCGTGGCAGCAATTAACTGGAGCTGGTTAACAGCTGCTCCCTTTAGATAAGTACATGTGCTCGAGTTTACCGTGATTCTGACTGCCTACGTTTCTAACAGTTGTTACCTCTCTGGTCCTTGTAGGCATTCAACTTTGGAACTTTGATAAAGCAGCTTTAGGGGTTTAGGAAGGATGTTTAAGATCACTGATGCAACTATTCCTGTTTCCTATCAGATATTTGAATTCTTGCTGCATTTCTGTCATAGTCCAGTCTCTGCTTTCTTAAACACTCCTGTGATAGGGATCTCACTATCTTCCTATGCAGCTGATACTTTTTTTTTTTTTTTTGAGACAGGGTGTCTGTCTGTCACCCAGGCTGGAGTGCACTGGCACGATCTTGGCTCACTGCAACCTCCATCCACCTCCCAGGTTCAAGCAATTCTCCCATTTCAGCCTCCTGAGTAGCTAGGATGACAGGTGTGTGCCACCACAGCCCAGCTAATTTTTGTATTTTCAGTAGGCACGGGGTTTCACCATATTGGTCAGGCTGGTTTCTCAAACTCCTGTTATATGTTTTTAAAAGGTTCTTACAAGCTCCATGAGACTACCAGTCAGAACAAAATTGTCCTTATTGAAATGTGGTTCATCTCAGTGATATGATGTTCCAAGCAAGATCTTATGGTTAAGACCTCAATCTAGGTATATTTTCCTGGTGGACCAAGGAGAGAACAAATAAAAATTTCACTTTTTGTGGGAATGAGGGAAAGAACTAGGTACCTTTTAATTTAGTACTCAGCCAGGTGTGATGGCACATGCCTGAAGTCCCAGCTATTCAGGTGGCTGAGGAGGGAGGATTGCTTAACTCAGGAGTTTCAGGCTGTAGTGCGCTATGCCATTCGAGTGTCCGCTTTAAGTTTGGCATCCATATGGTGATCTCCCAGGAGTGGAAGACCACCAGGATGCCTAAGAAGGAGTGAACTGGTCCAGGTCAAAACTCCTATGCTGATCGTAGTGGGATTGCGCCTGTGAATAGCCACTGCCCTCCAGCCTAGGTAACATAGCGAGATCCCATCTCTTTAAAAAAATTTTTTTAACTAATTTTTTTTTTTTTTCAGATGGAGCCTTGCTCTGTTGCCCAGGCTGGAGTGCAATGGCACGATCTCGGCTCACTGCAGCCTCCACCTCCGAGGTCCAAGCAATTCTCTTGCCTCAGCCTCCTGAATAGCTGGGATTACGGGCGCGCACCACCACGCCCAGCTAATTTTTGTATTTTTAGTAGAGACAGGGTTTTGCCATGTTGGCCACGCTGGTCTCAAACTCCTGACCTCGGGTGATCTGCCCGTCTTGGCCTCCCAAAGTACTGGGATTACAGGCATGAGCCAGCACACCCGGCCTTAGCTAATTTTTTAATTTTTTTCTGAGACAGGGTCTCAACCTGTCGCCCAGTCTGGAGGGCAATGGTGTGATCTCAGCTCACTGCAAACTCTGTTTCTCAGGTTCAAGCAAAACTCCCACCTCAGCCTCCCGAGTAGCTAGGATTACAGTGTGTGCACCATGCTCTGCTGATTTTTAAAAACTTTTGGTAGGCAGGGCATGGTGATCTCATGCCTGTAATCCCAGCACTTTGGGATGCCAAGGTGGGCGGATCACTTGAGGTCAAGAGTTCAAGACCAGCCTGGCCAACATGGTGAAACCCCATCTCTACTAAAAAATACAAAAATTAGCCAGATGTGGTGACAGGTGCCTATAATCCCAGCTACTGAGGAGGCTGAGGCAGGAGAATTGCTTAAGCCCTGGAGGCAGAGGGTGCAATGAGCTGACATTGCACCACTGCACTCTAGCCTGGGTGACAGAACAAGACCCTGTCTCGAAAAGACTAGAGGGGAGGAAAGGGGAGGGGAAGAAAGGGGAGGCCAGGGGAGGGAACGGGAGGGGAGGGGTGATGAGGGAAGGGGACAGGATGGGATTTGTAGAAATGAGGTCTCACTATATTGCCCAGGCTGGTCTCAAACTCCTGGGCTCAAGAAATTCTCCTGTCTTGGCCTCACAAAGTGCTGGGATTACAGGCATGAGTCACCATGCCCAGCCCTAATTAATTTTTTTTAAGTTTATTTAGTGCTTAAATCCAGCTAATTCTGACTTCAAAATTAAGTTTATGTTATACTCTTTTTGTGGATCAGGCTCACTTTTATTCCCAATAGCAATTCTAATGTTTAATATTATGTGGCATCATATTACTTGTATTAACTTAGATTGTGTGGCATCATATTGCTTGTGTCACTGTAACCCTGAGCCCTGTGCCTAATGTTAATTATTGTCTTTGTTTTTTTCCTCAGATAGTCCCTAAGAAGAGTCCTAGAAGCACCTACCCTCTCATTTTACAGATGAGCAGATGAGCAACTTGTACAGAGATCACCTAATTTGCCACCTAATGCCAATTCTAGGACTAGGACTGTAGCTTTCTTTCTTTTGAGACAGGTCTCACTAAGATAGACAGCCTTACTATCTTGCCCAGGCTGGTCTCAAACTTCTGGCCTCAAGCAATCCTCCTATGTTGGCCTCCCAAACCGCTAGTATTAAAGACATGTGCCACTACACCCAGCCAGGACTATAGATTTTTCTAATCCTAGTCAAATATTTCTAGTAAACCATATTTATAAAATATCCACTTGAAACTGATGAGACGGGTTTCAGAAATGTTTGCTCCCTGCGCTCATTGTCTGAATCATTGTTTCAGGTTGCTCCAATTGCTAAGAAAACTATGAATAAGTCAGAGAACCTGCTGTTTGCTGGTTCCTCATTAGCATCACAAGTCCATGCTGCTGCCGTTAACGGAGATAAGGGTGCTCTACAGAGGCTCATCGCAGGTAAGCAGTCCCCTTAAGTACAGAAACTTTAAAAGCAACTGTTTGTCCTCAGGAAGTTTGTTAATGTTAGTTTTAATTTGCAGTGTTCTCATACATTTTAATGGAAATATGTTATTATATATATTTTCTTCCAACACATGAACAAGAAAGAAATTAAGTCCTAAAACTTAAAAATATGGGTTAGGATTAGGTGAAAAGTACTTTAGAAATTTCTATGTATTTAGCACTAAATCTAGATAGGTATTCTAAAGTACTAAGGGAACGAATTCATCTTTATGTTAACAGAGATCTAGAATGAGACAGTGGATAATCTTTTAACATTTAATATATACCCAAAGTATTAAAGTTTAAAAATAATTTAATTTTTAATGATTTAAAATTGATTCAATGTTTCCCCTGTCATTTGCGTGTATAAATGATATATAGACAGGTCCAATGTAAGAGTTCTAGAAGAGAGAACAAAGAATGGTTAAGAATTTTCTAGAACTTTAGCTTCCTGCTAAAACAGAGCAAAGATCTGTCTTTCTATCATAAATCCAGATATTCACAAGTTGCAAATCCCAAAGAGAATACAATAAAAATGTATTATTTGTAATCTTTATTCACACTAGTGTCTGGTGACATCATGATTGACAACTCGGGCTACCAAATAAAGTCCAAATTACTTGAACTTTCATACCTGTTCCTTCAGACTTTTTTACCCTACATTTGCAGTTTCTCCAGGAACTTCTTCTGGTGTACCGTAACCTCTGGCTAAGCTAAAGATTACTTCTATTTCCCAATAAGCCATGAATTTTGTCTCATTTTCTCTATATGTTCTGTTCCCCTACCTCTTTTCTATCTGCCACTCTGTTACCTTCTTCTGTGCTAAACAAACTCCACTCATCTTTAAAGACAAAACTATTTTATCACACGCTCTGTGAAGATTTCTCTTCCTCTGCTTATTCTTACTTTACCTCAGCTATCTACATTCACTCGAACTCGACATTTTCTACCACCTCCAAATCACTCAAACATTCTACCATTCAACTAAAACTCCTTTATTTTCAGCTCACTTGCTGATGACAAACAACAATTTTCCATGCTCACTGAGACCTCCAATCCACTAGCTTCTCTAGTTTTGACCATCAGTTTTCCTTCTGCCTTTTCCTTCCTCACTACTCAGTCTTGATTCTATGTGTGTTATTAAAATCCTTCTCTTGGAAAAATTACCTTTTTTTTTTTTTTGCCTTCTGTTGTACTTGACTGTTGCAATCCCAACTCTGGATGTACCAAACCTATCTTGCTAAGAGCAGTTGAATCCAGCTGAAAGACTGATAGCACCCCAAATTCATGATTACCCACTTCAAATAGGTACTCAGCACTTACTGCTTATCATACCACATTTTTTCCATAATGAATGTTTCATACCTCTCACTCTACCGAATCCTCTGCCAGTTCCCCCTCCTTTCATTCTCTTTAATGCACTAGGCTTACTAGAGGAAATGAAGACATTAAGTAGGAACTCCCTTGTCTTTCAGCATGATATCTACAAATCTACCTCCATCTGTACCCATCTTCTCTCTTCATCTTACTGCTAAAACAGAGCAAAGATCCGTCTTTCTGTTAAAGGCCAGTTCTTCCACACCTGCTGTGTATTCCATCCCTTCCTGTCTTCTCAGGGACATTGCTTCTTTTTTTCTCCCTCTGACTACTATATCTTCAACCTTTCTTCTATGCTAAATTCTTTCCATCAACACTTAAATGTGCTTAATTGTTTCCATTATTTAAAAATCCCATCTCTGTTTCTTCAACTCCCTCTAGGTATTGCCATTCTCAACTTTCCCTCATGACTGCATTAGTGCACAGGCTAAACTGATACAACCATGACTTAAATAAGATAGAAGTATATTTCATTTTCATAATATTGCAATCCCAACTCTGGATGGACCAAACCTGTCTTCCTGGCAACTACTAAGCAGTTGAACCCAGCTGTGTAATAGTACACAGCTATGTGGGCAGAGTAGGTTAGATAGATAACTCCATTTTACAAAACCATCAGGTATGCTGCTGGTCCTTGGCTCTTCCATTCTCAACATGATGCTTCTATTTCTGGGTCAAAGGCAGATATGTTCATTATAGTGATAGCCCAGTCAGCAGGAAGGGGAAAGAGAGAGCACAGGGAAAGCAATTTGTCATTAAGGAGGTAGACTAGACTTAGACCACAAAGCCACACCTAGAACAAAAGAAGCTGAAAAAAAAAAAAAAGTCTTGCCCTGGATGGTATCATGCCCAGCTAAAACTCACAGTGCTCAATTTCTTTTTTTTTTTTTTTAATTATACTTTAAGTTCTAGGGTACATGTGCACACCTGCAGGTTTGTTACATATGTATACATGTGCCATGTTGGTGTGCTGCACCCATCAACTCGTCAGCACCCATCAACTCGTCATTTACATCAGGTATAACTCCCAATGCCATCCCTCCCCCCTCCTCACTCCTCACAATAGGCCCTGGTGTGTGATGTTCCCCTTCCCGTGTCCAAGTGATCTCATTGTTCAATTCCCACCTATGAGTGAGAACATGCGGTGTTTGGTTTTCTGTTCTTGTGATAGTTTGTTGAGAATGGTGGTTTCCAGCTGCATCCATGTCCCTACAAAGAACATGAACTCATCCTTTTTTATGGCTGCCTAGTATTCCATGGTGTATATGTGCCACATTTTCTTAATCCAGTCTGTCACTGATGGACATTTGGGTTGATTCCAAGTCTTTGCTATTGTGAATAGTGCTGCAATAAACATACGTGTGCATGTGTCTTTATAGCAGCATGATTTATAATCCTTTGGGTATATACCCAGTAATGGGATGGCTGGGTCATATGGTATTTCTAGTTCTAGATCCTTGAGGAATCACCACACTGTTTTCCACAATGGTTGAACTAGTTTACAGTCCCACCAACAGTGTAAAAGTATTCCTATTTCTCTACATCCTCTCCAGCACCTGTTGTTTCCTGACTTTTTAATGATCGCCATTCTAACTGGTGTGAGGTGGTATCTCATTGTGGTTTTGATTTGCATTTCTCTGATGGCCAGTGATGATGAGCATTTTTTCATGTGTCTGTTGGCTGTATGAATGTCTTCTTTTGAGAACTGTCTGTTCATATCCTTTGCCCACTTTTTGATGGGGTTGTTTGTTTTTTTCTTGTAAATTTGTTTGAGTTCTTTGTAGGTTCTGGATATTAGTCCTTTGTCAGAAGAGTAGATTGCAAAAATTTTTTCCCACAGTGCTCAATTTCTAAAAAGAAAAATGCAAGAATGAATGGGGGGCAAACATTGCTGTCTGTCACCAAAACCAAGATTCTTGGGCCACCTGTACCCATTATCCCCACTTATTTACCTTAATTCACTCTTTTATTAAAACAAAATATACTTTCTTATTTTGAAGTATAGATATAGAGAAGTGCATACAACTTATATGTACAATTTAACAAATAACCATAAAGCAAACACCCACTTAAACCACCTAGGTTAAGGAACAGCACATTGTCAGTAACCCCAGAAGCCCCTAATGCATCCTTCTCTACCCACTAGGGTAACAGGCTATCTTGACTTTTATAGTAATCATTACATTGTGGTTTTACCACCTACATATACATCCCTTAAACACTTTAATGTTGCCATTTTTGACTTTTTGCTAAATGTTCCATGTTCACTTGAACTAAAAAAATGTATGTATATTACACTTTTGTCATTTTCCTGCTCAAAACTCTTTCATTGTTCCCATTATACTTGGAATAAAATGTAACAGATTACTTGTATCTCTTTACCTGTCCATCCTCGCGTTTTACCACTCCCTTACAAGAAAAACTTGCCTTCTTTCAGTGTCTCACACCTGCCAAGCCCTTTTTCATCTCAGGGCTTTTGCCTGAAATGCTGTTGTCCCCATTGTCTATCTGAATAACTCTTAGTCATCCTTGAGGTTTCAGTTTTAAGGTCACTTCTTTAAAAAGGCCCTCGAACCATCCAGTCTCAATGAAATCTGTTCATTGTATTCCCTCTTGGCCCTCTGTAGTTTTTCTTCATAGAACTTGTTTCAGATTATCACTGTATATTTATGTGTATGACTATTTTAACATCTCTCTCCTCCATAAGCTAGTGGCCTTCATGAAAGTAGACTGGGTCTGTTTAATTCATCACTAAATCCACAAAATCCAGTACAGTACTTGGCACATAGTAAGCACATAAGAAATATATTTGTTGAAGGAATGAATAAATATTATAATCATTCTTTAAGTATCTTTTCTCCCAAGTAGTCTATAATCATCTTGAGGGCCAGGACTAAAAATGAATTAAGTTGAATGAAATTGAATTGAGGAGCAGGTTGAGACTAAATTCCATGAGAAAAAAAAATTTTAAGTCAGGATGTATCAAGAAAAAGTACCATGTAAAATGAATTCTTTATTGCTTTAATTAAAAATATAACCTTCAAAGAAAAAAAGTGCAGTATGTTATAAATTAAAAACACATATTTTTATGGCTCAGTCATACAGATTAATTAATGTGTTATTATTAAAACTTGAAGCCTTGAAAATCCCCAAAGAGAAAATCCTTAAAAACCAAAAAGTAATCATGATGTGAAGCCAGTATATAGCTAATAAACTTATTTATAAATTGTTTTTCTGTTTTCTATCATCTTGTTTGAGGAACTTCTTATTAATTACTGACTGAGGGTACCACTCCTCATCTTTTAAGAATTGTGCCATTATGTTTTCTGTGTACCTTTGCTCTGGAGTATTTTCCAGCATTTATATATTTGTACAAAAATAACGTTTCATCTTAAATTTCAATGTAATTTTTTTCTGTGCCTATGAATGCCAGGTCATAATTTCAATGTATTTTAAACATCTTTTTATGTATCACATATTTGATGATCTCTAAATATATGCTATTTTTCTTTTCTAAACTAGTGACATAGTACTACAGATGAATTTTTTTTCTTGCATCTTTGTTCACCAACTGCTCAGTGAATTCATTCACTTTAGCATTTTCTGTTTTCCCCTCTCTGTTTCCATGGAGAAGTATGTCAGTGATGTGTTTGACTCCATGGAAACAGATGAGTGTCTCTTTCTACATACACAACTAATTAAATCGAACACTTTCTGTGCTGCCCATTGTCCTGGAGGAGGACTGAAGAGGCCTTCTCTGAATGAAACATCATTTCAGTAGCAATTCTTAGTGTTTAACCTAATACAGTGGATTAATGTTTTACCATAACTCACCGCTTCCTAGATTCAGATGTATTAGGGCTTACTTCTGAGCCTGAAAAGCATAAACACACATAGTAAAATCTTTATATGCTATGGTTATCATTTATAGATATTTAACTTTCTCTCTTAACACCGAATGCAAATAATTTGAATGAATACTAGAAATGTAATTGAGAATAGAATTTAGTAGATTCATTTTAATACTATCCAATGTCGTATTGGTAGAAAAAGGTATAGATTTTAGAGTCAGATAAACCTGAATTTTAAATTCTAACTGTTATTTATTAGTAGTATTATCTTGGCTAAGCCATTTAATTTTTTTTTTTTTTTGAGACGGAGTCTCGCTCTGTCACCCAGGCTGGAGTGCAGTGGCGCCATCTGGGCTCATTGCAACCTCCGCCTCCCGGGTTCACACCATTCTCCTGCCTCAGCCTCCCGAGTAGCTGGGACTACAGGCACCCGCCACCATGCCTGGCTAATTTTTTGTATTTTTAGTAGAAATGAGGTTTCACTGTGTTAGCCAGGATGGTCTCAATCCCCTGATCTCGTGATCTGCCCACCTCAGCCTCCCAAAGTGCTGGGATTACAGGCGTGAACTACCGCACCCGGCCAGCCATTTAATTTTTAAGCGTCAGTTTCCTCATCCATAAACTATAGATTATGATATTTCATTTGTGTGAGAATTAAATGAAATAATGACAGTAAAATATCTAGCATGATACTTGACACATAGTAGACAGTAAGTTAATATCCTATTACTGTTATTATTACATCAGCTTAGACTAAAATAATCAAGTTTTTCATAGCTTCAGAAATGTCTCAAGTTGAAAGAGCACTAAATGCAACAAAGATTAATATTGTGGGTTTTTGTGAAAACTAAACAAAATAATTAGTAAATATGCACAGTGTGTAATGATCAATGTTGTCATTGCTGCTGATAATATTTGAGGTTGTATGCAGTGGTATCGTGACCAGGAAGCACCATTCTGATTCTACTACAACTTCTGTTTCACTGTCCATGTTCTAAGCAAGCATAATCTCTCTAAATCATTTCTTCTACTTGTTTATTTATTTATTTGTTTATTTTGAGTCGGAGTTTCACTCTTGTTGCCCAGGCTGGAGTGCAATGGCACAATCTCGGCTCACCACAACCTCCGCCTCCCTGGTTCAAGCGATTCTCCTGCCTAAGCCTTCCAAGTAGCTGGGATTACAGGCATGTGCCACCATGCCCGGCTAATTTGTTGTAATTTTAGTAGAGATGGAGTTTCTCTATGTTGGTCAGGCTGGTCTCAAACTCCCGACCTCAGGTGATCCGCCCACCTCGGCCTCCCAAAGTGCTGGGATTACAGGGGTGAGCCACCTTTCCTGGCCTCCTCTACTTGTTTTTAACATCTTCTGACACAGTATTTAGATATGGAAGTGAGCCTCATAAATGACAGAGTAGCGGTACTATTTCAGGTAACTTCTTCCCTTACCTCAATCGCTACCTTAAATGTTAGGGTCATTAAATGTTTTTAAAATGCTTGCCTACATGCAAATGTGTTTATAAATATATTTACATGTTCATGCATCCATACTAATAATAGTAATAAAATTAGCTAACATTTATAAAGTTATGTTTTATGTGCCAGCCGCTGTATTGTTTGGCAACTCATTAACTTAACAGTGAAGTAATATGAAGAGTTTGGGGTATTCGTATTACCCTCATTTTTAAATAAGGAAATTGAGATGCAGAGAGGTTAAGTAACTTGTCGAAGAAGTAGCAGAACTGAGATTGAAGCCAAGAAGTCTGATTCCAGAGTCCATTCTTTTAACTGCTAAATTATGGGACCTCAATGTATGGGCAGATATTTTTGTACACAGGTGCACTTTCCTATGTATAAATAGGAATGAGAAAGATAAGAAAGAACCGATTAGGTCTGAACCTTAAATGATTAAATGAATGATTATCTAGATGGGATTTTTCTTAACATTTTTGTGCTGTAGGCCCTTCTGGCAATCTGGTAAGCTTCTGGACTCCTCAGAAAAAAAATATTTTTAAGAGCTGAAATGCAATATAGAGAATTACAATGGAAACCAGTTATATTGAAATATCAATTGTTTTTAAATTGAGACATAGCAATATTCTGCCATAATTTTTTATGAACATGTTAAATAGCGATGTGTAGGGGCAAGTCTTACAGCTATGATAATTTTGAAATAGCAGTGAGTGAAAATGATATTTTAAGATACCTGCACAGATTATAAGTTACAGAAATATTTTATAAAATCTCAAGTCCTCTCAAAATACAATATGTCTCATGTTATTATTCTCATTTTGCATGGTAGGACACTGAGACTCAGAAGTTGAGAAATTTAGTTGCACAGTTAATAACTGGCAAAGTTGAGCCTCAAACCAAGTTATTTGATGATGAATCCTATGTTCTTTCCATTGTTCCCATGTTGTCACTCTATAACAATAAGCAAATATTTTTTAATGACAGAAAAATGCTTTCCCAAGATTATAACAGTATCAAATATATAAAGTAAGAAGTGGGTGAAATCAGATGAAATAAATATGTCTTGGATGCCATGCAAATATAACATTTTAGAACAAGCAAATAAGATATAAATAGAGACTGCTCTTGTTACTTGTATTGGGCATTGTGTTGCTGTAGCTATTGTGCAGACTAGCACAACTATAACTGCAAGTGACAGTCATTTCCTCTAACTGCTAGAGTTGGCACTCTGGTTTCTGCACATACCAGCCCATTAACCATACGTACTCTTATGCTTCAACAAGCCTTGAAATAACTGAATGCGGTAGAGCAATGGCTTTCCAGTCGTGCTTCCAGCTCAGCTTTCTGCACTGTGTTGAGACAGAGCACATGCAGAATGCCAGCCCCGTTGAGCAGGCACCAACTGGTCATGGATTAGAGGCCATCTCCACAGTTGCCAGAATAATTAGCACAACACAGCACAGTAGCCAGCTGCTTTCTATATTAACTGTTCCTGACAGGAATGCAAATTTAAATGCACTGCCATCCAGTCAATATTAGTTTACATTATAAGCTCTATGTTTCTATAACATGTTACAATTACCAAATATTTCCAAACAATACATTCTTTTATTGGATCATCAAACAAGTTACGGTGTAGATTGGACAAGTATTAGCTGAATGTTATAAGTGAGGAAACTAAGGAAGAGAGTAGGGTGGATAGATAAAGGCACAGACCTCGCTCAGTTACTGGTCAGGAAGCCCAGAACATAATGGTACCCTCATTATTCAGAAACTAGCCATGAAGCCACTGTCCCCCTAGAGCTACTCAAGACAGGACCTGAGACAGAGTCTCACTCTGTCACCCAGGCTGGAGTGCAGCAGTGCGATCTCAGCTCACTGAAACCTCTGCCTTCTGGGTTCAAGTGATTCTCCTGCCTCAGCCTCCCGAGTACCTGGGACTACAAGTACATGCCACCATGCTCAGCTAATTTTTGTATTTTAGTAGAGACAGGGTTTTGCCTTGTTGGCCAGACTGGTCTTGAACTCCTGACCTCAGGTGATCCACCCACATCAGCTTCCCAAAGTGCTGGGATTACAGGCATGAGCCACCATGCCCAGCCAGGGGATATATACTTTCAATTTCCTCAAATCGACAAATTTTGCCTTATAGGCACAAAATATTGGATCGTGGTGACATAACCCAATAACATCTCTTCTGGGAAATACATATACCAGTTACACAGAAACAATGTATGTCAGGGAACAAAGAGAAGGCTTGAAGTTTCCCTGTGTCTTACATAAGACTTAGGAAGAGGATAGGATTGGCCTAAAGTTCTGTGTCCTAGAAGGTGCGTTACCTATTAACCCCATGATGCTGACTCTACTTTGGCCCTGAGGAGCCTAATCACTTAGGACAGGGTGTTCAGGCTTTTGGCTCCCCTAGGTATTGCAAGAAGAATTGTCTTGGGCTATACATAAAATACACTAACACTAACAATAGCTGATGAGCTAAAAAAAAAAAAAAAATCTCATAATGTTTTAAGAAAAATTATGAATATGTGTTGTGCAGCATTAAAAGCCTTCTTAGGCCACATGTGGGCCACAGGCCACGGGTTGGACAAGCTCGAGTTAGGATTATCCCAGAATGTGAGATGGCCTCCGTTTCTCAGCACTTATTCTTGTGACCATAGTTCCTAATCTTCTCCCTTACTGAAACTTCCAAGGAGGAATGTCTCTCTAGGCAGAAAGTGTAAATAAATTATTGTTATCTTACTAATACTAGCTACTACTATCTCTGCTTAACCTAACAAGATGCCAGTAGAGACTGTCCTTTAATCATGAAAGACAACTAGAGACTAGTCTTATTATGGCATATTCTCTATAAGGATCACTTCGACTCCAGAAGGACTCAAACTGATAAAAGGAATGTGTTCTTGTACTACATTTTAGTTCTGTTAATCAGTTTCAGTTTAAATAAATCTTTTTCTATAAATACAGTGATAGAATCTTTGGAATCTTCTAGATTAGATATTGGAGGCTCTAGTACAAAGAATGTACTGTTGTACCACACAGAGCCTTGTGCATAAGGGCTTCTGTTATCAGATGTGTTGAATCCAATGCAAAATTTGCCTCCATCTTCAAAAAAGGTTCTGAAAAAGAATACCTGCCTCCTCTAGGAGTTACACATTACCTGAAAACATCTGTAAGGTTCTTTTAAATATCCAGAGCAATGACCTTTCTTGCTTTTTACCAGTATACATGGAAGCATGGATTAGTGAAGTAAATTGCTGAGAAGCTAGGAAGTCTTTCTGGGTCCCAGCGTGTCCAAGATTAAAATATATGTTGAAGTATTTCAAACTAAAAACAGTAGCTTAGTTTCATGCCCAGAACAACCCAGGCATTTATCTGGGTTTTGTTGTTGTTGTTGTTGTTGTTTTTAGTTTTAATTGATACATACTGATTGTATGTGTTTATGGGGATGGAGTGTGATGTTATAATATATGTATACATTGTGTAATGACCAAATGATGGTATTTAGCATATGCATTAACTCAGACATTTACCATTTCTCTGTGGTGAGAGCATTCAAAATTCTAGCTATTTTAAAATATGCAATACAGTATTGTTAACTATAGTCACCCTACTGTGCAATAGAACATCAAAATTTATTCCTTATATCTAACTGTACCCATTGACATTTCTAGCATTTATATTTTCCAAAGAAAACATTTTATTTTGTCAGCTCACTTCCTCCATTAGCACAGTTCAGGTCAAAATACCTTAGAAGTAACTGGCTTCCCTCTTGTTCAACCCAGATGTAATTACCCTCAGCTAGTAAGAGATGAATACTTGACGATTATCTGCAACAAAAGTAGCAACATTTTTTTCACTTACCATACATGGCTGGAGCCATGGCATTTTTTGTAGTTACTGTTTTTAACTAAAATTTATTAAGGTATATAATACAGTAAATTTCACCCTTGTTCATATACAGTTATTTAATTTTGACAAATAAATAATCATGTCATCACCATGACCATCAAGATATAGAACAGTTCTATCATGCCCCAAAATTTTAGAACTGTGTCCTTTTATAGCCAGTTTCTCCCCACATTCCACATATTCCAGTCCCTGGTAACCACTGGTCTGTTTTCTGTCTCTATAGTTTTAACTTTTCCATAATCCCATGCCAATGTGTCACATGATATATATACCCTTTGAGGCAGATTTCATTCTTTCTTTTTTTTTTTGAGACAGAGTCTCACTTTGTCTCCCAGGCTGGAGTGCAGTGGTACAATCATGGCTTACTGCAGCCTTAACCTCCCAGGCTCAAGTGATCCTCCCACCTCAGCCTCCTGAGTAGCTGAGACTACAGGAATGTTCCACCACTCCCAGCTAAGAGAGAGAGAGAGAGAGAGTGTGTGTGTGTGTGTGTGTGCGCACGCGCATGTGTGTGTTTTGTAGAGATGGGGTTTCGCCATGTTGCCCAGGCTGGTCTCAAACTCCAGACTTCAAGGGATCCTCCCCGCTCAGCCTCCCAAAGTGCTGGGATTATGGGTGTGAGCCCCTGTGCCTGGTGAAGTGGATTACTTTCACTTCACATAAGGCATTTGAGAGTTTTCCATGTTGTTGAGTGGATCAGTGGTTCATTCCTTTTTATTAGTGAGCTATATTCCATTGTATGGATGTACTGCAGATTATTTTCTCATTTTCCAGTTGAAGGACAATTGGGATGTTTCCAGTGTTTAGCCGTTGTGAATAAAGCTGCTGTAAATATTCACATATAAGTTTTTATATGAACTTAACTTTCATGCTTTTATTTCTCCTGAGTAAACACTTAGGTGAAAAGTTATTAGGCCATATTTATTATGCTACAGTTTTAATAGTAGCTATACCATTTTGCATTTCTACCAACAATGGCTGAGAGTTCTATTAACATAGTTCTACAACTAGGTTCTACATCCTTAACAGCATTTGGTATTGTGAAGTTTGCTTTTGATTGTTTTCATTTTAGCCATTCTAATAGATGTGCAGTGGTATCGCATTATAGGTTAAGTTTACATTTCCCTGTATATTAATGATGTTGAGAGTCTTTTCATATGCTTATTTAGTGAAATGTCTATTAAAACCTTTTGCCCACCTTTTAATTTCTTTTTTTTCTTCTTTTTTTTTTTTGAGACAGGGTCATACTCTGTCACCCAGGCTAGAATGCAGTGGTGCAATCTCGGCTCCCTGCAACCTCCGCCTCCCAGGGTTCTCATGCCTCAGCCTCCCAAGTAGCTGGGATTACAGGCATGAGTCCAGCCACTGCACCTGGCTAATTTTTGTATTTTTACTAGAGATAGGGTTTTGCCATGTTGCCTAGGCTGGTCTCAAACTCCTAGACTCAAGCAATCCACCCGCCTCTGCCTCCCAAAGTGCTGGGATTACAGGTGTGAGCCACTGCACACAGCCTGAGTTTCATTATCCGTCTAATTATTCTATTGTAAGATTTTTTCTTTATTCTAGAATAAAAGGCCTTATCAAATATGTGTTTTGCAAATATTTCCTCCCAATTTGTGGCTTTTTAAAAATTTTTCTTAATTGTGTTTTCAAATACAATTTCTTTATTTGGATGAAATCTAATTTATTAATTTTTATGGATTATTCTTTTGTACCATATCTAAGAAATCTCTGCCTAACACAAAATCATTAAGATTTTCACCTTCAATTGCTTCTAAAAGTTTTATATAGTTATAGGTTTTATTTATTTTTTATTTTTTTTTGACAGGCTTAATTCACTTTATTTTTCTTGTTTAAAACCCTATGTTGTAGCCACAGCTGGAGCCTGGGTCCGCTGCACGGAGACTCTGGTGTGGGTCTTGACGAGGTGGTCAGTGAATTCCTGTTAGGGAGACTTGGTAAATACAGTCCTTCCAGAGATCAGGGGTCAGGTAGCTGTAGGTCTTAGAGATGGCATCAAAGGTGGCTTTGGCGAAGTTGCCCAGGGTGACAGTGCAGCCCCAGGCTGAGATGTAGCAGTCGTCGATACCAGCCATCATGAGCAACTTCTTGGGCATAGGCGCTAAGACGATGCCAGTGCCCCTGGGTGCAGGGATGAGGCGCACCAGCACAGAGTCACAGCAGCCCGTCACCTTGCAAGGGACGGTGTGGGGCTTGCCAATCTTGTTCCCCCAGTAGCCTCTGTGCACGGGGACAATGGAGAGCTTGGCCAGGATGATGGCCTCATGGATGGCGGTGGCCACCTCCTTGGAGCACTTAACACCCAGACCGACATGGCCATTGTAGCCCCCATAGCAACAAACGCCTTGAATCTGGTGCACTGGCCAGCATGGGTCTGCTTCTGCACCGGCATAATCTTCAAAACCTCGTCCTTGAGAGAGGCCCCCAGGAAAAAGTCAGTCATCTCAGATTCATTAATGGCCAGGGAGAAGAGGTAGATTTCCTCCAGCGACTTGATCTTCATGTTCTTGATCAAGCGGCCCAGCTTGGTGACAGGCATCCACTCCTTATCCTCAGCTTTGCCTCATGAGCTCTGCGGCCTCAGCCCTGGCCCCATCCGTGGCCGCGACGCCGGCCCCGGATGCCACTGCCAAAACCTCGGCGGAAGCCACTGCAGTTCCCCTTCCCAGGGCCACCAGGGCCTCCGGGCCCCCCGCCGGCGCTACACTGGCATCATCCATCATTTGGTGTTTTCTCGAAGAAGCAGTTATAGGTTTTAGATTTAAGTTTATGATTCATTTTGAGGTAATTTTTATATATGGTGCTATTATGGACTGAATATTTGTATTCCTCCAAAATTCATGTTTGAAACCCTAACTGCCAATGTGATGATATTAGGAGGTGGGGCCTTTGGGAGATAATTTAAGTCATGAGGGTTCAGCCTTCCTCAATGGAATTAGCACACTTATAAAAGGAACCCCAGAAAGCTCTCAAGCCTTCTTTTTCATGTGAGGATATCAGAAGTCAGCAGTCTGCAACTCAGAAGAGAGGCCTCACCAGAACTTTATCATGCTGGCATCCTGATCGCAGACTTCTAGCTTCTAGAACTGCTAGGCACAGGTGCATACCTGTGAGATTTTTTCTTTCTTTCTTTTTTTAGATACGGAGTCTTGCTATGTTGGCCATGCTGGTCTTGAACCCCTGGCCTCACGTGATCCTCATGCCTCAACCTCCCAAAGTGCTGGGCTTACAGGCAGGAGTCACCATGCCCAGCCAATTTTTGTTTTGTTTTCTTTTGTTTTGTTGAGACAGTATCACTTCATTGCCCAGGCTGGAGTGCAGTGACGGTATCTCAGCTCACTGCAACCTCCACCTCCTGGGTTCAAGCGATTCTCTTGCCTCAACCTCCTGAGTAGCTGGGATTACGGGCTCCCGCCACCACACTTTGCTAATTTTTGTATTTTTAGTGGAGATGGGGTTTCACCATATTGGCCAGACTGGTCTCGAACTCCTGGCCTCAAGTGATGTGCCCACCTCAGCCTCTCAAAGTGCTGGGATTACAGGCATAAGCCACCACACCCAGCCCCAATTTTTGCTTTTTATAAGCCTCCCAGGCTATGGTACTTTGTTATAGCAGCTTGAACTGACTAACCTACAAAATATAGGTTGAAGGCTTTGGGTTTGTTTTTGTTTTTGTATATGAATGCCAAATTTTTCCAGGACCATTTATTATTATTATTATTCACTCTTGTCGCTCAGGCTGGAGTGCAATGGCTTGATCTCGGCTCACTGCAACCTCTGCCTCCCAGGTTCAAGCGATTCTCCTGCCTCAGCCTCCTGAGTAGCTGGAATTACAGGTGTCCACCACACCTGGCTAATTTTTGTACTTTTAGTAGAGATGGGGTTTCATCATGTTGGCCAGGCTGGTCTCGAACTCCTGACCTCAGGTGATCCACCCACGTTGGCTTCCCAAAGTGCTCGGATTACTGGCATGAGCCACCATGCTGGGCCTTTCCAGCACCATTTATTTAAAAGATTATCTATTGGTTTGCCTTGCATCTTTGTCAGAGTCAGTTGATCATGTCTGTGTGTGTCTATTTACACACTCTCAAATCTGTTCTCTTGCTCTATGAGTCTATTTATTTGCCATTACCACATTCTCTTCATTACTGTGGGTTTACAATATGCCTTGATATCATACAATGTGAGTTCTCCAACCTTGTTCTTTTTTTCAAAAACTTTTTATTCTTCTACTTCTTTTGCCTTTCCATGACAATTTTGAAACTGCACATTCATTTCTACAAAGATTGCTCTGGGAAGTTTTTAACAAATTATTCTTAGTAGTACTTTATAGTGGGGATTAACTATGAATTTAATTTTTTAATAAATAAAGTACTATATTAGGTTTTTATTGCTGTATAACAAATTAACACAAACTTAGCTTACACGCAACAAACATTTATTACTTCACAATTTCCGTATGTCAAGAATCTAGACACTGCTCAAGCTGAGGCTTTTGCTCATGGTGTCACAAGACTGCAGTCAAGGCATCAGCCAGGGCTAAGGTCTCATCTGAGATTTAGGATTCTCTCCCCACCGCACATTGGCAGAATTCTTTTTTTTTTTTTTTTTTTTTTTTTTTTTTCTTTTTATTATTATTATACTTTAAGTTCTAGGGTACATGTGCATAACGTGCAGGTTTGTTACATATGTATACTTGTGCCATGTTGTCCTTTATTAAACACCATCGGCTGTGTTTACATCAGGTGTTATAATACCAGTGCAATCCCCTCCCCTGCCCCCCTCCATGATAGGCCCTGGTGTGTGATGTTCCCTTCCCTGGTCCCGGTAGATCTCATTGTTCCAGTTCCACCTATGAGTGAGAACATCTGCGTTGTTTGGTTTTCTTCTTGTGATGGATTTACTAAGGCGGTTTTCAAGCTGCATCCATGTCCTGAGGACACAAACTCATCCTTTTTTTATGGTGCATGTGTTCATGGTGTATATGTGCCACATTTTTCTTAACCAGTCTGTCACTGATGGACATTTAGGTTGATTCCAAGCACTATTGTGAATAGTGCCGCAATAAACATCGTGTGCATGTGTCTTTATAGCAGCATGATTTACATAATCAACTTGGGTATATATACCCAGTAATGGGATAGCTGGGTCATATGGTACATCTAGTTCACAGAATCCTTGAGGAATCATGTAAACATAATGGTTGAACTAGTTTACAATCCCACCAACATGTAAAAGTGTTCCTATTTCTCCACATCCTCTCCAGCACCTGTTGTTTCCTGACTTTTTAATGATAGCCATTCTAACTGGTGTGAGATGGTATCTCATTGTGGTTTTGATTTGCATTTCTCTGATGGCCAGTGATGATGAGCATTTTTTTTCATGTATCTGTTGGCTGTATGAATGTCTTCTTTTGAGAACTGTCTGTTCATATCCTTTGCCCACTTTTTTTGATGGGGTTGTTTGTTTTTTTTTCTTGTAAATTTTGTTTTGCAGTTCTTTTTGTAGGTTCTGGATATTAGCCCTTTGTCAGATGGTAGATTGCAAAATGTTTCTCCCCACATTCTGTAGGTTGCCTGTTCCTCTGCTGGTAGTTTCTTTTTATAGTGACTCTTTGGTTAATTAGATCCCACTTGTGTTTGTTTTACTTATACAGCTGCTTTAGTGTTTGAACTTGCCAAAGTGCTTTGCCCATGCCTATGTCCTGAATGTTACTCCACCTAGGACACCTGGGTTTTATGGTAATGGGTCTAACATTTAAGTCTCTAATCGATCTTGAATTGTTTTGGTATAAGGGAGTAAAGAGCTTTCTACTATGGCTAGCCAAGATTTTCCCAGCACCATTTATTAAATGAGAATCCTTTCCTCATTTCTTATTTTCTCTCAAGTTTTCAAGATCAGATGACTGTAGATGTAGTATTTCACGAGGACTCTGTTCTTTTCCATTGGTCTGTATCTGTTTTGGTACCAATTACCATGCTGGTAGTTGCACAAGCCTTGTAGTATGGTTGCTTGAAGTCAGGTAAGCGTGATGCCTCCAGCTTTGTTCTTTGACTTAGGATTGTCTTGAAGTGGGGCTTTTTTGGTTCCATATGAACTTTAAAGCAGTTTCCAATTCTGTGAAGAAACTCATTGGTAGCTTGATGGGGATGGCAGTGAATCTATAAATAGCAGCAGGCGGTATGGCCATTTCCGCGATATTGATTCTTTATCACTTAGGCATGGTATGTTTCTTCCCATTTGGATGCCCTCTCTCCACCACTCCCACATTCAACATAGTGTTGGAGGTTCTGGCTAGGGCAATCCAGGCAGAAAGAAATCAAGGGTATTCAGTTGGGAAGAAGAAGTCAAATTGTCCTGCTTGCAGATGACATGATTGTATATTTAGAAACCCCATTGTCATATTAAAATCTCCTTAAGCTGATAAGCAACTTCAGCAAGTCTCCAGGATACAAAATTAATGTGCAAAAAATCACATATAAGCATTCTTATGCACCAGTAACAGACAAACAGAGCCAAATCATGAATGAACTTCCATTCACAATTGCTTCAAAGTAGGAATCCAACTTACAAGGGATGTAAAGGACCTCTTCAAGGAGAACTACAAACCACTGCTCAGTGAAATAAAAGAGGACACATTGGCAGAATTTTTTTTTTTTTTTTTTTTTTTTTTGAGAGGGAGGGGCGGTTCGTCTTCCACGCCGGAGTGCAGTAGTGCGATCTCGGCTTCACTGCAAGCTCCACCTCCTGGGTTCACGCCATTCTCCTGCCTCAGGCTCTCGAGTAGCTGGGACTACAGGCGCCTGCCACCACACCTGGCTAATTTTTTTGCATTTTTAGTAGAGACAGGGTTTCACCGTGTTAGCCAGAATGGTCTCGATCTCCTGATCTGGTGATTTGCCTGCCTCGGCCTCCCAAAGTAAGTGCTGGAATCACAGGCATGAGCCACCGCACCTGGCCCAGAATTCACTTTTTTAAAGGTATTTAAATATGACAACTTTATTGTTTATATGCATATTTATTTGTTACTGAATATTGAAAAAATAACGTGTTAGAATTTCCTTTTAATATAATTCAAATTTTTAAAAACCAGAAAATCTAATTAGTTATGCTCTAGTCAAACTGCTCAATGTTTTCTTTTCATTCTTTCCATACAAGTTACCTTGCTTCAAATTCTAGATGTTGGGATTCATCTCACTGACTTAGGTTCTAAAACATATGGGAGCCCTGTGTGATGGCTTATGCCTGTAATCCCAGCACTTTGGGAGGCCGAGGCAGATAGATCACTTGAGCTTAAGAGTTCAAGACCAGCCCGGGCAACATGACAAAACCCTGTCTTTGCAAAAAAAATGCAAAAATTAGCCAATGCAGTGCATACGCCTGTAGTCCTAGCTACTCAGGAGGCTGAGACAGGAGAACTGCTTGAACCCAGGAGGCAGAGGCTGCAATGAGCCAAGATCACAATATTGCACTCCAGCCTGGGCAACGGGAGTGAAACTCTATCTCAAAAAATTAATTAACTAATTGATAAAAATAAAACACGTGAGAATACTTCAGACTTATTGGTGCTGCTTTGGGTTCAAATCAAAAAGTAGAGCTAAAGTATATTCAAATACATTCAAACTTACACAGATTCCTTATAAATTACTGCTATCAAGAAGGAAAAGATACAAGAAGAAGAAGACATCACTCATCATAGGTTATCAAAATTATTGGTATACAGTCTACCCTAGCATAGACTGCTGCATAAAAATGCCAGCAAGAAAGAAAAATGCAAGAATAAAGTTTATGACTAAATCAGCTCATTGTCATAATTTCCTATTCTAGCATTCTCAGAAGGCTCCCATCTATGATACATGTGGAAACTGCAGCCACATTTGAATGGTTCAATTCTTGATTCATTCTGAACCCTCTTAGGCCCAATATTTGTTAGCTCTCATTTAAGCTGAGAAAAATCTGTTGAGTAACAGGTATCCCAGTTTTACCATCCTTTCTTTCCACACAGATAACAATGTCCTTATTCCTCTCCTCCTGTAAGGCAAACCATCTCTGATGTCCTGGAAGGTCTTGACTTTTCTTTCCTGTTGTTGGGGTGAACCTTCCAAGGGAGGGGAAGGGAATGTTTTTCTTTCCTGTTGTTGGGGTGAACCTTCCAGTGGAGGGGAAGGGAATTTAGTACCTGGGTGGAGAATCAAGTTATCAAGGTTCTTTATTAACGTTTTGGAGCAGAAGTTATGAGAGGCCTCTGAATTATCCTGGGAATCTTTCATTGGTGAGCATGTGTGAAGACTCTGGGATCAAGGTGCACATTTGTGATGAGTCAATCAATGGTCTAGTCATAGCTCTAAGCTCCTCCTGGATCTTGAGTCCCAGCAGAATGTGTTGCTGAACTCTCAAATTGCTATAAGGTACCCTGGAAAGAACTATGTAGCCCAGAAAGAGCCTGAAAACCTAAACTCCATCAAATAGAGGTGCACGAGTTGACTACAGTTTTTGTATGTGTGTACAATTTTAAAATTCATGGCACTTTGCTTCTCCAAGGCCAGCAGGAAAGTGTCTCTGCTGCTTCAAATCTTTCCAATTTCTACCTCTGACCTCTAGACACTCTTTTGAAAGGCCCACCTGATTAGATCAAAGCAACCCAAACTAATCTCTCTTGATTAACTTGAAGTTAAATGATGAAGAGACAATTACATCCGCAAAATCCCTTCACATTTACCACATAACAAAACCTAATCATGGGAGTGACATCGTAGTTCTGCCCACACTCAAGAGGAGGGGGCCATACAGGGCATGTATACCAGGGGCTGGAAGTCTTGAATGCCATCTTAGAATTATCCTACCACAAGTACTGTTGAGAGTATCTACATCTTAAACGGATTTTGAAGGAGTATATCTTCCAAGGAATTTGTCCATTTCACTTAAATTGTGAGTTTGTAGCTTATGACATTTTCTTATTTGCCTTTTAATATCTGCGAGCTTTGTAATGATATCATTCTTGATATTGGGAATTTATGTCTGCTCTGTTTTTAATGATCAATCTGATTAGAGATTTATTAATTTAATTTTCCAAGAACCAACTTTTAGCTTCATTGATTTTCTCTGTTTCTTTCTGATTTTAATGTAATTGCTCTCTGTTCTTATTTTTCTTATGTACTTCCTTCTGCTTGTTATAGGCATGTGCCACCACCACACCCAGCTAATTTTTGTGTTTTTAGTAGAGACCGGTTTTTGGCATGTTTCTTTCTCTTGCCTGATTGCCCTAGCCAGAACTTCCAACACTATGTTGAATAGGAGTGGTGAGAGAGGGCATCCAAATGGAAGAACATACCATGCTCATGGATAGGAAGAATCAATATCGTGAAAATGGCCATACTGCCCAAGGTTATTTATAGATTCAATGCCATCCCCATCAAGCTACCAATGAGTTTCTTCACAGAATTGGAAAAAACTGCTTTAAAGTTCATATGGAACCAAAAAAAAGCCCGCATCTCCAAGACAATCCTA